>NC_085110.1:16414279-17697135 GCF_030269925.1 Bombyx mori
CTCTGCTAGGCTAGCTTGTACATTTATGAAATTAGTTTTTCAATCAAAAGACAAGAACCAGCAGTTACTACTACTATTTTCTATCATTCTGTTGTAGCAATCTCGTATACTATTCTTTCAACTAAGCCTTTTAATACTCGAAGACCAATCAAAGGGCAAAGCACTTTCAAATGTAATTTTACGAATATTACAATACTTTTAATGAATGAATCCGGTAATTTTTTATTACCTTTATAGTCAGACGAGCGTACGGCCCACCTGATACGTGGACATCGTCGCTTAAAGAAATCAGCAATGCCAAGACGCTGCCTACTGAAATTTGTTATGCTACGCATCTGAGTCAAAAAAAGGACGTCATCTGGTTACTGAACCTTTATGTAAATGTACTGATATTCTGAAGTTAAAAAACATGAAGATCATTGAAATGATTTAAAATTATTCAATGTCATTCAAAATCAAAATGATTGATTAACATTACGTATGAAATTCATAGACCACAACGTTAACGTTAGCTAAGGGCACTAGGTCAAATTTCGGTTGTATTGAAGCTATGGCCGGAGGTCCTATAGTTACCGTTTACTAACAACAAAATTCTGGTATCAATCAATGATTCTCATGAAGACGCCTCGAAACCATTAGTAGTACAACATGACCATGTTTTTTATTTTTTCACTTACAGATAACTTATTATTGTGTGTGACAACAGACTAAATTTAGGTAGGAGTGTGACTTTATTAGTAAGAGGATTATGCGATTACTTACTAGCGTTTTCGAGTTAAATTCGCGAATCTGTAGTAGAATGAACAAATAGCTAAAAGATTGTTGAGGCTGGCTGCGAACAAAGGGGAACGTAACGAAATGTTTCTGACGTATTTTAAGTAATTGAATGTATCAATGATGTAAGTTTATTTTTTTTAAGAATATTAAGAAAATTTCAAATTGAAAAGGAATTTTACTTAAAAGAAATAATAAAAGAAATTTTATTAATAAATTGATAATTGAAAATCTGCTCAAAGCAGTGTTTTAATGAAAATCACTTTTAATCTAACAGCATTTTGACAATGGATCGTAAATTTCATATTATAGAATGGCATGTACCTATGTCGTGCCGACACGTATTGAGAATATACACATTAGTATTAAATAGATACTGTAATAGACAGCATGTTTCATTCAACAAGCGCGGTTTGTCAATACAATCTAACAATGGGAACAATGTTACTCATTAGGATGTGAATTTTGGTCGATCGATCGAACAAACAACCCAATATTTTATTGGGTTGTTTGTTGCGATTTTTTTTTATAGGTAGGAACAACAGCTTCTGGCCTATCCAGTTTCAGGAAGATAGGTGAGCGAGCCCTAGCGTCTCCGGAAGAGACCTAACAACTCAAGAGCAGCTGCTTCGCGAATGCGGCCCGAATGTAAGTGTCGCCCTGACGTGTGTAGGTGTGCTCACGGGGCTCGAACCGGAGTGTTGCTAACACTGACCCTAGCAAGAGCAGTGCTTCGCAGAATCTACCACCGGAACGGAAACGCGACCCACTGAGAAGATCCGGCGAGAAACTCGGTGGGCTGTGTCTATGGGTTAATTCGCTCGTCGAGCCCTTCGTCGCAAGCGACGGGTTCGACGAGGACGGTGACTGGTGAATGTTATTGTTCGGAACTTGTATATATGTTAACTTATCTGGAAAATGTCGTTAGCGCGATTCAGAAATAAGCAATATCTCGTGTTCGATGGTAACTACCGCCCCAAATTCGGGTTGTTTTTTTTTTTGTTTCAAGCTGCTGTTGTGATTTAAGCGCAATCGTTATTTTGTAAGATAAATTGTCAACAATCTACCAACCTTGAGCACTCAGAACGTTCACAGCGTTTAAACTAGTGACTTTTCTATGCGTAATAATTTATGTGTGTGTTTGTCTTGCATGTCAATGGGTTATTTATCACATTGCTTTGCAACGCAGCGATTAGTTGTTGGTCTAGTAATAGTTGAAAACTTTAGAAATAACTCACCTGATGTTGAATGGTTAAAGAAGTTCATGGACATCACGACATGAAGTCGAAGTTCCAATCGAATAAAAAATAACCTACCCTCTACTATAACGACTAAAATATTATTAAAATCAGTTAATCTATTGTTAGGTATTTAGATAATCCCATATACTCCTCGTAGGGGGTTCAGCCCCAGGCACAGAAAAAAAACATCAAGGTTCATATACTCTGTATTCAACGCAGGCTATAATGAATGTTAAAACAAACCTGTTAAGAATCACACTGCTTTGTATGTAAACACGTTGCATGTGTTTACGAGACGGTATGCAATTCAACAAGCAATATTATGTAATCGAATGCAATCGCGTTAAAGACGTAAGAGCATATAACGTTACCGTTGAATTAGGATAATAGTCTGTAAGCTTAAGGACGTAGAGACGTATTATGAATGTATTTATAAAATCAACTTAATATCATTCAATATTTATTTCTACTGGTGCACACGGATCTATCTTGTGTGAAGTTGTTAGCGGACTATTTCCTTGACTATTGCAGTTCGGGCAAAATGTCTGCTGTATGATAGAAATTCGCCATCATCGAACAAAGGCGATGTAGATTGGATATTGTGGATATCCCTGACAAGACAATGCGCCGTTTCTGCACTTGACGGCTGTTCAGATTCCATTATCTGTGTTTGTGTGTGGGTTTATGTGTGTTGTTTATTCGTCTTGTAAGATCTATTTTTTTTCCTATATTTTCTTTCATTATTATGTAGAGAACGTGGGAAGTATTTCTAAATCTATAAACTGCAATTACCTATCACACATCCCAAACGAAAACGACTTTAAGAGTGAAATAGATTAATTAAAAATTGTGTCCGGTAGATTGGATATTGTGGATATCCCTGACAAGACAATGCGCAGTTTCTGCAGTTGATGGCTCTTCAGATTCCATTATCTGTGTGTTGTGTGTGGGTTTGTGTGTGTTACTTATTCGTCTTGTAAGATCTATTTTTTCCTATATTTTCTTTCATTATTATGTAGCGAACGCGGGAAGCGTTTCTAAATCTATAAACTGAAATTACCTCACATCCCAAATGAAAACAGACTTTAAGAGTGAAATAGATTAATTAAAAATTGTGTCCGACACGAGAGCATAAGAAATATTTTTAAGCTATTGCATAGATTTTATCGGGCTTTGAGTGCGGCGACCAAATCAAGAAATTCCGTAACGAAGATAAAATATAATACCCCCACTCTGCCTACCATGTAGCTCGCGTTCAACATATTCACATGTTGCGCTTGGGTAGTATTTGTCAATAAGCGCGAGGCGTGATGTCGCGCTGCATGCGCATGATGAAAAGTCTGCCCATCTCTCTCTCGCGCGGTCTAGCTAATGCGTGTGAAGGGGACAGCTGTTAATGTCTTACTTTTGTTAATGTTTATAAATATAGCGTGGTCTTATTTTATTATTGTTTTAATATTAAATTATTATTGTCTAATTATAATTGAAGTTGATAAAAAATGCTATGTAATAGCTTTACCGCGGTAGTCCCCGAGTGTCACACGCTTTTTTTTTTCATAATCACTCCCCAAATGATGGAGATATCGGTGACCATACACAAACAATATTTATAGACAATTGAACGCAGAACCTCCTTCTTTTCGGGTCGGTTAAAACAGGAACAATTTCCTCAAACGAAACATCAAGAATCGTCGCTCATCATACGTAATGAAACGAAAACTGAAACACAAAAGAGAAGCGCATATAACTTATAAACGGAACCTTTCAATTCTCTTCCTGAGTAAGTTTGACCGTTTTATTTCTAGTTCGGATATCACAGAACCCCTCGCACCGATTCCCTTCCGACGGAAGTTTTTCTCTTCACAATCGTATTAGGGATACGAACGTTCTATGTGGGGGCCCTGACGTCACGCGACCGATATATCAATAATTGAGGATGTCGTAGGAGTAAGTATATCTTTTGTCTCATTTTTTTTATTTAGTACAAAGCATCAATCTGTTATCGAGCTTTGGGGTTATTGTTATCTATATTTTCTAAGCTTCTTAGCTTATTATGCCCTACGATTTCCCAACTGAGCATTCTATAAATTTGCTTGAGAGATTTTTAAACAGTTTTTTTTTGTTTTGTGACTTCGTACACATCAATGTTACCATTCATTATAATTCACACAAAACAGATGTAGTTGAGTCATGTTCAACGGAAAGATTAGATTTTAAAATTGAATCATAGACGATAAGGAGCAAGATCTACGTGTAATAATCATGATTCAACTTTTGAATCACATGTGGTTTTATAATTAAAACACTTTTACGGCCTAATATCGCTTTTCTTAATGTCGTTATATTATTTCCTACGTTTGTAATATATAGTTAATACTAGCGGACCCAAGAGACGTTGTCCTGCAGAAATTCATTGTCGTGTTATTGTAAAATCTGAAACCTGATAGTATCTACCGTAATAGTGGTTTAGCTATATCCAACAGCATTTACTTTTAGACTAGCTTCAATCCGTTCTTTATCATGCATTGTAAAGGGAGTTGGTAACTTCGGATTAGTATTGGGAATTTGTTGATTATTTTAAAGAAATTGTGAGGAATGTAGTACTGAAGTGAATGAGTTCACACCTTACGCGTCCTCATCAGAATATGGCACGCGATTAAATCGTGATGGAGCTTGAAGCCTCCGATATCGGGCGTTCAATACTCTAATACCGGTAATGGAAGGAGACGCGGGCCCTGTTCGATTTTCCGAATCGTTTGCGCCGAACGCCGCAGATAACGAGAAATGTCGCTACTATCGCTTTATGTGCATCGTAGGGGCGTAGCGAACATTTCGTCGGAGTAAACATTCTTGTAGAGTTGCGAATATATTTATTGGATGCGATAGCAACATGAACGAAGCCGAACTAGTTCCAGTTGCATTAAACTAACAGATATATTATTCAGCTTACTGAAATAAATATAATAATGTCATTGAAGCAGAAAAAGACTACGTGGTCAGTGACGATGATACGTTGCTTGTTGGAATTTTAATAGCCGCGAAAAGCTTATAGTAGTGGGTAAGCTCGACGCGAAAAAAGCCAATTGGTCATTCGTCCACGTACGGGACAGACCAAATCAAATTACTCACAGGCTGAGGCATTAAAGAAAGCTTAAGAGAGTGGGATATGAAAAAGTCTATTTGTCAAAATTAAGTCTATTTCTAAAAGAATAATGTCGACTGGTGACAGAACACGCCAAAAAATCAGCGGTATTTTCATTCACTGGGTAAAGAAAGTAGACGGTGCTTTGTCACTGTTCAATGGAGGTAGATTTCATTCTTCACGGCGCAAGCTACTTACCTCTAATCATTCCATAAAAATTTAGCACGCGAATTATCTACTCTATAACATTATCCACTCTTACATCCTAGAAACGTTCGTAGCGTTTTGCGACCTCGCCCCTATTACCCCCTTGCTGTGGGTACCGAGTTTTAGTGGGATATTAAAATTTTATTTTTGCAACTCACCAGGAACACTGTCCGTAACGTCGAACTGTCATCCCCGCTGCTTCTGTAATAATGGAAATGTTATTTTTTTAATATGAATGGATAGAGCGTCTCACGTTGAATGTGACAGCGGGAATATTGATATTGATTTATGGGTTTGAGCTCTCTGTTATAGGACATGAATAATTAATTCATAATTAAATTTCAGATCTTTATATTCATAGAGATAGGCTGTGGAGTTCACGATATACCCTAAACCAGAATTCAATATAGAAGTATAGTGGAAAGGAGTAGAACTAAGCTAAGCAGATACACAGGCTGAGGATATTACCACTGAATGAATGATGAGCGAAATCTAGTAATCACCCATAGACATCACGATATGAAGGCGCCTTCCATTTTGAGACATGAGGTTGAAGTTCCACTTGTACTGCTTGACGACTGACCACCATTCATCAAATTAAATGACTTGTTTGCACAGCTTAGCGAAAAAAAATCAAAGACACACATGCATCTTTAGATCTACCTCTGGATAATTGTTAGTATTTAACTCCGATTTTCTATTATGAATGAATATTATTTTTCATAAAATTTGTACTTTTTTTTAACGTAATTAAATCCAGAAATTGTTAAGAACACATTTTCCAATTTATTTAAAAATTTACTTAAACGAATTAAAGAATAATAATAAAAAAGAAACATGATGCTCCCCAAAATATTTTTAACAAAAAACCGTCATATTCCAACATTAACACCACAATCTAACAAAAATATCTAAAAGAATTCCTACCGACGCGTTAGGACAACAAAAGATTTATATTAATTACGTAACAGTAGGGATGTACAAATGAATATTAATGAAGTTTGTACACAGTAATTACGAACTATTCGAGTCAATTTCTTTTTATTAAATGTAACCTGTTTGAATATAATTTATCTTAACGTCTTGATCGTTTTAATTATTTAAGTATTTTGAGGTTTATTTTAAATGGATGTTTTCAAGAATTCGCTAGTGATTTAATTGCTTTGAAGGGTGAGAAAGTTTAAATTATTTTGTTTGGTCTATTTAATAAAGAAACATATATTTTGGAAAAACTTGGGACTCATACTAAATTGGATGGTTTTTTTTGGTTCTTGAATAAAGACGAATAGTTAGCTTTGGGTGTTCTGGTAGTCAGCGGCTTAAACTAAATCGTCGTCCTTGAGATAATGGACCGTAATGATTCTTAGGTAATGCTGCCCGGTTCGGTTCGGATTTTGTCCGGGATGATCCTTAGCTAGAGCTGTCTGGTTTGTAATCGAATTTAGTCCGGGACGATTCTTTGCTATTGCTGTCTGGTTTTGTTCAGATTTTGTCTGGGATCATATGTTTGGGTACAGAAACCCCTAGGATTCCTTGGATTAGACACTGATATATATAAAAATACTTATACAAGTTTGCAAAAGAAAACTGTGGGAATTGAACCGAATACCCTCAGCCTATTAGTCCGAATCGCTAATTAGTACCCCACTAAGTCACTCAAAATGTCAGCAAACTTACTCAAACTGCATAATATAATAAACAGCTAGTAGTTATATCAAATATAAATTTAAAATAGATTGCAGTGCCAAAGTGGAATACACTTAGTTCCTAATGAGTGTTTCTAGAGCTACGCGTGTGATTTCGCATAATGCCATCCAGATTTTGCCGCCAACTTGATTTGCATTAGCGCGGCTGCGATGGAGCTTCGTACGTGATCACGTTTACTACAGTAGGTTGTATTAAAACAAAAATCTATATACCTACATATATAAAAACGAAATGCTGTTCGTTAGTCTCGCTAAAACTCGAGAACGGCTGGACCGCTTTGGCTAATTTTGGTCTTGAATTATTTGTGATAGTGGTGTGGAATTCGCAGTCCAGAGAAGGTTTCAAAGGTAAATAAATTTGAAAATACTCGGGAATAAATAAAAACAACATTTTTTTTTTCCTTTGATGTGTCTCCCGTCGGACGGATTCCTTTTATACAAAAGTAAGGTCTTTTATTTATCGATTGAGGCACTGCGAAGTCTGCCGGGCCAGCTAGTAAAGAATAAAACACATTTATTCGCATTAAAATTTACAGTCAAACTTTTTAAACATGGTAAAAGTTTGCGAAACTTATATTATACTTCGATTGTTTTTTTCTTATTTATTATTCATTTATCTTGTTATTATTCTACGCGCAGACGGGTAGGTGAGCTAACGGGCTTAATGGTTTTTTTTGTTTTTTTTATTGCCCTTGTAGGCAGACGAACACATGGCCCACCTGATGGTGAGTTGTTACCGTCGCTTATGGACTTCAGCAATGCCAGGGGCAGATTCAAGTCGCTGCCTACCGTAAAGTACTCTCCACAAGCCTCGTTTGAAGGAGGATATGTCATAGCGCTCAGGAAACATCGTGTAGGGGAGCTCATTCCAAAGCCGGATGGTACGTGGCCAAAAAGATCTCTGGAAACGCACTAAGAATGAACGCAGTGGCTCCATGTAGTATCGATGTACTCTACACTACTTGCTAACTCTAGCCCGACCAAGGACAATGAAATATAAATAAAATAAAATATCTGATTTCGGCACGCACTCAAATTCACACCTTGTTTCGCGTTATCACAAAACTGTCTGTATAGTTACTTTGAAAGCACCCGAATATCGGAAAAACGTGTCACATCTCCGTTAGTGGCACTGATAAGTTTCCTTAAGGTCGTCTTTGAGACAGTTATGAGATTCCTGACGCTCGTGTGACACAGATAGGAGAGACAACTTAGTAAGTGCTAGAAAAATACTTCTGAATTTCTTTATTGCTTTCTTTGGCAGACTTCTGACTGTTGGCTTAATATGATGGCCATGGACATAAGTTATGCCAAGTCGAACTTCCCGTTGCTGCGATATCTTAATCCTCATCTGAAAGAGGTTTGATACCACTTTTATTTCGAATTAATTTTATATAGGCCCGAAGACCTACTGTAGTTCTTTGAGTTTCTAACATGAATGTAAATAATAAATAAATATATATTTACTAAGGATCACGCCACGTTAACTGGTCCCGTGCTAAGTTAATAAAGTACTTGTGTTACAGATACCAGATAACGGAAATAAATGTAAGATTTTTATTATACACATACACATATCTAATATACATCCATAGCCCTGGAAAATACATTTCTTATTTATCATACAAATATCTTCCCTTGGCGGGATTCGAACCCGCGACCCCGTTGTGTAGTGACCATGTCACTTACGACTACACCACGCGGCCGTTGAATTTTAAAATTTTATATAGTAAATAATTGAATTCGTCTAAATGAGAGATCATTTTAAGTTTCATTTCTTAAATAAATCATGTAAGCCACGAAAATCTAAATATTTCAATGAATTTATACATATACTCGTAATTAACAACAATTACGGTGTGATGACTGAATTCATGTGTCCATTTTGAGATGACGTTTGGTAAGAGTTTTTAGCAGAAAGCAGCGGATGGGATCATTCCTAATATTGCTGATTTCCCTGGATGACTTTGACCCTTTGAGTGGTCATAAAGTCATTGACTCTACCCTCTTTGATGGTAATAAAAAACGTGTATTTATGGTGGTAGGAGCTCTTGTGAGTCCGCGCGGGTAGGTGCCACCACCTTACCTATTTCTGCCGCGAAACAGTAATGCGTTTCGGTTTGAAGGGCGGGGCAGCCGTAGTAACTATAATGAGACCTTAGATCTGATATCTCAAGATGGGTGGCACATTTACGTCGTAGATGTCTATGGGCTCCAGTAACCACTTAACACCAGGTGGGCTGTGAGCTCGTCCACCCATCTAAGCAATAAAAATAAAAAAGGCAAATTTTATTTCGTTAAATACAGATTTAAAAAGAATCCGTGTCGTATGTTTTAAGCTTGCAATGCACCGATGTATTTATATGGTGTCTCCATTGAGTGACTGGATTGCGGTGTTAGAATGAGGTCAACATACCACCAAATATGGTTGTCATAATGTACTTGCAAGATCGTCTGCTTTATTTTGCAATTAACGAATGTTGTTTAATGTTAGAGTTCAAATGTGTATTTTTAATGCTGCTTGAGTACTGTGATGTACAATCTAATCTATCGTTGTAATTCGAATTCTATTTGTTTTTGTTGAGAAACATTAGTCGTTCAAAAAACATCTAACGAATTACAAAGACTAGTTTACTTCGTTTTCTGTCTCTTTTTATCGTGTTTGAAGTTTGTTTGACTCAATTCAAAAGAGAGGTGCTTTTATTATTTAGTAGAAATGATCGATATCAATATTTTATTTCAATAAGCCTTTCTTGCCAATTCTTAGGCCTTTCATGGTGTATTTGAGTAAAAAATATTTAGTATTTATATTTTACTAACTTAAAATATACGTAAATTATCTTCAAATATCCCCTGAAACTATTTACGTGAATATTATCCATCAAAACCTATGACCTAAATCTGCACAATTCTTTTAATCAAGCATACTTAAAAAAAAACCTAATTACATACACGACTATCCTAAATTAGGCGTCAAATCTGAAACTTCATGATCCCGGGACAAATCCGGCTGTATCCCGGACGCGGGACTAATGTCGCGGGCGCCGGACAAATAGTCCGTTGGATTAACGGGGTGCCTTGATTAACTGAACCTCTTGTTTTGGTATGCACCCCTGGTACTTTCGCTAGATTGGCTTCGGTGGTTTGTTAGTAACATGTCTTGTTGATTTTTGAGCTTTTACTGTGTACGTGATATAATTAAGATAGTTTTAATCTATAAAGTTTACAAAATATAATTTTTTGGTTATATGTACTTGGATTTATATTGGACAGTGCCCAAAAACTTAGCAAAATGTTTATTTGTCATAAATCGTCGTGGGTTAAAGGATAACATACCCGGTCTGTTAGTATTGATCGATGCTGGAGTTCTAATCCCATGGGTACGTATCAACTTTTCTAAAGAACTCAAACGTGTTCACGAAAGACTTCCACAATTGAGGAACAACATAGTGTTATAAGAATCAAAATGAATGCTTCGGAAAAAAAGATTTAGAGCCTAAAATGCTAATTCTTAAACCATATTAGCGGTAGGCAGCGGCTTGGTTCTGCCCCTGGCATTGCTGAAGTCCATGGGCAACGGTAACCACTCACCATCAGGTGGGCCGTATGCTCGTCTGCATACAAGGGCAATAAAAAAAAAAAAAAAATATACCTTAATTATGCTGAATATCTACGCTGGCATAGCCCTATAAGGCTTACCAGCTTAGGAAGAGAAAAAATAAAATAAAATTACATATATTTTATTGCTTATTTGGGTGGACGAGTTCACGGTCCACCTGGTGTTAAGTGGTTACCGGAGCCCATGGACATCTACAGCATAAATGCCGCCACCCACCTTGAGATATAAGTTATAAGATCTCAGTATAGTTACAACGGCTGTCCCACCCTTCAAACCGAAACGCATAACTGCTTCACGGCAGAAATAGGCAGGACGGTGGTACCTACACACGCGGACTCACAAGAGGTCCTATCACCAGTTAAAAACTGTATCATGATATTCTATAATGCGACAACCCTTGTAAGCCTTTTAGCTTGGCGTCATCTGCATGCATCTTGTCAGTAACCGCTGAATTTCATTTACCAATCACATCATACTGCGTCGTGAAATTAATCTGAGCATGTTCCCTGAGGCCTTCGGTTTTCTGCTCATAAGGACAGCTCAGCTGGATCGAGTTTAGATACTAAATTAGGTTTTAGTTAATTTCGGGATGCCCTGAGGGGACAGAGGCACTGCAATGGTTGCTTTCTCTATAGATACTTGCTAGTTATACTGCATTTTTTTATTATTGAAACCAGCTGCGATATGAGATCGAAGCGTCAGTCAGTTATTTTTTTATGGGCCAAAGGATATTTAACCAAGACTCGCGAAAACAATTCTCGGCATGATTTTTGAAATCGTGTTTCAAATTGCCAGATAAAATTTCTGTCAATGTGTTGCATATGATGTGACAAAAAAAACTAGCAGCGTAACTACAAGTTCTTTTATTTGTGCGAGAAAGCAGAAAGCAGGTAGAAATGCTTGGCATGGCTTGTTTTATTAACACTATCCCCCCTTCGTTGGCTTTGGCTAGTGGCAGTGGCGGAAGGGGGCGTGTTAACATGGCTTGGCGGCATGGCTGGCGGTAGGGCATGGCAGCTGACGTCACGTCCGTTACAAATGTCATAATTTTCGTAACGTACATAGTTCAATTGAGATTTACACAAAACGCCCATCTGTATAGAGCTATTTTTACAAATTGGATCACCCGTATTCTTCCAATGTGGAGAAATTTCTTTTCACACGTAATCCAAGTACTTATTTCAGAATCTATATAGTACGTCTTGTTTACAGCTCAAGCGCTTTTTTAAAAGCACTCGCTTTTCTGAAACTTAATAACTTTCTATATTAAAGCTCAGCAAGCTCACGAACCTTAAAAATACTTTGTGTTACGGATGACTCAACAGAACCACGGTACGGATGTAAGTAATCTGAGATACGGGCATTTTATGAGTAGAATTATTAAGACATGCAGTGAAATTGATACAAATTTTATTATTAAATTGATACAATGTTGCGTGTCGCACACATGGAGGTTTTGAGGAAAACTATAAAGAGAATATCTTCCACCGAGTGAGTGTTTATGTTCGGTAAAGTCATGACTAGAACTTGTTAGCATGCAAATTTATCTTGATAGCGTCGATGAAATAAAATGTTTTAGTTAATTTATGGTCGTCATAAAAATTAATTTCTTAATAAACAATTTTTTTTTCTGCTAAACCTTTATTCTATTGAAACTACGACCATTTGTGGTTAGATAAGCAACGGTATATTTTAGGACTTAAGGGGCTTAGTAACAGTAAATATGTAATAATAAATACCGAACATTATAATATGAAAAAGGTAGCATGAAATCTTGGAAAAGAAATCGTATTATACAAATGAAAAACAAAAATCATCCAGCATCCAGTGGCTTGACGTTTTGTTAGTGACATATCCTTTTTTGACAATGGCTTTAACATCGTTATTGTCACTCAATTTGGATCGCGTCCAAAGCAGTAGGAAGGCGAATTTTTATCTTTCACTAGAATACCATTTCATATTGTTTGTCATTCGTAACTAGAAATGATATGTTTTTTTGGTGCTTCATGAGAAATATATCTATGTTCTTTTAGAGAAGTTTATTATAAAGGTTTAGTATTATTCCGTAATTTTTTTGTTAGTCATTGATATACAACTTTTTTAAAGCGCAAAACAGTTTTATCTGTAGTATTGAGGTTCTCTTGTTTTACAATATTGAACTGTTCATCGCTGATACTAAAGATTTTTGATACGGTAATTTTTTAAGCATTTACAAATGCGTTATTTATAGTAAATTTCAATTCGAATCAGGATATTAACGTTATAGTACGAAGGCAACTTAAGCCACTCAGAAGCCTTTGTAATGTTCAAAGAGAGCGTGCTCCAATTCTGGTTGTATTAGTTGCAAGGATTGGCTGGTATCGATCTATCAAAACTGGGATGTTTCAACAGTTATTGAGAACAATGAAAAGTTTGTTATGTATTTAACAACGAAATGAGATAATAAATTTGATAATTTGATTATATATACTATTTTTTTTATTCCCTTTATTTATATAAGTTACTTACCATTTATAAGAGATTTGTTTATTAAAAAAACTTCAAACTAACAAGAGAGGAAGACGTTCTCAACTATAAGAGCATTTAAGTTTTAAATCTTATTTGTTTTCTATTATTTCACTCGTCTCACCCAAGAATTAAAATAATATTTAAATAAAAATATATTACATAGAGCGGAGCATATTTAACCAGAAGTATGTATATTAAAATGATAATAATAATTGGCGGTATCATCGATAAGCAAAAAACCAAAACATCGCTTAAATTCCCGTCTCAACTGACTCAAGTGCACAAACCAGGAAATCCGTTCGTAGAACGCGTACCGTTCCAACGCTCCAACGGTACAATGCACTACACAATTATAACACAACCGGAAAACAGAGATTGCTTCAATTTCACGATGATTGTATTAACACGACCAAGATTTTAGACCTACGAACTAAAGCAGTTCCATTGAAGAATAGGTCCCGTTAAGCCGGACGATACTCCGTATACGTTTATACACGTCATCATTCATACACTTGCGCCGTCACGATCCGCCACAGGCTTAATCCAATTTAAAAATTATACGGCCAAGTTAAAAGTGTGCTTAATTCGATGCCGGGACTCTGAGATAGCTGCCACTGGAACGAGTCAGGCTCTGCTTGGAAGCGTGAGGTGGAATACCCTGTCCTATTTAGGACGAGCCGTTGAGATCACGTTTGTTAACATTGAATCTTGTCGACAAACTTCTTTGCATTGAGTAAATATGCATATATATTTTGGATTAAATGTTGAGAATTATAATAGCCATTTTTTTATAAATGGCTCCAACGCATTAGGCATTGATTTACTCAGTGTCACAGTATAAGCAAAAATTACCGGTACTTAGAGAAAGAAAAATCTGAATACAAATAAATTTGATCAGTTTTTCCATACATAAATATTTGATTTTTAGGAACAGCACAACAAATCTGTTAGACTAGTTTTAGTTTTGTAGCGTATTCGAAAGTTTTGGGTTTTTATTAGTTCTCATTCACTGTCTCTCTCACCTCAATTGAGTTGTCTGCTCATATTTATAGCAATTAAAATTATCGTTAGAGCCTCCATGGCCTATTCAGTACGACGACCCATGTATTATTATGGTGCGACTATACCAGGGTTTTATTCCACCAGTGCTAATTATTAACGATACATACCATTTTTATTCAAGGTCGGCTAACGAGATGATAGGATGAAGGTAAAAAAAACTTAAAATCGAAACGGATAATTAATTGCATCGAGGTTGTAATAAATAAAATGGTACCCACCAATGCGGACTCACAATGCGTCCTACCACCATAAAATATGCGTGAACGCATTGACCTATGCTAAGAAATCAACACGCAAACGTTTATTTTGATTAAATTAAAATAAATTGTTGCTCAAAATCTATATATACATAAAGCAAACGAGAGAATTACATTCAAAACAAAGAGGATTAATTTCAAACGAACGAACAATAAACTATCGCGTTCTAACTTTTATTTCAAAATCGAATGTACTTTTAAACTTGGCACATTCGTAGGTCGGCAATGTCCAACTATTGGCACATTGAGTTGGCACATTCGGTTTAGTCTGAGCCAAATTCGTTACCGAAAATCGTAGGTCGCCGGCAACCGAATCTCGAACTAAACTTAACGAGTAGTCTTGTGAGTTTATTAGAATGAATATATATGTTTTCTTTGGAGGAGTATAATCGTGAAGCCGTTTTTGTGGTGTTGTTCTGGCTAGTTTTATGGCACATCCATAAAGCGATTTTTGACGTGACAACGTCTTATAATTCGATGGAGCCGGCTGCACGCACGAAAAAACATGACTCATACGGCGTTACCTCGCTCTGAGGCGTTCCACGATCACGTGGCTAAACTGGCAATAAATTTCTTCAATTATTTGGCGACAACAAAGACGCGATCATGGAACGCCGTAGTCAATTCGAGTCTAATTTGAACATTGAAAACGTCATGAGAGACATTGAAGCGTCACGATCAATTCAATAGTGATTTCCATTTAGCTACTTATCTATATCCATACAAAATATCTATCAAACAAATAAAATTAAAAATTTCTTTTGAAAAATGAAACCATTCCATTAGTATTATCTTATGACGTTGTCACGTTCAACTATCGTCAGTAAACCGACTTTACAGACAACCGATTTTTTTCCTTAAAACGAAGCTAGTGAAGATAGCATTCGAAAATTAATATAATGGTTTTGTAACTTTTTTTCGTTACCTAATCGGTAACCTAACCGGTAGCCTAAGGGACTATTCCAGCAACGCTAGGGTAGGTGAGCTCACGGGCTCAACTTGAGAGAATTGCTAATACTAGCCCTAGCAAGACCAGTGCTTCGTTGAATCTATCATCGTATCAGAATCTTAACCCATATACAAGATCCGGTGAGGAATTCAGTAAGTTAATATTTCACTTATTATACGTAATGTATTGCAATTAAAAATCGGTTAACTTCAATTCCCAAGCTTACGAAATTTGAACTTTCCTAAATGTAACTTTGCTTAGAGAATTAAATACATATGCTGTTTTCCGTTCAGATTAGGGTTCTAATTTATTCTCGTAATACTATCTTATAAATTGTATGAATTAGCCTTCGCAGGCATTGTGTGCGTTTTGAAGAATGAAAAGGCCTTTGTTTTAAAACAGTTTTTAAATACGACCTTTTGTATGAACGGTACGTAGCAAGACGACTTGTTTACCAACAGCCAACAACACAGGTGACTTTGGGTTTTCTCGTGAACATACCAAAATCGATTTGCTTACGTCAATAATTTTATATATGGTTCAAGATCTATGTCTATTTGTCCTATCGATTGCTTCGTAATGCTAACTGGCAGAGTTATATGCGCTAGTACAATGTCAGCAGTACTTACCGCGGTACAAACTATCCAACGCTTCTCTTTCATCTTTACTCCTTATAAGTTAAAAGGTGTATTTCATCTAAAAGAGTCCATTTCTGTTCAGTCAATGAGTTCTATGATTATTGTTTTAAATAATTACTTTGTCACTCTAAGTATCCTGTAATCCTCTTTATTTTCATTGTAGATGGTTCAAGAGTTTTTTATTGCTCTTGTAGGTAGACGAGTCTACGGCCCACGTCATGGTGAGTGGTTACAGTCGCCCATGGACTTCACCAGTGCCAGGGGTAGAGCCAAGCCGCTGCCTATCGTTAAGTACACTCCACAGCCTCGTTTGAAGAAGGATAAGTCATAGAGCTCGGAAAACACCGTGGAGGTGGCTCATTCCAAAGCCGGATGGTACGTGGCAAAAAAGATCTCTGGAAAAGCACTGTGAATGAACGCAGTGGCTCCAAGTAGTATGGATGAACTTTGCTCCGTTGGTGGGCGGTGTGATGGTAAAAACGAGGTGATAGAATCATTTCAAACAATTGCTCAGGGTTGTAGCTGTTTTTAGAATTTATTCGATAGAAAGCATTGTTTGTCAACAAGTTGGTATTTTGGGGAAAAGATTTCCATGAAAATTTTTAAATTATCAAAATTTTCTATAGAAATCTAATAAAAGTGATAAAAAGACTCTTAGCCGAATGAATAGTCACCCTTGTAATTATTGTGAAGGCAAAAGGATATTTTGTTTTCACGGAGCAGGTGGTATTGCGTTTTCGCATTAAGCAGATTGATGTCGGGAAACCTCGGCGGGGTCGTCCATTTAGTATAATTAAAACCTTTAAAAGAATTTACAGTGTATTTTGGATTTTCGGACAGATTTTCGGTCGGTTTATCGGGGGGATATCTCGTCGTTTCACTGCGAATTTCCCTTCGAAACTATTCGATTCAGAACACTATTTTTTTTAAAGCACTTTTTCAACGATTTGCGATTGCATGCAGCAGAGAGGCGAATGTTGCGATGGATGTATGGAGTAACAAGAATGGATAGAATACGGACTGAATATGTTAGAGGAAGTCTGAAAGTGGCACCTGTGACAGAGAAGCTGAGAAGTGCGTGTTTGGGATGGTATCGACATGTGATGAGACGAAATGAAAATGAGGTTGGTAAGAGAATGTTAACTATGAATGTGGAAGGATATAGAGGAAGAGGTAGACCTAAGAAGAAATGGATGGATTGCGTGAAAGACGATATGGGTAAGAAGAGAGTTAGCAAAGAAATTGTATATGATAGAAGAGTATGGAAGGAGCAAACATGTTGCGCCGACCCCAGGTGACTGGGAGAAGGACAGGATAATAATGATCATGACTTTTTCAACGATTTGTATATTAAAATAGCGGTTCATAAATTCGAAAACGTTTCACTATTTGAAGAAATCTCTTGTACAATCACGAACGACACTTGTAATTTCAATTGCAAATCGTGTGTAAAGTTTGTATTGCGTTTATGAAACTTGTTTACTCAGAAGAGACACAAATTGCTATGAATCACCGTGAATAAGAAATATGATGGAATTGTTTGCGCTAAACAAACAGGTTTATCAAATACACGAAATGGAAATAAATTGTTTGTAAATACACGAAGTTTTGGACTAAGTATGTATGCATTAACTAACGAAAGATTTAATGGGACTCTGACACAATTCTTCGGGTATTTTTATATACGAACTTACATAGTAATAGAATTTTTTTTATCAAACATTACATTATAAATGTCAATGCTTATAGAATTGGAGTTGTATTCTATGTGTTGTTGGATAATTTAATTTGATACTTTCTTAATGTTCAAGATTCTTACACGAAAAGGCTTGGTTTTAGTGTACTATAGTCGACCTATGAATATTGATGTTTTTTTTCAATATACCAGTAGTAATTCTACTACTACTTCTACTAAACATTACTACTACTATACTAGTCCTATACTTTATTTTTAAGCCTTGTTGTACTTATTAATTTTTTTTATGTTAATTTAGCTATATAGTGCCGCCCTAAAATAGCATGAACATATTTCTTATCGTGGGTGTCGTCAAAGGTGACTAAGAGATTTACCAACGAATAAGTACCGGTGGTTAATGAGTATTAAATAAATCGTACTGTGATCGAAAACCGACACTTTTATCATTATGTAGTTAAAGGCCGTATTATAAGTTTGAAATTGTTGTGAACGTGAAGTTTAATAATAAAAACTTTATTGATGAACACTAAATTAAAATAGTGATATTATTGGCTAATCTACCTAGCCGAAACAGCTACTGGTTCTTTACAAACAAGTGCGAAATATTATATTTAGGCAAAACATCATGTCACATTATGTGTGAGCGGTGTATATCTAGTTATTGTATGTATGTTTTTTTTTATGATTGAGAGATTACTGGTGGCCCGAAGGCCTTTCCAGTTTCACCAGGACAGGTGGGCGAGCAAAGGCTCAGCCAGGAGGGGTGGGATTTTCTAACAGCTGCCCGAGCGCCTCCGAAGGAGACCTAACAACTCAAGAGCAATTGCTTCGCGAATGAATCTACTACCGGATCGGAATCGCGACCCGCTGAGAAGATCCGGCGAGAAACTCAGCGGGCTGATGCATGGGCTAGGTTGCACGTCGACTTCTTTGTCGAGTTCGACGAGTACGGTTACTGGGGTCCCTAAGCCTGCTCCTAGTATTAGAGCTGAAGGCATCTAATGCAAAGGTTATTGGATCTGATGGATCCGTAAGGACGTGTCTAGGGCGTCGACGGTGACTGGCTCCTGCATGATCAGGATTCGGTGAGTAGTCAGCGGCGGCAACGATAAGGCGATTATCATGACGCATAGCCTTATCGAAGTACCGTTCCGACGCTGACTTCATGTATTTCTGGATTGATTCAAGGCCCAGGTCGTCGTGTAGGTCAACGTTCCTCTCGAATCACGGAGCCCCGACGGCTAACCTGCAAAAGCGAGATTGTAGGGATTGGAGGGTGTCTATGTGTGTGCGGGCCGCGTGAGCGAAGACCACACTCGCGTAAGTCATGACGGGCCTTTATGCAAGTTTTGTAAAGTGTCACCTTGTTCCGAAGGGACATTTTACTCCGCTTACAGATCATGGGTGTATGTATGTATTTTCTTTAATAATGTATTGTTAATAGTACATCGCAACGTACCGGCTGTATCTTTATCTATTCCAGAATTTCTGTAAATTAAACGGTTGTCTGGAAGAGATTGCTTTTAGCGATAAAGCCGCCTATTGTGCAAATGTATCTACTTGTTGACTGTTTTTTAATGTTAATTATTTAATAATTTATGATTTTTTTTATATAAAAAATTCTATCTATGATATCATAATTAATTTAATTATTATAAAAAAAAAGAACACAATATTCCTAACCTACAAGTACATGTTATTATTCGCAACATGCTTCGTCAGATTACAGAAATAAAGTTATCAGCAACATGCTTCGTCAAAAAGTACAATACTTACTTTCAGCTGCAAGCGTCGTCATCAATGTTAATTGTGTTTTGGTGTGCAATAAAAATTCTCTCTCTTTCTCACTCTCTGTTTATTTTACACATCTTTCACATTTAATTTTAATTTGAATAACAAAAACTTAAAAAGTCCACAACAACTAATACTTTGGAGGTCAGAAACCAGTTTAATTTAACTACAACGCTATTAATATAGTACAAACATTCCCTAAATGTGTTTTTAATAATAGCTCCCCACAAAAACCCAGCATCAAGGCCAATAAAACTTGACGGATCTGATCTCGTTCGAAGTGCGTGACACATGTGTGACAATCTCTGGACATTTTTTATTCATTCATAGTTCGTTGATCTTGTATTAGCGGCTGCGAGTGTCATAATGAGGTAAATGGAGTTTTTGATCGCTCTGTTCCGACATTAGAGGCTAATGTGAAGTCTTAAAGCGAAGCTTGAGTTTTTGGGGTCGGCAATATTTCTAGAGTTTCTAGAAGAGTTTCGTTAATTTGAACCTTTAAGAACAATTATTTATACGAAGCGTGTTTTAATGTTGTATATAGGCAATCGATCATCAGTGTTTCTCCAGTTATTTAATGGTTGTATGAGTCCATAATCGCGACAATAGCAATGGTATTTTTTCTGTATTACCTCCGATATATATAAACTAGTATACAATATCTATTGTAGAGTTTATCAAGGACATCTGGTTAGATAACCTGTCTGTTACTATTGAAAATCGCAATAGAAATGTATCTGTGTGTGTGCCTGCCATCAAATTATGATTTTTACACATAAAAACGAGATAACTTGTTGTTTGTTTGAGTATGACGTGAACAGTACAGATTTCCAAGATTCAATTTTGTTGTTGATAACCTTACGGTAAATGTTATCTGACACAGAAATTGGTATTTAAAATCAAAACTTGTACAATAAAGCGAATCGGAAAACGGTAACATAAAACCACGCTTTTCGACAACTAAGTGCAGACAACAATAGCTCAGCTCCCATTTCAAGTACATTACTATTTTTTTGCTTTAGATTAGCAGACTGGTTTTTATCTCAAAAAGGATTTAAAGTAAAATTGAAAAGGATTAAAAAAGTCATATGAAGTGCAGAACAAATATTCTGAATTAAAGTGATAGTGGTGGAGAAAGCGGAGAATAAGATGTATGACAATATTTTTTGTCCATTGTTGGTCGACGACCGTAAGGCTCTCACGATGATGAATAGATACCGCTACTCATGGACGTGAGCAATACCAGGGGCACACCCAAACCGCTGCTAACCACTTAATAGTGTATAGTATATAAGTAAGGATATACGATAGGTAGCTACTCTCCCAGCCTTCGGGAATCGGAACGCTATCCACAGATAGCGGTAACATCGCCACTGTTTCCTTTACCTACTCAAGTAACCTCCAAGATTTATTCCTTCCTTCTAGATTCCTTCTAGATTCACAGATCTAGAAGGTAAGCTCACGGGACTGTAACCTCTCTAATCACTACAATGGTGATAGTAACTATTTACTTACTAGTCGGCCATCAGAGAAGCTTACGTGAAGCTTCAGAGCGCAGCCCTAGCCCTAGGACAGTGGTTCCGAAAATGGCGCATAGACATCAACCCAGCGAAAAGTACTGCGGTGCTATTTCAGAGGGGAAGCTCCACACGGATTTCCTCCCGTATTAGGAGGAGGAATCTCACACCCCCGATTACTTTCTTTAGTCAATCCATACCCTGGGCCAGGAAGGTCAAGTACCTGGGCGTTACCCTGGATGCATCGATGACATTCCGCCCGCATATAAAATCAGTCCGTGACCGTGCCGCGTTTATTCTCGGTAGACTCTACCCCATGATCTGTAAGCGGAGTAAAATGTCCCTTCGGAACAAGGTGACACTTTACAAAACTTGCATAAGGCCCGTCATGACTTACGCGAGTGTGGTCTTCGCTCACGCGGCCCGCACACACATAGACACCCTTCAATCTCTACAATCCCGCTTTTGCAGGTTAGCCGTCGGAGCTCCGTGGTTCGTGAGGAACGTTGACCTACACGACGACCTGGGCCTCGAATCTATACAGAAATACATGAAGTCAGCGTCGGAACGGTACTTCGATAAGGCTATGCGTCATGATAATCGCCTTATCGTAGCCGCCGCTGACTACTCCCCGAATCCTGATCACGCAGGAGCCAGTCACCGTCGACGCCCTAGACACGTCCTTACGGATCCATCAGATCCAATAACCTTTGCACTAGATGCCTTCAGCTCTAGGAGCAGGCTTAGGGACCTCGGTAACCGTACTCGTCGAACTCGACAAAGAGTTCGCCGTGCAACCTAACCCATGAATCAGCTCGCTGAGTTTCTCGCCGGATCTTCTCAGCGGGTCGCGATTCCGATCCGGTAGTAGATTCATTCGCGAAGCAGCTACTCTTGAGTTGTTAGGTCTCCTTCGGAGGCGCTCGGGTAGCTGTTAGCAAATCCCACCCCTCCTGGCTGAGCCTTTGCTCGCCCACCTGTCCTGGTGAAACTGGAAAGGCCTCCGGGCCACCAGTAATCCTCCAATCATAAAAAAAAAAGAAGCTTACGTCGTGTACTTTGGTAAAACGTGACCTTAACTGTTTTGAGTGACCGTCGCCGCTTAAAGCATCGTTCCGTGTAAACTTGTCAAAATTATATAAATACCGTCTAAATTGGACTGTTTCGGGAGACAAAGAATTCCATAGTAATAATATCTATATATTAATACGTGAAGCAAAAACTTTGTATCCCTTTTTACGAAAATTGCGCGGACGGAGGAGTATAAAATTTTCTACACTTATAGAGAATATAGAGAAGAAGTGCAAAATGCTAATATTTTTTTTTAAATAATGCATAAAAGATACATTAAACCAATAAAGAAAACATTACACACACTACATACCATGTATTTGACGCACACACGCATGCACACTATTTATTGTCATACTTTTGTTATTGACGTCTGTGGTCAAATTGAGAATAGATTAAATATTGTTTGTCTTTATTCATATTTTTTATAGTGTAGCCTTGGCGAAATTTGTGATTATAAAAGTATAAAATACAATCATAATAGTGTACAAACTTACAATTCCAACTAATTATAGTCGAATTTCGACTACTGCGGGACCTCTAGTTCTATTAATTATATGTCGGTTGAGGGTCACGATCAGTGTTAGTCTTCTCCGGGGAACATAGTAGACATCACAGCTTGAATGTCGTCACTAACCCGAGGAGATGAGGATAAAGTCTAAAACAGTGCAATATTTTTCGTTACAAAATCATCAATCGAAATTCATTCATAATCGCTAACACCTAAAGATCTAAATTCACTGTATGTATTATATTTGCTCTTCTGTTTTGTTATTGAGATTGAAAATAAAATCCATAATGTCAATTTGATATCATTTGTCACTGTTTAAGTAATTATCCACAATAAGAAAATAATTGCTTCATAGATAGTAAATACCTTCTCTTATATTTTATTTTACGTCTTTGTTTTTAATGCGCTTTTCTTAGCTTCAGACGTATGTATGTTAGTATGTATGTTTGTAACGGAATCTTTGAACATGATTTTGACCCCCTTCAAAATGTTGGATTAACTCGAAATTTGGTATACTTATTAAGGACCGATGACAATTCAATATTAAAAAAAAATTGAAAAAAAATAATAAAAAATAAATAATTGTTATAAGGTACATGGTATAAGAATAACTACTTATTTGTATGCACCCCACGCTTTTTTACAATAAAATAATTTTTTCTTACACTATTTTTAATTAATATTTATTTTCTATTTTTTAGTTGGATTTTCTATAAAAGCGTATTTTGTTAGTTTTTTTAAATTAATATTTACTAAAGTACCCTCTCTTTCTTAACCGTCAAAGTTAAATTCATCATTATAGTTTTAAACGTTCATTGAAATTCATCTAACATTTCAGAGCGCAATTTATTCTAAAAGTTTTTGCGTAACTCATAAAGTATCGAACACTTTGAAACAAATTTGGTTTGTTCTCAAAACTTAGCTTACCACAACTTAGTATTATGATCACGTATGTAAATCACGTAACAGGGTAGACCGAGTCAATTCTTATGATTAATTTCATATCGGCATTGTTGGCGTCCACGAATATATAGGCTAACTATAGGCAGATTTAGTAGATCGTATCTGAGACAATTTCCTATCCAATTGATCATGCCTCGAACATCATAAAAAAACAACATAGAAATATTCTTCTTCTTCTTCTTGCTTCGGTTTCCTCAATACTGAGGGTCATGACCAGCTCCTCGCAACAAGAGTTTATTCCGGATCATTCCACGCCATTTGCCTCTATCTGCCGTCGAGTGTAGAGCATCGTGAACTGTGGTGTCGAGGGTAGTGCGGATCTGGTCATTCCAACGTGTCGGGCTTCTACCTCGTGGTTTTCTTCTATCCACCTTGCCAATCACCAATAGCTTCTCCAAGCTGCCGTTATCCTTTTTTTTTACATAGAAATATAAGCAGGAAAATATTTGGATAACTAGCGCCAGTACCGATGACGAGTATGCACCCAGAAAGGTAGTATTAGTACTAACAGAAGATCTAAAGTTGCATAGCAATGATAGAGCTTCTATTTTAAGGGTAATATTTTTGTAATTTGAACTAAATTAAGATTACATCGTAATAATATTAAAGTAACCGGTGGATCGAGAGCTTCGTGTAGTCGAAGGTCGAGTCCGTAGTCGTAGCAGGTAAGCGGCTAACGGTGCCCAGAAAATACTTCTTCAAGAAAACGTATGAAACTGCTGGGAGCACAGTGACGGTGATGAACTATAGTTACTGTTTAAGCTCTATCATCATTATCATCGGCATATAGTAATCCATTGCAGGACATATGCCTCTCCAATTGCACGCCACTCAGCACGATCCTTGGCTCCAGTCATCCTGCTCTTGCCAGACACCATGCAGCATTTTATTTATTTATTTTTTATTGCGTGGGTATTTATTATGGGTGGACGAGTTCACAGCCCACCTGGTGTTAAGGGGTTACCGGAGCCCATAGACATTTACAACCTAAATGCGCCACCCACCTTGAGATATAAGTTCTAAGGTCTCCGTATAGTTACAACGGCTGCCTCATCCTTCAAGCCGAAACATATTACAGCTTCACGGCAGAAATAAGCCCTGCCTGTCCAAAGTTCGCTATTTAAGCAGCAAATTATATCAATAACAAATAGTATTTCACGAAATGAATTGAAGATCGTGAAGAGCTCCCTAACAGACTTGAAAATAGACGTAGTGTTGATCGATGCTCGGGGAATTTCAATGGTTTCCTGATGAATGAATGACTAGTGATTGAGGTCAATTGAATTTCAGTTCTAGTAGGGGATTGATGGCTAATAAAAGAATTCTTAATAGACCGCGCCGTTTTAGTTTAAAATTTTACTAGTAAATATATTTTGAATCAAATTTAGAAAGAAGTTTATAAAACAATATTTAAAAAAATTCAAGCAGGCGAAATTAAAAGAGCACTTTTATAGCGTGTATCTTCCACTGTAATATTCTTAATCCAATCACACTTAAAGAACCAGTAGAGTGGAAGATGAGAGTCAAATTTTCAACTGAATTCAAATTGCAAAAGTATATTAAACGATTTGAAAAGAACTTTTATTAAAATTACCTCGACCGCTCAAATAAAATCGGTATGAATGTCATTCTGAGCTATTCAAGATGTCTCCGTTGAATGTCTCCGTGGAACGAGCTATGCAAATATTGCATTGACGAGAAAAATATCCTCTCACAGCTTCATTGTTTAGAGTATCCTTTTTTAATAGACTTTGTATTAGGAGTAGACTGTTTTATTTCGAAAATTCAGTTTTCCTAGACTATTTTGTTTCTTCAAAGCAGAGAGAAAATGTAGTAAGAGTAATTAACTGTAACTCGTCTTAAATTATTCGCCATATAGAAATATCATAGAAATAGGTTTTACGTGATTTTAATAAATGTTATGCATAAAGTAGTTAAATTACTTCACTGATATGTTGATTAATCTTCTTTTGATTCAATAGTAAACTTTTATATCTAAACTAGCTGACCCGGCAGACTTCGTAGTGTCTCAATCGATATATAAAAGACCTATACTTTTGTATAAAATAAACTTAAAACAAACAAAAGGAATCCGTTCGACCGGGACACATCAAAGTAAAAAAATTGTTATTTTTATTTAACTCCGAGCATTTTTATATTTATCTACCTTTTAAACCTTCTCTGGACTTCCGCAAATAATTCAAGACCAAAATTAGCCAAATCGGTCCAGCCGTTCTCGAGTTTTAGCGAGACTAACGAACAGCAATTCATTTTTATTTATATAGATTGAAGAGCCGGTTTTAAATACGACAATCAGTATATGAGGTTACAGATTAAACAAACATAAATGTTTCCCTCTATTTACAGTCGTTGGGTAACAAAGAGAACACTTGAATTTCTGCAATTCTAATTAGCTGGATCTAATTCCATAGAGGCACGACATAAGCAGAATGCAATTAATATCTTCCGTCAGACAATAAACCAAGTTAAATTGGTTAATCTCTGATATTATCCTATTAAAATGGCTTTGTATGTAGCGTTAATTCGTTCTGGAGGATCATGAGTTACATCCGCTGTTTGCAACACAATAGGGCATATTAATTATGATGTTATCCTTATATTCTGACTCATTTTTTTGCTTATATGAGTGGACAACTTCACGGCCCAACTGGTGTTAAGTGGTTATCGGAATCCATAGACCTAGTTTTATACCGTATGTTCCATGGGGAATGCTCTGAGGAATTATTCGAGAGGATCCCTTCATCTCCTTTTTATCATACCACATCCCGCCATCGGAGCAGAGTTCATCCATATTATCTGGAACCGCTGCGTTAATCGACAATGCGTTTCCGAAGATCTTTTTTGCCACGCACAATCCGGCTTTAGAGTGAACTCCTCTCCACGGTGTTCCGAGCACTGTGAGATGTCCTTCTTCAAAAGATACTTGTGGAGAGTAGGCAGCAGGTTGGCTCTACCCCTGGCATTGCTGACGTTCATGGGCTACGGTAACCACTCACCATCAGGTGGGTCGTATTCTCCTCTAACTACAAAGGCAATAAAAAAAGAGATCTATTAAGTAAACGCTACCTCGAAACATCAGTTATATGTCTCAATTTTGGAGTACAACTGTTCCCCCCTTTTAAACCGAATCCCCAAGCCAAAACGCATTGCTGCTTCATGGTAGAAATAGGCAGGGTGGTGGCAGCTACTCCTGCGGGTTTAGAAGACTTACCTTATCCCCAGTAAATCCATATACATATCATATACCATCTTTGAGATGAGACTGAATTAAATATCGCATGTGACTTACACGGTGAAGGAATAACATCGTGTAATAAAAATCAAATCCGCAAAATTATAATTTGCGTATTTACTGGTCTTCTTGCGATTCCGTACGGGTTGCTACCATCACCCTGCCTATTTCTGCCGTGAAGCAGTAATGCGTTTCGGTTTGAAGGGCGGGGCAGCCGTTGTAACTATACTTTAGGCCTTAGAACTTATATCTCAAGATGGGTGGCGCATTTACGTTGTAGATGTCTATGGGCTCCAGTAGCCACTAAACACCAGGTGGGCTGTGAGCTCGTCCACCCACATAAACAATAAAAAAAAAATTTTTTTTTAATTGGTCAGATGGGTAAACGGCTAACGGAGCCCATAAGCCGCACAATTTAAATGGTGCCACCACCTTGAGACATGAGGTCAAAGGCTCAATTGTATCGTATAACGGCTATAATATCATCCTGCACATCGGAACGTATCAGTACTTCGTAAGAGAAATGGGCAGCTTTAACCCATAGACACAGCCCACTGAGTTTCTCGCCGGATCTTCTCAGTGGGTCGCGTTTCCGATCCGGTGGTAGATTTGTGGCGGTAGCCATCATACAACGCAAGATAATTGACAGATGCCTGAATCTCGCTTACGACATTTTCAAGATAAAGCGCATATATACAAGTTCCGAACAACAACATTTGGACCGTGGGTCTACCGAGCAATATCACCCGCTCGGTGGAAGATCTTCCCTTTGTTGTTAAGACTCCCAAAGATTCTGTGAAGCACTGCTCTTGCTAGGTTTAACATCATCTAGCTACTAGCTAAGGTTACGCTGAAATAGCCTCTCAAGGCTATCAGCTTAGGTAGGAAAAAAAAGGCAACATTCTCCTGTTTATCCGTGCGTGCTTACAATCACAAATTATTATAAAGTGAGTACATTAAAGTACTTAGAGATACGTAATAATGGAACGTTCTAGTAACGAAACGGCAAAAGTAAAAGCAAAATCTGACCCAGATTCAGGCCAGACAGAAAAATAAGCATCACTAAAGACGTCTCGAACAATGTTCACGGATGAAAAGATGAAATGATAATTGTGTCTTTGAATAAGAAATTTCGTCAAGTTTTAGAATATTATTTCTTATTTCTGATCAGTTGAGGTGAATGAAGGGTACATTTTGTGATTTCTTACACAATTTTGTAAGTTTTTTAAGTTACGTGCACATTAAAAAACAGTTTAATTTTAAAAATAACTCATTATGTCTTTGAATAGAATTCGATAAAAATCGACTGAGCCCGTAATTACTAATTCAAATATTCCATTATTCATACACATTCCATGCCTAGATTTACATGTTAATTTTATAGAGCATGTAACTCAATGTATGTACGTACATAGTTTCATAATATAAATACACAAGGGAGACACTGAATCCAAAATAAGCATACCTACCTAGTTTTTACAGCTTTCAGGTACACCCAACCAGTTCTTCCCTGCGGCCCTGTACAAATCATACGTCCGTCTGATCTGATGGCTGCGTATATCGCAATAATAAATCGTTCAGTTTTGTTATGGTACTGGTTGAAGTTTAAATAGACAAAAAAGTGAGACTGCTATCATGTAACAAAATCTTTACTTCATAATTCTTAACTATTTGAACCCAAGTGGACAAACAATGATAAAGCTAGCTCCGTCATCTAGTGTCTCAGGAGAGTGCCGTGAATTCTTACATAGCTTTAGTGGAACAAAAAACACGCGATTCGCTTTATATTTCAATGTTTTTAAGACTTAGCAAAGATGCCAAAATACACTATACTCACTAATTAATTATAACATTTTTTATCTAGGACCAATATAAAAAAGTTTTAAAACACTGCAGAAGTTAACCTAGAGGAATATTTTAAACAAATGTATCTTCTGTCTGACGCCATTTAAATTCTAGTTTGAAATGAAGTGGTCCGTGAATTGCTCAATTTAATCAGTAGGCTTTTGTTTTAAATCAAATCCGAGATTTTTACTGAAATCCGCTTAAACTTTTCCAATAAACATACGTTTTCAAAAAAACCGTACCAAACGCGAAATCCTTTGACTAAATTCACGTCGAGAATTAAAACTGGATTTTGGGTTTACATTCAAATCAACGATTTAATTATAATTTAAACAGATGTTTATTTAGATCGTATTATTTTATTAGATGTGTGTAGTTTTTTTTTTTTCTAAATGGGCAGTCTTTTCAATCGTTTGTACTGTGAGCAAAGTGCTCGTGGTTATCACTTCTTTGGTGGTGTGCTTTAGAAGACGTCGACCCTTCTTGTGCTCTCGTTGACAAGACCATTTAGAGCGTTCTTTGGTCGGTCCATCGTGAGGGTGATCTGCCGCATCATCATCTAGTAGTCGGTAATTCAAGGAGCTCATAGACATCATAACATGAAAGCCGTCATCGCACATCAGACATTAGGTTTTTTTAATATATTTTTTATTGCTTAGAGGGGTGGACGAGCTCAGAGCCCACCTGGTGTTAAGTGGTTACTGGAACCCATAGACATCTACAACGTAAATGCGCCACCCACCTTGAGATAAGGTAGGTTCTAAGGTCTCAGTATAGTAACAACGGCTGCCCCACCATTCAAATCGAAACGCATTACTGTTTCACGGCAGAAATAGGCAAGGTGGTGGTACCTACCCGTCCGGACTCACAAGAGGTCCTATCACCAGTAGGTCGTGTAAAGAAGGTATAAAGTAGCAATCAGCTCACGACTCGTCTGCTAGCAGTAGAAACATTTATGTATGTTTCATTCATGTTTTTTTTTTTTTTTTATTGCTTACATGGATGGACGAGCTCACAGCCCACCTGATGTTAAGTGGTTACTGGAGCCCATAGACATGTACAACGTAAATGCGCCACCCACCTAAATTTCATAAGTGATAATAATATGTGAATGATGATATGACAGAAAGAAGAATGAGTGTTGAGATGACGGCTGATAGAGGAGAATGGAATAGAAAATTTGCTGTGCCGACCCCACCTAGCAGGATAAGATGGAGACAAAAAGAAGAAGAAGTGGCGTCTTACAGATATTAAAATATTATTTTTCGTAGGTAAAATAGTACTTAGTCGTACAATGGCCGTAATCGTTGTAAATCGTCTTTAAATGATGCAAGGAACATTATGTGGATAGAACAGCTTACAATCTCCCCTACAACACAGAACCACAGTGTTTTGACTCGAATCGTTTTCAAATATATTTTGTCAAACGTTTGTAAATACGTTAAGCTTTCGAATTAATTGGTATCCCATCTTCGTTCAAACGCTGGGACATTTTTTTTCCTACTTAAGCTGAGAGCCTTGAGAGTCTATATCAGCGTAGCCTTAACTAGTAGGTGAGCTCATGGGGTTCAAATCTGATTACGTTGCTAACACGAACCCTAGCAAGAGCCGTGCTTCGCAGAATCTACCACCGGATCGGAAACGCGACCCACTGAGAAGATCCGGCGAGAAACTCAGTGGGCTGTGTCTGAGGGTTGTGCTGGGACATGATATAGCGCAGAAGCGAAATAGGAAATGAGCCCTTAGACATAACTAGTGGCTTGAGTCTGTCGCTGGGCATTTTTTTATCGGAGTACCTTAGACGGAGATTTAAAAGCCCAAGAATTGTACTCTATTTTGGAAAGGCCTTGAAGATACTGCTTTGGGCGGTTTAATGCACTTAAAATATTCTATAGTGTCATAAAAGAACGTTGAGTTAGTGTTCTCGGTGGGATCGGGCGGAGTCATTTTACGAGTCGCCCGGGATTCGTACGGCAGAAGTTGTTTTACTATGTACGGTAGGTATATGCTTAGTTATGTTACGCTGTTATAAAAGCTCTTATTATATGATGTTTTGAATGAGTGTTGTATGCGGGTAATGTGTATTTTGTTAGTGTTTGAAATATTCGTAATAAAGGCTTACGTTGTTTGGTGTTGTTGATATTGATGAAGGCTTTTACAGCAACCGATACGATCTATTTCGTTTCATGTTTATTGTTTTATTTGTATAATTTAATTCTGTTATTATTTTATGATGTTTTATTTGAAACAAAATTTTACTATGAAAGGTCAGATGAGATCGTTTGGAAGTGAGTCATCTTCCAAATATTAAAAACAATATGAATGTACAATAATTCGTCAAGTTCATCTCTTGTTTTTACAAACCGATATCTTTTTAGTTAATTTTTTTCTTTCTTCTAAAATTAGATTAACAAAATAAATAAGGACTCATCCCTAATTTACTTCCAATTGAAATATCGATAATTCAAGAAATCGATTATCAAAAATTACGTTTGGTTTACAACAATAGAAGAAATTCGCTTAAAAAACATTCCTGTGATAAAATCAAACCTTGGTATTGGAACAATCATTCGATTCTCATTGCGTTCACGGTGTATAATGTACTCTCCGGTTGCGATTCACGAATGATTCAATCTGTGTGTTTACTCGTTCGTTCCCGCTGATTGCGACAAATCGAATGATCGAGACCAATCGTTGACGAGAGCTGAATGTTTACAAACGATCTGTAAGTCGTGTAAACTTTTGTACCTAGTAATTAGGGTTGGCATTAAATTGTGTATTACGTGCGTTTTTTTTTGTAATCGTACACGCGATATTTTTTTCTTTAATCATACGATAGTGAAGTCAAATGAAGTTTGTGAATTTAATTAATAAAATTGTCTATGTACAATTTTACAGGTACGTACGCAAGTCCTGTATGATCTGTTACAGGCTGCGGTACCGTTTAATGTAAATTAAGTTGGCCCCGCCCGTCCGTTCGCTACAATCATAAACAAATAATTAATAACTAATCTATATATTAATACGTGAAGCAAAAACTTTGTACCGCTCTTTACGAATATTGCACAGACGGAGGGGTATGAAATTTCCCACACTTATAGAAAATATAGAGAAGGAGTGCAGAATGCTAATATATTTTTTAAATTATGGATATTAAATACATGAAATCAATAATACATTACACACACTACCATGTATTTGACGCACACACGCTTAAATACAGTCATACTCTTTTGTTTATTGCTAGTCTTTCGTCAAATTGAGAATAGATTAATATTGTTTGTCTTTATTATTATTTGTCTATAGTGTATACTTGGTGAAATCCGTGATTGTAGAAATATAGTTGGGGAATCCGTTTACGGATACCCGGTCGAGAGAAGTAACAGACTGGGTTATGTCGGACTCCGGCGCCTCCAGAGAAGAAGAGGGAGAAGAGGAAGACCAAAGTCCTCTTCTTCATCCAATTCCTACGAAATCTGTTTATGCTAGGGCAATAGCAATATTTACTGGTGGTAGGATCTCTTGTGAGTCCGCGCGGGTAGGTACCACCACCTTGCCTATTTCTGCCGTGAAGCATTAATGCGTTCCGGTTTGAAGGGTGGGGCAGCCGATGTAACTATACTTGAGACCTTAGAACCTATATCTCAAGGTGGGTGGTGCATTTACGTTGTAGATGTCTATGGGCTCCAGTAACCACCTAACACCAGGCGGGTTGTGAGCTCGTCCACCCATCTAATCAATAAAAAAAAGTTTTATTGATTTCTTTTTTCGTTAAAGATACTCTTTTATCTTAGCTTTTTATAAGCGTATTATCGTACAAGTATACAAATAGTTTATAAGAATCAAAAAAAACAGCTCTTTCAGATAAATATGCCGTCTTTTCTCGGGACTGTGGCCTTTTTTGCCGGTGAAAAGTATTTTAAACATTATAAGCGAGTAAAATCCAAAGCTCCAACCCTAAAGCGGAGCTTCAATTAGGAGAGCGCGGATAATGAATTGTCAAAACAAAGGAACGGAATGAAATGAAATTGTGAATTCAGCTATATTAGCGGCTTTGTGGATTATAGAAATAAAGTTGAAAACTCTTTAGCTGTTTATTTTTTTATTTTTATAAACGTCACGTATAGGCATGATCTTTAGGTAAAATTAACGCAGATTTCATGTATTGTTTGCTTTTGCTAATGGCAAACAAAAAGGGATTCTTAACTAATCTTGATTCGTTGCTAAAGTAAATGTTTGAATCGTATACATTTAATCACACAAAACTTATTCTTTTCTAGTGTAAAGAGTGTATAGAATTTAACACGCTCTGCTTAACCCGTTTTCGGGTCTTAAAAATGTCGTAAAGAAGATACAGCCGCCCACCTTGAGGTCGAGGTTGAAGAGTATATTAGTAATCTATCAAATAGCCTCTATCGTTCAAAGAAAATTCTTGAGCGTGATGATCACAGTTTGCTGGTCAATTACAAAAAACAGTTGCAGTGACAGGTTCGTGTTTGGACGCAATGAAAAGTATAGTTTTAACTCATATTTATGTCTCCAGGTATTGGGCGGTATTCACGTTGTGATATCAGTGGTCTTCCTTGACCATTTATTGCCAAGTGGTCTTAAGACCGCCATCCTATCTATAGCAATAAATAAAAATTTGCCTGTTATTCATTCAGTAATATAACCTATTTCATTTATTATCTCGCTTTCGTATCTGAGCCTGTTTCTACGTTAAAACAGTCAAGTGCCAATCAAAACTGAATAGGTTAAAGGTTAACGCGACAATATGAAACGTCCCCCCTACATAATAGCATTATTATTAATCTTCAGTATAATTTCCCCTCAGATGATGGATGGTGACTGATGGCGGTGCTCAAAAACTTACGTATTGAGAGAGCTTTTTGAGGTCACAGATTAACTTATAGTTAGAGGGGACATAAAATTGTGACATTTGAAATTTTGTGCAGTTAGATTTTCACGAAAAACGTATATTCATATTTAATTAGAAACATAACCACTGAAAAAAAAAGGCTGAAATAAATAAAAAAAAAGTCCGCTTTAATATTGATATTTAGATTTTTGTCTGTATAAATAATACACAAATCAACATATTTGTAACACTTTTGATTAATTGCTGACATCGTCAAGCTCGCACTCATTTTTATTAAGTGTATTATTTATGGTTCAACGTGCAAAATTAATAGACATTATAACCTAAATACCACCACTGCTTTGAATAATTTGATTTAAATTTCGATTGTGTTGTAATGACGATGGATACAAGGTTACATCGTTACAGTTGTGCCTGTCACTGTGTCACCATAGCTGATTCCAGTTCTGCACATAAGGTATCACTGTGTCACCATAGCTGATTCCAATTTTACATTCATCAATTGTGATCATGAAATTTTTTGTATTTTTCTATTGACATCAAACGTCATACGTACGACGTTAAGTTAGAACCTTTTTTTATTTTTTTTATTGCTGAGATGGGTGGACGAGCTCACAGCCCATCTGTTGTTAAGTGGTTACGGGAGCCCATAGACATCTACAACGTAAATGTGCCACCCACCTCGAGATATAAGTTCTAAGGTCTCAGTATAGTTACAACGGCTACCTCACCCTTGGAACCGAAGAGCATTACTGCTTCACGGCGGAAATAGGCGGGGTGGTGGTACCTACCCGTGCGGACTCCCAAGAGGACTTAACACCAGTGATTACGCAAATTATAATTTTTGCGGGTTTGATTTTTATTACACGATGTTATTCCTTCACCGTGGAAGTCAATCGTGAACATTTGTTGAGTACGTATTTCATTAGAAAAATTGGTACCCACCTGCAGGATTCGAACACCGGCGCATCGCTACATACGAATGCACTTGACGTCTTATCCTTTAGGCCACGACGACTTCTAAAATCTTTCCTTCGACTGAAACTTAATCTATGACGGGTAACGACGCGAGCTAAGGCCGGTCGTATTCAAAATTGAACGGATTGCGTGACTCCATTTAAGATTTAGGGCAATTCCTACCACTCGACTCCTACTTTCAAACAGTTCCCGGAAAGATATTTATCAAAATGCGAATGTAAAGCGATCGGAATATCGGGAAATTAAATGGTCAAAGTATCGTATTCTTCGATGATTGATATTTGAGTCTTTTTGGAGAACTGAATTATAAGTTGAATGTTTTCAGTTAGGTAAGAGCTTTTTTTTTCCTACCTAGCTGAGAGCCTTGAGAGGCTATTTCAGCGTAACCTTAACTAGTAGGAGAGCCCACGGGGCTCAAACCTGACGACGTTGCTAAGACGAACCCTAGCAAGAGTCGTGCTTCGCAGAATCTACCACCGGATCGGAAACGCGACCCAGATCGCCTCGAAGATCCGGCGAGAAACTCAGTGGGCTGTGTCTATGGGTTAATTCGCTCGTCGAGCCCTTCGTGGCAAGCGACGGGTTCGACGAGGACGGTGACCGGTGCTTGAGGTACCTAAAAGCACCGTTAGTGGATCGGGAGGATCCGAAATGACTTGTTTGGGGCGACGTCGACTGCTTTCCATTTTGTCCGCAGGATCGGGAATGTAGTTACCGGCGCCCACGATGAGAGGGTTATCGTGTCGTGCCGCTTTATCGAAGATTTATATAGTTATACAAGGGCTTTCTCTTGATAACAGATACATTAAAGTTTCCAAAGGGGCCATAAGTTAACGTTTTCTCCTGTGTCACGGGCCCCCAAATCGCGCACACGCGACATAAAAAGTACAGTTAGTCTTAAATACGCCATTTATTTAACAAAGACATTGACTCCCACCGGCAATCGAATCCGATCTCGTGGTAAAGAAGCAATGGTCACTGATCACTTGATCAACGAGGTCAATGACACGACAAGCCTTGTGTTTGTACAGCTTACATTGCAGGTTCGCCAATTATCGTATTACTAAATTAAGAAGTACTCTGCTTGATATAACTAGGTGGATATTGTCTTGGGTTCATATTAAGGCATTACTGTAACAGGATCGGCTGTTGTTTGTATTTGCTGAGAACAGACGGGAACTTAACTTTATTGTGTGTCAGGGACAGGCAATGAAAATAGGTTGCTCGAAGAAAATAATAATGTATCATAGAATATTTATAGACGATAGATAATTAATTTAGAGAGTAGTTATAGACAGTATTTTTTTTATTATTTTATTATTGCTTAGATGGGTGGACGAGCTCACAGGCCACCTGATGTTAAGTGGTTACTGGAGCCCATAGACATCTACAACGTAAGTGCGCCACCCACCTTTAGATATAAGTTCTAAGGTCTCAGTATAGTTACAACGGCTGCTCCACCCTTCAAACCGAAACGCATCGCTTCGCGGCAGAAATAGGCGGGGCGGTGGTACCTACAGTAGAAACTTAGTATAGAGTAGTTATAAACGGTATAGTGGAATGCGGGTAGTCCGCACTGAGAGACATCACCATCTTCGGTGTAGTAGTAATGTGTTTTCATTTGCGGGGTTTGACAGCCGCTATACAATACCATTGAGATTTAAATTTTATGCCGCAAAATGGGTGTCAGAGTTCACGTTGTCATATCTATAAACTCCGACCACTTAAAAGCAGATGAGCCTTTAGCTCGTTCAGCTATATGCAGTGAAGAGTAGCATTAATGACTATTCATTCATCGGGCACTACTAAAAAATAGCTCAAAAGAAATCTACAAGCAAATACAAATCGTATATAAGCTTAATAAAAAGAAAACGCTTTTCCGTAAATTGAAATTATCAGACCTCACGCAAGACCTCTTTAAGTTTAAGCCGCAAATCTGTCGCGACCAGCAACTTTACCTGCAAAGGAAAAGGATCCATTAGTACAAATACAAACATGTCGACAAACTGTGAGTGGGGGCCATTCATACATTTCTTTATATCAGAAAAAAAAAAGTTGTAAACCTCTTCTCATTCATGCAAAAAGCGGAGCTTTCAAGAACCGGTGTGTACTGTGTACATCCAGTGTGGTCCAAGTTAAATATTTTATAATAGTTTTTGGTACAGGATTTTTTATTATTTTTTATTGCCCGTGTAGACAGACGAGCATACGGTCCACCTGATGGTGAGTGGTTACCGTCGCCCATGGACTTCAGCAATGCCATGGGCAGAGCCAAGCCGCTGCCTTCCGTTAAGTACTCTCTACAAGCCTCGTTTGAAGAAAGATGTGTTTTTTTTATATTGTTTAGATGGGTGGACGAGTTCACAGCCCACCTGGTGTTAGGCGGCTACTGGAGCCCATAGACATCTACAACGTAAATGCGCCACCCACCTTGAAATATAAGTTCTAAGGTCTCAGTATAGTTACAACGGCTGCCCCACCCTTCAAACCGAAACGTATTACTGCTTCACGGCAAAAATACGCAGGTGGTGGTGGTACCTACCCGCGCGGACTCACAAGAAGTCCTACCATCTATAACTAGTGACCCGCCCTCGCTTCGCTTCGGAAACTGAAATTTATTATTGATTTCTCCACTATTTAATGGGTGTTATTATAAGTATAAACCTTCCTCTTCAATCACTCTATCTATTAAAAAAAAACCGCATCAAAATCCGTTGCGTAGTTTTAAAGATTTAAGCATACATAGGGATATAGGGACAGAGAAAGCGACTTTGTTTTATACTATGTAGTGATAATTATGAAATGAGTTATCACGCGAGTTATTGTACCAATATTTATATCTTAAAGCTTACGATTTTTTTTTTATTGCCTTTGTAGGCCGACGAAGCATACGGCCCACCTGATGGTGAGTGGTTACTGTCGCCCATGGACTTCAGCAATGCCAAGGGCAGAGCCAAGCCGCTGCCTACCTTTACGAATAAAAATCGTTTATTTATTCCATTAATATTTATTGTTCAAAAAAAAACCATCATATTTCTATAGAAACCTGTTCATCTTTCACGACTTCCACCCATCCCTGCGAAACTAGGCTGCACCTAAAAATAGACGCCCGTTTACCTGAAAGACTCTCCAGCTAGTGAGGTCTAAGTTATGAAATGTGTAGTCGTGGTTATTCAGGTTTGCCGTCCAACTAAGGGCTTAGTTTCTGACAGATTTGAGGGCTTCACCCAGTTGCAAAGTTTAATTTAGGGCACTATAGAGCTATTTCGGGGCCTGCTGAGATATTGCATATGAAAGTTGAGGGTTATTTACTAACAATATTACAACGTCTCTACCATCGTAATGATCGTTATTAATTCTAATATCTATAATATAGATATTAGAATACATGCAAGTACTATATAGATTCTATATAGTACTTGCATGTACACCGTAAATTTATGATCTTTCTTAAGCATTGCATATACAAAGAGTATTTGATAAATTGTGAACTTTTTTTTTTGCTTCGATGGGTGAACAAACTCACAGCCCACCTGGTGTTAAGTGGTTAAGGTACGATTAAAAAAGAGCCCATAGACGTCTACAACGTAAATGCGCCACCCACCTTGTGATATAGTTACAACGACTGCCGCACCCTTCAAACCGAAACGCATTACTGCTTCACGGCAGATATAGGCAGGGCGGTGGTACCTACCCGCGCGGACTCACAAGAGGTGCTACTACCAGTAAATAACATGTTCTGATGCCAAGTATGTTTTGTAACGGAATAAAGGGGTGTATGAGCTAAAGGCACACCTGGTTTTAAGTGGTTACCTAAGCCCATAGACATCAGTGTGGAGCATACATCAGTGTTCACTTTTGATTCATTCAAACAAATTTATTATAAATCCTTTGACAATCATAATAACTAGTTCTAGCTCTCTCTTAACCATCAATTACATGATTGATAAATGTACCTACTTCAAAATCATTACTATTAAATTTTGCGCGGACACATCTGCTATCGGATTATGACACATTGCTGTGAACAATAAAGTGCCATGTGCAGATTCGCACTATCGCCTCATGATGACGAACAATCCGACATTAATAGAATATATAAGAAAATAAAAAAGTCCCCCGTGTCTGTACATTAAAGAATTGTAATAAAATAGACAGAACCAACGATTTTTAAAATGCTTTTGTTAGCTTTGTAAGTATCTATGTTTGTTTGTTTGTATGTACCGAAATCTTTGTATGTATGCATGTCGATGCTGTAAAAAAGTTGTCATCATTTATAAAAAAAAATGATTTAGAAGTTTTGTAGCAAATAATGTAATATTTATATAAAAGTCATCAACAACTTTTATTTTTATTTTTCACAGCCTAATCATACTGACAGTATTGTAGAAATTCAGTGTGAAGCTGCATAGTTTGACCTCTGCCAATGCGACTTTAAGTTCTCGAAGGCACCGCTGCAATCGGGAAGCTAGAATTTAAACATCATCAGTGGTACAGCTGTCTTCACTTTCTGGTTTATTATATATTTTTGTGGTATTAGGTATATGTGTAGTAGAATATGATCAATTTATTTAATATTATTATTACTATTAAATTAAATGTTATTAATAAATTAGTCTTAATTATAAAATTAATAATAAAATATGTAAATTTAGGTATACGAAATAGAGTACACGAAAGTATATAACTTTTTTATTTACTGCTTAATTTTCCGAGTATTTTTTTATTAATAAGTGAAATAATATTGTATTGAGTGTTGTTATTGTGGCGATAGTGCGAAACACGCTCAGCTTGGACGACTGGGAGGCGCCATATTCCACTTAGATGCGAGTTGTGTTCGGCAAAGATTATGAATTTATCAGATTACGAAGTAATTTTCTATAATTTTCGTGTAATTTTACACACGTGTACATACGTTACATGTACGTGTACATAGTCAATACACACGTGTATAGTATTGACTATGTAAGTAAATTACATATATTTTTTGTGCTATTAAAGTAATATTGATAATAGTTTAATTTAAAGGACCAGGAGCGGAATTCGGTAGGTCTGATAACGCTGGCTATAAACACGATGAGCAGTACAAAGTTTCGAAAATTTAGGTGAGGGAGTCAGAGGAAATACCTTTATTATATTAAAAAGAAACGTCAGCAAATTACGTATCTACTTATTAATTTATTTAGCGGTAAATTGTCACAGGATAGTTTGTGGAGAATTATTTTGTCATTATATTTGTGAATAATTTATCATTAAATGTTTATTTGAACGTTGAACAATCTGTATTTTTTTTAAATACATTATTACAGTACCAAACCTCTTTTAGGTAAGTTCAAGGTAATGTTTCAAAGTATTGTTGATTAAGCCTACCTTACACTAGTTAAAGTATTTGAAAAATAAACTGTACACGTTAGTTTTATGTGTTCCTTCTGTATTATTTGATCTATGACAAAGTATAAGGTTACATACCGACCGCAGATTTTATGCGCTCGACGCAGATTCGCGGAGACGCGCGGCGTTGGGTTACAAGCCTAGTCAATAGACACGTCCCCGAGGACGGGTTGAGTTACGAAAATAGAGTCCCGTTACAAATATTTTACAACCAATTTTACAAGAAGATTGCAAGGTCGGCGAACTGTTATTATTTGTTACTATTTTTATTTATGTAGTTTTTTATTATGAAACACTTAAATAAGCTAGCATCGGAGGATTGACTATAACATTCGTTACTGGATGAACGAGGTCACGGCCCATCCGGTTTTAAGTGGTTACAATATTATATTAGTAATTGTACTGAGACCTTAGAACTTTTATCTCAAGGTGGATGGCGCACTTACGTCGTAGACGTCTATGGGCTCCAGTAGGAGCCAAAATCAAATCGGACCAGTAGTTCCTGAGATTAGCGCGTTCAAACAAACAAACTCTTCAGCTTTATAATATTAGTATAGATAAAATAAAATACGACCCTTTTAACTAGCAACAAATAATATCTATGAACAATACGATTTACGAACACATCCATATATTAGTAAACATTACGAACACATGTATCAAGAAGTCAAGAAGATATATTTAGTACATTAATTTACAATCAGTAATGAAATATACAATAGTTTGAGGACAGTTTTCGGGAAGGCACCATCGACCATGAAATTAATAATTTACGAACGTGACTTTTTGAGTGCGTCTCTTGGCCTAATAAACCGTTGTTAGTCGAAGAGTGCGCACGTGATCAGCGTGCTCAACGTATGTAATATCGAGTTCTGCGAGATATTATTCTAATGACGGGCTGCGCTCCATTTACAATTCATTTTATATAAAAAAAGAAGAAATTCAACAAATAGTTTTTTACCCCACATATTCGCGGGTAGCCTAATAGGCTATTCCAGTTACTCACTGGCTGGCTGGGAATAATTTAACCAATCTGGTGTTACCCGCACATTACACATTGCGATAAAACTAATATACGAACTTTTGAATTTTATTAGAATAATCTATATTTTAATCTGTAATGCACGAATCTTCCACAAAAGAAACTCTTCAAAAAATCTAAATTATTTGTTTGTCATGTCATCAAAAAGGACTCTTTTTTCGGGTCCGGAAAAATGAGGTCAATTTAAAAATATGCACATTTACTAGCGAAACATATTTTGAAATACAGTATAATAGTTTAGAACTAGAACAAAGCCCCCAGTTATTCTCTATCCATTCTCAATAAACAATAAATAGCTATTGTTCTGTGGAGCAATCATCGTAAACTGCTTGCATCTGCAAGTTCCTACCGGTAGATTATGGTCGTTGCATTATGTTCTGTTATTTTATTGAGCAGTATTGTGAAATAAATTCATTTATTGTTATTCATATTTTGATTTTGTAGCTGCTACAAATATAGTTGCGTTTGGCTATCATTTTTATTACGTAGTTCGTTTCAATCTTCTAAAGTAATTTCTATGCCTTTTTTGCCTTCAAAGATAGCTCGCCGTTACGGTCCATCTGAAGATCAGTTATTTAACCCAGACCTATTTAACCACGTTTGAAGAAGAATATGTCACAGTGCTTATTTCACAGCTGAATGGTGCATCACAAAAATACTGCTAAAACCAAAAAAATCTACAATCGTGGGTGTGAATATTTCAAACACAGTTTTTACTGAAAACGAATGTAGCCTTGAATGCAATCGACTCCGCGTCGAGAAGGGGAGTAACTCTTTTTCCAAATATCCACTAAATTCACTTTCTTCGGACGTAAAATTTACTTGGTTAGAATACCCACTCCTAAAAATACGCTAGCTATTACTCGTTTGTTTAAGCAAAAATTTAATCATATAATTAAACTACGAACGCCAGCATAGATTAGAGGCTATTTTTTAAGTCGAATGGCTATGCTATTCAACGTTTAAAAACACTAAAACCGCTTTGAAATGACCGCGCCGTCATGGCCTAAAGGACAATGTCTGGTGTATTCGTATCGATTGATGCGACTATGCCGGTATTCGAACCCAGTGAACTGGTACCAATTTTTCTAATGGAATAAACTTTAAAAACCTTAAAATTTATTTAATCAAAACAACGGTTAGGCATATTTAAGATCACTGCGCTTTGAAATCATTACGCGTTGGTTTAGCGCATTAATCAAATCGTTTCGTTTTTAAATAGGCTTATACCCAATGATCGGATATATAGGTATATTGTATGGACAACGGACTAGCTCTAATCATTTGTGTCACCCACGCGAGACCTTCCAATCTTGTCATAAGAGCACTTTCGGCAAAATCCGCTCAGCAACCAAGCGCTAATTAAAAAAATATAGAATTAATTCAAGGTTAGAAGTCGTTATATTATTATTTTTGTTTAAATTTACTACAGACGTACCTTTATCAAATTTTACCTCAATTGGCAGAGAAGCATTTGCACTCTGCCTATGGACATCAGAAATGACCGCATCGATAGAAGAGGTACACACATTATGTTAACTTAGTTATACCATAGCTATTGGATGAATAAATAATAAGGAAAGTGTTCAAATATTTTTTACCCAGCGGGTAGACTGACGATTAGAATGTCGTATTTCGGGACTTGTATTTTAAAATAAATGCAAACGTATCTTCAAAATGATGTTAGCTCGATTCAATTTAGATTTTAATTAAATATACTTTATTCAATTATTCGTTTCTCAACTATAATTATAGGCAATTTTATTGTTGACTAAATGGCACATTTTTCTCTTTTGAAGTCGAAAAACATTAAATATTAGTTAATATGTGGAACAGTTATTCGTTACTGCATTTAAATTACTTATTTTTAATCAACAATGAAAGTAAATATCGAAGTTCACAATTTAAACCGAAACATGATATTTACAAAGATATTATTTTCCACAAATTCTGTTGTCTGTATTCAGACTGTATTTACTGCAAAAACTACCATTAAAATTATATTACGATTATCGATGGCAATGAAAATTGCTTAAATTAATATTTTTTGTAGATACACTTTTATTCACAATTTAACTTCAGTAAGAAAACTAAATTCAAGTATTATTATACTACACAGTTTAAAAGTAGATTGTGGAAATAATTTGGCCATTGTATGGAATCTGTTGCCGTCTCCTGTTTAGGACTCTTTTCAAATAACGTTTAAGAGGAAGGAAATATCAACAATGTGGAGAGGAATTCATACTAGAATCACGACAGAAACATGACAGAAAAGGATTCTGGAAACGCCTTTAGGGATGAGCTGTGACATTTACGGTCCGGTAACCGCTAAGTCTATCAATTTAATAATTAAATTAAAAAATCTCTTTCATATCGATAAAGTAACGTAAACTTAACGATCATTTAAAGTTACAGCCACTTAAAGATACATCCAGCAATAAAACGCGACATATTTCAAACTGTGTCTACGCCTAAAACCGGATACATTATCCGTGTACCATTGTCGCAACCGGACAGCTATTAATTTGATAGAAAACCAACTAATTGGAGAAATTTTGACTCGCTTAACATACAGCTTCACCTTCGGCACCATTTAATCTTTACGCACCGTAACTTATAAAACGTATTATCGGTAATAACCCTACAATTTATTAGACGTTAACCTAAGCCGGCCATTTTGGTTGTGAAATTTAATAATGGAACGCTCTTTCGATTTTTGTATTACTATTGATATGTTTGGGGTCCAATAGTAATCGGTGCATTAATATATTGGTGTGCCATTTACGTAATAGGAATTAGATACTCAACAGCTGTATCAGGTATTTTGTTGGATTTGTATTTTTTTGGGTTGTTGAAAAAATACTTTGATTTTCGCTTGTGTTCTTACTGAGATTTTAATCGTTCTGAAAATCATGCGTACACGAGCATACACATATAGCCATTAGAATTAAACTTAGAATTTTGAATGTAGCACCACGATATGTATGCTGAAATTAAAGTGACGGTTATTAGCGTTTAGAAGGAATAAAAAAAAAAGATCTGAATCGCATTAGTGATAATTTTAAATAAGCCTTGCATACATACAAGTTACATAGGGATACATTTCTCAGGGTGTCGCGTTTTCGATTCGATGGTAAATTCTGCGAAGCATTGCTCTTGCTAGGGCCAGTGTTCGCGACACTCCCGATTAGAGCCCCATGAGCTCACTTCCACGTCATGGAGAAGCTGAAATAGCCTCTCAAGGCTAGCATCATAGGTAGGATAAAAAAAGGATACATTGAGCAAAATGTGCGCACGGTAAATATACTTTTTATGTCAAACATTGTTACTATTTAAAATTAAACATCTGAATATAGAATAGCGATTCCTGATTTTCCAACAGTTGAAGAAAAAATAAAAATAAAAAAATCTAAAAAATAAACTGCCGTTCCTTCAAATGGGAAGACCCTTCTCCGAATACATCCCCTGTCTCTTTAGAATGTAGGTAACACAACGCTGCCTATTTCTACCATGTGGAGCGGTCGTTGTATTGTAAAAACATTTACTGGTGGTAGAACCTCTTGTGAGTCCGCACGGGTAGGTACCACCGCCCTGCCTATTTCTGCCGTGAAGCAGTAACGCGTTTCGGTTTGTAGGGTGGGGCAGCCGTTGTAACTATACTGAGACCTTAGAACTTATATCTCAAGGTGGGTGGCGCATTTACGTTGTAGATGTCTATGAGCTCCAGTAACCACTTAATAATAGGTGGGTTGTGAGCTCTTGCACCCATCTAAGCAATAAAAATAAAACTTAAATCAACAATTGGAGTCAATCGTCCGTTGAACTAAAGTTTCGCAACGTATTTGTGTAAGCATCATTATCGTGTGTATCGATGCACTATCAACTTCTATCGGTCATCGACTGTTACATTTCGTGTGTCATCTAACACGTGGCTATAACTATTTCAAAACACCTACTTAGATGGGTTCATGTTATTCTAGTGCTTCGAACAAAAACGTTGAATTTGGAAATGTTGTTGTAGAGTAAATTTAAATTGGATATATTCGCCCGACGAAAATACTTAAGCTTTACGGTAGGCAGCGGCTTGGCTCTGCCCCTGGCATTGCTGAAGTCCATGGGCGACGGTAACCAATCACCATCAGGTGGGCCGTGTACTCGTCTGTCTACAAGGGCAATAAAAAAATTGTGTTCGATTTGGGAAAAGTTATTAAATATTTTGCGGTAGTCACAATAGATCTATATTTGTCGCAGCAATTGGGTCTTTATATTCCAACTAACCTACGTTATTAGTAACTAACACCTCCTCCACATTCACTCGTATTAAGCAGGATTTTCTCTCGACGTTTTACCTAACAACACTCCCATTTGTGTGAGTGAGTCGGTCATCGCACGACCTATTGAATTGCATCTTTCTACCATCGTTACAGAAGGTTTTTAACCGACTTCAAAAAAGGAGGAGGTTCTCAATTTGACTGAATGTTTTTTTAATGTTTGTTACGTCATAGCTTTTGACTGGGTGAATCGATTTTGATGATTCTTTTTTATTAGAAAGCTGACGCTTCCCGTATGGTCCCGTTCCAATTTAGTCTAGTTCTGACAATGGTATCCATGAGAATACCATATAAGTCTTAAATTTGCATTAAGTACGTGCGCGATAGATAGATGAATAACTCAATAACTCAATATCACGCTAACCGATTTCGATGATTATTGTTTTTAGTGTATATTAATATGTTTTGGAATACCTCTTTTTTCTATTTGAAGTCGGTTTTTTGTTAAAGCATGTCTATTTACAATTGTTATTCTACCACTAATGCTGTACAAGGAGTCGTTTTAACCAAAGAGGATATTTCAAAATGTAGCGGTATAGTTATCATATATTTTGTCATAGTAACTTGAATCACGCTAATGACGTTTTCAAGAAAGCTTCATAATATATACAAGTACCGAAGACGATTTTTCCTTTCATAATGATTACGAAAAAACTTAATGAACTTTGCGATTGCTACAACGAAATACGTGCGTATTATAATAATTAGTTCGAAGTATTACTTGTATAAGATGGAGGGTCATTGACACTTAGCCACAGGGAAAAGCTAATAAAATGCCAACGTGCCATGGAAAGAAGTATGCTAGGGCTAAAAATCAAAGATAGAGTCAGGAACGTAGACATAAGAACAAGAACGAAACTCACAGACATTCTCACCCGGATAGACGTCCATAAATGGAGATGCGCTGGACATATGCTACGCCACCCCACTAACAAATGGAGCAAGCAAGTCTCCCTCTGGCAACCAAGAGACGGCAAACGAAGTAGGGGTCGTCAAATCAGGAGATAGGAAGATGACTTGAAGCAGACAGCGGGATCATTCTGGCTGAGAGTAGTAGCAAGGGATAGGACCCATTGGAAGGAATTGGAGGAGGCCTATGCCAAAAGGCACACCGAACTTAGGGACTTCTTGTAACCCTATGTTTAGGAATAAAAAGGCTATTATTATTATTATTACTTGTATAAACAAACATGGCTCTACCGGTGCATCTAGAACACTAAAGATAAATTTTCTGTATAACTTATACAGAACACATTTGCATAGCACAATAAATTCCTCGACTTCGCAGAATTAGAGATGCGATATAGAAAATGGATTTCAACCGATTGCCAGAGAGGGCGCACTCAAGACGTACATTCAATATTTTGTTCAAACAAACCGGGCTCACATAAAGCGTGTTCAATTTAACTGAACACGGCAAACATACAGCGTGTTGCATCTTCGCAGAACACGCGGCGCGGTTATTGGTACAGGGCGAAATTTACGAGCCAGTCCCCGAATAACCGGATATAACTGGTTATGACCGGATTATTGCGCTTGTATAGAATCGTAAATGCTATCGATTTTTTTTATTAGTTCTAAATCTAGTCGTTGCCTATATATTTCGTATCAGTGGTCCCGCAGAAGTCGAAATTCGACTTTAATCAAAATTTTATGTTTAAACATTATTATGGTTCTATTGTCAAATACTATTGTACTTATATAATATAATCACAGATTTCGCCAAAACTACACTATACATAAATAATAATAAAGACAAACAATATTCATCTATTCTCAATTTGACCATAGACTTTAAACACTAACAAAAGTTTGACAATTGACAATAAGCAAAGAGTATATTTATATAATTATATGTGTTGTGTCAAATACATGGTAGTGTGTGTAATGTTTTTTTACTGATTTAATGTATCTTTTATGCATTACTTTAAAAAAATATTAGTATTGTGCACTTCTTCTCTATATTCTCTATAAGTGTGGAAAATTTCAAACTCCGCCGTCTGCGCAATTTTCGTAAAAAGGGATACAAAGTTTTTGCTTCACGTATTAATATATAGATAATTCTATTGACTATATGCGATGGAACATATATGTGTAGAAGTGTTAACTTTTTATTTATGTCGTAAAACATAACAATAAAGTTAAGCAATAAAAAAAAACATAACAGGTGAGCTACCTATCGTTTACCATGACAAGACAACGAAAACATTTCATAAAATATATAAATTAAGTCAAATACTATTTTTAACCAAACTCAAATTACTGCTTTACTCTATAATTAATATTGTACATCTGTTCAGATCACATTGGATATCCCTCGCGAGAATCGTACTATTTATCACCCCACACAAAAATGAAAATCGAACAATACTACATCACTAATCAGACGAGACCCTAAGCGGTGGATGAGTCACACGGCAGATGGCACGGTGCTTGATTTACAAATAAAAATTGGTAAATACACAAGTATTATGTTTTAAGAATACCAAAAATATATTCGTCTTTAGTTTTTTTTTTATAGCTTAGATGTATGGACGAGCTCACAGCCCACCTGGTGTTAAGTAGTTACTGGATCCCATAGACATCTATGACGTAAATGCGCCACCCACCTTGAGATAAAGTTCTAAGGTCTCAGTATAGTTACAACGGCTGCCCCACCCTTCAAACCGAAACGCATTACTGCTTCACGGCTGAAATAGGCAGGGCGGTGGTACCTACCTACCCGTGCGGACTTACAAGAGGTCCTACCACCAGTCTCAAAGTTGTTGGATTGGATTAGGATTGCGTTCCTGTCCATTTTTGCTGCGAAACAGTTATGCGGTGCGGTTTATTCGGAATGTCAACCTTATTTTTCGATATTGCGCTAAAATAGATGGCTCAGTTATATTGCAATTATATTTAAAAACTGTTTTTTTTTATTTTATTTCCGGCAATTTGGAGTTTCTAGCCTGTTATTTTAACGGCCGTCTGGTGTAGTGGTAAGTGATATGGTCACTACACAAGGGGGTCGCGGGTTCGAATCTCGCCAAGGGAAGATATTTATATGATAAATATAAATGTCTTTTCCAGGGTTATGGATGTATATTAAATATATGTATGTGTATAATAAAAATCTTACATTTCTATCCGTTATCTGGTACCTGTAACACAAGTTCTTTACGAACTTATCACGGGACCAGTTAACGTGGCGTGATTGTTAGTAAATATTTATTTTATTATTATTATTTGGTTTTAAGTTGGTTGGTTGGTGGATATAAAATATTGAATGATAACAAAATTCACTAAGTAAGTTAGTTTTTCTGCATGAATCTAATCCCAAGTCATGATAATGCTAGTTACGTGCAAACAACCACCGCTGGTTTTCATTGTCACGTCATATTCTATACCAATGTCAAGGTATTCTCTACATCAATCTTGTTCTACTCTAGAATGCTTGATGAGTTTTTCATCCTCTGCTAATATTTGTCCTTAGAAGAGACCAAAAGGTTTCTGGACTCGAGAACTTAGCCCAAACCTAACAGACCCATCTATGCCCTATATTTCGTGAAGTTTGACGAAAGCTAGTTTAAAAGAAGTACATTGAACTTGTATTTTTAATTCATTTCTGCTTAAGGTACTGATTAATTGATAACTAAAAAGTCGTGAGGTGTTCGACTCATTTGCTTCACGTGTTTATGTACCAAACATTCCGTTTCCTCAGTAACAATCAGTTATTTACGACAAATTCCCGATAGGAACTCTGAGGCCGTGGAATATGTGTCACTTGTTACGTATTGACAGTTTGTAATATGTATTGAATGAATTACAATGTACAATACAAAAGTAAAATGTCTTATGCGCTAATTTTAGTCATAGAAGTATGTGGTTTATTTCTCCGACTCGAAAAGTGGTTATTGGGTAACACAATCTCGTAAATAAACAAATTGATGTCATGTAGAGATGTTAATTAATGTGAATGATGGGCTGTGTGTATTGGTTTTTGATTTGTTTATTATTGACGATGCTTTATAGGAAATTTAGATCGATGTTATTTGAAAGAAAAGAAAGTTTTTTTCTTGTAAATTCTCTTAAATATTTCACAACGGGCTCAGCTCATGAATTGTTGTGGTAATAGTAGTTTATTATCTATGAAATATAATTTACCAGGAGTAGAGCATTTCTTTGGCGGCCTCATCATGACGGATGATATATCGTACATAGGGCTTGGACAATATCTAGGTTGGGAGTTAATTTTAAAGCAAAATCGCATAAGAAAAATGGTGGTAAATTATTTAGAAACCACGAGATCATCTCAAATAATTCCTCAAATGAGGTACGTAATTATTGAAGAAAATTGGCGCATGCCCGACGCTCAGACGTCGGCATAATCGAATAACTATGAGTGCATCGGGCTAATTACCTATCAGAACTAATACAGCTCGCTAATGACGACAATCTATATATTAATACGTGAAGCAAAAACTTTGTATCCCTTTTTACGAAAATTGCGCGGACGGAGGAGTATGAAATTTTCCACACTTATAGAGAATATAGAGAAGAAGTGCACAATGCTAATATTTTTTTTAAATAATGCATAAAAGATACATTAAATCAATAAAGAAAACATTAGACACACTACATACCATGTATTTGACGCACACATGCATGCATACTATTTATTGTCAAACTTTCGTTCTTGACGTCTGTTGTCAAATTGAGAATAGATTAAATATTGTTTATCTTTGTTAATATATTTTATAGTGTAGTCTTGGCGAAATCTGTGATTATAGAAGTATAAAATACAATCATAATAGTGTACAAACTTACAATTCCAATTAATTATACTCGAATTTCGACTACTGCGGGACCTCTAGTAAGTGTATAAGACGCAAGAACTATACTGATTTCAATTATATTGCATTTATTATTAATGTTACCATACGTACTGGTCATCTATATACGCAACGTAACATAATTGATTCCGCGCTGCCCATATCGATAATAAAGATCGATATTAAAGGTCAGACATTGTTACTGATTGTTTCATTGTTGCTTGCTACGTTTTAGATTGCATTCGAAATGAGTTTCACGCCGAGACGATTAATCGATTTACTGTTACGTAATGATTTTAAGAATCGATGTTCTATTTATTTTTATGACGTAATGTGTTTACGATCGATTTGTTTATGTTACTTGAGGATATTGCAATTAGTTTCGCGCTGCTAATAGTTTAACTTCAAGATACTGCTAATAGATAAGGTCCGTAAGCGTGAAAATATCTTCATCAAGACTTCAAAAGCTTCATCAAAGCAAATACAACAAAAGTTAATCCTAAACCAACAAAAAAATCTTAATCTGTACAAAGACGCGTGAATGACATAAAAAAACGAATAATTTTTTTTTAGAATAAGAAAGTAAAAAAATATTGTTATTCCAAGCAAGCAAGTACCGATTTATCTAAGGAGATACATACTTAAAACTATTTCATGGCTGATTTCTACGATGAAGAGATAACATCGTAAAATAATTAAACCTCCAAAAATATAATTTTTGCAATTACAAGTGATTGGGTTTGTTGTTAATCCACACGTGTAAGTACTATCGTCGTGCCTATTTCTGCCGCGAAGGAGTCATCCGTTTTATGGACAGAAACGTCATTGTGAACAACTGAGATATTGAGACAATTGAGAATCGTTTGAAGTCGTCGTGACCTAAAGGATAAGACGTCGGGTGCATTCGTGTCGAGCGATGCACCGGTTTTCGAATCCCGCAGGCAAGTACCAATTTTTCTAATGAAATACGTACTTAAGAAATGTGCACCATTCACTTCCACGATAAAAATCAAACATCGTGTAATAAAAATCAAAACCGCAAATTATAATTTGCGTAATTTACTGGTGGTATGACTGACGTCTTGTGAGTTCGCACGGGTAGGTACCACCACCCTGACTGTTTCTGTCGGGAAGCAGTAATGCGTCTCGGTTTTAAGGATGGGACATTTACGTTGTAGATGTTTATGGGCTCCGATAACCACTTAATACCAGTTGGACTCTAAGCTGGGGCTCGATCTATACATTAACAATGGCTCAACTTCAAACCACGTGTAAGCCATAGTAATAGACATACTTAAAGATGATTGACGTCCATAATGCAGCATACATTTCACCTCAGACTTTTAATCCACGAGAAAGTCATTAATTAGGTTTAACCCAATCCGATCTTTTTGTGCAGTTCATATTTTGGCATCACCAGCTTACCTGTAAAGAAGCAAAAATGAATATTATTTTTGTATTAAACCGAAAGATCTATCATGAGCGTACTCAAAATAAAATCGCAAAATTTATTAATAACCGATGAGGTGCTGAATTACGAAATCGCGACCGCGATCATCGGCAACCCCAAAAAAGTAACGAATGTCGCTTTGTCACCCCAACGAAATGCACAATAACATTAAACACAACGAGATAAATAAAAATACGAGCTTGTTAAACCGTAAAAAGTAATATAAGGGGAAGCAGAGTCAACATTGGAAGTCGACGTGGAGCGTGAATTGTTAAGGGGTTTAATGATTGTCGCCATTTTAATGCAGATGTCGAATTGGAACTAAAGTATAAACGTGAAAGAAATCCGTGGGATTGTTTAAAATAGTTTTTTTTCTAACACTAAACTCGTGTATCTCACTATCCTAATCTCGTTCTTTTTACGACAGACGCCAAATAGGGAAAGAGAAACGATTTATCGCGGTGTCTTTTCAGTGCTGCTTTCTTCAATCTGATCACACGGGACGCTGGTGGTGAATCTCTCCTCAAACCATTCGATAGCGGGTTGGGTAGAACCATCGAGTTAGAGAGCGTTGTCTCACGTGAACTAAGTTAGTTAAAAACCCTAGAGGAACCCACGACCAGCAGTGAACTTCTATAGTGAATGATGATGAACTGTACAACCTCTATTTTCAGATGGACAAGTGTTTTGTTAAAACTGATTTTGCACTCAACATCAACGATTTTACTTTCAATCAAATTAGTTTCGTAACGAGTATAATTTTCTGTACAAAAATATGATTTATAACTTTAAGAGGTGCAAAATTTGAAAACTCACCATAGAATAAAAAAATAATTAGCCAAAGAATTTTTCAATTAATCTTTATGGAATATTCGATAGCATTGATTCAAGCATCGGTCTATTCGTAGACGTCTCTATTCTCCTACTCTTCAAATACTCTATATTTCAATTAAGGACCCAAGTGCGACGCGATGCGTCCCGCTGCGGTATGCATTGTACTGGATCCACGATTAAAATCGAATCACTTGTATTTTGTACCTACAAATTATATTGGAAGCTACCTTGCCTTGTCACGTCAAAGAATAACAAGTAGAACGTCAAGCTAGTTAAAAAATAATAGTGAAAATAACAAGAATATCTTAACAAAAGTTTCCAAACTAATTTTCAGATTCTCGCTGTAACGTCTTTTGATTTTGATTGATGGAGTGAGGAGAATTTAATCGTTCAAAGTTGACTCCATTAATCAAGGCTTTCAAGCCGTAACTAGATCGAAATACGAATCTTGAATTATTTATTGTTCGCTTCAAAACCTTAACCTCTCGTGATGTCAATTGCTTAATCTTTGACCGTCTTCTACGTAGTCCATCGTCAAAGGTACCCTGTTATTACCCACGTCGCCCGGAGTGCGAGTAATTACGAACGGCAAGATCATTGTGTGATTGCAGTCTTTAGTGGGCGTGGCAGGTCTACATCTGACAGGCACTGTTCTATGTTCGAATTGAATTTAAAAAAAGAATGTTTTGTTTTTGTAACGGATTTCGGATGTTCCATTCTGTTACGTTTGGAATCCGGTCGAATGTTCGTGTTAATTTTAATGGTTTTTTTTTTGGTTTTTTTTGTTTTGTTTGTTTATCTATGTTAATAACAGCATTTGTATTCGGAACGTGTTGTAACGAAATAACTCGTTTTGTTAATCTCTCCTTTGTTTAATGTTTTAAACGGTTATTTTTAACAATGCATTTTTTAACTTTCATATAATTTTAATAATTTCTCATATAGATGCAAAAATATGTAAAAGGGCCAACGGAATGCGGTTTTATTCAATTTCAACCGCAATATATTTATGGCAAAAGGCAATTCCATGCAGCATCGAACAACTTTCTTCTACTTTTGAGACTTGATTTTCACGATTGACTTCCACGGTGAAGGAATAACATCGTGTAATAAAAATGAAACCCGCAAAATTGTAATTTGCGTAATTACTGGTGGTAGGACCTTTTGTGAGTCCGCGTGGGTAGGTACCACCGCCCTGCCTATTTCTGCCGTGAAGCAGTAATGCGTTTCGGTTTGAAGGGTGGGGCAGCCGTTGTAACTATACTTGAGACCTTAGAACTTGTATCTCAAGGTGGTTGCTGCATTTACGTTGTAGATGTCTATGGGCTCCAGTAACCACTTACCACCAGGTGGGCTGCGAGCTCGTCCACCCATCTAAGCAATAATAATAATAATAAAAAAATGATACGTTCGTTAATCAGAATCTGAGTCTTCCGTACTCTAAGACATTGCGCAAAATCCATAGGCATTTGAACTTCAACTTAAAATAAAACCTCATATTTTTTTCCCAGAAATAACACAGCCCAGTAATGGATCCGTTACCAAAACGTAATAACATTTCAGAAAAAGGTTTTTGTTTTTATCTTAATTGAATAATATCGCGGTTCCTATCTTAATACATTTCCTTATCGTCAACGTTTAGATGCGGAGAGAATAATTTAATACAATCTCTATTGGAGACGTTAGTTGTTTTAGGAGTATTTTGTGTAATCTAAATTCTGAGGCTTTTTATTGACTTGAAAAAGCTTATGGGTCCATAGAGTGAATGCCGCCTCTGTCAGGTATTCTCTTCTGATCGGAGTGATGATTTGATCACGGATAATAACAAATTTTTTGTTACTTTTTTTTTCTCCTACCTAAGCTGATGGTCTAGAGAAACCATATCAGCGTAACCTTAACTAGTAGGTGAGCTCACGGGGCTCAAACCTGACGATGTTGCTAACTAGCAGGAGCCGTGCTTTCCAGAATCTACCACCGGATCGGAAACGCGACCCACTGAAAAGATCCGGCGAGAAACTCAGTGGGCTATGTCTGTGGTTAAATTTTTTGTTACAATAACAATGTTAGGTATCGAGTTTTTTTGGTATACTTGTGTTTTTTAAATTTATCTAGAAGTTATAGAACGAGCTCACGATCAATCTGGTTCGAAGTGGTTTACTGAAACCCATAGACGTGACTGCCACCACTGACCTTTTACTGGTGAGTGATATTTCAAAAGCATATTATAGACTCTCCAGCTATACCCAGGATTGTGACAATTTACTGGTGGTAGGGTGTCTTGTGATTCCGGACGGGTAGGTACCACTAACCCACCTATTTCTGTCGTAAAGTAGTAATGCGTGTTTGAAGGGTGGGGCAGCCGTTGTACTGTAAAACCGTGGCCTAAAACTCATGTCTCAAGGTGGGTGGTGGCATCTACGTTGCTGATGTTTGTGTGTTCTGATAACCGCTTAACACCGGGTAAAACAAGGGTACATCAGTTCAAGCAATTAAAAAAATCGCAAGTTTGACTAAGAGGAGAGGCAGAAGATTGAGATGCCTATGAGTTCCGATAACCGCTTCATACTAATAAAAAAGATAGAAAATATCTCAGCAAATTGCTCAGGATGAAAGGGGTGAACTTTATTACATTTATCAGTTATGGTTTCTTATAGATTAAAAAGACTCTGATCTTATTGGAAGATAGGTCAATGAAAAACGATTTGTCCACGTTTTTACAGAACAAGAATAGTACATAGTCTCATGAGCAACGACAGACCCAGTTATAGACGACAAAACGTTTATTTGACTAAGATTTAACTTACATTCTGAAATGAACCGGCACCAGTGTTACGCAACGACCACGTTTTAATGAGCTCTACACCAAGGCTGGATGATACCCGTAATCTAAGTAATGAGTATTTCGACTACTAAAAACCAGTTATGAATTGACGGGTCTAACTCACGTCGGTTCTTTGAATTACTTTTTATTATTACTGGGATCATAGATTATTGTTGATTTTAAAGGTATTTTTTTTATTGCACCATGTAGGTAGACTGTGGTTATTTGAGCCTATAAGTAGTACCAATCGAATGCAGCAACCCGCGCTGAAATATTAAACCGAAGCTTTCATTCCCGATCCTGCGGACAGAATTGAAAGCAGTCGACGTCGCTCAAAACACGTCATTTCGGATCCTCCCGATCCACTAACGGTGCTTTTAGGTACCTCAAGCACCGGTCATCGCTCTCGCCGAACCCGTCGCTTGCGAAGAAGGGCTCGACGAGTAAATTAACCCACAGACACAGCCCAATGAGCCGGATCTTCTCAGTGGGTTGCGTTTCCGATCCGGTGGTAGATTCTGCGAAACACGGCTCTTGCTAGGGTTCCTGTTAGTAACGTCTTCAGGTTTGAGCCCCGTGAGTCCACCTACTAGTTAAAGTTCCGCTGAAATAGCCTCTCAAGGCTATCAGCTTAGGTAGGTAAAAAAAAAATCTGGAATACCAGTTGATTAAACATGCAAACAAAACAAGCCTTTTGCGGCAAAAATAGGCTGGGTGACAATGGTGGTGGCAGAATACGTAACACCAGTACGAATGATGAGTACAAAAAGGATTAGTAGTTGTGTCCGAGCTCTTTATCTCATTATGGGCAGCGTGATTATGTATTTTCTATAGGCTCCGGCATATATCCTGAATAAGTCCAAAACACACTTTTCATGTAAGAACTTCTACCACAAAATACCTCTTTATTGCCACACTCGCAAGAATTTCCCAGAAATTGATACTTAAAAACATGTCCTCTATAAAACTCGCAGTAAAAGTGTATCAGTAGCGTTCAAATGATAGCTCATGAAGTTTATTTTATGTTCTGTATTAAAGAAACCGTTGGAACTGGGACGAAATTACAATAAGTGTACCTATGACGTCACATTAATGTTTTTGATGATAAGATATGTATTTGTGGCAGTGAATATGTGATGGGTTCCGCGGAAGGCGTCGTGTAGACTGAGGATATTCTGGTATGCTCTTTTGATTGCTATAAAATCAACTGATGTTAAACGGTTATTGGACCCATAGACCCTGAATTTCAGCATTTACCTTCAGTCGTGACGTTGAATTTACTGGTGGTAGGACCTCTAGTGAGTCCGCACGGGTAGGTACCACCGCCCTGCCTATTTCTGCCGTGAAGCATTAATGCGTTTCGGTTTGAAGGGTGGGGCAGCCGATGTAACTATACTTGAGACCTTAGAACTTATATCTCAAGGTGGGTGGCGCATTTACGTTGTAGATGTCTATGGGTTCCAGTAACCACTTAACACCAGATGGACTGTGAGCTTGTCCACCCATCTAAGCAATAAAAAAAAAATTGTCTTGCTTAACGCCTGTCCCTCCCTTTAAATGTACGATTGCTGCTCCGTAGAAATAGGATTGTAGTGCATAGTCATGCGAGTTCACGATGCAACCAGTATTGCGATATCGAAGGTAAATAACTCGTAAGCCGTAAATATTCGTATGCTAATTAGTGTTCAGTTTATTCACAGCATATTCTTGTTATAAATCTGCAAGTTGAAAATAAATCTTCTGAAGCAATTAAATTGTTCGAAGATATGTAAGATAATAATATGTATTTAAAGTAAAGGGAAAAGTTGTGTTTTGACAAGATCACATGAAATTTTATTTTTTATTTTTTTATACCTAGTGTTAAGTGGTTACCGGAGCCCATAGACACTTACAACGTAAATGTCGCCACCCACCCTTGAGATACGAGTTCTAAGAATTTCAGTATAGTGACAACGTCTGCCCCACCCTTCAAACCGAAACGCATTACTGCTTCACGGCGGAGAGTCTACCGGACTCTACACCAGTAAATATCTAATCTACTGCTGTACAGACGTTTTCACTATTACATACAAATTTTTCAAAACAATCAGGTGAATGAAATATTAATCATAGTACGTAGAGTTTAAAGCTACCATTTCATACATCATTAGCGTACTTCAGTGCTGATGCGCGGGTTGAATGGATTAATAAGAGATGAAGGGCAAGAGCTATCCTTCACACTCCATTTCTGGAATGTCCTGGTTTCCTACACCCAAAATAAATGTGTATTTTTGTGGCCATCATTTCAAATAGCATGAATCAACTCTTTTCCAGTGGCGGGCGCTGGTAAAAAGGTGGTAATGGGAGCATCTCAAGTATTCACTTCAGAAGTGTATACTTCGGACGAGACGTCGTTCCTAACATTTCTATCGCGAATCCGTATGCAATAGAAAATTTAAAAATAATGGTAGATTTTCTTGAAAATTTAATACCTACCAAATTTGAACTTTCTTATAAGAATGGGCGCCTAATTCGACCACACAGTTATTCTATGGCTATGTTTGTGATAATTCCTGTAATTCTCGACAGTGATCACATTTTACTAAACTTCCTCGAGTTAGCGCCTTAGTGCAATATTGTGTACATTACCGGGTACTGGTTAGGCGATATTACGTCCCTTACTAAAAACAGTTGAAGGAAAGAGACGGTTTTAAACTGCAGGTGTGTTTGAAGTGGCGTGATTATTGAAGTGCGATATCTTACGATACAGTGTGAAGGGTTTCATTATTAGTTGTTCGAGATATAAATATGTATCAGGGCTCAGTAAGAAAAGGTTTATGTTATGGACGGCCAAAGATGGTCGAAGCTACCGGGAAATATATATATTTTTTTATTGCTTAGGTGGTTGGAGGAGATCACAGCTGATGTTAAGTGATTACTGGAGCCCATAGTCATCTAAACGTAAATGCGCCAACCGCCTTGAGATATAAGTTCTAAGGTCTCAGTATAGTTAGAACGGCCGCCCCACCCTTCAAACCGAAATGCATTACTGTTTCACGGCAGAAATAGGCGGGGTGGTGGTACCCACCCGTGCGGACCCACAAGAGGTCCTACCACCAGTAACCAGTAAATATTCAACGATTAATTTGTGTCAAAAAGTCTGAGCACTGAAGTCAATATAGCAGAAGATTTACTATTTTATACACCCTATGACTTGTATCTCTGACTCATTCGCGAAGCAGCTGCTCTTGAGTTGCTAGGTCTCCTTCGGAGGCACTCGGGCAGCTGTTAGCAAATCCCACCCGTCTTGGCTGAGCCTTTGCTCGCCCACCCGTCCTGGTGAAACTGGGAAGACCTCCGGGCCACCAGTAATCCTACAATGATAAAAAAAAATTCTCTGCCACCAGACAACGGCAGTCTGGTGTAGCGGTAAGTGACATGGTCACTACACAAGGGGGTCGCGGGTTCGAATCCCGCCAAGGGAAGATATTTGTGTGATAAATATAAGTGTCTTTTCCAGGGTTATGGATGTCTATTAAATATATGTATGTGTATAATAAAAATCTTACATTTATATCCGTTATCTGGTACCTGTAACACAAGTTCTTTACGAACTTATCACGGGACCAGTTAACGTGGCGTGATTGTTAGTAAATATATATAAAAAGACACATTACTAATGTCTGTCTTTTAATGGCCGTGATTTTTGCGTCTTTGTTCTTGACATGCCATGTACGTGATAACTAGATAATGTAATTGGACTTAACAAAATTGGGAAATTGTTAATATAATTTTACCATACTGTTAACGCAAATTTGAAACATTTACAACCTGAGAACATAATTTACATTATTCATATGGGCCTCATTGTGAACCAGTCATATCAGAAACACCTAAGCAAATGGATTACAATGGAATTTCTTTTAAAAAATTAAGGGGCCTTAAAATAATACAAAATTAATGGAAACAAGTATTCCACGAAACATTACAGAACTAACCTAAGCTAACAACCGCACCGGTAATAAAATGAATGTCTATTTTTAATTCGAACTACCGACGCCATGACAGCTGTCAGTCGGCCATTATTAGTTCGAAAAGCGCGCGTAAAAGCAAATGAACCATAAAAATAACAGAAATCGTGTTTTTAACAAACTCAAAGCAACGATTATTATTATGCTTCATGTATTTTGTTATGGTCGATTAATTTATTTCGATACTCGTTCGAACTCGACTTTGGTGAGTAAAATCGAGCGTGACGCGGCTGTACAGTCATTGTTTCGTTTGCTCACAGTTTGTTTACACGACACGAGTGGCACGTGTTAAAAACGATAAAAAAATCTAGGGACTTCGATATCACCCTAAAGGTTTTTGAAACATTTTTTTAAGGCACCTGGCTCGAAATGATGTATCAAATCGATAAAACGACCGTAAAACGTTCAGTTTAAGTAAAAACCCATTACTGCCGACATAAAAAAATAAAGTAGCAATTTAAAGAGCTGAAATGCGGGACCGGCGTCATATTTAATGAATTCCCACATGGTGTTTGAGGTAATAATAAGTTCGGCGGTTGTTTTTTTTTTTTTAATTTTTATAGCTGGCAACAGTTCATAAAAATAGTTCCATGACTTGCTTAATTTTTTCGATGGTAATTGAGTCGTAAACGTTAATTGGAGCTTTGAATCGAATTGAAGTTAATATAAAATTAAACGATCCAAGATTAGTAGCTTAACTTTATACCAAGATTTTATCATTCGTAAAGAAACGAGAATTGGATATCCATTGCTCTTTAATTAGTTTTGATTGTTAAAGGAGATACGGCTTGTTCGGTTCTAAGAGAAATCAATTCTCATATTGTTTTATCTTGGCCTTAGAGGAGATCTTAGTTTGATCGTCACACTTGACTAATGGCCGGTGACCAAAACTGCCAGCGCTGTACCACGGGAATCGGGAGTCAGTTTTGTTACGCAAGCAGTTTGGTATTCGAGGTCTGGATATATTGGTTCTTGTCTCATATGCTTACGTCAACCTTAATAAGGAAAATTGAGGATTTTTTTTATTACTTAGGTAGATAAGCAAGCTCACGACCCACCTGCTGTTGAGTAGTTACCGGAGCCCATAGACATCAACAACGCATATGCCGACCCATACCTTGAGATATGAGATAGCGGCTGCCCTACCCGTCATACCGAAACGCATTACTGCTTCACGGTAGAAATAGGCAGGGTGGTGGTACCTACACGAATTAGCTAACAAGGCGCCTTACCACCAGTGAGTAACAAATAATTGATTAAAAGGAATGGCAGAATATTTTTATATCATTTATTAGTTTTCCAGATCGCCTAAAAAACGCTTCTCTCGATTCGAAAAAAAGTCGCATCAAGATCACAAAAATGTTAAATTGATAACGAAACAAAAACAACATAAAATACAAATATACAAGTTACAGAGATTGGTATCGGCTATTTTATTATCTCGTGTTTATTATATGTCTCTGATTACATCATCGTCTCTTGTATTCATAATTACTGAAGGTCACGTTCTTAAGTGATCTAGCATTTAAAATTAAATATAAATTATGTGGCTTTATTTGCGAGTGTTCTAATCGTAATTTTTTTAGTTTGAATTACGTAGTTGTTGGCATTTAAGAGCAGGTTTAATGCCGTCACATGGCATATTAAGTGGCAATATATCACAGATGTTCCCAGATGTACAGATGTTCCCTAGCTGAACCCCTTCAACTAAAAAGCAGCGCCAAAAAAGCAAGGCAGATAGTAGTTGACTCAAAACACACCCTTCCACGCAAATTGAGTTTACTTTTTTTACCAAAAGCTCAAATTAAGCTATTTTCCGGTATATCTGTGGCGGTAGCGATCACAGAACCCAAGATATTTAGCAGATGGCTGAATCTCGCTAACGACATTTTCGAGTTAGTTATACAATAATTAAATGCCTTAACTTTAACAGCATATAAGTTTTGGGGCGTCTGCTACAAGGTGTCGCTAGTTTCCATACAAAAAATATTTGTTTTAAAGTATCGCAGTTTAAGGTCCCTGCTTAAAGTCTCAGACCTAGAAATTCACGAAATACTGAAGCTCTTAAGTACTGCAACTAAAACATCTATACATAACATATAGGTAATTCTCAATTGTATTTAAACACATTAATTCTGGTTTCTAAAAGTAAAGAATATATTAACATAAACACAGTATTTGACCTTCATATTACGTAACTATTATGTATATTTCACTTTTCCTTGAACGTTTGAGTTATGTTTTGAAATTTACATATATTTTATTTGTCTGTCTCGTTTTTCTACGAGTAATAAGGGTACACACATGCAGACGCTATCAAAAGAGTAATAAAGGGTTCTTAATAATAACTAGACGATGACCGAGCTTTGCAAATTTTTATTTATTGATAAATTGTGTTTTTCGGGTTTCTTAACAACACCATCTGCTGAAATACCTTTAGTGTTATTGTGTCTTTAAAAATAGTATTATTATTCGCCAATAGATGTCTGGAAGGGGATTATTGAAAACACGATTAAAACAACATTTTCTGAAAATAAATCGTAGCTAGATCGATTTATCGCCCCCGAAATCCCCTGTATACTAAAAAATCGTTGGAGCCGTTTCCGAGATTCAGATTATGTATATATTAATATACAAGAATTGCTCTTTTAAAGGTATAAGATATGAATACTGCCTAAATTACACGAAAATATGAGATTCGTAACAGCATGATATTTCTATTTCATCGTGAATACTAATTAGTATTATATTTCGTTTAGCATATGAGTAAAGTTGAAAAATACAAAATTACATTTATCAGATGTTTGTAAATGTATGACAGGGGCGCGGCGGCTTTAGAAGTACCGCAGTTTTCGTGCTCCAAAATTGTATAAGAATAGCAGAAAAAAATGTTTTAGTATCATAAGCTAGCTAACCAGTAGTCGATGTCAAACATCGTCTATAGCAGTATTTTTTTTTTATTGCCCTTGTAGGCAGTCGAGATACGGCCTACGGATGGCGAGTGGTTACCGTCGCCCATGGACTTCAGCAATGTCAGGGGCAGAGCCAAGCCGCTGCCTACCGCTATATACTCTCCACAAGCCTCGTTTGAAGAAGGACATGTCATAGCGCTCGGGAAACACCGTGGAGGAGAGCATAATTATAGGGCATTAATAATAATTACTAATTACACTACCAATGCTGACCATTCGTGAAACTATATCACTTATTGAATACATTTTAAGTTTTCAGTTAATCGTTGCATAGAAGATCGGTTTTACCCCGGTCACCGTCCTCGCCCAACCCGTCAAGGCCAAGAGCTCGACGAGTAAATTAACCCATAGACACAGTCCACTGAGTTTCTCGCCGGATCTTCTCAGTGGGTCGCATTTCAGATCCGGTGGTAGATTCTGCGAAGCACTGCTCTTGCTAGGGCCAGTGTTAGCAACACTCCCGGTTTGAGCCCCATGAGCTTACCTACAAATCAAGAAGCTGAAATAGCCTCTCAAGGCTATCAGCATAGGTAGGAAAAAAAAAGGTTTCGAAATTGCTACCTTGCGCATAAGAGATTCACGCGTTATACAGCTAGATCATTAATATACACAATTTCATAACTTTAATATTTGTAAGAATACCATAAAAACATAAAAAAAGGTGTCAAATTCTCGAACACGCTGTATTTTCGTAAGAACAAAACCGAGAAACCGATACACTCGTAAAATATTAATTTATTATTAACATTTAAATAGGAAAGTTGTTTACTAATGTGTGGAAATAAACATATTAATAAAATTAAAGACAAATTTTTAAGCGGCTCAGATGTTCATTAAATCTGGATTCTAGACAAAATATTCGGTGCTCGTTGTGTTATTGATCGTTATGGAGGGTGTTTTTTTTCCCCTAACTATGCTGATAGCCTTGAGAAGCTATTTCAGCTTCGCCCTAACATGTAGGTGAGCTCACGGGGCTCAAATCGGAGTGTTGCTAACACTGGCCCTGGCAAGAGCAGTGCTTCGTAGAATCTACCACCGGATCGGAAACGCAACCCACTGAGAAGATCCGACGAGAAACTCAGTGGGCTGAAAGAGGGTGCTTTGAGCTAGCTTTGTCATGTTATTTTTACTTCGAGAGATATTTACTGCCTGAATTGGAAATAAACTCACCTCCTTAGTATGTTCCTGATCGCTATGACATTTACTTCGTCAAAAAATAATTTAATGTTAGTGGTAGATTTATTTTGTACCGCAGAAATTAATGATACCTATGAGTAATGCTGACCATTCGCTATTGGTTCCAACGTATTTTAAGTCAAAGGATATGCCCTTTATCCAACCGCGAAGTAACGCAAAACCACATGTCTAGCGGATCCCCGGATTCACTCTTGGTGCTTTTAGGACCCTCAAGCATCAGTCATCCTCCTCATCGAACACGTCGAGTACGACGAAGAGCCAGACGAGCGAACTAATTCATAGGCACAGCGTACTGAGTTTCTCGCCGGATCTTCTCAGTGGGTCGCGATTCCGATCCGGTGGTAGATTCTGCGAAGCACTGGTCCTGCTTGGGCTAGCGTTAGCAAATTCTCTCAAGTTGAGCCCGTGAGCTCACCTACCCATCCGCGCGTAACTAGAATCGCCTCTTACGCTACCAGCGAATAGGTAGGGTAAAACAATTCCCATCGTTTAAAGGGGAGATCATTTTTTAATTTAATATATAGGGAATATGAACCTTATTTAAGGTGGCTTAGGCTGCATTTGCAATATAGTATTTTTATTAACATTTTTGTTTGCGTAGATGGACCCCTCGGTATGTCCCAGTTCACATTTACACGTGAGGTCGGAATCTTAATTGTATTGTATAACAGTTGTATAACCTAAAGGAATGATTGCTTCGTGATGGAAACAGGCCGAATTATAGCCTAACTGAAAAGGCATGAGATTTACAGGATTTTACTTTTTTATACCTGATCGCTGGTAGTCTAAGGGTTATTTCGGATACGATCGATCGGGTGAGCTCACGGACTCAAACTGAGAGAATCTGCGAGAAATTTCTAACACTAGCCCTAATAAGAGGTGTGTTTCGCTGAATCTACCACCAGATCGGAATCGTTAAGCTCTACCAGTAAATACAGGTCAGCGAAGGCAATAGGCCGAGGAAAACTATTGCCAATTCTGCGTATCATCATCATCACCTTAGGCCTTACAGCCCAGGGTGGGCCTTAGCCTGGTCCAGTATGTCTCTGCAGACTGCTTTGTTCAAGGCTTTCTCCTTCCAGTTCCTGACACCGATAACTTTGAGGTCGCGCTTCACGCCATCCAACCATCGGAGTTTGGGTTTGCCACGACTTCTGCGGCCCTCTGGTTTGCCATAGAGCAGTTGTCTCGGCATTCTGGTATTCTCCATTCGAACCACATGTCCTGCCCATCGTAGGCGTTCAATTTTTATAGTTGTTATGATATTAGTATCTTTGTAAATATCATACAACTTGTGGTTATAGCGCATCCTCCATATCTCGTTTTCCTGCACAGCGCCGAATATACGTCTTAGGATCTTACGCTCGAACACAATTCTGCGTATACTTAATCTAATAAATAGCCATCACAGCGTCAGGTTTAGAGCGCGTCTGCGAACACTAATTTAGAAATTTATGTTAATGAGTAATCGTAAAATGGCTCTAGAAGATTTTCCTTAAAAACACATTAAATCAGTCGTCGGTCACATTATTTCCCGACAACAGACACTTTTCGAATAGTAAATTCAACTTTCAAATATATTTTTTATTTTTATTTTTTATAGCTTAATGGGTGGACGAGCTCACAGCCCACCTGGTGTTAAGTGGTTACTGGAGCCCATAGACATCTCTACAACGTAAATGCGCCACCCACCTCGAGATATGAGTTCTAAGGTCTCAGTATAGTTGCAACGGCTACCCTACCCTTCGAACCGAAACGCATTACTGCTTCACGGCGGAAATAGGCGGGGTGGTGGTACCTACCCGTGCGGACTCCCAAGAGGTCCTACCACCAGTGATTACGCAAATTATAATTTTGCGAGTTTGGTTTTTATTACACGATGTTATTCCTTCACCGTGGAAGTCAATCGTGAACATTTGTTGAGTACGTATTTCATTAGAAAAATTGGTACCCGCCTGCGGGATTCGAACACCGGTGCATCGCTACATATGAATGCACCGGACGTCTTATCCTTTAGGCCACGACGACTTATAATTAATACAGCGTCGGCATTGTCGCATGACTTCACAAACGTTTCACCAACTAAGTCGTGAATTCTTTTAAGAGTTTTGTCCTTGAGCTAGATTCTTAAAAGTTTTCTTAAGATAATAATAGTACTTCAGATTTTTAATATTAATTTTAAACAATAAAAGACTGAATTGTTTAAAATTAATATTAAAAATTAAACAGTATAGTGCGTTTCAAAGAAAAATGTACACGTCAATGACCTTGATCTGTCAAAGTTCGATAAAAAAGTATGGACAGCAATAAAAAAAAATATCTTCTATTTTTTACTGAATTTTTTGTCTAATTATGAAGACTATATATTTTTTTTTATATGTTGAGTACTGGTCGAGGTAAATAAATTAAACATGAATTTATATTATTAAAAAAAATCCACCTATTTAAAAATCAAGGCTGTAACACAGTCGGCCCTATAATCTATGGATGGGGGACGATAATGATGATTACTCAAGCAGTGGGATGAGTGGAATCGGCAAATTCGAAGATTTGGATTATAAAAATTAATATTTAAAAATTCCTACCTTTTTTACTGACTCTACTAAAAAAAATTTCGATTTGACAGCAATGACGTCACAATATGGCGCACATTCTTATTTGAAACGCATTGTAAACAGTATTAATTAAACAAAACTCAACTCTATTTTTACTCAATGGCAAACTTCACTCAATGACACTGAAGAAAAATCCTTTTTAAAAACTAAATAGTTTTAAATAATAAAAGGTTTTTCTTTACATATAGGTATGTCAGCTAATTAATTATTGACATTCTCCTGTGTTTCTGGCCAATTCTTTATCTCCGGTACTATTGATTGATCATTTATGAGCTCAAAACAGTTGGTACTCCTGTTTTCTTTTTGCAAGCATTCAAACATTTGCGAGGGGGTTTTTACGTAATCTGATAAGCGGTTGAGTTCATTTATATAATAAACACAAAATATTAAGGTTGAATCTATTCAATACACTTTATATTGATAGTTGTCATGTGAAATTTTTTATGTTTATTTTTCAATCACATAAACTTAAGTTAGCGGATTTGAACGGAATTTGACACAGAGATAAGATAGTTTACAGCCTGAGTTAGCACATAGGATAAGTTTTATTATGGTATTTACTGCCTATTTCTGCCGTGAAGCACTAATGCGTTTCGGTCTGAAGGGTGGGGCAGCCGTTGTAACTATAGTGAGACCTTAGAACTGATATCTCAAGGTGGGTGGCGGCATTTACGTTGCAGATGTCTATGGGCTGCGGTAACTACTTAGCATCAGGTGGGCTGTGAGCTCGTCTACCCGTCTATGCAATAAAAAAAAATAGAACATGAGTTCAGTTTTAAAAGTACAACATTTTAATTTATAATTTTGCTCTTATTCATACACCGAATAAAAATATTATATTCAACTCATACTCATTCATGTTTAATATACTACTTAACCAGTAATCCCTTGGCACCCGTTATTAAAAACTTAATTATTTGTTTTCATATCAGCCTGTCAATCATAGAAAATTACTGTCGTATTTAAGACGATCAAACATGACAAAGGTTTTCTAATCTTAACTACGACATCATAGCGAAATTGTTATAACTAAAATTTTTTCATGAAATTTTGTATATTAATTTTCTCGTTAACACAGAGAAACTTGTCATGAAACAGTTCATTTTGAAATTCAAAAGTCGTAAATCGCATCCACCTATAAGACATCTTATTTAAATTTTCAAATTGAATCCGAAACATTGAGAGTCCCATATATAGATTTATGTATTTTAACGCGCGACCAATGTTATACATCGAATTACTTACTAGTCTACTTTTTCTTCACCTTATCCCACTAGGTGGGGTTGGCACAGCTAAGTTTTCCTCGTCCCTTCCATTCCATCTCTTCTATCAGCCGTCAGCTCAACACTCACTCCTCTCTCTCTCTCTCTGTTATCGTCATTCACACACTCCATCCATGTCTTCTTCGGTTGACATCTTCCCCCTCTACCTTGCACTACCGTTTCCATACATCTCCTAGTCACATGCATCTTCTCTCTACGCATCACATGCCCATACCACCGCTAACCGTCGGCTCTTAATTTGTTAATTACCGGGGCTACTTTCACACTTCCTCTGATATACTCATTCCTTATCTTATCCTCGAATTACTATTGTTATTAAATTATAATTCGAGCACATATTTTATAAAGCCAATCAGTATTGCTCAAATCGATATTTATGCAGAAAAAAATAGTCTTATAGTTTTAACTGCAAAAGAAAGACGAGAAAATATGAAAAGGGCTATCAGCAGACACACGCAGCGAGCATATTTCGACACCTACCGAGTTATATCAAATTTATGAAAACACACAACAAATTTTCTTCAAGTAAAACAAAAATCCTATTGAAGTCCCTTAAAATAGGCAGTCATGATTTATGCTTCGGTAGCTCCGTGAAAAGGATTAACCATAAAATTCTGTTCCAACGAAAAATCCCTAAGGACATCAGGGCGCTTGATGTCTTACAAATTAAAAAGGGCATCAAGATTAAATTCAGCTTAAAAATGTTCCAGAGAAAATTCTTACAGACAGGCTTCCTCTACATCGTTAAGGATCCTGAATAACTACTAACTAATTTCTGAGACGAAAAAACATTTCACTGTATGCTCGAATTTAGATATTAAATAACTTGAGCTTAATTTCGTGTAATTATTTTGATATCTGATAAGCATTAAAACGTACTAGTGGTCTAGCAGTAGTCGGAATTATACTATAATTAATTGAAATTATAAGTTTGAACATTATTATGATATTATCAAATTATATATTCACAGATTTCGCCAAGACTACACATTATTAAAGACAAACAATATTTAATCTATTCTCAATTTGACCTCAGAATATAAGCAATAAAAAAAGTTTGACAATAAACATAGTATATGCATGCGTGTGTATGTCAAATACACGGTAGTGTGTGTAATGTTTTTTTTGTTGATTTATTGTGTTTTTTATGCATAATTTTTAAAAAATATGAGCATTCTGCACTTCTTCTCTATATTCTCTATAAGTGTGCGAAATTTCATACTCCTCCGTCCGCGCAATTTTCGTAAAAAAGGGTACAAAGTTTTTGCTTCACGTATTAATATATAGATAAATAACAATACTCAAAGTAGCTATTATTTTAAAATAGCAGTATCTCTAAATTGTATAACGTTAAATGGTCTCTATTATTTGGAAGAGTAAGCGAATTGTTCAGAATGGTTTTAGGGGTTGACTCGAGATATGTATCTAATTGCATTCGGGTCACTGGAGTCGTCCAAGCAATCTAGGTTGCCCTATGCAGTTCATCAATTAACTCTTGGATTGTTTGTTTAGAACACAATGTAGTCTCCATCTTGTTTAATATACTCTAAATGTAATTAATACTGAAGAGGATATGGCGTACAATAAATTAATATAAGCGTTGCTTGTAAGTCCGTTTTTTGTTTGTTTAATGCAAATCACTTAGGAATATTCTGTTATGTTTCGATGTATTCAATTACTTATTGTGACTTTTAATTTCTGTTTTTTTATTTTATTTTTTATTGCCTTTATAGGCAGACGAGCATACGGCCCACCTGATGGTGAGTGGCTACCGTCGCCCATGGACTTCAGCAATGCCAGGGGCAGAGCCAAGCCGCTGCCTACCGATTATTTACCGATCGATTATATACCGATATTTTTAATTTATTTATTTATTTCAATTTAGGAAAGCAAACATTTGAAAAGGTTTGCTACGTTTTTTACCAGAATTTTAAAAAGAAAATTATACTTAAATTGTATTTTCAAGAAGATCAAATTTAACAGCAATTTTTTGTTACGTATTTAATATTCAGTTGGCCTTCATTGGCAGCTTAACAAAAACAGCTAACAACACAAAACAATGAACGAATACTTGAAAAGTTTATTCAAACCAACTAAATGTCACATTTTGAGTTGTTATCGCTTAAAGAATAAGATACCTCACCATTCGTATCGAGGTACCAAATTTTCCCAGGAAAAATAGCGTGTAATAAAAATTAACCTCGCAAAATTTATGCAATTACGTAATAACTGGTTTCAGAACGCATTGTGAGCTAGCAAAGTTGATAGCGCCATTCTAACTATTTTTACCACATAGCAGACTTATGTTTCGGTTTGAAAGATTAGACAGCTGATCTAAAATGATGAAAAGTGTAAAATAATATGTAAAATAAAAGACGGTCTTATGTTATAAACGACTGACACTAAAATAAAATCAAGTCCTATTTCCATGAAGTAGTAATGCGTATCGGACTTGAAGGGTTTGTCGGCCTGTGTTTGAGGCAGCGGCTTGGCTGTTCTCCTGGCGTTACTGACGTCATGGACGGTAAGCACTTACTTACCATCGGGCGGGCAATAGTATCGACTGCCAACAAGCAGTAAAAATAATGTACTATAATATAACTGAGACTTAGAACTCATGTCTCATAGAGTCATGTCTCCTCCTCTTATGTCTCATAGATCCCAAATGAGTATATCACAAAAGCATCAAACTGCGCCGCGAAGTTGCGAGAGGTCCTTCATAGATACAGTAGCCTCAATAACTCTGAACAATATGAAACAGTAAATAAACATCCAGTCTATCAAATTCCCGAAACAACACCACTTTTTGATTAGCTTTTTAAGAATCGGCTTAACTTTTTACGACGGTCGAGTAACGTGTTTTCTTCAATTTATTATCGAAGTTACATAAAGTTTGTTTCTTTAGAAAATGGGTGACGCACTCAATCTCCTTTTGTTTGCGACTTCCATTCGAAGTTCCAGGTAAAAGCACTGGAATAATGTTTCCGGCATTAGTGGTAAGCTCGTAATGAAACCAATAATGATAATTTAATAGCATGGATTTGACGTATTAAATAAATGTTAGCTGGGAAACTGGGAGTTCTTCTCCTCCATTATAATCTGGTCTTAAGTGCATGGTATAAAGCATGATTCGCATCTTGGACAGTGAGTCCCTGACAGGGGTTCGAATCGAGCTACTGCTTTTTTTCCTACCTATGCTGATAGCCTTGAGAAGCTATTTCAGCTTCGCCCTAACGTGTAGGTGAGCTCACGGGGCTCAAACCGGGGGTGTTGCTAACACTAGCCCTAGCAAGAGCAGTGCTTCGCGGAATCTACACCCGGATCGGAAACGCGACCCACTAAGAAGATCCGGCGAGAAACTCAGTGGGCTGTATCTGTGGGTTAATTCGCTCGTCGAGCCCTTCGTCGCAAGCGACGGGTTCGACCAGGACGGTGACCGGTGACTGCTTCTTGCTTCTTACACACAGCGATTTTCTAAATTTACCTTTTATTTGAACTCATACTCTGAAACTTTTAAAACTAAATGCTGAAGACTACAGTGGGATTAAGATTCAGTTGCTTGTAACGTATATCGTCTTCTCGCATTAAAACTGTATAATCTCCAAACTAACTAATTTTACAGGAGAGCGTTTTAAAGGTTTAACATGTGATATTTTTAATATTAATCATATTTGCAACATTAATTTTTTATCTTTTACCAGTTACATTATATGTCCTTTAAAGTAAGATAAAATTATGTAGTAATTTTGTTAATAGTAGTCGAAACATAGGTAAACTAAAAAAAAAAAAACTAAACTACGCTCTTTTGACAGTATTTATGAGAACAATACTGGTGATACCGAATGATTCGGCATATTAACTTAATATCGAATGTTTTTGGAAATTGTACTTTTTGTATTGTACTACTTTTAATGCCAAAAGACGATATAGTTTAAAAAAAATTAAAATACTTAAAAGAACAAAAATCATATTTACGATATTCGACACCGTAATACCATCAGCCCGTTTTTATTTGGAGCACTGTCTTGGATGTAGTCAGAGTCAATATTTTAAGAAAGGTCCTTGTATTACCGTTGACTTTAGAATCTGTTCTTCAAATAAAGAAGCATAGCTGTGTGCTCAGTTGTGTTTACAATTATCGTATCAGAGTTAATGCAAGATCGGAGCGGCGATCACGAAGTATGTCCGGTCTAAAAGCTATAGTTTCATAAAATCCAGCTATCGAGACTGTAGTAGTGTACTTTTACACGTGTTTATAAGAACGCGTCCGAAACGAAAGGTCTGTACTGATAAACCCTTTGAGGAAACATACAAAGGCAATGTGTGTTGTATAGGATATGTTGCAACGAACACCGATAACATTTGTAGAACAAATTATGTTAATATTGACAAGACGATGCCAGTTCGTTTTACGAGATAAAACTTATCGGATCGGTTTTTTCTTTGATAGATAGATTTTTAATAGAGACAATTTATTGAGTGTTTATCTGAGATCATAGACGTTACAGCGCGAATTGAGTTACGCATTCTGAGATGTGTCGACAATATATCTGTGTTGTAAAATAGCTGTCTCGCCTTTTGAATCTGAACTGACAGCTACGCGGCATTTATAGGCGGGATGATAGTTGTAGTGATAAGAAAATAAACCCAAATACATAGCTATTTTGTAAAAAAATCCAATGATTTGTTGCTTATGTTTAAAAGACTGCGCGATTTTGATTCCTTAGGACGCTGATATGTATTTTGAAAGCGATTGCGTCTTTAGCTTGTTGAGCTTTTACGCAAAAACCAAATTATCATCAAATAAAAATTCGGATTACGTTTAAAATTAAATATAATGAAGCGTAATCAAGGATATTAATCATCATCAGCTTATTTTAAGTCTTATAAAGTTAATAATCGTGTATTAGGGAATTATTGTTGCGTGTAGATTTTATTGGGTTCGCGCTGATGAAGGATAGGTATATTAACATCAGACAATGTGACAGCTAAATTGCTTTCGATACATAAGCTCTTCATGGCAATATAAAATGAATATAGCAGCTTAACCCGAAGTCAAGACGGGAACGAAATGCTCTGTTATAAAATAAACGAATATAAATTAAGCGTGGTATGGATATGTGATACTTAGAGAGAAGATGCATGTGAGACTAGGAGACGTATTATAATGGTAGTGCAACGTAGATGACCGAAGAAGACATGGATGGAGTGTGTGAATAACGATATGAGAGAGAGAGAGGAGTCAGTGTTGAGATGACAGCTGATAGAAGAGAAAGGAAGAGAAAAATTTGCTGTGCCGACCCCACCTAGTGGTATAAGGTGGAGAAAAAGAAGATAAATTAACAACAGTATATATATTTTTCGGTTTTCGCGAGCCGTAGACGTAATTAAAATAATTTTTACGGTTTTGTCTTGGATTTTTTATTTTCGTTATACTAGTTTCGACGTTTTAAATACTTTACAGTTTTTGTGGTCACACATGACTAAGAATACGAACATTGTGCTGATGAGTACAGGACGAAATAATATAAAACAAAAAAAAAATAGCCCGATACTAAATCGTAAAAGTTATTTAAAAAATAAATCAGGCTACAAATAAATATTTATTGTTTTAGAAATACGATGAAAATACGATGCTTTAGTTTAAAAGCGCAAAAATATAAATCTATGTTATTTGATTATGATAATATGATTATTAAGAGCTCAAATGACTCATGTTTTTTTACAGACTCGCTTCTTATTAAGTATATTTTATGATCTTTTGAAATGTTATATAAATTATGAATGGTTTTCGCGTCACTTTATGCCAAGCTGTTTTCGGTTTATTATTATTATTATTGTCCTTGTAGGCAGACAAGCGTACGTCCCATCTGAAGGTGAGCGGTTACTGCCGCTCATGAGCTCATGGACGTCAGCAATGCCAGATGCAGAGCCAAGCAAGCATCTCCCGAATGAGAAAGAAAAGTAGTCCAGTTTTTCTATTGTATATGGATACTATTGTACATTTTTTATTTATGAAGACAGCGATTGGAAATGTTATTACAGTGTATTATTTTATTGACTTATCACAGTTTGGAACTTTGGTGCCGGATATACATATATGTATAAGTAATGATATAGAATACTCCACAATGAATTAACAATAAATGACTTAATTGCGTTTTCTGCAATTTAATAAGAAAACAACCCTTAATTTTTTTTATTATCAAAATTAATATTTTAACCGTACTATTTATTATACTATGTAAAACTGAACTACTCTCTTTCCTGGAAGAAAGACAGCTGAGTGATTCCGTCTAAGGAAAATCTTTCTTTTAAACTAAAGAGTTTTAAAGGTTTTTAATTTAAAAGATTTTTCTTTACATTTATTTTGGGGAGACCGTTATTGGAAATGCTAATAACGTTAATAACGCCGGCAGGGGTTTTGATGTCTATGGGCTCTGGTAGCACCAAGTGAATCGTGAGCTTTTTTATTTATTTCCACAGACAATTTTAAGTAAAAAACATAACAACGGATGTGATTTCTAAAAAGAGACAATCTATGAGGAGTATAGTGACTCTATGTACGTTTTTTTTTACCAAAAACAAAATTAATAGTTGTTTGTATTACTTTAAATTACACTAGTGTAATTGTAGAGCAGCCCTGCTTAATACATAATTTAATTTCAAAATTTCGTCTGTCATTGGTCACCTCAAACCAACACTGTATACATTTTATATTCCCTCAAAGATAACCGACGGCCAAAGTTACATAATAGTATTTTTAAGACGCAATAAAACATAGTGGAATATTGCTTGAGATGCCATCAAGTTTGGCTTCGTTTAAGGATGCTGCGGTCATCCGCTAACTTTGGAGAGACGCCAAAATAATTAAGTAACGGAAAATATCTAGTTTACTATTTTGGTTAGTGATTATCGTTTTTAAATTCAGGTAAAATTCGATTGGCTTTGAATATGGCTATTTATTGTTATTTCTCGCAAAGGGCGACCCACATGGATCTTTTGAGACTTGAGTATATATTTGTTAAGGTGCAAATCCAGCAAAAAACTGGACTTTCGTATTTTTATTGGAAATCAAACCCGCAAAATTATAATTTACGTAATTACCAGTGGTAGGACCTCTTGTGAGTCCGCACGGGTAGGTACCACCACCATGCCTGTTTCTGCCGTGAATCAGTTAATGCGTTTCGGTTTGAAGGGTGGGACAGCCGTTGTAACTATACTGAGACCTTAGAACTTATATCTCAAGGTGGGTGGCGCATTTACGTCGTAGATGTCTATGGGCTTCAGTAACAACTTAACACCAGGTGGGCTGTGAACTCGTCGATTCATATAAGCAATAAAAAAAAAATCTCCTTCTTGGGGCCAAAGAGTGGTCTCCACTAAAAATCTTTTGCTGTTGATGGCATAGGCATATGATATAAGTAGAGTCATTCTTTCTCGTCCTCACACTACTTGCAGACTGCATCAGTTACGGCCTACTTAGGACATGTTTTTCGCAACTTAAGTGTCCCTTAAGGGTACTTCTCTAGACTTTTTTCAGTCTACTAAGATTCTTGAAGTCAATTCGAATACGATTTAAAAAAAAATATTTAAGCTGTAATTCATCGCCATTAATATATCAGTGCAATATTTGATTTGTTGCTGTTCAATTTTGTTTTGCGATAGGTCAATAGAGTGTTTAATTTGGTCGCATTGATATTTTCAATTGTCTGTATTCATTAATGTCGAGTAGATTCACGTTTTACGAACGCTTATATCGTAACGCGACGGCCAGCAGAGATTATCGAGAAACTTGTGGTTCAGGGTAGGGTAAATGGTAAGAGATCTTGTGGACGAATCCCCATGCGCTGGACTGACCAGGTGAAAGACCTTACTGAAACCCCACTTAACGAGTGCGTGGGCCATGCATCAGTTCGCAAACTATAGAAAACATCTATCAAGGCTTTAATAAACAAGAATTCCACATGACCACGAGTGCTCTGCCAAGAGCAACCGACTATGATGATGATGATATTTAGAATTCGTTTTGTATGTGACGGTGCCTTTAAGAAGACTTAAAGTAAATATTTATAATAATTTGTAATAGAGTCTTTGTTGATTCATAATATGTGCTAACGTAAACATTGTTTTAGAGCTCTGTTAGATTCCAAGTAATGCTTCAATCGCATTACATTATTTAGTTCAATTATTAGTAAGCGCTTACGTAGTCGGATTATTAGCTGAATTTACATTAAACATCAGAGCGGAATACGCACGCAAAGTTCTCCTTGAGAATTACTCATTCTCACATATTATACACCTACATTATCTTATCTCAGTAGCGATGTGCGATATATAGTGTACATACCTGATTGAAATGTAATCCGTATGCGTTGAAATAGTTTTAGTTTCCAATTTATAAGCACACTACGTCACTTTAATGTTACACGGAATGGAACAGTCGTCGAGCACACATATTACAAACATCACATTTTGCACTATATAGCCGAAGTATAAACAATGTAACGTCCGCGAAACCGTATCGGTCACGGTTTCTGAAGCCGGATATATCTCTGTGAAAATGCTTAGCACGAAACGGAGCACAGTTTATTTAGACAAATTTTCAGTTCGTCGTCTTCGTTTTCCTACGAGCGAGGCGTTTTCGTATTGGCTGACACGTCCGCACGCGATCACGGCAGCCGACCGACTGAGGGGACCGCTGTTCGGGGACCACGGACGTGTGAAGCAAATGCAACGCGGTTAGACCATTCATACAGTCATCTCTTGAGTAATTCTTGCTGAATCTTCCTTTAAAGTTTTTATTGAAATTAAACATTCGCGTTTTGAAGACTTTGCGTGATCAAAACCACAAATAGAGCAGTTGTAATGTGTCATTTATTAATGTATTTGTATTACTCTACATTTTTTTCCTACCTATGCTGATATAATTGAGAGGTTATTTCAGGTTCTCCTTGACGTGTAGGTGAGCTCGCGGGGCTCAAACCAGGAGTGTTGCTAACACTGGTCCTAGCAAGAGCAGTGCTTCGCAGAATCTACCACCAGATCGAAAACGCGACCCACTGAGAAGATCCGGTGAGAAACTCAGTGTCTCTGTCTATGGGTTAATTTACTCGCCGAGCTCTTCGTTGCAAGCGATGGGTTTGGTGAGGACGGTGACTGAACTCTACATTCATGTAGAGACGACGTTATTATAAATGTTTGAAGGCAACAATAAAACATATAAACATATCATAAATTAAAAGAGCTCGTTGCATTCATTCAACGTTCCACAAGATTATTCGGAACAATTAACAGACCGTTTGGTTTTGCGGACTCTACCTGCTCTACCTTTCTAAGGTAGAATTGAAACGGAATATAATAGAGGTAAGGATTGTGTTAGCGCACAATAGCAAGGTAAAAAAGTTGGTGTTAAAATGACAGCAGATGCTTTCAACGCGGGCAAACAATATTTTATTAGTGTTGCTTAGATAATATTATGTGTATGTTTTGGGTGTTTTTATATGTATCAAATACTGTAATTGAAAATCTATGTAGTGCTATGTGTACTTTATTTGTAGATATACATATGTATTATATATCTAAATAAAGGTGCCATGCAAAAATAAAAGAATATAGATAAAAAATAGGTATTTCCTCGTTCAAAATGTTATTAATATTTTACCTATATAATTTATGAAGATGTTAGTTAATCTTTTTTTCGGAGCCTTTCTGTAGATAAGCAACAATGTGGCTAGTATTTAATAGTTACAATCCCATAGTAAAAAAAAAGGAATTGAAGAGAGTTTCTTGCGCTCCATAGAATATATTAGAAATGTTGCAAGCTCTACAACTCTACATTGTGAAGTTTCGTCATTCCCCTCTGAATTCTTTCCAGACCAGAGCCCTTCAAATTGTATATTGAAAATTCCAATACACGTTACATTTGGTGAATGCATTTTAATGTTAAATTTACAATATTTTCGCGTTTACGTGTTTGTGACTCGTATTTCTGATCGAGTTGCATATTAATAGTTGTAGGTACTTTAAATAGATTTTCGGAATTTTACAATCAACTTATGATTTTTTTTAAGTAAAAATTTCTATAATAATGTTCCAATTTAAAACTAGACGAATCGCAAATCTTAATCAGACTCAAAAAGCATTACTGCTTCACGGCAGAAATAGGCAGGGCGGTGGTACCTACCCGCGCGGACTCACAAGAGGTCCTACCACCAGTAATTACGCAAATTATAATTTTGCGGGTTTCATTTTTATTACACGATGCTATTTAATTCTTTCGCCGTGGAAGTCAATCGTGAACATTTGTTGAGTGCGTATTTCATTAGAAAAATTGGTACCGGCCAGCGGGATTCGAACACCGGTGCATCGCTACATACGAATGCACCGGACGTCTTATCCGTTAGGCCACGACGACTTCACATCATAAAACTAAGTTCGAATAACTCAAGAAATATCATATAACATGAATAATATCGTTTCATTGTCGCAGTGTGTTGAGTTACATAACGAAACATTACTATCAAATAAATTTAATAAGCATATAATTCATTCACACATTCGATATTAGCTCAACTGTTTTCAATTTATATCTGATCAAAACACAATAGAAGGAAATAGGGCTGCTATGTACTATGTTTTATGGCGCGCATATTTGATTAATTTTTATTAGTTTTAAAATATTAATAGTTATTATTATAATAATTAATAGCAAAGTGAAGCAAATATTTTGTACCCTGTTTTACGAAAATTGCGCGGACGGAGGAGTATGAAATGTCCCACACTTATAGAGAACAAGCGGCCCGCTCCGGCTCCGCTCGGGTCTTTAACAGCAACAAATTTCAATGATATTTGACGTTGTTTTATTTTTTTAAATAAAATAACACTTATTGCGGCATAACTATAATAGTTAAACATATGCTGTCACGACACTTTTTGTAAATAATAATGTGTTCTACAAAGTCGTAGTACATTATTTTATCCTATCATTAATAGTTTTCGCAGGACACGCGATTTGAAGTATATTTTAGGTAATTTTTTTACACCTTGGGTTACATTATTGGAGTTTTAGTAAGGATCCCTAATTTTTTTCATAAAAGCCTATGTCACTCGGGAATAGTGTAGCTTCCAAACAGTACAAAATAATTTTTCAAATCGGTTCAATAGTTTCGGAGCCTATTCAATACAAACAAACAAACAAATCTTTCTTCTTTATAATATTAGTATAGATATTGAGAAGAAATACAGAATGTTAATGTTTTTGTTTATTATGCATAAAAAATACATTAAATCTATAAAAAAAATTAAAAATCTCACTACCGTGTGTATTTGACACAACACACATAATAATCTTTGTTTATTGTCAGACCTATGTTATTGTTTAAAGTCTGATCAAGCCCGTCAAACTGAGAACAGATTAATATTGTTTGTCTTCAATATTATTTGTCCATAGTGTAGTCTTGGCGAAACCTGTGATTATAGAGGTACAATAGAGCCACAATAATATTCAAACTTGTAATTTCAATTAATTATAGTCTAATTTCTAGACTATAACTAATTGAAACTACTATTGAGGGACTAGTGTAATTGAGACTTTTTTCTTTTTCTTTTATTGCTTAGATGGGTGGACGAGCTCACAGCCCATCTGGTGTTAAGTGGTTACTGGAGCCCATAGACATCCACAACGTAAATGTGCCACCCACCTTGAGATATAAGTTCTAAGGTCTCAAGTATAGCTACTATTTTACTATATTACTATATAGACTATTGAGGGACGACTAGTTTTAAGTTAACGTAATTATTACTATTTTAAATACTATGACGTAATTATTAATTGTCTTATGTGCTCTCGTGTGGTGTAGTTGGATTTGATGTATTTGTATTTACCATTTTCTATGGATTTATCGAGTCGTAGAGATAATTAAAGGAACTTTTACAGTTTCAGCTCGCATTTTATATTGAAGTTATATTATTTCCGACGTTTTAAATGCTTCACAATTTTCGCCGTTATGGGCGATGGTTAGTCAGTCAAAGTAGTTTTAATATTATACGTTTATCTTTCATGCTTTGGTGTTTAAAGCTATATGTCTTTTTGCGAATTTGGGAAAGCAGATCAAAGGGTACTTTTACCGTATGACACATAATCTATTTCAATGTAGTTGTACAATATTAATAGAAGTGTAAAATTTAACATTACTGCAGCATATAACAATCATAAATAACATATAAGATTTTTCAGATATGCCAAAGAAATAAGCCCGTTCGTGCGAAGCTGTAATAGGCTTTTAGGCTACCGGTGAATAGTTAGGGAAAAAAGAAGTACAACTTCTTATATATGGATACTAGCGACCCACCCTCGCTTCGCTTCGGAAAGTGTAATTTATTATTGATTTTTCCATTGTTTAATGGATGTTATTATACATATAAACCTTCCTCTTCAATCACTCTATCTATTAAAAAAATCGCACCCAAATCCGTTGCGTAGTTTTAAAGGTTTAAGCATACATAGGGATATAGGGACAGAGAAAGCGACTTTGTTTTAAACTATGTAGTGATGCACATACATAATACACAAACGGCTTTTTTTCTTCTCTCCACCACCTATCTATCTTATTTTTATCCTTATATCCAAATAAAACCAAATCCTTTTGTATCATCAGTCATAGGTATCTGATCTTTAAGCTTCAGTAAGCAGTACTAATATTAATCATAAAAAACACTTGAGAAAGTAAATAGCCTATTTAAATTCGCCCTTATAACTATCGACAACCATAGCCAAAGGTTCGTTTCTCAAATTCCACGTGCAAGTTCCGGTATCAAACGCGACCGTTCGGAATTGTGAATGATTTATCACATGTCTTTGTATCGACTCCAACTCATATCCGTACATTTTTCTCGATCATGTTACGGCTTGTTGCTGTTGATATATTTGTTTCTTATGTTCACAAATTTACTTCAGAATGCGAATCCGAATGAAATCTAGAAATCTAGAAAACTCGTATGTAGGTTGTTCTTTGGAATTGGAATTATCGTTATGATGTACACTATTTATTTTATTTACCTCCACCCTACTTATTTCTGCCGTGAAGCAGTAATGCGTTTCGGTTTGAAGGGCGGGGCAGCCGTTGTAACTATACTTGAGACCTTAGAGCTTGTATCTCAAGGTGGGTGGCGCATTTACGTCGTAGATGTCTATGGGCTCCAGTAACCACTTAACACCAGGTGGGCTGTGAGCTCATCCACCTATCTAACCTATAAATATATATATCTATATTAAGATCAAGTATTTTTTGGGTTCACATCGGAACACACGAATCCGTCCTGGTGAAAATTGATCAGATACTAGAGAACCCGTCTGTACGGAACGAATCTTGTTATTATGAATGAAATTAGCGTAGTAGTATGTAGTAGTAATATTGGGTGATCAACATCGCCTGCCAATAGGTCGTTGATTAGATTAAATTGTAGCTTAATGATTATTAATATTTTCCGCTAATCATCTTAAGCAATGAATCACATGTAATCAAATCTTAGTTATATATTTTTTTATTATTTTTGTTGTTAATGCACTGTCGATTGCACCTATAATTGAGGTGACATCTGCCATGAACTTTTGTTAATTGTTCAATGTTATGTATTGATGATCACTTTGTTGGTGCAACTTAATAAATAAATAAATCATACAATTCTAATATCTTTAATAACTTAATAAAAAACTAGAAATGTACTTACTTATATTAAGCTCGCAGACCAATAAAAATGTTACCTGTCAATTTTGAGATAGTGGATGTGAATACCAATTGGATGTTTCAAAATGTAAAACACAAAACTATACTAACAAATTATTCAAGCTACTAATGGCTCTACTATTACAATAAAGGTCGTATAAAACAGGTTGTAATCGCCAATAACAATATTATATTTATTTCTCGAAACATCAAGCAAGATTAAAATATAAAAAATGCCTTTATTCGACTCTATAATTTTAACTCTTTATCTCTTCTTTTGTTTGGGTTCTGTAGTGCAATTATAAAAACCTTAATAATTTTATTAATTTGTTCTGTTAGTCCGTGTAACCGTCATACGCACTCTACTTTGTTATTGTTGGCTATTTTGAATGGTAAAGTTGAAATATTCTTAATTGAATCTTAATGAAGTCGTCGTGGCCTAAAGGATAAGACGTCCGGTGCATTCGTATATAGCGATGCAACGGTGTTTGAATTCCGCAGGCGGGTACCAATTTTTCTAATGAAATACGTACTTAAGAATTGTTCACGATTGACTTCCACGGTGAAAGAATAACATCGTGTAATAAAAATCAAACCCGCAAAATTATAATTTGCGTAATTACTTACTGGTGGTAGGATCTTTTGTGAGTCTGCATGGGTAGGTACCACCACCCCGCCTAATTCTGCCGTGAAGCAGTAATGCGTTTCGGTTTGAAGGGTGGGGCAGCCGTTGTAACTATACTGAGACCTAAGAACTTATATCTCAAGGTGTGTGGCGCATTTACGTTGTAGATGTCTATGGGCTCCAGTAACCACTTAGCACCAGGTGGGCTGTGAGTTCGTCCACATATTATCTAGGCAACAAAAAAAAATTCAAAAATAAAGATGAAATTTTTGAATAATAAATAGTTCTGGAAAATATAAGTTTTATTTCACAAAACTTTCAGCATAAATAATTATGTAGTTTTTATGAAATAGGTTTTTCATTTCACGCTTCTTAGAGTTAAACGAAAAAGATATAATTGAAAATTTTTTTGAATGATTGGTTCGTAAAACTAATCATACCACGACTTGCAAGTATACTTTCAATGTATTCCGCTTCGACTTCCATTAAAATATTTATAAAATGTATTTGAAATTTGGTGTTTGTTTATTCAATTTTAAGTATCATTACGTTTATACCCTTTAATTAATATTACGTCTTTAACCCGTTTAAAATAGTAACGGTCTTTGAATTTAGAGGGCCATTGAAATACTCTTAAATACCTTCAGATTTAGCGATCAGATTGACTACGAGATATAGTCGGTGTAACGAAAACCTGTTTTAAAGTCGGTCTGTTTGATTTTCTGCAATAAAACTAGGTACATTCCGCTTCTCGGCTGTTTTAAAGAAGTTTATTTTCAATATAACCTTTTTTAAATATATATTGTTGTTTTAAATGATTGCAAATACAATTTTTTTCCTTACCTATTCGCCGATAAGTCTAAGGGGGTATTCCAGCTACGATCGGACGTGTAGGAGTAAGCTCACGGGATCGACCTAAGAGAATTTGCTAATATTAGCCCTAGCAAGAACAATGCTTCGCAGAACCTACCACCGAATCGGAATCGCAACCCACTGAGAAGATCCGGCGAGAAACCCAGTGGGCGAATGAATACTCAGTAAAAATATTTAAGTTAAACAAAATGTATCATGTCACTCTGTTTTGAATGAAAGCTCGACTTTTTAAATAAATAACATTAAAAAATATGAAAACAACAGTTTTTTGTTGTGTAAACGCTTTATGTGTACATAAATAAAAATATTACTTTCAGTTCCACTCAATTTTCAAACAGCAACAACGTAACGAGCTCAACAAAACGTAACTGTAGCTGAGTTTTCGAATCGAGTTAATTCGGTAGCAATAAAATGTTCATCTCGGCGACGAGAACGTTCCCTGGGTCATCGTTCACACGAATTATTATGCAAAGCACGCGTTCCGGAACAGTTCCGCTTTAATACTGTTAAAATTTATAATAACATATCAAATATATATATCGTAGGTCTGCTGGAAGAGATTTCTCAAAGAAATAAGCAGTGCCTTTGTACATAATTTTCCTATTACTCTGTACTGTGTCTTGTTTTCTGTGTGTACATAAATAAATAAATAAATATATATTGTGTATATCGCTATATGTTGGTAGGCAGCGGCTTGGCTCTGCCCCTGGCATTGCTGAAGTCTATGGGCGACGGTAACCACTCACCATCAGGTGGGACGTGTGCTCGTCTGTCTACAAGGGCAATAAAAAAATATCGTAGAAAGTATCGTGGAGAGGTGAAACAATACATTAATAATAATCACAACTCATAATATTATTATTAAATGCATTTGTCTACTGTAGAGAGTTTGCTTCGACTTCCACGAGAGATTGTATTTCGATCTAATTGAAAAGGAGCGAGTCACCTTAAGCTTCTTCAAGGATTGAAGTCAGTTTTGGAACAAAAGAACTTAGCTCCTCGTTCTAAGAGAAGCAAATTGCTAAAATGTATCGTTTTAATGAAGATTAGACGCTAAATTTGGCAAATACTAATTTCTGGTAGAGATTTAGTTCTACTGTACAATAAATATTAGGAACAAATCACGCACGATGATCCGACCCCAAATTAGGGTTTCAATTATGGGTACCAGACACTGACATACACAACTATATATGTTTAAATATATACATATACAGATAATAAACACCCAGAGAAAGGCAAACAAACCTGTTTATCACACGAATGTTTGTCCGAGGTGGGAATCGAACCCACGACCCTCGTCCCAACAGTCGGAGGCGCTAATTACTGTACCACTGAATCAGTCAAAATTCACAAGTTTTTTTTTATTGTACCAGACGGGTGAACGGTCTCGCGTCTCGACTGATGGTAAGTGACCACCTAGCGAGATGGAGGTGTAGCAGTTGCCGCTGTTGATCATTATCAAGATATTATATTACTTGAAACTAATAAATTTATAGTATTGTCATAATTCTTTCATACGTCTGCAAACTACGAAGCTAGTTAGGCGTCTTGGAGTTGGTAAAAAGTAAGTTAAGGTATCCCGTTATTTTGTGAATCCGTACGTGTAGTAACAATCATGCCCTAAACACGTCATTACGGATTCCCCCGATCCATTAACGGTGTTTTTAGGTACCTCAAGCACTGGTCACCGTCCTCGCTGAAACCGTCGCTTGCGACAAAGTACTCGACGAGTAAATTAACCCACTGACACAGCCCACTGAGTTTCTCGCCGGATCTTCTCAGTGGGTCACGTTTCCGATCCGGTGGTAGATTCTGCGAAGCACGGCTCTTGCTAGGGTTCGTGTTAGCAACGTCGTCAGGTTTGAGCCCCGTGAGCTCACCTACACGTCAAGGAGAAGCTGAAATAGCCTCTCAAGGCTATCAGCATAGGCAAGGAAAAAAAAGAGGAAAAACAATCATTCGCCAATGTCTGCTTCGAAACAGTAACGCGTTCCGGTTTGAAGGGTGGGGTAGCTGTTTTACTATATAACTAATTAGAACTTATGTCTCAAGGTGGGTGTTGATGGACAAAAGGGAACGCAATGTTGCTGACGAGGATGTCGAAGACAGAGCTAAGTGGAGAAGTAAAGCTGACCCCACCACCATGTGGCATAAATAGCTGGGAAGAGAGAGAGACAGAGAGTCTCAAGGTGGGTGGCTGCATATACGTAGCTCATGGTTAAAGGACTCCGGTAACCACTTATCAGCGAGCAGTACGTGAGTTTATTAGTCATTATTTAGGCGTATAACTAATAAAAATATCTCTAATACAGGATAATCTAATAAAAGCGTACTAGAAAAGGCTTTTCTTGTTTCAAATCATAAACATCATTATCAATATTTATCACGGTGTGGAAGAACGTGAATTATAGATCCATGTAGGAGTTCGTTTATTGAAATCGTACTAGAGTGCCGTGCGTGCGTGTATCATTCTTATCTGTTGATCTCAATTTGTGTCCCCATTATTGAAAAGAATTTTGTCGATACGGGTGTTATTATATATGATAAAGCATATTATTTCCTGAGTATTGACTCTTCGAGGGTGATGTTATGGTTCCTTGTGAATAGTTAAATTGATAATTTTAATGGCTTGAATTAGAAATTTGAATACGTTTCTTAATATATTATGTATTAGATGCAATATGTGTTCTGAGGAAGTTTTTGAGATGATTCCATCATCTCGTTTTTACCATCACACCGCCAACCGCCGGAGTAGAGTTCATCCATACTACCTGAAGCCAATGCGGTTATCCACAGTTCGTTTCCAGCTATATTTTTTGCCACGTACCATCTAGCTTTGGAATGAGCTCCTCACGGTGTTTCCCGAGTGCTATGACATGTCTTTCTTCAAACGAGGCTTGTGGAGAGTACTTAACGGTAGTCAGCGGCTTGGCTTTTTCCTTGGTATTGCGGAAGTCCATGGGCGAGGGTAACCAGTCACCATCAGGTATGCTCGTCTGCCTACAAGGGCAATAAAAAACAAAATCTAAATATTTTTGATATCCACAATCTAGAATAGGCAATTTTAGATTTGTTAAAAAGTGATTAATTTCATTGCCCAGATTTTCAGTAATCATCACTTGTGACGTACATACCTACCTATATGTATATATATAGCTTCTAAAATATGATATTGATACATGGCTAAAATTAGTTAATTCATCGTTTAATTCATTCAACGCTCCTGGGTCACGGACGCAAAAGTATTCTGCAATAAACGTTATTTCTCATACTTTACTTTCTCTGTTACAGTTTCAAAGATTGCTTTTAACTTTGCCCCGGGCTAAGAAAGGTATTTTGTTTTGTCCATTTCATATAATACTTAGACCATTTAACAACTCTGTAGTAAAATATCAATAAAAAACAATATAATTAATTTTTTTCTGCAACACTTAACAATTAAGTGCTACGGCTCTGCGTATTATTATTACCATATTTAAATATATAGAAACTATAATAAAAAACAAAAGATAGGCAGCGGCTTGGCTCTACCCCTGGCATTGCTGAAGTCCTTGGGCAACGGTAATCACTCACCATCAGGTGGGCCGTATGCTCGTCTGCCTACAAGGGCAATAACAAAAAGTCGATTTATATATTTTTTATAAATTTTTCGCTACCTATTCGCTGGTAGCCTAAGAGGCTATTCCAACCATGATGCTTAGGTGAGCTCACGGGTTCAACCTGAGAGAATTTGCTAACACCAGCCCTAGCAAGAACAGCGCTTCGCTGAATCTACCGCTGCATCGGAATCCGGAGAAGATCTAGCGAGAAACTCAGTGGGCTGTGTCTATGGGTTAAGGGTTAGTTCGCTCGTTGCGATCTTCGTCGTAATTGACGTGTTCGACGAGGACGGTGACCGGGGCTTGAGAGGTATTTTATCACGCTATAATTCAAGGCCATCTCCATCATTTGCCAAAATCAAGCACTCCAATTTTTTGGACATATAATTCGCTCTCCAAGGAAACTGGAGGGGAAACAAGCCAAAGGCAGAGCACCAACAAGATGGTAAGATACTATAAGGAAGAGAGTTGGGGACAGCATCTAACAGGTGGTCCACCACGCAGCGGAATAATCCTCATGGAAAGACTTACATACGTGTGTTCGCGATCTTCAGTAATGAGGGAACAGCGAAGAAGAAGAAGAAAAATAATTATAAAGTTCTAATATGTTCTTTAAAAATATTAATAAAATAAAAGTCATTACGAAAAAATCTAACTGCGAATAATAAAGTAAAAAATTAAAATGTTTTGAATAAGTTTTTCGCACCTAAGCTTCAAAATAAATGTTTCGAATACTCTTTCTTAGTCTGAGCTTTATGCCTTAATAAACTTACCGTTGGAACTGAATTGTTCATTTGACTTGTTCTTTAAACTTTGCAACAAGATAAAAAAGTGCTTTGCGAACTTTCACTGGCAATACTGGCATTGTTATGTTTTTATACAGAAAAAAACTAATCAAGGTTTCGTTGCTAATTTAGTGTAGATTTGACCTTGATCTGTTCTAGAATTATCGTGTATACTTTATAGGAAATATTTTTATAAATATTTTTATACGAAATGAAAAAGAGCTTGGTAAGAGAGTGTTAACTATGAATGTGGAAGGATATAGAGGAAGAGGTAGACCTAAGAAGAAATGGATGGATTGCGTGAAAGACGATATGGGTAAGAGGGGAGTGGGCGAAGAAATGGTATATGATAGAAGAGTATGGAAGGAGAAAACATGTTGCGCCGACCCCAGGTGACTGGGAGAAGGGCAGAATAATGATGAGGAATGATGACTTTGTCAATTCACTGTTATTTCTTTTTCACGTTTGGTTGCACCAAAGCACTTTGCCTCAGTGTACGTTAAATTTAGATAGGGCATCGCTTATTTTCGTGTCTGATATGATTTAGAAACAGGACTTTTTTTTTTTTTTTTTTCCCTTCACTGGGGATGGAGGGCGGGGCATGTCGGAGTCGAACCGACTAAAACCTCCTGTCTCTCAACAACCAACGTCCAAACCTCGCATGAGACAAAACTCATGAAAAGGCAAGGGGGGGGGGAAAGTGAAGCGCTTAGTGCGGAGCACATCTCTCCCATCACCCTCCCCCTCGGGACGCCGGACTGGCGGTCGTCGGCGCCACGACCACCAGCCCTCTCGGTCGGCAGGCTATCCGAAGCCCGCCTAGATGGCACCGGTTAGAATGGTCTATCCTACGGAATACCCCGCTGGGTCAGAACCAGCGTGGGTTGAGGGTAGCCGGCCTTCCATCACCCGGATGCTCATGCATAAAACGCGTGCAGAGCAGCTTGCACGTCGTCTTCTTAGGCCCCCTTCGCCGCTCCCCAGGCCGACATGTGAGGGAGACCCGAAACACTTAGAGGGGCCAGGGCTTGGGCGAGATCCGCCTCCCTGGCCCCCGCTTGTTTACTTACAAGAAGTTTCAGTACCGAGTGGTATAACGTGGTATATAATAGTGGTATAATGAGTGGATACGGCATTTTTAATAATTGCTAACGTAATTTTTATAGGTTCGGCTGTACAAGCCATAGCAATAGGCTGTACAAGCCATAGCAAATTATACTTTGCAACTATGCATAAATTGTATAGTTTATACTGGAATTCGAATTCGTCTATTTCATTTCTTCTTTTATTTCTACCTATCTTTATCTTATTTTCTTCGGTGTTCCACTTCTAATTCTAATCATGATTATCTTAAGCACCTTAGCTTTGTACTTTTTTCTAGTTCTTCGATTGAATAATTCTTGTCAAATATATTTTTTTAGTCGTTTTTTTTTCAAATCCTCTATTGAATAATTCTTATAAAATCATTTTTTTTTTAAAGCAATTAGCTCTTAATGAGGCCGTTGTTAGACAATAATTTGGCATTCAAAATTTTAATTTCATAAAATTCTAAAAGAATGTTTACGATTTTTCTTTTGAAATCAGCTTTTTTGAGATGCACGACTGACCCCCTGTGTTCATTCATTTCGGGTATATTTTTGGCAAATAGTATGTTTATTCGAACAAAAGAGAATGCTTAGTCTCCAATCAGTTGATTTACTCAAGTCGTAACACCTTAATATCTCTCCATTCAGTAGATCACTCATGAACTATCTATCCTCAGACAGCAAATCACTTCAAACTCTTTGACCAAAGGTCTCGATATTAAATAAACATCATCTGTTATTGTAGTCAATTTAATGTTGTCAAAGTAAACGTAATGTGTTATCGATTGCCACATTACCCTATGTTTACAAATTATCACACGTAACGTGGGAAAATACACATACGCGACGCGCAAGTGATTTTGCGCCTTGTGCGTCCTGAAATAAAGCAGCAATCGCATTAAGGTTTCGTTTTGCAGAAAATTCAATATTTTTGTCGTTATTTCGGTGGTGTAATAATAATAATAATCGTCCGTTCACGTGCACCGGATGTCGGAATCAAAGGGACAATGCCATTCACTAGCCCTTTTGACTCAAACCCGCGGCTTAATACCAAAACAAGAATTGTAAGCATTGATTCCTATTCAAAATTAATTTTCAGAACTTATTCCTTAAGAGATAGAGTCGAAATTTAAAGACCTCTGATTATTACCAAACAAGACGAATTGTTAAACGATCGCTTTACTTGCCGTTTAATTCTTGAGGACCTTGTCTGCTTACAATAAAGTCGATAATTGCATGTCATCGTATTTTTCGTGGATGCTTGTAAATTTCGCTCATTGACGCGGCAGTCGGATCTCGTAAATCGAAACAGGCCGATATAAAAGGGAGGCAGATGAATATCGGGATGAGAAACCGCTATTATGCAGCTGACACACGATCAAGAAGAATACGAAGCAAAATATTAAAAGTATTTACGTGTACAGACAGATAATTCTTCATTGACACCACTAGTGAAAAATGTAAGCAGTAAGTTTTTAAATAAAATCAATAAGTGCTATAATTAAATAAGCGCTTAGAGCCATCTCTTCTGGACGGATAGGAATATATAGGTATATATAAAATAGGATTAGTTTTCAAAACGCACAATATCAATATATTTAGTCTATTAGGCAAAGATGACATAAAAAATATAACAAAAAAAAAACACTTAAACTAAACTTAACAAGTAACGTATAGTTTGCTTGGTAGTAATTAACACTCACTATGCAAGCAGCTGACGGCTGCCAGTTATAACAGCAAGCATAGAAATTCACTAAAGATCGTAAAATTAATACCACAGTAGTCTTGAAAAAAAGTCATGAGGCTCTCAAAAATTCGAATCCTCGCATTATTTTTTTAGATTGAGACTAGCAAGCAGACTAGTGATGTTGGACTAGTGATGCTGGTAGTATTAATAAACTGCTATGGCAAAAACTAGATGACGGAATCATCTCCTGAAATTTCTCAGAGTTTAAGTAACATTTTGAAAGTCGAATTATCAGAGCTTAACCAAACATAAGCACTGATCATGGGAAATTAAAGAGAGTATATAAATTAAACAAAAAAGAAGAAAAATGGATTGCGACAAAAAAATCATATAGGTAGAACAAATAAACGTGACCCGTTTAGATAAATGCTGTAATTTGTTGAATCTACACAGCGTTAAGCTAACGAATACTGGAGTAGGTCAATAATTTACATACGAGTACCTTTAATAAATATGTATCAATATTATGCCTAAGAAGATTAAGAAATTACTGATATTCTAGAGAGAAAACAGTTTTACCCACAGCAACAAAATTCAGTCTGAGTATTCGATACTCCCTGATTGAGTTTCGTCTTTAATGATATCATGATAATAGTTTTACAATTGGAGATGTTTCTGAAACATGGACTTGTAGGATGGTAAACGATGATGAACACATTTAGACGCTTTTCTTCGAAACGGGAAGTACGTTAACTAGATTTGTATGAAAATATAGTAAGAAATGAAAAAAATGCTCTTTTTAATAGATTTAGGGGCAGGTAAGTAAAATTACCTGACTATAGATACCAGCACTCAAGCAGCCGACCTTAGCGGAGCTCTCTGTTTTATCGTTATACACTTGAAATGCAATAAATGGAATTCATTGGAAAAGTGAGTCTTAATTACTATCACTATGGATATAGATAATACACATAAATTAGTTATAGATCAGCAACTCAAGCACTCAACTAAAATGTTTACGGGCGTCGGCCACTAGATGGCTTCGATTCGATTTGTTTTTCGTTGCTCCTGCAGATGGAAGTTACACCTACCTATTACCTATCCTATATTTTATTGTTAATGAAGGATTTTGTAAATTTTCGGAAACCACAAATTGATAAAATTTAATCAATTTGTCTATAACAAATAAAGAATTAATTGTCTGATTTTTATTTTCTGTGTTAAGTTATACAATAGTTAAATGCCTTATCTTTAACAACATATAAGCTTAGGGGCATCCGCTAGAAGATGTCGCTAGTATCCATAAAAAAAAAATATTTGTCTTAAAGTATCACATTTTCAAGGGGCCTGACTATGGAAGGCAATGATAATGATGTAGAGAATGGCGTCAACGACGCTGACGTCAAAATTTTAAAAACACCATGGAACCAGCCTCTCCGTCATACATATTATATACTATCTGTAGTCAATTATTATTGAAGTGAAAACTTCTTTAGAATCGTTGTGATTTCAAACCGGATGCAACGGAAAAAACGACAGGTAAGAGACACAAATACAAAAATGTGTAGGATGAAGCCAGCAAAGAATGAGACAGAAATATGCATACTATTTAATACAGCGCCATCTGTGAGATTTTTTAATACTAACGTGTGTATGAAAGCTCTTGTAGTGAATTTTAATTTAGGATTATACGTGAAATTAAAATATCAATTCACAGAGGGCGCTACCTTACAATTATTTACTAATGACAAAATTTTACATATACTTAAGACGTTAGGATAATTGTATTTTAATTTTGGAAGGTTTCACTTCTACCACGTGTGAATTGCACACATTTTGTTGATGTATTACTTGTGCTTACCATTCGTCAAAGCAATGTGTCGCGCCAAAAGAGCAGCGAGACGTTTTGTTCTTTAAAAAAAACTACTCGTACAATTTCATTCCGCAGTCGGTTCCCTCGCGAAAATTTATTTCAATGGCACGTTCCACTCAGTTTACTAACTCAGAGAAAGGATTTCACAAGTTCGAAGCCTTCTTTGTCTTCATTTTTATGTCGTTTTAAAGAATTATTGTTTTGTTTTTCTTGTACTAGATTCGTTTTTGAGATAGAGAATTCGTTTTTCCGTTTTTATTGGTTGTCGTTGTTTTTTTTTTAATTGTTTAAATGGGTGTACAAGCTCACAGCCCACCTGGTGTTAAGTGGTTACTGAAGCCCATAGACATCACGCAAATGCGCCACCCACCTTGAGATATAAGTTCTAAGGTCTCAAGTATAGTTACAACAACTGCCCCGCCCTTCAAACCGAAACGCATTACTGCTTCACGGCAGAAATAGGCAGGCTGGTGGTACCCATCGGCGCGGACTCACAAGAGGTCCTACCACCAGTTCTAACGTACTTAAAATATTTAACCTCGGAGTGGGATTTAGTTGGTCTAAAAGTAGACGGTAATATGAGTAGGGAGCGTTCTAAAATGACTTGGATGGATGCACAAGAGGATATGCGATAGAAGGGTTTCATGGCAGAGATGATGTGTGATAAGTTTGATGGGGAAAAAAGGACATACTGCTCTGAATCCACATAGTGTGATAAGGACAACACGAAGACGGTGGCATTCCATTGCTATGATAATAATAATTATTAGCACGACTGATTTTTTTCGGTGGCTGGTTAAAAGACTATAATTATGCAACTAAATAAAAAGTCAACAATTATTCACATCCAAGTGTGCCCAATTAAATAAAAATTTTGTATGGTAATGAATTTATTCTGATGTGCCTGATAGGCATGATTTGTTGGCGGAGTTGAAGATAACCTCAGTGACGTCATTATGACTCAATCTGATTTTATTTATTTTTATTACACAGTATGTTTAACAAGTGACCCAACCTGTAAAGAACGCGAGCTTAACTTAACGCAAATAGGCAGCGTATTAGTTTATCTATATATTAATACGCGAAGCAAAACTTTGTATCCCTTTTTACGAAAATTGCGCGGACGGAGGAGTATGAAATTTTCCATACTTATAGAGAATATTGAGAAGAAGTGCACAATGCTAATATTTTTTTAAATAATGCATAAATGATACATTAAATCAATAAAGAAAATATTACACACACTACATACCATGTATTTGACGCACACACGCATGCATACTATTTATTGTCAAACTTTTGTTCTTGACGTCTGTGGTCAAATTGAGATTAAATATTGTTTGTCTTTGTTAATATTTTTATAGTGTAGTCTTGGCGAAATGCGTGATTATAGACGTATAAAATACAATCATAATAATGTACAAACTTACAATTCCAATTAATTATAGTCGAATTTCGACTACTGTGGGACCACTAGTTATTATAATTACGGGTGGCGACATTTATGTTGTGATCAGCTTCGGTACCACTTAACATCAGATGTAATCATAATGCCTCCAGAGATTAAATAATTGGAAAAAAATAAGGTTCCGATTTTTATTAAACTGTGTTTTTCGTACATTGAGTGCTAGCTTCTATGGCGGGTAGCCATCATACAACGCAAGATATTTAATTTTGGGAGATGCCTAATTCTCGCTTACGACAATTTCAAGATAAGCTCGCATATATACAAGCTCCGAACAACAACATTTGGACCGTTGGTCTACCGAGCAAATATCACCCGCTCGGTGGAAGATCTTCCCTTTGTCGTTTAAGCTTCCCAAAGCTTCTAAATCAAACCACGACATAGTTGTATCATTCGATATGAATACACCGTCTTCCTATTAGACAACGGACGCTGTTTCAGAATACGATCAAACAAATCGCCTAAGCAGCCCGGAGCATACGACATAAACTTTTACGATTATCTGTCGACATTCAAATCATCTTAAAGAACGAATCCAATCTGATATCGTATTTCTAAGCCGCAACGAAAACATCGTTCAATCGGGCTTCCTAACCGTTCCATTTGGTACGTACGGTTCATGCTTCACGGTCTCGCGAGAGTCTCGCAGTCATAACTCGGATCCATCGTGAGTGCCTGAAGGCTCTTGATATCATCTTTGCGGGCTACGTCTATTTATTCGTACGGATATGAATATTATGCAGATATTTATTTACCGTGAAGCACTGAGCAGGGTTTACAATGGACTTGATTTGTCGTACTTAGTATTTGCTTGGTCGTGAAACTAAATATCGGGTAGTATTTCTGAGACTTGTTGCCTAATAATAGTTTATATCAACTCTTTTTTTTATTGCATAGATGGGTGGCCGAGCTCACGGCCCACCTGGTGTTAAATTGTTACCGGAGTCCATAGACATCTACAACGTAAACGCCGCCACCCACCTTTAGATATGAATTCTAAGGTCTCAGTATAGTTACAACGACTGCTTCAAACCGAAACACATTACTACTTCACGGCAGAAATGGGCAGGGTGGTGGTACCCACCCACGCGGAGTCACAAGAGGTCCTAACACCAGTAAAGAAGTCGAAACCCACTACAAAATAAGCTGATAATTTGATCGCTTCCTCGATCTATTTATCGGTGGATCTACCTGCTGTGACCCAAGATTTGGATTTCATTTCTGAACAAACTCCAGTTCAGGTCCTTGTAAAAATCCTGTCTACTTTTTTTTACAACGGCTGCCCCACCCTTCAAACCGAAACACATTACTACTTCACGGCAGAAATGGGCAGGGTGCTAGTACCCATCCGTGCAGACTCACAAGAAGTCCTAACACCAGTAAAGAAGTCGAAACCCACTACAAAATAAGCTGATAATTTGATCGCTTCCTCGATCTATTTATCGGTGGATCTACCTGCTGTGACCCAAGATTTGGATTTCATTTCTGAACAAACTCCAGTTCAGGTCCTTGTAAAAATCCTGTCTACTTTTTTTTACAACGGCTGCCCCACCCTTCAAACCGAAACACATTACTACTTCACGGCAGAAATGGGCAGGGTGCTAGTACCCACCCGTGCAGACTCACAAGAAGTCCTAACACCAGTAAAGAAGTCGAAACCCACTACAAAATAAGCTGATAATTTGATCGCTTCCTCGATCTATTTATCGGTGGATCTACCTGCTGTGACCCAAGATTTGGATTTCATTTCTGAACAAACTCCAGTTCAGGTCCTTGTAAAAATCCTGTCTACTTTTTTTTACAACGGCTGCCCCACCCTTCAAACCGAAACACATTACTACTTCACGGCAGAAATGGGCAGGGTGCTAGTATCCACCCGTGCAGACTCACAAGAAGTCCTAACACCAGTAAAGAAGTCGAAACCCACTACAAAATAAGCTGATAATTTGATCGCTTCCTCGATCTATTTATCGGTGGATCTACCTGCTGTGACCCAAGATTTGGATTTCATTTGTGAACAAACTCCAGTTCAGGTCCTTGTAAAAATCCTGTCTACTTTTTTTTACAACGGCTGCCCCACCCTTCAAACCGAAACGCATTACTGCTTCACGGCAGAAATAGGCAGGATGGTGGTACCTACCCGTGCGGACTCACAAGAGCTCCTACCACCAGTAATTACGCAAATTATAATTTTGCGGGTTTGATTTTTATTACACGATGTTATTCCTTCACCGTGGAAGTCAATCGTGAGCATTTGTTGAGTACGTATTTCATTAGAAAAATTGATACCCGCCTGAGATTCGAACACTGGTGTATCGCTCAACACGAACGCACCGGACGTCTTATCCGTTAGGCCACGACGACTTAATAAATTGTTCATATGTCCTGTACAATTGTTATTGCATAGATATGTTCAGAGAGTACCTGGTGTTAAGTGGAGCTCATTGGCACAACAAAGATAATGTCGCCACCCACATAAAGATATGAAGTTAAACTCGTAACTTGATGTTTAACGGCTATCCGACCCTTAAAGCCAAAACGCATACCCAAATATATCTGTTCATTTAGCTACAGTCATAGTCTAAATTATAATTATCATCTGTATTGCAATTAACAGTGAATTTCCACACATAGCATACTGCCTATTTCTGCCGTGAAGACTGGCGGGAGGACGTCTTGTGAGTCCGCACGGTAGGTATCACCACCCTGCCTATTTCTGCCGTGAAGCAGTAATGCGTTTCGGTTTGAAGGGTGGGGCAGCCATTGTAACTTTACTCAGACCTTAGAACTCATATCTCAAGGTTTGTGGCAACGTTTACGTTGTAGATGTCTATGGGCTCCGGTAATCACTTAGCACCAGGTGGGCTGTGCGCTCGTCCAGCTAGGTAAGCAATAAAAAAATAAAAAAAAACATATTTGTATCATAAATAATATTTTGATTATTTATGTAGGAAATTTTGATCGCATATGATAAATAATAGTTTATCGCTCGTGAGATGATGGTATGATGCGAATGATTTGGAGGCGTTATTAGTACTGCACGATGGCCCCCGGCTGGACTGAGGAATCGCCTGTTTCCATTGTCTAATCTGATTGAAGAATCGTGATTTCGAAATGCCCGGCAATTGGATTTTCATATGATCTGACACGATTTGCATCAATCTCAAATTAAATTGATATTTTCCAAAAAAATTTTTGCTTAGACGGGTGATAAGCTTACGATCCACTTGGTGTTAAGTGGTTACCGGAGCCCATACGTATCACCAAATAAACAGCGCTATTCACCTTGAGACAAGAGTTTTAAGTCTCGATTCTATAGTACAATAGATACCCCGACTATTAAACTAAAACTCATTACTGCTTCACGGCAATTATAAGCAGGTTGGTGGTATATACTCATGCGGGCTCACAAGACGCTTTTCCACCGCTATCGGAACACAGACTTCGGAGTTTTTAATTCTGATGATATTTTTTTATTGCTTAGATGGGTGGACGAGCTCACAGCCTACCTGGTGTTAGGTGGTTACTGGAGCCCATAGACAGCTACAACGTAAATGCGCCACCCACCTTGAGATATAAGTTCTAAGATCTCAGTATAGTTACAACGGCTGCTCTACCCTTCAAACCGAAACGCATTACTGCTTCACGGCAGAAATAGGCAGGACGGTGGTACCTACCCGCGCGGGCTCACAAGAGGTCCTACCACCAGCAGTAAATGAACCAGTAGAATGTACTCGTATTGTTACACTGTAATTGTTCTATTACCAAACTTAGCTAGTACTCAAAATTTACTTTCTGCGTATTATTTATTACTGGTAGGTCCCATTGTCAAAGCAAATTAAACTTTATCTTCAATCGCACTAATTTTATATTTTTCTGTCTTGTGATATGAAAAAAAAAACATTCCGACTTATTCATTTTATAATGATTAGTGTTTACTGGAGCTATCTTAGTAAACGATTAATTACTTCTGCCTCGAAATGCACCAATTGTTTACGTCTTACGACCAGTTAAAATATCGTTGGGTAAAACGATAAAGTTAAACATTCTATTGACCAATCAAATTAAATTGGTTTTCAGTTCATCAGTTTTCAGTTTTCATTCTTAATAATATTCTGGTAATGTTTGAATTTTATTGTGATATTGGACACAGTCTGCCTGCCTTATAGGGTAGCGAACACTGCGCATCGCCGGCGGCAACCACTCTGATCGTCCCGGCCGAGCGATCACGACTGCCCTTATGCAAATACGCGACCTCTGAATTGATGGAGCCCTTAGAGATGTTCCTCGAGATAGGCCCAAAAAAGTTGTGGACAAACATGGGGAGAAATTTGTAGAATGGTCCGTGTGTTTAGTGCGAGCCAAATTTATCGGTAATGTCTCTTTTACGAACGCTCCACATTCACTCGCTGTAGTTGAAGATTGGCCGCTGCGTAGTAGAAGATCGAAAGCACGAGACAAGAAAAGTTTCCGAGAGGTATTCGAACCTGAAAACGGTAGTAAATTAGACTGTAGTAGTTTTACTGGTGGTCCGCACGGGTAGGTACCACCACCTCGCCTATTTCTGTCGTGAAGCAGTAATCCGTTTCGGTATGAAGGGTGGGGCAGCTGTTGTAACTGTACTTGAGACCTTAGAGCTTATATCTCAAGGTGGGTGGCGCATTTACGTTGTAGATGTCTATGGGCTCCAGTAACCACTTTACACCAGGCGGGCTGTGAGCTCGTCCACCCATCTAAGCAACAAAAAAAATTAGAAAAACAATACTGCTTCACGGCAGTTTTTTTTTTCAGATGTGACTGATTATAAATTTTTATTTCATAAATTATAGGATGTATTGTGTAGTCTGTAGGACCTATGGGCACTATAGTTGTTTTTGCTTACGTAGCATTCCCGATTTCAGTTTAAATGACAGCAAAGATTACAGTACCATTGTAACTTTTACGTAATATCTCACATTATCACGTGAAGCCTCATCCTCTCGAATCCGAAGGGTTGAAGATGTTCCGTACCACTCAACCCTGACTTCCACTTTGTATTCAGTGTCCGATAATAAGATTTCGATCGAGATTTCGTTCTTCTATTTTCCTTTTTTTTTTTGTTAGTAAAAACTTTTACAATTAATGTGGGAAACTAGTCGTTTTAATTCTATTTCGCAACTCGACATCATTGCTGCTTAGACAATTGGTGAGTAATTTCTTGGGCAGCTATATTTAGAATGGTCATTTAAAACACGACCATTCTGTGGGGAATTTGCTTTTCTCTGTTTTTGTTGATTATGAACGTCAGCGTATATGATCATATTCAAATATAGTTTGAAAGAGCACGTGCTTTGTGCACACTAAATATCACCAGGAATGCCGGACGATGCCGTGAAAAAAAAAACCCTGGAAACCCACTTTGAATGAACGCAGCGATGTTTGTACGTACTTATCGACTCGATTTGAATCTGATAGATTGATTTTAAATTTCATGGATCATCTTCGATAACTTAAGCTGAATAGGTAAGTGGAATTGATATTAAAATATCTTTTGACTACGGTAATCGTTCAAAAGAAAATTAATAATAATCAGTTTATCTCCTTATCTAATAATCCGGCAGCATTTAATTCGCCTATCAAACGTGATTTAGTTTCAAAACTGCAATCTTTTAGTGGCTCTATTATACTTTTTGATGGATACATACCGTCGACTTCCATTTGAGGAAAGAAATGTATTTCACTGCATAAATTATTTCATTCTCCCAATCAATATTAAAATTAAATGCAGATCAAATAATGTCCAGATAGTTCAAACAGTCAGTTCAATTAATCTGAATGAAGGAATGGTGCTCCTCTAAGCAATTCCAGAACATTTTCAATTTCTGCATAAAATCCTTTAGAATCAGATCTTCATTAGTAATACAATCGAGTTCGGAAACTTCCGATTTAGCTCAAGAACTTCGATCGAAGTGCTATAGATTAGATTGGCGCAGAGGGATCTTTGCTTTGTGGCGTTCAATTGTCTGTGAACGAATATTATGTAGTTGTGTGAATTTTAAATGTCATCTCGACTTTTTTCGTGAGTATTTGGTTTGTATTCTTATTTTACTTGAATGGGTTTTTGTTTCTTATTTCAGTAGTCTGCTATTCTAATAGAGTCTAAACAAGGAGGCAATTGTTTTTTTTTAGAATTCCGTTATTCTTGTATTTTTTGAGAATTCTATAAATCGTAATTAGGCACAGTATCCCGCATTGGATAATTGCTATGCTATGAAATTTTATAGAGTTATCAAAAATTCTTGGACATCTTCAAGTCACATGAATAAAATTGGTACGTGTTTACAAGTATTATACTTTGTTACTTATGGATATTTTTTCGTTAAATAAAATATTAGTACAAAATCAAGTAATTTTATATAACTGTAACACATGTGTCACACACATAGACTTTCGTAAGTCGTCGAATAAAAATGTTTATGTTCTCGCGAGTCATTTATCTGATCCAGTAGCAAATTTATACAATATTATCGTGCACTTTAGGTAAGAGTCTTGTCATAGTACCATTAACTGGCGGTAGGTGGAGCGCAAGTGGTTTCTTTTATTTTTTATATTTTTATTGCTTAGATGGATGGCCGAGCTCACAGCCCACCTGATGTTAAGTGGTTACTGGAGCCCATAGACATCTACAACGTAAATGCGCCACCCACCTTGAGATATAAGTTCTAAGGTCTCAAGTATAGTTACAACGGCTACCCCACCCTTCAAACCGAAACGCATTACTGCTTCACGGCAGAAATAAGCATAAGAGGACTCATAAGAGGTCCTACCACCAGTAATTACGCAAATTATAATTTTGCGGGTTTGATTTTTGCTACAACCTTCACCGTGGAAGTCAATCGTGAAGATTTGTGGAGTACGTATTTCATTAGAAAAATTGGTACCCGCCTGAAATTCGAACACTGGTGCATCGCTCAACACGAATGCACCGGACGTCTTATCCTTTAGGCCACGACGACTTCAAGTTTCAGTAAATTTGTTTATTTTTCATATACAATATTACGCAAAAGGAACAAGGAAACCATGCTGGGTGCATCTAATCTTAAGCAAAATAAATCAGTTATAACATTGTTATACTGAAGAGAAATATAAAGGCAGCTCTAGTCCGACTTATTCTATGGCAAGTGCAGCCACGACGTATAAATGAATATTTTACCGGTGCGCTCTAGGTCTCGTGGATTAGGTGATAATGAGGGTGAATGTTTGGTTTTCATTTTCGTGAGAGGCGAGGCGAGAATACCACGTATGCAATTGCAGATATCGGTTCTTGGCTCCGAGAAATTCGATTTAGTTTGAGGCTTTAAGGGCATCCTGAAATACACAAGGGGGTGTGTTTGTGGTAAGGCGATGTGTCGTGGTTTGATGTATGACATTGTCTTAGCGTGCAACCTTTTTGACAGGACATACGACGTGCAATGACTAGACATAAACAAAGAGAAAGACTTGACAAGTGTGATCCGAAAATAAACATGATTTTTGTATGACGATTGATAGATAAATTTTGTCTTCTTAGGGTGGATTCGACCAAACTTAAATTTATACTCGAGTAACTATACGAGGAATAACCTATTCCATGATTTTAATCTCGAGTAAATCCATAGTCGTTTTTCCACGTATACTTGCGCTAGGAATAACAATACGCGAATAGCAGAGTGAATGGTGAACAAAAATAAAATCCGGCAAATAAATGTTGTTGTTCAACGGCATAGTGTAAGAGCATACAAATCGTCAACTCGATTTTGCCGTATTTTAGTGTGAAAAAGTAGCTGTTGTGAAAGATATCCAGCTGTCAAACGTATTATTTTTATTTGTTGTTTGTTTGAGGGAATTGTCAAGTTTCAAGTGTCAAGAAATCAGATGTTGGACTGACTGACGCCATTACTTTATTCTAGGAATAGCTCCGTTATTCCGTGCGCAACGGCGGTATAGTAACAATTCCCGAATAGGCCCACTATTCTTAGAATTGTAGATGGTAAAACGTAAAATTGATTTACTCTCGATTAACTGACGAGTTATTCTAAGAATAAGATTTACTCTTGTTTGGTCGAATCGACCCTTAAAGTTTTTTATGACAGATTTGTCAATGTGGCTTAGTTATTAAAACTATAGGTCCCGCAGTAGTCGAAATTCGACTATAATTAATAGGAATTGTAAGTTTGTACACTATTATGATTCTATTTTATACTTCTATAATAACAAATTTCGCCAAGGCTACACTATAAAAAATATGAACAAAGACAAACTATATTTAATCTCAATTTGACAACAGACGTCAAGAACAAAAGTTTGACATTATAGTATGCATGCGTGTGTGCGTCGAATACATGGTATGTAGTGTGTGTAATGTTTTCTTTATTGATTTCATGTATGTTTTATGCATTATTTTAAAAAAAATATTAGCATTGTGCACTTTTTCTCTATATTCTCTGTAAGTGTGGAAAAATTTATACTCCTCCGTCCGCGCAATTTTCGTAAAAAGGGATACAAAGTTTTTGCTTCAGTTTGCATATATAAATACATAACACTTACAAACCGATATATAAATATATTAAAAACAGTATAAAAACAATTTAATATTAAAATGCTGCAGTTTTCATAAAAAATAAAATAAGACATGACCTAAAGGTCTTAGTAACCAGGTCACAAAATCCCTTAAAAAAAAAAAAAAAAAACCAATGGAACCAAAACGACCGTTCACGGGCAGTTTGTCTTTTCGCATTAAAAATATAGAATTTCCAAAAATATTCGAAATTGAGTTAATATACGAAATCATTTGGTATCACCAGTATTTTTCTCATAAATACTGTCAAAAGAGCGCAGTTTAGTTTTAGTTTTTTTTTCTTTTTTAGTTTACCTATATTTTGACTACTGTTAACAAAATTATAATACATAATTTTATCTTACTTTAAAAGACAGATAATGTAACTGGTAAAAACTAAAAAATTAATGTTGCAAAGATGATTAATATTAAAAATATAATTTAAAACACTCTCCTCTAAAATTTTGTAAGTTTTGAGATTATACAGTTTTAATGCGAGAAGACTAGTTGTGATTTTTCAATGGCCTTCCTAAAAGACATACATGAAATAGACGAAAAAGAACGAACCGATCATTCAGGTCATACATTAATATAACAATTATATTCACGAAGTGGTGTCTGGGCGAAGACGGTTCCCTTGCAATAAAATAGCTGGCAATCAATTGAGCTCGCCTCGGTAGGAACCCCGATTTTGCATGACATCATTGAAACAGTAGTTTTCATTTCACTGTCATTGTTATTAAAGTATCAACACACTAAGTCAATCCTTTTGACGTCCAAAGGGGCTGAAAGTAATTATTTTGTATCGTCTTTGCGGTCTGGTAACCACTTCACACCAGGTGCAACGTCAGCTTGTTCGCTGATCTAAATCGAAAAAGGAAAAAGTTCGGTTGCGTAAGTTCCACATGCTAAAAGTACGTTAAAGCTCATCCGCATAGTTTACTGCATACCAAGGAAAAGTTTTACTTCGTATGTACCTAATAGAGCTTCCTGAAAGTTTCGAGAAAAACTTAAATTGCCTGTTAGTTGCTTTTATCTTTGGACCGGTTTAAACTGTTACGTTCGATCGGATTTAGGGATGCACGTTTTTAGGTTATTGTTCTTGCTCTTATGTAGTATGTAGATATGGTCACGGTATATCTGGTGATAAGTGGTATCCGGTGTACGTGAACATCCTTCCTTGGAACATCAGATCGAAAGCTTAATTGCCGACTTAATAAATTTTTTTAAATTTTTTTTTTATAGCTTAGATGGGTGGACGAGCTCACAGCCCACCTGGTGTTAAATGGTTACTGGAGTCCATAGACATCTACGACGTAAATGCGCCACCCACTTTGAGATACAAGTTCTAAGGTCTCAAGTATAGTTACATGGTTGGAAGCGAAATAGGAAGATTTTTCATTCCAATCTGTGCGAAATAAAACATACCCTAAGAAATAAGCGTAGAGTTAGATAAGAAACGCGGCCCTTACTGTATGTCTATGAAATATCCTTTATTCCAATAAGCCCTATTAGTACAATTCAGAGTTTATTTCACAAAGAAATACAGAGACAACTTTGGGTTTGAAGCTATTTCAATACAAATTATAATCAGTACGAAATTTTATGTTTACGTACAAACAAACACACCGTCATTACTACGAATCGAAACTGAATTTGATGCAACAATCGAATGATATTTCGATTTAATGAAATATGAAATTCGTATCGTTCGTCCCGCGGTCCGATTAATCGATTTCTATCGAATTATAATTGATTCGACGTTCGTAATACACTGGTTATGAATCCGGCCGGTATTTAACAATCGACTGCATTGTTTTGAGATGATACGTTTAATTAAAACTGTTTATTGTCGCACTGATTATGGACGTTAACAGTTTTTATCTTTTAGCTAAGCTTCGATAGCACTGATGAGTGTTCCGGTAATACCCGTTACGTCTTATCGTAACCGGGTGAGTAAGTGAGCTCACGGGGTTCTAACTTGAGGACGTTGCTAGCACTAGCCCTAGCAAAAGCAGTGCTTCGCAGAATTTACCATCGGAAACGCGACCCACTGAGAAGATCCGGTGAGAAACTCAGTGGAAGAATCTATCCAATATTTCCACACGACAGTTTAGTTACCTCCATGCACATTTAAATCGCAAGATTTAGGCCGTTAGTAATAATCAAATATTAGCTAGAAGTCTCACTTTTATTATTTAGCACCTGTCTAATGTCGTTCGTCATCTACCCACAAAAATGGAATGGAATGGAAAAAATATTAAAATGGCGCAATATAATTTCTTTAGAATCACAAAATTACATTCTTCTGAATTGTTTGGAGCTGAGGTATCGAAATTCAATTCAGAAACCATAAATTCAATGTTGTTGACGATTCGGGGCAAGATTGGAACATAATTTAGAAGTCCTGATCGCATCAGAATGTCTACGTTCCATGGTAGATATCATCTATGTCCGCTGTTTTCAGGCGCTTGACTATTCGTCGATTTTAATTAACAACAACAGCAAACATTTAAGATTAAGTGGGCCATAATCGTCTAAATTCTATGACCGTAAACAGTCCAGTCCATTTCTGTCTAGAAATATTTATGTAGTGCGATTTGGGAGAGGCACATTAAGGTTTAACCTTATTTTTTCGCGGAGCTTCTGCTTGGAAACATTTACGATATCCAAAGACAATAACTATCTTCAGAGCATCTACGATAATGAAGGAAGATCAAAATCTTTGAACCGGGTAACAACTATTAATATGAATAAAATTTGTTAAAAATGTTCGGGTTTTCTATATAGCACTGATATGTGCGACATATTGACGCAGTCTTTATGATGGTAGCCATTATTTTACCTATTTCAATGCCATAATTAAGACTGATCTTATGTAGTTAATTGATAATGTCCACAAATACCGGAAGCTATTTAACATTTGGTGGATCAGTAGATCATCAAATCGAAAAATATATTCGATAATTATATTATCAGAACACAACTACTTACGCACGTAGTTAAATAGTTAAGGAAAACCCACAAGACACTGCGTCTCAGGAATTAGTGTGATCCACGTAAACCATTTTACGACACCAAAATTTCCCACCGGCATTCCTCTATGTAGGTCAAACCCTCGCAAGTAAGAGCCTTAACTTGTCACTGTACAGTCAAGCAAATACCTACAAATTCATATGTGCTGTCATCGTACACGAATCTCAAAGAAAAACCAAATAAACCAGCCGCAAACTTATTTTTGTAGGGCGCTCGGCTAAACCTCGCAAGTAAGGTGTCAATAGATTTACAAAGTTACTTGTGGCGTTCGTGTGATTTTGAGCTTTATCTTAAAAGATTAAGGTTTTTTTCCGCTCAAACTGTTTCGGCGTGAGATCAAACAGTAACTGTCTTTGTGGTCGAGTTGAAGAGTTGTTAGCGATGTTACAAAATGCGATGCGTCTTGTTTATGTTCCCATGATGTTTCCTATTATCAAGCTGTTTCTTTAACGGGATGGGCAGTCATCATAAAGGTGGGTATGTGTTTTTTCAAAGCATTTACTCAGTTCAAGTATTTGCCGGAGTAACAAACTCTTATTATAGTACTATTGGAATAGATGTACTTTGTTTAGGGCTCGCGGGTATGAGACTAAACGCATACCGATAAAATTCTTATCGATTATTGATATTTTTCAGTTGATAGCTTTAGCTAATGCCTTATTTGAATAGAAGTTGAAGTTTCAGTTAGTTTTGCGTTAATGAACTCTGCTTTAAGCTCCCTTTTCCTCGTATCGAGCGATGCGATCATGCCGGCGTAGTTTAAAATCCAATAACAGTTGTAGGCAACAATTTTTCTAATTTAATTCCTATATTACACTTGCTCACGAATGATTTCCACGATGAAAAACTAACGTCGTCTTATAAAAATGCACCCGTATCAACCTGCGTAATCACTTGTGTTACTACAAATCTTTCTTCTTCTTCTTCAGAGTCGGTCTCTTCATTGCTGAAGGTCGTATCTAGTTTGGAATGTTGATCACTCGAAGCACAATGCTTCCCAATGTCTTCCTATCCTCAGCGGTCTTTATAGCCTCAGTTATTAAGAGGCCGGTGAACGTCTTTACCAGATCTGACCAACGGGTAGGTGAGCGTCCGCGTGATCTTCTCCCATCAGCCTGACCAAAAACCATCGGCTTCTCTAAGTTAATTACTAATCTGAATAATTACAATCTTGTAATTAAATGTGATTAGTTGTACAGTGTATGTGAGCTCGTATGCAAATTAGATTTTGACGTCATGTGTCAAGGTGGGTAGAGACATTCTGGTTGTGACGTCTATGGATTCCGGTAAACGCTTAACGCCAGATGACCCGAGAGCTTGTTTAGCAAACAATGTAATAAATAAGTAAATAATATATATTTCCCCGATATGGCTTCTTTCTGAACAATATAAAACTATCGATAATAAAAAAGAATTGACACATCCTAGAGCTGACCGCTAATAAAATTTTATTATCATACACTGAATAAAAATCACCTTTCTGTTTTCAGGTATAAGCTTCTAAATAGATCGTATGTACGCATTTATTCAAAATAGATATTGAATGTTATAAATTTAGATGTGTGACCAAATAGTGTTGGGTGTGGTTTTAATGGAAAGTTACTGTTTCTGTTCTCCAATACGAGATATAGACAACAAAATGCCGGTATTTTAGATAAGTTTTATGTAATGCGGGACTCAACTCTGCAGACAGGCAAGAAGTTATCTAAAGAAGTACGTATCAAAAATACACTTATAAAAGGTTTCCATAATGAAGTAATAAGTTCGTTTATCATAAATTAAATTGATAAAATTAGCAATCATGTATTGATTGTATATAAATCGTGTTACCAACCCGCACGAATAGATCGCAATTCTGTTTTTATTTTTCATTGAGGGATTACTAGTGGTCCGGAAGCCTTTCTGTTTCAACAGGATAGGTAGGTGAACAAGGACGTTAGCAGGTGTGGGATTTGCTAACAGCTACCCGAGCGCCTCCAAAGGAGACCTAACAACTCAAGAGTAACTGCTTCGCGTATGAATCTGCTACTTAATCAGCGACCCGCTGAGAAGATCCGGCGAGAAGAATCCTGTTTGTTTGTCACGAAGCAGTCATGTGTTCTCGTTTAAGGGTGCGATAATCATTATAATCGAGATTGCATTCACATGTCACGTAAACATTTATAATGTCCATCTAACTATAAAGTAATGAAAAAACTTCATTAATATCATGTTTATCAATTGTCTATATAACTATATTAATACGTAAAGCAAAAACTTTGTACCCATTTTTACGAAAACTGCGCAGACGGAGGAGTATGAAATTTTCCACATTTATAGAGAATATAGAGAAGGAGTGCAAAATGCTAATTTTTTTTTATTATGCAAAGAAATACATTAAACCAATAAAAAAACATTACACACACTACCATGTATTTGACACACACGTACATTATTATACATAACATACTCTTTATTTTATTTCAAAAGTCTCTCGTCCAATTGAAAATACATTAATATTGTTTGTCTTTAAAATAATTTATCCATAGTGTAGTCTGGGCGATATCAGTGATTATATTTGTAGACGTTAAGTCGTTGACAATAGAGCCACAATAATGTTCAAACTTAATATTTAAATTAGTAATTATGGTCGAATTTTGACTATTACGCTACCACTGGTTCCTATAGATACACTCCAAGTCAATAAAATCCAAATACCTAAGAATGTGGATACCGATAATGCAAAAAGAACAGAAAAGCAAATGAACAGTGTTGAGGACGTAATTTTTTTAGACTCTCTTGAAATAGGTCAGCTCGTGTCTACAGGAATATTGACAGTACTTCATTCTAGACTATGATTGAACGTAGCTAAAAAGATTCTACGCAACCGCCTGTGAACGGACACAGCTGATGCACGCCGAGTGAAGTCCACTGTATTGATTTAATTACTTTAATTCGACCATCATTGGATATTAACAGTCGTCGTGGCCTAAAGGATAAGACGTCCGGTACATTCGTATCTAGCGATGCAACGGTGTTCGAATCCCGCAGGCGGGTACCGATTTTTATAATGAAATACGTACTTAACCAATGTTCACGATTGACTTCCACGGTGAAGGAATCACATCGTGTAGTAAAAATAAAGCCCGCAAAATTACAATTTGCGTTAGTACTGGTGGTAGGTCCTCTTGTGTCCGCACGGGTAGGTACCACCGCCCTGCCTATTTCTGCCGTGAAGCAGTAATGCGTTTCGGTTTGAAAGGTGGGACGGCCGTTGTCACTAGACTTATATCTCAAGATGGGTGGCGCATTTACGTTGTAGATGTCTATGGGCTCCGGTAACTACTTAACACCAGGTGGGCTGTGAGCTCATCCAACCATCTAAGCAATAAAAAAGCAATAAAAAAAATGTTTTTGTCAATAGTTTTGGCCTACACTATTCTAGCCTTACGGCATATTTGTAGAAATTTGAGAAAACTGGTTACGGTTTTTACCTTATTTTAAGAATCCTGAATTGAAAGCTTTTATGGTATATCTAAAAATACTCACCTCCATCAAATCTTTGCTCCCAATTACAACGGTGCAGTGATATACTGTACTGATGCTTACCTATGAATAAAAAAGGATAATTATTATTTAAACATATATTTGCAAATATGTTAAACATTATAATCAAATAATGAGATATATTTCGTTGCTTACCACCAAGCAACGAAATATATCTCAGATTATGGTCATGATTTACATATTGATCATTTACGTATATTACATATATATTACGTAGCTTAAAAAAGTGACACTGAAATATTTCAAAATTTCAACATTGTATTTATTAAGTTACTTAAAATATTTTGATTAGAGATCGAACCCCAAAACTGTAATGAATTCGAAATTTAATATCGTTTTAATAAAATAAAATACAAACGGTATTACGCGATAAAAGTTGCCTTAATTATATATCTACAGGTCGTGGAAAACAAGCAAATATATATATGTAAAGGAGATTACCACAATCTCCTTTCTAGTGCCGTTAGCAAAAATACATGTTAAAAGAGGTGGTATGTATGTAGACATGTAGAGTTCGTCCCATAACCGGGTGAGCGTACCACACGTGATAAAAATCACGTTTAAAAACGCTTTCAAAGTTAAAATCCTAGAATAATCATGAAGTGTACCAGTAAAATAATAAAACAGAACTCAATTCATAGCCTATGGGTCGTATTTCCTGATATTCACGTATATTTTCAGGGTTTTTTCGTTCTATATCCCGGTTGGACGCTCGTAAAAATCGGGATGATCCTAGCCCATCGATGCCCGGCGCCGATATGAGAGATTCCCAGTTTCGGCTTTTATACTTGCTTTATAAGCTATAAGCTGATAGCGAGTTGATTTAAAACTTGTATCACATACTATTGAGCGGTGCTTGTCACTTATGTTAATCACAAAATGAAAATAATAGAATTTGCATTTAGAATATGGTTTGTATAGTAACTGACAATTAATTAGTACCAGGCACATAGTACGTCACTAATAAATCATGTTTTTGTACCAAATTGACAGAAGGGCTTACGGCCAACCAGATATTATAAAATAAGTGATAGAGGAACCGAAAAACAATCATAACTCGACTTTTGCCATCTTCCTATCGAAATGCGATCAAGGTCTTTATTGTAAAGGCTGTGACCCTTCGAAATCCAATGCGTGACTATTTGGTGGCAGACATATTGGTAAATAAGATTGTAATATTTATCCATGCTGGATTCACAATACGCATTTTCACCAAAAAAAAACAGACGCGTTGCATTTTGTTAGTTATCACTGAAAATTTGTCATATAATATGATATAATATCAAATAATTTATCATATAAAAATTAAATCACTTTAGTATTTCGCACTGAGTTGTCCTATCATTTTGTTAATTTTTTTTAATAGTAATGACATAAGTTAATTAATCAAGGCTGATTTTTATTTTTTTTTTATTGCTTAGATGAGTGAACGAGCTTACAGCCCACTTGGTGTTAAGCGGTTACTGGAGCCCATAGACATTTACAACGTAAATGCGCCACGCACCTTGAGATACAAGTTTTAAGGTCTCAGTACAGTTACAACGGCTGCTCCACCCTTCAAACCTAAACGCATTACTGCTTCACGGCAGAAATAGGTAGGGAGGTGGTACCTACCCGTGCGGACTCACAAGAGGTCCTACCACCAGTAAAAAACTCTCAATATTGATGAAACTAAACTATCCCAGCTACCGCTTCTGACTGGGGATGCACTATATACATCTACAATACATACGCAATATTTCAAACATTTTTAAACTTCTCCGATGGTTGCACGTTAGACGATGATTGAAACTCATATATGTATCTAGGAATTTAATAGCGCAGTAGTTGTTTGTTCTGCTGGAAAATAGTCTTTGGATGAATTGCAGAGTTCAAGGCCTGTGTATTGGAATATTAAGGGAGATTTGATTTTTTTTAGTTTGCAGTTTTTTTTGCTTGCTACCGAAAATTAGGCGGCATTTCAATTTGCAATTTTTTTTTTATTGCTTAGATGTGTGGACGAGCTCACAGCCACCTGGTGTTAAGTGGTTACTGGAGCCCATAGACATCTACAACGTAAATGCGCCACACACCTTGAGATATAGTTCTAAGGTCTCATTATAGTCACAACGGCTACCCCACCCTTCAAACCGAAACGCATTACTGCTTCACGGCAGAAATAAACGGGGCGGTGGTACCCACCCGTGCGGACTCACAAGAGGTCCTACCACCAGTAATTGCGTAAATTGTAATTTTGCGGGTTTGATTTTTATTGCACGATATTATTCCTTCACCGTGGAAGTCAATCGTGAACATTTGTTAAGTACGTATTTCATTAGAAAAATTGGTACCCGCCTGCGTGATTCGAACACCGGTGCATCGCTCGATACGAATGCATCGGACGTCTTATCCTTTAGGCCACGACGACTTTTTTGTATTCGTGAAATTTTCGTGAAACGAAATTGACATTTGACGAATTTGGCATTTGGCTCCCCGTGCTTCCGAAATAATCACTGAAGAAATAATAAATATGATGTCATCGATGTAGCCGTCATTTTTGCGTTTGCTTGCTTTAGCGCCTAAATATCAGTAACTCCCTAAAAACCCGTTAAATATTAGTGTTTCTAAAGCCGTAGTACGTGCAAGCCGAGAACGCTTAAAACAAAATTATAAAAGTTATGTTATACAATTGGAGTTCTATGCGATGACGCTGAATGCGCTAAACCTACGCTTTCGATCTTTTAAAAAAAAGAAATGCAACATTCTTGGCTTATTTATTTGGAAAAGCATTCAAAGAATTACAGACTTAAGAACATTTGGTACAGCACAACTGTATAATATCATAATAGGCATAGATTGAATCGTTTTCAAATCTCTAAAAGTATATGGTTGAAAATAACTTGAACCCTATGTTTTTAAGCGGTCCACATGGTTTCTATTATTTACCGGATCATAAAGACATAGGAATATGAATGCTGCTATTTAATGTATTGTATAAAAGTAGACTAAAATAAAGGTATTTAAAAAAACAACATAATAATATACTATAACAAAATGAGCTTAATATAAACCTTCTACTTTTCCAGGTAAAACAGTCTACTAGAAACCTCGTAAAACTATTTTCTTTATCTGAAACAATATAATTCATCTTCGTACGTGATGTGATCCCGGGAACAGGGCGGATTTCGGATTTGCCCTGGCGAATAAGCGAAAATAATACGATTATCCCTGGACTAAATTATCTATTGGGCCGGGAAATTAGCTGCCTATACAACCGTACGTTCGGGAGGACGTTTCTTCCCGATTTCTTAAGATATTACGATAGAACTACACTGAATTGAGAGACAATACGATTGATGAGTTACGTGATCTTGAATAGGGGAAATTTTATAGCTGTGACAATTTTACAAGTCAAGTAGGTATGTTAAGAATTATTATAGGTTAAAATGAAGATTGGCTTTTAATTATTGAAAATTTAATCATTGCTTACAAAACATGTTTCGTTTATTATTAGATAAATTGTACAGCTGATTTATGATTGGATCAGGTAATAGCTACAATATTTACATTTGGGCCACAATGTCATTCACAAAATTGGACCATATCACGTCTCAGGATGAGTTGTTATACTCGTATGGGACCTGGAAACATTTAAACATTATACAATTGTCTTTTATGTCACCTCAGTGCTCACCTCTTTCAAAGAAAATTTGTTTAATCTTCAGTTATATTATATCAATTATTACAGTTTTTGGATTCCTTCTATCCCTATGTCTCTTGCAATCTTATAATGTTCTTGTTTATCATTAACTTTTCCTTCTACAGTTTTCATGTAGATGTTAATGTTTTTTTTTCAATTCAATTATTGTGGATGTATTGTCTTTTTCATGAAAAAAAATATTTTGAAATTTATCATGAAAAAAAAGATTTGTGTTTATTTTGTATTGCGGCTTAGAAATCAATAGGGATATTAATAACATCTACGCCCACTGTATCACTTCTTAATTGCTTGGAAAGCCCAATATTGTATTATATTAAAGTTCTGCCCACTCTATTTGTATCTTTAGAGAAATTTATCCCAAAATCATGAGAACTTTAAGGTGCCGTGGGAGCAATGAAATACTTTAACCCAATTACAAGTTCAAACTAATTGACTTTCGTTTTATTAAGGAAACATTTGCTACCCTTCAACTACTATATTTGACAAGGGTTCATAGTACATAATTCTTCTTGGTTTAATTATGTTGAAATTTTGAAAGATTTTATCTATAAAGCTTTGCTTGAAGAATAATTTTTAAAATACAATAAATACTAATATTTTTATTTGGAATTTCACTGTAATATTAATAGATCCAAATGTGTTCCGATAATTGCTAGACCCGTAGGGCGTATTTTCAGTCTGTACCCACATTACCGCTACACCTATTCCTATTCCAAAGTGCTTAGGTGGGTAGGATAGACGATAATTGTGACTTTTAAGCTATGTTGCAAGACGGGTTGCTTGCTGCACTATTGTTCTGATATTGTTATGTGGGTTTCAGGAACCACCTAGCCAAATGGACTTGTCATTCGGTACTTACAGTGCAATAAAAGAGAGCTTTAGCGCAATTATTAGCCATGCTACGCATACGATTACGTATATTGGGATTAATAAGATGGCAGCCATTTAGAAAATTTCATTAACTTGATACCAATTTCCGACCTCTTTATTTTATTAACCAATACAGTGAAATAATATTTCCTATCCCAAATCTCATCAGACCGAACCAACCGAATTAAAATAATTCGCTATGAAACACATTTTTGGTTCATGTTAAATGTACCTACTTATGTTTCTTATTGCTGATAGGAAACTTGTTAGCAATGCGGCCGCTTGAATATTTAGTGCAAAGACTTTGAATAATAAATGTTAATCCAAAGCAAATGTATTTGAGAGTGAGACGTCGTGTATCAAGATCAATAGACTGAATTTGAAAACTCCCTAACATAAGGCTGATAAGGTCTTCCTCTCATTTACGTCAATAAAAAACCATTACTGCTGTCTTTTATCTCACATCATCAATTAATACCGTGGAGCATGTGCATGAGCATGTATAAAATTAGTAAATTCTATTTCTTTCTTTCATTTATTCATTCTTGGCCACCTTCCTCTAGTTAAGTAACTATGTTAATTCCATGTACACTCTTGCGCTCATCAAATATAATTTAGTAAACATTTTTTTTTGCAATTAAATTAAAAGGTAATAACATAATGTAGTATTACTTGTCAGGAATAGTATTGCAGCTTAGGCCCGCACGGAGAGTAAATTACATCCAACTTATTTATGCCACAAATCAGTCGTGCGTTGCTGCTTGAAGGATGGGACATTCGTTAAATAATGGAATTGCGACTTCGATCTTCAATCTAAATGTATGTGGAGGCATTCGTGTTGTGACATCTATAGGCTCCGGTAAATTCTTAACACCAATGGGGTCACAAGCTTGCATACACATCAATGCAATCTATACTAATATTATAAAGAGGAAATATTTGTTTGTTTGTTTGTATTGAAAAGGCTTCGAAACTACTGAACCGATTTAAAAAATTCTTTCACCGTTTGGAAGCTACACTATTCCCGTGTGGCTAAAGCTAAAGCAGGCTAAAACATTTTCTGAAAAAAATTAGGAATCCTTACTAAAGCTTCAACAATGTAACCCAAGGTGTAAAAAAATTACCTAAAATATTATTTACATCGCGTGCCCTGCGAAAACTATTGATGATAGAATAAAATAATGTACTAAGACTTTTTAGAACACATTATTATTTACAAAAAGTGTCGCGACAGCATATGTCTAACTATTATAGTTATGCCGCAATAAGTGTTCTTGTATTTAAAAAAATAAAACAACGTCAAATATTGTTGAAATTTTTGTTAAAGACCCGAGCGGAGCCGGAACGGACCACTAGTATATAAATAAATTAAACCAATATGTTGTTGTTTTAAGAACTTGATTTCATGCAAACTTGTCTTGTAAATATGATTATCGCGATTCAGTACTTTAATAGCTGTCTGAACTAAAATGTTCTTCTTATCTTCTATATTCTTCTCGACTACAATAGCTACGCATTACAAAATCAGACGTTGTTGTGTACTGAAAAAAATCTTATAAAGTAGAATAATAAACTTATCAGTTTATAAATAAAAGATCGCATTTTGAGACCACAAATTTTCAAAACACGATGCACGTGGCTGACTTTATTCTTCAATAAATTGTTTCAAGAAGAGGCCATGCCTGACGAGTGGTGCAAAAGTTCACTCGTGCCTGTATTTAAGAGCAAAGGTGACATACAGGTATGCGACAATTATAGAGGAATAAAGCTCATGTCACATAGTATGAAAGCTTGGGAGAAAATGATAGCGAGAAGAATGAGAGATGAGAGTGAGGTATCACAGAACCAATTCGGGTTCATGCCGGGACGCAGTACAACGGACGCCATTTTTTCCCTGCGCCAATTGTGCGAAAAATATCGCCGTGCAAGTAAAAATGTGCACATGGTGTTTGTTGATTTAGAAAAAGCGTATGATAGGGTTCCCCGTGAGGTTTTGTGGTGGAGCATGAAAGTGAAAGGAGTGCCAGGGAAATACCAACGGCTTGTTCGAGCTATGTACGGTAGACCTAGTACGTACGTACGCTCCGCAGCTGGCGATAGCGACGAGTTCAGTGTGGCGGTAGGCTTACACCAGGGATCAGCTTTAAGCCCTTACCTGTTCATCCTAATAATGGATGCCCTAACATCGGACATACAGGAAGAGGCGCCTTGGTGTATGCTGTTCGCCGACGACATTGTTCTCGTTGGAGAGGAAGGGCCTGAGATACAGAGGAGATTGGCAAAATGGAAAGAAAGGTTGGAAAACGTGGGTTTGAAGATCTGTCGAACAAAAACCAAGCACATGTTTTGTGATTTTGGTGGTTCTTCAGACTTCACGCAAATCGCCTTAGATGGTGTATCCCTGCCAGTCTGCTCCGACTTCAAGTACCTCGGCTCTATACTCCAGAACGACGGCAACATAGACCGGGACGTCGCAAATCGAATAAACGCTGGTTGGATGAAATGGCGACAGGTCTCTGCAACAGCATGCGATCGTAGAATGCCCCTTCAGCTCAAGGGCAAAATTTACAAAACGATCATTAGACCTGTCGTGCTGTATGGATCTGAGTGTTGAGCGACGAAAGTTAAGCATGAAAGAGGAGTGCATGCGGCAGAGATGCGAATGTTGAGATGGATGTGTGGAGTGACAAGAATGGATAAGATAAAGAATGAGTATATCAGAGGAAGTGTGAAAGTGGCCCCGGTAAATAACAAATTAAGGAGCGGACGGTTAGCGTGGTATGGACATGTGATGCGTAGAGAGAAGATGCATGTGACTAGGAGATGTATGGAAATGGTAGTGCAAGGTAGAGGGGGAAGAGGTCGACCGAAGAAGACATGGATGGAGTGTGTGAATGACGATATGAGAGAGAGAGGAGTGAGTGTTGAGATGACGGCTGATAGAAGAGAATGGAAGAGAAAAATTAGCTGTGCCGACCCCACATAGTGGGATAAGGTGGAGAAAAAGAAGAAATTTTCAAAACAGCTGCTTTTGAATGCAAAAAACTTCGCTATACCCTCAACCGAATTAAAACCTAAAAGACTCAACACCTTTATTCTGCAACTCGAAAGATTTATCGCAAATTCTCAACCCGCAGTATTCATATTTCAAGACGCTTCCATGACGTCACAATCTAGCCATTCATTTCGCGAACTAACCATTCGCCTTGAGTCGGAACGGGCACGTACAGTTTTGATAGTGCATTGGTCCCAGAGCGTGCTTGCTACCTTACTCGAGGTGAATCCAAAAAATGTTAGAATATCTTGTTAAATAATTATAAGTTGTAATCTAACAAGATCATTCTTGAAAATATGGCTTACTTGTTTTGTGAGCCGTAATCTTAATGTTAAAGAGTCAATAGATATCCCATTGGTATTTTTGGAACGAAGTTCCTTATCGCGCGTTGTGAAAGGGGGCTAGACGGAAAAAATTCTTACGAAAAGTTGTCACGACACTTTTTAGATCCGTCATTCTGACCAATCAACGTGTAGGCGCTTATCGCGTGACATTCCTCGTATCCGATTGGTCCGCGTAATGAGTACAGTTTCTCGAGATAGCGTTTCAACAATAGTAATTTAGTTCATAGTATTGTTTTTTTCTTCTTCATAATGCCGTAATTTATTATTATAACTTAAAAAAAAAATTACAATTCCTTCACTAATTAATCGAAAGGAACTTCGTTCCATCCGGGTGTCCCTTGACACCTCTGAAGTTTTTTTATATCTTCGTGGTACAGTGGTACTCAACCAAGTGGTCACACGATATAAGTCGTCGTGGCTTGCGGGATAAGGTGCCCGGTACATTCGTATCGAGCAACGCGAATGTGTCGGCGTTCGAAACCCGCAGGCAGGTGGCAATTTTTCTACTAAAATAATAAGTATAATAAAAATCAAACCCGCAAAATGTATAATTTGCGTAAATGCTGGTGGTATGGTGTGAGTCTGAACGGGTAGATATCATAATTCCGTCTATTTCGGCCATGAAGTAGTAATGCGTTCCCGTTTGAAAGTCGGGGCAGCTATTGTAGTATAAAACTGAGTCTTATAACTCATATATCAAGTTGGTGACGGCATTAACGTTGTTGATATCTATACGCTCCGGTAGCCCCTTAACACCAGATAGGAGGGGAGCTCGCTTACCCATCAAAGTAATAAAAAAAAGAATAAAATTTTTGGTAGAGTTTTTAACATGCTTTCCTCGCAATAGTAAACCCTATCCGGAAACAATATTTAATGGTGTAAACCCGAAATAAACTAGCCGAAAAGTTGCAAAGAAAAAAAAAATTAAACGTCTTAATTCAAAAGGATTTTCCTTGTCGAACGGTGCCCGTAAAAGCGACAATAATTTCCGAGTTTATCTCCGAAAAATAGGGGGCGAGAAAAAAGGATTCCGTGATATCGTGTACATCGGCCATTCGGCGATCCTTTAACCCGTCAAATGACGTATAACGTTCGGGGGCCGGTCCAGTCCGGTTTATGTTCCCGGGAGGAAACCGGACTGCTTAGAAATGGAAATGAGCGGAACGCTGAAATGCTGAGCTGTGGAATAACGTTGTGATGAATCTTGAATGCCCCGGGAAATACGTGTTCGTACTATATTTTGGATCTTGATTCGTGAAGTTGAGATAATTTCGAGATGTATTATTGTCGTGTAGTCTCTTATTTACATTTAATTTTGTTGTTCTATAGGTTCAATGTTGTTACGTTCTCAAGAGATAGTTCTGGGCCAAAAAATATGGATAGCCCCTACTTTAAATTTGATGCTTGTAATTAGAAATTATTATTATAATTAATTAAAAGTATTATGTAATATTATTATGTAATTTAAAAAAAAAAACATTAGAATATAAAGGATTATGTAATGTTGAAGGGTCAGCTTGACTAACCCAGTCTTAAGGTGGCGCTATTTTCGTGGAGCTTATAGCTCTACAACTGAGCTAATAAAATATTGATAAATAAGCGAAGCGATGTTTAAATTTTATCATTATATTGGCGTACAATTACGCAAATGCTATCTAAATATTTGTCTATTAAAAATACTAGTGGTCCCGCAGTAGTCGAAATTCGACTATAATTAATTGGAATTGTAAGTTTGTACACTATTATGACTGTATTTTATACTTCTATGATCACAAATTTCGCCAAGACCATACTATAAAAAATATTAACAAAGACAAACAATATTTAATCTATTCTCAATTTGACAACAGACGTCAAGAACAAAAGTTTGACAATAAATAGTATGCATGCGTGTGTGCGTCAAATACATGGTATGTAGTGTGTGTAATGTTTTCTTTATTGATTTAATGTATCTTTTATGCATTATTTAAAAAAACATTAGCATTGTGCACTTCTCTATATTCTCTATAAGTGTGGAAAATTTCATACTCCCAAAACGTATTTCGCTTGTAAGTCATGGTTATTCTCAGACACGTTTTTCTTAAATGTCTATTGATACGGTACGTGTGTTACCTTGAATAGGTTTTTTTTTCTTTTGTTTTCGTCGTATTCTATCTTTTTCATTCTGATTTATAAAGAAACTTGGAGGAGACTATAAGCGAAATTGTTTTTTTTTATTTATTGCTTTGATGGGTGCAGAAGTTCACGGCCCACCTGCTGTTAAATACTCACAGGAGCTCACAGTAATTAGCAACGCAAATACAGCCACCCACTATTTAACATGAGTTCTAAGTTCTCTAGTTCAAAGGCTGCCCCACCCTTCACACCGGAACTCATTGCTGTTTAACAGTAATAGAGTAAGTAATACAGTGTTTGACAGAATGATGGTCTCTACCCTTCTACCTAATTCTAATTTTCAACTGGCTTACTGGTTACTGGTGGTAGGACCTCTTGTAAGTCCACACGGATAGGTACCACCACCCCGGCTATTTCTGCCGTGATGCGGTAATGCGTTTCGGTTTGAAGGGTGGGGCAGCCGTTGTAACTCTACTGAGACCTTAGAACTTACATCTCAAGGTGGGTGGCGCATTTACGTAGTAGATGTCTATGGGCTCCAGTAACCACTTAACACCAGGTGGGCTGTGAGCTCGTCCACTCATCTAAGCAATAAAAGAAAAAAATACGCAGCCGCTTCGCTGTGTCCCTGATGATGTCCAAGAACGACTTCGATCACTCGCTAGCAAGTAAGCTCGTCTCTCTGCCAAGGCAATAAACGAATTATCAATACATTTTTAAAATTAATTAAAGATGCGTTGATATTGACGTTCTAATACATAATTCCGGAAACAAAACCATATACATACATATTTAATGTCAGTTAATCACGGACATTATTCGCTATGATAAATTTAATCACGAGAATGTTCTGTTTAAGCAATAAATTAAAAAAATTAGCCATTACAAGTCCTTGACACCTGCGTATACACTGAAAAGCAAAATAACTATGAGATAGCAGTTCAATTTCTTACTGTGTATTTATAGCCAAACTTATATTCTATATATAAGTATTCATTACGTCATATTATTATTCATTTCGATAAACAAAAAACGCGTACGTAACAAAACCAAATGCTAATTTATTTTTTTACGTATAGAAAAGGAAGCTAGACAATCGATGGCCTTGACTGGGAAATATTTGGAGTTCTTAATTTACTGTCGCATGTATGATGTCATGCCTATTGTACTGAAGTAGACAGATAACGTCTCATATATAAGTAAATCTTAAGTAAGTTTGGACTAATGGGGACACAGTTAGACAGATAGAGGCTTCGCTGTGCCCTTGAGCGACCTTCAGACGGATCGTACGCTCATGTGCCTTCGAAGGCAAAAAACATTGGATTTAAACGGCGCCAAACTATTCACATATTTAATTGATGCCTCCATTATACCATTTATATTTTACTATATAAATCATATTTTATATGTGATTAATGGCAAAGTAGAAGATAAAGATCGCGGCGCCACAGCTCAATGCTTTGATTTTTCCAGCTGCAACGCTTTCCACTTAGAAAGCGGCTACTTAGTCGAAGACAGGTAGATATAGCATAACATCGTAAGGTCAAAAGTTATGTATGGGGATGATCATGACCTCTGACTTGAAGAACACGACTGGAGAAGTAGCATATTAATCATATACGAGAAGAATAATGCAGCTTACAATTCCAAAACCACATCTTGAACTTTTTCTTCAGAATGTTAAGGACAGACCCGCGATACCAACCAAGTTTAAAATGCTAGTTGCTAATCTTACAAATTTTTTACGAACATCACTCTTTCGAAATTCCGCTTAAATGCTTTCCTCACCTGTAATTCTAGCGCCTCATGCCGAATATAATCAGAATAAGACTAATAGGTGCAGTAGCTTCTATTTTTATAGACAGCACATAGACTATACAAAATTGATACCACATCATGGGACATTTACGAGACACTTATAGGATTTTTTTAGAACGAACCACGCTTATAACTTCTTTCTCTTTTTCTCCACCTTATCCCACTATGTGGGGTCGGCACAGCTAATTTTTCTCTTCCATTCTCTTCTATCAGCCGTCATCTCAACACTCACTCCTCTCTCTCTCATATCGTCATTCACACACTCCATCCATGTCTTCTTCGGTCGACCTCTTCCCCCTCTACCTTGCACTACCATTTCCATACATCTCAACCACGCTTATAACTTGTCCTTAAAAATACTAATAGTAATTTGGTCATTAATTTGGCCATAACAAACAAAACGGCATACGCTTGTGGCATTCCCATCAATAACAATACTTCTTTACTATCATAAAGGTATAAAAATAGTTAAGAAATTATTTAAAAACTAAATAAATATATGATCATAATGAAAACCACTTGTAAACTTTAATCGCACGTTTTTTATTGTTATTATATTATTCGCGACGTTTCGAATATTGGACAGTTTTCGTGGTCAAAGACAATTAATTAACTAACCAACCGCTTTTCCTTACAGGATGATTTTTACGGGTCAACTCCTACCGCAAGCCGCGCTAAGAAGCCTCCAGAGAAATAAATGGTGCAATCAAAAATGTGAATCGTTTCATACGTAAAATACATTAACTTATTTTTGTTTTCTCTGGAACTGAGGTCACTGATCGCGCCAAACGTCGACAGCATGCTTAGAAGAATTATAAGGTTGAAAACGGAATTTAACCCAATACTAGTGGTCCCGCAGTAGTCGAAATTCGACTATAATTAATTGTAATTGTAAGTTTGTACACTATTATGATTGTATTTTATACTTCTATAATCACAAATTTCGCCAAGACTACACTATAAAATATATTAACAAAGACAAACAATATTTAATCTATTCTCAATTTGACAACAGACGTCAAGAACAAAAGTTTGACAATAAATAGTATGCATGCGTGTGTGCGTCAAATACATGGTATGTAGTGTGTGTAATGTTTTCTTTATTGATTTAATGTATCTTTTATGCATTAATTAAAAAAAATATTAGCATCGTGCACTTCTTCTCTATATTCTCTATAAGTGTGGAAAATTTCGTACTCCTCCGTCCGCGCAATTTTCGTAAAAAGGGATACAAAGTTTTTACTTCACATATGTATAGGTTTAACCTAAAATATTCCGAGAATGAAAACGGTCAGTTCGATTTAAGGTACATTGCATTCACCACCATTGAACAAGCATTACATTGCATCGCACTCCGCAATGCTTCCAAAAAAAAAATATTTTGACGACTTAAACCATCCACTATCTCTTCATTATTTCTATAAACCCTTAACCTTTGTTACTCCCTAACGTAAGATAAATAAAATGCCTCATACGACACGGGTCGTTTATACCCATCACTGAGCTTGTAACGGTTATATTTGGGATGAATTGGCGCGTATTTTAAGGTTAGAGTAGTCGAGAAAGCTTGCGAATAGTGTACACACACGCCATAAATGTTTTTAAAGATACCTACTATACCTTTTTGTATAAATTCGTAGGGTTGCGGTAGAAATTCTTAGGTTTGCAATTTTGCCCGGTTCGTATTACGTGACAATTTTAGCGCGTAGAAAAAAATCATAGCTGTTTGAAGTGTGTTTTTTGAATTCAGAGACCAATCCAGACCACCACACGGTATGTCGTATATATTTAAATCGTGCACTAAATCTCTGTGAAACGATTAAGAAAGCCGCATGTAAAAGATTTTCACTGTGAAAGAATAACCTCGCGTAGTAAAATTATACTCCAAAAAATTTGTGTGAACTTTTGTAATAGAAGCCTATTTCTGCCTCGAAGTAGTAATGAGTTCCAATTTAAAGGGTGAAGCAGCCGTTAAACTATTAGATATAGTTATTTGAGACTTAGATGCATGTTTCGAGGTGGATAGCAACACTTAAGTTGTGCTATTTATGTACCCCAGTAACGACTTAACATAAGATGGATCGTGTATTCCTTCACCGCCCAGACAAACAAATTTAATTAGAAAGATTTCCATCCATGGATGTATGGAAATGGTAGTGCAAGGTAGAGAGGGAAGAGGTCGACAAAAAAAGACATGGATAATGTGTGTGAAACGATATGAGAGAGTGAGGAGGACGGCTGATAGAAGAGAATGGAAAAGAAAAATTAGCTGTGCCGACCCCACCTAGTGGGATAAGGTGGAGAAAAAGAAGAACAGCGAGATTTCCACCCTTGTCTCAAGGTCTCACATAAACAGATATAGTCCCCATTAACCACAGTATCATCCACAAAACCATATAGTTAACTACAACGATTATGTTTATTTCAGTTTCGTCTGCAGACACAACAGAGCATTCAAAATGGAGATAGAAAATACGTACGAACCCGTTACATTGATACGCGTATGCAACTTAAAATAATTTCGGTACGCAAAGAATCGTTTGTCCCTAGCCCGACATTAACCATCCCGTAACTGCCGAACTAATTATGAAATTTAACGGGCCCAATTAAACCATTGTCGTAATCGTCGGTCATATGAATTGGGAGAATGACTATTGGTCATTTTCGAAATTGAATAGTTTTCCTTTTTTACACGACTTAAAAAAGGAGGTTCCCGATTCGAATAATATTGGGTGGACGAGCTCACAGCCCACCTGGTGTTAAGTGGTTACTGGAGCCCATGGACATCTACAATGTAAATGCGCCACCCATCTTGAGATATAAGTTCTAATGTCTCAGTATAGTTACAATGGCTGGCCCACCCTTCAAACCGAAACGCATTACTGCGTCACGGCAGAAACAGGCAGAGCGGTGGTACCTACCCGTGCGGACTCACAAAAGGTCCTACCACCAGTCATTGATGGTCTCATTGAATTTTATTAAGATCTAACCAGGCCTTAACAATAATTTACTTCAGCTACATTGATGGTATTTTCTTATTTTCTTTTGACGAATTCGGTTTTATTTATTTAATGACCATGTAAACTTATACCATTACCATTATACTTCAAAAATGATATCGACCGGAGTCCATGATGGAAACGTGGCAAATAAAACTCAATTTTATTGGTTACAAATTCAAAATATAGTGGAGAATAAAGGGTTTGGAGGTGAACTGAAACTTGGTTACGGGATGTCTATTTGCTTGGATGGTTAATAGCTTGCTACGGCTACAGCTACCAATAACATCGATAGCTAGAGCCATTAGAGTTACATTAGACATGGTGGATAGCGGAGTTCGCGTGGTTACCTATATGTACTGCGGTAATTACTCAACATGAGATGGGCCGTGAGGTTATTTAATCCGTCTAAGTAATAAATAGAATAAATAATAGTTTAAATAAACTAACAAAATACGCTTTTATAGAAATTCTAACTAAAAAATTGAAAATATATTTGAATTAAAAATAGTGTAAGAAAAAGTGATTTTATTGTAAAAAAGCGTGGGGTGCTTTTCAGGATATTATCAAAATAACCCTTCTACTTTATTTTTATTTTTATTGCTTAGATGGATGGACGAGCTCACAGCCCATCTGGTGTTAAGTGGTTACTGGAGCCCATAGGCATCTAAAACGTAAATGCGCCACCCACCTCGAGATACAAGTTCTAAGGTCTCAAGTATAGTTACAACGGCTACCCCACCCTTCGAACCGAAACGCATTACTGCTTCACGGCGGAAATAGGCGGGGTGGTGGTACCTACCCGGTCGGACTCCCAAGAGGTCCTACCACCAGTGATTACGCAAATTATAATTTTGCGGGTTTGATTTTTATTACACGATGTTATTCCTTCACCGTGGAAGCCAATCGTGAATAATTTGTTGAGTAGGTATTTCGTTAGAAAAATTGGTACCCGCCTGCGGGATTCGAACACCGGTGCATCGCTACATACGAATGCACCGGACGTCTTATCCTTTAGGCCACGACGACTTCAAAATTTTTATGTATTTCGAACTAGACGTGTTGACAGTAAGATTGTCTGCCTTTGATAGTAATAAACAAACCATCAATATCTATTTGTATCTGTAAATTCACTGATTCAATAAAGATTACGCTTTAACCGATGCTCCAAGTAAGACCCTAAGAGGAAACGATTTAAAGATGATTCCCTTGTAATTATTAGCAGCTCAGCAAAGAGTACTTCTGACCTTCGCCACTTTAATTGTTGGTTTCCATTGTTTTTGGAACGGAGTTCCTTATCGTACGTTTGGTTTGTGGGCTATAAAATATTTTATATATTTATAAGAAATAATAAAATAGTGATAAATTTTTTCACTTATTGGTATTTAATATAATTTATGCGAATATATACTTATGCGAAGATAGCCACTCGCCATCAGGCTTGTAAAAAAGCAATAAAAAAATGTACAACTCGCCAAATTCAAAATTATTACTTACGAAGTCGTCGTGGCCTAGCGCATAAGACGTCCGATGCATTCGTGTTGAGCGATGCACCGATGTTCGAATCTCAGGCGGGCACCAATTTTTCTAATGAAATACGTACTCAACAGATGTTCACGATTGACTTCCACGGTGAAGGAATAATAGCATCGTGTGATAAAAAATGAAACCCGCAAAATTATAATTTGCGTAATTACTGGTGGTAGGACCTCTTGTGAGTCCGCGTGGGTGGGTACCACCGCCCTGCCTATTTCTGCCGTGAAGCAGTAATGCGTTTCGGTGTGAAGGGTGGGGCAGCCGTTGTAACTATACTGAGACCTTAGAACTTATTTATCTCAAGGTGGATGGCGCATTTACGTTGTGGATGTCTATGGGCTCCAGTAACCACTTAACACCAGGTGGGCTGTGAGCTCGTCCCACCATCTAAGCAATAAAAAGAAAGAAAAAAAAACTTTAAATTTGACAACCATCGGGTAACTCTTGATTGTGCTAGATACAGACAGAAACTTAATAGTTTGCTATTACTGTTTTGTTTTGTTAGTACTCATGCGATATACAGTATAACCCTATTCAAATTAAATAAATATTTTGCGTGATCACCGTGTCATAAGCCACGCTCATTTTTCTTATTTCTGCCGGGAAGCAATCAGGCGTCTTTGAAAGATGAAACAGCGATATTACGTTATTGAATCTTTAGCCTTCTTCAACAAAGTGAGTATTCACGTTGTTGCCTATGAGGATTGGTTATATTACCACTAGATAGGCTGTAAGCTTGTTTGTCTATTGACAATAAAATATTTATCCACACAAAAATAAATAGTTACTTGACGTAATAAATATTCGAATTTTTGACTTGTCGTAACGTCATATCTCTTGAAAACAGTTTTTAAACACACGGGTGAATATTTAGTGAAGTAATTTTGTTGGCGAGGCAAGTAAATTAGTAGAATAATGTCATTAATTTGTGTCGACACTGTATGTTTATTGTGGCCGACTTTAATTGATACAAATGACGGGAAAACTGTTGTGGGGAGCTGAGTGTAGTTCGGATAATTGTTAAACAGGTGGGTGTGGCAAATTATGACTTATTTTAGTTAGCCAAATGCTTTAACATGTGAGCGCGAAATGGTCAGTGCGCTCAAATTTCCCTGTCTATATATATCTAGAGTTATATCTCCTAGTTCAGAGTAAATAAATAAAATTGAAATTTTACATTACTTCATTCGTAAATAGTTATGTATAATTGTATTAGTAGTGGCAGAGATTTTTTCTTCGTACGGAACTTTTAGGATTTTGACTACATCCCCGAATATGGGTGGTAGCATCTAAGTTGTTATGTCATTAAGATCATCTACTAATTAGATACAAAAAAGCTTTCATCACATTTAAAAAAACAAAGAAATATTTTATTTTTAATTTTTTTCTTCTATAGTATGACGTAATAAGAACAAGAGAAGCTAATCTCCCTTTAAATTTTTCGAGCTAGAATACTAAATTAGTACGATACTGTACATTTAGAGATATAAGTTGACTCTACTTAATGCGATCGCCTCTTTTCTCGACTCTATTTGCAGTAACACAAAACTAACGGTTTTTCAGTTCAGTTCACAGTCAGGTTTTTTCCATTTGAAACGATGTTTTGTTATGGCATATGAGGTAAATTAAGCGTTTTGAATCTAAGGTCGGCTCAATGCGTTGGCTATTCCTAAATTTAAAAAAGTTTTTTTTTTATATATTTACTTATATATTTATTTAAGCTGGAATCCTGCTCTGGTCATTTCTATTTCTTTTGGAAGGTGTGGCATTCTGATATATGTAGGCTTCGGTAACCACTTTTGATCAGGTCGATCGTAAGCACAACGGTTTACGCAATAAAGCATTTATGTAGAGAAACTTACTTGAGACCTTAGAACTTATATCTCAAGGTGGGTGGCGCGTTTACGTAGTGGATGTCATGGGCTCCAGTAACCACTTAACACCAGGTGGTCTGTGAGCTCGTCCACCCATCTAAGCAATAAAAAAAAAACACAAGTGATATTCAATCACACACACTTACAACGATGTGCTATAAAAATAAAACCAACTCTTGACATAAATTGTGTAAATATATTTAAAATAAAAACAGCAATTTGTAAAGCTGCATTAAAAACAATAATCTTTTACGTATTCCATTGCCGGATCCAATGATAAACATTTTAAGCTTTTAACTTTACCGCTTACCTGCCGTCCAGGTAGCCCTATCGGCCTCACAAAAAAGATACCATTCGTAATTTTGTTTTGTTTTGTTTTATCAAAAAATTAGGGAGTCAACTGCCGTCGGACATAAATAATACGAGGTTATCTTTGTAATAAATTGAGGGAATTAAAGTTTTTTTTTTAAATCGAAACGTGTCGGATCAATTCAGTATTAATTGAATGATGTTTAATTAAGGAAGGAGATTGTTCTATAAATAGATTTTAAGCTTCTAGGCGATCTTATGAAACTATTCCTTAATAAAAAAAACAACTAGGTACATTAATCTGAATAACTATTAGCATTGATATGGGTAAATATTTATCGATTACAAGCAATATTATTAGTTTTTGTGGATTCTATCAACAGTTGACCATATTAGTTAACTTAGACCAAAGTAGTTAAGTCAATAAAGGCTTAGAAATCATGTCTTCAACAGTATGAGGTACGCAGAGTATGTGGGACTTGATAGTCTGCAGATGTAGGGAGCAAACCGCTGGCCAAAAGATGTTTTTTTTATTGCCCTTATAGGCAAATGAGCATAAGGCCCACCTGATGGTGAGTGGTTCGCCTATGGACATTAGCAGTGCAAGGGGCAGAGCTAAGCCGATGACTACCGTAAATGTTTTTAGGGCCCTACTCACCTACGACTCCCCTTGTACTCTTTCACCCGACGTCCGATCTCCGCCCAGAGTCAGAACTCGGTCAGGGTAGGGGGGTTCCATGGTCAACACTAGAACCAGACTCGCGGCGTCATCCCTAGGACGCCCGATGGGTTGTTGAGGCGATAATCGTCATCTCTACGTCAGCTGTCTCGATACGGCAGCCCGTCCGATCGCCCAAGATGGTGCCACTGTTGTCCCGGAATACCCTGTTAGATTAGAACCAGCCACTTTTATTCTGCTGCCTCCTAATGCGATATGATGAACTCGTAACAATATGATGAATTTTACCTACCGACCTTAACAGGTAGCGATAGCAATACTATTGTAGATAAAGAGGTATCATTGAATGAGCCTAGCACTAGTAGACAGTAGGCTTTTCTGCCGCAACTTTCTTTCGTAAAAAGACATCTAGTGTAACATCCAAGTTAACTCCACTTCCGGCGTCCATTATCCACGACCGGAATCGTTACAATTTTAAAGCCAATTAAAACTCGAACCATAACTCCTCATACCATAGAGTTACTATTCTAACTGGAGTGCTTACTTCGTTTGACATAAAAACTAAAAATATACTTTATCTCTATGACTTAAAGTTTATTTTTAAATAGCAAAAGATGTAAGGAAAAACGGTCTGAAAAGAGAATGATTATTAAGTGGTGGTGTCCCTCTCGCACATTTTACAAACAAAAAGCAGTGTTGCTAGCTTAGAGGATTTTCCATAAAATCTCGGAATTTGGACCCCCGTCTTAGTTATCAAAAATGGCTTTTAGTGGTTAGTGGATTTTTTAGTAGCTTGGGCGTTGTTGAAAATTATTGAAAAGGTTAAAATCAATCCACTTTACAGGATTTTAAACATTTTATGACAATAATATATCTAAATACATATTATTTAAACGATGTGACTTAAACTAACTAGAAAATGTTGCGACAATTTAGAATTTCCATCAACGTCAAAAATTAAATTGGTTCAAAATAAATGTACAAAGTTATGGTGAAATTAGTTTCTGATGATGACAATTTATTAAAATAAATTATATAAGAAGTATTGATTATATGATATATATTGATTTTTAATAGAACATCATATATTAATAAAGCTCATTAACAAAAAAAATATTGTTCTATATTAATAAGAACTCTGTTTAATGGAAAATTTAATGGTAGGTACGTAGATTTCTGATGGTTTCATGTTGAATTTGGTGGGAAGCCAGATTAATTGTTGGCATCACCGAAAAAGAGCTATGAATGGATTAAAAGAAAAATGGCGTCTATTTACGTTTGTAGTGCGAAGTTAAAATGGCACTGATACAGCTTGTGGCTTGTTTTTTTTCGAAAATCGTGAAAGTTTCCGTGTAATCATGGTGAACACTTTTAATGTAAGTGGTTTTAAGCGAGAATCCTCTCCAGTTTGTGGAATATCCTTCCATATGTCAGATTCATTGATAAATTTTTACTAGTGTGAGCATATATTTTTAAAATGTGAGATATTTTTTCTCATTATAATATTTAATACCATTTGTCTTGTAAATTGTACTTAATCTATGTCATATACTAAATTTGAAAAAACAATCGTGAAAACTATAATTTTGCAATGTATTTTTCATATTATAAGAGCCATCACGTGGTATTTTTTGAACTTTTTTTATTGTATTGAATAGCGTCGCACGCAAGCATGTATATCATTTGCCTGACGTTAAGCGAACGAGTAGGATCTTCTAGTAAATATGACGTTGGAATTTCTGGAAAATGTCCTATATAAAGGTCAAACAAGAAGAATCAAGTACTCAAACGCAAGAAATAAAAAATACCCCGAGAAAAGCGAAATTACGACAAGATGTTAAGGTATTGAAACAAAAACTTAAAAGTCGCGAAATAGTGATTGTAAATATAAAGTCGATTTTAGATTTATTAAAGAAAAATGGCGATTTTTAATTGAATTGAAATTTAAATTGCGAAATTTTAATGATACTCATGGTCCACTTAGATATTGATTAACATAAATTATGTATTTCGTTGAAAAAAAAGAATTTACTTAAAATAGAGGAAATGTTATATTATAAGACTACAGAAAATTTACTGAACTTAATAATAATAATATAACCAATATTTTGTAAATAGAGATCAAGTACTATGTGTATTGTGTTATGTGTATTGACTTGTCATTTAAGAGTTATTTAATTGTCTACATATAACAAATAAATGAATTTCAGTTCATTTCATTTTATTACCCATTGTGTTTTATTTCCTAAAATGTAACTAGTTGACTTAATATACACGTGTCATGAAAATAGCACAGAAGTAAAAATACAAGTAATTTTAAATCAATTGAAGATGTGAATGTAGGAAAAGAGCACCCGATACGCGCAGACCATGTGTGTTGCAGTGTCTCACTCAGTGTGTCAAATATTAATTTGCACGGCCCACTTATCCAGTACACTAAATTAGGAATTGCGTAATTAAGTTCAACATAATATTTAAGTCGCGGTTGAGTATTCGGACGTTAAACATGAGTTTGAGGAAGTTTAAGTAATAGAACTGAGATAATGATGTTTGTAATAAAACTCAGTGCTAGATTTTCGACAACGCAGCAACTTCCAAAAAAAACCGTCGAAAAAAGGCACCATGACGACGAAGCAATGTTTAGAATTGAATTTACATAAATAAAACGTTGCAAGCACGTGTTTTGTATTTACATAGGGTTACACAGAATTACTTAAGGTAAATTCAAAACTGATGCATGTGTATAATTTTGTCCTATAAATAAATTTTATATGGTCACCACATTAGACAAGGACACCGCGACCAAAAAGTATTCTCTTTCGAGACCGATTTCTCGGCGTTAGACAGCACTCCAGTTGTAGGTACTTATTAACTCCATGCCTCATACAACCAGCCATTGATAAAGTTTCACCATCACGGGCTACAGCAATTTAAACAAAGGCCCGAAGATAAAACACCGCTTCACACATAAATAACTGAGAGCAAGGCAACGAAAGTTTTTGCGAATAAATGCAAACGACACAACCCTTCCAGACAAAGGGACGGACACTAAACTTGTTAATTTATAGACGACGAACAAGTGGCCGAGAAAGAAAAAAAGAACTTGGACAATGTCTCGTTTTGCTCAACTTATTCATGTAGCCTTTGAGGTGGATGTGGCGAAATTTACACGTTTTCACGTCTTTCATACGTGTACGTTTTCTGGTTTATGGGGGTCGCGGTGTGTTTAATAACTAACGCGTGAGTCTAGTGAATACGCTTTTAAATTCCTACCTATGCTGATAGCCTTGAGAAGCTATTTCAGCTTCACCCTAACATTTGTAGGTGAGCTCACGGGGCTCAAACCGGAGAGTTGCTTGAGAATTTACCACCGGATCGGAAACGCGACCCACTGAGAAGATCTGGCGAGAAACTCAGTGGGCTGTGTCTATGGCTTAATTCGCTCGTCGAGCCCTTCGTCGCAAGCGACGGGTTCGACGAGGACGGTGACCGGTGCTTGTGGTGCTGTGAATACGCAGTTTTCAAACTTCTATTTCTACGAAGGCACTTAAGGCGTGACTTATATATTGCTGGTTATTGTTTTTAAAGGTTATTTGGGCATTATTGGCGTTTCTGTTGGGTGTCGGCATAGAAAATATCAACAATGTCTCTGCCTTAGGAATCATAAATGTCGAGTAAGATATTCACCCAAAAACGGGCCGAATATACCAGAGTATTGGGGTGGCACACTTCATTTCGTCTCATCACATGTCCATACCATCCCAAACGCGCACTTCTCAGCTTCTCTGTCACAAGTGCCACTTTCAGACTTCGTCTAACATATTCATTCCGTATTCTATCCATTCTCGTTTCACCTTACCATTGTAGCACCAGCTATAAAACTATTAAAACTCTAATCGGCAAAATATATGCATATACTCTGTAAAATGCACGTTAAACAGTTTGAGAACACAGTAATTCGAAAAATTCTCCGTCCATTTAAATTTTACGACTTGAACCCTGAAATGAGAGAATTTTAAGGAGTCTAGAGGTAGGTATTCAGTGCATTCGTGCGGTCGACTCAAAGGGTCCGCTCGGGGCATACTCAGTCAGCCTTTAATAATGTGACCATGCCGTGACGATTGTTGCCGGGAATTTCAGCGATACGCACAGAAATTCAGTAATAGTTTATCATTTAGTATTACTACATAGTATAAAACAAAGTCGCATTCTCTGTCCCTATATCCCTATGTATGCTTAAATCTTTAAAACTACGCAACGGATTTTGATGCGGTTTTTTTTAATAGATAGAGTGATTGAAGAGAAAGGTTTATATGTATTATAAAATCCATTAAATAGTGGAGAAATCAATAATAAATTACAGTTTCCGAAGCGAAGCGAGGGCAGGTCGCTAGTAAAAGATAAAACACAATTATTTCGACTTTGAAAATCGTGAGGTTATAAATTAAGTGGAAGTAACCGTAAGTCGAATATCAGTTGCCAAACCTTCCATAAAAAGCGCTAGACAATATTTCGTTAAAAATAAAAATATACTTGATTTGTCAAATTTTTATTGCTTAAGATCAAGTTAAGTCGATTTGTGGATGACCAGAAATGAAACCACAATTAATAAGATCATAATATTTTAATTTAAAAAAAATCATGGTCACCGTATTTACGAAGGAATTTAGTGTTTAATGACTGGGCATTGCGGTGCGGACGAGGGATGGCTTGCTAAGCGGATCTGCAGGTTTCATACTTAGACGCACGGAGCTTTGATTATAATCTAGATCTGAACGGCGGTCACGGAAAACCGGTTTCGTTGATGAGTTTTATTTAACAGAAGTTTAGTTCTTTACCGTTAGTTTATTTCAGATTTAAAATTTTGTAAGCTACTTTCTTGACCATCATTTTAACTTTATTATAATTATTTCTAATTCCGTACAAGTCATCAAATAGAAGTGATTACTACAGTTCAAACATAATGAATGCTGATTTGACTAGTTGGCCAGTGAAAATCACATCCTCGAACTTTAAAATGACGTGTGACAATTGGAAACATTAACATAATTATATCAACTTTGTTAAATAGCTAAAGGAACACATTTAATTTACTTTTTAAAAAAAAAATGAAGAATATTACTAAGTTTAATATCGCATAGTCAAGCAGCCCAAGCTTTCCTGTCGCAAAACTAGGATTTAATATAATAAGTCCGTTTCAAAGCATTCGTATTTCATCAACGCAAAATTCCGAAATTCGCTGCAAACTTATTTATAATAAGAGGTGGTTTTATGAAGAGTTCTTAAATTTAGTTGTACAAGTTTCGTTCTCACTCCTCTGTAGTATTGCAGGTGCAGGAAAGCTCTTAACAGCTAGTTCGGAGACGGAATGATGATATTTCTAACGTATTGCGAGGCCTTACTATTTGTTATCGAATTCGTTCTAGAACGAGATACACAATATTTTCTGTGCTTTCCAAGGTATAACTCTTGTAGTAAATCATGCAGAATTCCGATGCGGTTGCATGCTACAGAATATTAGGAAAAAGAATGGGAAAATATAGTCGTTATAACTATTTTCTTCGATTTTCGCGAATCGATAAATTAATATGAAAATATCTTTCCGGTTTAATCTTGAAGCTATTGTAAGTGGTTTTAATAATAAGTGTTTTTTAATAAGAATGGTTTGAACACTTCAAACACACTATTATCGCTTCTATTAGTTGATATAAGACACTCGTATTTTTTGATTATCAATCTGTTTATAATAATAAAAAAATTAAAACTTTTCACATTTTTTTTTGTTGCATTGAACTTCGGAATGGGAAGATCGATGGAAGAGGACCAAGATGTTGCAGCCTAATATTATCAATTCATCCATCAATTCCAATCAGGTCATACCAAAACTACTCAAAATAAATATACTCTCTATATAAATAGAAATAAATATACTACTCTAAATACTAAGCTATGTGACGTGCTCCCCACGACGCCAAGATAGACCCAGGTGAGAAATTAATGTCTTATCGGTGAAATCATGACCCTCAGTGATGAAGAAGACAGTCCGGGGATAAGGAGGGTGAACGAGCTCACGGCTTCATCGTAACAGTTATTCTTGAATAAATTATTATATTTATCCTGCAAAACTCGTGGTAGGAGCTCAGTTTCACAGCGCCGTATGTCACGGCTTAATACACCGACGGCGCCATTTTCCCCGGGAATTTTATAGACGAAATTTTTAAACTTGCACGCTTACCCGATGTACCGTATCTATGTACAAATATCATCTAGGATATAAAAGTTGTTTAGTGCGCTTGCGGTTAGCTTCCAACTAATTTTTGGGAAATATTAGCTGACATGTAGACTTTAATAGTAGAGAAGTATAAATAAGCTTTAGATATAATATTTAGGACTCAATTGTAACAGGCGGCCTTCCCGTCGAGGGTTTCGGGAGGGTTCGAGCCCCGCAAAGTGTGCTACTATTACCTGCCTAGAGTGTTCTCTATAGAGAAGAATGGCTGGAGGATGGGATGGCACGTCGTTAGTTGCAGTCCGCGATGCGGTCCGCATTGCCGTGATCGCTGTCGTCGCCGAACATATTGTGGAAGAGCAACCCGGTCGGCGGTGTATCACGTTTTGACCCGGCAGACTGGTTCTGAACCTGCGGGGTACTGGCTGGAACACCAGCGGCATCGCCCAGCCGGCTTGATAGGGCCGCCGTACCGCGGAGACCGACGTCGTTGGTCGTCGCCGTTAGCATCCTAGGGGTGGCGCCACAAGTCTGGTTGTAGGGTTAACTGCGGGAAACCCCTTACTTTGACCGGGTTCTGACCCCGGCCGAAGATCGGACGTCGGGTGTAAGAGTGCAGGGGAGTTATTTAGTGCGGTAGGGCCCTAACAATACCCTTGGATCCGCGGTTCGCAATCGCGGACCAGTCAAATATACCCCACGCCCCCCTAGGCGCGGGGACCTCATAGGGGGTTCGACCGCAGTGATTGCTCCTTCTATCTCTCCCGGGTTCTCTTTCGGGCGAGTATCTGACGCTCGAAAGAGAGTGTAGAGGAGTGAGAGAGGAGTGGATGACTACTAAAATGCCACATACCGATCGACGTTGTGGAACAGTACTCACTTCAATATTATTGTTAATTCTAGTTATTGGTTAAGAAGATATTAATGAGGAAAAGTGTGGTATTTCAACTTAAATATAAATTAAATATAGATACTTGTTGAATGTTAAAACATGTTATTTGATTAAACTTTAAATTATGAATTAAGAAAATCCAAAAATGATCGAAAAAACTAAGGCAGTATGGCCGAATGCTTTAGAAATGATAAATTTAAGATTGATCACATATTGCGAGTAGATAGGGTAGTCAGATTTTAAATTGCAAATTATGTTGAAAAAAAACTCGTTAGAAGAATGCAAATTTCATTATGTGTGGCATTATCTGGTCGTCAATGCTAGTATGAGGGTTACGCCGATAACTGTGGTCATAGGTCACGTACGAATATACAACCGCATAGTTCTTACCGAGATTCACGCTACATATATTATACATATCTACTTTAAAATCATTTATATCGGAAAATAATACAACGTAAATGCATTGTATAAAAAGAGACTAAATCAAAATGTCACTACGTCATATGTTATAAATTTAAAATTCTAATTTTATATTTTCTGCTGCACCATAAAAGCTAGATCAGCAAAATTGAAAGACCCTAGGTCAGATTTTAATTTCCTCCGGAAATAAGAGTTGTTCTTAAACGGGATTTCAGATCGTGGAGTCTGATAACGAAAGCAAAATGTTTATTTTATTTTACGGTATTGTACTATTTTAACTTCTTTGTCATATTTATTTAGGCGGCTGTTTTAAAAGAGCGTTATGGTAAAATTAGGTCTTTGAAAAAAACAACTCTATTTTTCTCTATTATTAATGAATTTTAATTAAAAGAATTTTCTTTTTTCTAATTTTCATAATAGATTTTAATGTAATTAAATTTTAAAAACAATCACGTAACCCCAAATTCGTAATAAAGGGAAATACCATTTATTGCGAGTTTGGGGTTGTTGGAGGTAAGTTCTTTGTTTCTGACGTCATAATGTTTTTTTTTGGATTTTTTTTTATGATGATTTTTTTATGATAAAATCGATATAACTAATATCAATTTTAGTTCTGCTTAAGTGGTAGGTAAATCATAAATGTAATTTTTTTAAATTATCATATTTTAAGCTTAACTGAAAGTTACGGTAACAAGTAATTATCATTCATATTATTATTTTCTAAAATATATTTTTTTATTTTTTTATTGCCTAAATGTGTGGACGAGCTCACAGCCCACCTGGTGTTAAGTGGTTACTGGAGCCCATAGACATCTACAACTTAAATGCGCCACCCACCTTGAGATATAAGTTCTAAGATTTCAAACCGAAACGCATTACTGCTTCACGGCAGAAATAGGCAGGGTGGTGGTACCTACCCGTGCGGACTCACAAGAGGTCCTACCACCAGTGGTTTGATAAAATGACAAAAGTAAACATCTAACAACTCTTTCGAATAAAAGAATATTCAATGATAATCAACATAAATACTCTAAATTTCAGCTAACAGGTAGCCCGCATTTTCGACCACAAATCGCTGTTTAAGTTATTCAATGATATTTTCATTCCATTTGACCAACGAACTAATGTCTGGTTCGTATGAATGTTTTCAATTAGTTTGGCCAATCGAGTTGTGGATAGGCGGTTAGCGATTTTAGTGTTGGGAATATATTGTAGTGGACATAATGTATACATTGATGCATGAAATGAATATTGATGTTTTTTGCGATCTGAGAAAAAAATGGAGGAGAGAAGCCGCCGCCTGCGGAATATGAGAATAAAGAAGAGAGAAGAAGGAAGAAAGAAGAATTGAAGAATTGAAGAAGGAGGAACAACTAAACTCAATCCAGCGCACAGGACGCATCCTAGCAATTTCATCACCTTGCCTCGTCAGGTAGGGAGCCAACATCCGGACATAGGGGACTGCCCCAAGGCCCGATCCACGCTCCCGTAAGGGAACGCGACGATCCGACGGCTGTGAGATCAGATAGGCGAAAGACAAAAATGCGCCCTATCTTAATCATCTAAATAATAATGTCTGTTAACATTCATTTTCTATGTATATCGAAGTGTATTCAGTATCAAACTTGTTACCTCTAAGATTTTCGAGACATTGATCTATGTATATTAATTAGTCACTGTTACGTTAACATTGTTATAATAATGTGAATAAAAATGTGGCTATTGGAATCATAAAGTAAATAAGGGGGAGGTATGATAACATTATCGTGTCTGGTCGCACACCAAAAATATATAAAAATACCCACTGATTTTGTTTAACGCACGTTGTAGCATCCATATTCGAAGAGGTAATTGACCTATGTAAATACTTCCATAAAATATACTAATAATAAATCTCTCATAATAATTAATGTTATATATGATAAGAAATAATGTTTTTATTAATTATTTAAATTTAAAAGACTAAATTTATAAATTGGACTTGTACCACAACAACAAATAATGTAAAATATAACATATACCTACAAACATATTGTGAAGCAATGTCAGCTTGCGGCGTTTGATGGGCTGAATTGAAAGGATGAAAACTCAAATATTAATAATTGCGTTGCAGAACACGAATGCAATGGCACCGACAGATGCCAGCGGTTAGCGGGTAGTTTCTGCGGGCACCCAACTGTTATATTCGCGAAGTTTTTCGTGTATTAAACATTTGGATAACTATAATTTTGTAGAAAATTTAAATTGTGATGTAAACATTGAAAAATATCTAATTTGTATTGCTTGAGCTCGCGTCCCATGCTTTACAGCGATAGTTTATTATGAGCGGCCATTGTCACAAGCGTTACTATATACACCAGTCTCAATAGGCGGGGTCATGATTCAGCAATACAATATTTTTACACACAAATAAATAAAACAACTATACAGCTACAATATAAAATAACCTAAAAAATTAAATAAAATAATAAATAAACAGCTAACTGTATTTCGTCGGTTTTCGCGAGTTGTAAACATAATTAAAACTACTTTTACTGTTTATTCTCGAGCCTTTTATTATCTGTCTATTTTATATTAACTGCCGTCTAGTTATAAAAATTATATTTGATAGGATATGGACAACTAAGGCGAAATACGTCGACATTTTATTATTATTTTATTATTCTAACTACCATCAATTTTACAGAAAACTCACGTAAGCTATAAAAGCATTCGAAGCGTTGAAAATGATATAATAATAACAATAAAAAACGCGAAGTTATATTGTAAAATTGGTTTTAATCATGCTGAATAAATTGGCAATAATCTTTCAACAAAGAGTCCCGATATCTGTTTTCAAAAAAACATCTAAAGAAAACATGCCTGTTATTTTCTTACATTTTTAGGATATAATTAACTGTGTGATTTTGAATATTTAAACAATTTTTTTATTTTTTCCGATGGTTTTGGGAAACACGATTAAGAAATCCATTGGAGAATAACTGGTAGCCTTTATGAGTATCACGTCGAGCTCTTGTCATTTTTGCTAGAGGCATATTTTGAGCTTGGACAGATCGGTACCGTTATCCTGATTGATGCACTTAGTTTCGGTTTGAAGGCTAACTTAGCCATTATATATTAACATTGAGACTTCAGACCTCAAGTTTTGGGATGGGAAGCTTTCACCTTTTGAGGTCTGTGGACTCCAGTAGCCTCTTAATTCTAGGAGGGCCGTGACTATCTTTCTGACGATAATTGTTGTCCTTCCTTCGTTACTACTCGAATTGTTGAACAACGCTCGAAGCCCTAAGTAATCCAAGACATTTTAAACTTCAACTTAAACGCCTCAAAGTGAACACAGGACTGACCGTACTTGTCTGACTATCTACTTGATAGATTCTCACATTAAAATATCGAATGGAGACCGATTTACTAATCTGTCATGTTTGACAAGTTAATCGTAGACTAGTTTTAAGTGACACGACACAATTGTAAAGTCGTGTATACACGTTACGTACTAGCGAAAATATGCGGTTACCCGATTCCATAGACGACAACGCGAACGCTTTATTTATGAGAGACTAGCTGACTAAGAAGTCTGCTGGGGAATCTTTTGTTTATCAATAAAAGACCTAAACTTTTGTATAAAATAAACTTAAAACAAACAAAAGGAATCCGTCCGACGGAGGACACAGCAAAGGAAAAACAAATTTGTTATTTTTATTCAAATCCGAGCATTATTCTTATTTATCTACCTTTAAAACCTTCCCTGGACTTCCACGAATAATTCAAGACCAAAATTAGCCAAATCGGACCAGCTGTTCTTGAGTTGTAGTGAGACTAACGAACAGCAATTTATTTTTGTATATAGTGAAGAAGAAGATTAGGTCTCAGTTTCATTATAATTACCTAACAGTTCGCCCTTTAAACTATAACCTATGAACGCGTACAGCCTATCTGGTGTAAAATGCTAATCGCAGCCCAGGACATCTCAATATGAGCCCCGAAGTCCGAATTGAGACTGAACTTGAAAATTTACACAATTATCAAGGACCGATAACCGACAATACAATAATTCTATCAGATTAACTCGAAACAATAAACAAGAAAATGCGGTTTTATGCGTTTCTGGATTGGATTGGATTCTTGGATGCAGGTGGCACTGGATCGGCTGCACTGGAGATCACTTGGAGAGGCCTATGTTCAGCAGTGGACAGTGGACAGGCTGAGATGATGATAATGATGATGATGCGTTTCTTGAACTAAGGATAATTAATATACTTACAAGGACTTTTAACATAGCAAGCTTAACACGGCAAGCACATATTCGAGATATACGTCTCAACATTATAGCAAAAAATAATTGCCTTATTGATTTATAATTTACTTCTAGGATAAAACAGGCAGATAATATCAAGTAACGTAGCTATTTAAACCGCCCATGGCAACGATGCGCCAACAATAATAAAAGCTACTCTATAGAGAAGTCCTAATAAAATTATATATTGGATTCCAGGAATAAAAAGTTGGACATCATAACAGAATTCAACCTATAATTACTGACATGAAGCTCCTGTTAGGACTATAATTTAGTATTTTGTATTCAGTCTTTAAAACTGTTGTCCCTGTTTAACTGGATGTTGTTTTGCTGAGTTTTTAGCTCTAATTCTTTGTTTCTTTTCGGCAACAGATTCTTTCAAATTCGTACATTGGTATGCGACCGAATAATCCTGATCTTCCTCTTTTTAGTCTTATTTCTTCAATGTGTAGAATTTTCCCTGAGTTTCCTGCTTAATTCTAATTATTAGTCGAAATTTCTAGATTCGTTGCTGGTAATAGCCTAAATTGTAAGCCCGTTTCTCCGTCATATTTCTACCGCGATCTTCCATTCCAGTACGTAGAAGTAATCTACGTGTACCTTTTCAACAAGACCCCAATCCCCCAATAGTCAAAGTTGTTGCACATAAATTTAAGAAATCTCTTTTAAGTAAATAGATTCGTGGGCATGATGTCTTCGCTCTTGGCCATCTCGATTTTATTATTTTAACACTAAGCTTTGTTACCGCTACTAGAATTAGTTTTGACAGTCAACAGGTATGTAATGTGATATTCAATTTGTAATGAATGAATTTTAGATATAATTAAGAATTTATTACAAGATGATGTGACGTGACGTGTTTAATGTTTGTTTTCTTAGTTCTAGTTGCATACAGTTCTCGTTTGACATATTGTATTTTCTATTGTAAATTTCAAAGAAATCAAGGGCGTCACAAAACGCCACAGAGAATTTACAACAATATCTCAGCAACGAACTGTATTTGTATATCCTGTTGTAATTACAAATTAGCGTTACTGCCACGTTTTCTTTTCCTAATATCTTATAAGATGTCGCTTAACATACAATAGCGCGAATGCCAAATTTGCTGAGACTTAGAAAAAAGTGGATTTCTTCGAAGGATTATATTATATCCAACGTTGCCCGGGTCATATAATTAAGAAAATAAAAATAAAAAAGTTATTTGGGTAAGGTTTTACAGTTCATTGAGTGTTAGTGAGGAAATGAGGTATTGCTTTTTCACTAGCGGTGAACAAATTGACCCACCCCTATAGTGATCTGACAAGACGACCAGCTGATTCCAATACGATCCATTTTGCCTCTTCGACATTCAAACAATGCTTAAACTAGGTCAGACCTCTTTCATTTTGACAGGTATTTAAGCATTATTTAGCGACCTTTGAAAGTTAAATTGTGTTTATGAGTGAACATTTAGCTGATTTGCTGCAAAGCAATTGATTAAAGTCGAGGAGTTTGTAAGTTAGGCTAAAGAGTAAATTTCGTTTAACAATATTGATCGCTTGACACAAATATTTCCGTTGTCAGACTTTTAATGATTTGTTATACCGTAGAATCACTAAGTTTTACACGGAATTAGAAAGATTTACTGGTGGTAGGACCTCTTGTGAGTCCGCTCGGGTAGGTACCATCACCCTGCCTATTTCTGCCGTAAAGCAGTGATGCGTTTCGGTTTGAAGGGTGAGGCAGCCGTTGTGACCATACTGAGATCATAGAAATTATATCTCAAGGTGGGTGGCGCATTTACGTTGTAGATGTCTATGGGCTCCAGTAACCACTTAACACCAGGTGGGCTGTGAGCTCGTCCACCCATCTGAGCAATATTAAAAAATAATAATTAAGTAACACTTAAAATAGTCAACACCAAATTACTACGATCGAAAAATAGTGAAAAGTAGCTTAAGAATTCAGGATAATATTATTAAATTAAGAATAAAAATGTTTACTTTAAATTTGAGAAAAACTGTGCGTGTGTTACCTCTAAATTTCGCATTTAAGTGGATTTATAGAGACAGTCCGTGTTAAGTGGTCACCGACATTCATCATAAGCACCAAACCGCTGCCTACAGCTAACTAATTTTCTCGCTTGCCTGGTTGAAGAAATATTTTTTTACGGCGTTAGGAAAACTAGAAGCCTAGATCAGATTGCCCAAGACCGATGTAAATGGAAGGATTTGATTCAAGCCCAGCAGAGGGTAATAGGAAATAATGATGATGATGATGTTAGGGAAACTGGGGAGGGGCGTTTATCCCATAGCCAATTGGTAAGTGATAAAAAAGTATTTCTGGAAAAGTACTGCCGATAAATGCAGCGATTGATTTGAGTGAAATATTTGTTATGGTAGCAGGTAGTACGTCGATAAAACTAAAATGACCGGATCATCCATTATTCTTCAGAGCATTCTCTATATAAAACACGGTGAGAACAAATAACTTCGTAGCATAAACGTCTTTTTTTTATTACATGACAAAAATCCGATTGGGTACCTTACCACTAATTCCAGTCCCGACTAGCTGACCTTAGTCGTTTGACATGCTTTTCCGATCCTATCTGCTTAGACATCGGCACCGAGGTGGACTTAGATTGTGAACCAATAAAATCAAAAATGATTCCTAAGCTTTTAATGTAATCGACATAACTCATGTCATTATACTTGATCTACTACAAAAAGTCGTAGCTATCACCGTACGAAACAATAAAAATGAACTCTGGAGTTACATGCCTAAGACATATTTATCTTTGTGAGATAATTCAAAAACAGGACTGGTTCGGTCAGTCTTGGTTCCCATGATAATCGTTCTCATAAAACATAAATGAGAACCAAATAAATCTTCAAACCGCGGCTTACGATTCCCACTACAGTCATCGGTTGACTATGTCCAATGTTTGTCGGGAATCGTAAATTGCACAAATAAATCACTTTCAGCAAGGATGAGTAAGTGTATTTAAAACTTTATATCCTTCCAAGAAAGACTTTTGAGATGTGAAACGAAAAAAAAAAAACTATTTTTGCAATCGTTAATACCAAATTAGTCAAATTTTATTGATTCTTTGGTTCAAAACAGAACAACACTATTTCAAAACCCTGTGAATCATCTATGCTCCTCTTATGTAATTAAAAGGTGAATAATAAACTCAACTTGCGAAATTATTTTTAACATTCTTAATGCTCTAATATTATGCAAATCATTTAGCCATTGCAGTTTTTAAACATCGACATCCAAATATAGACGTCCATTGCTGGATAGGCTTCTGCCAAATTGACTCGTCACATTTTTTTTTTTTTGGTTTTTGTTGCGGGTAGGCCTACCTCTTACGAGGTGTCCGCGCTTAGGGAGCACGTGGCTTATATGGGTCATGACGGTCTGCAGATATTGGGAGCAGTCCGTAGACCAAAGAAACATATTTTGTCAGTCTACACTACAACTGACAATACAACTCAATTGCACACAATCATCTCACAGCTCATAACTCATTCTGATACTACCCGTCTCTCTGCTCGCAAATCAAACGGCACACAACCGAGCACAAGATATTGTTCCATTACGTCTCGCTGCAGCATCCGAGATAAGACAACGTTAATTAAACCTCGAGCTTCAGTTAATCAAAATCGGCTACACGTGGCCGCATCTTAACGCAATCCGACTTCTGAGTGGCGGATGCTGTGCCTTGAATAATAAGAATGGTTCTTTAAAAATAATTCGAACTCTTTTTTTTGAGGAGGTAGAATTTATTGGCTTTTAGTGTTGTGTTTTTGAATAGTATCCTTAATAGCCGCATTCCTTTATGGGTTGTAATCATCAGAAAGAGTTATCTATCAAGTAAATTATAGCCCGATACTCAAAAAGTAAATTAAATCATAGTTTAGAAATATATTATATTGATGATAACACTGTTTTAAGAAAAAAGTGGTAATAGGGAGTATCGCGACCGTTGGCTGGGCTGACCGTGGTAGTCCACAGGCTACAGACTTCGGGGGGATCCGACGTTTGGGCGAGAGTGCAGGAGAGTCGTTTAGTGGGTAGGATCCAAATACCATCCTTGGGCCCACGATCCGCACCCAACGCAAGCGCGGGGATCTCGTACGAAGTAAAGCCTCCAACCCTAAAAAGACAGTTTTGCGAGTCCGCTCGGGTAGGTTACCGTGGTATTATATTATTACGTTGTTGATGGCCATGGACCCGGTGGGCCGCGTAGGAGAGAGAGCTAGGAGCTAGGAGGCCTATGAATGGTATAAAGCAGACATGCGTTCTTAGCAGAGTGAGTATCGCTGTAAAAAATCGTGAATGCGATATTTTTAGCTTCGTTAATCAGTTAACACCAAGAGGACAGTAAACTGATTACTGGTGGTAGGACGTCTTGTGAAACCGCACGGGTGGTTGTGCCTGCCTATTTCTGCCGTGAAGTAATAATGCATTTCGGTTCGAAGTATAGGGCAGCCATTGTACTTGTGTGTGTGGCGATATTTACATTGTAGATGTCTATGGGCTCCGTTATCACCATCTAATCCATCTAAGCAACAAAACAAAAAAAAACTCGTTGATACATCAAGTGTTAATGTAATAACAATAACTTAGAAGAAATAGAACATATTTATTATAAAGAGGTTCAGATTGATATCTTGAATTACTTTCTGTCAATCGTAGTAATATTGTTTACAGCCAGTTTTTTTTTTCCGGTTAAAACAGAAAGAAATTCCGAATACATAAATAATATGAATATCGCATAAAGCCGAGGTCGGATGGATGTACTTAATATTGATATTTTTACATCGACCGATAAATACCGTACGCGTAATCCATAAACTATACGAGAATTAGCATAAACATTTATCGAACAAGTAGGTAGGGCTGGTTGCCTAAAGAAAATATTTTATTTCACCAATTTTAGTTATAAGGGTTATTGAAAAAGCAAAAGTGGCTGCGGTGTAACCATGATGATATTTAAGAACTTTTAGCATGCTGTTCTTCGACGAGATCTGTATACTTTCTCGTTGAACCCGTCGAAGGGTTCGGCAAGTAAATTAACTCACAGATACAGCGCACTGAGTTTCTCGCCGGATCTTCTCAGTGGGTCGCATTTCCGATCCGGTGGTAGATTCTGCGAAGCACTGCTCTTGCTAGGGCTAGTGTTAGCAAACGTCCTCAGGTTAGAGCGTCGTGAGCTCACCTACTCGCTCGGTGACGCTGGCATAGCCCTTTAAGGCTACCAGCTTATATATATTTCCTGCCTAATTAAAATAAATATTAAAAATAATTTGTAAGGTGAATTAGGTCCTATTTGCAGTGGTAGTAATTTTTATTCTATTATTTATGTTTTATCAAATTTATTCACTTTTTATAAAATTTAAAGGCATCATAGAAATGCTTAAAACCTGTTTTAAGCATTAAAATTTATATGATGCCTTTATACAGATGTCTGAAGTGGAGAATATTCTAGGGCGAGACAATATAATCTTGGTTAATTCAACATCGCGAAATTGCAACCTCTTATCATGAGGTAATAATTGCTAACTTACAATTTAAATAATCTCTCTGGAGAATTATTTGAAATTGTCTAAAATAACTGATATTAATGACTCAAAATTCATAAAAAGTGAATAAATGTAATAAAACAAAAATAAAGAATAAAAATTACTACCACTGCAAAAGACCCAATTCACCTTACAAATTATTTATTTATATTGTTCTTGGTAAGTGGGTGAGCTCTTGGCTCATCCTTGTTTTGAGTGGGTTTCGGAGACGATAGGTATCATAATATTTTGGCATCTCTTAAACAGGAACGCATAGCTGGCTCGCGACGGAAATACGCTGACAACAGGCCGAGCCACGAGCAATTACTGCGGATTTCCCCATTTTTGGAAATCATTTTTATTACACGGTGATATTTCTGCGCCGTGAAGATAATTTTATTATTTAATTATAATTGATTTTTATTTAATTATAATTTGCGTACATACTGGTAGGTGGTCCACGCGGGTAAATACCAACACCCCGCCCATTTCTGCCGTGAAGCAGTAATGCGCTTCGGTTTGAAGAGTAGGGCAGCCGTTGTAACTATACTAAGACCTTAGAACTTACATCTCAAGGTGGGTGGCGCATTTACGTTGTAAATGTCTATGGGCTCCAGTAACCACTTAGCACCAGATGAGCAGCTGTGAGCTCGTCTACCCATATAAGCAATAGCGACCCGCCCTCGCTTCGCTTCGGAAACATTAAAACACCCATGAAACCAAAAATATAAAAAAAAAAAATTAAAACAAATTAGCCTATGTTCATCAAGGACAATGTCGGCTTCTAATGGAAATAAAATTTTTCAAATCGGTCCAGTAGTTTCGGAGCCTATTCGAAACAAACAAACAAACAAATCTTTCCTCTTTATAATATTAGTATAGAGTATAGATAAATAAAAAAACCGTGAGGATGTTGTGAGCGGATACTAGTTATGTTTTAATATACATTAATTGATTGCCGCAAAACGCAATCATACTTTCTAGTTTGAAAGATCCAGGTTTTTCCAATTTGAGACGATCTTACGTCCCAAGCTATATTAGGAGTGTGATGTCACTAGATTCCGATTATATTCGTCATATAGCATCGGGTTAGCCGTGAGTTGGAATTCTAAACTAGAAAAGTAGACAGAATATATTTATAAAAAAAAACAGAGGAGATACGATTTTTTTTGACAACCCTAAAAAAATATCATAACTTCGTAAAACACTTTGCCTACGGTATCGTGGACTGTACGATCACGGACACGATTTACTGATACGATTAATAGAGAATGCAGTAACAAAGATAGTGTTGCTTGATCTGACAGATTTGAAAGAAAATTGGCAGCGAAAATAACTATTCTTATCTATTTTTATTTTGAATATCGAAAGTTAATCGGTGTATGTATCCTGTCTTTTTATACTAGCATACTGAACAATGAATGTTTGTTGGTAGGAAATCGTTAGTAGGTGAGCTCCTGGGGCTTAACTTGGGAAAAAATTTCTTAGCAATTTGCAAATCGCATGTTTTTTTTTTTTTAAGCTTAGATGGGTGGACGAGCTCACAGCCCACCTGGTGTTAAGTGGTTACTGGAGCCCATAGACATCCACAATGTAAATTCTTTAACTTTTCTCTTTTTTTAGTTTCAGAATTTCTGTTGTCTCTAATTTTAGATTATTGTTTTAAATCTTTTGCTTTGACTATTCAAGTTGAGAACTTGGTTACGTTACAAACTAAGAAAAGAAAGAGATAGCAGATGCTTACGAGGCAACCTCCCTTAGCCAAAAATAAGGAGTTGAACAAGCAGGTAATCCTTTTTTTGACACGGAGAATATCCGTTAAGGTAGCAGCATCCTTATATTTAGGAGTGTCAGGAGAAAACTAAGAGTTGGCAATGAATAGACCAAGCTATATATTATTATTTCATCGTTTACTTAAAGTAATAATAAAACGGAATGTAGAGATAATTTCATAAAGAAAAATAACAACACCTTGACGAAATTTCCATTTTATATTTCCTACATTTTAATTTTAATAATAACTAGATTGGTCTATTGGATTATTGCAAACCTTGCGAACTTTATCGACCCATTGGAATGGTAAAAACCGTAATGGTTCAGTTGAATAAAGGGTGGAAAGAGAGCAACATAAAAAGACGAACTAACGTACATTTGTCGAGTTCGAACATTTGTCTTTCCTGTCCTGCTTTATGACTCAGAAGCCTTTAACCCTGAAAACTACTCACAGGCATCGAATGACGTTTTGGAAACGTGATGCTGGCGCCGAATATTAAGAATTTTTTGGGCAGCATTTTAAACAAATGTCTCAATATTCAAAGATCTAAAGAGTTGCAATGATACACGGCTGTCAACGTTACATTAACATCGTGTCCGGCAATATTTTGGTCACATAGCCCGCGGGATCCGTGATAATCTGGAAAGGCTCATCGTTACTAGAAAAATAGGAGGCAAAAGACCCGGAGGCCGAAGCCGAAAATAATCTGACCACGTACCTCAGCAGCTAAAAATGCCGGTCAACTAAGCTCTCCATCAGGTACGAGACAGGAATAGGTAGAGAAATAGTGAAAAGACTATAGAAAAAACCAGAGAAGTTTGGTTTAAATAGTTTCTAGCAGTATGAAGACAGCTCACAATTCGTAACGCGAAATGATGATTGCTTGAAATATTTAGTGAGAAAAAAGGTTTATAAACTCAGTGAGTAAGTACGGTAGACAGCGGCTTGACTCAGCCCCTGGCATTGCTGAAGTCCATGGGCGACGGTAACCACTCACCATCAGGTGGGCCGTGTGCTAGTCTGCCTACAAGGGCAATAAATAAATAAAAAAACTTAATTTATTAATTAATTTACCTAATTATTTTAGATACAATTATACTAATAAGTGGCTTTACGATTATAAGTGTATAGCATATTTTGTTGCCATGCAAGCCTTTCATTCATAATGATTCTTATTTTGCTCACCGCCTCTCTGGAAAAAATCTCTTTGAGCTAAAAGACAGTCTGTTATACTTTTGCATTATTCATTAGGTTTGTATTGATGTGCTATAAAGTAAGCTCTACTCTAAGTCAGACAAATCTTCTTTAGAACGATTTACGAATACTCGTAAGACTAATTAAAATAGAGATATAACAATTTAGTAATAAAAACAAATGAATCGTATCACAATGTTAGACGACGTAGGTTCAGAGTTTTCGACCTTGGGGAGTGGGAAGATAAGTAGCGTTTCATGTTAACACTATCCATTTTATCTTAAGCTGCTGCGTGCTAAAAGGGGACAGATGTTTTATTTTTAAGTAGAATGTAGGTTACAGGGAAAGAGATGAAATGTTTAGGAATATAGGGACTGTATACCCTAGAGCTGTTTCCGAACAACGCGATTGTAAACATGAACGTGTTGAAAGTAATTTCGTATTTACATATGAATTAAAAGATAATATTTCAAAACAATTAGCGTTTTTTTTTGGTTTTTGGTTTTGCTTGTCTATAAAATAATTTAGTTCATCGAAAGTTGAAGGCGGAAGTAGAGTCAGATAAACAATTAGGCAAAGTGGTGGTACCTGTCCCTGCGGGTTCACAATACGCCCTACCCTCGCGTGGAGCACTACTCCCGCCTCTGGGCAGAGGCTCCCAAATACCAGCTACTTCCATTTGACTCCATACAGGAGAGGGCCGTTCGGATTGTCGATATGTCCCATTCTCACAACCTCTGGTTCTGCGGAGGGACTTTAGTTCTCTCTGTGTTTACCGTATGTTCCATTGAGGAATTGCTTGAGGTAATCCCATCATCTCGTTTTTACCATCGCAAGGCCCGACACCGGAGTAGAGACCATCCATACTACCCAGAACCACTGCGCTCATCCACAAAACGTTTCCAGAGACCTTCTTTGCCACGTACCATCCGGCTTTGGAATGAGCTCTCTTCTACGGTGTTTCCTGAGCGCTATGATATGTCCTTTTTCAAACGAGGCTTGTTGAAAGTACTTAACGGTAGGCAGCGGTTTGGTTCTGTCCCTGGCATTGCTGACGTCCTTGAGCGATGGTAACCACTCACCATGAGGTGGGCCACATGTTCGTCTGCCTCCAACGGCAAACAAAACAAAGAAATAAAAAAATAATTAAATTTACCAGTTCCAAATTATACTATAGAAAGAAAGAAGAGTGTTTTTAATTTCAGTCCTCGATCCCTTTGGCAATTTAGGTATTATAATAATGCATAAAGCATCTGGATTTTATGTTCGAAATCGAACCCCAAAAAGCGAAACGTCATTCAGACGACCACCCGTCGCGCCATTGTCGACTGTTCTCTTTTAACACAATTTGAATATAACAATAAAGTCGGTGGCAAAAGGCGACCCAAATTATAAATACGTAATTTTTATAGTAATAATTTAAGGGACTCTTTACTGTCTAAAAAAAGAATATCGTCATGCTATGTTTATTAGAGTTTCGCATTTGTTTTGGTGTAGCGAAATGTTCCAAGTTGTGTAAGGAAATATCAACTAACATGTGCTTATGAATGACTTTAATAATGAAGGATTAAAATTATTTAGTACTGAAATATGAGCTACAAAATCTTTAAATTTTCATAGTTGCTGGTAGTTAGGCGAATCGTACCACAATCTTGCCTGTTTCCGCCGTAAAGCAATCGCACGTGCCTGTTGGAAGAGTGGAGCAGCCATTACACCATGTTATTTAAATTACAAGTACTTCTCAAGGTAAATGAGCCCACTAAGTTTCTCGCCGGATTTTCTCAGTGGGTTGCGTTTCCGATGCGGTAGATTCTGCGAAGCACTGCTCTTGCTAGGGCTAGCGTTAGCAACACTCCGGTTTGAGTCCCATGAGCTCCCCTACACGTTAGGGTGAAGCTGAAATAGCCTCTCAAGGCTATCAGCATAGGTAGAAAAAAAAAAGGTAAATGGCGGCAGTCACATTGCGATGTCTCATGACTCCGATAGCCACTTCACGCCAGAAAGATCTTGAGCTCGTTTACTCGGTTATGGAATAAAAATATTTAAAACAATCAGAATTTGTATACTACTATCTAAAACAGACCATCTACAAGATTGGTAGTAGTTACCATAGTTGATATTAGCTAGAGCAAGCTGCACACTGCTACGGATCATTTAAAACTTCTGACGATAAAGATGTCATAGCACTCTGGAACATTCTCGAATCAGTAAGTTAGAGCTAACGGCTTTGAAAGATTTCTTGTTTTTGGATGTCTTAATGTAGAGTCACCAGCGAGGTAAGGTCTTGAAGAAAATATCTAAACTTCAGCTATATATTCTTCGGTAAGTAGAGGAATATGGAATATAGAAATTATTCGGGTAAAGCTGAAAAAAATTAGGTAGTATAAGAACCAAAGGAAATATGATATAAAGCAAAAATTCTTCATTTCAATGTCAATTTTTTTTATTTTATTTAATTTACTCCTAGAAATTTATAGGGATTTAAATTTCGTACATCTCAAAATCAAGTCTATTTCTTCTTATATGGTGAGTGTTAATAATTAGAATTGAGAGACTGTTCACTAAATTGCACCATCAGAGTTTTTTTTTTTTTTTTTTTTTTTTTATTGCCCTTGTAGGCAGACGAGCATACGGCCCACCTGATGGTGAGTGGTTACCGTCGCCCATGGACTTCAGCAATGCCAGGGGCAGAGCCAAGCCGCTGCCTACCGTTTAATACTCTCCACAAGCCTCGTTTGAAGAAGGACATGTCATAGCGCTCGGGAAACACCGTGGAGGGGAGCTCATTCCATAGCCGGATGGTACGTGGCAAAAAAGACCTCTGGAAACGCACTGTGGATGACCGCAGTGGTTCCAGGTAGTATGGATGAACTCTACTCCGGTGGCGGGCGGTGCGATGGTAAAAACGAGATGCCGGTATCATCTCGAACAATTCCTCAGAGCACTCTCCATGGAACATACGGTACAAAATGCAGAGGGAACCGAAGTCCCTCCGCAGACCCAGAGGCTCCAAACGATCCGTGAGAATGGGATTATCGACAACCCGAACGGCCCTCCTCTGTATGGAGTCAAATGGAAGAAGCTGGTATTTGGGGGCCCCGGCCCAGAGATGGGAGCAGTACTCCACGCGAGGCCGGACTTGTGCTTTATAAAGCAAAAGCCTTTGTCCAGGCGTGAAGTACCGCTTCGCTCTGTTGAGGACTCCCAGCATTTTGGACGCCAACTTGGCTTTGCCTTCCAGATGACTCCGAAACTGGACATCGCTCGAAATCTCGACCCCAAGTATCCCAATACTCTCGGAAGGTTGCAGGGATACTCCTTGGAATTGCGGCGCCATGACAAAGGGGTCCTTCTTCGCAGTGAACGCGCAAACTTGTGTCTTTAACGGGTTGAATTGAATCAAGTTCAATTCACCCCATTTGGAGACTCGCCCTAGAGAGTTCTCCACTTCAGACACAAGTTTTGATCGTCTCTCCTGCACCACGCTCCGAGAGAGACTCTGATGGCCGATATATCGCGCATCCCCCGTGCTGTCATCCGCATAGCAATGCATGCCATCAATAGACAGCATGTCATTGATATACAGGATGAAAAGCGTGGGGGAGAGCACCGAACCTTGTGGAACGCCAGCGTTAATGGTCATGGTATCAGAGCAATCACCGTCTACAACGACCGTGATGCTCCGCCCATCCAAAAAGCTAGCGATCCACTTGCAGAGACCCTCGGGGATTCCGTAAGATGGTAGCTTCGACAGAAGTGCCCTATGCCAGACCCTGTCGAAGGCCTTCGCGATATCAAGGCTCACAGCAAGAGCCTCGCCCTTGCTCTCCAAGGCTTCAGCCCACCTGTGAGTAAGGTATACGAGAAGATCGCCAGCTGAGCGACCGTGACGGAAACCGTACTGTCGGTCACTGATCAGCTGGCGATCTTCAAGATACTTCAGGAGTTGTATATTTATTATTCGCTCCATCACCTTGGAAAGCAAGGAAGTTATCGCGATAGGCCTATAGCTCGATGGGTCCGACCGGTCACCCTTCTTGGGGATAGGGTGGACGTGGGCGGTCTTCCATGAAGACGGAACCCTGTTAGCGCAATAAGAGAGGCGATACAGACGCGTTAGCGCAGGCGTCAGCTCAGGGGCGCACGTTTTCAGAACCACTGCGGGGATGCCGTCTGGCCCACTCGACTTATGGACGTCCAGGAGTCGGAGTTCCCGCCTGACTGCACACTGTGTAAAGCAGATCTCCGGCAGGGAACTATCACACCGGGGGATGTTCGGTGGTGTGGCACCCCCGTCGTCCACGGTCGAGTTCGAGGCGAAGAGTTTGACCAGAAGGTCAGCCTTCTCTTTCGCACTATGGGCCAGACTGTCATCGGACTTTCGCAGTGGTGGGAGACCAGACCTGCAAAAGTTTCCTTCTGCGGCTTTGGCGAGCGACCAAAAAGCACGGCTCCCAGAGGGATAGCTCTTTAGTCGCTCGCCAACTCTAGCAACGTGCTCCGACTTCGCCTTGGCAATAACCTTCTTGTAGGACCTGGAAGCGGCGTTATATTTCCGCCTTTCCTCTGAGATGTTAGGGTCCTGACGTCTCCTGGCATTATCCCATGCCACGTATGCGGACCGCTTGAGGTGTGCAGCATCCCTGCTGGCATTGTTATACCAGGGTCTGCTGCGACCCCCAACGGGCACTTCAGAGGAGGGAATAAACAATGCCATCCCCTGGAGCACCACGTCTTTAAGACGGTCCGCACAGACGTCAGGATCAGCAGAGGAAAAGCAGAACCGCCCCCATGGGTAGGATGCGTAAAATTCACGCAATCCATCCCAATCTGCTGACAAATACTGCCAAACTCTTCGATACCTGGTCGTCGTTCGACGACTAGGACGAGAGAGTGGTGTGGCAGCACGGATAAGGCAGTGATCAGACGATCCAAGCGGAGCGTCGACCACCACACTGTATCCGGCTGGATCGGTGGTCAGCAGAAGGTCCAACAGAGAAGGCTCGTGCCCCTCAATATCTGGGACACGGGTGGGCTGTGTCACCAGCTGGGAGAGGCCGTAGGCCAGGGCGAAATCGTAGGCAGCCCGACCCGGGAGGTCAGTGGTTCTGGACCCCAACCACTCTTGGTGGTGAGCGTTAAAATCTCCAAGAACCACCACCTCCGCAGATGGGTACTGCTCAAGCACGCGGCTAGTCCCCTCTTGCACATGCTCTATCAGAGCTGAACCTGCATCACTGCTCTGGGACCTGTACAGGCACGCGTAGACTCGGGTACAACCCCCATGGTCTACGCGCAGCCACAAGAGGGACAGATTCCGTTGTTCGAGGCCTCGTAGACGGCGACAACAGACATCAGCCCGGACGAATACACACACCCCGGCTTTACGCAGGAAGTTGTGCTCCAATACGTAGCCGGGGTATTCAAGGTACGAAGTATCATCCGGAGCAGATATCTGCGTCTCCGTCAGAAAAAGGAGGGCAGGCTGCGCCGTCTCAAGATGGTGGTGTACGGCGTCGAGGTTGCTGTGTAGGCCCCTTACATTGCTGAAATCCACATTAAATGTGGAATGGGGCATCGCCGACAAAACCCTTTTCCTTTTTTGTACTGTCATGTTTGATTTTTTTTTGTTTGGAGAGTGGGAATGGGTGGGGTAGGAAGTTCGAAGCGAAATCATGACGATACCTGAATAAAGCGCGGAACACAGTACGTGCTCGACCACGGGTTGCGTGAGAGACTGACGCAGGGCACGGAAGGGCCCCCAGTCCACCCTGCGTGCGATCGCCGGGATCCACTCCGGTCTCCGACTCCGGCACGACGACCGCACGGCAGGATTTTACACCGGTTGGCGGGACAGCTTCCCGGGGCGGAGTTTAGTAGAGACACCCGGGTTCAGGTCCCCAACTGACCGGCGGGCGGCGGCGAACACCGTTTCACTGGGTCTCCCCATACCCCCGTCAAACAATCACGTCCCGCGAGCTCGCACGCACGTCTGCTCCGCATGTTCCAGGCATCATCAAGATTCACCCCGAACAAGGAAGAGGAAAGGGAAGGAATAAAACTGGCTCTCCAACCCACACGCCGGAACACAGCTAGGCTATTTGGCGGCGGACTCTAGTTGGAGGGTGGTCGCCAGCCAGTCGGACAAGTCCTACCACCGATTATGTGTTCGGCTCCCGTTTTGCACCACCCAGGGGTCACTTGTAGGGAATCGCGGGTTAAACCTACGGAAGCGGGAAGCAATCAACCCCCAAAGGTGGTGCATAACCATTAAATAATGGCCCAAGTTGTGGGATTCAGCGGGAATATATAAAAACATTTACGTAATCATTAAATTCTATTCAGAATTGTTTTATTGGTGTTCTGTCGTTTGATAGTTAAGAGGCGCACGAAGCCATACCAAATACATTAGTACTTAGTTCATATCTACCGTCGAAAGCAAGGAAAAATGTTTGTTATTGCAAGCTATATGTTGAGCTGTATGTTGTAGGTATTGAATATATTATAAGCTGCTGTTAGCCGGTCACTGTGGGTGTTTAGAAAAAAAAAAAACGCAAGTAATACCTACTTACCTACGGGATCATAAAATAAGAGAAATGACTCTCGTTTGAAGACGTGCATGCCTACCAAAATCTTCCAGTGTTCTTCAAGTTCCGTTTTGTAGATGAAAGCTACTATACTGTAAAGCTCTTTTAATATTCCGATATATAACAAGTCTAGCTTTTGATAGCATTTAATCCAGTGCACCTATTATCGACCGAAATTGGCTGTGATCGTGACTTCGCGGCATCTATTAAGGTCACTAGACGCTTTAGTAGTGTAGCTTTTATTGCTTCTAGACCGCATATAGTGCTAAAGGAAACTCCAGTAACACTGAACTTAGGATTGCTCTAAGTGTATAGTTGAGATTTAAGAATAGACCTCCTTCCTCTAACATAGTTGTATACCTTTTATATAAAATCGCTACAGCCTGTAGCTTGTTACACGAACCTTCGCTCCGTTGACTGCGTATTGTACCCAACAATAGGCAGCATTCGCCATTAATCTGACATTGGCTTAAGTCGTTCACTGGTCGAAGTCAATGAATGTAAATCAATCGGAGAGTTCGGATTGGATAACACTAACAGACAATGAGATTAGGCGCGTCGCTGATCATTTGAGAAGAGATTTGTCAGCGTGACGTCACGAATATGAGTAGGTTAGTCGAACTAACTGATGGGTGATTATTGGTTGTCAGCCCATATATCCGTAATGACACGAACTAGCGTATTTCTGATACAAACATTAATTTTCCTCAAACCTAGTACATATTTGAAATGAGTATTTGGTTCATTGATTACGTATTGAGACTTTGAAGAAAATGCTTTTGAGAGAAACAGCAAGGATAACACAAAGTCGTTGTTTGAGGTGATTCTAAGAACTGTCACGCCACTGGATCAGACTCCTGCTACATGGAACCGCTTTGTTTATTCACAATGGGTTTCAACAATATATTTTTGCCATGAATTTTATGAACTCTTCTATATGTACTCGTAGCTTTAAGAAATATCTTTATTTTTTATTGCTTAGCTGGGCGGACGAGCTCACAGCCCACCTGGTGTTAAGTAGTTACTGGAGCCCATAGACATTTACAACGTAAATGCGCCACCCACCTTGAGATATAAGTTCTAAGGTCTCAGTATAGTTACAACGCATTACTGCTTCACGGCAGAAATAGGCAGTCTTCCGTTAAAAGTTTCGAAAATAGCTCTTAGTGGCATCGCTATGTTCTTGATATTGCCGACAATCGTGAGCATCAAAAACTTAATCACGTGCCTTTAAATTAAATAAAAAATAGGCTTTTTCATTAAAACCCTAACGCATATTTTTAGAAACAAAGAAACTATAATTTTTCAGAGGACCTTCAAATTACTACTACATGGCTAATGGAAGGGTTATTTAATGTTCGGCCCACAATGAAGGTTTTGCTAACATTTCCGACCCTTTTAAGGCAGAACCATAATTTTGGCTTATTACCGTAATTGTGCACCGCTGAAAGGAATGTTGTATTGAAAGTTAACAACATGCAAAGAACAATCTCAAAATATTTTCGAAATACGAGTACTACGAGAAGATTTTAACCTGCATGATAAATTAAATAAATTTAGCTAAAATTAGATTTGTTTTTAGTATTTCTGCTGTCTTAGATGAGCAGATTAACGCATGACCAAACTGATCTTGAGCGGTTATTAAGAACCAAAGGGCAAATAAGTGAATGTCGTCATCTTATGGATCAAATGTGGGATTGATATATCCGTTTTTGATATCTAAAACTTAGAATATAAAACACGGCACATGAATTACTTAAATGTGTTAGTGGTTCGGTAACCTTAAAAGATTCGATTTCTGATATTATCAACTACCATTACTCTCTGTTCTCTGTTATTGCATGCTATTCTTAGGACTGTGCGATATTTTTTAATATTATTGAGCCAGTGGTAACCGGCCGACTAAATCTTTTCTGCCCCTCTGCTGTGAAAGAGTTGTATTCTCCCCATTGCATCGCAATTGACGGACTCATCTAACTTATAAGCATATTTGAATCTAAAAAAGCTATCTTTATATTTTCCATACAAATGTACAAGAAATAGCGAATGAGTACCAAGTTTTATCAATTATTTTGCGGGATATTAAAAATTCTGTGTATTGGTAAACAAATGGTCTTGATTTATTTTAAAGCGTTTTTTTTAACTCAGACAAAATAACCTATGGAGCCAACCACAATCAAAACAATAGTGTTTGACACTACAACGTAAAAGTCATCAACTTTGGAGAGTACCATGAAATCATAAGAACACGTGCAGATAGCAAAGTGATTATGATTGCACCGGCATTGAAAAAGCCAGACGGTGTTTTTTATTCAAGCATAAAGTTTTGTAAAAAAAATTCGTGTTCCAACTTGTTTCTCCCTATTTATAGGCAAAACAAATACTCAGTACCCAAAGTCCACACGTTTAATTTTTCGGTGACTAGACGCTCTGTTGACAAGGGATTTTGCGTCAAACCCTAACTATGAGTTATGATTCTTGTGAAACGTCGGGCTCTGTACAGCTACTCAACAGGGGAAATTAAATATGAGTGATAAATGTTCTTCTGGATTTATTGGGAAATACACTTCAGATCCTTTGAGAGCGGTTGACGTTTTGTATTGGCAATTGATGTGAATCAAGTCTTAAGAATACTGACTTTGTTGCTCATTTCCTATTGTAATTGTGTAGACAGAGACCATAGAAGGATGCTGTTGCTAGTAATCGTTATTATGGTCAAACAGGTCGGTGATGATGATGACTATTAAATTGTGACAATAAAATTCAAGCATCCCACAAATGCCGCACTGACGACCTTCAATATTTTAGCAGTACCAAATTGTAATTGCTTGTTTAGATCGGAACTTGCTCAATAACAAGCTTCTGCTATGAAAATAGTTTATTTATTAATTAGACTTTTATTATTGATTAACTAACTAATTTATGAATTCATTTTGTTAACCAAAATTTGCTAAATGAGAGCAATTCGTTGATTGGTGGATATATAATATAATTTATCAATTATCTTACTTTTCAGTATTTTCTCATCTTGTCCGTCCAAATAATAGCGTCAATTATATGATATGTTATATTATATTATTAAATTAAACAATTATTAGGAATCAGAAGAAAAACCATTTAAAAAAAATAACAATTAGCACAAATTTACAGAGATTTAAAACAATGACTCACGCACACCATGTCCACGACTACCTTCTCTCACGAACGCCGCCGATCGAATGAATGTTTCGAACAAAGGCGTTGCTATTTATAGGCACTGTACCCTCAACATTATTATAAAATTCGTGTTTCCTAAATTAACACTTAAAGTCTTTGAACGATGTTCTCTCGACGAATGTCAACCGACAAATGCGCGGATGACAGAGCTGCGTGCCGGTTTTATACCCTTTTTGTAGGGTATTCCTTACACGGCCTCTCCTGACTGTGGTTCGTCCTCGACCACATAACTGGAGTCCACTCGTAACGATGATGCGGAAGCGTGCGAAAGATCTTGTTAGGTCCGCGTCTCCCGAAAGTTCGGCAGGGTAGCTGTCCCAGCTCCAGTCTGCAACCACGATGTGAGGGTGCACCACATGTGGCGGGCGTCCCGCTCGACCATCCTGATAGATAATCCTGAAAATGCAGGCGGAGCGCATAAGTAGCTCAGCAGGACTGCAAACGAACTACTCACCAAAGGCATCATAGTCCCCAACGAGTGAAGCAGCAGGCCGCAGATCGAGCGACATCGCCCTCTGCGTCACTGCCAGTCGTACGGCACCGTGAAGTCGGCGGCTCGCGAGCATTACGTGCAGTGTGCACACGAGCAGTACGTGCGGTATGCACGCCAGAAACAGGCGAGCGCGCGCAGGCAGCGGCACGCGAGCAGTACGCGCAGTATGCACAATCATTCTTAATGCGCATATTCCTGTTATTATCCAAGGGCCAGTGTGCGTCGCCCTTCGTTAAGTGTCTTCTGCATTTGCTTACCAGTGATCCCTGTAAAATGGTCCCAGACCCACTCGTACGAAGATCGTATTAAAAACGTACGAGTGCATTCCACACGCAGAGCGTATTCAAACGTGTGAAGCTTCCCGACACGCCGACCATACTCAAACGTGCCGAGGCTTCTCAATACGCAAGCCTTGGCCGATTGTATTGAGGCATCTCACCGTGTAGAATTAATCACACGAGTGAGGGATACGTAAAATGGTCCTAGACCCACTCGTACGAAGATCGTATTAAAAACGTACGAGTGCATTCCACACGCAGAGTTTATTCAAACGTGTGAAGCTTCCCGACACGCCGACCATACTCAAACGTGCCGAGGCTTCTCAATACGCCAGCCTAGACCAATCGTATTGAGGCATCTCACCGTGACTCCGAGTGAGGGATACGTAACTAGAGAGCAATCATCTATAGCTCACCCTTCAGGTTCACCATAGGAATACGTATATTTGTGAACAATGATCATTATTAACTTTACTGACTCTCAAAGAAGGCAGCACATGTCTCAGGGGTCCACTCGCCCCGCCACGACACCATATATTGTGCAGCTGCTTGCGTAGCTTTGCCATAACTGCCGCTGAGCAGCCGTAGGGTATAGCGTCCACTGGGTAGAATTTCGACAACCTTATACGGGCCACGCATGCCGGAATCAAGTTTACCTGCCGACCGATATTACGCAGCCACCGGCACGTCGCTTGCGTGCTACTGTCGCAGGAACCATCGAGGGGCCCGAGCTGGCGGCAATGCCCGTGAGGCACCATCCTCACCATTCGGTAAGGTCCACGGATTGCCGGATCTACATTTCCTGTAGACTGTGAGTTATTACCCAAACAAGATTATCGACATTAAAAACGGCTGCTGCTCGTCGGTGCCCATTCACGCGAGCATCATATCGCTTTTCACTTCGTGGTACCAATTGATGAGCTCTACCTCGACCTAGTTCTCGACGAACTCACCTCGAACGATACACCTCAGTCGTGACATCAGTAATTAGAGTCCTCACCACAGGTGTGGTGGCGTCTTTTCTACCAGAAGCTGCAGGGCGGATGTCTGTTGTCTTGCATTTTGTGATGTTCAGAATGAGCTGTAATCTCAAAAGTTGACTTGACCATTGCCAACATAGTCCCGAATTCACCTTCGGAAGTATGCAGTCAACCTCATGAGTGACATTACGAGTCACTGGTGACTCAACTAGTGCCTGAACCCTATGAGGACTCGGCCTAACCTGACCTCCACTAAAAATGAAATCAAATCGCGAGTAGATTAGCGTTCGCGGTTCTAATCTGAGGGCCCATTATGCCCCGTATCACTATTAAAGTTTTATCAAAGCACTGGCGAGGGTAGACGCCTCAGAACCAGGGATACTAGATTCTACGTGGCCTTGTTGCGAACCAACGATATTCGACATGGGAGTCGTAACTGTCCGTAGAATATCGGTGGTCTGTTCAGCGTGCGCCTTATCGTTAGAACGTGTCGCGACAGGTTCTATCGTGCGCGAGCGCATCGTTTGTATCGCGATTCTGTCTATCATCTCTGTGATCGCGAAAGCATAATATCGTTTTCGATTACGAGAATCATCTCGAGACGGTCGCCTCCGTGTACTAGGAGTTTCAGTATGTCTCAGTATCACAGTTAAAATTTGCAATCACACAAGAAAAATAACAAATAAAGTATGAAAGCATCAAAGTAAGCAGTCTTTGTAAAACAAAACAAAGTTCAGAGTTCAGAGTTTTACGCTACTGTGGGCTATTTGAGTCCTTTATCCCACTTCTGATATTAGGAATCAGAAGAAAAACCATTTAAAAAAATAACAATTAGCACAAATTTACAGAGATTTAAAACAATGACTCACGCACACCATGTCCACGACTACCTTCTCTCACGAACGCCGCCGATCGAATGAATGTTTCGAACAAAGGCGTTGCTATTTATAGGCACTGTACCCTCAACATTATTATAAAATTCGTGTTTCCTAAATTAACACTTAAAGTCTTTGAACGATGTTCTCTCGACGAATGTCAACCGACAAATGCGCGGATGACAGAGCTGCGTGCCGGTTTTATACCCTTTTTGTAGGGTATTCCTTACACAATATATAATAATAATAATACGAGCTAGCAGTATGCTTCATAATATAAAATATTTGTACAGCTCAATTCAAACTGAATAGGAAAGAGGAAAATGTCGTAAATACAACAAACCATATTGTGATTTAGTAATAAAATGAAGTCAGGTGTGATCAGTCAGCATGTGACTCGCGTACCCTCGTCAGCAGCGGTCCGACCGTAACGTTATGAAACACACCTGGATATTTTAATCTACTAGTCCCTTTGGAAAAGAAAATATACTTGACGATATAGAATATATTTGAAAGTGAATATTTTTTGCAAAGATCAGTAAACGATCTCTTAATCTATTCAGTTTTTTTTTATTTTTTTATTGCTTAGACGGGTGGACGAGCTCACAGCCCACCTGGTGTTAAGTGGTTACTGGAGCCCATAGACATCTACGACGTAAATGCGCTACCCACCTTGAGATATAAGTTCTAAGGTCTCAAGTAAAGTTACAGCGGCTGCCCCACCCTTCAAACCGAAACCTACCCGCGCGGACTCACAATAGGTCCTACCACCCGTAAACTAGTTACCAATAGACCAGTCCATCACTCCACAAATCATCTTCAGACACGAGGTCAAAGCTTCAATCCTATTATAGAACGGCTGTCCCACCTTTCCAATCGAAACCCTCTAACTGGTTCACGGCAGAAGTAAATAGTAATTACAACAATTCTATACTTTACCTTTTATAAAATAAAGTTCATGTTTTTATTGATCACCTGTAACAAAGATATATCATAAATGAATATATAAGTATATTAGGTTGGAACGTATTATTTTAGTTTCAAGGCATTCTTTTAAAACAAGTAAAAAGTTTCGTCCACCATGATAAATATCAATCGATTTAAAGTTAAATATTGATGTTTGAAACGAAATATCTAATAGTTGGAACCAATAAGGATCAATAAGGAATCCTTATTGGTAACTAGGATGGACAGGTACCGGCGAAGGCGGACTTTCAACACGCTCTTTGCGTTACCTTTCTCAAAGCGTAGTCTCTTGGGAGGAATTGGAAGTAAAGGAGGAAGACCTCGGTTTTCCTCTTCTCCCTCTTCTTTTCTGGAGGTGCTGCAATCTGGCATAACTCGATCTATTACCCCCCCTCGGCCGGGTAACCTTAAATGGGTTTTTAGGCAGCGGCTTGGCTCTGCCCCTGGCATTGCTGAAGTCCATGGGCAACGGTAACCACTCACCATCAGGTGGGCCGTATGCTCGTCTGCTTCCAAGGGCAATAAAAATAAAATAAAAAAAGGGGTACCCCAGCGATTAAAAACGGGCAGTAAGGGCGTGATACCTTGCGTAAAACATCGTCGCCATGCCATAGGATGCCGGAAAAACGGTAGTCGGTGACATGACCATTGATCTCCACAGATGTGTATCATTCTTTGTACATTAAAAAAATAAGCCTTCTTCAGTTTCTCGAACAAATCTTAATAATTTTTTTTTTAATTTGCGAGTAATAATATTTTCATATGAAACACAAATTTTAGTGAAAGCTCTCGGGGGCTGCGTATTCCGTAAAATACGTGCTAGACATTTTTGTGAGTTACAAATATTCAGAGCACGTGCGATAAGAAAAATAAGGATCTTGTTTATCGTTTTCTTATTATTTTATTCGTATTCGGATCACTATTTATGGTATTTTTTGTTTATTGGATAATTGTGCGTCGTTTATATTGTATTGTTAGTAAGTAAGTACGCGAGTTTACGGCCCCCTGTCATTAAGTGGTTATTCGAGTCAATTAAATGTCTGTCGTATTCTTCAAAAGCATGACGATATCACGACATAAACAGACATGATACTTTTATCTACCCGTGGTATCCTGAAATAGACGCTATTAAATCAAACATATCAAAATTTTAGTTGAAATGCAAAAAAAAGTAATGAATAATTAGATAGATTAGGTTTTTAAGTTATTAATATAGATTAATACTAACAAAGGTATGGATATTATTGAAAGAAAAAAAGAAGTTTGCTGAAGTTTTGTATTGAAAAATCGAGATAAGAATTAGTGTAGCCGCTAGGCAAAAAGTAGAGAGAGTAGCAGCAATGATACTTGATATATATTTTAGTCTTAGATGGATGAATGAACTTACGGCCCACCTGATGTTCATTGGTTACCTGAGCCCATTGACATTCAAAATCCACCTTGAGACATGAGTTCTAAGTCTCAGTTTTACAGTACAACGGTTCGCCCACCGTTCAAACCGACACGCATTACTGCTGTACGGCAGAAATGGTAGTGGTACATACCCATTCAAGGTCACAAGATGCCCTACTATCAGCATTAAAGATAATATTAATGATTGAACGAATGCTTAAAAACTATCTTGGGTAAAAATATTAAGCAGCCTATAATTAAACGATGACGAATTTTAACATATACACAGTGGGCATTCTGTTTTATTATGACGTTTTAAATATATTCAAATTTTTCTTACACTAAATCAAATTAAAGTTACGACCTCTACAGAGCCGAGAAGTATAGATTTTCCTTAGCCCACCGTTTAAGAAATACGGACAAGGCCTATGAAACTGTGCTGGACTACAAAAATAATCTTCCCACTAATAATCAATCTAATGTAATAAAAAGAACAAAATCTGAATCCGGATCTAAATAGCTGGTTAAAATATTACTCATACATTCAAATCGAACCAAATATTCTGGTATCACGCCGTTACTTCATCCCTATCTTCATTATCAATGCGAGCATCTGTACACGCGTGACAAATGGTTATAGATGCTTGTTTATAAAGATATACTGCTCTAGAAGATTTACGTGGATTCTCGGTACCTCCTCCTATTTCGCTAGTGTGACGTAAGCCACAAGAACTTGTCGTGAAAATAACAAAAAGCAGTTGATTTAGATGCGTATTGTCAATCCGCACGGGTAGATATTATCTACTTATCTATTTATTAATACGTGAAGCAAAAACTTTGTATCCCTTTTTACGAAAATTGCGCGGACGGAGGAGTATGAAATTTTCCACACTTATAGAGAATATAGAGAAGAAGTGCACAATGCTAATATTTTTTTTAAATAATGCATAAAAGATACATTTAATCAATAAAGAAAACATTACACACACTACATACCATATATTTGACGCACACACGCATGCATACTATGTATTGTCAAACTTTTGTTCTTGACGTCTGTTGTCAAATTGATATTAAATATTGTTTTTGTTTGTTAATATTTTTTTATAGTATAGTCTTGGCGAAATTTGTGATAATAGAAGTATAAAATACAATCATAATAGTGTACAAACTTACAATTCCAATTAATTATAGTCGAATTTCGACTACTGCGGGACCTCTAGTATATATTAATACGTGAAGCAAAAACTTTGTACCCCTTTTTAAGAAAATTGCGTCTACGGAGGAGTATGAAATTTCCCGCACCTATAGAGAATATAGAGAAGGAGTGCAGAACGTTAATACTTTTTTAATTTATGCATGAAATCAATAAATAAAAAACATTAAACACACTATTATGTATTTGACACACACATACATGCATACTATTGGTTTATTGTCAAACTTTTCTTATTGCTTATAGACTGTAGTCAAATTGGGAATAGATAAATATTGTTCGTCTTTTTAATAATATTTGTCTATCTAGAGTGTAGTCTTAGCGAAATCTGTGATTATATAAGTATAATAAATAGTCATTGACAATAGAATCATAATAGTGTACAAACTTATAATTTCAATGAATTATAGTCGAATTTCGACTACCGGGGGACCACTAGTATTGTATTATTCAGTCTATTTCTATTCGTGGAACTTAGATACGAGTTATTGAGATTGCCGCTCTGCAATTAGTTCCAATGACATCTACTGCATGTTTTTAGGTGGGTGCGAATTCATCAATCTATCCAAGCAATACAAAGTCGTATTCAATTTATTTCGAAGTTAATGTCTGTGTATAACTTCTCTGTATGCACGGTTTTACAATTGTGATATTGTCAGTGTTAAGAACAAAGATAATCTCGTTCTGTTTCTGATTTCAGTTTAATAATAACTTTTATACAATAATGAAAATATGAGACAAAACCAATAGACATTTATGGTGGGAAGACATAAAACCTTAGTTCCAGTTTATCTGTACAAAATAATGAACATTATTTATATAGCTCGTTCGACTTAAATGGACAGCTAGCTGCTTTTGTTCCTTAAGAAATGTTACGTTTTAATTCAATTTCCGTCACAGCAATAGTGTCAGGACGGGTAGAACTAAATTAAACTTTTAATTGTAAACTAACAAAGAGCGAAGGACGTGGCTATTCGCGAACATTTGTTTAATCGATTTACATGAGGAATATTAAATGTGCTCATTCTGTGGGTTCTCCTCATGTTGCGACTGAATGTTTTAAATCGAATCTATAATCGATTTTGAACATTTGAATATTTGAATTGGTTATTAATACGCTTTTATTATTAACTTCAGATATATGTATGTTAGTATGTAGAATCTTTGAACATGATTTTGACCCCCTTCGAGACGTCGGATTAATTTGAAATTTGGTATACTTATTAAGGACCGATGACAATACAATTTAAAAAAAATTGAACGAAAATTTTGAAAAAATTGAAATTCAACTAAAAAATGAAACATAAATAGTAATTTAAAAAAACTGACAAAATACGATTTTATAGAAAATTCAACTAAAAAATAGAAAATAAATTTTAATAAATTTGAATTGAAAATAGTGTAAGAAAAAGTTTTTGCTCCAAATTCTTGCCACCGAGAACAGAATAACATGGCTTGATATTTCCCATTAGAAAATACTCCACAGACGTCACCGCTTTTAGCGTTAATAACATACAAAGCAAGGCAGACACGTAACTGATAACCAGCCACTATATTACTAAATGGCACTGGTGTTAAAGGATATTGTAAGCCCCAGAGGTAAAATCACCTAGTTCTGCTGCAAAACAGTAATTCCAATTTGAAGAGTGGAATAGCTGTTATACAATACGATTGTAATTCCGACCTCAAGTCTTAAAATGGGTAGCTATTGGTAACGAGTTTATAGCAGGTGAACTTGTGATCATAAAAAAAACCCAAAACATTTTATTTTCCTTGTGAGACTTACAACTTTCAGAAAGTACATAACTTAGTTTTAGTGAGATATAATATTTTTATATTAGAACCCCATTATATTATATTTACAGGTGAAGGTTTATTAGAAACACCTATAGTGGTCACGAGAACGTAAGCGGTAGCTATAAAGTTCTTTTTCAGAGAATCTATTGCCTCGGAACAAAGCGTGAGGAAAATTTCATTCAAAAATCTATGTGATAAAAATTATTTCTTGATGCGTATTGAAGACGAATAAAATAAATAAATAAATACTTACTAACAATCACACCATGTCAACTGGTCCCGTGATAAGTTCGTAAAGAACTTGTGTTACAGGTACCAGATAACGGAAATAAATGTAAATTTTTTATTATACACATACATATATTTAATATACATCCATAACCCTGGAAAATACATTTATATTTATCATACAAATATCTTCCCCTGGCGGGATTCGAACCCGCGACCCCCTTGTGTAATGACCATGTCACTTACCACTACACCAGACGACCGTTTTTAATATATAGAATGAATTCTATATACTAAGGATTCTATTAATGCAATCCTGACTCTCTAAAGGACTTCCCATAAGGATGTCAGTGAAAATTAAAGTCTCTTCGGGCGCTATAAAGAAAACGGGCAACAAAACGTGCGACCCTGAAAACTCACATTAAAGCGATCCGAATCTTCATTAATCTCAGACGAAGGGCACTTAACATCGCGCTCCGAGTTCGTATCGAGAGGAATAGCAATTTTTTTCATCTTGTAAACAGCTGGCCCGTGTAACGGACGCAGAGAGGGAGGCGAACAAGGCTGTGGGGGTACGGAGTGTGTACTTGAATTTATAGAGCAAGTTTACGAAATGCGAGCAAGTAGGTGTAACTCTATATGTGTAATATTTAGTTTGTAGAGTTTTAATAATTTGATCGCCCAATTGGACTAGTATGCCTGGATTTTGTACCAAGACGTACAGGTTCGATTGCTATAGACTACTTTGAAAGGATAGACGTTAATCCGATTAACTTGAGCCTTAGTTCGTAGATCTTCGACCGCCGATCTGTTATTAGTGCAACACGAATCCAGGTTTGGTTTTCGATCGGAATTAATGTATTTTTAATGCATTTTTATTAGCTTGTTTATCAGAATCTTTATACATAATTTTCGCCACATTGGAAAATATATTGACAGGTGTCAAAGACCGATGTCGATTCAATGATATGAACATTAGTACTTCCCCATAATATTTTGGTGATTTGGTTGTCGTAATGGAAATGAACATTTTAATTTCATTTGGTAATTTTTGTTTGGGTTTCTATTATAGCGTAGTAGTTACTTTTTTGTTCCTTTAACGTTTTTTATATTTAGCATTTTCTTCGGTTTCCGGAATCGTAGCTAAATTAAAACTACTTTGACGGTTAAATCCCGCACTCAATATTTTCAATATATTCTTTTTATTTATTTATTTCATTTACATCAGATTTTGCATCCATATTACACTCATTAACATTTCATTTATACTAAAATTAAATAAAAATAATAAATACAATCTCGGCCTAAAACAAAATCAATAATAATAATTAAAACAAAAAATCAAATAATAATAATAATAAAACATAACTGAAAATTTACATCAAAACTACCTTAACCTAAAGGCTGGTTTGGATATAATTTGAAATAATATATTATGTTGAAAATAGTTAAATTATAATATATCTGTTGTCCTTTGAACGGAAGAACTAATTTTAATTAGACGTAAATGCTCTAAAATCCCCCCGAACGAAGATTCCGGTTACGGCCACTTCTAGGTCCATATCCATTTATCAGGTCAATGCGGAAAATTCGCGATTTCGGAGTGCATTCCCGCGTTATGGCTTCACTAGTTTGACGGGTAATGGAGAAATATCTTTTGAATTTTATGCTTACGTGAACTGTTCTCGACATTTACTTGATGAAGTTTTGAAAGTCGAGATATATTGTTCTTTAAAAACATTTTTTTTTTCAAATAGATTTAAGCAGGTTCTTGAAGCATGTCTGAATTTCCATACCCAAAATAGATCTGGATAACCATAATATTGTAAACCGAACTTTTCACGGTAAAGCTAAAGTGAATGTTGACTAATTGTTGCTGAAAAATACGTAGCGTACCAGATATAACAGTTTTATTTGTTTCATACTTAGGAACCATATACTGTATTTGTCATTTTATAATTAATATGTACAAATATAAAATAACGTATTTATTTTATTCTATATATTGCAGATAGCGGCTAATCTCCTGCTCAGTTTTAGCGAAACTCAAAAAAAGTTATTTTGTTACCCGCTCAGATTGAGACTTGCCAAACAGAAGCAAAAAAACGTTATCTTGATTTGCAGTTAGCCTTGTTTTTATTGCGCTTCAACAGTAAACGTGCTTATGGTGAGCCAGCGTTAAGTAGTTACAGGAACCTCAAGCACCGGTCACCGTCCTCGCCGAACCTGTCGCTTGCGACGAAGGGCTCGACGAGTAAATTAACCCATAGACACAGCCCACTGAGTTTTTCGGCTGATATTCTCAGTGGGTCGCGTTTCCGATCCGGTGGTAGATTCTGCGAAGCACTGCTCTTGCTGGGGCCAGTGTTAGTAGCAAGCACTGCCCTTGCTAGGGTCACTCTTAGCAACACTCCTGGCTTGAGCTCCGTGAGCACACCTCACCAAGGAGAAGCTGCAATAGCCCCACAACGTTATCAGCATAGTTAGGGAAAATAAAGAAAAAAATATATTGCAGGAATCTATAGACACCACGGTGCGCCACCGACTTTGATACATAAGGTCTTAAATTGAATTAAAAATTGAATAACGACCATTCGATCCTAAAAACTAAAACGCACGTACACAATTATTTTTCGCAGTTTTCTAATGCTAGCAAATATACGTAAATAAACAAAAATGCGTATTTGGTTTTAATTCTACCTTATTTATATACTTTTAGCGTAGAAAGGTGCTACGTACGTAATTCTTTACAAAAATTAGTATTTTTCTGCGGGATTTGAACTTTATTAACGGGATATTACTACACGAATAAATCGCATCTTGTCATTTACGCCACAACTAACTTTACAGTTAAAATACTGTAGATTAATCTATACTAATATTATAAAGAGGAAAGATTTGTTTGTTTGTTTGTATTGAATAGGCTCCGAAAGTACTGAACCAATTTGAAAAAATCTTTCACTGTTTGGAAGCTATTCTCGGTGACATAAGGTATAATCTTTTTTGAAAAAAAATTAGGGATCCTTACTAAAACTCCAATAATGTAACCCAAGGTGTAAAAAAATTACCTAAAATATTCTTTACATCGCGTGCCTGCGAAAACTATTCATGATAGAATAAATTAATGTACTACGACTTTGTAGAACACTTTATTATTTACAAAAAGTGTCGCAACAGCATATGTCTCACTATTATAGTTACGCCGCAATAAGTGTTCTTTTATTTAAAAAAATAAAACAACGTCAAATATCGTTGAATTTTTTGTTAAAGACCCGAGCGGAGCCGGAGTGGGCCGCTAGTAAAGTATAAATCTCGATCATCATTTAACGAGCATTCCTTTAATTTAACATCTTAAAGTTTCACAATTTAATTAACGGACCATACAATTTACATTTATTTAAAAACACGATTAAGATCGATAAAGTATGGCAATTTTAAAATGTCAAGTGAAATCCGGTACAATTACTGGGCCGAAAAGGTTACTGTACTACATTTCATGAGCTTGATAATTTACATGCTCGCTGAGATAAACAATGTTAACGATTATTACAGCGCATTCGATGATAATGAGATATGTTGACATGTTAATAACGAAATCTTAAATATACAGATTTTTTTATATTTTGATTATGCAAATGTATGCTAGAATTATAAATACGACGTTGACAGACTATTACGTTTTTGCACACAAAATACAGGCGACATTCGTCTCACTGCGCACGTGTCTTCATCTACAGGAAATAAATAATGTTCCACGCTGGTGAATCTGCGGGTGAAAAGCTCGTCCCCACATAGGGTCTGCTAAGTCCGAGATAGGTACTTAAGCTATGTGTCCGATTATTTTTGTAATTTTAGTACCAGAGAACTGGTGTAGATACTGTAACCTATAGACTACAGTTGTTGTTGAATGCTCCAAATCACTTTAAGACCTAAGGTACTTCGTGGTGATGACTTCTATGGTATCCAAATGTTAGCAATTATTTCAGGCTGAGTCCCGTGGGCTCACCAATCAACCAAGGTGAAGCGAGAAACTCCTCGACGCCACTGGCAGTTAGTGGAGAGGACTGTGATAGCTGACGAAATGTTCCGTGTGCTCTTTTGCTTCCCAATAGTTATTTTGGCTATTTTTCTTCAGTTTCACGTTGGCGTTAAAGATCAAAATCCTGCAACAAGCTTAGAATCGACCGAGTGACGCTTCTTGCAAAGACGCTCGATGGAGAAGCTTTTTATACTCATACAAGATTCATGCCCTATGCACAACATAATTCTCCATCACTTCTCAGTAGTACAGAATCGCGTCGACTTCCACGATTCCCGGTGGTCGCCATTGATGCGAAGTTCGTCTTCGGCGGCGACGCGGCGCGGCGACGGCGGAACTTGGTGGCGGCGCGTGTGAACAATGAAAACTTCACCGGCCGACTAATAAGCGAGACTGCGATTCCGAATTAACTGTAGTTAAATTATAGTTCTGCATACCTACCAGGGATATTGTGGATAATTTCGATTTTCGATTGAGAAGAGTTTGAAATGGGAATGATTTGCTTCTACAAAAAAAACTGTACACCCTATTAACTGTGTTTATCTGATAATGTTAAAATACCGTTTTATTTTGCTAAATTATAAATTTTATCAAAATAGCTAAAAAAAAATTGCATACTTATACTTAATACCTTATATATACCTATGGTACTACCTTATGGTGCTATAAGGCTTAAAAGCACTTGTGTGAATAAAAGATAATGTTGTTAATAGGTAAGGAAGCAAACATGCCCATCATGTCATCAGATGAAAAATTATTATTAATCAATGTTTGATAATCTCGGATTTCAGTCTCGGAGCACTCCTCGTTTAATGATTTAGGACTATCGTGGGAAAAAATCGGACAAACCCTAAATAAAGACCACCCTAATATAGATATTAAAAAAAAAAAACATACACAAATTGGTTATTAGTACGTACGTACCTACTTACGTACAGGCGACCTAGAGACGAAAACTTAGATTGAAAATGTAATCTAAAATCTAATTTGTATTTCTATTTGAATATCTTGTAACATTTATAATCAAAAGATTTTCTAATAACGGCTGACAAAACCGTAGTAGCACTTAGAGAGAAATTTGCATATGATTCGATTTCGTTGAATATAATCGAATAAAGGCCAGACCAGACGCGATTCTATTAAAATCGAATAAAGCACCCCTTAAAATCACTTGGAAAATTTAAATTCCGATTGAATTTCATCGGTTCGTAAGCCAAACAAGTACTACAACCCTTTGGGTGCTCGATAAAAATGCACTTCCGAATTCGTTTCGAAATTTTTTGATTCGCTTAGCTAAAGGCAAGGTTCTTTAATTTGTTTTTGCAGAAGAAAAATATTATAATGAGACTTTAAGTTTTTGTTTAATTTGGTCTCATTAACAAACGTAATGTTTGATAATTTTTTAAACTATTGCATAGGTTTTATCGCGGCGACTGAATCAAGAAATTCCGTAACGAAAATGAAACCTAACACACCCATTCCGCCTACCATGTAGCTCACGTTCAGCAGATTCACACGTTGCGCTTGTGTAGTGTTTGTGAATAAGCGCGCGGCGTGACGTCGCACTGCATGCGCATCATGAAGTCTGCCCATCTCTCTCTCGCTCGGTTTAGCTTATGAGTGTGAAGGGGACAGCTAATGTTTTGCTTTTGTTAATGTTTATAAATATAGCGTGGTCTTATTTTGTTATTATTGTTTTAATATTATATTATTATTGTTTAATTATAATTGCATAAGTTGATAAAAAATGCCATGTAATAGCTGCAGCAGCTTTACCGCGGCAGTCCCCGAGTGTCACACGTTTTTTTTTTATCTTTATTGCGTAGAATGAACTCACTGATTTGCCAATTGTTTGTCTATAACAACTGTGGTGAAACGCATAGCTGCGAAGATACTGATGACTATACGTGTGGATTAAAAATACGACTTGATTTCAGTTTCAAACAAGTGCGAATAAAGAGGAATCTAGGATTGGAGTTGTATCACGTTTATATTGATTAGTCAACGTTCCACGCTCAACAGTCAAGACCTACAATTTTCTTAGCGAGACGGTTGTCGGAAATATGTGTAAGTGCTACAAAAATAAACAAGCCTCCCAGTCTTTATAAAATTCAACGTAGTGACCAACCCCTACCGAAGCAGATTAAAAATCAATTATCCTCATATTGGTTGAGCACACAGACGTACCCCGCCGTGAGCTTTTTCAAATCAGTATTAAAGTTCATGAATATGTAAAACTTTCTAATGCTATAAATCACGAAATTTAATTTCTTTCGAACAACAAATTTCGAATCTGTAAATAATGATATTTATGTTGTATCGAAACAAATGCTATGTTGTATGATTGAGGTTATTGGGTACGGGTGATATCTTTTTTATTCGATCATAAATTTTTTTTTTCGTTTTTTTTATTATATTATATTTATAACGATATATACAATCACTCTATATTTTCTTCCCCTTGCCTTGTTGTTTGCATCCGCGTGTAGGGGCATCGCTCTTCTAGAAACCAAAATTTTATTTCTATAACAATTATACAAAATATTCATTTTATAGGCTCAAATCAAATCAAATCAAAAAAAATTTTATTCAACATAAATGAAAGTACATACTTGTTGAATGTCAAAAGAACTACCGCCAATTCACAAAAACTAGCCTCCATCCTGAGAAGAATTGGTAATAAACACAGCGGGCATGTCTTTTTTTTTTAAATATTAGATTTTTTTTATATTTATTTTTACAATGAGCCTTTAATAAGCCTCTGGTGTGTTTGTCATTAAGTTCCTTTTAAACAACTAGACTTAAGGAATTATTCTTATGAATTTATTATTGTTTATTATTTATCTTTCGATACCGAATCAGATTCGATAAGAGGCACTGCAATGTTGCATACTATATTATCATGATGTAGGCTATTCTAGGTGTTTTATTTATTTATATCCTTTTATTTATTTATTTTTATATTTTGCTTGTTGTTATTGATTGAGTTGATGATGTTAATGTTTTAGAATGCGCGCTGTTTACTTAAAAACACAGACAATCACAACTCTACGATCACGTAGGGGGAAGCTTCTCTATTGTATTCGATTAAGTTTTTAAAGTTCACTAAGTATTGTGAACTACCACAAACAGTAACTCCTTATGCTTAGTCAATGAATAAATTCAAAGTCTTTTATTGTGACTCGAATATCACGTAACAGCTTATTGAATATCAGAATAATATTTATCATCGGTACGAAAAAAGCCAAAGCCCCGTTTACATTCCATAAAAACTGTTAACAACAATTTTAACTTATTTGAACATTTATAATACGTTGAGTATAAAAGAAAATAGGTTGACATTCCGCTTTGAGCATTTGTCGGAAAACTCCAGATTTTATGAAAACTGTCACACGGGAGGAATTATCTCGTTCTGGCGGTTATAAGGGATGTATGGAAGGATGCGTTTACGTTTGTCGGTTGGGACAGTCGTCGACATAAAACGGAGATATTAGAACTAATTAATACGTGAAGCAAAAACTTTGTATCCCTTTTTACGAAAATTGCGCGGACGGAGGAGTATGAAATTTTCCACACTTATAGAAAATATAGAGAAGAAGTGCACAATGCTAATATTTTTGTAAAATAATGCATAAAAGATACATTAAATCAATAAAGAAAACATTAAACACACTACACACCATGTATTTGACGCACACACGCATGCATACTATTTATTGTCAAATTTTTCTTCTTGACGTCTGTGGTCAATTTGAGAATAGATTAAATATTGTTTGTCTTTATTAAAAAAAAAATATTGGCAAAATTTGTGATTATAGAAGTATAAAATACTATTATAATAGTGTACAAACTTACAATTCCAATTATAGTCGAATTTCGACTACTGCGAGAGCTCTAGTTAGAACTAATATCTTAAGGTCGATGATTACGTTTTTGATGACTGTGTGTTCCAGTGACTACTTAACATCACTTCGGCCGTAAGTTTCGATTTGAAGGTTGAGACATCAACCTCATGTATCAAGGTGGGTGGCGGTATTTGAATTGTGATGTATATTGGCTCTAGTAACTATATACCTTTTTTTTTTGTTTTTTTTTTTCGGGTAGAGGGCCGAACCTCCTACGAGGTCCCCGCGCAAAAGGGGCGCGCGGGGTATGTGAGACTCAACGATCTGCATGGTGTTGTGAGCAGACCGCGGGCCCAAGGATTTTAGGGCCCACCCACTAAACGACTCCCCTGCACTCTTACACCCGACGCCCGATCCCCTCCAAGGTCAGAACCCGGATGAGGTAGGGGGGCTACCGCGGTCAAAACTACAACCAGACGGCGCGGCTCACCCCAAGGACGCCCAGCCGACGGAGCCTTCGAGGCGAATCGAAGGCTCTGAAACGTCGACCGTCTCGGTACGGCAGCCCGTCGGGCCGCCCAGACGGTGCCGCTGGTGTCCCGGAATACCCCGCTGGACCAGAACCAGCCTGCCGGGTCGGGACGCGATACACCGTCGACCGGTCGCTCTATTCACTCCACGGCAGCGCGCTAGAGTGCTGGTAGCGCGCCGCGCGGCCTCACCCCCTCAGGTCGCCCCTTGACCTTCACCGGGGGGAGACCGCCACCTACAGGGGCCGGGACGTACGGGCGTATTCCCGCCTCCGGCCCCCGGCTCGACGGCGACGGATCGGTGCGGAAAGGGAAGAGCTCTCCCTCTCTCGCTCCGCCGCCTCCTTCTGCGAGATGGTGGACTCGCAGAAGTCGAGCATCGCCTTCCAGGACGCATCGCTGCCGAGCATCGTAGCCACGACGCGCGGCAGCGAGAGGTCCTCTCCAATGACCGCGACGAGGGCGGCGCGTTGCTCGTCGAATCCAGAGCAACGCGCCAGCGTGTGTTCCGCTGTGTCATCCTCGTCGCGGTCCGCGCAGTGATGGCACTGCGCCGTCGGTTCCCTTCCGGCTATCTTGTGCAAGTACCGGCCAAAACAACCATGGCCGGTCAACATTTGCGTCAGCCGGAAGGTGAGGCATCCGCGGTCGCGGCCCACCCAGTCCGCGAGAACCGGGCGGACCGCCTCGACGGTACGGAGGCCGGCCGACGGGTCCGCCAAGCGGCGAGACCACGCCTCCAGCACGGACCGCCGAGATTGGAGCCTCCGCGCTCGAACTACTCCTTCGCCGGGGCGCCCTTCCCCCCTAGAGCGGAGGTCGCTACGCCACCGGTAATCGGCAGCGAGCGCCTCCGCCTCCAGGTCCCAGGGTGGCGCCCCAGCGAGCAAGCACGCCGCCTCGAATGAGACGGTGCGGTATCCTCGGATCGCCCTGACCGCGATCGCGCGCTGTGGACGTCGCAGCGCGGCGACGTTCTGGCGGGTCAGGGCGTGGCACCATACGGGCGCGCCGTATAGTGCCATCGACCGCGCCACCCCCATGTAGAGGCGGCGCGCCACCTGATCGGGACCCCCGACGTTTGGAAGAAGCCGGCTCAGAGAGCCGGCTGTCGCCATCAGCCGAGGGCCCAATTTTTCGAAGTGAGCGCGGAAGCTCCACCGACCGTCCAATTCGAGGCCGAGGTACCGAAGACCGGTCACCCCGACCCCGACGCGGACGCCTCCGATCACGAGGTGGGCACCCAGAGGCGGCGCTCGTCCCGGCCCGTGAAATAACAGGGCCTGGGTTTTGTCGAGCGCCACCTCGAGCCCCAACCGTCGGATCCTAGTGACGACGTGTGCCACGCCTGCGCACGCCAGACGGGCAGACTCCCGGTAGAGTAACTATATACCTTTTTTTTTTTTTTTTTTTTTCGGGTAGAGGGCCGAACCTCCTACGAGGTCCCCGCGCAAAAGGGGCGCGCGGGGTATGTGAGACTCAACGATCTGCATGGTGTTGTGAGCAGACCGCGGGCCCAAGGATTTTAGAGCCCACCCACTAAACGACTCCTCTGCACTCTTACACCCGACGTCCGATCCCCTCCGAGGTCAGAACCCGGATGAGGTAGGGGGGCTACCGCGGTCAACACTACAACCAGACGGCGCGGCTCACCCCAAGGACGCCCAGCCGACGGAGCCTTCGAGGCGAATCGAAGGCTCTGAAACGTCGGCCGTCTCGGTACAGCAGCCCGTCGGGCCGCCCAGACGGTGCCGCTGGTGTCCCGGAATACCCCGCTGGACCAGAACCAGCCTGCCGGGTCGGGACGCGATACACCGTCGACCGGTCGCTCTATTCACTCCACGGCAGCGCGCTAGAGTGCTGGTAGCGCGCCGCGCGGCCTCACCCCCTCAGGTCGCCCCTTGACCTTCACCGGGGGGAGGCCGCCACAGAGTAACTATATACCTAACAGAACACTTTTTTTTTAATGCCCTTGTAGGCAGACGAGCATACGGCCCACCAGATGGTGAGTGGTTACCGTCGCCCATGGACTTCAGCAATGCCAGGGGCAGAGCCAAGCCGCTACCTACCGCAAAAGATAAACAGTTAAAGATTACACACCAAAATCTTACGCTACTTGATTCCGGGGACGAACCATCATGCGGTACTGATCTATTATTATTAACTCCACTCTAACTCGTTTGCTTAAAACAGCTTGACGCTTCTTTCGAAACTGAGAACAACTTTAATTTAAATTAATGCAAACTTTAATGAGTTTTCTTATGACAATGACTATCGCAAAAGTTATTCCACTAATTAAAGTTTTAGACATTGAGCAAAGCTAAAATACTTGTAGTTGTCACAAATAATCTTCTTGTAAAATCACCCTCGTGAATTATTTATGTTCGCTGACAAATTTACATTTGAAAGTTTCAATGTAACAAAATAAAGTCGGATATTTTTAATTAAAGCCATCATCTGATGGGCTTACTAAATATAAACCACACACTAACTCAATTTTTAACGAAAACGCACAAAACGATTTGAGTTTTGCATGCCTATTAGACTGTAGATCTAGAAGGCAAATATTTAAATCTCTATAGATATCAAGGTCAACGATGTTTCTTTTTAATTTTGACTTCGTCTTCCTTTTCTTGTTCTGATTAGGTTTGGTACTATAAATCATTTTCATGTTACAGTTTGATTCCGTATACACTTTTAGCCCAACGACTTAGGAAACTCTGCATTAATTAATCAAGGAAATGCCATGACCTGGGAAGAACGAAATGTAAAATTTAAGAAAATGTTGAGTGTTATAACTACCACTCCATATCCTTTCCATTAAGTAAAAACACCCATTTGCGACCTTTTTGAAACTTGTCTGTGGAAACTTTTAATTGGCTTTACTGTAATGTTAAATTTTAAGTTTTTTTTATAATTATTCACGTTCTGTGTGGCAATTAAAAAAAAAAAGAAAAAGTTAAACTACTAAATCTTTAAGTTCTTTGTGAACATTAGTCGCGTCTGCATTGACTCCAATAAAAATAGTTCTTGAGAGTCCAATTAGTAGAAAATATTGAATAAAATTCATAATACTTATGTTTTTTTGACAGAAGTAAACGATCGTTAACATTTGTATAACTTCAGAAGTTTTCAAAGTGGATTACTTCTGTTTGATAACTTTGACTATCGGTCTAACTTCAGTTACATTAGTTTTATTAAATTCATTAACTTAACCATTATTTAGATAATTCAATAATTGTTACGTTCCATTAATTCGAATTCTTTTTGTGAAGTCTAATTTGGATTATTAAGACATATCTGGATTTTTCATGCTTAATTTTTTTTAGTTTTTTTTTTCCAAAACCATTTTCTCCAGGTTCCAAAGCAATCTATATTAAGTAGTTCAGTTCACTGTGTAGATCATCATCAATAGTTATTCCTGGTTGATACGCATTAAGGAAAGGGTATAGAATTAAAAGTTTCTATGTCGTTCCACTGTGAAGCTAAATCAAAATATAGGAGTTTCCATTGCAAATTCGGATGGCGATTGGGCATAGCAGATGAACTTTGAGATGAATCGTTATCTACTCATCTACTTCAATTTGAAAAAGGGTAACATTCATCACAAAATTAAAGACATCAAAATCTACACGTAATATAATTTATATATCACTAAGAAAGACTGAGTCGCGTCACCGACAACTTCGAGATATCTTGTCATTACGCAAGTAAATTGCAGTGGCAAAGTATAATAGTTAGCATCGGGATAATCTGCTTTGAAACGATATAGACATATAACATAGTAACTTTGATACGAACACAAATCAGTTCTTTAGTATGATGACACTTTGATATCTGCCATAATAATAATGCTACGATAGTCACACTTTAGTAACAACGCAAACTTGAAATAATCTTAGTCCACTAAATTATCAGCTCATTTGAAACTTATAGTTAGAACACTAAGGATAAGTATTATTTCCTAAAATAAAATAAAAACATCGGTTGTCTGTAAAGTCAGTTTACTGAGGATAGTTGAACGTGACAACGTCATAAAAAAATAGAGGTGGAATGGTTTAATTTTTCAATTATCACAATTATCGTTGCTATAAACAATTGACACCACATTCACTTTTCACTGAACTTCATACTTGACGAAAACATGTAAATGTATATTGTATAGCAGCTGTCCACGCGGATGTATCGCTCACCCTAAAATCGCGAACTATAACATGGTCAGGAACGACAGGCTCTCTGCCCGTGGTGGTGGTACCGTCATTTACTATAGAAGAGCCCTGCATTGCGTCCCGCTCGATCCTCCCGCGCTCGCTAATATCGAAGCATCAGTGTGCCGAATCTCACTGACGGGACACGCGCCGATCGTTATCGCGTCCGTTTATCTTCCACCGGATAAGATCGTTCTAAGCAGTGATATCGAGGCGCTGCTCGGCATGGGGAGCTCTGTCATTCTGGCGGGCGACCTAAATTGTAAACACATCAGGTGGAACTCACACACCACAACCCCGAATGGCAGGCGGCTTGACGCGTTAGTCGATGATCTCGCCTTCGATATCGTCGCTCCGCTAACCCCGACTCACTACCCGCTAAATATCGCGCACCGCCCGGATATACTCGACATAGCGTTATTAAAAAACGTAACTCTGCGCTTACACTCGATCGAAGTAGTTTCAGAGTTAGATTCAGACCACCGTCCCGTCGTTATGAAGCTCGGTCGCGCTCCCGATTCCGTTCCCGTCACGAGGACTGTGGTGGATTGGCACACGCTGGGCATCAGCCTGGCTGAATCTGATCCACCATCGCTCCCGTTTAACCCGGACTCTATCCCGTCTCCTCAGGATACCGCTGAAGCCATAGACATCTTAACGTCACACATCACCTCGACATTAGATAGGTCATCGAAACAAGTTGTAGCGGAGGACTTCCTTCACCGCTTCAAATTGTCCGACGATATTAGGGAACTCCTTAGAGCTAAGAACGCCTCCATACGCGCATACGACAGGTATCCTACCGCGGAAAATCGTATTCGAATGCGTGCCCTACAACGCGACGTAAAGTCTCGCATCGCCGAAGTCCGAGATGCCAGATGGTCTGATTTCTTAGAAGGACTCGCGCCCTCCCAAAGGTCTTACTACCGCTTAGCTCGTACTCTCAAATCGGATACGGTAGTAACTATGCCCCCCCTCGTAGGCCCCTCAGGCCGACTCGCGGCGTTCGATGATGACGAAAAAGCAGAGCTGCTGGCCGATACATTGCAAACCCAGTGCACGCCCAGCACTCAATCCGTGGACCCTGTGCATGTAGAATTAGTAGACAGTGAGGTAGAACGCAGAGCCTCCTTGCCACCATCGGATGCGTCACCACCCGTCACCCCAATAGAAGTTAAAGACTTGATCAAAGACCTACGTCCTCGCAAGGCTCCCGGTTCCGACGGTATATCTAACCGCGTTATTAAACTTCTACCCGTCCAACTCATCGTGATGTTGGCATCTATTTTCAATGCCGCTATGGCGAACTGTATCTTTCCCGCGGTGTGGAAAGAAGCGGACGTTATCGGCATACATAAACCCGGTAAACCAAAAAATCATCCGACGAGCTACCGCCCGATTAGCCTCCTCATGTCTCTAGGCAAACTGTATGAGCGTCTGCTCTACAAACGCCTCAGAGACTTCGTCTCATCCAAGGGCATTCTCATCGACGAACAATTCGGATTCCGTACAAATCACTCATGCGTTCAACAGGTGCACCGCCTCACGGAGCACATTCTTGTGGGGCTTAATCGACCAAAACCGTTATACACGGGAGCTCTCTTCTTCGACGTCGCAAAAGCGTTCGACAAAGTCTGGCACAATGGTTTGATTTTCAAACTATTCAACATGGGTGTGCCGGATAGTCTCGTGTTCATCATACGAGACTTCTTGTCGAACCGCTCTTTTCGATATCGAGTCGAGGGAACCCGCTCCTCCCCACGACCTCTCACAGCTGGAGTCCCGCAAGGCTCTGTCCTTTCACCCCTCCTATTTAGCTTATTCGTTAACGATATTCCCCGGTCGCCGCCGACCCATTTAGCTTTATTCGCCGACGACACGACTGTTTACTATTCCAGTAGAAACAAGTCCCTAATCGCGAAGAAGCTTCAGAGCGCAGCCTTAGCCCTAGGACAGTGGTCCCGAAAATGGCGCATAGACATCAACCCAGCGAAAAGTACTGCGGTGCTATTTCAGAGGGGAAGCTCCACACGGATTTCCTCCCGGATTAGGAGGAGGAATCTCACACCCCCGATTACTCTCTTTAGACAACCCATACCTTGGGCCAGGAAGGTCAAGTACCTGGGCGTTACCCTGGATGCATCGATGACATTCCGCCCGCATATAAAATCAGTCCGTGACCGTGCCGCGTTTATTCTCGGTAGACTCTACCCCATGATCTGTAAGCGGAGTAAAATGTCCCTTCGGAACAAGGTGACACTTTACAAAACTTGCATAAGGCCCGTCATGACTTACGCGAGTGTGGTGTTCACTCACGCGGCCCGCACACACATAGACACCCTACAATCCCTACAATCCCGCTTTTGCAGGTTAGCTGTCGGGGCTCCGTGGTTCGTGAGGAACGTTGACCTACACGACGACCTGGGCCTCGAATCATTTCGGAAATACATGAAGTCAGCGTCGGAACGATACTTCGATAAGGCTATGCGTCATGATAATCGCCTTATCGTTGCCGCCGCTGACTACTCCCCGAATCCTGATCATGCAGGAGCCAGTCACCGTCGACGCCCTAGACACGTCCTTACGGATCCATCGGATCCAATAACCTTTGCATTAGATGCCTTCAGCTCTAATACTAGGAGCAGGCTTAGGGACCCCGGTAACCGTACTCGTCGAACTCGACAAAGAGGTCGACGTGCAACCTAACCCATGCATCAGCCCGCTGAGTTTCTCGCCTGATCTTCTCAGCGGGTCGCGATTCCGATCCGGTAGTAGATTCATTCGCGAAACAATTGCTCTTGAGTTGTTAGGTCTCCTTCGGAGGCGCTCGGGCAGTTGTTAGCAAATCCCACCCCTCTTGGCTGAGCCTTTGCTCGCCCACCTGTCCTGGTGAAACTGGAAAGGCCTTTGGGCCACCAGTAAACTTTCAATCATAAAAAAAAAAAAAAAAAAAAAAAAAAAAAAAAAAAAAAAAAAAAAAAAAAAAAAAAAAAAAAAAAAAAAAAAGTATCGCTCACCCAAGTAGGAGAGAGACAGATGTCGAACGCTGCCGAACGCGGAGGCCGATTGTGCCTCTTTGTCGCTCGTTGCGCACTCTCGCTTGCACTTTAAGCCTTAAATGGAACGCCTCAGAGCGAGGTAACGCCGCATGACTCATGTTTTTTCGTGCGTGCAGCCGGCTCCATCGAAATATAAGACGTTATCACTTCCAAAAAAATGTATATCTACTCTCGCTATACTTAACGCGTGCCCTAACTGTTATAAAACAAAAACCACACAAATAAATTTAAGCGGAAATAAAACTACGGCTTCAATTACTAAAGTAAACCAATCAAAAAATCATTTCCGATTGCCGACGTAATTTAGTTAGTCGAACCGAAATCCGAACGGAAATAAGGGAAACCGTAGACAAATAGGTATCCCAAAATAATCCGAACACAGAACGATTCGAGATTAATTACCGTAATTCACGAATACAGAACCAAAAGACGGATGTGCCATTTTTTTTTCGCTAATAACAACTCTATGTTATAAGATACAGATTCTTTTTTTAATTATTTACCCGGCCAGACCAATAAGGACGTGAAGGTTTGTTATACAGAGTGGAAACGTTCCTAAAAATGACATAGTTGCGCAGTGCTATTGATATTTTCAAGACTATCTATATCTAATTGATTTTTCGGAAATTTTATATTTTATGATTGTACAATAACATAAAGGAGAAAGAGCACTAGCAGTAGCTTTCCATTGAAATTTGAGTGCATAGATTAAATTTAAATAATCTTTATTACTAATTAGCTGACCCGGCAGACTTCGTAGTGCCTCATTCGATAAATAAAAGACACGTCAAAGGAAAAACAAAATTGTTCGTTTTTATATAATTACGAGCTTTTTTATATTTTCTCACCTTTTAAACCTTCTCTGGACTTCCACGAATAATTCAAGACCAAAATTAGCCAAATCGGTCCAGCCGTTCTCGAGTTTTAGCGAGACTAACGAACAGCAATTCATTTTTATATATATAGATTACCGTTAATTTTTTTTTCGAGTTCATATTTTTTAATTTCTTGATTGTTTGGGTGGACGCGCGAGCTCACGGCCCACCTGGTGTTAAGTGGTTACCAGAGCCCATAGACACCTACGACCCAAATGCCACCACCCGCCTCGAGACATAAGTTCTAAGTATCAGTTTTAACAGTTAACGTTTTAACGGCTGCCTTACCCTTCAAACCAAAACGCATTACTGCTTCACGGTAGAAATAGGCAGGGTGATGGTATGACTCAAGATGTCCTACCATCATTAGGAAATGTCACATATGAGTTTCCATAGTAAAATCCGTATTTGCCGAATTTAGACACTGGCATAGTAACATCGCATTGCTTGATAAAGTGCCTCGGGCGTTTTATTCTTGAAGCCAGACAGCAGTGGTTGTGCATTATTTTATTTTAAATTCGGGTATATTTATTATACACCATTCGTGAGAGATCCAGCGCGTTTTGCTTTATAAACGCGTTTTGCTTTATAAAGCACAAGTCCGGCCTCGCGTGGAATACTGCTCTCATCTGTGGCCGTGGCTCCTAAATACCAGCTTTTTCCATTTGACTCCATGCAGAAGGGGACCGTTTGGATTGTCGATAATCCCACTCTCGCGGATCCTTTGGAGCATCTGCATCTGCGGAGGGACTTTGTGTCCCTCTGTATTTGGCACCGTACCTTCTATGGGGAGTGCTCTGAGGAATTGTTTGAGATGATACCATCATCTCATTTTTACCATCGCACCGCCCACCATCGGAGTAGAGTTCATCCATACTACTTGGAGCCACTGCGGTCATCCACAGTGCGTTTCCAGAGGTCTTTTTTGCCACGTACCATCCGGCTATGGAATGAGCTCCCCTCCATGGTGTTTCCTGAGCGCTATGACATATCTTACTTCAAACGAGGCTTATGGAGAGTACTTAAAAAAACCCACCTTGAATAAAGGTACGAATATGTCGAAAAATCTGAATTATGTTTAGCGAGAGTCGTCGGTCCTACGGATTATGCGAACTAACGTATCATATCATTCTCATGCAAGATCTACACTGCAAATAAAAATTCACATTTACTTTGTCGTCCGCGCGAAAACAATTTTCACTTATCTTAATTAATGAAACCGATTACGTTCCCATAAAGATAATTAATTGATTGGTTTTTGTTCAATACTCCAGGATGGTCGCCGCGATATATGTTTTTGTTTTTATTATCTTTATTCTAGAGATTGTTAAAGCGGGTATGTTTGTATTCATATCTAATATTTTTATTTAATTATTGCGTAAATGGGTGAACGAGGTCACGGCCCACCAGGTTTTAAGAGATTATTCCTACTCATAGACGTGAATAATGATCACCTGCCTTGAAACTTGGGATCTATATTTGCTTAGTGATTACGCAAATCATATTTTTTGTGTATTTCATTTTTGTTATTTCTTTATCTTGAATGTCACTTTTGAACATGAGTCATGTACATACGTAAAAACTTTCATTAAAATAAAATAACAATGGCTTAAAGATCTATTGTAATTAATATCCAACAGTTCCACCAGAAGCCTGTTTTGCGGAGTTTCGATGGGATGACTGCGGTAAACCTCCAGTGCCGGTCATGTACTATTGGAAGCCTGGATCCAGGTGTGAGGTCGGAATGTGGCGGGGCTGCTTCCCGAACCCGAACATGTTTCAAGATGAACATGAATGCATTACCAGCTGCATCTTCAGTGTACGAGCCATGGCCCACGCCTATCATCAGGAACTGAATCTTAATGAAGCAAATATCATGGGTCTAGAGCAGTTCAAAGAAACTACCGCTGTTACGGAGTCTGGTCTTCAAGAGACGACTGTTGCAGGAACAGATGAAGGGAATGCAACAGTGAGCGAATCTCAAGGTAATGCGACAAGTGCCCGAGAAGCGATGAATGCAACTAATGCGGACTCAGCGACAACTATAGCCACCGTCGTAGAAGCTGCGTCTAACAAAACAAATTGAATTTACAAAATTCATTTTCACTAACCGAATTCGAATTGGCAATATTTTTTCTGAATCTATTATTAACGACTAAGAAATAATAACAGATTTTCTTATAGAAAAACCCGTAATAATATATCGGTCGAATGTTTCTTACGTTGAAAAATGTTTTCAGTATTCAAATTTAGATGATAATTTAAATTGTACTTATTGTAACATGATAAAAATATTAATTGTTTATTGTGTTATCTATAAAGGTATATGTCAGAATTGTTTATATGATTCTATTCAAACGTGCTATTAATCCTAATTATTTTAGTATTTTGTTTATTCTGTTGAAATCACTACGCACATAAACATTGAATTCGCATTTCCAATTCTATTTCGTTTGTTTTAAAAGACATTGTGCGAGATAATTTAAAAAAAAAAAAATTGGTGAATGATACCACAACTCAATTTTATTGTTAAGCGGTTATCGGATCCCATAGACACAACAACGCGAATGGCTGACGCACTACGCACTATGAGTAGTGAGGTCGATCCTTTAGATTCTATGTTTAATGAATTCATAATAATGAAATAAAGACAATTGAAGTACATATCCGAGCGTCCTCATAATACTTCCTGTCACCACTAAAATTAGACCATTAACCAGTTAGATACAGTCTCAAAATAATATAAAGTACTAGGAAACCTTGATAATTACTAGTGGTAGGACCTCTTGTGAGTCCGCACGGGTAGGTACCACCAGCCTGCTTATTTCTGGCGTGAAGCAGTAATGCGTTTCGGTTTGAAGGGTGGGGCAGCCGCTGTAACTATACTTGAGACCTTAGAACTTATATCTCAAGGTGGGTGGCGCATTCACGTCGTAGATGTCTACGGGCTCCGGTAACCACTTAATACCATGTGGGAGGTGAGCTCGTCCACCCATCTAAGCGATAAAATAAAAAAATTCAGCTTTTTATCTCTGTTCTTATTCGTAGTCGAGAATTCTGGAAGCTTGTGAAATATGTTTGCAGTACATCGTGCATTGTGTATTGGATGGATTAATTTAGTTTCGAGGCTTCGGTCGCAGCCTGGTGAGATTTATACGTATGAGGAGTGCGAACTATGGGGCTCCGGTGAAAAATTGCTCTGGCCAGACAAAGAGCCCGGGTATTTCGGATAATTGCTGAATTATTATTGGTATATTGCTAACGTAAACCACACCGGACAATTTCAAGATCCGTTGCGCTTAGATAAAACTTAGTCATAAAATGAAATATGCTATGGTAGGTCGTCTTAAAGCCAGACGGTATGTAAACAAATTATCTCTTCAAACACAATGTGGATAAACGCCCAAGTTCTGTCTAAAACTATTTCTCCAGTAGAGGGTGGAGAGATGGCGGGATTTTCTCAAATAATTCCTCAGGTTTGTACTTCCCCTACCATGTCTATAGGTTCTGGTAGTCACCTGATGCTTGGTAGCTACTTAACCACAAATTATTGGTCCGTCTATGTGAATTTATAGTTAAATCTGTGTGCAGTTAATAGCAACCCGTTCAATATCCATTAATATAAGCCCTGTAGTGCACGTACCGTTATAAAACAATGTATCGTACTGTAAACACCGGTTGGTGTATGAAAAATGTCCTTATATCAGACGCGGAGAGCTATGCTTTAAGGCTGCGGTTTTATTAAGATAGCAAAAACGAAACACATTATATTTTTTCTAGCGACAATGTGGATGGTTACAAAACAGTTGGTTGATTTTATCTAATAACTTACTAAGTTTTTAAGCGTTAAGATTAAAAAATTAGAAACCACAAATTTATTTAAATTGAAGTAAATTTAAACACATTTAATACAAGTTCTGAATCGGTGCCGTGGATCCAGAGATCCATTAATTTATATCATGAGTGTAGAATAATCTGACTAACTGACAAATTTAGATTTATTTTATGTATTACATTTTCTAGTTGTGATTGTTAATTTAAATTTAAAAAACCAAAACAGACTGTGCAAAAAGACATAATTACAAACCCTAAAATTCATTAAATTTTTCTAGTTCTTAAATAAAGTAAAAGCAAATGGATTGACAAAAATATGTGGAAATATATTGCCAAATTTAAGCGTACATAATGGAATGTTGAAATAAGGAAAATGCAAATAAAAAAAACACGTGTGGCACTCGGGGACTGCCGCCGTAAAGCTATTGCATAGCATTTTTTATCAACTTATGTAATTATAATTAGACAATAATAAAATAAGACCACGCTATATTTATAAACATTAACAAAAGCAAAACATTAACTGTCCTTTTCACATTCATAAGCTAGACCGCGCGAGAGAGAGATGGGCAGTCTTTTTATGATGCGCATGCAGTGCGACGTCACGTCGCGCGCTTGTTCACAAACACTACACAAGCGCAACGTGGTGTTGAACGCGAGCTACATGGTAGGCGGAGTGGGGTGTTAGGTTTTATTTTCGTTACGGAATTTCTTGATTCGGTCGCCTCACTCAAAACCCACGATAAAAGCTATACAATAGCTTAAAAATATAATCAGTATATATACACAAAAAATAAAATTAATCACATATGCACGTATACTATAATTGAAACTTTAACCACAAGTCTCGAGGTGGGTTGCGATGTTTACGCTGTTATTTTTATAGGTTCGATTTACAATTTCAAACAAACTTTAAGCTCCTCGGTACATCTATAATTTAAAAAAACATTTCATAGAAGGAAAAAAACAAGTAGCATAGTTAATCTTTTCACAAAACGCTTTTGCTCTATTCCCATGTCCGTGCCTTATACCTTAGCCGTCGTATGATTTATCGTCGCATATACAGTAGAACGCTACCGATACTTGCTCGAGTACGTGGGAAGTATATTTTTGTTCTCCGTCAATGTTTAATCTTACCTCTTTTATCGGTGACAGTCAATTTGTTGAATTTGAATTTTGTCATGATAAATAGGATATACGACTTGTGATTCATATCGGTGCCTGGCGAATGTGATTCTATCTTGTTTGTTTACCTATTAAACTCATTGATACCTTACTGTGCCTATTAGAAAATTTATGAAGTACCCTCATCTGTCGAACAATACTAGACTATGATCAACGTTTAGCACCGAATCAAAAGGTATTTCATTTAAGTGCGTCTTCACAGTCGATTTCAATCTTGACTGAATTGCTCATTCAGATACAGTTCTTTGCATGAAAAGAATATGCAAGAAACTTTTTAGATTTTTTTCCAAATCTTTATTATATCTGTGCGTGTGTTTGTCACTAAACTCCTCTTAAACGGCTGGACCGATTTAAATGATTTTATATGCGTTTGGGTGGCACTCTGGATGGTTTAGATTCACAAATCAGCCCGTCAGATGGCACTGCAGTCGGTATCTTTCTTATTATGAATCTTTTCTAGAAGTTATTTATATGGCAAAACAACGTTTGCCGGGCCAGCTAGTATAATGATATATTTGCACTACAAAATATTTAGAAGATACTTAAGACGTACCTACGTACCTAAATTACTTTACCAGTCACGCGTGTTTATAAAACAAGAGGAAATTGATCTTGAAATGAATGAATAAGCCATAAAAACACAAGCGTAATTGCTGAGAGTGAGTAGGTATTGTAAGTCCGCAAAGTCGTCAAAGATCTCGCTCTGATGACACAAATATTACACAATACTTTTGAAAATTCGACTTCACACAAGGAAGTCCTCTTACTACCAGATGTACTATATCGTTGAGTCATTTTTATACACGGCTATGAAAACAGTCAGTCTGTGAACAGAAAAATAAACAGTTTCGATGCAATCTAGTTCACAGAGAAACAGGAGGATCGTTTGAGACGTTTGAGACGTTTCACACAGAGGAGGGATGAATTCAACTAGCTTTTATTCACGAAACTTGAAAGTCACACCGAGCTTTAAAGATAAGTTCGGTAACGCGGTCGTTGTTGAAACACAACGAACTGGAAAGTATGATAAATATGTTTATCTCGTAACGTGGCTTGTTCGAAGTTGTACTGGTTGCAGTCAAACTGCGATTAAGGTTGTTGCGAAAGAGTCGAGGGCAAAGTTTAGCTAGTTAGCTAGTTTGACTTGCTGTCTGTCGTTTTTCTATGACCAGATTTACAGGATAATGTGTTGGGATTTCGAGACTGTGGCCATATCGAAGGTGGAAAGGTTTAAGTGACATTTTTGTAATTTTACAGAAGATATTTTATTGCTTAGATGGGTGGATGAGCTCACAGCCGACCTGGTGTTAAGTGGTTACTGGAGCAAATAGTCATCTACAACGTAAATGCGCCACCCGCCTTGAGATGTAAGTTCTAAGGTCTCAAGTATAGTTACAACGGCTGGCCCACCCTTCAAACCGAAACGCATTGCTGATTCACGGCAGAAATAGGCAGGGTGGTGGTACCTACCCGCGCGGACTCACAAGAGGTCCTACCACCAGTAAGAATGGAATACATATCATAACAAAAAAAACTTCTTCAGCTACTTGAAAGGAGTAAACTTTATTGAAGTTCAGTTAAAATCATCGAACTGTTAATGCTAATATCAAATAAAGCGCACCTTTAATTATGAAGATAAATCTCGCGTATTACGCGAAATTTTGATTAAACTAAGCAGCTTTTCACCCCCCGATATGATCTCAATGTGGGTGGAGCTTTTCATTAATTCATTTTATGATGTCCATGGGCTCCTGTAACGACTTTTTATTAGACGTTCCGTGAGTTCGTTCAGCTATTTAAGCAATACTAGTAGAAATGTATGAGTTTACAAGCTAACAAATAGCAGAGTTCATCCATAATACCTGGAGCCACTGCGTTCATTCACAATACGTTTCCAGAGATCTTTTTTGCCACGTACCATCCGGCTTTGGAATGAGCTCCCCTCCACGGTGTTTCCCGAGCGCTATGACATGTCCTTCTTCAAACGAGGCCTGTGGAGAGTACATAATGGTAGGCAGCGGCTTGGCTGTGCCCCTGGCATTGCTGACGTCCATGGGCGACGGTAGCCACTCACCATCAGGTGGACCGTATGCACATTTGCCTACAAGGGCAATAAAGAAAGTATCCACAGTGTATATATAGAATTCATTATGTTCATCACGCTAAGTGGTTCCAGAAATTAAAACTAAGCACACTCGTTATCCTAATATCAGTATTTTAAAAAAATGTTACGAAATAGGACTTCCTGATTTAAATTACATTCTCCATTTAAATATACTCACAATTTTTCGCTTAAAAAATTAACTCTTTATGAATTACGTCTGAAACAGACTTGATGGCTGAGCTTGGGACATTAATTTATTTACAATTTGTCCAACAAAACCATACAAACCCTCTTGAATGGTAGTTAAGGGAAATGAGTATTTTGTGAAACAATAATGTCTCAATGGAAATTATTGTTAGTGCAGAAGACTTTTACGTGGAAATAAATGAAATGCTTGCTGCTTATATGGGTTGACTTGGAACTAAAGTTTACAGGGTGATGACAGCATTTCTGAACATAGCCAATGATATGTTGAGCAGACCTGAGTTGTGAGTATACGCGTTCAGACCACACCCCATAATCGAAAGAGATAGTAAAATGTATTTCGAAAATATAAATAGCGTACAAGAAAAGAAAATTAAGTGAAAGAACAATACAAAAATTATAACAGATACACGTTGTTGATTCTATGAAATACGTTTTCAGCAATTCCAGACCATAAATCATTCTCTGGAAGTACAATGGTGCAGGAAAATGGAGCGCGCTAATCCGATGAAAACACGAGGTCTGGACAGTTGCGAACAAAAATGTTACGTCGAAATAGCACTGAAATTAGATTTGTTTAAGAGCTTTTTTGTATGTCCATATGTTTCTTTTATAACAGAAACTGTTCGGATGGGGCTCAGAGAAATCGATAATGCCCGAGATAGAACCAAGTTGTTACTGTAGCTCTTGTCAAACAAGATTTACATTTATTATACCTATTTATTTACAAGCTTTTATGAGTAAAGTGAGATGTCATTAAATATATAGTAGACTGAAGGAATAAATAAAGACGGTACTCATTATACTGAAAGTAAGTGGATACCTACTACTACTCATATTTATAATATTAATTATTATATATTAAATTTTATATTTTACTTCAATCACGAGAATCAAATATAAAACATGTGCTATTCGTCGTCAGGTTATTCTCGTAATAATATGTCACAAAAAGTTATTTAAATTTGAGGTATTCTATTTAGCGTTAACATTAACCGAATGAATGAAAGGAGTATTTTTAACGCTGCTAATTATTCATACAGTATAATGAACCTTTACTAAATTTTGACACACGTACGATATAAATAGTAAAATGTGGTGAACCTTTTTGCCTACCTGTTGCTAATAATCTCGCGTGCCAGCTGCACTGAAAGTCTGGGTGAGCTGACGGAATCTACCCGGGAGATTTTGCTAAAATCTGCCCTAATAAGAGCAGTCTTTGCTGAATCTACCGTTGGATCGGAATCGCGAAATAAACAATAACGTGAAATAGACATTTTACTAGACACCTACGTAGGGCGTGACAATCGGATACAACATACTTTGAAATTAAGTGCCATTAGATAAGTCTATTAATTTTTTTAACGACGAAGCAAACGCTTTTTATTTAATTTTCGATTTCATTACTTATCAAGGCTTAAAGTGATTCCAATTCTTTTAAGAATATTCCAAAAACAACAACTAAATTGACAGTGGAAAAGTTCAGCGTGGGCTGAGAAAACCACAATTTTTTGCGAGATCGTGTTCTCATAGAAGTTGAGCGTCTAGTTAATATTTTAGTTTGAGACAAAAATACGATGCCCGTTTGTGCAGAAAAACTATATTTTTCCAATGTCTCATGCTACACCCACAGAGTCTGAAGCGTCATAAAGCATGTCAGTCTCACTACACAGTGTATCACGCTATTCTCGACATAAAAATAAAATGAGCATGTCGCCAGCGAACGATACAGGGTTTTACGAGAAAAGGAGCATAATATATAAACTATTTTATTCAATTAAAGTTGAAGACTATCATAACACACACAGTTGAATTTTTACGGTTTCATCTTAAATCCGATTAACTTCATGAATGATTAGAAGATTTTACGGTTGGCAGCGGCTTAACTCTGTTCCTGGCATTACTGACGTCCATGGACGACGGTAACCACTCACCATCAGGTGAGCCGTATGCTCGTCTGTCCCTAAAGACAATAAAAAAAAGATTGTAAGCACTGTAAGTCACCGCGGTTGGATCCCACGAAAAATAGTTTCGAAGACTGAAGGAATAATAATCGAACCAGTGAAATATAATAATTTGCGTAATTTTTATACAATTGACGCAGATGTCAAGTGTCACAGCGGTATTTAATTTGTGATCTCTATGGACTTCAATAGCCACTCAATTAAAGCTGAGCCGTGAGCTGGTTCACAAGGACTAAGCATAAAAAACTCGACAATTACGATTATATATATGTATCTTACGAAAAATAGTTTCAAAGACTGAAGGAATAATAAAAGTACCAGCAACTCATTATAATTTGCGTAATTCTTATACAATTGACGCAAATGTCAAATGTCACGGCAGTATTTAATTGATGACTTTTTTTTATTGCCTTTGTAGGCAGACGAGCGTACGGCCCACTTAAGTGGTTACCGTCGCCCATGGACTTCAGCAATGCCAGGAGCAGAGCCAAGCCGCTGCCTATCGAATATCGAAATCGATAGACTTCAGTAGCCACTTAATACAAGCAGGTCCGTGAGCTGGTTTACATGCCTGTGCTTTTTAATTACGACTATATTTTATGCGCGGCGTTATTCCTACCTATTTTTACATGAAATAAAATTTTGAAACGGAATTGTCACGACAAAATAACCAACATACAAATATTATTTTTACCCGATATATGGAGTACAAAAGCTAGTCAGTAGCGGAGCTGGTCTGACGGTGACAGGACCTCTGCAGGTGGCCGACCACTGCGGTTACACTACCCTATTATCCATATATCGTATAAGCTATCTAGCGGTCATAAATGCGGTGTGATGCTGAAACTATTTCACATATATTTGTAAAGAAATTGGTTTGGATATTTTACTGAACGAAATTTTGTTTACGTGGCTTTTGTTGTTGACGGAGTTCTTTGGATGACGGATTGTTCTTTAGTATTTTAATCGTTACGGATCCTCCCGATCCATTAACGGTGCTTTTAGGTATCTCAAACACCGTCCTCGCCGAACCCGTTGCTTGCGACAAAGGGCTCGACGAGTAAATTAACCCATAGACACAGCCCATTTAGTTTTTCGCCGGATCTTCTCAGTGGGTCCCGTTTCCGATCCGGTGGTAGATTCTGCGAAGCACTGCTCTTGCTAGGGCCAGTGTTAGCAAAGCTCCCGGTTTGAGCCCCGTGAGCTCACCTACTAGTTCGATAAATCTACAATAACCCCCGGGGTTACGAGAATAGGTAGAAAAAAAAAGTTAATAGGAAGAAGAACTAAGAATTTAAAGGTTTTATTTTTAAAATAACAACTAAACAATAAATAACAAAGAACAAATCGTGCATGGTGATTCGGCCTCAAAATAGGATTCCCTGTGTTATGGATACCAGAGACTGAATTACATTCCTATATACGTTTAAGTACATAATATATAAATAATAAACGTCCAAACAAAGAGCAAAACAAACCTGTTCTTCAAACAAATATTTGTACGATGCTAGAATTAAACACATGAACCTCCGCGCAGCAGAAGCGCAAACTACTGCACCAACAAGCAACTAATTATAATACTGACTCTTACCATATATAAATTCTTCTAAGCGTAGCTTGTACAACGTGACACCTTTTTAAAGTAACTGATATATATACGTCGTCGTGGCCTAAAGCTTAAGACGTCCGGTGCATTCGTGTGTAACGATGTAAAGGTGTTCGAATCCCGCAGGCGGGTACCAATTTTTCTAAGGAAATACGTACTCAACAAATGTTCACGATTGACTTCCACGGCGAAGGAATAACATCGTGTAGTAAAAATGAAACCCGCAAAATTATAATTTGCGTAATTACTGGTAGGACCTCTTACGGGTTCGCACGGGTAGGTATCCACCACCCTGCCTATTTCTGCCGTGAAGCAGTAATGCGTTTCGGTTTGAAGGGTGGGGCAGCCGTTGTATCTATACTTGAGACCTTAGAACTTATAACTCAAGGTGGGTGGCGCATTTACGTTGTAGATGTCTATGTGCTCCAGTAACCACTTAACACCAGGTGGGTTGTGAGCTCGTCCACCCATCTAAGCAATAAAAAATCTCCGGTAGCCGCTTAACACCAGGTTGGCCGTCAGCTCGTCCACAAACCTAAGCAATAAAAAAAACTGAAGTAAGCTTTGACTGGGCCTATACGGATTATACTTATATTTTATTAGTTTTACTCACACAAAACATTCAGTTGTATCTACAACAAATTAACTTGCAACATTACGAGTATATTTGTAATCAATAATTTCTTCTATTTATTCAGTTTCTTAAATAAACGTTTGCAGTAACAATATAGACGATGCGGTTAGAATTTTGGTGCAACCGAGAAACCTTCAGTAAACACGCAGCGCACACCGATCTGTGTTTTTAGTGTTCGCTTCCATTGCTTTCTACGACACGAGAATCTATTCTTTTACCATCAAAGTCGTCAGTCTATGAAAACTGCAAAGCTGCAACTTGCGACCTTAGAAATAATTATTTATTTTAAGATTAAGCAATGCACCGGTGTTCGAATCCCATAGGCGGGTACCAATTTTTCTAAGGAAATACGTATTCAACAAAATATGTTCACGATTGATTTCCACGGTGAAGGAATAACATCGTGTAGTAAAAATCAAACCCACAATATCATAATTTGCCTAATTACTGTTGGCAGGACCTCTTGTGGTCCGTACGAGTAGGTACAACACCCCGCCTAGTTCTGCCGTGAAGCAGAAATGCGTTTTGGTTTGAAGGCTGGGGCAGCCGTTGTAACTATTCTGAGACATAACTCATATTATTATCTCATGGTGGGTGGGGGTATTTACATTGTAGATATCTACAGGCTCCAGTAACCACTAAGCACCAGGTAGGCTGCGAGCTCGTCCATCCATCTAAGCAATAAATAGATACCTTTTTGCAAACTGAGTGGCTACATAGATGACGTATATAAGAGACATGCTCACAAAGGATCATTTAAAGGAATAATCATCAAAATTATCATTTCGTCAAAAACTGTTACATTTTAAGTGTGAAGCGCTTGAAGTCGCAAGGAACTCTCAAACTATTTGCCATTCTAAAAATTACGAACCGTTATTCTACGATAATCCAACAAACTGTTTGTAGAGTTTTGCCAAGTTTTGCCACAAATACATCTTAAAACTAATACTTCAACATAATATAGCAAGTTTATAGATAAGTGCTTTATGTAGATAAATTTCAATGCAAATAAGCCGTGCATGTGTATCCGTATAACATTGAAAACACTCTCCGATACTGACACTGTTGTCTTAAGCAAATTGTCTAGGAATGACGACAATGAAACTATGTTTGTGGCCTGAAAAGCCTGTATATAACGTACGTGTTCTGTTTGATCGTATCATTGCCATTCAAATTGGAACTCTTTTGTTACAATTTTAGTGCATAGGTTTGTTTCGATGATTATAAGCGTGTGTTAATTTTGAACTATGACTTACCGAACTATCTTCCAGTAACAACAGTACCACACGGTAATTTTTAATGCTCTTATAACTCGTACTTTCAATATTAAAAAGTAAATATTGAACGTTTCTGATAATTTTAATTATCGTATTTCTTAATGTAGTAAAAAAAAACAGTTACAAGGCCATGAAACTTGAAAATTGCCGTTTTTTTTTATAAACTATTCTTTTGGCTTCAAGATCCTAACTATATGAACTCATCTGGTTCGTATTGAATTCAATCCCTTTTTTTTTACAGGAGCGTATGACTGCTTTTCCGAAGAAATGCTTGGAGCACTACGATTAAGATCTCTGTGATCGGATTGTAGATTAGATCGATTTTAAAGCGCTTTTCGTGTCCACAACAGAATAAAGTCCAAACAGAAAGTGAAACGGAACTTCGTAATAAATTAGGTACAGCAATGAATCATGACACGCGACAGAATTTTATTAAGAGGGGTGATGTTAACTAAGATACGAGTATTACCAACGGAGACGGCGGTCATGCGTGCCGCCTTATCGGGGTTCGATCCCCATTCGAGAACAATGCGTTTGGTAATTATCATTACGAATAAATACGTGTGGTTCAGATCGCAATATCTGTTTTGTAATTCGGTTATTCTGTGGATATTACATATAAATTTGTTAGCTTCACATCTAATTTTTTTTTCTTTTTTTTCCTACCTATGCTGATCACCCTGAGAGGCTATTTCAGCTTCACCCTAACGTGTGTAGGTGAGCTGACGGGGCTCAAGCCGGAGTGTTACTAACACTGACCCTAGCAAGATCAAAATCTACCACCGGATCTGATACGCGACCCACTGAGAAGATCCGGCGAGAATCTGAGTGGGCTGTCACATCTAAAGGTAACTTATTATTGCAAAGATACGGTAGATAAGGTAAGATAAGCCTACTGAGTTTATTACCGGATTCTCTCAGTGGATCGCGATTCCGATCCATCGGTAGATTCTGCGAAGCACTGCTCTTGCTAGGACTTGTGTTAGCAAATTCTTTCAGGTTAAGCCCGTGAACTCGCCTATCCGTCCGCAAGCTGGAATAACCCCATAATCTACCGGTGAATTTGTATACTTATAATACGTTTATTATCTACTTTAATTTAATTAGAAAAAAAATCCCTAATCTTTCCGAATTTGCGAAAATCCCCTTAGTATACTGTGAGGAAAAAAGAAACGCATATCGTGACTTCAAACTTTTGATGATTTGACCAAACGAACATGTCACCGTTTTGGGACAAGACCGTATAATTACCACATTCTATGAAGGGACGAAATGCGTACACCGAATTATGTATGTTCTGGTTAATAAGTGCAGTAGTCGATCGGACTGTACACGGCATCAATAAATGGGTACGTTAGGTTATCACTGGTGGTAGGACGTCTTGCGTTTCGGTTCGCAAGAGCCAGTTGCCATCGATGCCCTAGGCACTTATGGATCCATCAGAACCAATAACCTTTGAATTATACGCCTTCAGCTCTAACACTAGGAGCAGGCTTAGGGACCCCTTTAACCGTACTTGTCGAATTCGACAAAGGGGTCGACATGCAACCTAGCCTATACATTAGCCAGCTGAGTTTCTCGCGGGATCTTCTCAGCGGATCGCGATTCCGATCCGGTAGTAGATTCATTCGCGAAGCAGTTGCTCTTGAGTTGTTAGGTCTCTTTCGGAGGCGCTCGGACATCTGTTAGTAAATCACACCCTTCTTGGCTGAGTCTTTACTCGCCCACCTATCCTGGTGAAACTGGAAAGGCCTCCGGGCCACCAGTAATCCTTCTATCATAAAAAAGCATTTCGGTTTGAAGGGTGGGGCAGCCGTAGTTAAAAGTGAGATCTTAGAACTCAAGTCTCAAGGTAAGTGGGGGCATTTACGTTTTAACCGGTGACCACTTAATATTAGGTGGGGCATGAGTTCATCCACCCATATAAGCAATAAGTAAATAAAACTTGAATACTAAACTATTGAATACATCGCAGTATGTCTTAACTACTATTAACATTAAAAATAAAATAAGACTTTATTGCATTAAGCACAAATACGATGCTATTAGAAAAATATCGTATTTGAATAAAGTCAGTAATTAATTTAAAGAAGTTTATTATTATACTATATTTACTGAAAAGAAAAGCACGTTGGAATTAAGTAATTTTTTTTATTGCTTAGATGTGTGGACGAGCTCACAGCCCACCTGGTGTTAAGTGGTTACTGGAGCCCATAGACATCTGCAACGTAAATGCGCCACACACCTTGAGCTATAAGTTCTAAGGTCTCAGTATAGTTATAACGGCTGCCCCCACCCTTCAAACCGAAACGCATTACTACTTCACGGCAGAAATAGGCGGGGTGGTGGTACCTACCCGTGCGGACTCACAAGAGGTCCTACCACCAGTAATTACGCAAATTATAATTTTCATTTTAATTATAAATTTCATTATATATACAGTATTGTAATAAGCATGTAAGTATTATTTCTAACAGGTATTGAAAAAAAAAAATCTGATTTTCAAGTTAGTAAAAAAGCATAATTCAATTCATTCTAGAAAAATTCGTAATAGTAAAGTATCTAATTTATGGCCTTACTTTGACTTGACGTAATTGTAAGAAAGATTAACATTGATACAAAGAATTATTCCAGTCAATTCGTAATTCAAGGTACAGACGATTAAGATCTACCCATCGTAGGAATTAAAGTGCAAACTTAATCAGCAAATTAAATTTACTCAAGAGTTCCCTTAAATATTCGAATTCTGAGATGTAGATCATCGTTCGCGATCTAGATAAGACATATTCGATTTAAATATATTTATTGATGTAACTGATTTGAGGCTATGATACACGAATAGTCCATTTGGATTGGAATTTATTTAAATAAAAATATTAAATCATGTATCTGCATACAATTATTTACTATATATACTTATAATATTATTAACAGACTCTTTTTCTGGCCTTTGTCGAAAATTATGAAAAAATCAGGCGATGTCTAATGATAAAATATGACAATTAAAACGTGCATATTATGTGGTAAAGCCAGAAATCCTGTAGGCATTTGTAAATATATCGAAGCTTGAAAGGCAAACGTGACTAAGCGACAATAACTGCTTTGTACATAAATGATAGGCAATAACCATATTCGATGCGCAAAAAATATATATATTTCTAGGTCTATTAAAATCATTTCAATACTACAGCTAGACTCGTCAATATATTTTTTTTTTCAGGTATTTCAACTTTAAATTACTCTACTGTAAAGATCACTCATTGTAGCTTAGTCATGTTTGCCTTTCAAGCGTCGATATGTAGTAGTATATTCCACGAAGGGCACTCTATACATACATTTGATTTTAAGCATATGTATTATTGTAATATAATTATATTTGCCAATACATCGTGACGTGTACGAGCTCAGACCTTATGTGAACTGTAAAATCACCCATCCACCGAATTTTTTTTATTAAGTAGCTGTTCCAGTAAATTTGTTATCCAACAAAAATCTATTTGGTATTCTTCAGACAAAATGTACAAATTAAATTGGAATCCGAGTCAACACGGCCGGTCGCTCTTAATTTACCTTTACATTCGTAATAATCAAAATTTTTGCTTACATTTTCAAAGCAGAATAACTCTATTCGATACGGCGTTTCGGAGAATTTTCGTCGTAACGTCCATTGTAATTAATAAGATGTTATGAAATAACTATTGAAACGAATTGTTTGATTTGATTATTTATGAATTCTCGGAGGCTTGGTGTGTATTTTAAACGAAAAATTATGAACAAGACTGCCGTAGATATTAACTTGATTTGTGTACAAGCTTTTCACGACTTTAATTTGTTTTAAAATACCTATTTTATTCTTTAAACCAAATTATATGATTAATTTTTAACATGTACCTCCCAACATATACCTTATCTCTAGTGCTGTAGAAACTGCTACAGGAAGAGACGGAAGGAACGAAATTAAAGTGGCAATACATAAATGAATATTGAAGAAATATTTGCAGTGTATATTTTGAAATTCATTTTTTGCTAATAATTTATCATTAAGCATGTTTTAACATGCTCGATTTATAATTGCGATTTAGTTTTTTTTTGCCCAACGCCAGAATAAACAAATCGATAGTAATTTAAATAAAACTAAGTTTTATAAAAATCGAGATGATCCGAAGAATAAGACGACCTGTGTCCTCATACTAGGTTATACGACTGTGTCGGTGATTTAATTCCGTAAACAGCTAAAAAAATCTAATTTAATACGATGAAGGAATAGTATCGCGTAGTAAAGGACGAGAGAGAGAGAGAGAATACACTTTACTGCTCATCAAAACCCAATTAACATTTGAAATATGAAGATGCCCGCAGAATTCGGAAATATTTCATAATTTTAGTCGCAGAGCGTATTCTGAGACCACACGGCTAAGTTCAAGAGTGAAACAGTCGTTATCCAATTCATATAATAGGTGGCGACTTTATGACGTCTACAGGATACAGTCAATTAATATCTGGTGGATCATGAGCTCGTTCAGTCATGTAGAAATAAAGAAATTGACACCGAGCTCAAACCGAAACACATTAGGCCTACATCATCCGATTCAACGCAATCATAACGAGCTAACGTAACTCAACACCGCTTGGTAATCTCTCATCTTAACGCTTGTTTTGGAAATCGTCGTGTAATATGATGAGACGCGGTCGGCGTGTGAGAATATGTTATGTCTTCTTTGTGATTTATATTTAGTCGATGTGATGTCAAGCTATTCGGGACTGTACCGGTTATTGATTGGGTACTTAAAGAGCTTTTGGCGTGTAATAGTCAGTTGTGCTTCTGATTTACCCAATAAATACTATGTAAATACTAGCTGACCCGGCAGACTTTTTAGTGCCTCAATCGATAAATAAAAGACCTAAACTTTTGTGTAAAATAAACTTAAAACAAACAAAAGGAATCCAACACACATCAAAGGGAAACCAAAATTGTTATTTTTATTTAATTCCGAGCATTTTCGTATTTATGTACCTTTTAAACCTTCTTTAGACTTCCACAAATAATTCAAGACTAAAATTAGTCAAATCGGTCCAGCCGTTCTCGAGTTTTAGCGAGACTAACGAACAGCAATTCATTTTTATATACATATATAGATAATCAAACATATTTCAAAAAAGTTTCAATATTTAACGGCCCCAGTTTAGATTTAATTCAATTCAAGTTCAATATTAAGACCCCAAGTAAAAAGGCATGTATTTAAATTGGAAACAATCTTCATATCTGCTCTAGGTGAGTGAATGATATTTATGAGCTTCGGTGACCAATTAACATCAGGTTGGCCGATTGCCTGTCAGGTTAGTGCATGAAAGTGATTTCATGCAAGGATTTTTCGTGCTAGCATTCGTATAAGCGAATATAACTTTTATTAAGGCACTTGAAGTGATTTTTTAATATGAACAATTCAGAAAAGCTTATTGTTAAGCTTTATGACTGCAATTCTTAGAGGTCCTAAGCTTTTGTGTTTAACTATAAACAGAAACGCTTTGAACTGCTTCTGTTGTTATAGCTCGACAATAGATTTTGTTTTACGGCTTTATATAATATTATACGAGTATTAGATTTATTTTAGATTATATTAGAGAAGATGGAGATAAAGTGGTGTCTTTTTTATTAAATATTGAGTATGCGTGCAGAAAATGTTCAACAACAAATTAACCTAGATCAGCTATAACGTAAAATAACATTTTAATAAGTATATTTTTTTGTTGTTGTTGTTGTTGTTGTTGTAGTCCTAGGGTACCCCGCTGGTACATAGGGCCCTCACAAGTTGTCTCCACTTTACCCTGTCTTGCGCTTGCTCCTTGAAATCACTCCAGGTCACGTTGGCAGTCCTCATCTCACTCTCTACGGCGCGTCGCCAAGTGTGTACAGGGCGACCAGGTCTTCTCCTGCCAAGCGGTTGCCACTCAAATGCGATTGATGCTGCGTTGACTCCGCTGCGCCGTAGAGTGTGTCCTATCCAACGCCATTTCCGATGAGCAATGTCTTGCGCGATAGGATTTTGGTCACATTTAGGCCAAAATTATTATTGTAATGTCATCGGTGGGTTTTTTTTTTTTTTATAATACACCCGTCCTCACAGGGCGTTGCGTCCTACCTCCAACATAATCGGAGCTTTAGCTGCTAGGTTTAACATTTCTTACTATTCTACTTATTTCTTATATAATATATTATAATATTTACAGGACTTTTATATGTACACTGTTTGATTTTTTATTCTTACAGTGATTTTTACATCCTATTTTTAACGATTTGTTCTTAAACTCTACATCTTTATTTATCTAATTCCTTACTCTATGCTACTCTATAATATATATCACTATATTATGATAGCATAATTACTTGCTACGCTGTTTTGTTTCTGTTTATAACATTTTGAGCGATTTCGATACAGAATTTTAAAAACGTGTCTCTTTCTTTACTGTTTAAGATGTTTGGTACATTTTCCCCTACAATGTTTTGATTTATTTTATTTCCTAATTCAAACCTTTGCATTGCAGATATTGGGCAGTCGAAAAGGATGTGTGGGACGGATTCCTCTGTTCCTGGCTCGCATGCGCACGATGGGCTCTCTTTGCACTTAAAGCGATTCAAGTACTCCGAGAACCCACCGTGCCCTGTCATAATTTGCGTAATTATACCATCGATTTTTATTTTGCGTATCATCCGGTACGCCGTCACAGCATCCGGGAAGAATATCTTTGTGACCGACGCGGTTTCTCCAGTTCGATATCTGCGATTCCATTCGTCAAGCGTCGCAAGTCGAATGCTTCGCTTGGCGAATGAGACCGGGTACAGATCGTAATCAGGTCTTCTTTTGGAGCCCAAAGCGGCACTTTTGGCAAGCTGGTCAGCTCTTTCGTTACCCTCCATCCCTGCATGAGCCTTAATCCAGAATAAGGTAACAACCTTACCCTGGAGAGATGCTGTTGTTAATTTATCTCTGCTCTCTACTGCAAGGGGATGGAGGCAACTATGATTTATGACCGTTTGTAGAGCTGCCATTGAATCACTGTAGACTCCAAAAGAAGACGCTGGGTGTCCGAAAATTACATGTGTGGCCTTGCATATAGCCAGAAGTTCAGCCTGGTAGACGGTGCAATACCCTGGGAGAGCAAGCTTGAAGGCTTTTATTTCGGTCTCGCTGTTCCACACAGACAAGGCAGCACCGACTTTGCCCTCAATCCTGCTCCCGTCAGTAAATATACGAATTTCAAAATCACTGTTTTGGTTGAGCTGTTCCCGATCTACCAGGCTCACGAGCCTCAGGCTGATACGCTCAGCGGGGTGCGGCGCCTCAATGGCCGGGGCCACCCGCTCGATCTCCCTGTCCCCCAGCTCCAGCCGGGGCACTCCCCTCTTGGCCTCGTACAGTGAGGCCGCCTCACGCACTCTGAGATCAAGGGGAAGTATCCCAGCCAGTAGCAGCGCCGAGTTCAGGGAGACCGTGCGATAGCCCTTACAGATTTTCTGCGCTATCCCACGCTGGACCACTTGAAGCTGTTTGATCGTCATCAGCTTCTTTGCCGCCGGTGCCCACACGCTAGCAGCGTACAGGATGATCGGCTCTATAGTAGCCGTATAAATAATCCTAACTATATCAGGGTTGAGACCCCAGCTCACTCTCGCCGCTCTGGAGAGTAGCTTATATATTCCAGTAGCCTTCCTGCAGACATTCGCCACGTGAGTGTTGAAAGTCAGCCTGTCGTCTATGGTGACACCAAGGAGTTTTATTTCCCTGGACATGGCAATGTCTATCCCTCCCATCCTCAAGCGTGGGGTGTCGTGTTTAAGTTTTCTGGTAATAACCATCGCATTTGTTTTTTGGGGCGCAAATTTAAGCTTATTTTTGACACCCCACGTCCGAACATGTTCGAGAGCGACATTGGCGCGTCCTTGCACCTCTAGTGCGGTGTCACCATCGAAGACAAGCACGACGTCGTCCGCGAAGGCCTGACCATACTCACCCCAATTCTCTAGGCAAGAGAGGGTCCAGGAGCAGGTTCCACAAGATTGGTCCTCCGATGGAACCCTGGACGCACCCCTTGGTAGTGATTTTGGTGCACTCCTCTCCCGCATGCCTAACCACTATCTCTCTGTTCCTCAGGTAGCTATCAAATACCTTCCTGAGGTTCAGTGGGCACTTTTCCTCAGCCAGTCGAACTCGTATAGCTGGCCACCAGGCGCTATCGAAGGCTCCCTCTATGTCCAAAGAAACCAGAACAATTATTTTCTTTTCATCTAATTTCCTGTGAATGTGTTGCATTAGATTATAGAGGGAGTCCTCGGTGCTTCTCTGGGGCATGAATCCGTACTGGCGAGTACTCATTTTAGGCAGTAGGTGAAATTTGAGGCGTGACACCAACATTTTTTCATATATTTTGCCTAGTATTGGCAGTAGACCAATTGGTCTATATGCTTTGGGGGTGGTATAGTCAGTCCTTCCCGGCTTTTTCAACACCACGACCGTAGCCTTCTTCCAAAGCTCTGGAAAGTGATGGTATTTCAGACACTTGTTCAAAAATATTAAAAATGCATCACTGTGGTTTCTAATGACGTGTTGGCAAATATCTGCAGTAAAGCCATCCGCTCCCGGGGCTTTTTTCGGGTTAAAGGATTCGCTGGCCTGTTGTAGCTCCGCCATCGTGAATGGTGGGTCGCAGGGCTCAACTTGCTTGCCATCATTCACTTTTTCGGCTTCGGCTCGCGTTTGACGGTGGTCACTATTTTCGGCGTCAGTGAGATCGTCTGGATAGAAGGTCTCTGCCAGAAACTTGACAGAGCCCCTCTCATCCAGAACCTCCCCTTCCTTTTCCAGCGGCTGATCCTCCTCCCTATTCGTTGTCCTTCCGATCACCCTGTAAATACCCTCCCACACACCCTCCCTGTCCTGCTTACAGCAAAACTCCTTCCAACTTTCCGTCTGGGCTTTTGCTGCTTCTAATTCATACTTTTCTTTTTGTTTCAGGTACTCCTCGATGACCTTTGACCTCCGGATTGGGGCAGCGTTCCTGATTCTGCGTTTTTTAGTGGCAACGTTTCTCTTCAGATCTGCGAGTTCCTCGGACCACCACGGCAGGGTAAGTGTTTCATTTGATTTTTTGATTGGCATCGTTGCACTTTAAAATCGCAAAAAACCGCTTCAAAATAAGCCTCTTGTAAGAAAAGTTATGGAGGGTGATTTTTGGTGTGCAATCACTTAGGTGGATTTCGCAGTAAAAGTTTGTACGGTGAACGGGTTTTGGTCAATTTTTTGACGTTTCGCGCCAGCTAGAGGGTCGTGCGATACCTCAAAAGAAGCGTCTTGCCGAGCTCTAGCCAGTGGTATAGAATTTAAAGGTTTTTTGGAAGAAAAATCTTTTATTTTTCACGAAAACAAAAAATTTTTGACGTTTTTTACAGGAAAATACAAAATTTTGGATTTCCGGAAGCGCGGAACGCACTCCAGAAAGTAGGGCGGATCGGTAAGTATTAAATAGGTAAGTTGGATTTGCAAAAGCAACAAAGTAACTTTGAAAAATAATAAATTTTTAAATATTTTCAGGTCGAAAAGGTGGGGGTGTCAAAAAATGACGTCACACCACTGCGATTCCTAGTTTGAAGGGTCGGTGCGTGCTTACAAGCCGGTTGCACTTTAAAATCGCAAAAAACCGCTTCAAAATAAGCCTCTTGTAAGAAAAGTTATGGAGGAGCGTCATCGGTGGGTCATATGCGTATTATTTGATCAGGCATCTTGAAGCTGATAAAAATACATGTGAAAGATTCCGTTACAAAGATAGACGGATACAGGTTAAGCTAATTAAGGCCAGTTAAACGATTTGAAAATAATGGAAATCCATTTCAAAGTATACATAAATTAATATTTACAATGAGACCAGTGCAATAGTATGACTACAAAAAATCGCTCCACAAATAATGATGATATCGCTGAATATACTTACAAAATATTTGAATGCTTCTTTCTTTAAAGCAAGGCATATGTTGAAATTAGAAAATTGAACACCACTTTTTAGACTCATGTTGTAATGAGTACATCTCTAGTTTATACTTTTGTATAACCTATGTAAGTTTTTTTTATTGCTTAAATGGGTGGACGAGCTCACAGCCCACCTGGTGTTAAGTGGTTACTGGAGCCCATAGACACTTACAACGTAAATGCTTCACCCACTTTGAGATATAAGTTCTAAGTATAGTTACAACGGCTGCCCCACCCTTCAAACCGAAACGCATTTCTGCTTCACGGCAGAAATAGGCAGGGTACCTACCAGCGCGGACTCACAAGAGATCCTATCACCAGTGATATAATAAGTCTGTAGTAAATAAGTAAGTCTGTGATTCCTGGTCAATGATAGAACTCTCTCAAATAAAACTACGTTTTGTGAAGCAAAACCTCTATATTTTTATTTAATTCAATAGCATATTAGAAATTCACGGAATTTAATGATTACGCAACGAAAACTTCAAAAAACATAATAACAGGCAGTTGATAAATATCAGCTGAATAACTGACTAGTGATAAAGTATATTTGTAGCGTGCCTATTAGTAGCGTATTTTTTTCTGCTATCCAAAAAATGCTTTATCTAAAATCGAATGCTGGATTTCGAAGTCACTGTTTAGTAAACAACAAATGTATCTAATAATCACCAGTGCTCGAAAGTCGACCATAATCACTGACACTTAAAGTTTGAGATTCATTTTATATAATACATTCTGTATTTTGTTTTTGAGTTTTTTCTTGAATTGGTGGAAATATGTAAACTGATCTAAAAATGTTTCGTTAATAATAGTTAAAGCTCTCGTAAATAGCTACTATACAAAAAGAATGAAATCTTTTGATAAACAGAAGTGAAAAATGTACTAAATTGTTTTATTTTTTTCTTATTTATGTATAGACTAGCGAAGCCGACAGACGTCCTGCATACACAAAATGAATGAAATAAATGAATAAATGCAAACACAAAAATTCACTCAAATCGATCCAGCCGCTTAAGAAGAGTTCAGTGACATATATACGTACAGTAGAATATTATACCTTTAAACGACCAATTCTTCTATATTAATATATATGTATATGTAAGCTTGAGGGTAGATATTATCTTGTTGAACACCAAGTAAAACGATGTCACTTTTTGATTCCTGATTTAATCAACAATATGTTATCTTAACAATTCACTTTAACACTTGTCCAACTTTAACCAGTACGTACAACAGTCACTGAATCACACAACGTAACAAGGATATAGTAAGTGCACCAGGCAAGCGCAGTCCAACGAATGTTCATTTCAAGGCACGTTCCGCCTTTTTATACTAGCCGGCGCAGCTGGCTTATGAGTCACTTCTGTTGCAGCTGTTGTTTACGAGTGGAACGACACGGCCGGCGCGCCTGGCTTGTGTGAGTCACTCCTATTGCACGTGCTATATAACAAAAATATCGTTAACGCCGTCACGGCCATACTGACGTGCGCTCGTCCTCGTGCGCGCATTTTTATGGTATGTCTGTGAACAACAAACGTGTTCGTTCATCCTGACATTAACGGATGCAACTTAAAACGTGGTCTATGATATTAACAATCTAGTACGGTTCGGTTCGCATAATTCTTCAGAAAATCCTATACTGGCTATAAATAACCTTCAGACTGCTTACATACCTGGGCCAGTTCATTTAAAACTCTTCAGGTATGTAAGTATGTCCCTTTAACTTTAACTTAGACCGGAATTGTTATCCCTTCAGTTTTTCGAACTGGACCGGATAATGCTAGACCGAATCGCAATCCCTGTAGCTAATTGTTGTGGCTAATCTGGATGAAAATCCCTATAGCCAAGCCATTGGACCGGACAGACCCTTCAATGACTTCACACTTTCTTTTTTTTTCCTCTTTTTTTTTTGCTAGTCCGGATTAACATCTCTCTAGCCACATACAATTCTCTTTTTTTTTTTTCTTTTTTTTTTTTTTTTTAATCTGCGTGTACGGTAGCGTTTGTTAAAACATTTCTTAAACCAGAACATTTATACGGAATTTCTTCAGAAATAGTGCGAGACCGACCATCGTTTTCTACATTTCCAACACCTGCACCTGAGGTGCCTGAGCTTACAGACATTGTATCACTACCCACAGACTATGTTTGCTGCATCGCTATTTGCGGACAAAAATGTCGCTTCTATTGTCAGTGATAGAGTCGTCATCATTAAGATCAGTTTCATGAACAAGATTAATTAACCCATCTGGTACGCCGTCACGTCATCGTCACTATAATTTTCAGAAATTTCTAGTAGGCCTGATGGGCCTCGAGGTATTTCACGTAAGTTTTCATGGGGAAATTTGTACATCTATTAGAACTATTTACATGTCTCAATTTATACCTATCGTTTTCCAAAACTGCAGTAATGTTGAAGGGACCTTTACATTTTCGGTCAACTTGCGAAAACAAAATCCCCAGCGGAAAAGAGTTTGACTTTAGCTTTGCCTCGACTAAACCAAGCTTCTGTTTGTGCCCTTTTTTTTTTATGTTTTCGCTGGTCTTCGACCGTGCTAAATCAAGATCTAATCTAGAGGGATTATCACTCTGTTGAAACTTTAAGATATTTCAAGTGAACTACCCTGAACGGCAAACATCTATTCTATTGGAGTAAACCCTGTTACTAGACAACGTGCACTATTAAGGGCGAGTTGAATATCCCCTAAATGCTCTTGCCATCATGATTGGACTAAGTTACTTTCAGATCAAAGAGTGACTGTTCATGAAACCGCTTACCATTGAATAAATTACTATGACTTTGTTTTATAAGACTACATTCTGACCCTGAATGGAACATAAAGGGGAAGCCAAAACCACTTATCTGTAACACACTGAAGCTCTGGAACACACGTTGACGTCTCTGGTTGAACCTGCCACAGCACCTGGAGCAGTGTCGTTTTTCTTCTTGTAGCGCATGGAACACCCAGAAGCTACATGGCTCGCATCACCGCACACGTAACAGCAGACTTGCAGGCGAGAGCCGGGCGCCCACGGATGAGGAGGTTGTTCAGGTTTTGCAGGCTGTATTTTTGCGAGGCAAGTAGTAGCTCGAGCCTTAAGCGAATGTGTGAGAGTCAAAATTAAATCGACACCATCCAATACTTCAACTACTTTAAACGGCCCTTTAAACTTCGTATCTAATTTCGTTTGATTATGCTCTTCGTATTAATGTGTGGACGAGCTCACAGCCCACCTTGTGTTAAGTGGTTACTGGAACCCATAGACATCCACAGCGCAAACGCACCACACACCTTGAGATAGAAGTTCTAAGGTCTCAGTATAGTTACAACCGCTGCCCCACCCTTCAAACCGAAATACACCACTGCTTCACGGCAGAAATAGGCAGGTTGATGGTACCCGTGCGGTCGATGGCACTATACGGAGCACCCGTCTGGTGCCACGTCCTTACCCACGAGAACGTCGCCGCGCTGCGACGCCGGCAGCGCGCGATCGCAGTTATTCAATGATACCTCACAGTCTCCTACGAGGCGGCGCGCCCTAGCGCAAGTGCAGCCGGAGCGCGGGGGCTCCAATATCGGCAGTCCGTGCTGGAGGCGAGGTCTCGTCGTTTGGCGGACCCGTCGGCCGGCCTCCGTACCGTCGAGGCGATCTGCCCGGTTCTCGCGGACTGGGTGGGCCGCGACCGCGGAAGTCTCACCTCCGGCTACCTGTGCAGACTCACAAGACATTTTACCACCATGCAAACTTCTTACCGCAACAAATCTTACCAGCCACCACGCAAACTACAATTTTACGGGTTCCACCTCTCTTACACGATGTTACTCCCATACTGAGGAAGCCAACCGCGAACACTTGTCAAGCACGCACAAGCACGCACTTCACCAGAAAAACCTGCATCCGCCAGCGGAACCCGAACACCGCCGCATCGCCAGACACGAACGCACCGGACGTCTTATCTTACAGGTCACGACGACTTCAGATGTGTCAATTTTTCTTCCCCACGGAAACTTGCTTGCTTTCTTGTTTGCTTGCTTGCTGGAGCCCGAAGTCATCGAACGTGTAGTGTTATTGGTATTGAATCGAGTAGATTCTAAAATTTCAGCGACAATTCACAGTCTCATGTCCTGGTTTACTGTACTAGTGCCATGTAACTAACAGTAGTCATTGGCTTAAAAACGATTCGTGTCGGAACTACCCACTTGTCATGACAGATCCATTATTGCGATCGAAGTTTCACTTGAGATTTGCACTTGCCTTAATTTCTTGCAATAGCTTGTTACGTGTTGTATTTCCGTTAGTAAATGCCATGTGATGAAGTCGACAGTCAAACTGGGCAACATGAGCCAGAACGTAAGATGTGACGATTTCTTCGTGGCTCAGATCTTCCATCGAGGTAACAGAGACGTTATTACACGACTTACGTATGCTGCATTCACGCTCTTGTGGCGTACCACTACTAGTATTCTGATCTGCATCATGTTTTTTTTTGCTGTACTTCGAACATGTTCAAACACGTCACGCCAGTGAGAGTAGAGTCCTGATCTCACTTCTGATGTAAGCTTGAGGGTAGATATTATCTTGTTGAACACCAAGTAAAACGATGTCACTTTTTGATTCCTGATTTAATCAACAATATGTTATCTTAACAATTCACTTTAACACTTGTCCAACTTTAACCAGTACGTACAACAGTCACTGAATCACACAACGTAACAAGGATATAGTAAGTGCACCAGGCAAGCGCAGTCCAACGAATGTTCATTTCAAGGCACGTTCCGCCTTTTTATACTAGCCGGCGCAGCTGGCTTATGAGTCACTTCTGTTGCAGCTGTTGTTTACGAGTGGAACGACACGGCCGGCGCGCCTGGCTTGTGTGAGTCACTCCTATTGCACGTGCTATATAACAAAAATATCGTTAACGCCGTCATATATAATCTGAATCTCGGAAACGGATCCAACGATTTTCATAAAATTTTGTATACAAGGGATTTCGGGGGCGATAAATCGATCTAGCTACGATTTATTTTCAGAAAATGTTGTTTTATTCGTGTTTTCAATAATCAACTCTTCTCGACATCTATTGGCGAATAATAATACTATTTTTCTTAATTGAGGGCAACTAACCGCTTTAAAGATACAACAAGATGGCGTTATAAAAAAAAACCGAGTAAAGCTCGGTCATCATCTAGTTATAACTATACTAGCTCACCCGGCAGACTTCGTAGTGCTTCAATCGATAAATAAAAGACCTAAACTTTTGTATAAAATAAACTTAAAACAAACAAAAGGAATCCGTCCGACGGGGGACATTAAATGGAAAACAAAATTGTTATTTTTATTTAATTCCGAGCATTTTCATATTTGTCTACCTTTTAAACCTTCTCTGTACTTCTGCAAATAATTCAAGACCAAAATTAGCCAAATCGGTCCAGCCGTTCTCGAGTTTTAGCGAGACTAATGAACAGCAATTCATTTTTATATGTATTGATTTATAAAGATATTGATACTGCCTAATTTAATCCAACCCTGACCTACTGGTACATATCTCAGGATCCCCAGAACTATAAAAAAAATGACTTGGAACACCGGCAAAGCTATTTTAATCACAACAAACTGTACCAGTAATTATTGTTGTATTACTAACTGTATTACTGATACAGTATCTCGAGGAACACAAGAGTATTCACAACTATTAACTTGTGCAAGCTCGATTCGTGAACAGTTAACTGACTCGAATACATCTTAAACAGAGCTTAAACTACGCGAAAGCTTATTTTCGAACTGTCAAAGAAAGCACGCCAACTATCTCTTGAAGCTTACGCTGGCGAATTCGGTTTGTATTCAACTAAGCTTGCGGTGCTTTAGTACTGGATTTTAAATTGCAATTCGAAGTAGAGTATGCTATTTTAGAAAATACTTATTTTAATCTTGTGTACAAATTGTGCAATAAAGACTTATAAGGCTTTTAGGGAAACTTGAAAAATCAAGTCACATAACTTGTTTTAGTTTTTTACCGATGATAGGGAATATGATTTTACTGGTGTTAGGACCTCTTGAGTCCGCACGGGTAAGTACAACCGCTCTGCCTATTTCTGCCGTGAAGCAGTAATGCGTTTCGGTTTGAAGGGTGGGGCAGCCGTTGTACTATACTGAGACCTTAGAGCTTGTATCTCAAGGTGTGTGCCGCGTTTACGTTGTAGATGTATATGGGCTCCAGTAACCACTTAATACCAGGTGGGCTGTGAGCTTGTTCACCCACGTAAGCATTAAAAAAAAAAGATACCGATAATAGCGATGATAGTAGGCAGCGATTTGTCTGTGCCCCTGGCTTGCTTTGCTGAAGTCCCCTGCATTGCTGATGTCTATGAGTGACGGTATCTACTCACCATCAGGTAGTCAGCCATCTCACCATCAGGTAGCAGGCTATAAAACAAGTATTTCTGCTTTAGCATCAGGGGTAGTCTGCTTTTACTAGCAAAAAGAAATAAGAAAAATATCTCTTATTTTGTGTTGACTGAAGTCTAACTTATAGTTTTATTGGACCTGAGTGTGAGTGCACCTGAGTGTGAGTCAGCATCGTGAATCCTGTAATCTGCCATTCGTCTTAAACCACGAGGTCTCCGTCTAAATTGTGGTGCACAGTGGCTAACTTGTTCCTCAAGCCAGACTCCATTTGATGCAGAAACAAATATAGCGATGGTACCTATTATATACCACCAGCAATTTATACCTATTTATAATTTTACCTATTTCATTTCTTTAATAGGACGTTATTCATTTTTGGTGCGCGTCGTTTCTGAACTGGGTTTATTACCCTAAAAAGTTTCATCTGGCTTAGAATTTGAATCGTCTCCCGGATTGTATCAATCGACACCCAGCGCTTCAACTATCAAAACAGTTTCACCAATGCTCAATCTCGTAATCAATTCGAAGTCTAAAAAATACTGTATTCAAACTTTAACAACTTCTTTCAGGAACTTCTTCATCTAAAGATCTTGTCTTGTTTGAAGACTGTTCTCTCACTATAATAATAAGAATTGGAAACGAATTTTGCATGGTCATTTGGACGAAATTTAGGATTCCCTGTGTTATGGGTACCAGAATCTGACATACGTACTTATATACGTTTAAATATATATAAGCACCCAGACAAAAAGCAAACACATCTGCTTTTCATACAAAGTTTTCCCAATATGGGCATCGAACCAATGACCCCCAGCGCAATAGTCAAAGCCGCTAATTACTGAACCACCTAGTCAGTCACTATCCGTTGCACATCCATTTTTCCTCTCCACATGCATCTTTTGTTTCTAAAACTAGCATATGTGAAATTTCAGTAAATAATGGTACTCATTCTTCAATTACAACAAAATCCCACAAGATGTTCAGAACCTACATATACATAGGCTTAAGAAAACTATTAAAAAACATCTGTGCAATAAAGCGTACTATAAAGTCAATGGATTATCTAGAAGATTGCACAAAGTGGGAATGATGTGCTCGCTCCGGGCATTTCAATATTGTAATAATTGTTACGTTATAATACTCATTGTAAAAATTGATAATAAAAAAAAATATATATAAAAAACTTAAAAAAAAAAAGACATGCCCGCTGAGTTTCTTGCCAATTCTTCTCAGGACGGAGGCTAGTTCTTGTGAATTGGCGGTAGTTTTTTTGACGTTCAACAAGTATGTACTTTCATTTATGTTGAATAATTTTTTTTGATTTCATTTGATATGATTTGAATTGAACGTAAACATTCCAGATGTACTTTCGAATCACGTGCTTCTGTAGATTTTGGTTATGCCATAAAAAAAAACCGAGCCCAATTTTATGCAACGCAACAGCACAACGTGAAGTCAATTGACCTAATTCTATATACTTATGGATAGGGCTGTGTCACAATAAAAACTTACTAAATTTGTTGAATAGAGACGTATCTTCTATGTATAACAAAGATTTTAATTTGTGTGTGGTATTTGATATAACACTTAAGGGATTTCGACCTTTTTTATAAAGATCATTGACGGTATTATGATTTATGGATTCTGATAGCTTATTTACAAAGCTTATAAGATCTTGTAATTTCGATTTTTGGGGTCGACGTGTGATTTCAGATCAATTACTTAAAATTGTTTTATTCTAAAAATACTCGCATAGAGACATTTAATTCTAATTAAAGTTCCAAAATTTTCATATACTTTAACGTTGATTTTTTGATTTATCGATAGAATGAAAAACAGTAATTATTTAAAACTAAGATTGTGTTTTGTTTTCCCAGTCATTATGAAAATTAATGATAATAAATGAATAGCTCGTTTATTTTATTATTATTAGAATTGTCACCGACAGTATACGAATAATTATTTAAAACATTAAATCGCACTAAATTTTAAATAAATTAAGGCATTTTTCCTTTCATGTTAAACTTTTTTTCTACTTTCATAATATATAAACAAATTACAGTGCAATTTTCGTACTGAATTACATTAATTCTTATATCATTATTAAAATTAGTATACTAATTACTTCCTATAAGAAATAGCGATATACTCATTGCTTTCTAAAATACAAAATATATTTTTTCGAGTTGGATATAATGCAGAGGCATTAAATTAATATCTGTAATGGATCCCGAAATAAAAAGACAATCTTGAGAATAATCAGAAAAATAAACTCAGTGACCTGTGTCTAATTTATTTTTAAGTAAATTTGGCATATTGCTGATCGCCAAACCGAACAAACAAAATAAAAAATACCTTCAGTTACTAACGTATAAGTAATAAGTACCAAGAGAAAATTTAGATTAAAGAATAGTGTGAGGACAATTATTAAAACGGAACTAGCTCGATACAGTCAGGATTGTATTTCTAAGGCTTCTGATCAATAGTTAGACTATCTATCTATCTCTATATATAAAAATGAATTGCTGTTCGTTAGTCTTGCTAAAACTCAAGAGCGGTTAGACCAATTTGGCTAATTTTGGTCTTGAATTATTTGTGGAAGTCCAGAGAAGGTTTAAAAGGTAGATAAATATGAAAAATGCTCAAAATTAAATAAAAATAACAATTTTGTTTTTCCTTTGATGTCCCCCCTGTCGGACGGATTCCTTTTGTTTGTTTTCAGTTTATTTTATACAAAAGCTTAAGTCTTTTATTTATCGATTGAGGCACTACAAAGTCTGCCGGGTCAGCTAGTTGTTAATGTAGTCTAGATGCAAAAAAAAAACTTGCGACAGCCGGAAAGTGGGTAGTAAAAAAACCAACTAAATCGAGAGACTCTCTCCTTTATTGAAGACGTTAAAAATAAACATAATAACAGACAGCCCTGCGTAACTCGCACGCAAGTACTCTAGCGTCGACTCCGTGGTTATAATTCACGTTTTTACATACACCCCGAACGTGAGGAGGGAGCGAAACGGTCGCTGTTTAGATACGTTTTAATTTACACGCGAGAAAAAGTACGCAGGTACCTATAACGTTACGTAGATTTATGATTTTACGAATTAATAATGTTCGCTCATCTAAAAACTCATCGAGGTTAGTGACCCTGCTTATTTTACTCTGGGTTTTGATTTAGCATTGGGGGAGTATCTATATATTAATACGTGAAGCAAAAACTTTGTATCCCTTTTTACGAAAATTGCGCGGACGGAGGAGTATGTAATTTTCCACACTTATAGAGAATATAGAGAAGAAGTGCACAATGCTAATATTTTTTTTAAATAATGCCTAAAATATACATTAAATCAATAAAGAAAACATTACACACACTACATACCATGTATTTGACGCACACAGACATGCATACTATTTAATGTCAAACTTTTGTTCTTGACGTCTGTTGTCAAATTGAGATTCATTATTGTTTGTCTTTGTTAATATTTTTTATAGTATAGTCTTGGCGAAATTTGTGATTATAGAAGTAAAAAATACAATTATAATAGTGTACAAACTTACAATTCCAATTAATTATAGTCGAATTTCGACTACTGCGGGATCATAACAGAATAATCAACCAGTAGAAGTTGACTACTAGGAGAAGAAAAACCGTATAGTACAGGTGTTTCAACTGTTCCTTGCGCAACATTAAGATGATAATCATTTACTTCGGAACATAAAGTCTACATCGTGAATATCTTCTTTGATACACCAGCTCGTAATCTCAGTAGCGTAGAACAAATAGCTATCCTATTTGTCATATCGGAGCCCGTGATAGCTTTGTTAGGGTGGTGTTGACATGAATTACAATTTGAACTGATGTGTATACGGTATTGCAATATCTATCGACACTGGGATGTTATTGGTGAGGGTTGAGACTTAAACTCTTGCTCATTACCTAAGATTACATTAGATAAGATAGATAGAAGTTAGATAAGTAAAACTTTTAAGTGCATATTACTTTGATTACTAGAGCAGAGACCATATTATCTGGAACCGCTGCGTTCATCGACAGTGCGTTTCCAGAGCTCTTTTTTGCCACGTACCATCCGGCTATGGAATGAACTCCCCTCCTCGGTGTTTCCCGAGCGCTATGACATGTCCTTCTTCAAACGAGGCTTGTGGAGATTATTAAGCAGTAGGCAGCGGCTTGGTTTTGCTCCTGGCATTGCTGAAGTCCATGGGCGACGGTAACCACTCACCATCAGGTGGGCCGTATGCTCGTCTGCTTACAAGGGCAATAAAAAAAAAGATTCAACTGATAACTACTCAACTTAGAAATGAGAAGAAACTCAGCTGTATCAGCTGTGATTTTTTACGGCAAAAATAAACTTTTTAAGTCACACAAGAGATGCTATTAAAGCTTTTCTGATTCAAAGTCAGAAGCTAGTCGCCGTTGCAAAATCAACTTGGATGATCGTTATTACTAGAGCACTTAAATAGAACAAAAATAATCATACATAACTGAAAATCCACAATGCCACGGAGCGAATTCATTATTTCCTTTGAATTTTAAAAATCGTGCTTCAGATCGCTTCACTACCTCGCGACAACACCAATCGATTAAAGGTTACTCGATTTATTATCGATAACGATCGAACGACCGAAATATCGGATTTCGACATTAATCTCAACCGAGTTATTTATGAGCGCAGAAAGAATCGAACTCGGTTAAAGTTCAATTTGTTTGAGACGTTTCCTTCAGTTCAGTGAAGTTGGGATATTTCGATAGTTTATTGGCACCGAATTTGTGGTTAGAATTTGTTTAATTTGAAAGTGTTATCGATATTCTTGGGTAGAGGTTAACAAAGGATGGGCATATCTATGCATAAATGGAAACGCTAGTGCCGAGATTTATGAAGAATAGGTCTCCGTTCTTAATCAACTTTTCTGAATATAACGACTAAATGGAAAAACTGACCCCAAGACTATACTTAGTATGTTAAGAAGTTTAAAAGATATTCCTTATACACCGTTTTCATCTTCCGAAAGTGGATAAATTAAAAATGATTCAAATAACTAATTCGTTTTTTTTTCTACCTATTTTAGTAACCTCGGGGGTTTATTCTAGATTCGCCGAGCTAGTAGGTGAGCTCACGGGGCTCAAACCGGGAGTTTTGCTAGCACTGGCACTACGCGACCCACTGAAAAGATCCGGCGAGAAACTCATTGGTCTAAGATTCGTTACGAACGCATCTTTGATATGTATTACTTTGCTAAATTCATTAAATTATGATTTGGTAGATCCAACAATTGCGAAGTATGTTTAATTTTGGCTAATTAGAAATAATTTTATATTATTGAATTTTTATTCCAGATTGAAATTATTATTTCTTGTCTTAAAATTTTAATTACGTTATTTATTTAGCCGAGAAGTAGTGTCGAAGCTGACCCAACCTTTTCCAGTGCTGAAAGCAACGCAATTCAGCACAAAACAACCAAATCGCATTTAAACAGAATACACTTCAGTGTCCCAATCATCGCCATTGTTGGCGAAAACAATTTCGCAGCGAGCGTCCAATTATTTAAAATTTATTTTGCACATTAACATCGACGATCGCAATTATCGCGCGTTTATTTAAAATTTTGCACGTTTTGCCTGTTCATTGTCGTTTATATTGTGTTTGGCGTTTTAAATGCGGTTACAAAATCAGCAGTGTATGTTAAGCTGTGTCGGGGAGGGAGTGATGGAATTCTTGTTGAAGGATTGTTAAATTTAATAATTCATTGTTTTCAGAATTATTATGAAAAATTATATTTAATTTATTAATTTTTTTTTTAAACATCTTTTAATGTAGCTAAAAACTACCTAATGGCTAACAAAAGTGATGGTGGGTTGAATTTATGCAATCAAAAACACGAAATCGGCCATTATTTAAAAAAAATCTATTGACACTTAGCCACTATGCCAATTGGCTCAATTTGGTGGGTAGGTGACATTCATGCAATTTTTGTTAATGTCCATGGTCTACGCTAACTGGGACCGTAAGCTCATCTACCATCCTCAGTAATAGCAACATAAAGATAAAAGCCAAATCCAAGCATAATAAAGTCGTTTTTATAAATTCCTATGTCTTGAAATTGCACCTAGCCAAACAATAAGCGACCTTCTGGCCGGAATACTCAGTGCAATGGTTGATTTTATTTCAGTACATTACGTGCACAAAAAATACAATTGTTTTAATAAAAATATTTCTATTTCTGCCGTGAAGCAATAATTCGTTTCGGTTTGAAGGGTGGGGCAGTCGTTGTAACTATACTGAGACCTTAGAACTTATATCTCAAGGTGGGTGGCGCATTTACGTCGGAGATGTCTATGGGTTCCAGTAACCACTTAACACCAGGTGGGCTGTGAACTCGTCCACTCATTTAAGCAATAAAAAAAAATGTTTTTTGTTTCTTATGTTAATTAACTGACTAGTTTAATAATACATTCAAATTGATTTTAAAATGTCCCCGAAACTGTTTTCACGATAAGACGTAAAACAAAGCATCTTAATCTCTCAGTCTATATTTTCTCTATTCTGTTCCACAGTACAATCCAAACCCGGTGCCTTTTGTATGCATATTCCGAGATGTTATCTGGCTTCGTTACTTCGACCTTATCAGTTGAATTGTTTTGTATAAGTTTTATCTAATTGAATTCGTACCACGAATTTAGATACACTTTTTGTTCTCGAAGTGAAAGAATTCTTATGATCAGTTAGGTTTTTCAAGTCAAATAAAGTCAAAGGTAAGGCTGACAAATGATCGCCTAAATTATTTTTCGTATTTCAGCAATCTCGCAACTGTTTTTTTTTTGTTTTTTTTTGTTGTTGCTTAGATGGGTGGATGAGCTCACAATCCACCTGGTGTTAAATGGTTACTGGAGACCTTACACATCTACAAAGTAAATGCGCCACACACCTTGAGATATAAGTTCTAAGGTCTCAGTATAGTTACAATGGCTGCCTCACACTTCAAACCGAAACGCCTTACTGCTTCACGGCAGAAATAGGCAGGGTGGTGGTAGCTACCCGTCCGAATTCCAAGGTCCTACCACCAGTAACAATAAAGATAAAAATCTCATATCACGCTGAGGACTTTCATGTTGCCTATAGGATCCGGGAATCTCTAAAAGCAGTCGTAAACTCTAAACAGCTATAGGATAGAGAAAAAAATGTTGCTCGTGGTGAGATGAGGCGAAAAAGTTACAGATGATAAGGGTGTAAGGAGTGATCTTAATTATGGTCGCTTATCGAAATAGGCAAATGGTCCTGGCACTAATAAAGTGTTATGTCAACGGCCATCATACCTTCTAAGCCATAATACAGTGTTCTTAAGACAGACGTGTTTTATTTATTATCTACATCGGAGGATGAGCTCACAGCACGTCTCACCGTGTATGATGTCACAACGTGTATGACGCCACTCGTCTTTAGGCTTGAGGTCAACGTCTCAATAATACTGTACAGAACACGGTTTATTCAAATCTAGTAATGCGAATATTAGAGTTAGGGTTCATATTTAGGTAGCCGTATAACACGAGATGAAGCGTGACCTCGTCCAAATGTCTAGCGCAATACTAAGAATAATACTATTATATCTATATATTAATACGTGAAGCAAAAACTTTGTATCCCTTTTTACGAAAATTGCGCGGACGGAGGAGTATTTTTTTTATTTTTTTTTATTGAAAATTTCCACACTTATAGAGAATATAGAGAAGAAGTGCACAATGCTAATATTTTTTTAAAATAATGCATAAAAGATACATTAAATCAATAAAGAAAACATTACACACACTACATACCATGTATTTGACGCACACACGCATGCATACTGTTTATTGTCAAACTTTTGTTCTTGACTTCTGTGGTCAAATTGAGAATAGAGTAACTATTGTCTGTCTTTGTTAATATTTTTTATAGTGTAGTCTTGGCGAAATTTGTGATTATAGAAGTATAAAAGACAATCATAATAGTGTACAAACTTACAATTCCAATTAATTATAGTCGAATTTTGACTACTGCGGGACCACTAGTATATTCAAAAGGCTCGTTGTTATTTTCGAACGATATTTCATTAATGAAATGAAAATTAATTTTGAACGAAATTTATTGGAATACATTCGAAAATAATCGTAAGCGAATTAAATTCTGCTCTCAGATTACGGTTATCTCCGGCCGACGTTTATTAAAATTAAAAACATAAAACTTTGTTCGTATTTCTTATCTGCGTAACTTTATTCCTAACAAAACGTACATTTTATTTCGTTTATAAGTAAAACTTTGGCTATCTCTGTTATGGTATTAGCATGTTCGTAGGGAGGTATTCTAGTAGGCGTTTTGAGGTCACGGTTTTATCTTATTGCTTTAGGTCAGCGACAGCACGACGACAGCTGTCGCTTTGCAGTCTCAATTGTATTGTAGGCTCGCTGTTAAACCACTACAATTGGAAGAGGCTTTGCAACAGAACTACGATGGTGGTTCAAATCCAGGATTTACTCGATAGTATGTTTTCATAGTGGAAGTCATTCGTGAACGTGTGTTAAGTATGTATGGGTTTTAGAGAAATATGGTACTTGCCTGCGGGATTTTAACACGGGTATTTGATTGCAACGCTTGTAATGAGTACCTTGGTTCTTTAGGCTTTAACGTTTTTAACGTTACACAAAATTTAAATTTCATTTATTTCTTACGTAGGTACGTAAAATTCTGCAAAAAGGTATTTGTTTGGGCTTCGAACGCCGCCATTATTTAATATTATAGTTACAATTAACAGATTAAAATCATTGAACAGACCTGACAGAATCATTATAAAAATGGGGATTCATCATTTGGTCAATCAACGCAGTTTTCGTACACAATAGTACCCCATAATAACAATATCGATATTATTTACACCGATAATAATTTATTATTAAATAAATTATATTTTTGATGTAGCCTTAATACGCATCTGTTTTTGCCCTCAAACCGAAACGAGATACATAAAGTTCTTTTTTTTTTAAATAATTGAGCGGATCTACTGATATTACACATTATCTCTTATTAAAATGAGAATCAGATTATAATTAAGAACAAAATGTAAGCTCGGCCCGTACATACACATACATACACGAACACACATAATTGAACAATAAATTAGAATAGGATGTAATTTTGTAGTTTTTTTGTTTAACTATGTTAATGTTACTATGTTTTTGAATATTAAGATAAATAAGATAGATATGAAATTTTAAGAAGAGGATACGGAATAATTTATATGACATTCTTATGAATTTTTTTATAAAAATTTCTTTGACTACTCGATCTTTCGTTCCACGGGAAAGAAATTCAAAACCTACTAACAGCGCTTAAATGTATAAGATGCGACATAGAGTAATTAACAAAATTAAATAAATTATAAGATCGACAATCAATTATTGACTTAACATTGACATTGACACTGTCTAAAAAAAACACGAAATTGTGAATTTATTTTTCTGTGTTTATTTCTCATTCTAATTAAAAAATAACGTTAATTCAATGAGAAAAATAACAAATAATTTCGTACATCATTTTCTTTCATTACTTTACAAATAATTACTCAAACGAACTATTTTGAGAACGCCTAAAAATTGAACACGTAGTATAAGACAGCGTTAATTGGTGGTATTTGGTTATTGTTAATAATAATTAGTGCTCAGTGGCGTGCAGTCTATGTCCAGCCGTGGACTGCTATAAGCTGATGATGAATTCAAAAGACAATTCCAATGCATCAGCTAATTTGAGCAGTTTTAATGACTATGTGCTGTGGTTGTAACGAACTAGCCCACTGAGTTTCTCGAGGGATCTTCCCAGTGGGTCGCGTTTCCGATCCGGTGGTAGATTCTGCGAAGCACTGCTCTTGTTAGGGCCAGTGTTAGCAACACACCCAGTTTGAGCCCCGTAAGCTCACCTTCACGTAAAGGAGAAGCTGATATATCCTCTCGAGGCTATCAGCATAGGTAGGAATAAAAAAGTAACGAAATAACAATAGCTGTCAGTACACAAAATTTAAAAACTAAATTTTGTGTACGGGCAACTGTTATAACGTAACGTTATTATAACTGTAACGGCAATTTAAACAGTTTAGTTAATATTTTATTAAAATCCTATCCGACGATCGAATTTAATTCCATCCACTTACAAATGAACGTACCTAGAACTCAACTGCAATCTCGTTGAATATAAAACCAACTGAAGTTATTTACAGCGTACAGTGACGAGCGCAGATCCCGAAACTTCGATACTCGGTTGTAATTCAATTAATTACGAAACCTGCGCGGAAGTTGTATCGAGTTAGGAGTCTCGGTTCACGTGTGTCGCTCTTTCGTATTAAGCACACATTGTTTAGGTTCGCTCATGTTTATTAACCTGTAAGGCTGTTATAAATTTTAAATTGATAGAAAACTCTTTTTGAAGTGTTTAAAAATTAGCAGCAAATCTTTTTAATCGTGAAATTTTTATGTCTAATAATTAGCCAATTTATCGCAAAGAGGTATCTCTTTCAGATCTTTTCTACAGAGATGATAATGCACAGAAAAAATATGTTAGGATTAATTCTATTAATAGATGCAGGAGAGAGTATCTTGTCTAATGCCCAAGTCATGAAAGACAATTTACTTTAATTGAATTGCGAATAATAAGCTGCGCGTTGGTGATCTCTGTTTTATTGTTTCTATAATAATGCTAAGTAGAAATGCAGCTGGTTGTTGAAAACAAAATCGAAATAATTCCAAGAATTTTAAGCGGTTTAAGCGGATTTTATTTCCACGCTAGACATAAAGATTATTCTGAAATGACGTCACTCAAGAGCAATTACAAATTTGAACAAGAACAATCTAGTTACAATTAAAAAATTGTTTTTATTTTCAGATTTTTATAGTTTTTTTTTTATTGCTTAGATTTGTGGACGAGCTCACAGCCCACCTGATGTTAAGTTGTTACTGGAGCCCATAGACATCTACAGCGTAAATGCGCCACACACCTTGAGATATAAGTTATAGGTCTCAGTATAATTACAACGGCTGCCCCACCCTTTAAACCGAAACGCACTACTGCTTCACGACAGAAATAGGCGGGGCGGTGGTACCTACCCGTGCGGCCTCACAAGAGGTCCTTCCACCAGTAATTACGCAAATTATAATTTTGCGGGTTTGATTTTTATTACACGATGTTATTCCTTCACCGTGGAAGTCAATCGTGAACATTTGTTAAGTACGTATTTCATTAGAAAAATTGGTACCCGCCTGCGGGATTCGAACACCGGTGCATCGCTAGATACGACTTTTTACCTCTAAGTATAAATATGTTAACCCAGACCAAAATCTAACACGAACTGAACAAATTTCCTTCTCCAGATATTCTAGAACTTTTCGGAGCGTTTGACAGTTTCTTGGTCCTTCTGACAGTATCTGTAAAGTGGATCAGTGGCATGGCTTAGCATGTACTCTCGCAACTTAGTGACCCGCGCGGGTCCTTATTAAAATTCTTAGGTCATTGCGACCCGAGCCGAGAGTTTCTTGAGCGCTGATCTCGAAATATTTTCAGTATGTCGAGTACATACGCGGTTGTTAGAGAAAGCACGCTAAACGTAAGGAATCAGTTATAGAAAATAAACATGAACACACAGACCCATTAAATGTAAAACTATGTAACAGAGACCTTTAATACTATACAGAAGTGTTATGGCTATGAATGCCATGGTTTTTATTATTTTTGCCTCAAAATAGTCACGTAATTTGGTCGCAAAGGAGGTTAGAAGGTCAGTTTTCTAACGTAACTTAGGGCATAACAAATTTAGAAGCATCTATTGATCAAAGGGCAAAAGAGAGTGAGGTATAAATACAACGAACTTATTAGAAAAAAGTGATAGCCTGGGAAGGCTCATTGTTACCGATAAAACAGAAGGCAAAAGGTTGAAGTTCAATAAAAATAGGTGGAGAGAAACAGTGAGAAGACTACAGAAGAATCGCGATCATCCACAATGAGAGAGCGACTAAAAAGAAGGAAAAAGAACAAATTCTCTTTAGTGTTCATTTCAATCTTCACACCTCACAGCCTTTGAAATAAGCCGTAAATCAAGGCACAGCTTGCGAGCACTCGCCACGTCCAAACTTTAACCAGTATATTACAACTTGGCTTTCATACCATTGTTTAGTTGTTAGAATGGTTTCCGATAATCTTCATTAGATGCTGTTAAGTATTTGTTTTTGACGCTGGGACGATGAGCTCATAAGCCATATATGAAGCAAGTGAAATTTGGAATGGCTTTGTAGATTGAATAAAGTTTTGAATAATGGGACGACAGCCGTTGTACAGAATAAATTCATACCTCAAAGTGAGTGGCATTCAAGATGTCTATGGACACTGGTACATACTAACATTAAGTGACCCGCGATCTCAGCCATCAATTTAGTTAAATATAAAAAACATTGCAACAGAAAAACCCTTGTAAAGGGTTGAGCTGATTAATTATGTTACCAACAGTAGGGACGTTACAAAAGACTCGCTTTAGTATTAATTGAATTTCATAGAAGCGACAGGATATACCTCGACGTAATTACTGGATTAATTATGGACTGTACGGTTTATTTATTGAGGTCATTTGAGTTTATTTTTATTGGTTTATGGAGGTTTCATTCTAGGTTTTTCTATAATACTAATGGTATGAGGGCTATTGGGAGATCTGCACATTTAATTTATTTTTAAGGATTAATATTATTTATTATTCATTTGATTTTCTCTTTATTATTTTTGAAAAGGGCAACAAGTTCACTGCACACCTATTGTTGAGTGTGTATCGGAGCTGGTGATCGTGAACACGGCTGTGGACCTGAGATCTAAGATCTGAGATCAGTTAAAACTACTTTTAGAATGTTATATCATGACCATTGTTTTGACTTTATTTAGATTATTTTACCGCGTTTGTAGATTAAATTAGTTGCAATAGTGTATTGTCACCGTTCATCATGGTCGTAGGCAATGCCGGGGATATAGCCAAATCCCAAAAGCCCAAAAACTCTCCTCAAATAAATTACATTTTCCGACATTGCGAATACTTTACAGCTTTCGTTATTTAGAGATAGATACTGTACAAAAGCCCTGAATTGCATTTCTAAGATAAGTTTGTAAGTATACAAGTTCCAGGTAACGCTTAGACCGTCAGTCTACCGAGCATTACCGCTCATTCAATGGAAGATCTCTTCTTTGTTATGTCCTAGACTCAGTGACTGTTTTATAAACTATATATTTTATTTAATATTCCTTTGATTGCTCTGTACGACTGTCTTCTACGTTTTGTTTTTCATTTAAAAAAATATTTGTGCCGTTGTACAACCTTTTAATACAAAATTTTCTACTATAAATTCAGTTCGAAAACAAAGCCAGTATTTTAAAATGTACCTGACCGGATTAATAACGAACCCTCAAAGGGATTGACAAACCGGAATAGATTACATCCGAAGCCTTCGCATTCAATTACCGGATTGTCTAACTCCTGTGTTAACATGCAAATTGGTCTATCCAACAATTCCGCGGGTCTGGACACGCGAGGTGATATATCTGTTAGAGACCGGGCTTTCTTGAAGCAAGCTAATTCAGATACACTTTCGTGGCCTGTTCCACGACAGTATAATTAGTTCTCATGTGATCTAAAGCAATTAATAGATCTCATAGATGCTACAACGTAAATGCCCCCACCCACAGCAAGGCATGAGGTTGAACTTTCAATAGCATCTTCAATCTGGAATGCACGATGGAGAAATAAGCAGGATGGAGGATCTACTAATACAGGTTCACAATAACACCAATAAAATATAGACTTTGACGATAAGATATTAGGTACTATATCATCATCATCAGCCCACAGTCGTCCACTACTGGACATAGACCTCTCCAAGGTTGAATACAATGATCGGTCCTGCAGCCTGCATTCAGCAGATTTTCACGACCTTTAGCAGGTCCTGGACTCATCCTGTGGAAAACCTTATATGGAGTGATGGAACTCACAATGTTATATTATAGTTATGCCATAGTAATACTAGGTTGACCATAAAAATTAACGCTAAGCTATCTCTATCTCTCTCTGCGTTTTGTGTTGCAGTTATATTCTTTATATTTTTTTTAATAATAATGGTGCTTTTTTTTGGTTTTGTTTCTATCTCCAAATTTCTATATGCTAAAATAATGAAAAAAAAATTGGAAAAAAAAATTGCTTTCAACAAGAGTTCATAATAGCCAAACTCTGTTATTCTGTGATTATATACACCTGTGTCTTGCGCACTCTCGGCCCTCGCTAATCGGAAATGGGCCTTTTCCTTTCTAATTCTCTTTGGTGCCCTTTGTTTTGTCTACCGATTTGCGGATTCTGGTTTAAATCGACAACTTTTGGCGGATGTGTTCGAATTATTATTTTTAAAAGACAAATATTGCTTTGTTGGGTTGTGGACTTCATTTTGTTGTGTATTCGTAATGGGTTTGTTTTTAATTTAAAATTTGGTATTTTGATATTAAGTATCAGCTTTTTTTTAAATGCATAAGAATACCCCGTCCGCTATTAGATTCCCAAGCTTACCCAAAATAAGCTTTCAGCCTAGAAAACAAAACTTCTTGGGAACTGCTTCTATAATGTAGAATTATAAATAGCCAAAGGCATAATATCAAAAGTAGCCCAAGCTCAGCATATTATAATAATTTATAAGCCCTGTTAAGTCTGTCATTGATATAGGATACCGTACGCAGTGTAAATATTCTGTATTTCCCGGAGCTCTCTTCTTCGACGTCGCAAAAGCGTTCGACAAAGTCTGGCACAACGGTTTGATTTTCAAACTATTCAACATGGGTGTGCCGGATAGTCTCGTGCTCATCATACGGGACTTCTTGTCGAACCGCTCTTTTCGATATCGAGTCGAGGGAACCCGCTCCTCCCCACGACCTCTCACAGCTGGAGTCCCGCAAGGCTCTGTCCTCTCACCCCTCCTATTTAGCTTATTCGTTAACGATATTCCCCGGTCGCCGCCGACCCATTTAGCTTTATTCGCCGACGACACGACTGTTTACTATTCCAGTAGAAACAAGTCCCTAATTGCGAAGAAGCTTCAGAGCGCAGCCCTAGCCCTAGGACAGTGGTTCCGAAAATGGCGCATAGACATCAACCCAGCGAAAAGTACTGCGGTGCTCTTTCAGAGGGGAAGCTCCACACGGATTTCCTCCCGTATTAGGAGGAGGAATCTCACACCCCCGATTACTCTCTTTAGTCAATCCATACCCTGGGCCAGGAAGGTCAAGTACCTGGGCGTTACCCTGGATGCATCGATGACATTCCGCCCGCATATAAAATCAGTCCGTGACCGTGCCGCGTTTATTCTCGGTAGACTCTACCCCATGATCTGTAAGCGGAGTAAAATGTCCCTTCGTAACAAGGTGACCCTTTACAAAACTTGCATAAGGCCCGTCATGACTTACGCGAGTGTGGTGTTCGCTCACGCGGCCCGCACACACATAGACACCCTTCAATCTCTACAATCCCGCTTTTGCAGGTTAGCCGTCGGAGCTCCGTGGTTCGTGAGGAACGTTGACCTACACGACGACCTGGGCCTCGAATCTATACAGAAATACATGAAGTCAGCGTCGGAACGGTACTTCGATAAGGCTATGCGTCATGATAATCGCCTTATCGTAGCCGCCGCTGACTACTCCCCGAATCCTGATCATGCAGGAGCCAGTCACCGTCGACGCCCTAGACACGTCCTTACGGATCCATCAGATCCAATAACCTTCGCACTAGACGCCTTCAGCTCTAGGAGCAGGCTTAGGGACCTCGGTAACCGTACTCGTCGAACTCGACAAAGAGTTCGCCGTGCAACCTAACCCATGAATCAGCTCGCTGAGTTTCTCGCCGGATCTTCTCAGCGGGTCGCGATTCCGATCCGGTAGTAGATTCATTCGCGAAGCAGCTGCTCTTGAGCTGTTAGGTCTCCTTCGGAGGCGCTCGGGTAGCTGTTAGCAAATCCCACCCCTCCTGGCTGAGCCTTTGCTCGCCCACCTGTCCTGGTGAAACTGGAAAGGCCTCCGGGCCACCAGTAATCCTTCAATCATAAAAAAAAAAAAAAAAAAAAAAATGTATTTCCCGGTTAATTAAGCAAAAATCCAATCAAAATTTCGTTCATTTTTAAAACAAAAGGGGCTGCTCGTGCCCTGTCGCAATAATTTGAAACTAAAGCGAATCATCAAGCCTTAGCGTTCGACGTAAGTCAAGGAATTAAGAGACTAATCTCCTGAGTAGTATGTGCGGTAATTGTGTCAAACGTGTTTGTTACTTGCGTCAGTGGTAAACAAGGTTCGATGTTTGATATTAAGACAGGTTTTTTTTTGAATTTTATGCAATTCATTGCTGAAAGAACTTGTTGGTCATTTATAATTAAGTTTATTAATGATAACTTGTGACTGGTAAGGTTTATTATACGAAAAAAGTTGATTTGTGTTTCATTGGGCAATATTATGCAATTTATATTTCACTAGCGACCCGCCCTCGCTTCGCTTCGGAAACTGTAGTTTATTATTGATTTCTCCACTATTTAATGGATGTTATTATACATACAAATCTTTCTCTTTAACCACTCTATCTATTAAAAAAAACCGCATCAAAATCCGTTGCGTAGTTTTAAAGATTTAAGCACGTAGGGATATAGGGACAGAGAAAGCGACTTTGTGTTATACTAGGTATTTAGTGATGATTAATTTAAAAAATCGTGAATGCTTGTGGTTCCTTTTCTTTCAGCGAAGACAAAGGAGCAGCTTGCTCGTTGGTAAGTGGTGATTGTCGCTTATAAACATCGGCGATGGAATGCGCTGCACATTGCACGATATGCTTCTCGTAATATACCTGTAGGTATCTTAATACAAAACCTGACAATATAAAACCGACATAAGGATCATAATTTAACATTTCATCAGTAATGTTGTTTTTTTTATTGCTTAGATGGTTTGACGAGCTCACAGCCCACCTGGTGTTAAGTGGTCACTGGAGCCCATCTACAAGGTAAATGCGCCACCCACCTTGAGATATTAGTTCTAAGGTCTTAGTATAGCTACAACGGCTGCCCCACCCTTCAAACCGAAACACATTACTGCTTCACGGCGGAAATAGGCGGGGTGGTGGTACCTAACCGTGCGGACTCACAAGAGGTCCTACAACCAGTAATTGTACCTAAATTTATCGTTTCTGCGTCAAAATCCACTTACCGATCTAAATTTTAAAAACCATTTTAAGTGTTTTTTTTAAGGACAAACAACACTTTAATTTGTCGAAGAAACCAAATTATCGTCAAGCTATTGCCATAATAAATAACTAGTTAAATGAATTTGAAGACTAAAATTAATAAATTAATGTTACTTAAATTATTTTTACGGCCGCGCAATTAATGCTCAAGATGGTCCAAAGTAATTGTTTTCGTTGTCATGAAAGAGCGTAAAACGCGCAGTAAATATGCAGGTAACATTTTTATAACTGCAATTAAAAGGACTCCGCCTGCAGTTCACTAACGGGCTTATATGCCGTGCATAGAGACGGGATTAATGGAAATTAAAATCGTATTATATAATGTAACATATATTATTATTAAGTATGTATAATATGTAAGTATGTATGTATGTATGTATAATAATGTATTATATAATATATATAGTAAACTAAAGTCGTATTTTTTTCTTACAATTAAGCAAGCATTCATGGTGGTTTTGGTTTACGCAGAATTCAAGCAGATTTTGTAAATTAAAATTTTCGGAATCCGAGATTATTCCGGGAACTGTGGCTGAAATACGATCGTATAGCCTTTTTCATATAGTGTCGTATATCGTATATGACCATTTGACAATGGGATTCCAAAAATGCTATCTATATATATTTAAATGAATTGCTGTTCGTTAGTCTCGCTAAAACTCGAGAACGACTGGACCGGTTTGGCTAATTTTGGTCTTGAATTATTTGTGGAAATCCAGAGAAGGTTTAAAAGGTAGATAAATATGAAAACGCTCGGAATTATATAAAAATAAACAATTTTGTTTTTCCTTTGATGTGTCCCCCGTCGGACGGAATCCTTTTGTTTGTTTTAAGTTTAGTTTATACAAAAGTTTAGTCTTTTATTGATTGATTGAGGCACTACGAAGTCTGCCGGGTCAGGTAGTGATTAATAAATTTTAATTTTCTAAATTCGTTTTAGTGTGGGAAAATTATGGTTTGTTGATTTTTTGTTGACAAGGTTTTTTTCCTGTTTACCATCAAGTAGGCTGTTTAATAGTCCATTTATAAGAGAAGGCAATTATTAAAAAAATACAATTGAGATACCGACCTCAAATAAAGAGTAGAAGCATTTTGATGTCTTTGTCTATGCCACGTTGTGATTTTTACTCCTATAATCACTTTACATCAGTTGGGCTGTCTGCACGTTCGCCCATTTACGCAATAAAATGTCAGGAGTGTAAAATTTATGATGAAATACCGATTAGTAACGTCAGCGCTTTCCTAAACGCACCCATCGAATATTTCGCTCGCGTAGCTAGTCACAATTGACAGGTGACAACCAACATGCCAGCTGGGAGCACGGGCAATCCCACATGACAAGTGAACGTCGATATTCGGGTTAGTAGTCGGGTTAATGTTTGAAGCTCTACAATAAATTTTGAATACAATATTATGTTGGGCTTTTCACGAAGCTTTCATGTAACGATTCAATACAATTATTTTATGATGTAGAGCAAATTACCATTGGGCTGATTTTTTTTTACGAATTAATTAAATTAATGCAGATATTTGGTATTTAACTGCTATGCTGTTTATTTCTGCCACGAAGAAAATGCGTTTTATACGAACAATAAAACAGCTGCTATTACAATATAATTGAGACTCTGACCTCTTGTCCTCAGGGTTGTTGGTTTACTGTTTTTGGAGCTCAGGAATCTTAACGTATTAAATCAACTATTCAACTATTCAACTAACTATAAAAAAGATCCAGTTTGAAGAATAGTGTAGTGTTAATAAAATTAATGTTGTATGCGCGTAAGCCCTAATATATTTTTTATCGATTATATTACATAAAATTAAAGCTAGAACTTCAATGTTATAAGCCATAAGCATATCATATTACCATTTACAATTCAGCTCTGACGTATAGTCAGTTGTCTTTGACTTGACTAGGCTCCTGGCTTTATTGAAGTGTATATATAGGTGAAGAGTATTGACCATCAGGTAAGGTAAGCTGGAAGAAAATATTATTATTAAGAAGAAAAAACAGCATTTTGAATTCTAAACGAATTTTAGTGGTTCTAATATTTTTAAAGCAATTCAGTCTATCCTACTTGTTTTTATTTATATTTGGACTTAAAACTTTATCTTACCAAAACAATCCAATTTCTGTAGAGCCCCCTCTGATGTTTACGAAGTGTACAAACGGAGGTCTTTTCGATTAGTTGTTACCCGAAAGCTGGGCAATAAAGGTTGTATTTGGGTCAATAGGAAAATATTATTTTCAGCAATAATGATGTAACGAGATACTTTCCGTGATCCTCAGTTTTCAGATAATATTTACGTCGTCAATTTAATTGGACCGAATTGGAATTAAACGGGACTAAATCTTTTCATTGTTATATTTTGGAATTTCTGTTTATAAACGAGATTATTCCTTTAACTGGGCACAAGTTATAAGATTGAGAGAAATAGGAACTCATTATTCCGATAGTCCGGTTTTAATTTTCGGTAAGTGCCAGTCAGTATCTTTGTGAAATATATTTGGTTATTGGGACCTGTCTGACTCCTTTTTTTACGCATTACGTATGTTTTGCGCCCAAAAGTCAGTAGGTTCTAGTTTGAACTTAAGATAATGGAACGATTTAATAAAAACAATAGACAATAAATGAAGATACCCAACAGGAGCGGTCCCTCCGAGACCAATGAAAGTCGTCAAAATCATCAATTAAAGTGAAATAAACGCAAAATTGTTGACCGAGCTATTACCCAGATATCATTGATATGTCATTCTAGCCTTTAGTGTTATTTGAAGAGTGAGAGTTCGTGGTCTACCCTAAGTTAAGTTGGTACCGAAGAATGACGAAAGTGGGAAACACTGCTGACCATTTTAATACAATAAATCTTAATTTTATAATACATATAAATCGCAAATAACCCATCAAGCCAGAAATACTAGTTACTCAGATTTACAGACTACAGCATTTATTAAACAATAATGTTCTTTTATAGAAGTCCTAGCAATCCACCAAAGGCACGAATAAAGATAGTAGAAGTGCGTTCAGTCCTCTTGTGATTCTTGTTCAATAAAATATTTTGATTGTTAAATAATCCAAAGGAAATCTTCCGATCGCTTATTTCGTCTAACAATCAAGAAATTAATTACACGTTAATGAAGCTATAGTCAAAATTTTAATCATAACAGAGAATCGAGTCGGTGCCAGTCATATTAAATTTTCATTAAATTTTACGAATTGTTTGACTTCAAACAGCAGTGACGTCATCTCGTTAAATCATAAACATTGTTCTTGTAATTCGTGTATGCAGATTGGAATTTCCAAAGAAAATTAGATTTCCAAAGAAAAAAAAAATGTGAGCCGTCACGGGACCCCTGGCAGATGTGAAACATCGACATTATTTTGTAAAAGTAGTATGCAGAAAAGAACAGATCGTGATAGGAACTAAATATGTCATAATGATGAAATAAAATATTACGAAAAAATAATTTGTTTTCAAGTAAAACACAGGTTATGTGTACTGTAGTAAACAACACTGTATACACTACGGAGTATACACTATAGGTATCCGAGCTCAGTGTAGCGAGAGAGATGGCTTAACGTCGGATCGAGTGGGAGAGAATCGCACAGTCGATTGCGCATGGCGACGCGTCGCCACACCGTACACACTACTGCATGTAGACTGTAAATATAGCGTGGCAACGCGTCGCCACGGCATGCGTCGCCACGCCAGAAATTGGGTTTACGTGCGGCTATAGATGCTTCACATCAAAAATGTCTGATCGATAGTGGTTCGTTTGATTAGAACGCAGCATACATTTTATTCGGATGTACTTGATTTACTGAAGGTGGAGCTTATTGAGAGCCGAAGCTATTTTTGTCGGGAAGCAGTCGTGCGTTCCGACTTGAAGGATGGGACGCAAGTGCGATTTTGACGCCGGATCTCAAAGTGGGCGCCGCTGCTTACTTCGTAATTTCTATGACCTCCAGTCATCATTTACTACCAGAAGCTCTTGAATAATTCGATAGTGTGAATTTGATAGGTTTTCCTTTTATGATTGTATCCACGTTACTTCAAAATTTATTTATGTGTAGATGAATAAGTAGTTAGTCTTGTATGTTTTTATATGTAGACGGGTGAACAAGCTCCCTGCCTATTTGAAGTGCTCATTGGAGCCCATAGACATCACTACGTAAATGCCACTATTCATTTTTCACGCACCAAATGTATTAGTAGTGCGAATTTGATCATAATTACCTCTTAAATGTAGCCCGATTTACGGTAGGCAGCGGCTTAGGTCTGCCCCTGGCATTGCTGAAATCCATGGGCGACGGTAACCACTCACCATCAGGTGGACCGTACACTCGTCTACCTAAAGGGAAATAAAAAAGGAATCGATTTCTAAGTACAAATTAGGGATACGTACCTCGAAGTCAGCCAAAATAAACCTATACAGTTTTACAAAACACATACACACACACACAGAAGAATTCAAAAGTTCATGAAAAATTCAAACTAAATTTAGAAGAACAACAACGAAGTTTAGTTTCTTTTATTTTCGATTCGGAAGCTATGTTTATTGTTAAAGATTTGAAATAGTAGGTTTATAGTGTTTATTTAGATATTTTGTTACGTGTACTAGTTGGATACAGGAGGCTTTTCCGCCCAACGTGCGCTCAGTAAGGCGGGCGGAATAGGACTGAATGTTTTCAGTGCTTTACAATTGCAGCATGCAAATGTGGGAGCTCAGCTTGTTTTTACGCAAATTTATTTCTAGATATATTAATTTCATGGTCGTAGATTTTTTTTTCAACTTGATATGAGAGTTTGATATGAAATTAGACAACTGTTTGTGTAGATTAGTAATGTATTATTTAAAGAATTAATAGCGGTCTATAGCATTAAATGCAAGGGTCTCGTATAAGGTGATGCGACATCAGGTTTCGAATCCCACTGGCGGATCTCATCTTTTTTTTTATTGCTCTTGTAGGCAGACGCGCATACGGCCCACCTGATGGTGAATGGTTACCGTCGCCCATGGACTTCAGCAATGCCAGGGGCAGAGCCAAGCCGCTGCCTACCGTTAAGTACTCTCCACAAGCCTCGTTTGAAGAAGGACATCTAATGAAATTTTAATACGTAGTTAAGAAGAGCTCACGAACGAATTCCACGATTAGGTAATAACATCTAGTAAATAAATAATTTATGATCAATTGTTTTTACAGTTGCAACTTGTCAGCTAATCGTGGGATCGTATTAATAATATTTAAGTTAGTTTATTACTTAGTTTCCAAATTTCGATAAAAATCAATCCTAGAATGTATTATAACCAAAATTCTAGAAAACCAGAACAAATCGCACCAAATAACAACAATTGTAGGAAAGCACGAGCAATAAAAGAACAACTACATTTCATTTCTCAATATTAAGGAACTGTCCTAAACGAAGCTATGGTTAGAAAATTTAATTATAAATAATATACAACTTAGCATCAGTACAAATTGGAGGCGATGACTTTGATTGCTATCTATTTATAGCAACAAGAATATCGGCAAAGCAGTTAAAAGGTGATACACATAAAAAGCGAACATTTTGCAAATTATTACAAAAGTATATGAACACAAAATTTATAAAAAAATGGATACTTATGATCATTTTAACAACGGCCGACGACTGAAATGTTGATATTCGAAACTTGTACATGAAAATCTTGAAAATGACATTAGCGTGATTCAGGCATCTGTCAAAATATATTTAGTTCTATCATAGCATTTTTACATACGCAATCGCTACGCAAATCGCATACTACATTACTACTGGTGGTAGGACCTCTTGTGTGTCCGCGCGGGTAGGTAACATCACCCTGCCTATTTCTGCCGTGAAGCAGTAATGCGTTTCGGCTTGAAGCATGGGCCAGCCGTTGTAGCTATACTGAGATCTTAGAACTTACATCTCAAGATGGGTGGCGCATTTACGTTGTAGATGTCTATGGGCTCCAGTAACCACTTTACACCAGGTGGGCTGTGAGCTCGTCCAACCATCTAAGCAATAAAAAAATTCAAAAAATAATAAAACTAAAAATATTTATAGCATCACGCATCCACTACAACAGTATCGCAATGCAGGAAAGCGAATCGTTACACTGTAACGTTCCATTAGCGGCCTGTCACCGCCTCTCTTTCAAAGGGAAGAAAAGAAAAAAAAGAACGAAAGAAAGAAAAAAGAAAACTTTATCTTCAGATACACATCAAGAGAATCGTTGTCCGTTTCGCGTTTTTCTTGACGAAGTTTTCGTTATTGTTTGCGAGCTTAGGTCAAGTACAGTCGCGTATAGCTTTCATACTCAGGTACTTTATTGAGTTGTCTTGTAGCTGAAAACGATCGTTTTCTCTCGTAAAGTATTTAAAGGGTCTCATTTTCAAAAGGGTTTTGTGGTCAAACTGAATTTCATGTAACCTAACCCATTGTTAAAAGTTTCGCTCGAAACTTTTGCGGTTTTAGAAAAGCTACAATGTAAACAATAAGTACATAGTGTATTAATAGTACTCCGTATTCGTTGCCGAGACAAGACTTATTGTCTGTTCAGATAGTTTATTAGTTGAATATTATTCCATATCAGAGCATTTAATTTTATGTTTATCTTATTTACTTAGCTCATTTTAAAACAATATACTTTTTTACACAACGTACTGTTCTTAGCTTTGTTGTAACCGATAAAAACATTTAGCTTAAACATTTTAGGATCAAAATTGTTGCCAATAAAAAACAGCTTAAATGAGCGCCTTATTTTTTATTGCTTAGATGGGTGGATGAGCTCAAAGCCCACCTGGTGTTAAGTGGTTACTGGAGCCCATAGACATCTAAAACGTAAATGTGCCACCCGCCTTGAGATATAAGTTCTAAAGTCCAATCATCATCAGCTCATTTCAATTCACGAAATATGAACCAACTTAAAAGGTATTTACAGAGATATGCAAATTAAAATTATTATTAACTTGTGTTAACGAAAATTGCTCGATTTTTGATATCACGAATCTATCATCCTGGACACCGTCCACTTTGTTATGAGTTAAGTAAATTGTTCTTTTCATAATCATTTGATGCTACTTGCGATATACTTTTCATTAAATATTTAAAGGTACGCGAGGGAACCTACTTCTCCCGCTCTCTCCTATACTTTGAATAATCTGTGGTATACTATTGCAAACTCTACATAATATACTTTATAGTCTATGATATTGAAGATTACGTTATTAGATTAGATGTTCAGCTTGATAATTGAAGCAGCAATGCAGTGCAGTAGTGAACTATGTCTATCTAAGCTTGTGCATATTATTGAGTGCTTGATAATTCTAAAGCAGAAGATCAATACCACACTACAAACAACCAGAAATTCCAAATGAATTCTTATCACCCAAGGAGCACCGCCATACCAAACTACTTCAGCCAGAACAAAACGGTTTTCGTCTAAATACGAAGAATTAATCCACTTAAACATCGTGAATCGCCCATCCATATTAATGAGGCATCAAACTCAATTGCAGATTAGGGTGCCAAACAAATGTCCCGGCTTCTGGTTCAGTTAATGCACCTAGATGTTCCCAATCACCATTTCGGGCAAGAATTTATGGCCACGTTAAGTAGGCCCGAATAAAATATAACCAGCGATTTATTACTTTCACATCGAAGTAGGATTTGCCTTGTGGATCGAGGTAATTTAAGCATACGTCATGCCGCGATGCTGTCGCTTGGTTATAGTTTGAACAGGATATCTAAGAGAGCTTTAGACCGCAAGTGGTGTACTACTGGTGGTATTTTACTGGTGGTAGGACCTCTTGTAAGTCCGCACGGGTAGGTACCACCACCCCGCCTATTTCTGCCGTGAAGCAGTAATGCGTTTCGGTTTGAAGGGTGGGGCAGCCGTTGTAACTATACTGAGACCTTAGAACTTATATCTCAAGGTGGGTGGCGCATTTACGTTGTAAATTTCTATGAGTTCCAGTAACCACGTAACCACTTAGCACCAGGTGGGCTGTGAGCTCTTCCACCCATATAAGCAATTAAAAAAAATTACAGCAACAGGATAGTAACGTAAAAACTTTTGCAATTAACAATATTATGTCATCGCCCGTTCTCTTATTTTCAAAGATGGTAACCCCTATACTACTTACCTTAAAATTGCAAATACGTTCTACTACTTGGCTTATGCAGTACTAGACTTAGTGAATTATTGTTTTAGAAACTGAAGAGGACAGTCGAAAATTTGATAAACAAAAATTCATGTCCAATAGTTGGTAAGTGATGAGTTTACAGTCCTTTAAGAAAGCTTATTTGATGTTCGTTGATAGTTAAAATAGAATACAATATTTTTTTATTCTCGAACGTATGAGATAAGACTTGCCTTGGTTAAGAATTCCATTGAAACAATCTTTGGTGTTAAATGTCGCTAAAAATATCTTTATTTTTGCTTTCTTATTAATTTAAAAAAAAAAAAACGCCATGAGTCTCCTTATACTTAAATTAATCCACCTCCATTGTATAATAACATTTCAACAAAAAAACCTTTCTTTATCTCTAATACCTTTACAAGTTAAAGTCGCTTGACGTATTGTAAGTTTGTTGTGAGCATATTATGGTTTGAGAGCACGGTGCTGATAATAATTGTGGAGAAAAAGAAACGACAGCAGCGCTAGATGTAATACTTTAAAGAGGATTTACAATGTGACAGGCCTTTACCGAAAGCAACAAAAAAGGTTTTTTGGTTGTACAATTTAATGAAATTTCTATGAGTAGTCTTAAACGTCAAATCTACTCTTGTGTTTTAAATGTACAATACTGAAAAGGAAATGCTTACACTAAATTTCACTACTGTAACTCTTATGCAACCAGCACATCGGCTAATAACACAATGAGTCTGAAGGGTAGAAGAGAATAAGAATAACAGAAGGCTATAAGATCAAAAGGAACATGTAAATAAAGTTAAACAAATAAAATTTAATATTTTTGTATTTTGGTGTTTGGAATTCTAAATTTAAATTTCAATATTTATAGTAAAAAAAAACGAATGAAGTAAAAGAAACACCAAAAGAAGAAACAGAAAAATCCTTCGCTGTGGAACACAGGTATGGATGTACAGAGATATTATCAAATGATGGTTAACATCAGTCAGGCGGCTGGTCGTAAAACTCATACCAAATCCCTATGTAGATAAGAGGATTTCCTGCGCCAATCTCAGACAATGTGGGATAAGGAAAAGAAGAAGAAGAAGATTACGGAAATCATAGTAATAAGAATAGAACCATTTAATAAGAATAGAATCTACGTTATGTTATATCGACTAATTAATTACTAGTGACCTGCCCTCGCTTCGCTTTGGGAACATTTAATTTATTATTGATTACGAAAGCGGTAGGCAGCGGCTTGGCTCTGCCCCTGGCATTGCTGAAGTCCATGGGCGACGGTAACCACTCACCATCAGGTGGGCCGTATGCTCGTATGCCTTCAAGGGCAACAAAAGAAAAAAAATTGGATGGCAGATTTTTTACCTACTTAATTGACGCTTATTGTTATGTTTTGGGTAATGCACAATACATCTTTATAAATTATAGCCTGCGTGTCAATCTGGTATGTAAGCTTTTTGCAAAGTTTGATCAAAATCCCTTCGGTAGTTTTTGCGTGAAAAAGTAAGATATAATAATATTAAACTATTTCTAGTTGGAAATAACCTTCATGTCCCTGTGTAGCGCTACAGCCAGAGGCTGTTCTGAAGATACGTCACTCATTTGTCAAGGAACATCACAGATCTTATCAAAGCACCCGTAACAAACAACCCAAACATAAAATACAGCAAATAATGATTTAAATTAAATTAAAATTTTGGTAAATTACCTAAAACATTCGCGATTGATATTGTTATTCTATCAGTCTGGGGTGCCGTGAAGGTTTAAGCCATTCCTGGTCGGAAGTTCTAGCTGTCAATTATATTAAAGAATTTTAGTACATGTGTAGTGGTACGATTTTAATATTATTTAGGAAAGAAAGCGACTACACATTTACTGGTGGTAGGACCTCTTGTGAGTCCGCGCGGGTAGGTACCACCGCCCTGCCTATTTCTGCCGTGAAGCAGTAATGCGTTTCGGCTTGAAGGGTGGAGCAGCCGTTGTAACTATACTGAGATCTTAGAACTTATATCTCAAGGTGGGTGGCGCATTTACGTTGTAGATGCCCATGGGCTCCAGTAACCACTTAACACCAGGTGGGCTGCGAGCTCGTCCACCCAACTAAGCAATAAAAAAGAAATCCTTAGTAATAATAATCGCTTAAAACAAATATCCTTTTACCCCTCGATGTGTAGAAATATACCTTTAGGCCTCGCCAATCGTAACAATTCTTATTTAATACTCATTGCTCATTTTTTAAATTGTTATATCTGTGCTATCTGTATGTATCTATGTTGTTATCTATTCGTATATAATAATATGTTTGTGTTGCAATCTTAAAGCTGTGAACAAACACGGTAATGAAGCAAAAATAGGTAATGTATGCTGTGTATTAACTATTAACTTTTATGGTGTAGAACTTAACTGGGGAAACGCTTTCCATCAGTTATGATGGGGAGAGAGGGCCTGAAGCGTGTTGTCACTGATAAAGTAGACTAGGAGGTAGAAAAAAGATGTGTTGTGTCGTGGAGCACCGGATATGAACGAAGTTCCTTATTATAAAAATATTAATTTTAAATTCTATTCGAGGTATAAAGAAAATAAAACTGGAGGTTTCGCAACAACCCACGGTCATTCGGTAAGGTGCGAACTTATTGTGGTACACTTCATTCACGGTTGTTTGCATAAGAGTTAGTGTATTGCGCAAACGAACGCTCTGAGATCGTGGTCAACGAATGTAAAAAAATGTTATTTTTTGTACGCTATTACAAAGTTTAGTCGTACACTGTGTGCATTACTAATATGTACGTTATTACAAAGTCAAGTCGTACATTGTGTGTATTACTAATAAAAATCTTACGTTACGGACATTTTTTCCCGATTAGTGTACCCCTCCGCATCGTCCCATAAGGAACTTCGTTCCAAAAATTTAAACAATGGAATGAATGTTAGGTATAAAACGTCAAAAGAATACGAAGCGTACGATTTCGAGTGAGAATTCTGTAAAGGTAAGGTGATAGGAAATTAACAGTAATTGCTTGAGACACTCAAAACTGTAAGCATGTCTCACCTGCCTAGGTTCCGAATTTAGAACATATCTCTAAACTTTAATGAAATTTAATAATACAGCCAATAAAGTTTCGACCTCCTGCGCTATTGTGGCCTAATCTATGGCAGCGTCATACTAACGATAAACACGCGACGAACCGCCTTCATCTCTCTCGCTCCATCACACTGTTTTGACATCCATTTATCTCTGTCCAATTGTGTAGGGTTACCGAATTCGATAACAAACTGAAACTTCCAAAAATAACATTTTAGTGTGGCTAGTGAATATGGTAGAATTTACGAAGAACATATAAAATAAAATAAAACATTGTAATTTTCGAATTATTCTAACCTACTAATTTTAATAATATAACTGCTTAGCCTCGCGATTATCAATTTCAAAATAGTGAAAATTTCTGTTTAAATTGTTTTGGGAAACCGGGCCCCGCTACTTTTATTAGTCTAATAAGCTGGAAAACGATAATCCGTATGCATTGATCATTTTCTAATTTAGACAATCAGTCCGATTATATATACTATTAACATATTCTGGTGTACTGTACAGAATAACAGACATTTTTCGTTGAAAACCGAACCTTCGAAACCGCATGTAGGCAATTAATCAGGTGATATCATCATTTATTCTGAAATAAGAGATGCTTATGTTCAGTTATAGTAAATTCCATGTTCTAAGGAATTGCTTGAGGACATTTTAATTTTGCTATCCTAAATTTTCAGAGTGCTATATGTGATGATTTATGGTCTTGTAGAATGTTTGTGATGATGAAATTTAATAAAACTCGGTAGAGAAAAAAAATCACGTTGTTCTTTATATTATTTTGTATCCGCAATCGATACAATAGACATTTTACATGAACAAGATATATTGTGCCACAGATAATAACTATTTTTTATATTTATTGGAGTCTCCACTTCACACTATAACATTCTATTTTTAAATTAATCTAGAAATGTCCTTACCGATATACGACTGCTTGGCTATACCGTTTTACTTTATATTGCTAGTATTCACGTAACTATTATGATGATGAAAATTCCAATGAAATTCCCAAAGCATGGTCACATTTCGCGCGAGTAAGCGACACGAAAGCACTTGGCTCCCGTCGCCCCGGTCTTTCAAAGGGCGACATAAATAATCTACCGTCCGCTAATTACTTCATAGATCATTCAATACAGCTGAATTTATACACCGCTTCGAAGTTTTTTTTTTTCCTTTTTCATTACGTTCGCTTCGTTTCTAGCTGCCTGAAACCTTTGAAATTACGTCAGTGAAATGTGTTCAGCTATTTTAATTGGTATGTTATTAATGTGCACATCTATGTTTTATTTTAATATTTTTTATTTGAACTACTGTTGTCCTTTTTTGTCTGCAGCAGAATGTGTCTACTGTTATAATAAAGAGAAACCGAGCCCACTGAGTTTCTTGCCGGATCTTCTCAGTGGGTTGCGATTTCGATCCGGTAGTAGACTCTACGGAGCACTGCTCTTGCTAGGGCTAGTGTTAGCAAATTCTTTCAAGTTGAGTCCGTGAGCTCACCTACCCGTCCGGGCGTTACTGGATTAGCCCCTTATGCTACCAGCGAATAGGTAGTGTAAAAAAGAAGAAGAAAAGAGAAACGTGAATGCAGAAATATTTTGCATTTTTTTAGGGAAGGTAATTTTTTTTTCCCATTACACTAATAAAAATAACCATGAAAATGTACCAGAGGCTTTTTTTTTTAATACCTTTGTAGGCAGACGGGCATACGGCCCACCTGATGGTGAGTGGTTACCGTCGCCCATGGACTTCAGCAATGCCAGGGGCAGAGCCAAGCCGCTGCCTACCGCTTAATACTCTCCACAAGCCTCGTTTGAAGAAGGACATGTCATAGCGCTCGGGAAACACCGTGGAGGGGAGCTCATTCCATAGCCGGATGGTATGTGGCAAAAAAGATCTCTGGAAACGCACTGTGGATGACCGCAGCGGCTCCAGGTAGTATGGATGAACTCTACACCGGTGGCGGGCGGTGCGACGGTAAAAACGAGATGCTGGTATCATCTCGAACAATTCCTCAGAGCACTCCCCATGGAACATACGGTATAAAATACAGAGGGAACCGAAGTCCCACCGCAGACCCAGAGGCTCCAAAAGAGGCTCCAAAGAGGCTTGGAACAGCACTAGGCATCTCACAAGTTTTAGAAGACTAAGCTCAAAGCAACAAACCGAAATCAAAACGCTCTAGACATAAATCAAGAAGGCTAAAAGTTTTGTAATGTTTAAGCAAACGCCGCCACGATGGGATTAAGTACGATGCGTACAGGTCCTATTCTATAAATGTGTACACAGATCGTAGCTCAGTGCGCTCTGACTTACTTAAATAAGTGTTCGAGAGCCTTTAAGTTTGTATTGTACACGGATTCATTAGGTTTTGGATGTGGTATAGTCCTTCGGCAGATTTTCGGCAGATTATAACAGTTTTTGGTAGAATATGTAATGAGCTCGCACGTGTTGGTATAACCATGTGAATGTATTCTGTTGTGAACGGTATTTTAATCAAAATGAGACTTCTACATGACGGCTCAAGAGGGCGGTGGCATTTACAGGTCCATGGGCTTTGGTAACTATTTACTATCAGGTAAGCTATAGGCACTACAGCTTAGCGGAAGGCTGCCCCTGGCATTGCTAAAGTCCATGGGCGACGGTAACCACTCACCATCAGGTGGGCCGTATACTCGTCTGGATACAAAGGCAATTAAAAAAAATTGTAATTGTCTTATATATTATTACAGTTCAATAGTGAATTAAAACTAATCTTCAGATACGTTTTTATCGTTATAAATTTAAGAGATAGGGCGTATTCTAAGCCGGCAAATCTGATTCTACTACTTGACATTACCTATTTTTGTCACGAAGCCAGCATCCGATGAAAAGCAATACCAAGACGGGTGGCAGTACTCACGTTGAGATGTCTGCGTTAACTGCTGACCACCACATGAACCTTGAGCTCGCCCCATTTAGAACAACAAAAAAGTCATCTAAATTTGTTATCAAACAAATTAAAAACAAAGTAATAGGTTTCTTAAGTATGACGAAAACGACCTTCTTTATTATGCAAAAACTTCGATACCACATCAAACAAAATTTATTGTTTTATTATTCGATGTACTCTTAATACTGTCTGTGATTAATAGTGTTCTATGAGACAAGGGTCGGGACCGAGCCGGTGACGTTACGGTTACGTGACGTCTGTATTGTGCGGACTCTTTTGTTTGTGCCCTTCCTAGAGCTAGTTCATATTGTTTTCGATTAATGATTCATTGTACCAACTTTATTAAGAGACGAAGTTTCTAAGGACAAGCACGGCCGATTTATGTTATACCATAGCTTATAAAAGACTGCCACTGTAACTAATAACATTATGTAAACATTCTATTGATTCATTGAAAATATTATGCCAATAACTATTCCCTAAGGGGCCATTATAATCTTCACAGAAAAATTATATAAACTTGTGGTCCCCCGGTAGTCGAAATTCGACTATAATTAATTTAAATTATAAGTTTGTACACTACTATGATTCTATTGTCAAAAACTATTATACTTCTATAATCACAGATTTCGCCAAGACTACACTTTTTAGACAAATAATATCAAAGACAAACATTATTAATCTATTCTCAATTTGACCACAGACTTTAAGCAATAAGAAAAGTTTGACAATAAACAAATTGTGTGTGTGTATGTCGTGTATGTATGTCGAATACATGGAGGTTGAATAACGTTTTTTTTATTTATTGATTTAATGTACATTTTACGCAAATAAAATTAACATTCTGCACTCCGTCTCTATATTCTCTATAAGTGTGAAAAATTTCATACTCCTCCATCCGCGCAATTTTCGTAAAAAGGGGTGCAAAGTTTATTTTTATTTTTTTTATTGCTTAGATGGATGGACGAGCTCGCAACCCACCTGCTGTTAAGTGGTTACTGGAGCCCATACACATTTACGACGTAAACGCGCCACCCACCATGAGATATAAGTTCTGAGGTCTCAAGTTTAGTTACAACGGCTGCCCCACCCTTCAAACCGAAACGCATTACTGCTTCACGGCAGAAATAGGCGGGGTGGTAGTACCTACCCGAGCGAACCCACAAGAGGTCCTACCACCAGTGAAAAAGTACTTCGCGTATTAATTAATATATAGATGAATTTAGGACACAAGTATATTCCACTTACAACGATTTAATACAACCGAAAACGTTAATTTCACAGTGACCGATCCCGACGTTTCGTTACAAGAATATTGGACAGACGTGAAAAATTAAAATTTCCCCGAAGAGAAGTGAACGCGATTTTTATTAAAGCAAAAAAAAAATATGCCGAAAAGCGCTCAGTGGAAGGCTGTACGGCCCAGCGGGAGGCTTTTATAAGGCGAACAATAAATCAAGGGCGGGGAAATATTTAAAAGCTTGCCGCACCAAGATTCCTTGGCGTTATCCGTATTGAACCCAGATTATTATTTTAAGGTTTCCCAGAATTAAAAAAACTTGGTTAATAATTCTCAGGTATTTTCCCTAGTTAACATTAAAGCTCATTAGCTCCGTGTTTAAGCTTGTAATGGCAATTAATAGTGTTTTTTATATGTTGATAACAAAAATTACGGTCCTGTTAAATTAGGTAGACTAAAACAATATTATTAGTTTTTATCTTTTAATTAGATGGTTAGTTCAGTAGCAGATTCCCGTTTGAATATTCCTTTTTTTTTAAAGATTTGCTTAATTTTTTTTTAAATCACTACATAGTATAAAACAAAGTCGCTTTCTCTGTCCCTATGTATGCTTAAATCCTTAAAACTACGCAACGGATTTTGATGCGGTTTTTTTTAATAGAAAGAGTGATTGAAGAGGAAGGTTTATATGTATAATAACATCCATTAAATAGTGGAGAAATCAATAATAAATTACAGCTTCCGAAGCGAAGCGAGGGCGGGTCGCTAGCTTAGTTATATGTTAGGTATATATTATCGATATAGCTCGAAGAGTTAGTAAGCTGAAGTGGCAGTGGGCTGGTCACATATGTCGCAGAAGCGATAACCGTTGGAGTAGACGTGTTCTGGAGTGGAGACTGCGAACCGGCAAACGTAGTGTAGGACGCCCTTCTGCTAGATGGAGCAACGATCTGCGCAAGGCAGCTGGCAGTAACTGGATGCGTAGAACCGAAGATCGGGTTCAGTGGCGAGCTTTGGGGGAGGCCTATGTCCAGCAGTCCAGGCTGATGATGATGATGATGATATGTTAGGCATATGATCCACATCTATATGCAGATATGATTACCACTGAATTAGGCCAAATTATATTATCATTCAAATCTGTGTCACAATGTTTCTAAACCGTTAAAATCAATAGAGAACGAGTGTGAGGATTTAAATTACGTAACTCAATTTTCATCAAGATCGTACAACTACATAGTTTTTAAGCTATTGCATATCTTTTATCACGGGCCTTGAGCGCGGCGACCGAATCATGAAATACCGTAACGAAAAAAACCTTACACCCCTCACTCCGCCTACTATGTAGCTCGCGTTCAACACATTCACACGTTGCGCTTGTGTAGTGTTTGTGAATAAGCGCGTGGCGTGACGTCACACTGCATACGCATCAAGAAAAGTCTGCCCATCTCTCTGTTAATGTTTAATATAGCGTGGTCTTGTTTTATTATTGTTTTAATATTAAATTATCATTGTATAATTATAATTGCATAAGTTGATAAAAAATGCTATGCAATAGCTATACCGCGTCAGCTCCCGAGTGCCACACGTTTTTTTTAACATAAGTACAGGATGTCTTGCTAATTCGACCACGGATTTATCGAAAAAATGTATATACGATTTTGATATGTACCATTCCTACAGTGTCAGGCATTCCTCATTTAAACAAAACTAGAAAAAGTTTTCATTTATTACTTAGATGGGTGGACGAGCTCACGGCCAACTTAGCGTGAAGTGATTATCGGAGCCCATAGTCATCTACAACCTACAACATAAACGCCGCCACCCATTTTGAGACATGAATTCTAAGGTCTCATTTTTTACAGTACATCGGTCTTCAATTCGAAACGCATTACTGCTTCACGGCATAAATAGGTAGTACCTATAATATCTACCTATTCTCCCTAGATACCTACCGGTGCGAACTCCTACCGCGAGTAATCATCAACCAAAGACTAGATAATTTTTATAAAAAATATTTTAAAATAAATGCACCTAACACAACGGTTTCAAATGGAACACAGCAGATCATGTGGTCGCAGTTTGCCGGAACGTGGTTCGTTCTCAGGCACATGAAACATTTTCAGGGCTCTATATAACCTCTAATACATAAGCTCTTCGTTCACGAGTAATTTATAGTCTCATCTTCGACTTAAATTATTTTAGGGACATGCACAATTAATTCAATTGTATGTAAAATTGTAATGGATAATGTATTTTTATTGAAAATTCTGGTTTTTTTAGATAGTAATTTTTAAATTTTCAGTGAAAATAATCAGGGCGATAGCGTACTGCATATAAATTTCATTTGCTACGGTTACGTCAAACGTATTTAATCTATTAGTTAATCTATATATTAATACGTGTGGCAAAAATTTTGTATCTCTTTTTACGAAAATTCGGAGGAGTATGAAATTTTCCACACTTATATAGAATATAGAGAAGAAGTGCACAATGCTAATATTTTTTTTAAATAATGCATAAAAAATACATTAAATCAATAAAGAAAACATTACACACACTACATACCATGCATTTGACGCACACACGCATGCATACTATTTATTGACAAACTTTTGTTCTTGACGTCTGTTGTCAAATTGAGAATAGATTAATTATTGTTTGTCTTTGTTAATATTTTTCATAGTGTAGTCTTGGCGAAATTTGTGATTATAGAACTATAAAAGACGAGCATAATAGTGTACAAACTTACAATTCGAATTAATTATAGTCGAATTTCGACTACTGCGGGACCACTAGTTTAATTGAAAGTAACATTTTTCATAGTGTGAAAGAAAAATGTTTGGAGTTCTCATATCGAATAGTGCGGCTATTCCAGTGCTGATTGATAATATGATAAAATGCATTTCTTACAAGTGTTCACTATCGACTTCACGATAAAACAATAACATTGAAAATTAAACTATTGGTCTCCCAGTAGCCGAAATTCGACCATAATTAATTGAAATTATAAGTTTGTACATTATTATGATTATATTGTCAAAGACGATTATACTTCTATCACAGATTTCGCCAAGGCTACACTTTAGAATAATATTAATAAAGACAAATAATATTGAATCTATTCTCAACTTGACCACAGACTTTAACAATAAACAAAATTGTATATATGCGTAAGTGTGTCAAATACATGTTAGTGTGTGTAATGTTTTCTTCATTTGTTTAATGTATTTTTTATGTGTAATTTAAAAAAAAAAATTATCACTGTGCACTCCTTCTCTATATTCACTATAAGTGTGGGAAATTTCATACTTCTCCGTTCGCTCAATTTTCGTAAAAAGGGGTACAACATTTTTGCTTCACGTATTAATATATAGATTTTGTTAACGCGTCATGAATTAGCCGTACCCACGCCTAGATTCACGTCCTATTATCCGAGGATAATTATGCCATGTCCGTTTTGTTTTAGAATTAGCATAGCAATGTTTATGTATGTACCCGAGGAAACTAAAAAGCTGTCAGGAAAAAATCTCATTGAAAAACGTAAAACTTTTAAATATCACGAAGGAAACTCTTAAGGTACCTAGGGCATGGAATTTTCAAAGAATAAAACAAAATCGAATCCGACTAAACGCTAATTACGTTGGTTTAGCTTGAACAGCTTACAATTGCAACTTCACCAAAACTTGTGCGGGTTGCAACGAGGAGTTGAAAATACGCGAAAGTTGATGTTTCGGAATTAGCGTACTGAAATATTAAGTAATAAAAAAAATCATTAGGAAAGCGAGTTCATAAGTGATTTTGGGTTTATCTATATATTAATACGCGAAGCAATAACTTTGTATCCCTTTTTACGAAAATTGCGCGGACGGAGGAGTATGAAATTTTCCACACTTGTAGAGAATATAGAGAAGAAGTGCACAATGGTAATATTTATTTAAAATAATGCATAAAAGATACATTAAATCAATAAAGAAAACATAACACACACTACATACCATGTATTTGACGCACACACGCATGCATACTATTTATTGTCAAACTTTTGTTCTTGGCGTCTGTTGTCAAATTGAGAATAGATTAAAATTAAATATTGTTTGCATTTGTTAATATTTTTTTGTAGTGTAGTGGCTAAATTTGTGATTATAAAAGTATAAAATACAATCATAACAGTGTACAAACTTACAATTCCAATTAATTATTGTCGAATTTCGACTACTGTGGGACCTCTAGTTTAGATTTATTAGGTGAGTCCAACGTTACCTGTTTTTGCCATGAAGCAGTCACACATTATACCATAAATTAAATTGAATTGAAACTTTAATCTAATATCTGAAAATGGGTGGATCGTGAGCTATTTATGAAAATGAAAATGTGCTAAAAATTGTCATCAAAATAAGACGATTGCCTTTGACGGTCCATTTGATTACGTGTAGGGGTTTAGTACATGAAGGGAGAACCTGATACCATAACTATTCTTCTTCAATACAAACGAGTTTCAGTCTAATCTCTTTTTAACACAATTTTATGTTAGTTACAACGATGACTGGCTTTGCTTTTACTGGTGGTAGGACCGCTTGTGAGTCCGCACGGGTAGGTACCACCACCCCGCCTATTTCTACCGTGGAGCAGTAATGCGTTTTGGTTTGAAGGGTGGGACTGCAGTTGTAACTATCCTTGAGACCTTAGAACTTATATCTCAAGGTGGGAGGCGCATTTACGTTGTAGATGTTTATGGGCTTCAGTAACCATTTAACATCAGATGGGCTGTGAATTCGTCCACCCATCTAAGCAATAAAAAATCCTTTTATAAATTACCCCTCAGTTGTTCAATTTCCGACAAACAATATACGAGTCGTTCTTGACCACGTAAAACTATTTTATAAATTAACAAAATTGCGAATGAAAGTTTAAAAAAAAAAACATTTTCAATTAAAATAACAAAAATTCAATCAAAACTACACGGCGCTTACATCAACTTAGAAACAGTTTGCAAGTAAATTTTCAATAATTCCTTTTACCCCGTGAACTTTAAACATTACCGTGCAGATCCACTGAAGTTCTAATTGAAATTTGAACAAGTTATAGAAAGTTGATCGCGAATGTTAACGGTTGCAGCTGAACTTCGATAATTAACATTTCTGGTAAAAAAAATTTTCATCAGCCCACTAGAACCGACCTCCCTAATCGAAAGTGGGGATAGAGAGCAAAGAAAAAAATTTTGCACTGTCAAAGTAAATACTCTATTAAACTACGTATATAAACCAAAAATAATTTTTGCATTTACTGGTGTTAGGGCGTTTTGTGAGTGAGTTGAGTGTTAATTTTCACTTCCTTTTCTGTTTGAATTAACCTTTTTAATAGGATTCGCTCGTAGAGGCCCCGATAACTTAGAGAAGCTGATGGTAGTTGGTCAGGTTGACGGGAGAAGATCACGCGGACGCTCACCTATCCGCTGGTCTGATCTGGTTAAGACGCTCACCGGCCTGCCAATAACCGAGGCTATAAAGACCGCCGAGGACAGGAAGACGTGGGGAAGCATTGTGCATCGAGTGGTCCACATTTTAGATTAGACACGACCATCTGTAATGAAGAGACCGACTCAGAAGAAGAATAGGATTCATACAAACTAGTACTATGAAAGAAGAGCCGAGTTTGCCGAGCCAAGATATTTATTGCTATAAAAAGAAAGCTTCGCTTATGTACAGGAGTGGAAATGCGCCTCATTCTGATCCCAGCTAAAAAGTAAAAGATGATTGCATTTTTAAACAAACATTCTATATTCATGGATTTCAAAGATTTATCTCGATTATTATTATGTGTACCAAATGCATTATTTTAAATAGATTTACTATAACATTTTATGGAATGCGATTCTGTATCGAAGCTGAAATCGTATTGTGGTATCGAGAATATTCTATGCATACTGATATGTTTATGCAGTAAACATTTCGATGTTTTGTTAAAATAGCTACTTCTGATACGTCCTCCTCTTTGGGTCGATAAACCTCAATGCTGATGGTCTTGGCCTTCTCTAAAACATTATCCTGGATTATCCTGCGCCATTCCTTCCCATGTGGCTGTGTGAATAGCACCGTGGACTGAAGTGTTGGAAGAGGAGCGCATCTGGTCCGACCAGAGCATTGGACTTCTGCCTTTGGGCCTTCTTCCGCATAACTTGCTTGTTACCAGTTGCTTCTAAACTATCACTAAATTATAACACGTTGTTACGTCCTATTGAAATAAAATAATCCTTAATATTAAAGCAATTAGTTTGTAATATGTACTGCTTTGAATAGTTTATTGAAGATAGCAATATTCACAAGCAAACTATGACAGGAGTGGTACGATAAAGAAATAACTTATAGGAGTAGTAAAGCACTGACACGAACGATGGGTAGCACAACAAAAATCGATGAGTACTGCCCGCAGTTTCTTCAGATTCCGAAGTGTTAAACAACAAAAATAGATGATTGCCTGAATTCATAGGCGACAGCGATTTTGTTGAATTGTAAGGCGGTTGCCCAAGTAGTGGCGAGTAAGTGAGTCGCCACATCACTCCCCCGGCGAGACCGTGACTACGGTCGATAGTAGTCAGGCAGTTTAATCTTTCGGCCGCTTCTTGTGGTCTTTTCAACAGGCTTGGTTGGAGACACACCTTCTGGAACTCTCGTCATGTAGGCCGGCTTCAGACGATCTATGGAGACATTTACAAGCTTCCCTCGAACTTCGACAGTGAAGAATTTTGGCTGCCTTTTGACAACCTTAAAGGGACCAGCATATGGTGGTACCAGAGAACCACGCACATGATCTTGTCGGATGAAGACATGGGAGGTTGTATGTAAATCGCGAGGTATATAAAATGGTGAATTGCTATGCCAGGATGTCGGTCTCGGTGTCAAATTCGCCATGCATGCACGAAGACGAGTTGCATACTGGGTGACGTCAGACACTTTGTAGTCTTCATTTGGTGAAATGAATTGACCTGGCAGACAGAGGGGCTCGCCGTACACCAGCTCTGCAGGGGATGCGTCAATGTCATCCTTCCAGGAACTGCGCATGCCCATCAGTACGAGAGGAAGTGCTTCAGTCCATTGCGAAGATGTATGGCACATGATGGCTGCCTTCAACTGGCGATGCATGCGTTCGACTATTCCGTTAGCAGCGGGGTGATATGCGGTAGTCCGGAAGTGGTGAGCACCTATTAATGCAGCTATGGCTTTGAATAAGTGACTCTCGAATTGACGACCGCGGTCGGTAGTTACTCTTAGTGGACATCCAAATCTGGCAATCCAGCCGGTAACGAGGGCGGCAGCACAAGCTTCAGCTGTAATTTCGCTGAGTGGTATCGCCTCAGGCCATCGGGTAAAGCGGTCAATGACAGTGAGGCAGTACCTGAAACCAGCAGACAGATTTAGAGGCCCTACGATGTCAACATGGATATGAGTGAATCTTGACGAAGGAGTAAGGAAAGAGGAAAGAGGAGAAACTGTATGGCGAGTTACTTTACTTCTCTGACAGTTTAAGCATTGCCTTGACCACTCTCTACAGTCTTTCCGAATCCCTGGCCACACAAATCTTTGCGCAACCAGTCGGACTGTAGCTGACGATCCTGGGTGATGAAGTCCATGTAGTGTGTTGAAGACTTGTCTTCGCATATCTTTTGTGATGAATGGTCGTGGAGGGTGCACACTGGTGTCGCAATAAACGGGTAAGCTACTATACTCGGAAGATAACTTTTCTAATTTTAGGGAACTTCCATTACGCAGAAGATCTTGCAGCTCTGGATCTTGTTCCTGAGATCGTGCAAGATGCTCATAGTCGATACATGGAGCGACTTCATCCACCCGAGAAAGTGCGTCGGCGACTACGTTATCCTTTCCAGGTATATATTTAATATCCGTAGTAAACTGTGACATGTAGTCGAGATATCTGAATTGCCTTGGTGAACATTTCTCCCTGTTTACTGAAAAGGCAAAAGTCAGTGGCTTATGATCAGTGAAGACAGTGAAATTTCTCGCTTCGATCATGTGTCGAAAGTGCTTTATTGCCTCATAAACTGACAGTAATTCTCGATCATATGGACTGTACTTCGATTGGGTAGAACTAAGCTTGTGGGAGTAGAAAGCGAGTGGTTCCCAATGTTCACCTCTCCTTTGTTGTAGAACAGCTCCGATCGCTGTGAGAGACGCGTCAGTGACAATCGCAAGATCGGCGGTTGGATCCGGGTGAGACAAAAGCGTTGCCTGAGATAAAGAAGTCTTACAGTCCTCAAAGGCTTTTAACATGACTGCATCCATATCCACAGGATGTGAACCTTTCATTTTAACTCCTGCCAGAGCGTTGTTCAACGGAGCTTGTAACTGGGCAGCATTAGGTATGAAACGGCGGTAGAAATTAAGCATGCCTAGAAATCTTCGGAGTTCTTTCACAGTTTTAGGAGCAGCAAATTCCTGGATAGCTTGGACTTTAATGTCCAATGGTTTAGTACCTGTAGCAGATACTTCATATCCTAGGAATTCCACGACCGATTGACCAAAAGTACATTTTGTTGTGTTCACCAGAATGCCATACTGCCGGAGACGATCAAAGAGTTGACGTAGATGACGCTTATGTTCTTCTAGCGATGAAAAAAACAATAATATATCATCAATATATCCATAGGTGAAGTCGAGGCCTAGTAGCAAGCACCTCATCTATGAACCTTTGGAATGTCTGAGCGGCATTCCTCAAACCAAAGGTCATAAATGGAAATTCGTAAAGTCCAAAAGGAGTAGTGATGGCTGTTTTAGGTATATCCTCAGGATTAACGGCTATCTGATGATAAGCCTTCACCAAATCAATTTTAGAAAAGATGGAACATCCAGAAAGTTGTTGTGAGAAGTCATGGATGTGGCGTATTGGATACCTATCAGGTATCGTCCTCGCATTCAGTGATCGGTAATCGCCACAAGGACGCCATCCGTCATCTTTCTTCTTCACCAAGTGCAGAGCAGAAGACCATGCACTCTCTGAACGCCGGGCTACGCCGCTTGCCAACATATCCTCGAACTCTTTCTTCGCGGCTTGCATACGTGCTGGATCCAAACGTCGAGGCTTGCAAGCAACGGGAGGTCCCGGTGTAGTTCTGATATGATGGACGGTGTTATGCTTAAATGTGGTAGAGAGCATACCTGCTGGCCTTGTGATTTCTGGGAACTCACGCAGAATATCGTGAAAGTCAGTTTCACCAGTGACGGCTTTGACAGAAGGAAGGTCTTTAGTCATCCCGATAGGTGTCGCGACTGCAGACAGAGAAGTGATGCCATCAATAATACGTTGTTTTCTGCAATCGACGAGTAAGTTGTAGTAAGACAAGAAATCCACTCCGATGATAGGCTTAGAAACGTCTGCAACAGTGAATTTCCACGCGAAGTCTCTTCTTAGTCCAAAGTCTAAATGAAGAGTTACAGGGCCATAAGTGTGTATAATAGAATTGTTGGCAGCTACGAGATCATATTTCGACTTGGTACAGGGCGCCTTCACAGCCGACCGTGGAAAAACACACAGATCGGAACCAGTGTCCACTAGGAACTACATTTTTGAAGTACGATCGGTGATAAAAAGACGGCCTGAAGAATGTGGGCAGTCGTTGGCCGCTACTTCCGACCGCCCCAGGAGTTTTCCGACTCGAAACTGCATGGCTGTTTGCACTTATAAGCTTTGGTCCCATAAGTAAAGTGGTAGAAACAGTAAGGGTGATCTGCGGGTGGCTGTCTAGGCTTGGAGCGACTTTGAGAACGACCATTCCAGCGGCGCCTAGATCTATTTCTCGAACGGCTTCTTCCAGCCACCTGTTTAGAGAGCAAGCTGATTTGTTGTGTCAGTGAATTGATTTGCTGGGCCATCTCACTCATCGTCGGATTGCGCACACCAACTCTGTAGATCTCTTGAGACACCTTTGGATCTTCTTTTTGGGCCATACCGGATAAATATTCAAATACGCTCAGTACGTATGACTTGGACCACCGGCTAAAAATTTTTTGCGTCTACCTTGTTGAACAAAAATGTTATAGCCGAAAACGATAACGTATACGATAATTAATTATAAATATGATCCACTTATCTTCGGTTCTTCTTGCTGTCGAGGGTCACCACTGTAGAAGTACCACTGTAGAAGTAGTTGTATTAGTGTCTTCTAACTGTATTAGGTAGGCGCTGACACGAAGGGTGTTTTACACAGTGAGTATAATAATATGTACTGCTTTGAATAGTTTATTGAAGATAGCAATATTCACAAGCAAACTATGACAGGAGTGGTACGATAAAGAAATAACTTATAGGAGTAGTAAAGCACTGACACGAACGATGGGAAGCACAACAAAAATCGATGAGTACTGCCCGCAGTTTCTTCAGATTCCGAAGTGTTAAACAACAAAAATAGATGATTGCCTGAATTCATAGGCGACAGCGATTTTGTTGAATTGTAAGGCGGTTGCCCAAGTAGTGGCGAGTAAGTGAGTCGCCACAAGTTGAAGTAAACATTAAAATAGGCATAGGTAGACAGCGGTTTGGCTCTGCCCCTGGCATTGCTGAAGTCCATGGGCAACTGTAATAACTCACCATCAGCTGGTGGGCCGTATGCTCGTCTGCCTACACGGGCAATAAAATAAAAATGGCGGTATTATTACGGTTAGTTTATTCGATTTTTGCGAGTCTTATACATAATTAAAGCTACTTTTACGGTTTAGACTCGCATTTTTAATGTCGTTATTTCGTGGTCGCGAACGAACTCGCGATTGAAAGATTAAACGGTAAAAGTAGTTTTAATTATGAGGTAAAATTAAATTTGTGCAGCAAGCGCGTGCACAAATTGATTTGCCGATTGCGTTCGGATTACTCCTTTGATGCGATTTTCGAATGAGCGAACTAAAGGTGCTTTAACGTCGATGCAACGCACGGATTTTATACGCATATATTTTTACTTATGGCCTTAACAGTGCAATCACCACATACTGCCATTGATCGCCTTGTTAGTTAAATGATGGGTGATCCAGGTCGGATTTGATTACTGATCGGACTCTTTATCTTTAGAAAGTACTAGTTGTACCCGTCCGCTTGGCTTAAAATTAACATTATTATTTCTCACCCCCACAAAGATTCTCAGCATTAACACCCCTGCAACTGGTGTAGGGAGTCCAAAACTCATATAAATATTAGCCTATCCATTAAGTGCATGTATTTTCTACACGGATACCAAGTCAACCGGATGCATGGTTCAGTAGTTATAAGGGAACATCCGTAAAAACCACTGTAGATATATTAGTATAGAATATTATATATTATAGATATTATACTAATACTACTGATAATATTATATATAGTATAGATATTATATATTAGTATAGAAATATGTATCATAATTCTATCAAAATCTTTGAGGAAAGAGATACAGGTTGTTTGATTTACAGGGTGGTGCTTTTTTTAAATCTCGTATATGTGTATCCATTGAATGCATTGCTATTATTTAACATAAAAATATTCAGGAATAATTTAAATAATGTAATATATTTAAATTATTTTGTTGAAACCCTGCTGATTGGTTCAATTAATCAGTCAATGATCGGACAAGATATGGGCCCGAATAATCCTGTTTATTTCTTCCGTAGAGCAGTCATGGGTTATGGGTTCAGACTAGACAGGTAAAACGGATGTCATTTGTAGACCATTGACACTATGACCTCGTGTTTCAAGTTAAGTGACGCTACAGTTGGCTTTAGGGCATATTACATTCGCGTGAGTAGTTACAAATACCTTTCCGTGAATTTCTGTCGCGAAACAATTGTGCCTTTTGGTTGAAGGCTAGGACAGTCGCTATGCAAGGGAATTGAGAGTGATATCTCAAAACTTAGGTGGAAACGTGGCATTCGCATTTGAGGTTTTCTTGGACTGTGGTACGTCACACGGTTTGTGACGTGGTCCGTGAACTTGTTTAACTATTATAACAACAAAAAAACTAAATCAATGCACATTTAATAAAATATTCAAAACGCATTTAAAAAAAAAAGCGTAATTGATTTATTTTGCTCATGAACTCGCCTTTACCTTTTATTTCATTACTTCAAAAACAAAGACTTTTATTTGTCACCGGCAGGACTTATTATTGTGGAAAACGTAGCTTATACGAGTATCACTTTTAATTGAATTTTACTTTAGCTAGCAGTGAATGTTACAGATTGTTGGATGGATGAAATGAAATTTTAATAATGAAATGGTGTGGTAATTTTTTTTATAGCCCTCTACCTCTATGGGACGACGTTACCGGAACCCACAAGTGTAATGCCTACACTAATGCCAACACCGACCTTGAGACGCAGGTCGTAGAGTCCATAATCGTATGTTACAATTTACGGGGTTCACTTTTATTACAGTACGCTATTTCGTCTTTGTGGACAATGTTATTGAATACGTCATATGTGGTAGCTATTGTAGAATTAAAAATAATCAGCCTGAATCGCGCTATCAACTTTTACAAGATTTTTACAAGTACTAAAGAAGCTTCATGCCATCGGTCTACTAAGCAATAACCTACTAGTTAGTTAAAGAACTTTTCTTCTAACCTTTGCCGTCCCCTATAAACTAGTGTTCTCTACATACCGTTGCTTAGAATGTATTTATTTAATCAAAAGAAGCAAGTACAGTTTTCATTTAATTGCGAAATTAAGGTACAGAAATGCTACATAGTGGTCTTCATCCTGAAATTTTAATTACGCATACAGTGGAAAACAAAAAAATCTGCAAGATTTAATAAACTTCCCTGATATGTAAGTCGTAAAATCTTAAATCTTATGGGAATTGTCTATAGCCTTATAAGGTTTCGATTTTTGTTATACATATAATCACATAAGTACATAATAACAAGATATCGAATTTTCAGTCAAGGCAACAGCTAATTCCATTTACTCAAACGAAATATACAAAATTTTACTGTTTGTTTTATAACCCGAGGCGTATAGACACAGAGCCCTTGCACCAATCAACCGTTGCAGAAGTTAATCCAATACAGCCAATGTAGCCATAAGCATATTCCCAATCAAATAGCACAAGAATCGAGATACGCTCACAATTCTTAATAAAATGCTTTCGTAAAATTCTTTTGCGGGACTCTTTTGACTTCAGCTCCAAAAATAAGTCAATGTAAACTAAACTTTATGCTTTAAGTGTCAAGGTATAACTGACTCGTCAAATATTGGTTGGTATAACGTTTGCGAATGAGAAATAAAATCGTATTGCGATAGCAATTTTGACGTACGTATCGAGATTGTTTAAATAATTCTGAGACTTCCTGCACGTATAAATAAAGTTGAAAATTTATTGCCTAGTTACGGTTTTACGTCATTTTTGGATGCGATCTAAAATCGGATTGTATCGTCTAGGGTACAGTGACGTATAAATAACATTGTACAATAAACCTGAGGTAAATCGAGGAGTATTGTTGAGGGCTTGTTAGCTGTTCCGTACACCGCTGATTTTTAGGGTACCATAGATATCTAAAAATCTAGAAAATAAATCTACACAAAAATTTTAATTAATTTATTTTGATCAACCATGTTTGTATCTCATTACAATATTGAACCTCGTTTTTACTGGTGTTCTTGAGAAGGTACATAGGTAATTGCGTAATTTTGCGTTTCTGGTATCTATAATTTGAGAAATACACCGATACTCTGATAGACGGATATTTGATGAAGACGATGACTTCGATAGGAACAGTGCTTAGATTTACTAATGAAATCGGGAATAAGTGAAGAACAGTGTTCATATACCGTGTATTGCTAGACCGTGAGTAATTTGTGTCGTTTTCATCGAAGTACGGCATGAGGTCACCTCCTTTGACAAAAATTATTATTTTGCATCTTCAAAGTTTATTAATCTGTTGGTTTTGAGTTTCATTATGATTAGCGCGGATTGTAGATGTATTGTACCTACAGCAACTGGCAGCGTTCTCGACGCGCATTGATGTAGTCTGTGGTAGAGATACAGAAAACCCGCCAAAACGTCAACATGTAAAATTACACTCATAATATTCTAAATGTAAATGCTGTATAAATATTGATATTTGACGATAAATATAACACGCATTATAATTGCGTTGTTTTACTAAAACGTCTTAATCCCAAAAACAGTGATTACTAAAATTGCAGCGATAATTCTTCAAAAAAATTTGCTCATAAAAATTATTGTTACAAACAATAGGTACGGAACCTTTAATAGCTGCAGAAATCAAACCCTTTCGTTTGATATCTCAATAAACTCTTGTTTGGCTATACACCGGTTTTTTACCGCCCTTCGAATTTTTTGTAGAAGAATTTATTGAATTTCACTAATAACGCGCGGTTGTTGTGATTGCTTTCTTCAATACTTTTAAATCTATCATTTAGGTTTTAGAAGATAATCTTGATTTTGGCTTCCAGTCTTCAGTCACGGAACCAGACCATTCATTTGTTACAGAATTTATTTATTTATTACACTTCATGTAAAATTTACATTGGCGGACTTAATGCCTAAGGCATTCTCTACCAATCAACCAAAAGTAGTGCAGAGCGAATAGTGGTAGGTACAATGAAATTTATATTAAGTTACAAATACACACCAAAAAAAAAGTATATACATACATATATACACAAGCACATATACATACATACATACATACACACATACATACATACATATAATAGTTTATACAGTATTAAAAGGAATATATTAATAAATTTCCTTAACAAATAACTTCATCTTAGTAACTTTTTTTTACATATATTTACATATATTACAAATTCTAAAGTGTTAGAATTAGTATTCAAGTACTTGAAGTCATCGTTAGCGTAATAATATATGATTCATGCCATAGTCCTTTAAAGCTACTACTGGCTTTTCTAAAGTACGGCGTATAAAATGAAATATCCAAACAATGAACAAACAAAACCAACGTCAACTAGTTTTTGTTAGTTAATTTTTTTTTTGGGGACATCTCGTTAGGGTCTGGTTTGATTTATAAATTTATTTACAATTTTTTCTTTAGTTATAAATCGGTCTCAGGAAGATATAAACTTTATTAGAGTATTCGAAGAAGACAATAGCTTAAAAGCGCCCTGGTGAATAAATGTTTATTGGAAGAAACAAGTACATGCTTGTTTTCTTTAGGATTTTTTTTTAGTCTAAGTAATTTGTGATCTATAGAGTAAAATATTTGATATATCGTTAGGTTAGTTTTTATTTGCTACTTTTATACCTACATAATAAGGACATATTATGATGTGACTGTTGATGGCATGTCCAACAGTCCAAATATGAATCCTCAAGTTCTTCGCACATCACTCGTAATGAGGACTTCATTGAGCGGTTGGTGGTGCAAAGGAAAGTCGAGGGCAAAAGCTCTCGCGGTCGATCTCCAACACGTTGAAGCGACCTCATGAAATCTGTGACTCATTCCATCATAAATGATCGCTCTCACTCTGCGACCACATGACGTCGCATCGCCAGAGCATCGGCGTCGCAGGATTCGACTGATACATAATCAGGACCATTCTGTCAAGAGTGCATGACTAGGAACAAGAATTGATGGGATTTTCGTAATCCTTAATAGCACGCAATACACCTTCAAGCGAGGTTTGATGATAGCAGGAAATTTCGCCGAACTGTGAGCCACGATGACTCCTTGCCGCAATCCTCAGATCTCTCGGCTGTAACTCAACGTCAATGTCCACAAACAACTATCAACTATCGAATGAGACAAAATCTAAAATACAAAAATAACATCACAACAAAATGTATATTTAAGATACTAAATATCTTCTGCAAGGTGCAAGAATCCGCAGACAGTTATTTTTCTTTACGTGACGGGATTACAAGTTACTTGTTCGTTTAAAATTGGTTGCACTTTTGCCTTTAGCTTCAATGCTTTTATAGCTATACACTATTTATAAATGGCGTTGCTTTAAAGTATTTTCTTAGATTTACCGGAGTCGTAGATATAACGACAGCAGCAGCTTGCAGCTTTCGTGGTTCATGAAATAAAAGGAGTTTTAATTACGGCATTTTATTTATTATTCATTTATTAATTTACATTTATTAACTATATATATTTACTCGATTAAGTCATCTACTAAATGTACTCTTATTGAATGTACACCTACCGCCACAAATAGAGAGAGATGGAGAAATCTCTCAAAAGCCGCAACCAAGCATTAAAACATACGTAACCACGATCACTCCGCCAGGAGTGTGCGACTGAGAAGAAGAAATATTTATTTTGCTAAAACGTAATTTTTGCAATAAAATTTATGGATCGAAGGCTTTAGTATTTATTTCTCGAACATCATCAACTACAACAAGCCTCTTCTCTTTTTCTAATGAAAACTGTCGTGGCAAATCTGCGGATATTACATTTTTGTACCTTTTCCCTACGCTTGGTATCCACTCTCCTTATGCATTGGGCCTAATCCAGTATACTATTATATCCAGACTGCCCAATGCCACTTTTCTTGCAGGTTACGAGGCCTCCGTACACCCAACCACGCCACGAGTGGCGATTGTTTTCTAAGTGCCAGCTATTGTGTTTCCTTTAACAGATATTAGATAAAGATTATTCTTTCTTTTTCTCCACTATATCCCACTAGGTGGGGTCGGCACAGCTATCTTTTCTCTTCCATTCTCTTCTATCAGCTGTCATCTCAACACTCACTCCTCTCTCTCTCATATCGTCATTCACACACTCCATCCATGTCTTCTTTGGTCTACCTTGCACTACCATTTCTATACAACTCCTAGTCACACGCATCTTTCCTCTACGTCCATACCACGCTAACGCACGCTAGATAAAGATTATTATTAATTTTAATTATGAAATGTCGAGCATTTAGTACACCGTGCCTCCTTGCCCACCACTTGATACCCACGTATCAAGTTCTACACTACCCATCGAACTGTCACCATAGCTTGGGGAAATATTTTCATTTGAAACAAAACTAATGAAACGGTGAGATATTAGATAATTTGCGTACCTATTTTTTATTGGCCTTTTAAGCAGACGAGTCCCTGATGGTGAGTGGCTACCATTGCTCAAGGACGTCAGCAATACCATAGGCAGAGCCAAGCCACGGTCGACTGCTTAGTGCGCAAAAGCAACAGGCCTGGCTTTATGTTGTTTTTGTTACTGCAGCCCATAGACAACATGAATTCAATTACCCACCATAAGACTTGTAGCCAAAGTCTCAATTAGATTATACATAGATTGATTGAGTATTCGCTTTAGAACAGACGTATTGTAAGTCCGACAAAAAAAAATCTGTTAATTTCCATATTATAAATTGCAGTTTTTCGAGGGATATTCATAACCGTCTGATATCTCGTCACGCTCCTATCATCCTATCATACTTAGACGAATTAAACCCCCGTCACGGTTGCTATCATAAATCACAACCCGGTCCCGAATTATTTAAATGCCATAATGACGTACGGGTTAAAGGGAATTTAAATGGACCCGAGGCGTTTCAGTGACGATTTTTTAAAATCGTAACCCCATTATAATATTATAGTTAAAATAGATTACATTTTTTTTTTAATTATATATGCCTATTTGTAATTACAAATTGTATCTGAAAGCCATGCTCGTAAATAAACTATTTAAAAAAACAATAACCTGTTTAAGATTGTTCATATAATTGACGTCTGTAAAAGACCCACCAAGGCAACCAAAAAACATATCAACTTTTTTTTGTTGCTTAAACAACGTTTGTGGACGAGCTCACAGCCTACCTAGTGTTAAGTAGTTACTGGAGTCCATAGACATCTACAACGCAAATGCGTCACCCACCTTAAGATAATATAAGTTTTAGGGTCTCAGTATAGTTACAATTTACAACGGCTGCCCCACTCTTCAAACCGAAACGTATTACTGCTTCACGGCAGAAATAGGCGGGGTGGTGGTACATACCCGTGCGGACTCACAAGAGGTCCTACCACCATTATAACATTTAAATAAAAAACTGAGAAAGTACATCAGCTTATTACGATTCCATTTAATTATTTAATATATTTTTTTATTTGTGTCTGCAGCACTTGATAGCAAATAGTTTGAAACCGTTGCAATTAAAATAGACAATATTTAATCTTGAGGTTTGAACGAACCTCGAAAGTTAAGGGAGTCCTGTATTTATCACGGGATTACAGAGGGTTAATAAATGCCTGTACCGCGGAAGGCAGCCATTTTGGTTTTTATCAACGTTCGAAATACGAATTATGAATGCCCATTCGTCTTTACGGTCAACCTTTTTTTCTTATTTTAAATCGATGATTAAGTATTTTTGGTCAACTTTATATATATAAGTTGCGTGGGGTCGTAGTGACGTCACTATCGAAATATGCACCATCATAGTATTTGACCAGACAGTAATAATTAATATAATAAATAAATAAATATTTTACTAACAATCACGCCACGTTAACTAGTCCCGTGATAAGTTCGTAAAGAACTTGTGTTACAGTTACCAGATATCGGAAATAAATGTAAGATTTTTATTATACACATACATATATTTAATATACATCCATAACCCTGGAAAAGACATTTATATTTATCATACAAATATCTTCCCTTGGCGGGATTCGAACCCGCGACCCTCTAGTGTAGTGACCATGTCACTTACCACTACACCAGACGGCCGTTAAATTGAAATTTATATGACATGTTTGTGTTGATTAAACGCAATAATTGTGCATGTAATTATCCTAATTATCATTTTGAAATGGACTTAGTTATTCTAAATTACTTTAGATATTGATTCCTTAGCAAATATATCTTTCAACCAGACTGTTTAGCAGCAAAACTATTAAACGAACTATTTCTGTTCGTGAAGGGGGAGTGTGGTATGCAATTTATAACAATTTGGTCCGGACTCCGGATGCGGGCAGACTGACGATTTATTTCAACGCCAAAGATCTTCATCGATCGATTTTAATTCATTTATTTCTTCTTAAAATATATCGTAATGATTAGTTTCTGTACCCTAATATGTTAGTATGCAAACATCCGACTGTGTAACGAACATGTAACTATACTTGAGACCTTAGAACTTATATCTCAAAGTGGGTGGCGTATTCATGTCTATGGGCTCCAATAACCACTTAACACCTTGGGCTGTGAGCTCGTCGCTGAGGCCGGGGATTGGCATCTCAACCCAATCTTGGGTCTCCTTTCGGTATGCCAATCTGGGGACTGGAGCTAAGCTCTTGCAAAAGAGCAGCTGGGTGACGGCCAACCGTGTTCTCCGTTCCACGTTGGTTGTTTGTCAACGGGATATCAAGAAGGTACGAATTAGCGGCGACATTTGGGAGGATAGTGCGCCGAGAGGTCCAGTGGTCTTGGCGCCGAAAACTGCTAATTTGACATAAAGTGTCATGGAGACATATGCTCTGCGTGAAATATTTCGCCTAGCCCCCAGTCTGCCACGGATGACTTCAGCCAGGCTCGGCCATGTATTTTTCAGCAACGAGGGGATTTGTACAGTTCAACGCTGACACATAGAGCCAGTTAGCCTTAGACCAGAAAAAGCATATGTGAAAGCTGGGCGATTTCCTTCTGACCCAAAAAAAAGGTATTGCGAATTATTAGTTTTTGTATCAGATTTATCGAATATAAATTATAGCGCAGGTATTTTTAGCTGGCCTATGTAGGCAGATACAGCTTACGCAGAACTAAAAATAGCTACGATTAAATATAAACCAGCTTGCCCTTAAGTCCCCCTAGCGAGCCCTTAAGGCAGGACGTAAAGGCGTGTCTCGGTAATGTTGTATTGCAACAAACGCTATTAATTAGTGGCCTGAACAGTTGCAGCAATACAAATTGTGAAGTAATTTAAAAATATGAAGGAAAAATTTAGCGTCAGTACAATTAAGCTAGCATTGTTGTTTTTACTTTATTTAAACAAATTTTCATTCAATTTAAATTAGTATTTATTGATATTGGATTGTGGTTGGTGATTGATTAATAAATGTTACAACCAAGATTGTGTTTAATATTTGTGGTCGGATGCACAATAAACTGAACACAAATTCGAACAGGTGATCTATTGTGATATTTCATCCATACAAAAACTTATAATAATCTAATATAATTAATGCATTCAAAATACAAAGGTTACTTCGACACTACGTAGTGATTATGTTTACTGAGGTATAGGTATTAGATACGCTGTATCCCTTTTGAGTGATGGGCGAAACTGATTCCAAACTCACTTGGATACAAACCAGCTTTTTTGTAATAGATGGATAGAGGTATTCTTCCTATACATCATACCTTGACTCACCCTATATATCACCTTAAAACATGTGGCCATAGCATAATATCTTAAGCACCGGTCACTGTTCTCGTCGAAAACTAACCCATACGCAGCCCACTGAGTTTCTCGCCGGATCTTCTCAGTAGGTCTCTTTTCTGATCCAGTGGTAGATTCAGCGAAGCACTGTTCTTGCAAGAGCTAGTGTTAGCAAAGCCTCTAGGTTTGAGCACCGAGAGCTCACCTACATGTTAGGGTTATACTAAGAAAGCCCCTCAAGGCTATCAGTTTATGTAGGAAAAAAAAGGCCATAGCATCAACTGTATGGTTGAAAATTATCTGCGCGATGACAAAGTATACTTTTCCACTGGTACTTGTTGGAAGTTCTGAAATATTTCTATTTGTTCCATAATTTGAGATAAATCGTGGCTTGAAATGATTCGATTTCTAATTGGAGTTAGTATCATTGTGAATATTATATAGTATTTGGGACATTACTCATACTTTTTACTCATAGCACCGAAGAAAATTATAGTTTTGTGCTGTTGCATATTATGTTACACTCATTTTTTTATTAAACTGAACATGATAATCCCAGCAGACGTAGGTAATTAAATGTAAAATCACATAGTGACATCCAGTAATGCAATGTTTAATTATACAGATTACTGACCAGATCCGCACTACCCTCGACACCACAGTTCACGATGCTCTATACTCGAAGGCAGATAGAGGCAAATGGCGTGGAATGATCCGGAATAAACTCTTGTTGCGAGGAGGTCGTCACGACCCTCAGTTTTGAGAAAAGCGAAACAAGAAGAAGAATTATACATTATTCAACAGATAAATCTTTCAAGAAAAAAGTAAACTGAAAGCCGTAATGTCTATAGTTTAAATACAAAACTCTTTTACAACCGACGAGTGTGGTTTACAACTTAACGACTGGCCTGTGTAGCGATCAGTTTAATTTATCGTTTAATGCTTATATTGTCTAAATGACGGCCTATCTAATGTTTATGGTCAGTTTTATTGATCGATCGATAGCTTCAGTACTTGGCACCGAAACTATAGTATAATTCAATTGGAAATACTAAAACATTTGAACAATTTGTGTCCAAATGATTTTTGAGGTGATAAATGTTGTTAAATTTTGAAACGATCTTTAAAACAAAATTTATGTTTATATAAATGTAGATTACCAAGACGAGACTTGAGAGAATGGTGCACCCCGTCAATTGTCGTGGTAAAGCGGATGTAGTAACTGAGAGATTCACAGGAAGATTCACAGCAGCGTTCTTTGAGTATTATACGATCATATTGCTGTAACCAAATGAAAACGGTCGGTCAGTTGGTACGAGTATGGGACGTCTGAATTTCAAACGCTAATTAGTTATACGTTCAGTTCTGAAGTGCAGTATATCAGTATTTGTATAGCCAAGTCTCCCACTTCATGCCCCAAAATAGCAATATTATTATTCACTATGTAATATCTGAAGGTTCCGGTAACCAATTAGCTCCAGGTGGGAGGAGCCTCTATCTAGTTAGTCTATTAGTATATCTCTATATCTATCATTAATATTGGCTTAAGCTTCTGAGCACACACGGATCGGTACCAACGTTCGATCCATTTCTCGTCGTGATATCGATCTCGCATTTCAGAGTGACTGCTGAATTTTTGACATACCAGTGCCAACTATTGTGATAAAAATATATATTCTCATACCTGATTCCCGTTGTTATTCCAAACGCCAAAAACTAGACAAACCTTAAAATATTTTAACTAATTAAAATTTAGTTCGCATAGTACGTTACAAAGTTACCACGAGACAATTTCAAATTTAATACGTACAATTCAGAACATGAATGAAAACGGTAAACAAAAGGCGTTCCTTCAATACGTTTAACTAACAGCTTCCGAAGTGGCATTGTTTATGTGCTGCCAAGCCCTCTGAGGGTGATCATCTTAACCTTAGAGGAACGGATCTATTGTCCTCAGAGGGACCGTTAGCTTGAATAAAACGTAGTACGGGATCCGCAGGAAATTCTCTTTAGTTTGTGAAATACGTGCTGTTGTGATTAAAAGTGTCGCATCTTTAAAATTCTAGTGGAAATATTTCAGATCCGTCTGGCAATTTAAGTAAAAATAAATAAGATTATTTATAAAGAGATAGGTTTTTTGAGTTTATGTTGACAGCAGCGGATCCTTTAGTTATTTTAACATTCAATATGATATGAAATAAAGTCGTAAATGATTGGTTCGCCGTAGAAATGGTCTGATTGGTACCAATACCAATTGGTACAGTTTGATCTGTATAAGTATTTTATAGGAAATTAGTTGCAGTAGATCAAAAAGCTGAAGTCGCATTACCCCTATCTTAATATCAATATAATATCAACAACTTTTTTTAATCAATGATAGCTACAGTAAGCATGGCCAGGTACACTAAAAACTAAAAATATTCACATAATAATAAATCATCAACTGAAATAGGAAACCGATTCATTCTTTTTTTCTTTTTTCTTTTTCAGTATCTCTTATCAATGACATAGTAACCGTATTACACGTGTTTCTTTAAAAAATGTGGAAGACAAACCCATCATTGTGAGGTACATTCGTTGATAGATTGATTCTTTGACTAGTTATATATTTTTTGTATTATTGTTTTTTTTATATTGTAATTAAGCTAGACTTTACCAGACAATGAATATCACTATTTTTATCTTAAGTATAATTAAATAATGGTTGCAGATTTTTTTAATTACCCACATTCCTTTTCGACCAACTCAAACAATGAAAGCAATAAGATCCCTTTAGGTCCGTTCGTGCAACCAAAAATAACTCATTCAAGAGGAAAAGGGACATTTACAAAAGAACCCGATATTAATGCAAATTAGCTGGCGCGATCCGAAAACCACGACATTTGGCGACTTTATTTTTTAGGGTACAACGAGCAAGGGCTTAGGGATTTAGGGCGTGAATAAGATTTAAATGGTATGGTATAATGCTTTATTGTGCTGTCGAGTTTGGCCGTTTTTGGATTGTTTAGGCTTTTTTTGTTTGTTCAAAATGACGAGATAATTTTAGATTTTTATGTTCAACAATTGGCAATTAAGTTAGCATTGCTGCGGTGGATTTAAAAAAAAAGATATTAATCTTTTGAAGATGCCATGTAGTTGAATGGTAAAAAAATGAATTATATAGGTATATACGTAAATCTGTATGATTGTAAAGGACATATTATTATTATGTAGGTACATTCTATAATTGCTGTAACAATAGACTCACACGATTTCGTATAAGAAAAATATTTATAAGCCGAAATAAAGGAAAAATAAATAGACTCACTATAATTTCATCAGCACTTCACTTACAGTGCACCTAGTTGATTAAAATAAATCTTGAACAATTTCATATTAAGTAAATGTAATAGATAAAAATTATGTTCTTAAGTTTTTTAAAGTGTGGATCATTTAAACGGTTCGCAATCTACTGGCCACGCAATCAAAAAAATATTATGAAACGTTTACACAATACTTCTCAATATTAGTTAGTTTCATCACAGGAGGTGGAACGCTTGGAATTGAATAAAAAAGTTTGTTAAAATAAATGGTACAAAATATAATTTTAATGTTGTTATACTATATGATTGTGCCTTGGATTCCGTGTCCAAACCTCAATGACGGCTATACTAACCACACAGAACCAAGTGGACAGCGAGCTTGTTCAGTCAACACACAAAAAAGTCTGTTATTGATACTGTGATTCATTGAGAAAACCTTTCAGTCTCAATAATGACGGACAAATACTGAACCCACATTGCTCCTAAAAATCCCACTTCGCTAACTTTTTACAAGTGAAACAGCTGGTTAGCGCGACTAAGTGAAATTAAATCGGTCGGCAGTCTCGCAACATTTGCACGCTTTGTGAAAATGTCTTTATAACGATACTTCTCTGTATCGGTTCCGGATTTCAATTTTTTTTTGTCATTTAATAAGAACTCTAAATCCAAAAAATGAGGATTCAAATTTGTTTATTTTTTTTGGAACGAAGTTTCTTATGGGAATCGTCCCATAAGAAACTTCGTGCGGAGTTTGCATGCGGAGGGGTACCCTAACCGGGAAAAAACGTCCGTAACGTAAGATTTTTATTAGTAAAGCACACAGTGTACGACTTAACTTTGTAATAACGTACAAAAAATAACATATTTTTTTATCTTTAATTGACCACGATTTCAGAGCGTTCGTTTGGGCAGTACACTAACTCTTATGCAAACAACCGTGAATGAAGTTTAGTGTACCACAATAAGTTACCGAATGACCGTGGGTTGTTGCGAAATCTCCAGTTTTATTTTCTTGATACCTCGAATAGAACTTAAAATTAATATTTTTATAATAAGGAACTTCGTTCCTATCCGGTGTCCCACGACACCACACATCTTTTTTTAGTTTTTAGATTGGTTGAAGAGATCACAGCCTACCTGGGGCACGCAAGATTCTGGTACCTACACTTGCATGCTTACAAGATACCCTACCACCATTGAGTACACAAATTATGATTTGGTATCAAGCGATTACTGGAACCCATCTTACTTCACGGTAGAAATAGGCAGGATGATGGCACCTACCCGTGTGGACTCACAAGACGACCTACCACCAGTAATTCATAACGAAACTCTCAATACATTACGTATTTTAAATTATTTAACCGTACTCTTTAAATTTTCTTTTAACTACTTTTAAAATTTTCTTTACAACTGAATACGTCCACCCCGAGGCTCTCACATAAAATAACACAACACTATTAATTAAATGAACGAAGTCACAAAGATCTCCGACGCGTGTCCTTTTCTTGTTTTTAAGACGTAATTTCATTTAATTGGAAGGGTGATTTCGATCCCGACCGCAGTGGGGGGGTTGGACTTTAATGTTTATTTGCTAGTCAACGGATTTTAATGTTTGCCGTTTTAATTAAATGTTTCTGCATACAATGACGATTAAAGGGAAACGAGAATTATTATGCATACAGCTCAGAAGGGGAGTTGGAGAGTTTCAACACAAAGAGTTGTATGATTGTTAAGTCTTAGGCGGACTATTTGAAGGTTAAATTTTTTTATTGATTAGGTGAGGTCACCGCCCACCCGGTGTTTATTAGTTACCGGAGCCCATAGCTATCAACTGCGTAAATGCCGCCACTCAACTTGAGATATGAGTTTTTATGTCTCCGTTTTGACAGTGCAATTGCTGTCCTACCTATCCAACCAAAATTACTGCTTCACGACAGAAATAGGCAGGGTGATGGTGTCTTGGAACACAGTTTTGGTAACACACGGTGACCATGTATAAAAACGAAATTCAAGTCTGCCTCTTTCACTGAGCAAAAGTGGATTTCATTCATTTAATTATTTTTCACTAAAATTGTAATTGCGCGAACTACAGCGCTCATTAATATAAATCTATACATATAAATAAAATTGATGTGTCTGTTTGTAATACTGAAATAGCCGCTTTTTACTACATGCATAATATGAATATATATACGGTACATACACCAAAATAACAATTTTACAATTTTTGTCTGTCTGTCTGTTTGTTCCGGCTAATCTCTGGAACGGCTGGACCGATTTTGACGGGACTTTCACTAATAGGTAGCTGATGATATAAGGAGTAACTGAGGCTTTTAGTAACTAGGTAGTTTTTTTAGACTAGCTTCGCCTCACAGCGTCACCCGCGGTACGATAACAACCGCGGCTTACATCGCGGGACTCAGCTATCAATAATACAATTTAATGTTTCCGAAGTCCCGCGCGAAGGCGGGTTGTTAGTGAAAAATAAAATTTAAAAATAATATGTACTGTTAAGAAAAAAATGTATTTAAATATCATGATTTATTCTACAATTATTGAGTAGCTTTTTTATACGGTTATATTCCCTCCCGTATTATTCGAGAAAACAGCAATTTTATAAAAAAAATATTATTTCAAAACAATGGCTTTGGTTAGAAACGCTGGATATTATAATGAAACGTTTCGGTCTCATGGACACGGTGGGCTTGGAGGGACCCTTAATTTACATGTTTTCACGAATTGTATTTTAAAAATAATTTAAAAAAATTACTCCTCTGAACTTATTTTGTGCTACAGTTGAATATGTTTTTATTATCCATTACTGGTAGATAATGTTGTATGTCGTGGTTAGAAACTGAACGCGTTCAACTTTTAGAGCAGCTAACGTATTATGAGTTCACCCGGGTATGCAAGACAACCCTACCTATTTCTACCCGCTTATACACATCCTTCCTACCCGAAAGATAAAATTGTTCTTTTTATTGGTCAGATGGGTGGACGAGCTCACAGCTCACCTGGTGCTAAGTGGTTACTGGAGCCCATAGACATCTACAACGTAAATGCGCCACCCACCTTGAGATATAAGTTCTAAGGTCTCAGTATAGTTACAACGGTGCCCCACGTGCGGTGGTACCTACCCGTGCGGACTCACAAGAGGTCCTACCACCAGTAATTACGCAAATTATAATTTTGCGGGTTTGATTTTTATTACACAATGTTATTCCTTGACCGTGGAAGTCAATCGTGAACATTTGTTAAGTACTTATTTCATTAGAAAAATTGGTATCCGCCTGCGGGATTCGAACACCGGTGCATCGCTGGATACGAATGCACAGGACGTCTTATCCTTTAGACCACGACGACTTAATAACTCGATTTTGTCTTGTTTGAAGTTTCAAATGATATTTTAGCTTGTATTTTAATCTCGTTCCCTCAATTGTGTTTCGGTTTTTCCTGAAAACTTTTAATCGTTTCAATTCTTTGAAAGAGCTGAAAAACGGTAGCGCCAAGGGGAACCCGCAAAAAGTTTAATTGTACCCTCGTGTGGATAAGACAATTAGTTTTTCTACTGCTTCCGCTTAGCTGGTAAAGGCTTGTGAACATTTCAAATTGTTACTCCTTTGAGCGGTTTTTGTTTGTAAGAGATATTTCTGTATAGGGCTCCTTACACAGTTACATGCTCTTTACATGTTCAGGATACAATGACCACACAGCAGATGTATTAAAATGCCCTCAATATTTTACCGTTTATTTTATCACTGGTGGTAGGACCTCTTGAGAGTCCGCACGGGTAGGTACCACCGCTATGCCTATTTCTGCCGCGCAGCAGTAATGCGTTTCGGTCTGAAGGGTAGGGCAGCCGATGTAATTATACTGAGATCTTAGAACTTATATCTCAAGGTGGGTGGCGCATTTACGTTGTAGATGTCTATGGGCTCCAGTAACTACTTAGCACCAAGTGGGCTGTGAGCTCGTCCATCCATCTAAACAATAAAAAAATAAAAAACAAGAAACTCTTCTTTATGTGAGTGTATGCATAAATAAGAGCTGTCAGAAAAAAGATTAACATTCCAATAACCTGTTCAAGCATCAAGAAGTACAGGCATGCTACTCTGGCGAGCGACTGTTACAATTTTTCTATAAATTATACCGAAGATACGTGATGCTTCCCCATTTCCATTATATAGTAAGTACCATACTCAGAACTTTAACCTACTCATGAAAAATTCCTTTAATTCACCCACCAGCTCCAAAAGAAGTTCGAAGTGAGGCAACAGGTCGTAAACTATAGGCCAAATTAAAATCCGAGATAAGCAAATGCTGTGGAGATCTGGTGAGATATTTTAGCTAACAACATTTGATTAATTTTTAAGTGGGCTTCGCAACCAAAAAACCTCTTAAGCCCTAAAATGGCTGTTTCTCAATGGAAATAGCCAGGAAAATGGTACTTTCACGTGCCGGCTTTTTTTTGTATTGCCCTAGAAAGCAGACGAGCGTACCCACCTGATGGTGAGTGGTTACCGTCGCCCATGGACTTCAGCAATGCCAGGGGTAGAGCCAAGCCGCTGCCTACCGCTTAATACTCTCCACAAGCCTCTTTTAAAGAAAGCTTGCTTGCTTCCTACCACAAGTCTGAATTGTCAACTCAACAAAGTCCAAAATTCTCTCTCGTACCTTCCAGCCGAGCTTTAGCAGATCATTCTCATTCCAATTAAGTGGCGGTTTAGTATGTGACAATATTAATAGAGTTATTAATATTATACGCTCGATTATACCGTTGCGATGCGACACACAATAGAGGGGTGGAACTGCTAATGTAAAATTTAAATTCAAGGGTCGGATCACCCTTCATTATTCTATGTTGCGTTTGTTTTTTGGGTACATAGAATTTATTTGTGGGGAATGGACTTGTACTTGAAATTACCGATACGGTTTTTTTTATTGCTTAGATGGGTGGACGAGCTCATAACCCACCTGGTGTTAAGTGGTTACTGGAGCCCATAGACATCTACAACGTAAATGCGCCACCCACCTTGAGATATAAGTTCTAAGGTCTCAAGTATAGTTACAACGGCTGCCCCACCCTTCAAACCGAAACGCATTACTGCTTCACGGCAGAAATAGGCGGGGTGGTAGTACCTACTCGCACGGACTCACAAGTGGTCCTACTCCCAGTAATTACGCAAGTAATAATTTTGCGGGTTTGATTTTTATAACACGATGTTATTCCTTCACCTTGTTTGTTGAGTACGTATTTCATTAGAAATATTGGTACCCGCTTGGGATTCGAACACCGGTGCATCGCTTCAACACGAATGCACCTGACGTCTTATCCTTTAGGCCACGACGACTTAACTTACGGTATCTTACGGTATCTGTTATCGTATACTTACGGTATCTGTTTCTACTTGTTTCCACTGATATATTAAAGCTGAAAGGCGGACGTTACAGTAATTTCAGTGTGCCACAACATTAGCATTGTATTTCTCTTACCATAATCTCTATTTGCGTGGATTTTCATTAGTTGATTTAAAATTAATTTCCTAGTGAACTGGAAATGCGGAACGGATTTTCTTTTCAGCCTAAGGACACATACTGCTGGACATAGATTGGCTTGTCATAAAGTTCGCCATAATAACCAGTTTTACGAAGGCTGTAAGCTCACAGCCCACCTGGTGTTAAGTGGTTACTGAAGCCCATAGACATCTACAACGTAAATGCGCCACCCACCTTGAGATATAAAATCTAAGGTCTCAAGTATAGTTACAACGGCTACCTCACCCTTCAAACCGCAACGCATTACTACTTCACGGCAGAAATAGGCGAAGTGGTGGTACCTACCCGTGCGGACTCACAAAAGGTCCTACCACCAGTAATTACGCAAATTATAATTTTGCGGGTTTGATTTTTATTACACGATGTTATTCCTTCACCGTGGAAGTCAATCGTGAACATTTGTCAAGTACGTATTTCATTACAAAAATTGGTACCCGCCTGCGGGATTCGAACACCGGTGCATCGCTCAACACGAATGCGCCGGACGTCTTATCCTTTAGGCCACGACGACTTCTGACTTGTAACAAACATCCCACAATCTTCGAACGCATTTTACACTGGTGCTAGGACCTCTTGTAAGTCCGCACGGGTAAGTACCACCCTGCCTATTTCTGCCGTGAAGCAGTAATGCGCTTCGGTTTGAAGGACGGGGCAGTCGTTGTAACTATACTGAGACCTTAGAACTTATATCTCAAGGTGGGTGGCGCATTTGCGTTGTAGATGTCTATGGGCTCCAGTAACCACTTAACACCAGGTGGGCTGTGAGCTCGTCCACACGTGTAAGCAATAAAATAAATAAATTTATATATATATTTGTGAGACAGAAAAGTACTAAAATAAATTACATTTCATTAGAACAGGATACAATAAAATAAGGTCTTCAATTCCGCAAAAATCGATTCGAACTCTAGAAATTCACAACGTAACATAAAATGTGTGCTTAAAATTCGGCAAACGTGCGCAAAGATAAGTAATCTCTCACACCGACCGCGCGGGAATACCCGCCGATGGTAATTCTTCATAAATTATTCGTGAATATAAAATTATAATTCTTACGTGATAAAAAAAAATTAGACCTCGTTTATTTTTGCAAGGTGATTTTTTTATTTTTTTTTATTACTTCATGGGGTGAATGAGCTTACGGCCCACCTGTTTTAAGGGGTTACTGGAGCCCATAGACATCTACAACGTTAATGTTGCCACCTACCTTGAGGTATGAGTTCTAAGAATTTACTTTAAAATGTATTAAACCATCTTTAAATGTGAGACAAGTGGATAGTGATGTAATTGTTTCTGAGGATACATTGGAGCTTGTTGAGTCAACCGTATTTCTTGGTATAACAGTGGACTCCAAACTGCAATGGGGACCTCATATTCATAAATTGGCGAGTAAGCTCAGCTCTGCAGCATACGCAGTAAAAAAAATTAGAATGTTAACAAACGCGGACATGGCTCGTTTAGTTTACTTTAGTTACTTCCACAGTGTCATGTCCTATGGCATTTTGCTATGGGGCAATGCGGCCGATGTAGAAATGATATTTATTCTGCAGAAAAGAGCTATACGTGCTATTTATAACATGCACTCAAGGGAATCCCTGAGGGAGAAATTTAAAGAAATTAAAGTTCTCACTATGCCATCCCAGTACATTTTTGAAAATTTGATGTATTGAGGAGGAGTATTGAGGAGTTTCCTAAAAAGTCGGACATACATAATAGAAATACTAGGAACAAATACAAGCTTGTTGTGCCGATGAGTAGGTTACATAAGATACGAAATTCATTCGGGTGTTTGTCTGTGCGCCTGTACAACAAAATCCCACAAGATGTTCAGAACCTACATATACATAGGTTTAAGAAAACTATTAAAGAACATCTGTGCAATAAAGCTTACTATAAAGTCAATGATTATCTAGAAGATTGCACAAAGTGGGAATGAGTTGCTCGCTCCGGGCATTTCAATATCGTAGTAATTGTTACGTTATAATACTCATTGTAAAAAATTCATATTTAAAAAAAAAAAAATCTAATATTAAAAAATAAATAAATAATAATTTCATATTTAAAAAAAAAAAAAAAAAGACATGCCCGCTGAGTTTCTTGCCAATTCTTCTCAGGACGGAGGCTAGTTCTTGTGAATTGGCGGTAGTTCTTTTGACGTTCAACAAGTATGTACTTTCATTTATGTTGAATAAAAATTTTTTGATTTGATTTGATTTGATTTGAAGGTCTCAACATTTCTAGTACAACGGCTGCCCCACCCTTCAAACCAAAACACATTTCTGCTTCGCGGCAGAAATAGGCAGGGCGGTGGTACCACCCGTGCGGACTTACAAGCCGTCCTACCACCAGTAATAACGCAAATTATAATTTGGGGATTTGATTTTTATTCCTTCATCGTGGAAGTCAATTATGAACATATTTTGTTAGGCACGTATTTCATTACATAAATTAGTACTTGCCTGCGGGATTCGAACACCGGTGCCTCGCAAGTTTTTTTTTAGGATTGAAGGATTACTGTTGGCCCGGTGATATTTCCAGTTTCACCAGGACAGGTGGGCGAGCAAAGGCTCAGTCAAGAATGGTGGGATTTGCTAACAGCTGCCCGAGCGCCTCCGAAAGAGACTTAACAACTCAAGAGCAGCTGCTTCGCGAATGAATCTACTACCGGATTGGAATCGCGACCCGCTGAGAAGATCCGGCGAGAAACTCAGTGGACTCACTAACGATCATCTTTTATTTCAAATAAATACTAAATTTTAATACTTTTTTCTACATATTGTTATCATTTGAAATAACAGTTCTAGCATTAATGATTTCCGAAGCAGAGCAGGCAATCTCTATGTACTGCTAATAGTTCAGACGAGTGTATTAATTGCATTAAACATAAAAACCCTTTTAATATGTACATCCGAAAATTTAATTGAACGCACAAATTCTCGGGCTCGCATTGTTCGAACACGCGTTAATGATTTGCACGATTTTATTGTAGTGACCAAGTTATTCATTTAATTAAATTATTATCTCACATTCGTAAAATTATATTACGTAATCCCTCAATTCGGATTTTATGTGCTATAAATAGATCTAAAGTTGATAGAATATAGTGTTTTCAATCCAAAGAGAAATTACTTACCTTTAAGCTTCTGCTAATTTATTAACACCACCTACCATGGAATACCTGTAAGAACATAAATACATACAATAACACAGAACATAATATTGTACAGATACAATCTATACGTCCAGTGATAGATTTAGGCTTGATGCCACGCTTTTTTTTTTCAGGCCGGGGCCGAACCTCCTGCGAGGTGGCCGCGCCCAGAGGGCGCGCGGGGTGTGTGGGCCTGGTCCGCGACTGCAAGACCGCGGGCCCAAGGATGTTTTCAGGACCCTGACCACTGATTGTACCTACCCTATTCTATTCACAAGACCTCCTACCACGAGTAATTACGCAAATTATAATTTTGCGTTGGTTTGATTTTTATTACACGATATTATTCCTTCACCGTGGAAGTCAATCGTGAATATTTGTTAAGTACGTATTTCATTAGAAAAATTGATTCACGCCTGCGGGATTCGAACACGGTTCCATCGCTAGATACCAATGCATCCGACGTCTTATCCTTTAGGCCACGACGACTTTCAATAGATAGATAGTGATAGATTCACGAGAGAGGTACCACCACCCCGCTTATTTCTGGCGTGAAGCAGAAATGCGTTTCGGTTTGAAGGGTGGGGCAGCCGTTATAACTATACTGAGACCTTAGAACTTAAATCTCAAGGTTGGTGGCGGCATTTACGTTATATATGCCTATAGGCTCCACCAGTTGGGCTGTGAGCTCGTCCACCCACTTAAGAAATAAAAAAACTACAAACGCGAACAACGTCTTTACGAATCAATCGAAAGAGTCTCAACAACAACAACAAGTCTCGAAGCATCTACAACAAACACGAGGCCTGTTAGATCGTTTGATCGCGCTAAGCCACCACGCTGAACTCAATATTTGTTGTTAGATAAAACGAAAGATTTTAAATACTCAGGCGGCATTTATTTACCGATCCTAAACTATAGGTCGCGTGGGCCGGAGCGACACAAATAGAGCGGGGCCCAAGGGACCAATACGTTACATACAAATGGCGGCGGTTAGGACACTAGCAACGTCCCCTCCTTAATTGACTCGGTACGAGCTCACATTTATTAATGGCTTTTGAATTTAGAACAGCATTTGAATTTGTAGTTGTCGTTTTTTTTAGTCTGTAGTAGCACTAGCTTGGGAGCTTTTTTTTATTTTATTGCTTCGATGGATGGACGAGCTCACGGCCCATCTGGTGTCAAGTGGTTTTCGAAGCCCATAGACATCTACAACGTAAATGCAGCCACCCACCTGAGACATGAGTTCTAAGTCTCAATTTTAAGAGTACAACGGCTGCCCCACCATTCAAGCCGAAACAGTGCGGATTCACAAGACGTCTTACCACCAGTAAGCTGTTTGGTTTTTTTAAGTCTCTGTTTAATTACTGGTGGTAGGATCTCTTGTGAGTCCGCGCGGGTGGGTACCACCGCCCTGCCTATTTCTGCCGTGAAGCAGTAATGCCTTTCGGTTTGAAGGGTGGGGCAGCCGTTGTAACTATACTTGAGACCTTAGAACTATATCTCAAGGTGGGTGGCGCATTTACGTTGTGGATGTCTATGGGCTCCAGTAACCACTTAACACCAGGTGGGCTGTGAGCTCGTCCACCCATCAAAGCAATAAAAAAAAGTTACTTATAGCTATTTATAGCCTCAAATTAAATATTTGACATACCAATCAATATGTTATCGATTATAGTATACATTCGCAGGTTGATGACCAAATATTATACAAAAACCAAACCGCAGCGAAACGACAGTCTTGACAAAAAAAAACACAATAACCCGAAACCCGGTTAAAATGTTTTAATCGAAACGTAACGATAGAATTTTCTGGAAAAATAACGATTCATTCGAACGATTTTATATGTTGTCCGCGGAACGGAACAAATTGGAGCGCCGCGCGGGCGGACTAAAAAAATGTTTAATTGCTATCAAGATTGTTCAGTGAAACGTATGCCAATATTCGTTCGTGAGTTTTCATGTGTGAACACTGAGCGCGGATTGGAATGACCGTTTTTATGTCGCTTAGTGAAGGGTCGTCAAGCTTTGATCGTGGTATATTGTGAGAATTGCAAAAATTTCAATCATTTCAACCTATGTCTTCCAAGTGTACCTTTTTTTTTTGGTGTAGGTGTAAATTTCTCCAAAACTCCTGCCGCTCACAGCCGGCGCCCGACCGCGGACCGGGCCGGATCCAGTCAAGGCCATTGAGACGGCGGGACAGGGTTGACGCAGAGCACATTACATCCATCCCGTCGTCCCACAGATGCCGGACCAGCGGCCGCCGTCGACACGACCACCGGTTCCCTCGGTCAGCAGGCCGGGAGCCTACCTTGATGGCGCCACGCTGTACCTTCCCCCGATACGGTTGGGAGAACGCGGTCTACCAACGCCTGGATCCCTCTCCGCATAAAATGGGTGGAGCCCGAAGCTCTTAGAGGGCCCGGACACGGATGGGACCCCGGTCCCGTCCCCCTACTTGGCGGCGGCAGATTTCTGCGTAGTGAAGAGAGCTTTGATTCACTCGCCCCGCCGCCTCCTTTCATAAGATGCTGCACTCACAGAAGTCGGCAAAGCTTCCAGGACTCGTCGCCCCCAAACATCGACGCCACGACGCCAGGCAGCGACAAGTCCGGTCCTATCTTTGCGACAAGGGCACGGCGCTGCACCTCCCAAGCGGGGCAGACAGCGAGCGTATGCTTCGCCGTGTCCAGGTCGTGTCCACAATGGTGGCACCTCATCGTCGGCTCAGCTACTTTCCGAAGAATTCTTGCACCAGACGAAAGATGATGCGTCCTCCGCCACGATTCACCCAGTCATCAAAGACCGAATAAACCGCCTCGACGGTCCGTAGACCCCACGTGGAGTTGGCCAAATGCCTCGACCACGACTCGAGTCCAAATGTACCTAGAAATATTTAAGAGCAAAATGCAAAACATAACGATCCTTAATCATCAACAACTTTTCAAATGCCATCTTCTAAATTAATATTTTGATGATGCTTTTGTTAATTAACAGTGCTAAGGATATGTTTTTGAAACCGGCTAAATCGCAAAAACAGCTGCAGCGATCAAACGTATTATATTTACACACAACAATAAAACCGGTTCTTAAACCGGTTAAATAATAAAATCTCTACAACATTCGCATCAATGAAACTTACTTCCGTAAGCTAAGCAAGTAGGGTTGTCACTATACTGAGAAGTTGTTTATAGCAAATATTTCATCTTAGGCCTTTCTCGAATACTGAAAAGCCACAGGTTAAACTTACACAAGTTTACTGAGATCAAAGACGGATGAGGTCGATGGAGATTCGATCAATGACATCTGGTTTTGAAGTGAAACGTAAACAGAAGTAAACGATCTTGGAGACTTCGAATCCGTCTTGAAATTTTGCTTTTAAAATCAGTTTATACCAGCTTTATTGATTTATTGCGTAGGAGGATTTTACTGGTGGTAGGACCTCTTGTGAGTCCGCGCGGGTAGTTACCACCGCCCTGCCTATTTTTGCCGTGAAGCAGTAATGCGTTTCGGTTTGAAGGGTGGAGCAGCCGTTGTAACTATACTGAGATTTTAGAACTTATATCTCAAGGTAGGTGGCGCATTTACGTTGTAGATGTCCATGGGCTCCAGTAACCACTTAACACCAGGTGGGCTGTGAGCTCGTCCACCCAACTAAGCAATAAAAAAAAATGGATGAGTAAGGTCACGGTTCATCTGGAGAATGGACTTCGCCCCCCATCTTGGCGCACGAGCTCAAGGTGTCACTTGCATTGTATAACGACTGGAATGTTTGAAGACTACGCGGCAGATCTAGGCAAATATAATAGTAGCTTTTTATGAAACCCACGGGATATACTCACATTCATTCGAACTGATATGTACTGAGGTTTTGAAGAATTGATTTTTGTTAATAATTCTCAAATCGTTGTTTAATATTATGTATTTGAAAAAAAGCATTAAATATTTAATCACAAATATACATATTTAGGCAGCGGCTTTACTGTACCCTGGCACTGCTGACACGTCTATGAGCGACAGTAACCATTTACCATCAGATGGGCCGTATGCTCGTCTGCCTACAAAGGCAATAAAAATAAGAAGAATTAACACAATTATACTTTTTTTTGTAGCTTAGATGGGTGGACGAGCTCACAGCCCACCTGGTGTTAAGTGGTTACTGGAGCTCATAAACATCTACAACGTAAATGCGCCACCCACCTTGAGATTCTGAGATCAGAAGTATAGTTAAAATGGTTGCCTTACTCTTCAAACTGAAACGCATGACTGCTTCACGGGAGAAATAGGCAGGGTGGTGGTACCTACCCGCGCAAACTCACAAGAGGTCCTACCACCAGTAATTACACAAACTATAATTTTGCGGGTTTGATTTTTATTACACGATGCTATTCCTTCACCGTGGAAGTCAATCGTGAACATTTGTTGAGTACGTATTTCATTAGAAAAATTGGTACCCGCCTGAGATTCGAACACCGGTGCATCGCATCGCTCAATACGAATGCACCGGATGTCTTATTCTTTAGGCTACAACGACTTCAATATACCGTAAAAAAATTCGAACCAGTTTCCATAATTTTCATAAGCAAACACGGCCGAACCCTGACCGGCATATTCAGCTTTTCAAGTATCTCATTACAGTCTTTACGACATCTATAAAGGCTTACGACAACTTTACAGTCCGCGAACTGCATTGTAACATTACATTGTCATGTAACAATGCTTTATTTTGTGTTACAATGTACTCCGGGTCGGTGTAGCATCTAATTTGGGCGGTTAATGGCACTGCAAACTGCTGATCGTCATAAGAGTTTTGCAGTTAAACATTTATTGGTGTAGTGTGCTTACATTGTGTATACAGGGCGTCAATGACAGTATCACATTCGTAACATATATATAGAGTTTAATATTTTAAGACGATACAAAGAAGTAATCAAATAACAAGTTGAATAAATAATATAAGTATCTCCACATTTACCTATAAACTCATAACCATTCCTTAGTTTTAATGCCTTTATATAAAATATACTATTGTTATTACTATTGTTGGGCACTAGCGATGCCAAGAGCAGAGCCAAGTCGCTGTCTACCGTTAATGCTGGTAAATATTTAAAAAAAGTAAAAAAAGAATGTCCTTATTTATCACACGCCTGGGTACCACTACCCAGTCCAATTCTGCGTATCCAACACTAGCGACCCGCCCTCGCTTCGCTTCGGAAACATTAAAACACACATGAAACCAAAAAAAAAAAAAAAATTAAAAAAAAAATTGCCTATGTTCATCAGGGACAATGTCGGCTTCTAATGGAAAAAGAATTTTTCAAATCGGTCCAGTAGTTTCGGTGCCTATTCGAAACAAACAAACAAACAAATCTTTCCTCTTTATAATATTAGTATAGAAAAGTAGCTGTGACACTAACGCAAATAAAATACTGTCTCAAAATACGAAGTAGTGGCGCTTTAATATCTATAAGATCCGTTTACATGTAGCTTAACGGGCTTAAGCAATTCCAGCTAATAAAAACAAAATGAAAAATGATTATTAAAATCTGATCGTATTATTTTGTCTACGGATTCGAATGATCCTTAGGTTATTAATACGTCTGTCGTACAAATTGTATGGGTTGTTAATATAAGCCGTGATGGTTTTACGGTTTTAACATTGTACTGATTGCGTGTGACACGGTGAGCAAGGTGTAACATGTGCATCGGATCTGTATGGAGCTGTTACAACATTAAAATTATTAATTTTGTTTCGTTTTATTTAACAAAAGTCATAAACAGAATACTCGAATGTATAATGTTTTGAAAACGTAATAAATACGTAGAAATCTTATAGCATAATATACTAGCTACTACTCGAGGTTTCGCTCACGTGTTTATGGAAAAGTGTCAATGTCAGTTGGTAATGAGATTAAAACAGGTCAATCCGTTGTTTCGTTCAGACGTCAAAGCGATGCACAAACAAACAAAAAACACACATTTATATCATTAGTATGGATATGGATGCATACGATGTGGAACTTCTGTGAAGAAAATCGGTTCTGTAGAAGACAATGTTAAATGAAACAACTGATTAATTTTAATAGATTGTGTGCGTAGACATATACCTTTTTTTTAATGGAAGAATCGCGGATTTCCTAAAGAACTTGCCACATAGTCAGGATCCATGGGCATAGCTTAGCTCTTTCAGCCAGGAGCAGAAGCTGTTTACAACTACCCAAAGAAAATTCTAACAGTTTAGGGGCAGCTGCTTCGCGAATGCGTCTACCATCGGATCACAATCGAGGCCCTCTAAGGACAATTGACGAGAAAGACATCAGGTCAATATTATGGATTAAGATTAATTTTGAACTATTCAATAAGTTCGACAAGTAAAGTAATCATATAACATGAACGTACTTATGTTTTCTGTTCGGATTCTCTTATACCATAAGTTTCCATTTCTCATTTTATCAGTGAAGCATATATAAAAATGTAAGTTAGAATATACACGTTTAATGATAATAGAATAGTGAATATAATAAGCAAACCGTCAAGAAAATCCAGGGCTAGGTAATTAATACTAACATACAACTCATTATCTTTCCTCTTTGGGCGCGTTCTATATATCAATGAGAGTAAGTCATATGTTTTCGTTATCTCGAATTTTAAATCACATCAGTGATAATAATATTATATTTTCATTTAAAAAAGAATAGCTTGTATCATCTCTCGGAATATCTCCAGGAATCGAACATGCTCTAAAATCTAATCGAACGAGCCACTCATAAAGAGATACGCATCTCGGTTTCCGAGTACGGCTTCATAAATTAACGAAACGTCAACTGTTTTGTTCCAATCAGAATATATAGAGACAACATTCTGATCTATATTCTGTTCATAGTCAAAGTAGAAATTGTGGGGTTTTAAACATGTTTATAAAATTAATTGGGTTCGCATGTATTCTATGGCGCTGTGAATCAATGTAAGGAAGGGAGCGAGAGAGAGCGAGAGAGAGAGAGAGAGAGAGAGAATACTTTATTGCACACCAAAACACAATTTACATTCAAAAAACAATCAAAAAAATCAGATACATTTGTACAATAGGCGGTCTTATCGCTAAAAGCGACCTCTTCCAGACAACCGTTTAATTTACAGTAATTCTAGGAAACGTAAAAATATAGCAGGTATGTTGCGGTGTACTATACTATACATTTTTTAGTTTTATTTTTTATTATTATTTTTTAGTCGTCGTGGCCTAAAGGATAAGACGTCCGGTGCATTCGTGTTGAAGCGATGCACCGGTGTTCGAATCCCGCAGGCGGGTACCAATTTTTCTAATGAAATACGTACTCAACAAATGTTCACGATTGACTTCCACGGTGAAGGAATAACATCGTGTAATAAAAACCAAACCCGCAAAATTATAATTTGCGTAATCACTGGTGGTAGGACCTCTTGTGAGTCCGCACGGGTAGGTACCACCACCCCGCCTATTTCCGCCGTGAAGCAGTAATGCGTTTCGGTTCGAAGGGTGGGGTAGCCGTTGTAACTATACTGAGACCTTAGAACTTATATCTCGAGGTGGGTGGCGCATTTACGTTGTAGATGTCTATGGGCTCCAGTAACCACTTAACACCAGGTGGGCTGTGAGCTCGTCCATCCATCTAAGCAATAAAAAAAAAAAAAAAAAAAAAAAAACATATAGACAATACATTATTATAGAAAATATATACATACAATAAACAAAATATACTCTCTGTTACGAACGCCTGAGAGAAGCCGAAAACCGAAGCAAATGGAAGCTGAGGGTACAAAGAGCCACGAAGGGCTTTCAAGGACACGACCTTCAGCAATGAAGTATTCGACTAAGAAGACTGCAACAAATTATTAAATGAGAATAAACAGAAATTTGCACACTATTCCATCTTCCTTCAGTGTTACAATTTTCAATTTAGATACTTTAAAATCAAAACCAATCTAAACCAAATCCAAAGATATAAATATTGTCAGCAACAAGCTAATAAAGCGTCGTAAAAATTAAATTTATAGTGATAAGTCACAGTAGTACGTAAACATTTTCCTCACATACAACATCAGCGGATTAAAAACTCCACAAACTAACAATCTAATTAAAATTTATAACAAAACTTCAATAAAGGCAACTCAACGTTTCAAGACCCCTAAATGCAGCCTATTTTATTGCAGACAAGTATCAAAAGAAACTGGAATGTTTTATCAAAATTATAATACGCCCCGTGGAAGTTGAAATGTCATTGGACTGATAATAAATCGTTTGAGTGGTAATTAAAATTATAAGGTGTATACTATCTGTTCGAGACACGAGTTCCTGCCGTCTACGGTCTATGATTTATTTGGAATGATATTTTAAAGTGTTTTCACATTCGTGTTAGAAAGTAGCTTCATTATTTAGCTACTTTTGAATTGTTTAGACGAGCTTTTTATGTTATATATATTTTTAATTAAACTGTGAATGTGCGTGTGAATTATTTACTTATTGCTTAGATGGGTGGACAAGCTCACAGCCCACATGGTGTTGAGTGGTTATTAAAGCCCATAGACATCTACAACGTAAATGCACCCACCTTGAGATATAAGTTCTATGGCCCCATATAGTTACAACGGCTGCCCTACCCTTCAGACCGAAACGCATTACTGCTTCACAGCAGAAATAAGCAGGGTGGTGGTACCTAACCGCGCGGACTCACAAGAGGTCCTACCACCAGTAATTATGCAAATTATAATTTTGCCGGCTTGAATTTTATTACACGATGTTATTCCTTCACCTACATATTTTTATATGCTTGTTGTTTGAGTGTTTATTAACCACTAGCTAAGTCCCGCGATATTACCCGTTGTTATTGTCGAAGCTAATCTAAAAAAAATGTAGCCTAAGTTACTCCTTATATCATCAGCTACCTATCATGAAAGTCCCGTCAAAATCGCTCCAGCCATTCCAGAGATTAGCCGGAACAAACAGACAGACAGACAAAAAAAATGTTATTTTGGTATATTATTATGTACTATGTATACATACTTACGCATTTAGTAAAAAGTGGTTATTTTATTATAACAAACAGACACTCCAATTTTATTTATTTGTACAGACATACGTATCTCTTTCAAACGTACATAAATAAGTATGTATATGTATAATATGTATGTATCTGGTTTCAGGTCCCGGGATTCCAAATTTAGGACCAAAATTAAATGACCTTGTGTGACTATCTCCGAGTGTTATTATTATATTATATTATTTGCTTGGTATGCAATACAATATACTTCGAAATATCGACGCCGATACAATATAAGGGTACAAATTCAATGACGTCAGTAACTGTGAGATAAAGTTATCTATACTAATATTATAAAGAGGAAAGATTCGTTTGTTTGTTTGTATTGCATACACACCGAAACTACTGAACCGAATTGAAAAATTCTTTCACTGCTTGGAAGCTACACTAAAAAATTAGGGATCCTTACTAAAACTCCAATAATGTAACCAAAGAAGTAAAAAAATTACCTAAAATATGATTTACATCGCGTGCCCTGCGAAAAGTATTGATGATAGAATAAAATAATGTAATGCGACTTTGTAGAGCACATTATTATTTACAAAAAGTATCGCGACAGCATGTGTCTAACTATTATAGTTATACCACACTAAGTGTTCTTTTATTTAAAAAAATAAAACAACGTCAAATATCGGTGAAATTTTTGTTAAAGACCCGAGCGGAGTCGGAGCGGGCCGCTAGTGTGGAATATAGGTACATGTAAGTACCGTTAATTAGCGGAACAGGATAGCTCTACTCCATCCTCTGTTTGTCTGTAACTAATTTAAACTGGTGACAACTGGCAGTCTGTAGGGACACGATCACTTTGAACCTTCGGCTTTCAGAATACTATGAATTGGATTCGTTGTGTTAATAGTTCGAAGCTTAAATTCATTCTTAGAATTACTTCTGTAACTTGAGTTTACGTTGGAATGTTAATGAAGCTGTTAGTGAATCTAATTAACTACATTTTAATTCATCTGTACATATAAATAAAATTGGAGCGTCTGCTTGTAACATTGAAATAACCGCATTATACTAAATGCATAATTATATATACGGTACACACAGCAAAATAATATTTTTTACAATTTTTGTCTGTCTGTCTGTCTGTCTGTTTGTTCCGGCTAATCTCTGGAACGGCTGGATCGATTTTGACGGGATTTTCACTGATAGGTAGCTGATGATATAAGGAGTAACTTAGGCTACTTTTTTTAAGAGTAGCTTCGCCCCGCGGCGTCATCCGCGGTACGACAATTACCTTTTTAGACTAACTTCGCCCCGCGGCGTTACCCGCGGTACGACAATAACCGCGAGTAACATCGCGGGACTCAGCTATCAATAATAAAATTTAATGTTTCCGAAGCGAAGCGAGGGCGGGTCGCTAGTTATGAATATAAATAAAATTGTACACGGGCTGATTTAGTGGTTATAGTATCCCGTTCTGGATATATTATTATAGATTCTAATATTTTTTCCAATTAGTATTCCGTGGTTACCTGAAAATCACAATTTGACTGTTGCCACCATAAGACATGAGGTTAAAGAGCTTATTATAATGGTGAAGGTTCTTCCACCCTCAAAAGCGAATGCCCTGAACACATGATTTCGGACCCTCCCGATCCACTCCTAGTGCTTTTAGTCAAATCGAGCTCATCGAATGCAACGAAAAGTTCAAAGGGCAACTTAAGTTTAATTCACAGACACAACCCACTGAGTTTCACGTCTGATCTTCTCAGTGGGTTGCGATTCCGATCCGGCGGTAGATTCAGCGAAGCACTACTCTTGCTAGGGTTAGTGTTAGAATTTTTTCCTTGATTTACCCCCGTGAGCTCACCTCTTAAATCGGGCGTTGCTGGAATTAGCCCCGTGAAGCTAGGAGCGATAAAGTAAAAGAAAAAAAAAACAGTATTATATCCCAACTACACGATATATCTACATACATAACGGACACAGAATCTTTCATCGTTTTCATCATCATCATCATCTCAGCCTGTCCACTGTCCACTGCTGAACAAAGGCCTCTCCAACTGATGTCCAGTGCGGCCGATTGTTTTAAAGGCAATAAATTAAAATATATTTCGGGGTGCCAAAAACTTACCTTAAACATATTACATTCGATCGCCAAAATAATTACATATTCAATAGTCATCTACAATAAACTACTAAAATTATAACAAAAGTTTTTATGAGTAAAAAATACAAGTTCAAACTTTTCGTGGCGTGTTAAAATATTTTTTTAACATTCCTTAATTAACACCACGTGTCGACAAATACACGGTAAAGGAGGGTAACCATTCATAATTTCATTTCTATTCGCGTCGTTGTCAAAAATTAACATATTTTCGAGCTGATTGTTATGATGGATTTTATTTAAAAAAAAATACTAACAAAAATTACATATACATACATACAATTACATATACCCATGTCAAATAATGACAAAGCATTGACCCGGCTTTTAACTTATGTAATAACTTAATAATCAAATGCTTGGCGAATAAATGATTTCTTTCTTTCTTTCTTACATACAAAAGTGATAGCATGTTGACAATAAATATTATAATATTTTCGTCGGTTTTCGCTTTCGGTTTTACGTTTCGGAAAGAATATATAATATAAATGATATAATATAATATAACATAAACGATAAAAAATGCGAAATTAAACCACAAAAGTAGTTTTAATAATGTTGACAATATTTGGTACTTTCGAGTATTAATTAAATAATAATATTTAGTACCTAATAAAAATATTAGTGGTTTTTTTTTGCTTATATAGGGGGACGAGCTCACATCCCACCCAGTCTCAGTATAGTTACAAAGGCTGCCCCACCCTTCAAACCGAAACGCATTACTGCTTCACGGCAGAAAAAAGCAGGGCGGTGGTAGGTACCTACCCGCGCGGACTCACAAGAGGTCACCACCACCAGTAAAGGGTAGGGTGATAATTATTAACAAGACACGACAGCTGTTTGCATCCTGTATGACGTACGACGACTCGACACAGACTGAACTAAGCTAAGCCCGACACATTAGTGTTTTAAAAAAATTGCACTCAATATTTTTTTTAAATATCGTATAATGAATAAGATTTTTAAATAAATATAGAGTAGTGTTTAATAATAATAATAACTGGGAACAAATAAGGCACGGTCCCAATTTAGAATTTCCACAGTTATGGATACCAGAGGCTGACATACATACTTATATACGTTTAAATATACGCATATATAAAGAATAAACATCCAGGCTAAGAGCAAACACACATGTTTATCACACAACGCTTGCCCGATGCGAGAATCAAACCCACGACCCGCAGTTGCGCTAACTATTGCACCACAGAATCAAATAAATATCCATTAATTTCCATAGCACTAGATGTATAGACGGAGCGCACGGTTCAATTTTTTTTATTGTATAGATGAGTGGACGAGCTCACAGCCCACCTGATGTTAAGTGGTTACCGGAGCCCATAGACACCGAAAACGTAAATGCCCCTACTCACCTTGATATATGAGTTCCAAGGTCTCAAGTATAGGTACAACAGCTGCCGCACCCTTCAAACCGAAACGCATTACTGCTTCAAAGCAGAAATAGACGAGGCGGTGGTACCTACCCGGGCGGATTTACAAGATGTCCCACCACCAAGAATTACGCAAATTATAACTTTGCGGTACCCGCCTGCGGGGTTCGGACGACTTATCCTTTACTTCCACGACGACTTCACAAGACCACGACGACTTCACATCATGATGCGAAGCGATTACCGGAGTCCATAGACGTCATAACCTGAATGCTGTCACGCTCTTTGAGACCTGATATCGAAACCCCCATTGTCCTCTATAGTAAAACGGCCATCTAGTCTTTCACACTAAACACATGATTGCATCAGGATATTTCACTTCAAGCAGTGGCTTGGCTGTGATTTTGGCAATGCTGGGTCCACGGTGGACTATTCACCATCAAATGAGCCGTATCCTCTCGTCTGCTTACAAAGACAATAAAACAATACTATGTGATTTATATGGGCTTCGCTGGCGGCCATATTACTTACAGGTCGTTTGTTAATTTACGCTACCTTATAAAACTGTTACCGATTTTCATATCCAAACACTTAAATATGAAGTGGTCAAAAACAAGTACTATGACATAGGAATAGCATCCTTTAAATTAAAACCGCAAAACTTGGCTATTCACGTACCTATTAGCTTGTTATAGGATATTGACGCGGCTTAAAGAATAAGATAGCCTGTAAGTAAATTACAATCTTTATCTGATTCATTCACGAATAATTGCTTATCATACTCTATTAGTCAAGACATAAATTTACTATAAATCTTATCCACCTTGTTGTACGTAAGTCTCTGCATTCCAATACAGAACCCAAAAAAAATACTGATTACACACATAAATAGACAAGCGCATATCTTCAAATGATCTTGTTAACAGTTTTTGCTTCACCGAACGATGATTGATTGATTGTTAACCAAAACAAAACGATGAAAAAGCATTTCACCCTTTCCATAGATGATAAAAAAATGAGTAACGACTTCCCTGCATGACGAAGATGATGAATTAACGGTTATTTTAGTTAATTACGCAGGAAGCTTTCGAATCTACGCCTATACGATGTTAAGCGGTGACCGGAGACGCAATCTCTATATATAAAAACTAGCTGACCCGGCAAACATTGTTTTGCCATATATGTATAAGATTTCTAGGGAATTTCTAGTGTAGAAAAAAAACTAACTTATTGTAAGTGTGTAAGGATGTGGTAAATTAGTGAAAGAGGTATGTAGTGCTGTAGTATATGTATAGTGCTGTGTAGTGGTATGTAGTCAAGCGGTTTCGGAGGAGTATGGGAACGAACATTGTGACACGAGAATTTTATATATTAGATGAATTGCTGTTCGTTAGTCTCGTTAAAACTCGAGAACGGCCGAATCGATTTGGCTAATTTTGGTCTTGAATTATTTGTGGGAGTCCAGAGAAGGTTTAAAAGGTAGATAAATATGGAAATTCTCGGAACTAAATAAAAATAACAATTTTGTTTACCCTTTGATGTGTCCCCCGTCGGACGGATTCCTTTTGTTTGCATTAAGTTTATTTTATACAAAAGTTTAGGTCTTTTATTTATCCATTGAGGCACTACGAAGTCTGCCGGATCAGCTAGTCTGAAATACAAACGAAGCTAATGAACTTTGATCTTAACCACTGAGACCTTAGAACTCATATCTCAAGGTGGGTGGCGGCATTTACGTTATAGATATCTATGGGCTCCGATAATCACTTAACACCAGGTAGGCTGTGAGTTCGTCCATCCACATCTATACTTATATATAAATCTACAGTGGTTTTTACGGATGTTCTGTTATAACTACCGAACCATGCAACCGATTGACTTGAAACTTGGCATCCATGTAGAAAATACATGTACTTAATGGATAGGCTAATATTTATATAAGTGTTGGACTCCCTAATAATAATGTTAATTTTAAATGACCAGTGAAGCGGGCGAGCACGGCTAGTATGCAATAAAAAAAACCCAATTTATTGATTCACGCTAAAAAGAAAGACGGATAAGAGACACAACAAAATATTGTTGCAAGCGAAAACAGTGGAATGTTCTTTGTTGGACTCAATTTATAAAATTGATGCTAGCTCCGTGTAAAAGGAATTTTATTATGTGTCATTAGTTCGTGTTTTACATTAAAACAGGGAAGCTTAGCAGGGTGCCCGGCGGTCTCTCGGCCGAGCGCTCATATCCGTTACTTACCTGTATACGTAAATAAGATTGTTATGAACAAGCTGTGAATCAAATTGGATTCGTGTTTGGATCCATAATGAATTCGTTACCGTGCTTATTTAGAGTGTAACGGCTGATTGTATCAAAAGATACTACACGTTTCGTGTTGTTTTTTTATTTTTTTTAAAGTACATTAATCCCGTATAGCAATTTGAATGTTAATTAACGTAATAGTTTCTTGGAAAGCTCGTAGAAATTACTTTTAATATTTTTATTGATGTTTCACTGTTGATATTTTAGTTTTAGTTGAATGAGTGAAATCGAAGAAACGTGTCACGACTTTTTTTAGGTACCCAAAGTGTTACGTTGTTTTTGATGACCATCATCATCGTCATTCTACTGCCGTTCTCCTGGTCACTTGGAGTCGGCGCAACATGTTTTCTCCTTCCATACTCCTCTATTATATACCATTTCTTCGCTCACTCCCCTCTTACACAAGTCGTCTTTCGCGCAATCCTTCTATTTCTTATTAGGTCTACCTCTTCCTCTAAAGCCTTCCACATTAATAGTTAACACTCTCTTACCAACCTCATTTTTATTTCGTCTCAACACATGTCCATACCCTTCCAAGCGCGCACCTCTCAACTTCTCTGTCACAGGTACCACTTTCAGACTTCCTCAAACATATTCATTCCACATCCTATCCATTCTCATTACTCCACACTCCTCACTTTTCGGTGACCATGTGGCCAGCTGTTTTGAGCTATAAAGTCAAGGAAATTTCAACTGCATAAAATGCTTCGCTGCAGAATCGAGCAGCTTAATAGTACTACAGCAATCCCATAATGAATTTATAAGCGAGAGATTTTTTTTGTTTTCTTGTTTTGTAGGCAGTATAAGCACTTTATTGATAAAATATTTTTTAATAGCGTTTTTAGAAAGGATACGATTACAGAATCACTTGCATGACGAATTGTCTTCTTTATCGAGTGGCAGTACCTTTACAGTCATGTGCATAACTGTCCTTTGAAAGCTTGAACTAAAACTTTAGGTCTTTTTTGAGCAGCTTTTAGCTCTAGCTTCAAGAAAAAGCTTCGAAATTATTGTAACGCAGTCGTAAAATATAAACGCGTATGTACATAAATCGTTGTCGGAGTCAATTTTTTATTCATTCTCCGTAAAATGGCGGCACCCAGACGTGGTCACGTATGACATATCCACTCATAACGTAAAACAACACGTACGCTCTGTAACTTTATACGCACATTCGAGATTTTTCTCGGTCCTTATCTACGGTTTCAGCTTATCTGATGAATCGGTGGATTACGTGGAAAACTGAATAATGTTCAAATTTATATTTTGTGATCGCCAGCCGATGATTTTTTTTTTCTTTCTACCTATGCTTTGAGAGGCTAGTTCAGCTCCGCCCTAACATGTAGGTGAGCTCACGAGGCTCAAGCCCGAGTGGTGCCAACACTGGCCCTAGCAAGAGCAGTGCTTCGCAGAATCTACCACCGGATCGGAAACGCGACCCACTGAGAACATCCGGTGAGAAACTCAGTGGGCTGTGTCTGTGGGTTAATTCGCTCGTCGAGCCCATTGTCGCAAGCAACGGGTTCGACGAGGACGGTGAGCGGTACTCGCGGTACCTAAAAGCACCGTTAATGGTTCGGGAGGATTCGACGTGTTTTGGGTGTCCGCTGTTTACCATTCGGTCTACAGGATCGGTCATGGCCGATAATATGTGATATCTTTGTTATTTAAATACTAAACTGAAAAACACGTATGTTTTTCGTATCGTTTGTACTGGTTATCCAAGCTCGAAGAGGACCCATAGAATCGTCTGAGCGTCAGTGGTAGCGGCATGTACATCGGCAATGTTAGAGGCATAGAACAATGAAATTACGTGTCGTAGAACGTCTTCTAAGCCTACACGGGTAGGTACCGACACCCCGTCTATTTCTGCCGTGAAGTAGTAAGTAAGTGGTAGCGGCATGTACGTCGGTAATGTGAGAGGCATAGTACAACGAAATTACGTGGACGTCTATGGACGTCTTCTGAGTCTACGTGGGTAGGTACCGACACCCCGTCTATTTCTGCCGTGAAGTAGTAATGTGTTTCGGGTTAAAGGATAAGGCGGCTGCCTTATCCTTTAACCCGAAACTTTAAAACGGCTGTTGAAAACTGAGACTTAGAACTCATGTCTCAAGATGGATGGCGGGATTTATGCTGTTCATGTCTTTGGGCTACAGTAACAATTTACTACTAGGTGGGCCGTAAGCTCGTCCACCCATCTAAGCAATGAAAAATAGATCCATGGGTGAAGCATCCATAGTTAAGCAGCAAAACTTTCAGTTTTATATCTATCTATTGATAAGACTCTTGCAAAAGCTTAACATCTAATAGGACCTAAACAGCACATGTACTTTTTTAACCACAAAATCGCGGTAGGCAGCGGCTTGGCTGCGCTATTGATATTGTTAGTGTCCATAGCCGACGGTAACCACTCATCATTAGGTGGGCCGAATGTTCGTCTGCCGATAAAGACAATATAAAAAAAAACCTTTTTCTGAAACCAAAAAACATTTGTTGAAGTGAAAACTTATTTAGCACTGATGTGAAACTCTCGAAAAGTGACACTTATTCGACAAAGAGTTCGATGAGCGAAGTAACCCATAGACACAGCGCACTGAGTTTCTCGCCGGATCTTCTCAGTGGGTTGCGATTCCGATCCGGTAATAGATTCATTCGCGAAGCAATTGCTCTTGCGTTGTTAGGTCTCCTTCGGAGGCGCTCGGGCAGTTGTTAGCAAACCCTGCCCCTCCTGGCTGAGCCTTTGCTCGCCCACCTGTCCTGGTGAAACTGGAAAGGCCTTCGGACTACCACAAATCTTTCAATCATTCGTCCCATCTTTTTTTTTTTTTTTTATTGCCCTTGTAGGCAGACGAGCATACGGCCCACCTGATGGTGAGTGGTTACCGTCGCCCATGGACTTCAGCAATGCCAGGGGCAGAACCAAGCCGCTGCCTACAAATGGAGTTCGGTTACTACCTTCCATGGTCGAATGGAACCTATCGTAAAATTATTAAATAACATCCACAGCTATTTATTTTCCATATAAATGCCCTTACAGAACTAAAGAGTTTCGTTCCCTAATTTAAATGCGTTTCGGATTCCCTTGACATTATATTACCCGGGAGCCGTTGAAGATCGTTCGATATTATTGTTCTGTCGAATGCAAATGAATTCCGTGCTGCTGTGTCGTGAGAATGAGATCGGTTTTGTGTTGTAAAGGAAAACATTACGATAACTTCGATGATTAACTGCAAATATGGTTGCATGGTAATTGTTTAAATGAATTTAATACTATACATTGGATCTTTTTTGAAGAATCTGGGGTATTATTAATTATTTTATAACTGTAATGCTAGATGAGCTCATCGGATGTTAAGTGATTACCAAAATATATAGACAGGGTTGTGAATTTCCACACTGCTATGTGTCCGTACGTGACCATGGGTTAAGAAAACAGGCTAACACATTATCGACTCCCATTGTGAAGTATAAAATCATGTAATAAGACCAAAACCCGCAACTGGTTTAAGAATCACCACCGTATTTCTGCGACAAAGCAATTTGGCATGGTCGAAAATATGACAACTGCTACGCAGTAAATACAATTGAAAAATTGACCGTGTGGTCCAAAGCAAATGGTATCTAGAGATGCAACGGTGTTCGAATCCCGCAGGCGGGTAGGTACTACTTTTTCTAATGAAATACGTACTTAACAAATGTTCACGAGTGACTTTCACGGTGAAGGAATAACATCGTGTAATCAAAATCAACCCGCAATACTATAATTTGCGTAATTACTGATGGTAGGACATCTTGTGAGTCCGCAGGGGTAGATACCACCACCCTGCCTATTTCTGCCGTGAAGAAGTAATGCGTTTCGGTTTGAAGGGTGGGGCAGCCGTTGTAACTATACTGAGACCTTAAAAGTTATATCTCAAGATGGATGGCGCATTTTCGTTGTTAATAGCAGCATAATAATCGGTAGGCAGCGGCTTGGCTCTGCCCCTGGCATTGCTGAAGTCCATGGGCGACGGTAACCACTCACCATCAGGTGGGCCATATGCTCGTCTGCCTACAAGGGTAATAACAAAATCTATGGGCTCCAGTAACCACTTAACAAATGTGGGCTGTGAGCCCCTCCACCCTCTTAAGCAATAAAAAAAATGGCAGCATCTCTAGACATGTACAGCAATAATAGCTTTCATGTTAACAGTACTGTTCTCTCTACATTGTCCTACTTATTCTCACGTAGCGTTCTATTTCACCCCGAGTTAACCCTGCGATGGCGTGAAAACAACGCTGGACCTATCCGACCTCACTGTGGACAATTAGGTAATTGATTTCGATGCTCATAAATCGGTTCCATTTTTATATTCCACTCAAATAATTTCCGTATTCTTTGAATTTACAAAATATATATATTTTTAATGATACCCATTTTTGGTTTGTTTGTAAAAACATTTTAGAGAAATCAATGCATAGTCAAAATTCTAAATACCAAATATGTAGTGCCCCTCTCAATATTAACGCTATTTACAAATTCAGCGGTTGATACGTACTTAGAATATGTAATAAGAATTAGATAGTGTATTAAAATTTGTCATTACAGCAATTACGTTACAGTAATGTTTTTCAAAGTTTGGTATTTGACACAAAGTGATTTTGTTAAAATTATTATTATCATTACTATTGATAATTTCTCAACACCAAATACGGGTAGTTGATAAGGCTCTAGTTATTTCAATTTGCCTAGTCTTAGAATCCGCTTTTCGCGTGATTATGGTTTTGGTAATTTGATTAAAGCATTTGTTTTATTCCTTAGATGGGTGGACGAATTCACAGCCCACCTGGTGTTCAATGGTTACTGGAGCCCATAGACATCTACAACGTAAATGCGCCACCCACCTTGAGACATAAGTTCTGAGATTTCAGTATAGTTACAATGGCTACCCCACCCTTCAAACCGAAACGTGGTGGTACCTACCCGTGCGGACTCACAAGAGGTCCTACCACCAGTAAATCACCAGCATCCAGTGTTAACGTACTCGAAGACAGACGTTTCTCATTACCGATTATTATTGTTCGAATTTAACGAATTATAATTGTTAATAATTAATTTATTTTAAAATCACTGCGAAAGGCAGAGCGCAGTGATTGTGTACTTTTGTTCGTTGTTGCAGAAAAAAAAACCGGGAAGTTTTCCGCTGTTTTTAATCTGCATGCCTTCACAACTCGACTCCTTTCAGCTCGGGGCCATTTTAATCTGTTTTTCCTACACACACAGACGGACAAACAAAATACTAAGGGAAGAAAATAATTTAGATGCACCGCTCTGAAACATTGTGAGCCTTTTATTTAGTTACACACAAGAATGAGTGTTTGTTTGTTGTTTGCTTAATTAAGGAATTTTCTATGTTTACATGACATAAATTGTGTAATCGTTATCAATACGGAATAATATAGACAAAAGATGAGAATTATATAGTGTAAGGGTGATGTTTCTGTAAACAAAAATACAACGTATGTTCAGTTTTAATTAGTTAGGTAGACTAATCTCGTAGGTATAATGTAGCTAAGACGTATAATGGAAGTATGTATGTAAATTATTGTAATATTGGAACCAGCCCTCCTTCCCTCCTTCCCCTAAAAGGGAAGATATATAAGACCTTAATAAGGACTGCCGTCTTGAATGGATCAGCTTGTTGGACAACAAAAGTGGCGGATGAAAGGCGATTGCATGCAGCAGAGATGCCATTCCGATAGAGGCACCCGTCACGCGCGGACGTGCTCATCGACCACTCGATCGCCCGGCCTTTGTTCGCCCGGCTTTTGTTAGCCCGGCCATTGTTCGCGCGGCCTGTGTTCGTGGTACATCTGCCGACTAAGTGCTCTTCCTGGAAGTTTTTATTTGTTTTATTTCCTTTTGTTATTTCTGTGTTCGTGGTACATCTGCCGACAAACTGTCTTCCTGGAAGTGTTTAATTGTTTTGTTTCTTTTTGTTATTTCCGTTTTGTTGTGATTTTTCTTTGTCCTGCAGTAATCGTGCCGCATCGCCACCTGTGTTCAATAGAACCGCTCAGGTCCGAGAAGTTGGGGCCTCGCCGCAAGGCGAGTGTTTTCTAAGACCCAGGGTAGCCCCACCTGGGCACGTAGACATCATGGACGCTGTATTTGCGGAATTTCTCCGGCTTCGCTACCCAAAGCTCACTTCCGAGTTTCAGGCCTTCAAGGCCGATCACACTGCGAGCCCTCTCGTGGACTCCACCGAGCTCGCTGCTCCTGCGTCGCCTGTACCTGCGTGCAAAGCTTCTGCATCGAGCACCGCAGCCTCCGTCGTGCCTGCCGTTCCCGCGTCCCCTATACTGGCGAGTAAAACTGCTGCGTCGTCCGCCGTGGTCACCGTTCCAGCAGCGCGATCATCCGCGGCCTCCGTCGCGCCGTCCAAAACACCTACTCGTAGGTCACCTGCGCCCGCCTCCTCGTCCTCCGACTCTGACTCGGAGATGGAGGTCGACCTCGCTCCCGCCTCATCGACGGATGGATTCACCCTGGTGCAAAAGGGTAAGAAGCGTGCCGCGGAGTCTCGAGCTCCCGCGGCCGCTAAAATTAGCAAAGCCGCGAACGCGTCGCGCCCCCGCCCTCAGACTCCCGTTGCGCCTCCAGCCCGTGCCACTCCGTCGCCGCGTCCGGTGGCACAAAATAAAGCCCAGACCCCTCCCCCGGTAATCCTTCAAGAGAAGGCAGCTTGGGAACGAGTTTCCCTGGCCCTTAAGGCCAAAAATATCAATTTTACGAATGCCCGTAACCTCGCGAACGGCATTCAAATTAAGGTTCGAACATCCGACGACCATAGGGCCCTCTCTTCTTACCTCCGTAAGGAGCGTATAAGTTTCCACACATATACGCTCCAGGAGGAGCGCGAACTCCGTGCCGTTATACGTGGCATCCCTAAAGAGTTGGATGCCGAGCTCGTCAAGGCCGACCTTCTCGAACAAGGCCTACCGGTTAACTCCGTACACCGCATGCACACAGGCCGCGGAAGGGAGCCATATAATATGGTTCTCGTCGCCCTCCAGCCTACCCCCGAGGGTAAGCAAATATTCAACATCCGAACGGTCTGTAGCCTTTCCGGAATCGCAGTCGAAACCCCACACAAGAAAGGCACACCTAGCCAGTGCCATAACTGCCAATTATACGGGCATTCTTCCCGTAACTGTCACGCGCGCCCCCGATGCGTCAAGTGCTTAGGCGATCACGCCACGGCCCTATGCACTCGCGATCAAAAAACCGCGACAGAACCGCCTAGCTGCGTCCTGTGTCGAACACAGGGTCACCCCGCAAATTACCGCGGATGCCCCCGAGCCCCGAAAATAAATCGCCGCGTCGCCCGCCAAAACCGCCTCCGAGCTTCCGGCCCAGACATCAAAGCCTCGGCACCCTCTGTGTCGCAGGCTAAGCCAGCGTTCGTTCCGGCGCCGGTGCCCAGTGTCTCGGCCTGGGCGAAACCGCTGCCGTACATGAACACGGCTACAACTCCCTCCTCCGCGATTCGTCCCGCCCCCGCGACTCGTCCCTCTCCCGCGACTTGCCCTCCGACCGCGTCCGACAATCTCGCTTTAGCGATCGACTTCTTTCAGTCGATCAACTTTGAGCGCGTTAACGCTTTGGGCGACGCCATTCGCTCTGCCTCAACTGCACAACACTTTATCGCCGTTGTGCAAGAATACGCCGACGTATACGCGTCATTAAATACGTACGTCCTCCCCTCACTCCGCCGGTAATCAATGGCGTATATAAGTAGAATAAAGCCCCTATCCGTAACGATAGGATTTTTTAACGCTTACGGTCTCGCAAATCAGCGTGATCAGGTTTCTGACTTTTTGCGTGACCATCAAATTGATATCTTTTTAGTGCAGGAGACCCTACTTAAGCCCGCGCGCCGTGACCCTAAAATCGCGAACTATAACATGGTCAGGAACGACAGGCTCTCTGCTCGTGGTGGTGGTACCGTCATTTACTATAGAAGAGCCCTGCATTGCGTCCCACTCGACCCCCCCGCGCTTTCTAACATCGAAGCATCAGTATGCCAAATCTCACTGACTGGACACGCGCCGATCGTTATCGCGTCCGTTTATCTTCCACCGGATAAGATCGTTCTAAGCAGTGATATCGAGGCGCTGCTCGGCATGGGGAGCTCTGTCATTCTGGCGGGCGACCTAAATTGTAAACACATTAGGTGGAACTCACACACCACAACCCCGAATGGCAGGCGGCTTGACGCGTTAGTCGATAATCTCGCCTTCGATATCGTCGCTCCGCTAATCCCGACTCACTACCCGCTAAATATCGCGCATCGCCCGGATATACTCGACATAGCGTTATTAAAAAACGTAACTCTGCGCTTACACTCGATCGAAGTAGTTTCAGAGTTAGATTCAGACCACCGTCCCGTCGTTATGAAGCTCGGTCGCGCTCCCGATTCCGTTCCCGTCACGAGGACTGTGGTGGATTGGCACACGCTGGGCATCAGCCTGGCTGAATCTGATCCACCATCGCTACCGTTTAGCCCGGACTCTACCCCGTCTCCTCAGGATACCGCTGAAGCCATAGACATCTTAACGTCACACATCACCTCGACATTAGATAGGTCATCGAAACAAGTTGTAGCGGAGGACTTCCTTCACCGCTTCAAATTATCCGACGATATTAGGGAACTCCTTAGAGCTAAGAACGCCTCGATACGCGCCTACGACAGGTATCCTACCGCGGAAAATCGTATTCGAATGCGTGCCCTACAACGCGACGTAAAGTCTCGCATCGCCGAAGTCCGAGATGCCAGATGGTCTGATTTCTTAGAAGGACTCGCGCCCTCCCAAAGGTCTTACTACCGCTTAGCTCGTACTCTCAAATCGGATACGGTAGTAACTATGCCCCCCCTCGTAGGCCCCTCAGGCCGACTCACGGCGTTCGATGATGACGAAAAAGCAGAGCTGCTGGCCGATACATTGCAAACCCAGTGCACGCCCAGCACTCAATCCGTGGACCCTGTGCATGTAGAATTAGTAGACAGTGAGGTAGAACGCAGAGCCTCCTTGCCACCCTCTGATGTGTTACCACCCGTCACCCCGATGGAAGTTAAAGACTTGATCAAAGACCTACGTCCTCGCAAGGCTCCCGGTTCCGACGGTATATCCAACCGCGTTATTAAACTTCTACCCGTCCAACTCATCGTGATGTTGGCATCTATTTTCAATGCCGCTATGGCGAACTGTATCTTTCCCGCGGTGTGGAAAGAAGCGGACGTTATCGGCATACATAAACCCGGTAAACCAAAAAATCATCCGACGAGCTACCGCCCGATTAGCCTCCTCATGTCTCTAGGCAAACTGTATGAGCGTCTGCTCTACAAACGCCTCAGAGACTTCGTCTCATCCAAGGGCATTCTCATCGATGAACAATTCGGATTCCGTACAAATCACTCATGCGTTCAACAGGTGCACCGCCTCACGGAGCACATTCTTGTGGGGCTTAATCGACCAAAACCGTTATACACGGGAGCTCTCTTCTTCGACGTCGCAAAAGCGTTCGACAAAGTCTGGCACAACGGTTTGATTTTCAAACTATTCAACATGGGTGTGCCGGATAGTCTCGTGCTCATCATACGGGACTTCTTGTCGAACCGCTCTTTTCGATATCGAGTCGAGGGAACCCGCTCCTCCCCACGACCTCTCACAGCTGGAGTCCCGCAAGGCTCTGTCCTCTCACCCCTCCTATTTAGCTTATTCGTTAACGATATTCCCCGGTCGCCGCCGACCCATTTAGCTTTATTCGCCGACGACACGACTGTTTACTATTCCAGTAGAAACAAGTCCCTAATCGCGAAGAAGCTTCAGAGCGCAGCCCTAGCCCTAGGACAGTGGTTCCGAAAATGGCGCATAGACATCAACCCAGCGAAAAGTACTGCGGTGCTCTTTCAGAGGGGAAGCTCCACACGGATTTCCTCCCGTATTAGGAGGAGGAATCTCACACCCCCGATTACTCTCTTTAGTCAATCCATACCCTGGGCCAGGAAGGTCAAGTACCTGGGCGTTACCCTGGATGCATCGATGACATTCCGCCCGCATATAAAATCAGTCCGTGACCGTGCCGCGTTTATTCTCGGTAGACTCTACCCCATGATCTGTAAGCGGAGTAAAATGTCCCTTCGTAACAAGGTGACCCTTTACAAAACTTGCATAAGGCCCGTCATGACTTACGCGAGTGTGGTGTTCGCTCACGCGGCCCGCACACACATAGACACCCTTCAATCTCTACAATCCCGCTTTTGCAGGTTAGCCGTCGGAGCTCCGTGGTTCGTGAGGAACGTTGACCTACACGACGACCTGGGCCTCGAATCTATACAGAAATACATGAAGTCAGCGTCGGAACGGTACTTCGATAAGGCTATGCGTCATGATAATCGCCTTATCGTAGCCGCCGCTGACTACTCCCCGAATCCTGATCATGCAGGAGCCAGTCACCGTCGACGCCCTAGACACGTCCTTACGGATCCATCAGATCCAATAACCTTCGCACTAGACGCCTTCAGCTCTAGGAGCAGGCTTAGGGACCTCGGTAACCGTACTCGTCGAACTCGACAAAGAGTTCGCCGTGCAACCTAACCCATGAATCAGCTCGCTGAGTTTCTCGCCGGATCTTCTCAGCGGGTCGCGATTCCGATCCGGTAGTAGATTCATTCGCGAAGCAGCTGCTCTTGAGCTGTTAGGTCTCCTTCGGAGGCGCTCGGGTAGCTGTTAGCAAATCCCACCCCTCCTGGCTGAGCCTTTGCTCGCCCACCTGTCCTGGTGAAACTGGAAAGGCCTCCGGGCCACCAGTAATCCTTCAATCATAAAAAAAAAAAAAAAAAAAGCAGAGATGCGAATGTTGCGATGGATGTGTGGAGTAACGAGAATGGATAGAATACGGATGAATATGTTAGAGGAAGTCTGAAAGTGGCACCTGTGACAGAGAAGCTGAGAAGTGTGCGTTTGGGATGGTATGGACATGTGATGAGACGAAATGAAAATGAGGTTGGTAAGAGAGTGTTAACTATGAATGTGGAAGGATATAGAGGAAGAGGTAGACCTAAGAAGAAATGGATGGATTGTGTGAAAGACGATATGGGTAAGAAGGGAAGTGAGCGAAGAAATGGTATATGACAGAAGAGTATGGAAGGAGAAAACATGTTGCGCCGACCCCAGGTGACTGGGAGAAGGGTAGGATCATAATGAATGATGATTGCTTTCTAACACCAAATTAGATTGTGTGACTGTTTCAAGGCAGAAATTTATTTAATAGTCAGGGACATGAAGAAGTTGGGCTGGGTACGGTCAATGAGTAAAGGATACAGCTACTGCGGATATATAAAGTAATCGCAAAAACAAAAGCTACAAGCGTCCTAGATCGCCTGCCCGTATCCCCTGATGAAAAGCTAGACATCAGTATAATTTCAGGTAGTAGCTGATTTTCGCTTTTATACTCTTGATAATAGAGTTCAAATGCTTTACAGGATCTAACTTTTATTGTAATATATTTCTCGATAGAGATGTTGTCAGCTAAACGCGCCCCGGGCAGACAAGTCGAACACGGGCCGCCACTAAACACGAACTTGGTGACCTATTCTCAAATGCTATAGAGAATATAATTTTAAACACGCTTTGAATAAAATTTCGGTCGGTTTCTTTTTGTTTATTGCCTTTATACATATGGCTTACTTGATGGTGAGTGGTTACCGTCGCCCATAGACGTTAGCAATGCCAGGGGCAGAGCTAATCCGCTGCGTATCGCGAAGTGTGTATTCCGATTTTAAGGATAGATAAGCAGTTATTTCAGTGCTATTGAGGCTACCGTCACGCAGTCCTAGGTACTAGTACTTATGTTGTAACATAAATCAACTCTGGTAAGTACCTTCATCAACACTGAAGGCTTTTAACACATATCACAAAAACATTTTCTTGCTATTGCATATCTTTTATCGCGGGCTTTGAACGCGGCGACTGAATCAAGAAATTCCGTAACGAAAATAAAACTAACACTTCCCACTCTGCGTACCATGTAGCTCGGGTTCACCACATTCAAACGTTGCGCTTGTGTAGTGTCTGTGAATAAGCACGCGGCGTGACGTCGCACTGCATGCGCATAATGAAAAATATTTTGCTTTTGTTAATGTTTACAAATACTCGTATGGGGTGGTCTTATTTTATTATTGTTTTAATATTAAATTATTATTGTCTAATTATAATTGCATACGTTGACAAAAAATGCTTTACCGTGGCAGTCCCTGAGTGCCACACGTGCTTTTTTTTTCATAATTTTACTTCATTGACCACTTGATACTTGAATACGTGGTGGTACTCGTAATTAGTTTACGCACCTACTTTGTGTGTTATCAAGTATCAAGAAACGATATCGAAATAGAGATTAATAAAAACAAAAATCTATTACACTTAAACGCAATCCCAAGTGTTAATGGCTATGATAATCCAGCCTTGCCAGTTTGCTTGGTTCACGGACTTTAAATACTAACTGACAGATTTGATCTTACTACTACCCAATATTGTGATTTCTTCTTAATTACTCACAAAAATTCCGAGTTAGCTTCAAACTACGACAAAATTTATAGAAAGAATACAACAGCCAAATTTTTTTTATTTACTACCTATTCCGAGTGTCGATATCAACCGGTTTCGCTTTTATCGATGTGTCCAGAATAAAGGTCGTTTTCCAAAGCTCTGTGTTCTAGACTTTGACGAACATCGACAGAGGCGAACATCCCACGACAACAATAGGCAAATTCATCTATTGAAACGATGTCAATAAACGTTGTTATTGAATAGTACACGGCGTTTTATTGGGCATAAAAAGCGAGGTATTTTATAGGTTCCAAAATTTTTGAAGGTTTTATAAAAAAATTAAATCTTTTTTTTTATGAATTCGATTGATGCCGTAATCGGACCGCCTGCTGTCGGTAAATCTTTTTACATGCTTTCGATCTGGATGTAATATGTACGAATGATTTTGACTCATCCGTGGTCTAATAAATAACGTATTTACTGGTACAGGTGACTGGCAAGAAGTGGTTGAGGCAAGCCGAAGACCGGGCTCAGTGGTACCTATGGATTGGGAGTCTTATGTCCAGCTATGGGCGACCGTGGGCACATGATGATGATGATGATATTTTTTGAGCTCAAAGTTGCCATAATTCAGCCCTATTTGTTAAATCAAACGATTTGAGGGTTTGGATAACCATTTTACTAGCACCAATAAGAGTAACTACTTGAGACCAGAGAAACTACACCCTCGTCATCTCATCAATCAAAACAGTAAAGGGATTTGTAATTTAGAATTCACTTGTCCAGGCACTTGGAGTACCTAATAATAACTTTATAGCTATGTTTATGTATATGGTTATGCCTATGTTTATATCTATGGTTATGTCTATGATTATGTCTATGGCTATGTCTATGTCACTATGGTTTTTATTATTGGTGACAAAGAGTGATAGCGGAGATACATATTTTACGTCTTTAAATTCAATGACTAATATTGTGACTAGCTTTTTTCTTGGAAGGATATGTTACTGGTAGCCCGAAAGCCTTTCTAGTTTCATTATTCATTAGTTAGGATATGTCAATGAACAAAAGGTCAGCCAATAAGGGCTGCGAATAGCATCGACCTTGAAGACATGGAATTCACACAATCGCCCTAAAATAATGTATCACGCCCTCCACAAAGCTCCGCGGCAGTCAACACCATCAGAAAAGCTCTTTTAATTCCACATTCATAACGCAGGAGCTCAAAGAATCAAACTATATACAATGTAATATAAGGGTAAGTACACAAACAATGCGACGTCCCCCGTACACAAACGTCCCGACAGTAAGAACTTGATACAGCCTAATCTCCGCTGAAAGCCGCGCGCTTTCCGTCTGCACAGCCCTTTATTTTATTTCGCATTATTTGCGTTTCAGTATTATCGGCTTAATGAGTATTGACAAGAGCATTTTATGTCAATAAAAACTTCATTACTTAATTTACCCTCTAGGATGTCTTAATTTAAGCAACGCAAATAAATTGTCAATAGCAGACGACAACATTTGATACTAAATATTACGTATAATGCTTTTGGAAATAAATAATAATAATGCTACAGCGCGTGAATTACTGATGTCTAAGTTATTATTTCATTACGTAAAAAAATTAATTAAAGTCTAGAAAGACTCCATCTCCCTCTCTTCTAACGTACAAAATAATCTACCGCTTAAAACAATGTATTAGCGTATTCTTTTAAACTAGCTTTAGTCGCGGGCTTTGAGTGCGGCGACCGTATCAAGAAATTCCGTAACGAAAATAAAACCTAACACCCCCCTCCGTCTATCATGTAGCTCGCGTTCAACAAATTCACACGTTGTGCTTGTGTAGTGTTTGTGAATAAGCACGCTGCGTGGCATCGTAATACACGCGCATCATGAAAAGTCTGCCCGACTCTCTGGCGCGGTGTAGCTTATGATTGTGAAGGGGAAAGTTAACGTCTTGCTTTTGTTAATGTTTATAAATATAGCGTGGTCTTATTTTATTATTGTTTTAATATTAAATTATTATTGTCTAATTATAATTACATAAGTTGATAAAAAATGCTATGCAATATCTTTACCGCGGCAGTCCTCGAGTGCCACACGTATTTTTTTCCGCATTGACCGAATGTGCGATACGCTGATGATTGACAGTTCCTATTTTACATTTCAATTTAGAACAATCAAAAAAAGCAACAGGCCAATACACCACAAGTCGGTTGCATCGTTGTAAGGTCCGCAACAAACAACCATTATAAATCATTACACATATTTCCAATATTAACGGCGGTTCGCGGCGATAGTAGCCTTGTCGCCTTGCGGAATAAGGGAAACGTGTTTCTGCTAAGCATTCGTTCAATAACATTGTGTAGTTACTGCATTATATTTGATCAAGCTAATACACTCGATATTCGGTGAAATATTGCATCATTAAATTATCGAGACCGCTACAAAGAGCTGGATGAAGGAACATCAGTGGTACTAAAAGTCGATCCAAACTCTATGGCAACCTAGAAAAGGCAGTACAAGCGAAGCCGCATATAATTAAATAAATAGTTTAAAAAATCAACACAGCACATTTAAATAGCAAAGTGAACTAACTGTTGATTCAATCGTTTTTGTTCTGTTAATACTTGTTAAAGAAATTATAGAGAAAAAAGACGTGTGGCACTCGGGGACTGCCGCGGTGAAGCTATTGCAAAGCATTTTTTATCAACTTATGCAATTACAATTAGACAATAATAATTTAATATTAAAACAATAATAAAAATAAGACCACGCTATATTTATAAACATTAACAAAAGCAAAACATTAACTGTCCCCTTCACACTCATAAACTAAACCGCGTGAGAGAGAGATGGGCAGACTTTTCATGATGCTCATGCAGTGCGACGTCACGCCGCGCGCTTATTCACAAACACTACACCAGCGCAACGTGTGAATGTGTTGAACGCGAGCTACATAGTAGGCGTAGTGGGGGTGTCAGGTTATGTTCGTTACGAAATTTCTTGATTCACTCGCCGCGCTCAAGGCCCGCGATAGAAGCTATGCAATAGCTTAATTATCTATTTAATGTTTTGTCATAATTCCCTGACTAGTGTGTTTTCATGTTAATCAGTCTTGGAGTCGTTAAAATGACGTGCGAAGATTCAGTTACACACAATGAATGTTTTGTGTTACATGCCAAGATTAAATATAACATGAATTCGAAATAAAAAAACAAAAACCATCTCTAAGGTAATGGTTGAACTGCAAACAATACTGTATCAAGCTTTTAAGATGTATGATATCCTAAATTAAATTTCTGTATCTTCAGTCTAGTACCGAAAAGTACATTGTAAATGTGAAACTGTATTAAGGTCTTCAAAATCAAAAGTTCATTATGAATTTTAAGCAAGTTTTATATTTAGTTACAAAAGGAACGTAATATTCTAGAGTAGTGTATGTTGATATGTAATCTGATAAAAGGAAATCTAGTTGGATTTAGTCTGAAGAACTCAGTCTTTGGAACACGAAACTCCGATTCGCGTTACTAAGCCACCGATCCAATTGTAATGAAACTTAGAACATTTATTGTTGCCTTAACAGAAACCTGAAATCTTTGTGATACAGTGGGACGCTAATTAGTAATTAAATAAATAAATAAATAAATATTTACTAACAATCACGCCACGTTAACTGGTCCCGTGATAACTTCGTAAAGAACTTGTGTTACAGGTACCAGATAACGGATATAAATGTAAGATTTTTTATACATATACATATTTAATATACATCCATAACCCTGAAAATACATTTACATTTATTATACAAATATCTTCCCTTGGCGGGATTCGAACCCCTTTTTGTAGTGACCATGTCACTTACCACTACACCAGACGGCCGTTTAAATTGGGTTCTCGTTAAATAAATCTCGGATTTATTTGAATTAATAAAATTAAAATAATAACTTCGATCAATGAAACTCACCTTTTTATCGATTCAGTATTCGCTTGACGAAATCCGTACGCGTATTTTCACGAAACGTAACAAGAAACGTGAAATTTATGTAGATACAACGCACTTCGTGAAAGTTTTGATTTATTGTTGCGTATTACAGTAAGAATACAGTGTACCCACGTCATCTGTCGTTGCCCTGTCTACCCCCGGAGGTTGGGGGCGCGTTAATTGAAAACGTTTTCATTGGCTTTCATTTCCGCTTATGTTTGTTTGTTTATTAATTTATAATGGGCTTTTATTGTTTGAAATTGGAATTAAATTTTGAAAGACCGTAAGGTTAACTACCCTCATTTAGCCTTAAGATACATATTTAGTGATTGGTAGGTTTAATAGTGATTCCAGATTTAAATTAAATTTGGAATTTGTAATTTGAGATCTAGATACATTGGATCTTAGATTGTGTGTTCTAATGCTTTTAAACTATATGAAAATTCTACCTTGAACTCATTGAATGGGGTACAATAGCTAATTTATTTTAATTCTTTTAAAGTCATACAAGAAGGCCCCGAATCGATTATTGTGGTACACAGTTCGAATTTTTAGAAAATGCATGTGTATTAACAATATACAATAATAATTAATCACAGACTATTAATGCAAACTCGACGCTTACATCAGCAAATGTGTATTAGTAGTATTTAGCAGCAGCTGATGCTGGGATGTATTAAAACAATAGATGGTCAGTAGTCCCGCTTCCAAAAGCAGGAAGATGTGATCAGTACATTGTACAGCACGCTAAGGTCCAGAAGCAAAAAAAATGGACAACTTAAATTGCTCTCCGAAAAAACAAACACTCCCCATCAGGCAGCTATTGTCGGAATCCGATTAGTCACGCAGGCAATTTGTGAACGAGACCCCAGTACGGGGACTCCTATCTCAAGATTTATCTTAAAGATATGAGATGTTGAAACAACTCAATATGTGAAAGATCGTAGAGTGAACAACGGACGAACTCCTTAAAATGGGGCTTTGGTATTTAAAAGCTCGGGTAGAGTCGTAGAGGGTCAACAAAAATAATTTAGTTTTGAAAGATCATGGTCTATTGAGTAAGATCGCCGATGTAGATCTATTGCTTTGCGGAATTACTGGCATTGTGAGCACGAGATGAGCGTGATAGATTAAAAATATATATATTTAGCGCGTCAGCAATAATCGATCGTATTCGGCTTTTTTTAATTTTTTTATTGCTTAGTAGGTAGGACGAGCTCACAGCCTACCTAGTGCTAAGTGGTTAATGGAGCCCATAGACATTTACAACGTAAATGAGGCACCCACCTTGAGATATTAACTCTAAGGTCTCAGTATAGCTACAACGGCTGCCCCACCCTTCAAATTAAACGCATTACTGCTTCACGACCGAAATAGGCAGGGCGGTGGTACCTACACGTGCGGACAAAGTTCAAAGATAAGGTGGGTGATGTCATCAGCTTTGTTGATGTCCATGGGCTCCAGTTAGCTTAAAACTATATACGCCGTTTGTCTTCTCTAATATATGATTTAAAAAATCTTGAATGCACTAATTATATTGTTGGATTGATAAAAAGTTTATCGGCGAACCGTAATCAATTTCAGTACATCATTAATCCAAGGTTACAAGTCAGTTCGTGTCCTTAAATGAAAACGTAATGATGAAGCAGAAAAAATTAAATAGAGCCCTATCTTGTGCAGCCCTTCACTTTGAACGTTTTTTATGCGTATTATTTTGATAGTAGTTTAATGGAAAGAAATAGTCAATCGGGGAGCATATATTTTAAGAAAGACCAATTCTTAGATTAAGATCCTTATAAATATTAGGATAGAAAAAAATAAGAAATAGAAATCCAATTAAAGATTCTCATCAATAAAAACAAGTTAAATTATGGGAGAAACAAAAAATAAAGCCAAAAAATTATGAATACGAAAGTAAAAGAAGAAGTAACTGTGGCCACTTATATAAGAATGCTACAAACTAATAGTATCATAATTCTTTATAAATATATATTAGAATATAAATATAAACACTAATATGTAGATGTAGGTACACCAATTTCTTGCACCCCATTCTAACCTATGCTTTTCCAAGTATATAGGCGATTTGATGAATAACAGAAACAGTTTAGATATATATAACAAAAAAAAAAACTTATTTCAGTTAGAGAAAGTTAGGTAGGTAAAACTTAGGTGGGCAAAAGTGTGTAGATTTCCTCATTAGCCAAACAATATTAATTACCGTCTCGCCCATAAATACTTTTTAGATCACTTCGTGATTTAAAATTGATTTACTTTTGAAGGACAGATACTAAACGTCCCTGCTAACATTTTGCGTTATAACTTGTTGTTTTTCAACGACAAGGTTTTACTAAAGATACAGAATACACAATAAATACATAAAAAAGATACTGCATCCGGATGCTTAAAGACATAATTCTCTTAAGCCGTCAGAGATAAACACCATTGTTTTACATATTACAAGCCTCAAAATACTCCTTTGATTTTTTTTAGTCAGTCAGTCCCCAGAATATCTTTTTATCTATACCGAACCAATATTACTATTAAAAATTCCAATCCACAAGCCAACTGATAAAATAAATTGATCCGTTAAAATTCTCCCCACCAATATTAGCTCGCCACCTTTATCACTTTCCCGTTACCGAGAAACTTTCCAACAATAGCCCCTAATAGTATCAAAGAAAAAATACACAATGACCGCAGATCCATAGCCTCACTCGATTAAGGTCGTTCTTCCAAAATAAATAAGGCAACAATAAATAAATAAAAAAGGGAAATATTAAGGGCTCATTGGGGCCAGCCGTTATGACAGGTGACGGGGCGATCAAAAGCTTCACGATCGGCGAGTCATCGCCAAATGATTATCGGCCGACTCGAATGTCGGATCAGGAACGTTATTGGACCTTTTAAAAACTATTCTTTGGATCGAACGTCTTTGTCGCGTGACGGGCCTTGGTGATTTAGCGAAAGCGAAGATAGTACTTTACCGTGAGTGCGTCGATTTTATTGATGTGTTAGTTTTTTTTTTTATTGCTTAGATGTTTGGAGGAACTCACAGCCTACCTACTGTTAGGTGGTTACTGGAACCCATAGACATCTACGACGTAAATGCGCCACCCACCATGAGATATCAGTTCTAAGGTCTCAGTATAGTTACAACGGCTGTCTCGCCCTACAAACCGGAACGCATTACTGCTTCACGGCAGAAATAGGCAGGGTGATGGTACCTACCCGCGCAAACTCACAAGAGGTCCTACTACCAGTAAGAAGTTTAACTTATACGTGGTTGAACTTAGTCTGAGGCAGCCGCGAGTATCATTTGTGACGTCATCGCTTGAATAGTGTTTATGGCTGTCTAACGATGTGTAGCGTCATTCACATTGTGATGTTTCTATGCAGTCCTATTACCACTGGCCACTAGATGGAACAACATTTGTTGGACTTCTAATTATCACTAAGGTGGTACATTTGAAAGTGACTGTGCAAAATATCTGAGACGCGAAAATAAAAATAATAACTAAATATTGCTTTTTAGATTATCCTGACCACAAATAAGCAATTTATTTCCTAAAAGCACTCGTATCTCGTACAGCTCAGAAAATACTAAACCATAATAATATGGTAATAATGAGTAAAATGAACTTAACATAAAATTTAAATTAAAAAAAAAAACAAATCTAATAAATTACAATTTAAGTTCAAAGACTAAGCTTCAGATAACAATTTTTGCCTTATTATGCTCAGACTTATGAAACTCATTATGGCACCTTATTTACACCTTCGAAAGAAAGAGGGTTGTTAAAATAAACCACCCCTTTACAGCAGTAGCTCCTTTATGAACGAAGCTGCATTGTAAGGGGCTGGCTGCGATGACTTTGTACAAAATTTTGGTAGCAAAATGAAATCGGATTTCTTTTAAGAAGTTACAAAATTAATTAAAGCGCCCGGTAATTTGGGATGAGTTTATGGTGTACGAGTTAATTGTGTTTTAGAAGTTTTAAACGGAAAGCTTCGTTCACTTTTATTGTGAAAAATAAATAATTATGCTGGGACTGAATTTAATTAAAAACACAACAAAGCATCAATGGACATGCCAACTTCATTTATTTTATGTGCTCCTAGGAGAATTTGGGGTTCAATAGGTAATTAAGACAGACTGAGATTATAATAATAACTATTTTACAAATTCGAGTTTTTATTTTATTTTTATTTTTTTATTGCCATTGTAGGCAGACGAGCACACGGCCCATCTGATGGTGAGTGGTTACCGTCGCTCATGGACGTCAGCAATGGTAGGGGCAGAGTCAAGCCGCTGCCTATTACTAAGTAGTCTCTGCAAGCCTTGTTTGAATAAGAACATGTCATAGCGCTCGGGAAATGCCGTGGAAGGGAGCTCATTTCATAGCCGGATGGTACGTGGCAAAAAAGACCTTTGAAAATGAACTGTGGATGACAGCAGTGGCTCCAGGTAGTATGGATGAACTCTACTCCGGTGGCCGGTTGTTTTAGCCTTCCCGCAGGCGGAGTGGATCGACTTGAATATTTCTCAAAAAGGAATAGTTTTGGGTTACAGAAGGAGACGCTTGAAGTACTTATGGCAAGCGATGCGACTGCGCTGGTGGTGTTCGAATATTGCAGATAGGTAGGTACTTATTCTTTTCACGTCCTTACGGATCCATCAGATCCAATAACCTTTGCATTAGATGCCTTCAGCTCTAACACTAGGAGCAGGCTGAGTGACCCTGGTAACCGTACTCGTCGAACTCAACAAAATGGCCGACGTGCAACCTAACCCATGCATCATCAGCTCGCTGAGTTTTTCGCCGGATCTTCTCAGCGGGTCGCGTTTCCAATCCGGTAGTAGATTCATTCGCGAAGCAGTTGCTCTTGAGTTTTTAGGTCTCCTTTGGAGGCGCTCGAGCAGCTGTTAGCAAATCCCACCCCTTCTGGCCGATCCTTTGCTCACCCACCTGTCCTGGTGAAACTGGAAAGGCCTCCGGGCCACTTCTGTATTCTTCTTAATGACTTCCACGACGCAGCCATAATAGCGTGTGATAAAAATTAAATTCGCATAAATTATAGCATAAATTATATGCTATAAATAACCCATGCTTGTGAGCTTGCACGAATAAGTACTGCCGCCTGACAGTTTCTGCCGCAATGCTGTAATTCGTTCCGGTTTGAGTAGAAGAGACAACCGATATACTATTGATGCTTGAGAGAATTGTGACTTAGGTTTCATTACTCAATATCCAAAGAGAAAACCTCACAGCTATGCCATCGCCTGTACCGCGCAAGTTCTCGATGGTAACAATAATAATAACTTATTCTTATTTGTCTCCACCTTATCTCACTAGGTGGGTTCGGTACAGCGAATTTTTCTATTCCATTCTCTTCTATCAGCCGTCATATCAACAATTACTGATAGAAAATAATATATTATACTAGTGGTAAAATAATATATTATATTAGCAATAGTCGAAATTCGACTATAATTAATTGAAATTGTAAGTTTGTACACTATTATGATTCTATTTTCAAATACTATTACTTCTATAATTACAAATTTCACCAAGACTACACTATAGAAAAATATTAATAAAGACAAACAATATTTAATCTATTCTCGATTTGACCACAGACGTCAAGAACAAAATGTTGCGTCTATTTCTTAGATGTATCTTGAGGTGGCCAAGAAAATGAATAAATGCGTTTACTTCTTCAAATACTCATTATATTGTTTTTAATGATTTTACAAATACGAAATTGAAATGCGCGTCCATCTTTTTTCTTCGTGTTATATTAATTTTAAATTTTGACAATTGGTGCCACTGTTGCGTTTCCTGTTTTGTGATTGGTTCGTGCGATATGACGTCATCGTTGGCCAATCACAGCCATCAATGTATCACGTGACGTTGATTCGTTAACATGCTCCCGGCCTTGGAAGCACCAGGTTCCAACAATTGGCGATGATCATTCAGGAACCCAGCAGCTGCTATCGTGCGTAATCATTCTTCATGTAAGGGAAGCGGACAGATTTTGGAGAATGCCCGTCTCACTATCCCATCCTCTTTGCGAATATCAGCCACACGTGACAAGCTGTCTTTGCCTGGATATGTTTTGATAATTCGTCCCAAGCTCCATTTCAGTGGCGGTAAGTTGTCATCTTTTATAAGAACCAACATGTTTTCCTTGAGTTCACCCTTATGTTGGTACCATTTGCTCCTGGTTTGCATCTCTGACACGTATTCTTTAGCCCAGCGGCTCCAGAAGTGCTGGCGGATCTGTTCAACTCTCTGGTATCTGGTAAGTCGACTAGCCGGAACATCGTGAAGGTCATCAGGTACAGGTGCAGTTAGCGGACGGCCAACCAAAAAATGAGCTGGGGTAAGTGGAAGAAAATCCTGTGGATCTGAGGACATAGGGTTTAAAGGTCGGGAGTTGAGGACAGCTTCAACCTGCGATAGTACTGTGCTCATTTCTTCAAATGTAAGGTGTGCGTTGCCAACCACACGCCGCAAATGATACTTACAGCTTTTAACACCAGCCTCCCACAAGCCCCCAAAATGACTAGCATAACACGGTATCAATCTAAAAATTATATTTTGAGAAATCGCGTATGCCTTAATGTCATCTGAACAACGATTTAAAAACTTTGCGAATTCATTCATTGCGCCTACAAAGTTGCGCCCGTTATCGGAGTATATTTCAATAGGTTTTCCTAGACGTGAAATGAACCTCTTCAGTGCCAACAAATAAGCATCTGATGAAAGGTCGGTTACAAGCTCGAGATGTACGGCGCGTGAAGCAAAACATACAAATAAACATATATACGATTTTTGTAATCTTGCTCCCCTACCCTACCCTACCCTAAAATGAACACTGGTCCTGCATAATCCACTCCACAGCGTAAGAAGGGAAAACCTGGCTGCAGTCGTTCTCGAGGCAGATTCCCCATTATGGGATTAACGGTTACTGCGCGCAATCGGGCACACTTCATACAACTATGTACCAGCTTCTTAGCAAGATTACGACTTCCAATAGGCACCCATGACTCTCGTAACGTACACAAAAGAAGTTGCGGCGCAACATGCATCATTCGAATGTGTTCGTATTTAAACAATAAAACTGTAAAATTATGTTTAGAATGTAACAAAATAGGATAATGTTTATCGTAACTAAAATCGAGTGAATTCTGAATACGTCCACCGACACGTATTAAAAGATTATTATCAATAAATAAATTCCATTTTAATAACTGAGCATTAGCTTCTGAATGGCTAACACTCATGCGTTGCTGCTTACTTGACTATATTACACATAACATAGCGCGATATGTGTATGTTATTTAACAATGATAGACAAGAATCAAATCGATCCCATACTTGCGCGACGTCACAAGGAACCGGTTCATGCCAATTAAGTTTCAACAGCCAACATTTTTATAATAATATCTTAGCGAAAGTAATAACTGGACTAATTAAACCTAAGGGGTCATAAATTTGTGATGCGCTAGATAAAATAATGCGTTTCGTAATAATGTTGTTGGCATTATCCTTAATTTGCGTGTAAAACATTAATTCATCTAACTTATTATTCCATCCAATACCTAATGTTTTGTTTTGAACGTTATCTTTTGCTAGGCCGAGTTTTTTTGTAACATTTTGCACATCGTCATTAGTAGGCAGTCAAAGTTAAAAATCCATTGACGTAAAATTAAACTAGCCAATTTTAAAACCTTATCAATGCCTTCGCAAATTTGATTTAATCTTGAAATACTATTTTCAATACAAATTAAGTCGTCCACGTAAAAATTATCATTAGGTTTCTTTCACGTACGGAACCCCACACTCTTGCGCTAGATGTTTTAAACACACCGTGATGAGGTAATGTGGTGTTTGATAACTATGTACAAGACTCATGTGGCCTAAGTTAATGTATTTGTGTATAAAGTTGATCTACATTTGTTTGTAAGTAGGATTGCGTTGCAGCCTTTTCTCTAAGGCATAAAAACGATGTTCAGCTTGTGTGCGCGTGTCACCTTCACAACTTCGGAGAGTGCTTGAACGGAAATCGAACCTTAAGCCGCCCGTCGGCCGTCCGTGAGGTTGTTTTAATAATGTGCTCCTCACAGGCGCGCTCCTCGTAGCTTAAGTTAGGAAAATTAATTGGTAATTCTTCGATTTCCCAAAAACTTCGTAATAATTGATCTAATGAGCATGTGTCACTGTCAACGGTTTGCGTATAATTGCAGCTAACATGTCTTTGTTTGCGTGTAATAGATTGAAATGAGCCCGAGATTATCCAACCAAGATGCGTATTTTGGAGATAGGGGCTATTTTTAAGGCGTATTTTACCTTCTCTAACTAATTCCCAAAACAATTCCGCGCCTATTAATAAATCAATCTGCTGACTATCATAAAACGTCGGATCTGCAAGTACAATGTTATCCGGTATGGTAAACAAATTAACGTTATATGTCTTCATAGGTAAGTTTGATGTTATTTGTGGTAGAATTAAACACTGAATGCGTGCAGTATAACTACTAGTGCGTGATTTGATCTCAATATCACAGGATTGCGAACACTGTGTTATTATATTACCTACGCCGTGAATTTCTTGAGTGGACTGTATTATTGGTGGATTTAATTTGTCACAAAGTGTTTGTGTGATGAATGAATGTTCGCTGCCACTATCGAGTAGAGCGCGCGCTTGATGGTAAACAACCGACTGGCTACGTATTTCTACAATAGCTGTGGACAGCAAAACTGGTTGCGCTGGATGCATGTTATCAATTGTGTCAGTAGTTTGCGCCTGAAAAGAGTGTGCGTTCGAGTTATCTTTCGTATTAGACGGGACAGCTGATTGTTCACAAGATGGCAACGTAACTTCAGGAAAACTATGATCATAATATTTAATTACATCGCAAATTAACGAATTATGTTTTTGATCACATTTTCGACACGGCCCGAACACACAGGTGTCAACAGTATGTCCTGGACGCATGCAATTAGGGCACAACTGTTTAGTTTGGAAAAATTTTAATCTATTTTGTACACTAAGGTCCAAAAACTTTTGACATGAATATAGCGGATGTAAATCATTACACATTATACAAGGTCTGTAATTACGTGCATTCTTTCCTTGTGATTTATTATTATTATTTGGTTTATTTGAAACTATATTGCAATGAAATTTAGATGTTAACTGGTTACTGCATTGCTTTTTATTATTGTCTGTCGCGCTATATACGCCTGCTGTACTGTGTGATACTATAAGTGTTTCCAAAATATCCGCCCTATTTCTAAGAAACTGAAGTAAGTCATTTAGTTGAACTACAGTTTTGGTGTTATTGGTTGATGTAATTAAACTACACTTATGCTGTTCCCATTCCCGTTCGGTAATGGAATCTAATTTTGTGACAATGATGTAAATGATTAACGTATCCCAATACTCTGTAGGTTCCCCTAAAAGCTTTAAAGAGCGAAGGTTTTTTAAAATATTATCAATTAATCTGCGTAATTGCACTGGTGATTCTTTAGTCAACGATTGCATGGTAAACATGGATTTGACATGGTTATGTACTAATAGTTTCGTATTATCAAATCGATTTAACAGTAGTTCCCAAGCAACTTTATATTATTAGCAGAGAATTCTATGGAATCTATGACCGATTTAGCGTTACCGGACAAAGACGATTTTAAATAATGAAATTTTTGAATTTCTGTAATTGTTTCACTATTATGTATCAATGACAAAAATGTATCGCGGAACTCTAACCAGTGCTCATATAAGCCGTCAAAGGTGGGGACAGATATAGTGGGTAATTTAATACTTTTGGAACTTGTAATCGGTGGTTCAGACATCATACCTTTTGACTTTTCATCAGCGGTGGTCAGACATTCAGCAAGGGCAAGAATATTATAATATTTTTGCTCGAAATCTTCACGCGATTCTAACTGTTTTTCAATATCAATTCCAACACTAATGTCTTCTATTTGAGTCTGAACGAGGTTAAAATCATTCATTAAACTTTGCGATCCTGCCATCCGCAGTTTTAGCTCGGTACGTTGATGAATAGTTAATTCTACACCTTCGAATGAATTCACGTATTTTCCAAAGTTAGTCAAACGACATTTAATAGATGCGCGTTTTTTTGTAAGATCTTTCATCAATAATTCTACCTTATGATCTGATGTAGTCATTGTGGAAACAAGTAAATGGTGGTGTACTTACAGTTTTTAAATAATAAAACAACAAAGTACGTACGCAAAATGAAAAACAAAAAGGGTTTGAAGAAAGCAGAGTACTACTATATACGCGAAGGGGAAAAAATTTAGCAAATTTTGTTTAGCACGCCTTGCCAAAGCACTGTAATCTTGCGAAGCGGGTGAGATTTTCCGAATTTTCCTTTTCAATGGCCGATGCGTCTCTCAAGTAAGCGTCTGGTTCAACTTAATTGATGATCCGGTGCTGAAGGTCCAATAGAAATGTTGCGTCTATTTCTTAGATGTATCTTGAGGTGGCCAAGAAAATGAATAAATGCGTTTACTTCTTCAAATACTCATTATATTGTTTTTAATGATTTTACAAATACGAAATTGAAATGCGCGTCCATCTTTTTTCTTCGTGTTATATTAATTTTAAATTTTGACAATTGGTGCCACTGTTGCGTTTCCTGTTTTGTGATTGGTTCGTGCGATATGACGTCATCGTTGGCCAATCACAGCCATCAATGTATCACGTGACGTTGATTCGTTAACACAAAAGTTCGACAATAAATAAATAGTATACATGCGTGTGTGCGTCAAATACATGGTACCATGACATGGGGTAAATTGGGATCCTGGGGTAAATTGGGACAAACCTGCGGAAGATTCTCAAAGTACCTGTAGCACGGAATCTACCTAATTTTCTTTAAGGTAATATTTATCAATGTATAGAAGAAAAACCAAGTTAACTATGGAAGTACTAAATATGAGTTAAGTTGGTCCCAAAAATTCATCAAATTAAATTGAAAATAGTGGTTGAAAAGTGCGTTTTAAAACAGCTTAAAGAACTTTTCAAAAAAGTAATATTATCGTTGTTTTTTAAATAAGATCACAGTTTATATAAGTTTTTAATACACCTGGAAATACCAAAACAAACGGTAAGTTGCAATATTTTTATTTTAAATACAATATTTCGACAAAATTAAAAATGTATATTTTTTCCTTTCTTTTTGGGGAAAATTGGGACGTATGTAGGGTAATTTGGAACGAGACTGGAAAAATTAGGGACGAGAAAACACAAAATTGGAACGCCAAAAGACAAAATAGGGATGGCTTGTTAGGGTTGTCACTGATATCTTATAATAGATTTTTTAGCCTGTACTATCACTTAATTGCGTGATGTAAAGAAGGTTAATGTGTTTATCAGTTAGTCTATGTAAGTATTATAGGTAAAAGAAAAGTATATATATAATTACTTTTTTTTCGCGACATTTACCTTGTAATATCTGCCCGGTCGTATGTTCTTTATAGCAATAAAAAAATTTGAAAGTTAAAAGAACTTAAACGAATCAAAACTTTTGTTATTTCAGAATCTATTCACGCGTCGAATCAAGATTTTGATAACATTCACAACGAACACACACAAATAAAAACAGGCCTCAGATTTTAAATGTAACATTAATTAAAAATCCGAGATATCCAATTATGAGTGAGTCAATTAATTGAGTTTAGTTATTTAGCTTAGAAAGAATTTCTTTTATTTTTGTTATTATTGGCAGTAATCAGATAAAGCTGTTTTTTTATCTTATTCACCTGATATCTTACTCTTGCTCAAAGATTATTTTGAAAATTTTGATTAAATAAAATTGTATTATTGCATTTCCAGTCCTTTTGTTTTCTATTTTTTTATTCTATTTTATGATTTCGTTTCAGAGTTGTGATTTTTAAGGAAATTAAATAATAATTTTCTAAAATATAACATGCACATACTTTTTTTGATCATTGTATTGTTGATTATCATTTACGTCACATCGCTTCGGAATAGAAACCAGCTTAATTTACACTATGTTGTGTATTGTGCTTAAATTATGGATTGTATTCATCATTTCGGTCCATATAAATAATTATATGGCACCTACCTATATATCGCAGTACTGTGAGTTGACAACCCTTACAAATATCCCAATTTAACCCTTAACCGTGTCAATTTACCCCGGATGCTGGGTAAATTGGGACGGCCATTATTTTACCGATTATTTCTTTAAAATGAATAATTAAAATAATGTAACGGTTTTTATCACCTAGGTACGTTCAAGACTCAACTTATTTCTTTGATTGAGCAGTGACTATTTAATTGGAACTATTTTAAAATTCAATCTGAAGGTCGATTTTGTCCCTATTTACCCCATTGTACGGTACTGTGTGTAATGTTTTATTTATTTATATAATTTATTTTTTAGAAAAAAAAAAAAAAAAATTTAACATTCTGCACTCCTCTATATTCTCTATAAGTGTGGGAAATTTCATACTTCTCCGTCCGCGCAATTTTCGTAAAAAGTTTTTCGTTCACGTATTAATATATTATTAGAGGCGACTCCCTCTTAAGTCAAAGTCGATGGGCGGAGCCATTGACGACGAGCACTCACGTGGACTCGTGACGTCATCTGGAGGGGCAACCGACCGACCAGCGGGGACATCATGCCACCTCGGATCACTTTTGCTGGAAGCGCGCGCAGCGTTCACTTGTCTTAGATTTAATATTCTGTGTCGATCGTTCCTACCCACTTTTGTATTTTTTTTATTTATTGAAATTATTAAGCCGTTGCTAAAATCAGAAGTGGGATAGGGCTTGTGCCCTATCCGCTTTTGGGTTATCCTGGCGTACAGTTTATTTTTAAAATTTGCATTAAATTAACAACGTAATGACCGATATACGTGTAACTGGAAGCAGGGTAGGAGGACGCTCGCATTCGCCGAATGTTCGAGACCAATATTGGAGAATAATATTGGCGCGTTTAATTGCTTAAAACTCAAATGTGAACGTTGCGCGTGAGTCGAGCCCGCTAGGGTTGCAGATAGAAGACGCACGTCCCTCGACTGCGGACGGTGGTGGCGCCGGACCCGTGGTGGCGTTGGGAATCACATCACCGCCGCCGTCAGAGTCCCGCGCGTACGACGCTACAGACAGGATCATCGGAGCATTAAGTGCACTGTCCAAAGTAAGGTCGAACCATTTTTATATTTCTAATTTTGACCCCAGCGTTAATGATATCGATTCTTGGTGCGAAGTAGATTTTTTTTGTCGGATACCCTCTTATGAAATGTAATAAATCACCAAGTAACTAGCTCAACGACTTTATCACAACCGACCTTACGGTCTATTTTTATTGACGCGATAGAACATGCTCGAGACTGAATGCTCAGTTTCGATGGGTGGAAATAGCATTCGAAGGGTTCAAAACGTTACTAGTCGGCACACTCCATCAATACGTCAATTAGACAATAGTCCGACTGTCCAGGTCGGTGATCATGCAAACGGGACGCCGTGTTGTTCCATCGCCGTGTCGATTGTACCCGCGTTTGAGAATAGATGTAAAATAATTCCACCACGCGTTGTGACAATAAAAAGGCAACTACCACATCAGCACCGAAGTTAACCGAATCCATTAGATTCGTAAATTCAGATCGAGCTCATGGTTACCTTATTTCTAAGTTTTACCCTGCCGTGCAATACATAGACACATTGTGTAAGGAAGTAGAATGGGCTAGATCCTTAACTGGGAAGGCACTGAGTATTTGTCACGAGTTTTGGGCTGTCTTAAGAGTGATGAGCGTACTTGGTTACACGTGTGATTGTCTAGTGACCGGACGTGGGGTAACTTCGTAAAAGACTTTAAGCCGTTGTGTCCGCGAAAGTTAGAGTATGCCAATATTCTTTATAATGCTATGCAATTAGCATCAGATTGCTTTGCCTCATACGTCGAGTGCGCCAGGAGATCGTTGCTCTATCTTAATATGGTCAGAGGTCTGACTGACAAACTCGGAACTTTAATAATGATACGGGGCATAATGGGCCCTCTGGTTGACTCGCGAACGCTAGTCTACAGATTCACGATTTGATTTAATTTTTGGTGGAGGTCAGGTTAGGCCGAGTCCTCGTAGGGTTCAGGCACTAGGTGAGTCACCAGTGACGCGTAATGTCAAACATTCTTGGGGTTGACTGCATGCTTCCAGAGATTTACGTGGTAACATAGTTCACGTAGATGTTGTACCGTGGTAACATAGTTCACGCAGAGATTTACGTGGTAACATAGTTCACGTAGATGTTGTAACGTGGTAACATAGTTCACGCAGAGATTTATGTGGTAACATAGTTCACGTAGATGTTGTAACGTGGTAACATAGTTCACGCAGAGATTTACGTGGTAACATAGTTCACGTAGATGTTGTAACGTGGTAACATAGTTCACGCAGAGATTTACGTGGTAACATAGTTCACGTAGATGTTGTAACGTGGTAACATAGTTCACGCAGAGATTTACGTGGTAACATAGTTCACGTAGATGTTGTAACGTGGTAACATAGTTCACGCAGAGATTTACGTGGTAACATAGTTCACGTAGATGTTGTAACGTGGTAACATAGTTCACGCAGAGATTTACGTGGTAACATAGTTCACGTAGATGTTGTAACGTGGTAACATAGTTCACGCAGAGATTTACGTGATAACATAGTTCACGTAGATGTTGTAACGTGGTAACATAGTTCACGCAGAGATTTACGTGGTAACATAGTTCACGTAGATGTTGTAACGTGGTAACATAGTTCACGCAGAGATTTACGTGGTAACATAGTTCACGTAGATGTTGTAACGTGGTAACATAGTTCACGCAGAGATTTACGTGGTAACATAGTTCACGTAGATGTTGTAACGTGGTAACATAGTTCACGCAGAGATTTACGTGGTAACATAGTTCACGTAGATGTTGTAACGTGGTAACATAGTTCACGCAGAGATTTACGTGGTAACATAGTTCACGTAGATGTTGTAACGTGGTAACATAGTTCACGCAGAGATTTACGTGGTAACATAGTTCACGTAGATGTTGTAACGTGGTAACATAGTTCACGCAGAGATTTACGTGGTAACATAGTTCACGTAGATGTTGTAACGTGGTAACATAGTTCACGCAGAGATTTACGTGGTAACATAGTTCACGTAGATGTTGTAACGTGGTAACATAGTTCACGCAGAGATTTACGTGGTAACATAGTTCACGTAGATGTTGTAACGTGGTAACATAGTTCACGCAGAGATTTACGTGGTAACATAGTTCACGTAGATGTTGTAACGTGGTAACATAGTTCACGCAGAGATTTACGTGGTAACATAGTTCACGTAGATGTTGTAACGTGGTAACATAGTTCACGCAGAGATTTACGTGGTAACATAGTTCACGTAGATGTTGTAACGTGGTAACATAGTTCACGCAGAGATTTACGTGGTAACATAGTTCACGTAGATGTTGTAACGTGGTAACATAGTTCACGCAGAGATTTACGTGGTAACATAGTTCACGTAGATGTTGTAACGTGGTAACATAGTTCACGCAGAGATTTACGTGGTAACATAGTTCACGTAGATGTTGTAACGTGGTAACATAGTTCACGCAGAGATTTACGTGGTAACATAGTTCACGTAGATGTTGTAACGTGGTAACATAGTTCACGCAGAGATTTACGTGGTAACATAGTTCACGTAGATGTTGTAACGTGGTAACATAGTTCACGCAGAGATTTACGTGGTAACATAGTTCACGTAGATGTTGTAACGTGGTAACATAGTTCACGCAGAGATTTACGTGGTAACATAGTTCACGTAGATGTTGTAACGTGGTAACATAGTTCACGCAGAGATTTACGTGGTAACATAGTTCACGTAGATGTTGTAACGTGGTAACATAGTTCACGCAGAGATTTACGTGGTAACATAGTTCACGTAGATGTTGTAACGTGGTAACATAGTTCACGCAGAGATTTACGTGGTAACATAGTTCACGTAGATGTTGTAACGTGGTAACATAGTTCACGCAGAGATTTACGTGGTAACATAGTTCACGTAGATGTTGTAACGTGGTAACATAGTTCACGCAGAGATTTACGTGGTAACATAGTTCACGTAGATGTTGTAACGTGGTAACATAGTTCACGCAGAGATTTACGTGGTAACATAGTTCACGTAGATGTTGTAACGTGGTAACATAGTTCACGCAGAGATTTACGTGGTAACATAGTTCACGTAGATGTTGTAACGTGGTAACATAGTTCACGCAGAGATTTACGTGGTAACATAGTTCACGTAGATGTTGTAACGTGGTAACATAGTTCACGCAGAGATTTACGTGGTAACATAGTTCACGTAGATGTTGTAACGTGGTAACAGAGTTCACGCAGAGATTTACGTGGTAACATAGTTCACGTAGATGTTGTACCGTGGTAACATAGTTCACGTATATGTTATGACGTGGTAACAAAGTTCACGTAAAGGTGTGACGTGGTAACGCAGTTCACATTACGAGTGTATTAGCTTGACATGTTAACTTGGCCATGTCAACCAGACTTTACTCTCACAGTATATTATACACCCGATATGGTAACAGTGCCGTGTCGTCAGTACATCTAACGTAACTCAACAAGAGCCTACTATACATGAACACACTGAAATGTGATGTAAAATGCTCACAAAAACTACTAACTTTTACTAATGGTTCATGGTACCAAAATCATGATTGTAATGCAAACAATCTATTTCTATGACGATATCATAGAACACCCCGATAGCAACGCTGTGCACACAGTGAGTCCTGCATCGTCAGAGATTGAAGACGGTCATGACATCGAGGTGAACGTGGACGTCCACCAGTCAGGAGAGGCCGTATTAGAGGCGACTCCCTCTTAAGTCAAAGTCGATGGGCGGAGCCATTGACGACGAGCACTCACGTGGACTCGTGACGTCATCTGGAGGGGCAACCGACCGACCAGCGGGGACATCATGCCACCTCGGATCACTTTTGCTGGAAGCGCGCGCAGCGTTCACTTGTCTTAGATTTAATATTCGGTGTCGATCGTTCCTACCCACTTTTGTATTTTTTTTATTTATTGAAATTATTAAGCCGTTGCTAAAAATATAGATAAAATAATTTTTTGGCTTAATCTCGAGTACATTATTAATTTACTTATAAAAGAGCATCGCGCGTGATAAACATAAAAACAAAACGAAATGATGCAGATTTCCAAATAAATTAACAACGAGATATCATTGTATTTCTTCACATTACATTCAAAATAACTCAAAGTCGGCATGTTTTAGAATAATCTCCGTGACTGCCAACTGTAACTGTCGCAATCAAAAACCGTTTCAGCTTTGGCTTTGACCCAGCACCTGAGTTATAGACTGCAGGTCGGCCATCAAAACTGTACGAGTTTAAATTGTAGATTTTTTATCACCTTTAGAGAGGCATTCCGATGTGAATGTTTAATGTCGTCATTTAAAACTAATTTTAAGATTTAATTTGCGTTTGGTATCTTCGTTTTATCATTACGAACGACTCGTCCATCCATTCAAAACTGTCAGGAATTCGAAGCGCCATAGATAATTTAATTAATATAATTTCTTCTTCTCCATCGCTCCCTCATTGCTGAGGATCGTGACTCCGTTTTAGCTTGTCGACTGTTAGCCTCCATCGGTTCCGGTCAGTTGCCTGGTGTAGTGCAGCGCTAAATGGTCCGCTGGTTTGCTCGGAGATATGGTCGGACCAACGTTTGGGGCTCCGGCCTCTAGGACGTTTTCCTTCTACTTTCCCAGTGACCTTCAGACGTTCCAAGTTGTCTACACTTCTGCGGGCTACAATTAATATAATAAGCGCGTGATTAAACCATAATAGTAACTATGTCCGCGACTGCCTTCTGTATTGTCAAGATGTCTCAACGGTGCTAAGGGATTACCGGATCTTAGAGACATCGACAGCGTAAATACCACCAATCCCCTTGAGACATGACTTCTATCTTCTCATGCAAGATTTTACTGTGCGATGTATTGGGTCGCATTTTTCGACTCTAACAGGCGTTTCAAATTGTGATCAAGATGAATCCACATTCATACCATACCGTCTTTTACTGGTGGTAGGACCTCTTGTGAGTTCGCACGGGTAGGTACCACCAACCTGCCTCTTTCTGCCGTGAAGCAATAATGCCTTTCGGTCTGAAGGGTGGGGCAGCCGTTGTAACTATACTGAGACCTTAAAACTCATATCTCAAGGTGGGTGGCGGCATTTATGTTGTAGAGGTCTATGGGCTCCAGTAACCACTTAACACCAGGTGGGCTGTGAGCTCGCCTACCCATATAAGCAATAAAAAATAAATAAATAAAACCCTAAGCTCTTAATTCCATGTTGTCCCTATTTAACACGATAAGACAGACCGAGAGAGCATCAAAGTGAGTCTAGAAATCGGTACAACTTAACTGAAAACAATTAACATTAAGGAAAGTTGTACTACTGACTAAGAAGTCCGGATTCTAGTGCTTCGGACGCTCGCTACAAGCTACAACTTTTCCAATAAAGACAGATTCAATGTGGAGCTCTTAACTACTTTGAGATTAAATTTATTTTGGCATCAAAACGTTTCTGTAAAATATTTGAATAGAATGTCCATTGATTATAATACATTTATTTGATTTTTCTATTTGATCAGTCTTTTTTACTTCAATCGGCTATTATCAAAACTCTCTTATCAGTGACAAAATGTATTTAATTTGGTCTATAATAAACGGTACGCTAATTTCAACCTCTCCACCAACGCCTCCGTGGCGCAATTGGCTAGCGCGTTCGGCTGTTAACCGAAAGGTTGGTGGTTCGAGCCCACCCGGGGGCGCGTTTTTTGTATACTTTTTATAATAAATTTACCAAATCTTTTTGTTTAATTTTACTCACACAACGATCGAGCCTTAGATTCTTTTTTCGTAATTAATACAATTTTTTCTTTTACTTTGTTCTTAGCGCTTAGAAAAAAAAAACAATTCACAAATTTGCTATTACTATATATTTTTTTTTTTTTTTTTTTATAATATAGTATGATTTGGTCACAAGTTAAATTAGTGGTAACTGGAAAGGTCGTGGGCAAGCGACCAAGAGGCAGGAACCCGACCCGTTGGACGGACCAGATTCGTGCAGCCCTTGATACTACAGTGCACGATGCTCTGCACTCAGCTGCAGATAGGAACAGATGGCGGTGCATTATAAAAACAAACTGTTTCAAGGCCATGACCACGACCTTCAGTAATGAGGAAACCGACGCAAAGAGGAGGAGGAGATCACAAGTACGCAAAAGAACCGTAATGTCGATAAGGGCTAATCATCGAATCTTGTCATAATTAATTTAGAAATAGCGGTCAAAAAGTTCTTACCTTAATAGAGTTATATTTTATGTTAGTTTTATATACGAAGTGTTTTTCAAAAACAACTATTAACGGGACATTGAATTAATTAATGCGGGGGCTCTTCTAACTGCTACCGATACTAAAACACTAGGGAAGATTTTTATCTCTGTCTAACCCAACTAACAGGAAAGGGAGACAGCACTAATTAATAAGTTAAGCACACAATAACATTATTATATGTAGTATAACAGATATTCCAGGCCTGTTGATAATACGTTGCTTTAAAACAGATAATTGTCTCTATCGTAGTCTATAGTTTAAAAAGAGATGCAAAGATGAATACAGTCACTAATTAGACCGCCCGTCGCAAGGGTCTTTAATTATTCTGTCATTTTCGAAAAGATTAATTCACTTAATTGTAGATTAAAATCACTAAGTTTAGTAGCTGAGAAATTAATTTAAAAAAAAAATCAAGCAATTTATGGCTTTCCCCTTTTCATTTATTGTTTATGGTAGTAGTACTCTTTCGGATTACGCTTTATAGATTTTGGTAAAATAACATATTTGACTAATAAGTGTGTATGTACATAATATATATCGCATAGAACAATAAAATTAATGTCAATTATGGGCCTTAAATACGCAGAAAATGATAACCTAATTTAAAAATTTAATAATAAACCTATCTCGATTACCAGTTCCTTGCGACGAAGGGCTCGACGAGCGAATTAACCCATAGATACAGCCCACTGAGTTTCTCGCCGGATCTTCTGAGTGGGTCGCGTTTCCGATCCGGTGGTAGATTCTGCGAAGCACTGCTCTTGCTAGGGCCAGTGTTAGCAACACTCCGGTTTGAGTACCGTGAGCTCACCTACATGTTACGGCGAAGCTGAAATAGCCTCTCAAGGCTATCAGGATTGGTAGAAGAAAAAAAACACGATTCCTGTGTTCATAGTTTTAAGCAATCGTTCCCTTACACTACGTCATATTGGAAGTAGGTTTTGCAACTAGTAAAATTCTAAATGAGTTCATAGCTCTTGCGTGCACTGTCACTGGTTTCGCTTATACATAGTAACCACAGCTTCTAAAACGTCATAACGGCAGTGAACACAAACAAGTCTTCTATTAAACATTCCGAATGTCGCCGGTTAAAACACAATAACGCCAATCAGTCGACAAAAACAAAATTTACGAATTCAGAAAACAAATAGAACGCATTTATTGTGTAGTTCGACATTCGAAGTCAACAGTTTAAACAAACAACAATATTTAACTACGCGTTATGTTAACGAATTGTTAAGTGTTTAATTAAATTTCGATGGACCCGTCATGGCGGCGTTTGTTTTTTTTAATTTTTATTGAATACGTACAGTGTCATCATATTTTTTGTATGCGCTTCTGTTTTGTTCAAGGTTTGTTGTTTTTTTTTTTTTGTTTTTTAAATCACCGCTGGAGAAGATACAGTGTGAACTGATCTGAGTGAGGGTTATATTTTGACTGTTCATGCTTAGTACGCTATGAGATGTCCTTCTTCAAACGAGGCTTGTGAAGAGTATTAAGCGGTAGGCAGCGGCTTAGCTCTGCCTCTGGCATTGCTGAAGTCCATGGGCGACGGTAACCACTCACCATCAGGTGGGCCGTATGCTCGTCTGCCTACAAGGGCAATAAAAAAAGTGTGTGTGTCCGCTCCGACGCACGACTGGAGTTTACTGGATATAAAAAATTAAACGAAACAATACGAGAAATAGTTCTATATTACGACAACACGATACACTACAGATTATTAACAAATTAACGAGACACAAAACAAACGACTAACAAATATATGAAAATACAATAATGAGAGAAACGCGCGATCAGTACGAGGCTTTGTGGCGGACTGCCGGCGCAGCAGCCCGGCGTCACCTGCGATAACGCATTTCGTGTGACATGCGCAATCAGGCGCATAACGCATTTCGTGTGACATGCTAGTACGATTTTGGTCCCCATAATTTTCATACCCCGGGCCTATATATGTAAATCGATTCTAAAGGAGTAAACTCCAAAAAAAAACTTAAATAACAGTTAAAAAGAATCAAGCTCCGTCGTAATTATATGTAGAAAATAGCGTAGGCTTTTCACATCTTAAAAAATATAGATGAACGTTTAAATGTATTTATTAGGCGTTTTTAGAAATTTGCTATTAAATTTGGCATTGAACACCGACCACTTGAAATCATTGCAATCATTGAAAACAATGCATTAAATAAACACTATAGTAGCTTACTTACTGAACTACTACGTATTTAGATCTCTTTTTGAAAATAATTATTAAATTAGTAGCCTTAAAATTCAGGGTTTCAAAAATGTTTGTTCTCAATATCTGGGCTTTAGGTGTAGGTAGGTTAAAGCATCATGCGTCCCTCAATTTGAGTTCGGCAGCGTGGAGCTGACAAATCTTCTTCTTCTTCTTGCTCTTATCATATCAATATTATCTTTCCTTATTAACTAAGCAATAAAAAAAAAAATAATAATCCAACTATGTGAGTTCAATGCAGAATGTCATCTTTGTGCGTAATTTTTGCACTCAGATCCTTCTCTGGCATATCCTCTTTCACACAGTCCAGCCAAGTCTCTTTTTAGGACTCCCTTTCCTCTCATTACCGTCTTTCTTTAATATGCGTTTATACCCAGGGCTTTTTGTGGAAGTGACAGATATCAATATGTCTTTTCATCCACTTGTAGTGACAATTTCCATGCATATGTTTCTGTTTAAATCTATAACTCTTAATCTTTTAAAACCCTGACTTGTCCTGCCTTAAATATCGGTAATGATACGTGTCGAGAGTCGGTACATGTTTAGCATTCTACTAATTTCTTCTACCGAACAATTATGCCCTGTGGCTTGAAGAGATGAGGTTTTGTGTAATTGATGTGTCTGGTTTGACCATTGGTATTCAAATTTTTGCGCTGAATTGCGAATATACCTACTATTAATTAACATTACTAGACATTACTAGCTAGCAACATGAGCGAACAAACATATCTATCCATGAGTACCTTTGTAAAATTATAAATACTAGAGGTCCCGTAGTAGTCGAAATTCGACTATAATTAATTGAAATTGTAAGTTTGTACACTATTATGGTTGTATTTTATACTTCTATAATCACAAATTTCGCCAAGGCTACACTATTAAAATATATTAATAAAGACAAACAATACTTAATCTATTCTCAGTTTGACCATATACGTCAAGAACAAATAAATAGTATACATGCGTGTGTGCGCCAAATACACGGTATGTAGTGTGTGTAATGTTTTCTTTATTGATTTAATGTATCTTTTATGCATTATTTAAAAAAAATATTAGCATTGTGCACTCCTTCTCTATATTCCCTATAAGTGTGGAAAATTTCATACTCCTCCGCCCGCGCAATTTTCGTAAAAAGGGATACAAAGTTTTTGCTTCACGTATTAATATATAGATGAGTTTCATTTATGCACGCAGTTTATCTTTCATATGACTGCTAGTCATTAGTGAATATAACACTTAGTGAAAAAAATAATTTGAAATAAAAACCAGCCTCAGTATCCTACCTATACCTGTATTACATATTAGAATACGGACACTTGCGACTTAGTATTACAGTAAGTAAGATCAGACTGTACTGTACTTGTAAAAGTACTCTAGATATAAAAATTTATTATCTAAAGCGACGTTTATGCATTTAAAAATTGACCAAAGTTGTTGTTAGGTAATAGGTAGCCCGTGAAATTCAATAAAACAACGGGGTACATTTTATGGTTCCGTATTAATATGAAAATCATTATGTTTAGTTAATACAATGGGACCGAGCAAAATTTACTAAGACGTGTAATGCTCGTTAAATTTTTATGTTCCGTGCGACAGAGATGTTGAAATTCATTTGGTTGTGAATATAAATAGGTAATATGCCACATGTTTGAAACGCGGTATTGAAGATCCCTGAGAGATCTTACATGGAATTGGAACTAACATATAATATTTTATGTAGATTACTGGTGGTAGGACCTCATGTGAGTCCACCACCACCCCGCCTATTTCTGCCGTGAAGAAGTAATGCGTTTCGATTTGAAGGGTGGGGCAGCCGTTGTAACTATGCTGAGACCTTAGAACTTACATCTATGTCTATGGGCTCCAGTAACCGCTTAACACCAGGTGTGCTGTGAACTCGTCCACCCAACTAAGAAATAAAGGTGCTTTTCAAAATAATTGAAACTACATTTTGGATCGGTGATGGAGTCATTAATTTGCCTTGAAGCACTCTTAGGTACCGGAATAGAGTTCAACCATACTAGAATCACTTCATTAATCCACAATGCGTATCCGGAGTTTTGCTTTACATCTTTTTTTTTTTTTTTTTATGATTGAAAGTTTACTGGTGGCCCGAAGGCCTTTCCAGTTTCACCAGGACAGGTGGGCGAGCAAAGGCTCAGCCAAGAGGGGTGGGATTTGCTAACAACTGCCCGAGCGCCTCCGAAGGAGACCTAACAACTCAAGAGCAATTGTTTCGCGAATGAATCTACTACCGGATCGGAATCGCGACCCGCTGAGAAGATCCGGCGAGAAACTCAGCGGGCTGATGCATGGGTTAGGTTGCACGTCGACCTCTTTGTCGAGTTCGACGAGTACGGTTACCGGGGTCCCTAAGCCTGCTCCTAGTATTAGAGCTGAAGGCATCTAATGCAAAGGTTATTGGATCTGATGGATCCGTAAGGACGTGTCTAGGGCGTCGACGGTGACTGGCTCCTGCATGATCAGGATTCGGGGAGTAGTCAGCGGCGGCAACGATAAGGCGATTATCATGACGCATAGCCTTATCGAAGTATCGTTCCGACGCTGACTTCATGTATTTCCGAATTGATTCGAGGCCCAGGTCGTCGTGTAGGTCAACGTTCCTCACGAACCACGGAGCCCCGACAGCTAACCTGCAAAAGCGGGATTGTAGGGATTGAAGGGTGTCTATGTGTGTGCGGGCCGCGTGAGCGAACACCACACTCGCGTAAGTCATGACGGGCCTTATGCAAGTTTTGTAAAGTGTCACCTTGTTCCGAAGGGACATTTTACTCCGCTTACAGATCATGGGGTAGAGTCTACCGAGAATAAACGCGGCACGGTCACGGACTGATTTTATATGCGGGCGGAATGTCATCGATGCATCCAGGGTAACGCCCAGGTACTTGACCTTCCTGGCCCAGGGTATGGGTTGTCTAAAGAGAGTAATCGGGGGTGTGAGATTCCTCCTCCTAATCCGGGAGGAAATCCGTGTGGAGCTTCCCCTCTGAAATAGCACCGCAGTACTTTTCGCTGGGTTGATGTCTATGCGCCATTTTCGGAACCACTGTCCTAGGGCTAGGGCTGCGCTCTGAAGCTTCTTCGCGATTAGGGACTTATTTCTACTAGAATAGTAAACAGTCGTGTCGTCGGCGAATAAAGCTAAATGGGTCGGCGGCGACCGGGGAATATCGTTGACGAATAAGCTAAATAGGAGGGGTGAGAGGACAGAGCCTTGCGGGACTCCAGCTGTGAGAGGTCGTGGGGAGGAGCGGGTTCCCTCGACTCGATATCGAAAAGAGCGGTTCGACAAGAAGTCCCGTATGATGAGCACGAGACTATCCGGCACGCCCATGTTGAATAATTTGAAAATCAAACCGTTGTGCCAGACTTTGTCGAACGCTTTTGCGACGTCGAAGAAGAGAGCTCCCGTGTATAACGGTTTTGGTCGATTAAGCCCCACAAGAATGTGCTCCGTGAGGCGGTGCACCTGTTGAACGCATGAGTGATTTGTACGGAATCCGAATTGTTCATCGATGAGAATGCCCTTGGATGAGACGAAATCTCTGAGGCGCTTGTAGAGCAGACGCTCATACAGCTTGCCTAGAGACATGAGGAGGCTAATCGGGCGGTAACTCGTCGGATGATTTTTTGGTTTACCGGGTTTATGTATGCCGATAACGTCCGCTTCTTTCCACACCGCGGGAAAGATACAGTTCGTCATAGCGGCATTGAAAATAGATGCCAACATCACGATGAGTTGGACGGGTAGAAGTTTAATAACGCGGTTAGATATACCGTCGGAACCGGGAGCCTTGCGAGGACGTAGGTCTTTGATCAAGTCTTTAACTTCCATCGGGGTGACGGGTGGTAACGCATCCGAGGGTGGCAAGGAGGCTCTGCGTTCTACCTCACTGTCTACTAACTCTACATGAACAGGGTCCACGGATTGAGTGCTGGGCGTGCACTGGGTTTGCAATGTATCGGCCAGCAGCTCTGCTTTTTCGTCATCATCAAAGGCCGCGAGTCGGCCTGAGGGGCCTACGAGGGGGGGCATAGTTACTACCGTATCCGATTTGAGAGTACGAGCTAAGCGGTAGTAAGACCTTTGGGAGGGCGCGAGTCCTTCTAAGAAATCAGACCATCTGGCATCTCGGACTTCGGCGATGCGAGACTTTACGTCGCGTTGTAGAGCACGCATTCGAATACGATTTTCCGCGGTAGGATACCTGTCGTAGGCGCGTATCGAGGCGTTCTTAGCTCTAAGGAGTTCCCTAATATCGTCGGACAATTTGAAGCGGTGAAGGAAGTCCTCCGCTACAACTTGTTTCGATGACCTATCTAATGTCGAGGTGATGTGTGATGTTAAGATGTCTATGGCTTCAGCGGTATCCTGAGGAGACGGGGTAGAGTCCGGGTTAAACGGGAGCGATGGTGGTTCAGATTCAGCCAGGCTGATTCCCAGCGTGTGCCAATCCACCACAGTCCTCGTGACGGGAACGGAATCGGGAGCGCGACCGAGCTTCATAACGACGGGACGGTGGTCTGAATCTAACTCTGAAACTACTTCGATCGAGTGTAAGCGCAGAGTTACGTTTTTTAATAACGCTATGTCGAGTATATCCGGGCGATGCGCGATATTTAGCGGGTAGTGAGTCGGGGTTAACGGAGCGACGATATCGAAGGCGAGATCATCGACTAACGCGTCAAGCCGCCTGCCATTCGGGGTTGTGGTGTGTGAGTTCCACCTGATGTGTTTACAATTTAGGTCACCCGCCAGAATGACAGAGCTCCCCATACCGAGCAGCGCCTCGATATCACTGCTTAGAACGATCTTATCCGGTGGGAGATAAACGGACGCGATAACGATCGGCGCGTGTCCCGTCAGTGAGATTCGGCACACTGATGCTTCGATATTAGCGAGCGCGGGAGGATCGAGCGGGACGCAATGCAGGGCTCTTCTATAGTAAATGACGGTACCACCACCACGGGCAGAGAGCCTGTCGTTCCTGACCATGTTATAGTTCGCGATTTTAGGGTCACGGCGCGCGGGCTTAAGTAGGGTCTCCTGCACTAAAAAGATATCAATTTGATGATCACGCAAAAAGTCAGAAACCTGATCACGTTGATTTGCGAGACCGTAAGCGTTAAAAAATCCTATCGTCACGGATAGGGGCTTTATTCTACTTATATACGCCATTGATTACCGGCGGAGTGAGGGGAGGACGTACGTATTTAATGACGCGTATACGTCGGCGTATTCCTGCACAACGGCGATAAAGTGTTGTGCAGTGGAGGCAGCGCGAATGGCGTCGCCCAAAGCGTTAACGCGCTCAAAGTTGATCGACTGAAAGAAGTCGATCGCTAAAGCGAGATTGTCGGACGCGGTCGGAGGGCAAGTCGCGGGAGAGGGACGAGTCGCGGGGGCGGGACGAATCGCGGAGGAGGGAGTTGTAGCCGTGTTCATGTACGGCAGCGGTTTCGCCCAGGCCGAGACACTGGGCACCGGCGCCGAAACGAACGCTGGCTTAGCCTGCGACACAGAGGGTGCCGAGGCTTTGATGTCTGGGCCGGAAGCTCGGAGGCGGTTTTGGCGGGCGACGCGGCGATTTATTTTCGGGGCTCGGGGGCATCCGCGGTAATTTGCGGGGTGACCCTGTGTTCGACACAGGACGCAGCTAGGCGGTTCCGTCGCGGTTTTTTGATCGCGAGTGCATAGGGCCGTGGCGTGATCGCCTAAACATTTGACGCATCGGGGGCGCGCGTGACAGTTACGGGAAGAGTGCCCATACAATTGACAGTTATGGCACTGGCTAGGAGTGCCTTTTTTATGGGGGGCTTCGACAGCGATACCAGAGAGCCTACAGACGGTCTGTGTGTTAAAGATTTTCTTACCCTCGGGGGTAGGCTGGAGAGCGACTAGAACCATATTATATGGCTCCCTACCGCGACCGGTGTGCATACGGTGCACAGAATTCACTGGTAGGCCTTGTTCTAACAGGTCGGCTTTTACGAGCTCTACATCTAACTCTTTAGGGATTCCGCGTATTACAACGCGGAGTTCGCGCTCCTCCTGAAGCGTATAAGTGTGGAAGCTTATACGCTCCTTACGGAGGTAAGAGGTGAGGGCCCTATGGTCATCAGATGAATGCACCTTTATTTGGATGCCGTTCGCGAGGTTACGGGCATTCGTGAAATTGATATTTTTGGCCTTAAGGGCCAGGGAAACTCGATCCCAAGCTGCCTTCTCTTGAAGGATTACCGGAGGAGGGGACTGGGTTTTATTTTGTGCCACCGGACGCGGCGACGGAGTGGCACGGGCTGGGGGCGCAACGGGAGTCTGAGGGCGGGGGCGCGACGCGTTCGCGGCTTTGCTAATTTTAGCGGCCGCGGGAGCTCGAGACTCCGCGGCACGCTTCTTACCCTTTTGTACCAGGGTAAATCCATCCGTCGATGAGGCGGGGGCGAGGTCGACCTCCATCTCCGAGTCAGAGTCGGAGGACGAGGAGGCGGGCGCCGGTGACCTACGAGCAGGTGTTTTGGAGGGCGCGACCGAGGCCGCGGATGATCGCACAGCTGGAACGGTGGCCACGGCGGACGACGCAGCAGTTTTACTCGCCAGTATAGGCGACGCGGGAACGGCAGGCACGACGGAGGTTGCGGTGCTCGATGTAGAAGCTTTGCACGCAGGTACAGGCGACGCAGGAGCAGCGAGCACGGCGGAGTCTTCGAGAGAGCTCGCAGTGTGATTGGCCTTGAAAGCCAGAAACTCTGAGGCGAGCTGTGGATGACGAAGTCGGAGGAATTCCGCGAACACAGCGTCCATGATCGCTGAGTGCCCAGGTGGGGCGGCCCCGGGTCTTGAAGACACTCGCCTTGCGGCGAGGCCCCAACTTCTCGGACCTGAGCGGTTCTATTGAACACAGGTGGCGATGCGGCACGATTACTACAGGACAAAGAAAAAACACAACAAAACGGAAATAACAAAAAGAAATAAAACAATTAAACACTTCCAGGAAAGCAGTTTGTCGGTAGATGTACCACGAACACAGAAATAACGAAAGGAAACAAAACAAATAAAAACTTCCAGGAAAAAACACTTGGTCGGCAGATGTACCACGAACACAGGCCGCGCGAACAATGGTCGGGCTAACAAAAGCCGGGCGAACAAAGGCCGGGCGATCGAGTGGTCGATGGGCACGTCCGCACGTGACGGGTGCCTCTATCGGAATGCTTTACATCTCTTTCCTATTATATACTACTGTATTTCTGTTCTGTGTTATAGTTACTTAAAGCACATAAAATAGAATATTCAATGTAGAAAGATCTCAAACGCTGACAAGGATGCTCCATTAAGAATCAATCAAGTTCATTCAAAAACCAACATCTCAAATTAGCTTCGAAAATTGAAAAGAATATAGGCCATTTCAACCTTTTTCTGAATGTGACTCTACGCCTGAACAAGTGTAGCCCACGAAGGAGAAGCTCTGGTGGAATGTATGTTCCATGGGGAGTGCTCTGAGGAATTTTGAGATGATACCATCGTCTCGTTTTTACCATCGCACCGCCCGCCATCGGAGTAGAGTTCATCGATACTACCTGAAGCCACTACGTTTATCCACAGTCCATTTCCAGAGAAATTTTTTGCCACGTACCATCCGGCTTTGGCTTGAGCTCCCCTCCACGGTGTTTCCCGAGCGCTATGACATGTCTTTCTTCAAACGAGGCTTGTGGAGAGTACTTAACGGTAGGCAGCGGCTTGGCTCTGCTCCTGACATTGCTGACGTCTGCGAGCGACGGTAACAACTCACCATCAGACCGTATGCTCATCTGCCTATCTTATATATTATATAAAAATGAATTGCTGTTCGTTAGTCTCGCTAAAACTCGAGAACGGCTGGACCGATTTGGCTAATTTTGGTCTTGAATTACTTGTGGAAGTCCAGGGAAGGTTTAAAAGGTAGATAAATATGAAAATGCTCGGAATTTAATAAAAATAACAATTTTGTTTTTCTTCTTCTTTCTTCTTCTTAGTCGAATACTTTATTGCTGAAGGTCGTGTCTTTGAAAGCCCTTCGTGGCTCTTTGTACCCTCAGCTTCCATTTGCTTCGGTTTTCGGCTTCTCTCAGGGCGTTCGTAACAGAGAGTCCAGTGAGCGCAGTTATCTGATCCGACCAACGGTTTGGTGGCCGGCCGGCGGGTCTTTTCCCTTCTACCTTGCCCACCACAATCAATATTTCAAGGTTTTCTGGTGGCCGCCGAGCAATATGACCAAAGTAACCAAGTTCAAATTCAAATTCAAATTCAAAATCATTTATTTCAACTTGGATGCCATCAAAAACACACTTGTTGAATGTCAAAATGTAAAAGAAAATGTTAACTCTACCACCAGTTTTTAAGTTTATTTTATACACGAGCTTAGGTCTTTTATTTATCGATTGAGGCACTACGAAGTCTGCCAGGTCAGCTAGTATGGCAATAAAAAAAATCTACTTTAAATATACCCTTACTTTGACTTTCTTTCATTCCTACATTCAGTGAGTCAAAGAAAATTAAAATATAAAATTAAATATACGATCAGAATACAAGACGTTTACGTTTAAAATTCGATCATCTTAGAGATAAATGTGTCCCAGCGGATGGAGTCACGGTGGTTGTAACCAGCGGGCCTCCGGTTTTATAGTTTCACTCAATATTAATGTGTGCGCATTTCAAGAATTTATGTATGACATGTGCCGTCGTGCATCGACTACTATAAAATGACTTTAGTGGAGATAATTTAACACGACAAACCATATTTTTTTTGCGTCCTGATGGGAACGTTAGATTGTAGTAAAAGTAAATTGTTTTTGTTCTGTGAATTTGTTGATACGAAGTCTAAAATTTATCGTATATCCTATGATTGATTGTGCCAGATCCTGTGAATATAATGAGAATGCTGTAGTCTTACTGGTGGTAAAACCTTTTGTGAGTCCGTACGGGTAGGTACCACCACCCTGCCCATTTTTGCCGTGAAGTAATGCGTTTCGGTTTGAAGGGTGGGGAAGCCGTTGAAACTATACTGAGACCTTAGAGCTCATATCGCCAGGTGGGTGGTGGCATTTACGTGGTAGATGTCTATGGGCTCCAGTAACCACTTAACACCAGGTGGGCTGTGAGCTCAGCTCGTCCACCGACCTAACAACAACAAAAACAGTCAATCTTGAGATTATTTTTTCATTGCTTGAACGGGCGAACTACTTCATGCTCTAACAAGGTAAATACCACCAGCCATGAGACACGAGTTCTAAGTCTCAGTTCTATAGTACAACAGCTGCCCCACCCTACAACCGGGAACGCATTACTGCTTCACGGCAGAAATAAGCAGGGTTGTGTTACCTACCCGTACGAGCTGATAAGACGCCGAACCACCAGTGGATGCCCTACCACCAGCAAAGGAGATCGAAGTTCTGCATTCTAATCAAACGCTTCGAGGTTTTTATTTGTAATGAGAATATATAATACGCATGTCACATTACTCTATTTATTCACGCAAAAATGATTTAGCTATGCAATTACTTACCGCGAGGTGAAAGCACAACTGTCTATATGAGTAATGGCTCCTTATTGCCCATTAAAAAATTGCTTTAGAAAGCTCGTCTACAGCAAAACGTCAAACAAAAAAACCTTCAAATCGAACTCAAATTTTATTTTTTTGTCTTACGAAACAAAAATATCTGCAAACATTCATGCGTATGTACATAATAATAATATGTATTTCTATTTATATTTACTAACAAAACGAAATGTATGTTGCGCATTAATTATAATAAAGTCAAAAATGCGCAATCCCGTGTGCAATGTAAATTATAATTAAAATCTCCTAACCTGCGCTTTTGCCCAAAGTTAATAATGCGTTGTCGTAATTAAACTGCATGTTGCGACTCCGAGGATTATACTAACTGCGTTTGTTATTCGAATGTTTTAATGCGGGGCAGTAATGCGGAATATGTTCCGTAGGATGCATCATGTTGTTGATCTCTCGTAGAGTATCGGCACGTCTTGTAGAACGATTACTGATCTTGTAGAATAATAGCTGATGTGTCCGATATTAAACACATACTTGTAGATTAGTTTTCTTTAAGAATTAAACTTCTTTAAACATTAATTTCTACATATATATTTTTACTGGTGGTAGGACCGTGTGTAGGACCGTCTGTGTCTGTTGTGAGTGCGCACGAGTAGGTACCACCACCCTGCTTATTACTACCGTGAAGCAGTAATTCGGCTTGAAGGATGAGGCCGCCGTTGTAACTATACTGAGACCTTAGAACTTATATTCCAAGCTGGGTGGCGATATTTACGTTGAAGATGTCTATGGGCTCCGGTAACCACTTAACACCAGGTTGGCTGTGATCTCATCCACCAACCTAACCAAACAAAAAAGAAAAAAATACTATTATTAAGATTCATGTTTACATGTTCTACTCATTTATTTACTACTCTACGTTCATTTATCATACAAAAACAACTAAGGAATATCTAGATTTTTTTTGGAGAACACATACTTTTACCACCTTTGTCGTAAATCGGATGAATGGACGCCCCGAAACACGTAACAGTTTATAGATCACCGTTGTTATTATTAAGGCATCCCTCGGTGCTTTTAAACGCTATAAAATGTTTACTGCGGCGATATATTCGCGAAATAACAAAAGCCGCAGGAGCGTTCTGTGGATGTAAAGTGAAGCCGATATTGTCGTAGGACACTAGAGGTTCATGTCACAATTGGAGACTGGACCAGAAGGTCGTATTATGTGAAGACTGAGCCAACCACTGCTTCAAATCAAACTACCACCGATCCAGATCCGTTTAGTCATCGTGTTCCTTTACAGGGGGTACAGAGTCTTCCCACCACCCAAACTAGACCCCTCTGCCTAGCAGGGCAGGTGCATTTTGTAGCAATACTACTGGATAATAGTTACTAATCGACCAACGCAAGCTAGGGCGTGCCATGGAGCTCGTACACTCACGGCAACGATCTGCTCGCAAAATCAATCTTTTCGTGGCCCTAATATTATACATATAAAAAAACAAATATTTATGTATTGATATGTCGTATGTTTTTTTTGTTGCATAGATGGGTGGACGAACTCACAGGCCACCTGGTGTTAAGTGATTGCCGAAGCCCATAGACATAATATACAACGTAAAACGCGTCACCCACCTTGAGATATGAGTTCTAAGGTCTCAGTATAGCTATAACGGCTGACCCACCCTTCAAACCGAAACGCATTACTGCTTTATGACAGAAATAGGCAGAGCGGTACCTATCCGGACTGACTCATAAGAGGTCCTACCATTTGATGTAATGTTGATCTCTCTTTCTTGCATCGAACGACGACATATTTCATCATGATGCCCTTTACATAAGTAATTCGTGAACTCGTCCGAATCAAATACAGCAACATTGACTGTTGTCGATATGCTAAATTTTTCATTCTAAGAAGAATGAAAATTTTTCCTTTAATTAATATTTAAATTTTAATTTTAATTAGAAAACTAGAAAATATTCCTTTAATTAGAAAATATTCCTTTTTCATTCTAAAAAGAGTGAAAAATTTAGGAATGAAAAATGAAGAATGAAGAATGAAAAATTTAAGAATGAAAAATTTAGCATATCGACAACAGTCAATGTTGCTGTATTTGATACGAACCAGTTCACGAGTTTGTCTAAGAAGACACACTTTAGGTGTTCCAGATGCGCCTTCAATCTCGTCTTCTAGAATTTTCAGGAACAATATTTTTTTTTTCACGTCGAATACTACTTTCCGCGGTAATATTACGAACACCGTTGAATATGTTTATGGGGTCGTTTCCTGTTCCTTTTCTATTTACTCTTTTTTATTCTTTCCGTGTGAATTCGAGACGATTTTTGAATCACCCACATGACACTTGAGTATTAGAATAGACGTGACAGTTATAAATAGATATGCTTTAACAAAAACCGATTTCAAATAAAAATGAAAAAAGATATTCCAAAACAAATTAATATACACTAAAAACAATAATCATCGAAATCGGTTTGCGTGATATTGAGTTATTCATATATTTGTCGCGCATGTACTTAATGCAAATTTAAGACTTATATGGTTTTCTCATGGATACCATTGTCAGAACTGGACTAAATTGAAATGGGACCACACGGGAAGGAAAGAATCATCAAAATCGATTGTCCCAGTCGACAGCTATGAGGTAACAAACATAAAAAAACATACAGTCAAATTGAGAACCTCCTCATTTTTTGAAGTCGGTTAAAACTGCATATTTTTTTTTATTTTTTTTTTATTGCTTAGATGGTTGGACGAGCTCACAGCCCACCTGATGTTAAGTGGTTACTGGAGCCCATAGACATCTACAACGTAGACGCGCCACCCACCTTGAGATACAAGTTCTAAAGTCTCAGTATAGTTACAACGGCTACCCCACCCTTCAAACCGAAACGCATTACTGCTTCACGGCAGAAATAAGCAGGGCGGTGGTACCTATCCGCGCGGACTCACAAGAGGTCCTACCACCAGTAAAGATATAAAATGATAGCAATATGTTAACTTTGGCCTAGATCTGTGGCCGAATCTATACCAATCTGCCGCCTAACCAGTTGAAAGTAAGAGCAACGGGAATGATACCTCAAGCACCGGTCATTATTCTCGTCGAACCCGTCGCTTGCGACGAAGGACTTGACGAGTAAATTAACCCACAGACACAGCCCACGGAGTTTCTCGCTGGATCTTCTCAGTGGGTCGCGTTTCCGATCCGGTGGTAGATTCTGCGAAGCACGGCTCTTGCTAGGGTTCGTGTTAGCAACGTCGTCAGGTTTGAGCCCCGTGAGCTCACCTACTAGTTAAGGTTACGCTGAAATAGCCTCTCAAGGCTCTCGGCTTAGGTAGGAAAAAAAGGGAAAGAATAACAATTTGTAGTAACACTATAATGTAACATCCATCGGCTGTCATACAGAGACTCCGTAATTTGGTAAATTAAATATTGGAATTTATTGACGCCGGCCTTATTATGTTACCTATGCTAGACAAAAAAAACATTTTTTTTTTGAGACACAATTTTTTTTTGTTGTTCGTGGCCAGGAAGCCTTCCCAGCGGGGAACATACGGTTGGGTGCATACGGGCTCACCCAGGAGAGGTAGGCTTTGCTAACAATATATTTTTTTGCCTTTTAAGGCAGACGAGCCTACGATCTATCTGGTGGTCAGTGGTCCCTCATGGACGGCAACAATTCCTATTACTGAGTACTTTCTTCAGACCTCGTATAAGACAATGTTGATAGGACAATAGCGAAACCAAAACCGAAGTACCAAAAAATATCGATGGAGATGCAGAGGACATGGGACTTAACTGTTTTGCCTTTGCCTATTTGTACACCCATTATGATTATGAATTTATTTAATCGATTATAACAATCAATACTAGGTAATACGTAAGCAAACAATGAGAATGGATCAATTGTTTTTATATCGATTTAAATTCCGAAAATCGATCACTCAAACGTCAAGACAGATGTTATTGAATGAGCCCTCGATTATTACAGATTACAAAGGAGGTTTTTTTTTTTTTTCATTATTACGAGCTATTGTAGGGCTGCGCGTATAGCCGAAATGCAAGGCGAGGGTACTTTTAAGCCATTATCGTTTGAAGCGGAGCCACTTTATGGAAACTTCGCAGCTACGGCTAAAGTTGGAGTACTAGCGATGGCGTTTTCAAAACGAGTTCGTAAATGAAAGAATGGGAATTCTAAAAATTGACTGTAAGTTAAGAAACTTTTAAGCTTTGGACTCCCTTACGAATTCACATTCTATACTAATACTGTGAGAAAACTTTTACTATTATTAACAAACTTCAAAAAAGAACGATATGCTAAATTCTACGTTTTTTTTTACATTCGTTACGTCAGAACTCTTTTCGAAGTGAACAGATTTTGAAGATTTTTTTTTCGCCAATGCTTTCACACGTATAAAATATTTATCGTTTGCAATGCGACCACACCCGAAATTAATAGCAAAGAGCAATTGAATAATGCTCGAATGATTTTTAATATTCGAACAATTCTCGACTCCGATGTACATTGTCCGGCTGTACAATTTTTGGTTTGATCTCAACATGCTAGAATAGACCGAAACCGCACTGAATAGAGGCGACAATCCTATGAATTTTGTGCGTCAGTACAATTACTCGCTGCCAATATATCACGGACGACTGTGTAGGGCTTAAGGGGATTACCGAATATTTCAATATCTATATTTTGGAATCGATTCTTGGCAGTGTTAAGGATTTTTCGTAGTTGTTCGAGATCATAAACACGATGCGGGCTAGCGGTAATTGAATTTAAATTTTACAAGTTTTTTGGCAACAAGTGTATTTTGGTTTGGGTGTGAATTAAGTATTATGCATTAGTCAGATGGTATATCAAGTTTTAATTTGAAATTCATAATGCAAACTGAAAATTAACCTAACTTAAGGAGATCCGTTTTTTTTTTTTTTTCCTACCTATGCTGATAGCCTTGAGAGGCTATTTCAGCTTCACCCTAACGTTTGTAGGTGAGCTCGCGGGGCTCAACCGGAGAGTTGCTAACACTGACCCTAGCAAGAGCAGTGCTTCGCAGAATCTACCACCGGATCGGAAACGCGACCCACTGAGAAGATCCGGCGAGAAACTCAGTGGGCTGTGTCTATGGGTTAGTTCGCTCGTCGAGCCCTTCGTCGCAAGCGACGGGTTCGACGAGGACGGTGACCGGTGCTTGTGGTGCCTAAGAGCACCGTTAATGGATCAGGAGGATCCGTAATGACGTGCTTTGGGCAACGGAGATCCGTACGGTCAAGCAAACAATCAGATGAGACGAAAAAATACGACCCTCACAGTTCTAATCACGTACAAATGCCCATATGATTTTGATTTATCTGTTTCGGAGTCACAGACACACAATTCAACTTCAATTTATTTGTACGGATGTATACATAAATTATGTATGTTTACATTAAAACTAACGGTCGTTTCAAACTCGTCTGGACGCAATCCATTCTACAAAGGAGAAACTTTACAAGAAATATTAATACACTAGCGGCTCGCTCCGGCTCCGCTCGGGTCTTTAATAAAAATTTCACCGATATTTGACGTTGTTTTATTTTTTTAAATAAAATAACACTTATTGCGGCATAACTATAATAGTTAGACATATGCTGTCACGACACTTTTTGTAATTAATAATGTGTTCTACAAAGTTGTAGTACATTATTTTATTCTATCATGAATAATTTTCGCAGGGCACGCGATGTAAATAATATTTTAGGTAATTTTTTTTTAGACCTTGGGTTACATTATTGGAGTTTTAGTAAGAATCCCTAATTTTTTTCAAAAGAGAATATAGCCTATGTCACTCGGGAATAGTGTAGCTTCCAAACAGTGAAAGAATTTTTCAAATCTATTCAGTAGTTTCGGAGCCTATTCAATACAAACAAACAAACAAATATTTTCTCTTTATAATATTATAGTATAGATAATTTCACTTTGATGATTTAAAATAGGAACTCGACTTGGAAGCGTCTTGTAAAATAATGCAATTAAATATTTCCGCTCTCGATATTCCCAAAGAACTTCTTCTGATACCACCGACCGATAGTTCCAAAGGATGTTCGTTAAAATGTCCCTTTGAGTTTTTCAATGTGGAATTCGTTTCGTTAATAACTAATTGGTGCTTTAATAACGTTTTTTTAAAGACCATTTTTAAACTTCATAAAAAAAATACCTTACCATGTCGTTCTTATTCTTAGTCATTTTTGCCACGTACCAAACCGCTTTGGAGTTAACTATCCTGATATCTAAGTACCATAACATGCTCTGTTTAGGCCTTCGGGCAATGATGAGTTGACTATGCCCTTGACATTGCCAAAGTCCATGCGCGACTTTAGCCTCTTTAAGATTGTAAACCTTTCGCTTTGTAACAGGCGACGGCAATGATACAGAAAAAAAAAGTAGAATGCTTTGCAGTATGATTTACAATTACTACAACTAATTACTATTTAGTTATTAGGACTACGGCACGTTTTAAATAATTTATTACAGTAATAAATAAAATAAAGGATCGCGTAACATTTTTATAATAAGAATATCAAAGGAACTCATCGATGTCTCCAAATTTTCGGAACCAATTTCAACAACAAAACAAAAAAAAAAAAACTGTATCTCCTAACATAAATTGCTCTTAATATTTCAGCGATGTAGCGCACCCGGTCTCAAAGGGTGAACGCAACGAAATCTTGTTAAAGTTAATGAACAAACTTAGAGCGTCTCACTTAAATTAGACACTTGCTTTGCCGCCCTTATGTACCGGCGACGTAAAAGCCTTGCCGAGACCGCGCTCTTAATAACGCCTTCGAATTTTAAATTCATCTCTTTCGTGAGAACTTCTTTAGTTTCTGCGCGCCTGGTACATTAGCGGACAGCTCGTGCTTTCAAATGATGTTTTGAAATACCTCGGCTTGGAACTTTTGGGCTTATGAAGAGAGACTTCGGTTCTCACTGTGGTGTGATGTATTTACTGGCGGTAAGACCTCTTGTCCGCACGGGTAGGTACCGCCAACTTGCTTATTTCTGTCGTGAAGCAGTAATGCGTTTCGGTTTGAACGGGTGGGGCAGCTGTTGTAACTATACTGAGACGTTAGAACTTTTATCTCAAGGTAAGTGACGCATTTACGTTGTAGATGTCTATGGGCTCCAGTAACCACTTAAAACCAGATTGGCTGTGAGCTCGTCCACCCAACTAACGAATAAAAAAAAAGTGTTTTGACCGTATGTTTCATGGAGAGTACTTTGCGAGATTGTTCCAGATGATCCCTCCATCTCGTTTTTACTATCGCTCCTCCCTATTTGAAACCACTGCGTTTATCGACGGTGCAAATCCAGAGGTAATTTTCGCCACGTACCTACCATCTGACTTCCTCCTCCTCGAGTCGTGTTCCTCATGTCTGAAGGTCGTGACCACCATCACCCATGAGCTTCCTTGAAACCTGATATATCCTTCTTCAAACGGAGCTTACGTACTCAGCGGCAAAGAGTGATTTGGCTGTGCTCCTTGCGTTACTGTTGCCCATGAGTAATGGCAAGCATTCTCCATCATATTCACATCTGAATACAGAGGTCATCAAAAATACACAGATCGTGTTAAAATGCCTGAAATTGCGTGAAAAGTGTCCAATTTTACGAATGCAAAAAAATATTTATTTATTATCTCTAATAGAAATATATTTATGTCCTTTGAAGGAGACGTTCATTTACATTCCAATTAATATTTCAAAAAAGATTGTGTTGATTTCATGTTTCAGTGAACAATTCTGAAACAATTCTGAAGTAATTTACGGCTTTTATTTTATTTTCTGTGTCTTGTACTTAAAAGTGTACTTTGAAAGTCAAACTTGTTTTAACATTACATGACATCTTTTGGAACTATTCGCCGTCCTTTGCATGAACCAGACACTAACTGAATTAGTACCTATTGGAGTCGAAAATTCCTCTACAATGCTCTTAGGAAGTAATAGTTAATGATTTCATAGCCATTGTGGAGCTTAGATCACTGAAATTGTATAAAAAATAACTTAAATGATCTACCCTCAACGTAGGGGGAGGGTGATGGGAGAGATGTGCTCCGCACTAAGCGCTTCACTCTCCCCCCTTTGCCTTTTCATGAGTTATGTCTCATGCGAGGCTCGGACGTGGGTTGTTGAGTGGAGGGTGGGAGTCCGGCAATTTCCTCCTGACCAAAAAAAAACCCTCAACGTCACAGAAATGCTTAGAAAATGACAGTAAGCACAAGAAAACAGCCAATTTTTTAAAAAAAATTGAATATTTTAGAACAGCACGAATTTTAATACCTACTACTCTCTTCTTCTTATTCTTCTCTCTTAATAACAGTGGATCAGCTAAGCAATGATATTCTAAAAAAGTTTCTGTTAGCTATACCAATAAAAGCAATCAGATTTCAAGTCAAATGTTTACGAGAGGTCGGCGACCAATTATCATCACTAATAGCATTCAGTACTGTCTTTGTAACCTGTGAACTCTTATGTTTCACATTAACGTGACACGCGAAACATATCATAACTTAAGCATACCGTAATATCCATTTACATACATTTCTAATTCTCGTAATTTCTAAATAATTTCATATTTAGTCCTGACGCGTAAACAGTGAACGTTGTCACACGATGAAAGCTGAAATAGCTTCTATATTTATTAGAGATAAGAGTCATTTTTGAAGAAACCTATAAACGTACTTACAATCACTTGACAGACGCACTGAAGCGTAATTCAATTCGTTTGAATAGTCATTAAATTACATTATACATTCAAATTAAAGTTATTAATATACCCAAACCAATAGTTTTGATTCTCGCCTTCGAAAGCAACTTAAATGCCTCGTAAATATATATTTTTATATTTGTTTCTTTTTCATTTCGTAAAATAATGTTTGCTTCGAAGTTATGTTTATAACGTATTTGGTTATAAATGTTTTTTTTTTTATTAATTAGGAAGTGTAGGAGGAAGACACGTAATACTAATTCTTTTATAAAAATATTAAGTTTATTGTACGCTTATGGACAATATTTACGAAATTTAAAATACACTGCTTCGCGCCTAAAATAGGTAAGACGGTGCTTAGGTAAGACCTTCTCGTGCGGGCTTTCAAAACCAGTAAATGATGATATAAACATGGAGAACGTAATTTTCTGGTTAAGAAGAGCAATTTTAAATCATCTTTTTTTCTTTTTCTTAAATGGGTGGACGAGCTCGCCAGCCCACCTGGTGTTAAGTGGTTAATGGAGCCCATATACATCCACAACTTAAAGGCGCCACCCACCTTGAAATATAAGTTCTAAAGGTCTCAAGTATAGTTACAACGGTTGGCCCACCCTTCAAACCGAAACGCATAGACTGCTTCACGGCAGAAATAGGCGGGGTGGTGGTACCTACCCGCGCGGACTCACAAGAGGTCCTACCACCAGTCATTACGCAAATTATAATTTTGCGGGTTTGATTTTTATTACACGATGTTATTCCATCACCGTGGAAGTCAATCGTGAACATTTGTTAAGTACGTATTTAATTAGAAAAATTGGTACCCGCCTGCGAGATTCGAACACCGGTGCATCGCTCGATACGAATGCACCGGACGTCTTATCCTTTAGGCCCCGACGACTTCACTGATGGCAGAGGACCTCTTATGAGTCCGCTCGGGTAGGTACCACCGCCCTGCCTATTTATGCCGTGAAGCAGTAATGCGTTTCGGTTTGAAGGGTGGGGCAGCCGTTGTAACTATACTTGAGACCTTAAAACTGATATCTCAAGGTGGGTGGTACATTTACGTTATAGATGTCTATGGGCTCCAGTAACCACTTAACACCAGGTGGGCTGTGAGCTCATCCACCCATCGAAGCAATAAAATAATAATATATAAGTATATATGTTGATAATTACAGGAGGTTGCGTTTTCGTTATATCTGGGAACCTTGCTGATACCTCTCTGCTATTGTTTCAAGTTCATCATCTCAGTAGACAGAGGATGCAGCCGATGGATGTCAGTGATGGCTGATGAAAAGCAATGTTGCTGTCCGTTACAACAACAATTCATCATCAGCCTGTATCTCTCCACTGTTAGATGTAGGCCTCTCCCATATTCCGCCATAGTGAACCTCTTCCTAATGAATGAATCTCTTCCCACGGGATAGCCTGTCATGTCCCATCGGTGTGCCAGGCAGGGGGACCCCCAACGCTGCGCATACCGGCACCAACGACAATTCGCACTTTACGGATATCCCGAAAGTAAGTTTGATATTTCTTTTACGATCTCCAGTTTTGAACAGAAAACATTTCAGGTCTGTTTTCACCATTAATACTAATAAAAAGTAACGTACGCACGCACGTTTTCGTGTTCTTAATAAACACGTACTTTTTTAGAGAGCCGACAGGTTCCGCTAAAAGTTATATTTTATGCTGAAACTTGTTTCATATTTCTTTCGAGAAACTTCTACGTGAAACAGTACGGCACCTACAATGGTGTTGAGTAGAGAGAGAACACTTTACCGAAAGTTAAAAAAAGTAGCTCTTTTTATTTATTCTTTGTGATTATATTGTAACAAAATCGATCGACGTGGCTTTTTGGGTTCATAGAAAACATCCATTGGAGTTTTAGAGAATACCCATTTTACTTATAGGTTATTTATTACATATCAACTCATCCAATGCCAACGGTGTTCTTTTATCTTGACTTGTTCAATTCCATTCTATTTCACTGAAATGTATTCCGTTATCATGTTCCTCCTTTTTTAAATATGTCAATTGATTTCTTGCGATGCCATTGCTGCCAGTATCGATTTTATGAACATTTTAACATTTTAAATACATGTCACATACTATTCTGTTTGTGAATTAAGCGTTTAAATCTGAAAAAAACACTAAATTAACAAAATAAATTGTTTAATTATTACTTAAATCACATGTAACATACCATTTTTTTTACAAAAGACACAGGATAAAAAAGGATAACAGAGATCACGGCCCACCTGGTGTTTAAGGGATGTCGTGCCCTTCATAGTTGAAAGCATTAAGCAAAATGATAGTACTTAATGCTTCGAGTTCACAGTATGCCTTACCTACCAGTGATTAATATTTATAAACTTTCTTTTACTAATGCATAGCAATCGTCTAGTTTGTTTTTTAATACGCTTTTATTAGCTTCAGACGTATGTGTGTATGTTTGTAACGGAATCTTTGAACATGATTTTAACACCCTCCAAAAGTCGGATTTAATCGAAATTTGGTATACTTATTAAAGACCGATAACAATTGGATATTTAAAAAAAAAATTTAAAAAAAAAATTTTGGAAAAATTGTAATTCAGCTAAAAAATGAAAAATAAATAATAATTTAAAAAAACTTTCTACTTTTAGTTGGATTTTTTATAAAAGCATACTTTGTTAGTTTTTTTAAACTATTATTTATTAAGATAGGATAGGACCGTATTGCAGATGCTTTGACTTAGTCAGTATTTTACTCGTTATTTCTACCTATAAAGCTATGCGCGGACAAAAATAAACATGCCGATTATCTTTCCAAATACCCCGCAATAGCAACCAGCATTCAATTACCGCAATATTACGATAATAAGCTATTACCGTATTACCGTAGCGTGTTCGGTAATACTCGATAAAAGCTCGAAACTTCAAGAACGTTCCAGAGCAACTTTTGAAAGCGGAACGCCCAAGCTATAATTGAAATAGTTGAATTTTTGCTAACTGCAGATTTGAAATTTAGATTCTTTTTTTTTTTTGGAAAATATTATGGCCTGGTAACGAGAACTTAAGCCAAGTTTTATATTTTCTTCTTATATTCTGTTATATAAATAAATAAAAATGATATGAAGTCGATCAATTTGAGACTTTAATCAGTTGGAATGAAATTGAGGTGGTGGTGAAAGGTGATAGAGATGTGATGATATAAATGCTCATTAATATGGTGATTATTTATTGAGACTAGATTGGATCCTGGGAAGCTGCGTCCAGTCGCTTTGTTTCATTTTTCCACATTTGTGATATTTATATAATGCTATACGATTTATCTTGCTAGAGATTAAATATTTCTGACCATTGCAATCTGTCGCGTGAATATATTATGTACTAGCCGTACTCGCCCGCTTCACTGGGCATTTAAAATTAACATTATTATTATTGTCATTATTATTAGGCAGTCCAACACTCATATATTAGCCTATCAATTAAGTACATGTATTTTCTACATAGATACCAAGTTCAAGTCAATCGGATGCATGGTTCAGTAGTTATAACGGAACATCCGTAAAAACCACTGTATACTTAATATTAGTATAGATATTCCTTTGATTGACATGTAGGTCACCGGTGCCCTACGCGGCGCACTGAACTAATTATGTCGTGATCTGTCTTCGAACTTCTTACTAAGGCGCCAGAATCTCTAGTAGACTGGGACAGACGAATCCGACGATACCGAGAATGAATCTATATCTAAGAGACCTAAAAGACTAAAACATACATTAAAAAATAAAAGAAGGCAAAAAATTTTTTTATTCCTTAGATGGATGGACGAGCTCACAACCCATCTGGTGTTAAGTGGTTACTGGAGCCCATAGACATTTACAACGTGAATGCGCCACCCACCTTGAGATGTAGTTATAAGTTCTGAGTATAGTTACAACGGCTGCCCCACCCTCCAAGCCGAAACGCATTACTGCTTCACGGCAGAAATAGGCGGGGTGGTGGTACCTACCCGTGTGGACTCACAAGAGGTCCTACCACCAGTAAAGAAATTAGGCAAACCAGACGCCTTGGTAACAGAAGACGACATAATTAGTTCAGAGCGCCGCGTAGGGAACCAGTGACCTACAACACAGTCAAAGGCATATATTTCTTTCAAGTTCCATCAATATTAATAATACATTTAATAAAAAGGTGGAATCAAGTGTTTCTGTACATTAAAGTAATAAAAAATTAGAAATATGATAAGATTAATTGAACACACTAATTCCAGCGTTATTGTCAGTCTGTAGCATTTCTTTTTGTTTGCGCATATCTCCTTGAGCACTGAAAGAGTTTTCATGTAATTTCCACAGATAGGCAGATTTTAATTTCGGAGCAGAAAATATAATTTGTCTCATTAAAATCGCATGTTGCAAACAAGTTATCTTCATTTGAAGATTTTATGTTAGACATTACGTAACAAATAATTTTCCTAACACGAAATACGAAATAGTCTGTTACGGTTCACATTCAAACCGGTGAACTGATTTTGACGAATTTCTGTTTGGAAATAGATCATGTTTTGAGAATGTTTTAACCGACTATTTTGCACGTGTCTCCACCCACATCATATTATTATAAAGTATAGTCCACGCTTGCAAAACCGCCGGCGGTAATCAAATCTATATATACATAGTCAGGTCATAAATTCTGTCACATGCTTAATGTAAAATAATTGAAACAAGTTTATTCATTATGTAACCATTCATATACCAAAATGAACTTAACAAAACATAGATTCTTATGACACTAAAGTTTATTCAGAATGACCTCCGTGATTTTGAATACAGGCCTTCAATCTGCGCGGCCAGTCGTCTATCGCTGCCTTAATCAAGGATGTCTTGAGTGACTCCAAATTGGGATGAGGCTTTGAGCACGCCTTTTCCTCCAAGTGTTGCCATATATTGTAATCTAACGGATTCAAATCTGGACTGGAGGAGGGCCAGTCTTCGTGCCGGATGAAGTCGATTTCACGCGCCGCCAGCCAGTCTTGTGTGCTCTTCGCTCTATGAACTGGCGCCGAATCTTATTGGAATACCCAGTGCCTGTTATTGAACATGGTATGAGAAACAGGTACCACAAGGTTCGTCAGGACTGTATTTTGATACACAACTGCATTCGTTTTTACACCTTTCTCACAAAAATGTACCTCTGTTAAGCCCCAATAAGAAACTCCCAACCATACCATGAGCGAGGATGGAAAATGACCTCGTTGGACACGCGGAATACGGTTGCTCGCTTCTTCATTACTGTGTGCGTACACCTTATAATTTTTTTTGTTGTAGCTCTCTTCTACGGTAAAAATTTTTTCATCCGAAAAAAGAATTTCCCGATATTTTTTCCCGCGTACCGCTTCAACAAAGCGCGGCATCTCTTCAGTCTCAGGTCCATTAAACGAGCATTCAAACGATTTCCTGTTTTTCTTCGAAATGCCCGAAGCCCTAAGTCTTCATTTAACACCCTTTTCACCGTGGTTCTGCTTAACCCCATCTGAAGGGCCAACAGTTTCTGCTTACGTTTGGGATTTCTTTGAATTCGCGCCTTCACAGCTTTTATCACTGCTGGAGTCCTAACAGACCGAGGGCGACCACTTCTTGACCTGTCATCTATACTAGAGTCTTCATTGTATCGTTTGATGGTACGATAAACGAATCTTTTGGTTATATTAAAATTTTTCAGTGTGTTAAAAATTTGAATTGGCGCGTCACCGCAACGATGCAACGCAATAACTGCAACACGGTCTTCTTTAAGCGTCCACTCCATTTTTAAAAATGAGTAAAATTCTAAATGTATACTATTTTTATTTTCATGAACAATTCGAAATTCGAATTCAATAAACTTTTTTGTGGCCAGCATTCTAAAAGAAAAGTTTTTACTGTGTGACAATACTTATGACCTGACTAGGTATAAAAATGAATTGCTGTTCGTTAGTCTCGCTAAAACTCGAAAACGGCTGAACCGATTTGGCTAATTTTGGTCTTGAATTATTCGTGGAAGAGAAGGTTTAAAAGGTGAATATATATGAAAACGCTCGGAATTATATAAAAACAAACAATTTTGTTTTTCCTTTGCTGTGTCCCCTGTCGGACGGATTCCTTTTGTTTGTTTTAAGGTTATTTTATACCAAAGTTTAGGTCTTTTATTTATCGATTGAGGCACTACGAAGTCTGCCGGGTCAGCTATTTAGAAATAAAAAGGGCTCCTACCCTTAATGTAAATTTAATCTACATACCTACATACCTACATACCTACTGTTACATTTGCTATTATATTCAATTCAAATAAAGTCGCTTACAATCTCCATATTTTTCCACCAACACCTAGAAAAAATATAGTTTACATATCAATAATCACCATAAATAATCGTAAAATAATGATATTTCGACCACTTTTAATCCAGTCACTACACACATAATTCGAATGTCGTTAAGACGATAAGAAGTGAAGTGGTCTTATTAAACGACAAAACTATAAAATTATTAAAGAGATGCTTAAATGTTTCATTAAAATAACAGGTTTTTGTTAAAAAAAAACGTATTAATAGTAACGTGTTGTATAAGATTATTATCATAAATATTTCTAACGTCTGCATCATATTGGTTCAGTTCCTGGACGTTGCAGTGATTCAACTTGATATTATAAGATTTTAAGAAAAGAATGAAGCAAAAAAGTTATTTATTTAATTGTTAGTCAAAAGCTAAATCAGAGGTTCCCAAACTTATTTTGTCTACTGCCCACCTTGAGAATAAATTATTTTGTAGCATCCCCGTTTTTTCACCCACTTAAAAACCACTATAGCTCACTTGATGCTTAAGAGTCCTCCTAGATGAAATGACAAATTACCTCCTAAGCCTCTATACAGCGCCCCCATTTTTTTCTGAGTCTCTTTAGGCCTTCAGCGCCCACAAGGGGGCGCTATCGCCCACTTTGGGAAAGGCTGAGCTAAAGTGATTTTAATGAAGTAAAAAAAAAGACAATTAATTGGGATAATCTAAATTATAATTTATCACAGAATCGAGATTATTTTAACATTGATGTGATATTGAAATTTGAAAAATACAAAAGATTGTCATGTATCGCTTATTGCAATAGAATTACTATTTAAAATTAAAGAATAGAATGAAAACGATATTTTATTTTAAAAAATATATCAGAATTTTAAATTTGTGTTTTGGCGTTTTTAAATTCAAACAGTTTATTCTCGACGAACGAAATTCAAATTCGAAGTTTAATCAAAAATCAAATTCGTATCTTTTTTGATATTGTACGCATGATATTTTTTAAAACTTCTGTTTTGTATTTGAACTGTGACAATGATCTCATTCTGTAAAAGCTTCATTATATTTTGGAATGTCAAACGTCATAAAAAGTTATCACGATTCTGTTATAACCGTTATGGATATTTCATGTTTGCCTTTACGTTTATTTGTTTGAATGTGCTGTATTTGTCACATAAATATTGAATGGGAATGCCATTTGTGTTGTTGTTATACGTTGTTACGAATGTGATCGGATCGAATGCGATTGTCGATGTCTTGTTTTTTTGAATTCGGAGAGATAGTGTTTTATGAAACGAGGTGCTTAAAATAGAGAGAGAGAGAGAGTGAGAATATACTTTATTGCACACCAAAACACATTTCAGATAGTCGTCGTGGCCTAAGAGATAAGACGTCCGTCCGGTGCATTCGTGTTAAGCGATGCACCGGTGTTCGAATTTCAGGCGGGTACCAATTTTTCTAATGAATTACGTACTCAACAAATGTTCACGATTGACTTCCACGGTGAAGGAATAACATCGTTTAATAAAATTGAAACCCGCAAAATTATACTTTGCGTAATCACTGGTGGTAGGACCTCTTGTGAGTCCCCGCGGGTAGGTACCACCGCCCTGCCTATTTCTGCCGTGAAGCAGTAATGCGTTTCGGTTTGAAGGGTGGGGTAGCCGTTGTAACTATACTGAGACCTTACAACTTATATCTCAAGGTGGGTGGCGCATTTACGTTGTAGATGTCTATGGGCTCCAGAAACCACTTAACACCAGGTGGGCTGTGAGATCGTCCCCACATATAAGCAATAAAAAAAAAATTAACTTAACTTAAATAAACGAAATCGTAATACAGGCCGATTCTCCAGAGCGTTCTAGAAGCGTTGTCATGTCAATAGAATGTGATGTCAACACAACAATATAATGTAATGTGTGTCTGTTGCGAAATGGAAAATTATTTTGAATATGTAAATTGTAAAACAAAGAAAACTACAGCTGGTTTTGTTTTATTTGTATGATTAAATAAATTTCAAGAACAAACAATGGTGTTCTTTTAATATCCTTTGGTAAGTAACTATACTGAGATCTTAGAACTTATATCTCAAGGTGGGTGGCGCATTTACGTCGTAGATGTCTATGGGCTCCAGTAACCACTTAACACTAGGTGGGCTGTGAGCACGTCCACTCATCTAAGCAATAACAAAAAAATTATAAAAAAAAAAAGGTAGTGAACGTAATTATCACCGACATCCAGACTTCCTTGAAAATTTGCACACGTATCAACGTACTTCGATAAGGCTATGCGTCATGATAATCGCCTTATCGTTGCCGCCGCTGACTACTCCCCGAATCCTGATCATGCAGGAGCCAGTCACCGTCGACGCCCTAGACACGTCCTTACGGATCCATCAGATCCAATAACCTTTGCATTAGATGCCTTCAGCTCTAATACTAGGGGCAGGCTTAGGGACCCCGGTAACCGTACTCGTCGAACTCGACAAAGAGGTCGACGTGCAACCTAACCCATGCATCAGCCCGCTGAGTTTCTCGCCGGATCTTCTCAGCGGGTCGCGATTCCGATCCGGTAGTAGATTCATTCGTAAAGCAGTTGCTCTTGAGTTGTTAGGTCTTCTTTGAACGCGCTCGAGCAGCTGTCAGCAAATCCCACCACTCCTGGCTGAGCCTTTGCTCACCCACCTGTCCTGGTGAAACTGGAAAGGCCTCTGGGCCAACAGTAAGCCCTCATTCATAAAAAAAACAAGGTAGATCGTTTGTCCATCTATAGTAAATAAAAAAATCTAGTTGAGAAACATCTCTTTTCAAATCGGGTATCAACTAAATAAAAAAATCTAGTTGAGAAACATCTCTTTTCAAATCGGGTATCAACAGAAACATAACCTTTTCAACATACAATGCATTCAAACCAGTACCAAGGAATGTTCAGCAAATTATTATTCTTGCAAGTAATTAGGAGGAATTCGTCTGAGTGCAAATAACGAGACGTAGCCGTCGAGACGGGCCCGTAATCAACTTATTTCGCTTACATTGATGTAATATACGTCTAAGAGATAGGGATTTTGTAGACCATTGACGTCTGAACCTCCTGTACTTATAAAAGTATGTCTGGCCATTCATCAGAGGTAACGAATACGCGAATCTTACTACTTTTATTGCAACAGTACTACTAAATTCTAATTATTATAGGTGTAGTATTCTCTTATTTATCTTCTCATCTTGAAATGTTTTCAGTCCTTTTAGACTTCTATGGCTAATTAATTAAGAAATGTCTACGACTGACTTCTACGGAGAAGGAATAACATCGTGTAACAAAAATCAAACTTGCAAAATTATAATTTGCATAATTACTGGTGGTAGGGCGTCTTGTGAGTCCTCACGGGTAGGCACCACCACTCTGCTTATTTCTGCCGTGAAGCAGTAATGCGTTTCGGCTTGAAGGGTGGGGCAGCCGTCGTACTCTTATAACTGAGACTTTAGTAATATTGTCTCAAGCTTGTCGACATTTACGCTTGTGATTGTCTATGGGCTTCGGTAACCACTTAACAGCAGGTGGGCTGTGACGTCCTTCGCTCATCTAAGCAATAAAAAAAAACTTTTTTCTGATAAAAATAAATTATGTTTGGTTTTTCTATTTAAATTTGGTAATTCAATATATTCTTACATTTTTCAAAACTCTCAAGCGCAACATGATAAAATTACGAATTTAAAAAAGGAATTTTGAAGCTTTCCAATAATTTCCCACTTTGTCTTGTTTTGTTAGGCAAGCTCTGTGTTCCACACACACACACACACACACATTATATAAATATCTCATTTGTGATATTACCTCAATGGTGCCAGACATTGTACGGAGAGCTCGTCACGAGATAAATTCGGGACTTATGACATAACGGTGACATTCAGCTGTAGTCATAATGTAACATTAGTCTTTCGTTAAAAACAAAAGTCTTGTTTTATTAAAGTCCTGAGTAGAGGAAATATTATGTAGACGATTTTTTCTTAAACATAATATGGAGGAAGGCCAAAAATTGATGCAATGTATGTATTACAATATGAGGGCATTCGTATTGAACTTGAGTATGACTCTAACAAAGATTTATGGAAAGGTAATTAATTACTCTTACTCGATGATGATTACCACCTAATGTAGATTAAGTGTTCCTAGTCCCGTGCGCTGGTCCGATCAGATTAAGACGACATTGGACTTCAGCATCCATGTCGCCATCCACTGCGCAGAGGACAGAAAGAAATGGAGGAACATAGTCCAAACAAAAGTGCTCCGTAAAGGTCACGACCCTCAGCGTTGAGGAACACGATGCAAGGAGGACGAATGTTTTTAGTGGATAGTAAAACTCGTGATCATTGGTTAATTGAAATTCAAGTTTCTCACATTTTATTACTGTTATACTTATATATACATCTCAAGAGGATTTTTTAAATTTTGTTTTAGATTTTATATATCTTTATTATTCCCCTCAGCCGATACATTCGCACATTCGAAGTCGTCTTGGCCTGAAAGATAAGACGTCCGGTGCAATCGTATCGTAGCGACGCAACGGTGTTCGAATCCAAGTACCAATTTTTCTAATAAAAAATGTAGGTACTTAACAAATGTTCACAATTGACTTCCACGGTGAAGGAATAACATCGTGTAATAAAAATCAAACTCGCAAAATTTTAATTTGCTTAATTACTGGTTACTGGTAGTAGGACCTCTTGTGAGTCCGCATGGGTAGGTACCACCGCCCCGCCTGTTTCTGCCGTGAAGCAGTAATGCGTTTCGGTTTGAAGGGCGGGGCAGTCCTTGGAACTATACTGAGACCTTAGAAATCATAACATCTCAAGGTGGGTGACGCATTTACGTTGTCGATGTCTATGGGTTCCAGTAACCACTTAACACCAGGTGGGCTGTGAGCTCGTCCACCCATCTAAGCAATAAAAAAAAAAATTAAGAGTATGACATCATATTTAAACTAGCGATAAATAAGATGTGTCTTGCAAGAGAAATGGTGCGTAGCAGAGCGTCAGGTGGCTGAGCTAAGGAAATCGGTAATCACACGCCTACTGGTGCCAGTGCACGCTTCGACGGATCCTGACCATTTGTTAAATTATTACATGGTGGATGGAAGCAGTAATGGAAACAGATGGATCGCCAATACTTTATCTTTTATGACTCGCTACAGATGTTATATTCGACGGAATGAAATATCGAATAGAAGTTTGCTAAGAATATTTGATTTTTGAAGGTGTACTGGAAAAGAAATTAAACAAAACCATATCGTATCGGTAGTCAGATCGCCAAAAAAGACTTCAGCCACAGATATCTATGAAAGAAATTCAGTGCTTAGCAAATAGCTCAATGTTTGTGTTTCAAAGTAATCCTTAAGACTTAATTTTCCAATGACGAGATTTGATAAAGGCCGCTTTTGATGCATTTCAAAACACGTTGACTCGTCGATTGAGTATCTAGTCGTTCTGTTTTCTATATAGGTTACTAGCGACCCGCCCTCGCTTCGCTTCGGAAACATTAAAACACACATGAAACCAAAAAAAAAAATTAAAAAAAAAAAAAAAAAAAAAAAGTAGCCTATGTTCATCAGGGAGAATGTCGGCTTCTAATGGAAAAAGAATTTTTCAAATCGGTCCAGTTGTTTCGGAGCCTATTCGAAACAAACAAACAAACAAATCTTTCCTCTTTATAATATTAGTATAGATATGGGTTTGAATTCAATTTTCGTTCGAATTTGAACCTCAAATAGACGTTTACTATATTCATCTATGGAAAAAAGATCCAATTTGTTTATCACTTATTTACTAATTAGTAGAAGTAGTAGTGCTGTATGGAAGCGATTTGTGAATCAAATGTGAGTATCGATTCGTAAAGCAATTGTTTTTATAAAATGTTAAATTTGTAGAATAAAGACGTCTAAAATGCACTCAAATTGAAAAAATGAATAGACCTTAATTAAATTGTGGAAATACAAAATTATCTTATAAAGAAATGACGAGATTTCATTTTTTCTGTAAAATCGTAATACATAAGTTATGTAAGCTGTTAAAGATCTTCATAGCGTGAAACGAAACGCATATCCTCATTTTTTATATTATCTGTTCATTTTTCACTCAATCAAGACTTTGGCGCCTTTTTTATAAATTTTCAAATACTTTATCTAATTATTGTTGTCGGACTAAAATATATATAACATTACTGCCAGGAAACCGACTTATTATTTGTCCCGAGCGTGGACATAAACAAATATTTAATTACGAACTGTTTTTTATGATGTAGCTTTGAATTATGTCACTGTTACTTTGGGATAAATCACAAAGCAAATATAATCGCTCTAATCTTGGACGTGTATTTGTTTCTCTTACTCAAGACGATATACGTCATCTAATGTTAATATTCCGGGTCATATTTCATCTAGATAGGAAAAGTTTAGCGACCTTGACTCGGCTGATCCCGGAGCCATGATGAATGGACGAAAGTTGCCTAATACTCTTTTATATGAGCGCTTTTTGGATAGACAGCTGTGATTTGGCAGAAAGGCAATCGATGATAAATTTTCATGGAGTTTTTTTTTAATATATATATTTCAATGGTCGATGGCAAGAGAAACCCGTGGCCATACGTTCATAGAATTTATAGACAATACAACGCTGCCACTTTGAAAGTTGAAGTAGATATATATTATATTATGTTTATCGAATAATCTACCCACAATAGAGGAATGTACTACTTTGCGATAGAAATAGGCTGGATGGTATTACCCGTTTCTTCAGCCTCACAATTCACTTTACAACTGTTCCAAAAGCAAAATATCCATGGAAGGATACTGAATAATTTCAAGATCTAAGTGACAAAAAAATAAGAAGAAAATCTTCAAGCTTAAAAAATGATATTACTATTGAATCTTTGACTGTCTTCTGACCAATAGGAACAGGTCTGCTTTTAAAAATTATAATTTGATATAAACAAAAAAAAAATTAAAGCCGGAGCAAACGTTGATAATTAAATTTTGAAAGTTTAGAACACGACAAGGTGACTCAGTGGTGCCAACTTCAGCGAATAAATAACGAAGGCGTCAGTTCCGGTCGTGGAACAACTTCCTGCTTAACCGAATTAAAAGCTTCGAGTTCACAGTTGTATCTGCTAACGAACGTACGCTAACGCACGGCATATTACGTGACGCGATGACGATGGCCCATGACAATCGTGAAGATAATCTGGAGATTGTGGAGTGAGATCATTTTGAATGATAATTTATTATCTCGATTTTGAATTGAAAAATAAATTACATTAATATATACACCGTTTTTCTTGACAATATATTCTTCAGTTATTACTGTTCTGTGAAAGTAACAAAACATTTGATGACAATAAAGTTAGCAATGGAGGTTTTTGTGAGTCGAGTAAATACATCACTAAATTAGAGGGGATAACTAGCTATTGCTGCAAAAATAAAACAGACACAAATACAACTGGATAAGAAATACGGATTAGGTACGTTACGATTCTAAGTAGTAAAATAATAAATAATCATGAATAAATCGGCTACTTGGTCTTTTTTTTCTTTCTATCTAAGCTGATAGCCTTGAGAGGCTATATCAGCGGAACCTTAAATAGTAGGTGAGCTCACGGGGCTCAACCCTGACGAAGTTGCTAACACGAACCCTAGCAAGAGCCGTGCTTCGCAGAATCTACCACCGGATCGGAACGCGACCTACTGAAAAGATCCGGCGAGAAACTCAGTGGGCTGTGTCTGAGGGTTAATTTACTCGTCGAGCCCTTCGTCGCAAGTGACGGGTTCGACGAGAACGGTTACCGGTGCTTGAAGTACCTAAAAGCACCGTTGGTCATATATGCGGCTACTTGGTCCGAAACTAAGATTCCCTATATTATGGAGAACAGAAACTAACACATGTACTTTTAGACGTTTTATATATTTACATATTATAAAACACCTAGATAAAAAGCCAATAAGCCTGTTCTCCACACAAAAGTCAGTCTGAAGTAAAACCTAATCCTGCTAGTACTACTCTGCCGCAGGGTCAGTTATTAATAGAACTCTATTTTTACGATGTGTGGTATAACGGTGATGATAGAATAATTTCAACTAATTCCTCTCGGTGCTTTTATTATGTATCATTATTATGTATCGTTAGTGCAAAAAGTAGGCATAAGAATCTTTCCTCTTCAAGAATCTTGTCTTTTTATACCATCTTTTTTTGTCATACTTCAATTATGAACGACATTTAAAATTTTATCAGTATCAGTAATTACATTTTTATACGAACATTTCATAAACGAGCTATTATTATTCAAGTAACGTAATTTCTATCGTGAAAGTAGAATTGCGATCACAATCGCTTTAGCAAAACATAATAACTACCTTTCCTTCACATAAATACGAGCCTATACGAGAGTAACCATGTTTTACATTCGTCCGAAGTCCTCCTTCAAGTTTTGGGTTAAATATTGTCTTGTGGACTGATTTACATTGTGATTTATTTACACACACGTATAGACTGAAGACAGAGCTCTTGGTGAACTCTCAAATAGATGTGTTCAAATTTAACTCCGTACCCTTTTGTGAAGTGATTAATAATTAGACACTCGATTTATTTACTTTATAATTAACCGTGCAATACTTTCTATTAAATATATTCTTTTAGCAATCTCGGTCTAGTACACCTAAATGAAACGATAGTTTTATAAAAAATACGTTACTTTACTAAAATCAGGATCGATTTTTTTATTCCGTCCCTAATCAAAGGTGTCATTAGTACTATCGTCTGTCTTCGTTTCCGGAAGCTGTCTCCTAACACCCGGTATAGTTTGATTTAAATATTTAAGCGATTGCAACATACACTGCATGGCATGGTTTGTTGGTTTAAAATAATAACATTCTAGAGATAGAAGTGTGGTGCAGATGAAATGGCTCCGGGTTGTTTGTTAGATGCGGCCAATCAAAATGCTGCGCTGGTCCGTACTTTACGAGGATTTCTTGGTTTTTATTTTAGGGGTTTATATTGATGCACGTCATCAAGGAAACGTTACACAAAAACAGTCGACTAGAGCTAAATGACGGTCGATAAGTTTCTAGATTTGACTTACAAAATTAAATTATATACTTAAAAAAAAAAAAAAAATTAATACTTATAAATTACAGTGCTCTGAGGAATTGTTCGAGATGATACCGGCATCTCGTTTTTACCATCGCACCGCCCGCCACCGGAGTAGAGTTCATCCATACTACCTGGAGCCACTGCGGTCATCCACAGTGCGTTTTCAGAGGTCTTTTTTGCCACGTACCATCCGGCTATGGAATGAGCTCCCCTCCACGGTGTTTCCCGAGCGCTATGACATGTCCTTCTTCCAACGAGGCTTGTGGAGAGTATTAAGCGGTAGGCAGCGGCTTGGCTCTGCCCCTGGCATCGCTGAAGTCCATGGGCGACGGTAACCACTCACCATCAGGTGGGCCGTATGCTTGTCTGCCTACACAGGCAATAAAAAAAAAAACCAGACTAAATTAAATTAAGTTATTATTATTATTATTTTTTTGTTAAATTACTAAATTCACATAGTCTAATACTATAATATGTACTACTACTTGGAGTATTCCTAGTCGTATAGAATTTCAATTTATTCACTAAATTTGGTACTGAATTGCGTTTGTTGTAATTACTGACCAGATTCTGTTGTTCCATCGTGAAGAATCACTTCTACTAATGCCACACGATAGAGCAATTCGACTAAGGGATAGTGTACTAAGATTGCTACTAGGTACAAGGAAGACATGAAGAAGAAGTTCTGATAGATATGCTAGTTGATAGCTCAACAGAATCATAAAAGCTATACCCATTTAGAAAATTTTCAAAATGCTTCATTTCAGAAAAATTATAGGCCAATTTAACGCTTATTGATTTTTATTTCAAATACTAGACTTATAAAAAAGACTGACGTGCAAAATGATATTTATAGTAGTTAAAAAAAACTGCTGACTACGGTCCTGTACAAAGATTTTTCCTCCGGGAACCATGATACAGCTACACTTGATAAGCATTTTCTGTGAAACGCGCTGTGAATGTAATTTTACAAGCCATATATCGTTTCATATATTTGACCTCACAATTAATTCAATTTACGTGCTCCATCTACAAGGGATACGGACGAACTTGGGTATTCAAAGAGAACTCAAGCTAAAAGACATCTTCACTACATGCCTCCGAAGGATTTTGACGTTTTTTGATCTCATCACCAGAAAAGACGGACACAGCCTCAAGCACCTGAAGGTTACTGAGAAGATCAATTGACGAAGATTATGAGGCCGCGTCCTAATCAGATAGTTCAAATCCGCCTAATTCTTGATGAAGATGGCGTTATGCCAAGAAGAAGAAATTTATCAGATTCGTCCAAATTGCTGTAGTCCACGATTGAGCTTCCCTTAAATCTGGAAGCTGGGATTCCTTTGCGTTTGAATAATTTTCGGTGGTATTATTGATCCATACGAGCTTGCCACATACTTTTACGGTTTTTCACGGAAGCAGGGAGCTGGACAACAGAAGTAAGTATTAATTTCGGGGAGGATATTACTGCTATGAACAGCTCACAGCCCACCTGGTGTTAAGTGGTTACTGGAGCCCATAGACATCTGCGACGTAAATGCGCCAACCACCTTGAGATATAAGTTCTAAATTCTCATGTATAGTTATAGCGGCTGCCCCACCCTTTAAACCGAAACGCATTACTGCTTCACGGCAGAAATAGGTAGGGTGGTGGTACCTACCCGTGCGGATTCACAAGAGGTCCTACCACCATTATCATTGTGATTTCAATCGCTCTATTGTTCCCATGATATTCTCGGATAATAATCAACTCACAGTTGCGGCAATGTCTAATTTAATAAAAGCTGAATTACCTACAAGCGTCCATTTCCTAGTGGACAAAACACCCGTTGTATGTAATCTCATACGAGCTCGCAGATCGTTAGCAGCAGCATATGTGCTCATCAACGATAAAGGCATAATGTCGTATTTTATTCAGTCCTTCGCAAGTAATAGACATAATAAATATGTACTACTTGCACGATTTAATCTCGTGTTTGCTATAATCTGAAGTTTTGAAACGTGTCCACGAAAACAGTAAATAGTTTTAATTATGAATATTACTGTGTAATAAAAAACAAAAACGAAAAAATAATAATTGACATAATTTTTGGTTGTACAGCATAATGTTAGCCTATATAGATTGGAATCGTTCTGCCTGTTTCTGCTACGTATCAATAACCCGTCTATTTTGAATGGTGATAGTCTACAATACAATTAGATTCAATTCGTTCTCGTCTTTTAAATTGGGTGACCATTGACGAAGTCTCCGCTTCAAGCATGGCGAATATTGACGTACCTATTCACTACTATTAAAGTACCTACTTGGGAACTATCTGCCATACTACTGTAGTAATGCTATTCAAACATTCCTTTTAGTATATCACCTTTAACTGAATATACGGTAATTTGTAACCAGGAAGTGTTAGAAGGAAGTCATGCACTGAAATCTCCCCGTAATTCTAAAGTTTCGAAATGTCAAATAATTTATGAAATAACAGTAAATCGGTTTTACGTTTTCTAGAAATTGAAATAGTTAAAATCGGACCCAAGTCGAAAAATGAATGGTTCAAATTTGCGAATTAGTGAATCGCAGTGTGTCACGTTTGTTACTGTTACCTTTAGATTTTTCAGCAACTCCAACGACACAACTAAATCAATACTTACCCAGGAACCTTGATAAGATCTTTTAGAGCCGGGAAAAGTGAGTTCTGAAAATCCATTGTAAATGAGTACTATCATTTTAAGAACGTAATATGGATTGAATTTTAGTTTTATTATAAATTAACAGCTGTTTTACCCTTCAAGTTAAAACACGTGATTGATTCTTTGTAAAATTAGACAAAAGTGTGGTACCCACCCACAGTTAACCCCCAATGTGTACCCACCCATACTGACTGACATATGAGTCGACTATTATCAAAGCCGGCAATCTGACTTTTGGACAATGATTGGTAAATCAGAAAAACGAATTATCGACTTTATATTCCATTGGCAGTCACAAAACTCTTCGGAACGACATCTTAGATAACAGGTTAAGTATTAACCTTTATTTAATGCAGGTTTTGAACCGTATTCTTTGAAGGAGATGATTGTATTCAAATCAATCTGTATTGACATATCAATAAAAAACTTTTGTCCAAATGCACAGATTGATAATATACGACTCATATACAATGAATAAAAAAATAATTTTCAAAAAGCCCGAAAAATTTTCATTAAGACTTAAAGTTGATTGTATTCTTGTAGAAGAATGGATAGAAGTATGAAAAGTTTTTTCTCAGGCTAAAAAGGAAGAAAAAAAGGTAAAGGAGTCAGGTAAATAAAATTTAAAACCAAGGTTAAAATTAAACAATTGAGGTGACGATAAATAAACCGCATGACAACATATAGCGAACTAAACCGATTAAAATTTTAACAAAGTGGCAGCGTCAGTTGGAAAAATGCAAGCAACAGCCGCAGTCTGCACAAGGTTGGGTAAATAATAGAAGAGAAAGGATAGAGTTGGAAAGATCTATGAAACGAAGGAAACATTGATAACAAACACGGAAAACCGATGCTACTATTAAAGTGTAAATCTGTATATTAATAATATATTTATAAACTATTATTTATTACTCTAATATTATTTCTTATAATAGTATGTATATCTTATTTTTTCTAATAGTATGCAAAGTTTTTTTTTCGATCCTATAATCCTATTTGGATCCTACAATAATGAATCATAGACAAGCAAAGTCAATTCAACACCAAAAAAATAATAATTCCAAGACACAACTTATTACTGGTGGTAGGATCTCTTGTGAGTCCGCGCGGGTAGGTACCACCACCCTGCCTATTTCTGCCGTGAAGCAGTAATGCGCTTCGGTTTGAAGGGGCAGCCGTTATAACTATACTGAGACCTTAGAACTTATATCCCAAGGTGGGTGGCGCATTTACGTTGTAGATGTGTATGGGCTCCACTAACCACTTAACACCAGGTAGGCTGTGAGCTCGTCCACCCAACTAAACAATAAAAATAAAAAATCCTATAATGATGAATCATAGACAAGTAAAGTTAATTTAACGCCAAAAAAAAACAATTCCAAGACACAAAAACGGTTAATCGAAACGTCATTTTCACGGGCATTCACGAATTTTCGATTGTTCAAACATTCGAAAAATTCTAGAACGAATCGAAAATTAATACCGTATACCGTTCCATTGTTTATTGGGAGGGCTAATCGGATGAACGCTCGGCCGTCGGATCCCGGCGAATGAACGATGTTACCGCGTGTTCTGTGTACTTTTAATTGGAACGATTCTGTTTTTGTACCCCGATTCAGCGAGCGAAGATTATCGGGATTATCCCATTCGTGATATCAATGGAAACGTGACGGTGTTTATTGTGCGGATTCCTGAGAGGTTAATTGACTTTTGTGGTATCTCGTAAACCACTTTCACTAGTATTTTAGATCACTACGATAATTACGTCTCTTTTTTTTTGACAATCTGGCATTCCCCTCTATCCCAAAAAAGACTTCCGTGGCAATTGAACGCAAATATTAGAAGCAAAACATCGTCTTAAGTCTCGAATTTCGAAATCACCATATTATTATCAATCAACAGAATCTATGTTGTTTTAAAAATAGCGTTTGGTCCAAATGTCGGAATCCGTTTATTTAAAATTATATTGGCGTGATTTAGTCTACCACTGAACTTAGCTGCGGAGATAATAATTCTAGAAATCGCTGGTTTCTGTTCTATAATTAATTAGGTATATAAAATTTATTATTCTCTTTAGTTTCATTCATCATTCTATTTTTTATTGATATTCCTCAATACACAAACACACGATACTCTACCACATTACATACAGGATTTCAGTTCTAGGTATAAATGTTTTTCCCATGGTAAACGTGTCCGTACCAACAATACAAGAGAAAGTCCACGAAAGGAGCACGTTTATTTGAAATTTATTCATCAATACCACAAATAGTTTCCAAATCGAATATCTTCTTATGACGCTGTACTAATATCGATGTGAAAACAACAGGCGTCCAACTGACGGTCGCGTTCGGTTATCGGGCCTACTTCATTAACCCTCTCTCACTACATTTGAGTTTGGTTAATCGTTCGGAACGCCGAGTTACCGTTGGAATGACTAGGATTAGGCACAAGCCACACGCTTTAGTATTGTTACGGCGGTAAGAGTAACGTCATCTATCACCGAATATCCGAACAAATATCGAAGGGTCTAGTAACATCTAGAACGCTCGAGATGTACAACGCCATCTATTGTCAGATAGCGGAAACAAACAATACTAGACTTTGTGGAATATTCTCGATAATTCTAGGAATGTGGTATCGGCTATAAAAGCGTTGCAGAGATGGCACGCAGTCAATTAGTAATCGGAACTACTCGAAGCGAAACAGCGAACAGATCACCTGAAGCGAAGCGGAAGAATCGGATTGAGAATTTTAAGGTATTTGTGAAGTGTTTTGAGTGTTCTAAGTGATAAATACAGTTTTAAGTTGTACTTTGGTGGAACATTTATTTATCCCGAACCATAGCACGTAACAGTATCAATAAATATGTATAATGATACACTCGCCTATGTTTAGTAACACAGAGTACTGACTGTGGAACCTTTTTATTTATTTGTTTTCTCTACCTATTCGCTGGTAGCCTGATATAGCCTAAGGTAAGGGCTATTTCAGCTACGCCCCCACGGGTAGGTGACCTCACGAGCTCAACTTGAGATAATATGCTAACAATAGCCCTAGCAAGAGCAATGCTTCACAGAATATACTGAGAACTGCTGAGAAGACCCAGCGAGAAACTCAGTGGGCTGTGTCTATGAGTTAGTTAGAGGGATATCGTGTCGGGCTGCTTTGTCGAAGTAGCGTTCTGACGCTACCTTAAAATACTTACCTATTGGTTCTAAATTTAGATCGTCGTGAAGATCAACATTCCTCATGTACCATGGTGCTGCGACGGCTAACCTGCAGAAACGGGATCGGATCATCTGGAGAAAGTTTATGTGCACGTGGGTCGCGTGAGCGAACACTACGTTTGCATATGGAAGTGTGGAACATGATTATGCATAAAGATGCCATCCATAATCTGGAAATATCATTAGACGAAAATAATCATTCAGGTACTACTACTCAAAACCATAGTAGGATGTATTGTAAGGCGCACTGGTAGCTACCACCATTCTACCTATTTCTGCCGCGAAACAGTCGTTTCAGTTTGAAGAGTGGAAAAATACCCAGATAGTGCAAATAAGCTATCGCTAGCTATGTTTTGAGCTGTGTTTTGAGTCTTCGCTTGAAACTGGCGTTGGGGGGATGTGGCAGCTTATCGAAGCGGTGAGACAAACCTGTCTTACATTAATCGTAGTCCGTACCTTTTAATGGCTATAAGCAATGCCAGAGACACTAATAAACTTTGGCTAGTGTAAATAATTCTATTCGATTCTTGCTTGAAGATAAGCGCAGGAAGTACTGTGGTAACGAACTAAATAAAAACCGAATTCAAGAAGCTTTCTCTTGTAATTTGAACCATAACACGCACGAAATTAGGAATAACCAATGGCTCGGCAAAATTTTTATCGTTCTACCAACACGAGGAATGTGCGCGCATACATACACACCTAGCTCAATCCGAACGAAACTGGCAATTCGACAGAATGAGGGTATTTTCCATTTTGGCCTAGAATAACAGTGAACCATTAGCAGACGAGAAGTCAATGATACGTTACCAAATTAGGAGCGTCATTGGAAGGCAAATGAATATTTCTTTATCCATAGACTTTTTTTTTGGTACAGTTTTTCCTTATTAGTAAAAGCAAAGGGATCTAAGCCCATACAGCCTTGTCTGTTCTATATTATCCATAGACTGTGTTATTATAATGAACGCGCTGGAAATGGATCTTAACGTTAACTGTCAAACAGTCGTCTGTCAGGAAGCGTCCTTCTTATTTTTACCGCATTTTCAGGAAAACAAAAATGTTCCAACGTTACATTAAATTTGGTGCATTCATTTATTTATATTATATAGTTTCATGGTGTTAAAATAAAAGATTGATAAGTTGCGGTGTTTGCTTACTACACTTTTACAGACTGGTCTCACAGGCTAAGGTATCAAGTTGGTATTAAGGTGTGAATTCCGTTGCCAGACTTGAGAGATCGACTTTTCAGTTAGACAGCAGTAACAGCTTATCCATACTGAAAATAGGAGTAGGACTGTTTCGCGGATTTCTACCACTCGGCCAGTTCAGCTAACTTGATTACCTAGGGCACTTTAATATTATTTAATAAAAGAGTATAATATTATTTATTTTAGAGGATAAGACGTCCGGTGCATTCGTATATAGCGATGCACCGGTGTTCGAATCCCGCAGGCGGGTACCAATTTTTCTAATGAAATACGTACTCAAAAAATGTCCACGATTGACTTCCACGGTGAAGGAATAGCATCGTGCAATAAAAATCAAACCCGCAAAATTATAATTTGCATAATCACTGGTGGTAGGACCTCTTGTGAGTCCGCGCGGGTGGGTACCACCACCCCGCCTATTTCTGGCGGGAAGCAGTAATGCGTTTCGGTTTGAAGGGTGGGGTAGCCGTTGTAACTATACTGAGACCTTAGAACTTATATCTCGAGGTGGGTGGCGCATTTACGTTGTAGATGTCTATGGGCTCCAGCAACCACTTAACACCAGGTGGGCTGTGAGCTCGTCCATCCATCTAAGCAATAAAAAAATAAAAAAATAAAAGAGTATAAGTCATTAAAGTACGAATGTCATAGCAAGTAACAAACTTGATATTTTTCATTTTAGGATTATCAACATTTCAAATACTTTACAGTCGAGTGGTACTAGTGGTAGGGTTACTGTGAATAGGTGCGGGCATTTGCGTAATATTAATGCGTTCCTCATTGAATGTTTAGAGAAAAGCCCTTCTAAATTACAGTTAAAATATCGAATTTGTGCCTTGAGGTTAGTAGCAGAATTCAGATTGCAATGTTCACGAACTCCTGTGTCCTCCTCGATTATTTTAACAGTTGGAACAGCAGCCTTAGCGGCAAATGTTCCAATTCCATACAAATTTGAGTTAACTTTTACGTTAAAAAACTCTCACTAAGCACACTGTAGCCACTCAAAATGAAGCGTGCACAAAACCCTTTTGAGCAACAAAAGCCCTCAAACTAATTAAAAAAACACAAAAACCGATATGAAAAAACGGTAACCGATAATTTAATCGAAGACTGTTTGCTCCCGATCAATCAGTAAGCACAATTATATTAAACTCTCGTTTTCTAGACAATGACTTAAGAAGAAGAGAAACCGTAAATGGAAAATCGAATTCTCAAATAAAGAATTTGTAACGCGCTGATATAATATGAAATAACTATTATAAAAATAAGACATTCTTTTTTATAATTATTTAAGCAAAAAAACAAAAAAAACTATCTTTTTAAATATTAAAATATGCTTACTGATGTGAAGTGAACAGATCATTGAATCTTCGAGCCTTGAATACTCTTGAACCAAGCGTAAACGTTACGTATCATTAAGAATAACTTTCCAATCGAAAAAATCTTTAAAAATAATCAGAATAGGATGTTTTCAGTAAGACCTTTTTTTCCTACCTTATTCTTGTAACCTCGAGGGGTTATACTAGATTCCTCGGGCGAGGTGAGCTCAAGGGGCTCTAACCTGAGGAGGTTGCTAACACTAACCGTAGCAAGAGCAGTGCTTCGCAGAATCTACTACCGGATCGGAATCACGACCCACTAAGAAGATCCGGCGAGAAACTCAGTGGGCTGTGTCTATGGGTTAGTTTACTCGCCAACTGGTTCGACGAGAATGGTGACCGGTGCTTGAGGTATCTAAAAGCACCGTTAGTGGATCGGTAGGATCCAAAATGACTTGTTTAGGGTGACGTCGACTGTTTACCATTCGGTCCGCAGGATCGGGTATGTAGTTTCCGCGGCCACGACAAGAAGGTTTTCGTGTCGTGCCGCCGTCTCGAGGTGGCGTACTGATGCTGACTGAAGATACTTACTGATGAAGTCGAGTCCTCATGAACCACGGCTGTCATGCAAAAGCTGGATTGAATGATGAAGGGGTTTCAAGTTTGTGCGGCCCGCGTGAGCGAACATTACACTTGCACAGGTCATGACCGGGAGTATGTAAGCTTTGTAGAGTGTCACCTTATTGCGAAGGGACAATTTACTGCGCTTGCAAATCATCGGATAGAATATAAATGAGCTATCGTTTGTGATTTTTACAGCAACAAGAGTCCTCTCAGTCCACCTGGATGGTAATTGGTCGTGGTATTTGAATAATGATGGATATTATTAAGACGCTATAACCCTATTGTCATTATAAATAATTTTGTTGTCCATCTATAGCGCGCTTCCAGAGATATTTCTTGTTACGTACCATCGGGCTCTAGAATGGCGACGGTATTCCCACTTTGACATGTCTTACATGAGCAGTTTGATAGAACATGTCGCATTAGATAATGGTCATGAGCGAATGCGAGCACTCATCATTAAGTGATACTTTTATAAATACCAAAACCATTTCAAAGAAAATCTTAATCAATGTTAAAGAATATGTCTTGGATAGTTAGTGCAACATCGACCGGCAGCATCCCCCTTAAAGATCGGAAATTAAAGTCGCAAGCATTTCCCATCGCGCTGTAGAATAAGAAATCGTTTCGTTCGATTCCAGATTGTTCTCTCGTATTAGTCAGACCGATTGACTTCGAAGACCTTTATAAATTTATCTTGCGTGTTTTAATCAATTAGGCGCACTGCTAACTTGGCTGATTTATTTACGACGAATGAAGGTTAGCATTGAAAATGTCAATCCTATCTTTCTTACGTACTTCTTTTTATTTCAATGTTTTTTTATTTATTGTTTTGATGAGTGGACGAGCTCACAGCCCACCTGGTGTTAAGTGGTTACTGGAGCCACCATCCACCACCCATCTTGAGTCTTGAGATATAAGTTCTAAGGTCTCAGTACAGTTACAACGGCTGCCCCACCCTTCAAACCGAAACACATTACTGCTTCACGGCAGAAATAGGCAAAAAAAGGGTGGTGGTGGTACCTACCCGTGCGGACTCACAAGTGGTCCTACCACCAGTATTATCAGTGTCATTATAGACCAATAAATGAAGCTAACCTGCTGTCAAGTGGTTCCTCAAATCTCAAGGGGGTGGCGTAATTCAGGTCGTGGTGTCAGTAAACACATCAACAAATAAGTCGTAATATAAAAAATTGGGTCGTCACAACGTACATTAAATACTTAGAATACAACAATTATGTATGATCTAGTGCATCTTTAAGGATTTCTTTCAAGGCTCCTCTAGCTAACGTCCAGTGACTCCATCTACCGGTGACATTGAAGAACAGCGTTTGACAAACAACGCTTAACCCGCAGAACGCCGTGGGTCATTTAAGCTGATAACTCACAGATTAATGGCAAGTGATTTTTTAACCCTTTTGTAAATGCGACGGCAACTGAGCGAATGACAAATGACGTGTTTGGAATTCGACACGGACCGTACTCGTGGTATAACTTGGGGTTTTTTTATGAACTAGAGGTCCCGCAGTAGTCGAAATTCGACTATAATTAATTGGAATTGTAAGTTCGTAGTTGTACACTATTATGATTGTATTTTATACTTCTATAATCACAAATTTCGCCAAGGCTACTCTATAAAAAAAATCTTAATAAAGACAAACAATATTTAATCTATCCCAATTTGTCAGACGTCAAATCAATTAACAGACGTCAAGAACAAAAGTTTGACAATAAATAGTATACATGGGTGTGTGTGTCAACTACATGGTATGTAGTGTGTGTAATGTTCTTCTTATTGATATATTGTATCTTTTATGCATTATTTAAAAAAAAAAAAGCATTGTGCACTTCTTCTCTATATTCTCTATAAGTGTGGAAAATTTCATATTCCTCCGTCCGCGCAATTTTCGTAAAAAGGGATACAAAGTTTTTGCTTCACGTATTAATATATAGATACAATTAAAAATATTTCACTGATCACTACTTACTGATAATATAATATATGTATGCTAATACAATAGAATTGGGTAATATTTGCAAAATACACAATACAAGATATTTATTACGGCCTTGCCTATTCAAGTTAATAAAAAAAAAAAAGTTCGTGTTTGAAACTTAATCTTTATAAGATAAATTGAATAACTTTTTTTACAATTTTACATTACATTAATTCCACCGTGAATTGTGCCAAACAACAGTCTAGTTTTATTTAGAAACCAAATATGTCTAGACTCGTACGTTTCATTTCACACAGAACGAAATTGAGTCTTGAAAAAATACGAAATTTAACATTAAAAGTTGCTTTTATTTTGTCTACGGCTCGCCAAGAAAGTACCGAAATAGAATGGATTATTTGGATTCCAAGTCCTGAAATCTTGATTATGCTACATTTATGTATTTTATGGCGTGTGTTCTAGGTGGAGAGGGGGGTGTAGGGGAGGTGGGTGTAGGGGAGGGGGGTGTAGGTGAGGGGTATAAGGGAGGGCAGGGGTGTAGGGGAGGGGGAAGGGGGGTTGCTCTCACAAACTCTGAGGTAACGTTCCACCACTGGTCACTGGAACAAGGTCTATCCTCACAACCTAGTCCTAGAGGCATCAATAGTCAATTTTCAGAGATTTTTTTGCCACCTGCATACTTACTCCCTATCGATCTCCACTTCCTTCTTCGAACAGAGCTTGAAGAATACTTAAAGAACTTAAAATTGCTATATCATTTTCTTATAGTAACAAAATTTCTCATTTTTAACCGACTTAAATAAAAGAGAAGGTTCTTATTTTTATGTGTCTTACCTCAGAACTTTTTCTAGGTGATCCGATTTTGAAGATACATTTTATTTCTGAAAGCGGATACTTCTCATATGTTCCCATTTAGATTCAGAATCTGTCCAGTAGTTTTTGGATTATCCTTGCATATATTAATAATAATGCATATTGTACGAGTATATGCTAATAATTTCAAATATTTAGTGGACTTAGACTACACTACTGATATTCTCATTCTATATTGTCGAAGTCGGTTTTCATTCTTGGAATCCAAACATAAGGTTAAGCACAAGATTTTCGCACATCGCCCATAGAACTACAAATCTAATAGAGTGGCCCCTCGTAAAATAACTTTGAGTACACGCCGCTCCTAAATTTGTATACACAGTCCGCCAGTTTTTCGTCATTGTAATGCCGGCCGGTATTATCTCGCCTCGAATTGTTCATCGGATTGTGATTGATCGTTTTACGAGAGAAACTTTGGCGAGCCCCCAGGCTAGTGAACTTTTAGTACGAATTCCTAGAGACATATTTCATATTTGTTTGTTTATAATTGGAATAACCCGTTTCAAAGGATCTTTTGGGGGCTTTTGTAAATGCGGAGGAGTGCTAGAGTACTTGTTTTTTTTTATTTTTTTTTATTGCTTAGATGAGTGGACGAGCTCACAGCCCACCTGGTGTTAAGTGGTTACTGGAGCCCATAGACATCCACAACCTAAATGCGCCACCCACCTTGAGATACAAGTTCTAAGGTCTCAAGTATAGTTACAACGGCTGCCCCACCCTTCAAACCGAAACGCATTACTGCTTCACGGCAGAAATAGGCAGGGTGGTGGTACCCACCCGCGCGGACCCACAAGAGGTCCTACCACCAGTAAACCACTTGTCCATACAACTTAAATTTTAGATTTGAGATATAAGTTCCGAGGTCTCAGTATAGTTACAACGGCTACCCCACCCTAGGACCCTAGGTCCGCACGGGTAGGTACCACTAACCCGCCTATTTCTGCCGTGAAGCAGTACTGAGTTTTGCTTTGAAAGGGGGGGCTGTGAGCTCGTCCGCCCATCTAAGCAATAAAAAAAAAGATCATAGTTGATAATTGTGTTAATTAATGCATGAATGCGTAAAAACGGAAAACATTGCAAATGAGGAAAACAAAATGAATAATAGAATTAATGCTAAAGGTTTTTTATTTTTACGTTTCAAATTATTTGCAATTACAATCACGTACTTGTGAAAAAAAAATTGCATTTTATTTCACAGTTTATGATTGTTATGTGGTGATACCATATAACGCAGCGGAAGACGTAACGTGGGACGCCCCTTGGCTAGGTGGTGCCATGACCTCCGCACGGTGGCCGGCAAGAAGTGGATGAGGAGAGCCGCAGACCGGGCTCAGTGGTGTGGATTGGGAGAGGCCTATGTCCAGCAGTGGACGACTGTGGGCTGTTGATGATGATGGTAATTATGATGATGATGATGATACCATATTTTGTTCAACTTTATATAAGTTACTAATAAAGAAATAAAGAAACATGCGATTGTTCTATTGACAATTATCATGCATAGTTGCAAAATTGTTTTACCAAAGTAGGTAAAATCAACTTAGAATAAATGGCGTAAGATTGATTTCATCAAATAGCCCGGTTCAATATTTTTGTGCAACTCACAACGAAATATGACCCCCCTACAATAACCTCTTCAGGGGTGAATTTTTTTATTACAAAAAACATGAATTTAATTTATTGCGTTTGTTCATTTAATATTAAAAATAATTTCAAAGAGTGAAATAAAATAAAAAATACTGACTTACATTAAACAAACAGTCCACATATCTGAACAATTAAGCGTAGAATTAAATACTAATTAATAATACATAAATAGCTTTAAAAAAAAATACACATATGTATTCATTCATTCACTTAATGTCCCTGAAGAGGCTAATATAGAAAAATGTACGAAAACGCCTGACATTATTCTTCGAGTTTAATACGTGTTAATTTTGTCATAACTTACAAAGCGCAAGGCCCCGATTCGTTGTAACAACTCACATCGGTTTCTTTGTCAAGAGCATCATGTTAATCTGCAGCTCTGTTACCTTAAACAATTTGTTAGAGTGACGTAAGCACAGTACTAGTTAGAATAAGTTAATTTTCCGATGACTCACGCGTATTACAAGGCGCCGTAAAACGATCGCGTGCGCCATCTTGCGTGCGGTGACGTCACTTTTACTGGGGCGCACATCGCGTACTCCCGGGGGAAAAATAAAACAAAGTGTTAGAAGATTGTTCTGGTACTGTACGTGTAATGATAATCTGTACGGAATCTTATATTTTGACGTTGTGAAGGGTAGAGTTAAAGGGAACTGTCAAAAAGGGGACCAGTTGAAAAAGCGTCTGGCTGTGAAGAGAAAATTACAACTCAAAAATCCTAAATCGCGCTAGCGTTGCCTATCGTGTGATATTAATGTAGCAGCTGTAAACGGAATGCCCTGTAGAGTTAAAAAAAAAACGTAACTTTTCGCGCTATCTTTGAAATGTCACCACTAGCTACAGTGGCGCCACCCTAATTAGTCACTTTTCGACAAACACTTTTTCATACGAAGAGTGTGTGCTTACCCTACTACTATACTTAACTCTAGAGAGTGCACTCCATATATATTTTATGTAATTTTCTCGAACCGGATCTTCTCAGTGGGTCGATTCTGCCAAGCACGGCTTTTGCTAGGGTTCGTGTTAGCAACGTCGTCAGGTTTGAGCCCCGTGAGCTCACCTACTAATTAAGGTACTGCTGAAATAGCCTCTAAAGGATATCAGCTTAGGTAGGGAAAAAAAAAAGGGTATAGCCCAAAACACGTCATTACGGATCCTCCCGATCCATTAACGGTGCTTTTAGGCACCACAAGCACCATCTCTTACGACGTAGGGCTCGACGAGAGAATTAACCCATAGACAGAGCCCACTTAATTTCTCGCCGGATCTTCTCAGTGGGTCGCGTTTCCGATCCGATGGTAAATTCTGCGAACCACTGCTCTTGCAAGAGTCAGTGTTAGCATCACTCCGGTTTGAGCCCCATGAGCTCACCTACTAGCTACGGTTACGCTGAAATAGCCTCTCAAGGCTCAAGCTTAAGTAGGAAAAAAATGGGCATATTTACGATCACAAATATCATAAAGAATTATATGAAAACGATAGTTGAAGTCGTCGTGGCCTAAGGGATAAGACGTCCGGTGCATTCGTAGCGATGCAACGGTGTTCGAATCCCGCAGGCGGGTACCAATTTTTCTAATGAAATACGTACTTCACAATTGTTCACGATTGACTTCCACGGTGAAGGAATAACATCGTGTAATAAAAATCAAACCCGCAAAATTATAATTTGCGTAATTACTGGTGGTAGGACCTCTTGTGAGTCCGCACGGGTAGGTACCACCGCCCCGCCTATTTCTGCCGTGAAGCAGTAATGCGTTTCGGTTTGAAGGATGGGGCAGCCGTTGTAACTATACTGAGACCTTAGAACTTCTATCTCAAGGTGCGTGGCGCATTTACGTTGTAGATGTCTATGGGTTCCAGTAACCACTTAACACCAGGTGGGCTGTGAGCTCGTCCACACATCTAGGCAATAAAAAAATAAAAAAGAAGATATTATTAAACTATACCTACTTAAATTCGTTTTATTTTTTTCATCAAAATTATTTTAATAACGCTTTAAATCTGGCTTCAACTGTAATATTCACACGTTCCTAAGCGTGGCAGTTTTTGATTATACCATACGAGTTGATCCATTGACTTAAAAAAAAAGTGGTATCACCATAAAACACAACGCCACGAGGTCGTTTAAAAATGCATGAACATTCTCTTATATCGATCGTATACCAATAAAGATCGTTGTATTATTCAAATAGTCGTCTGCAGTAGCTACACGGTCAATACTAGTCTCCCCTTAGAGTTGTGAACAAGCAGACGGGACGCAAGAGGCACGATTGCAAGAACTGCTCCCGCGGGACCTACTTGGCGACACAATGCAGAGAAAACAGTAGGGAAACTGTTCGGTTCAGTTGAATTTTTTTTTTTTATTGCCTAGATGTGTGGACGAGCTCAGAGCCCACCTGGTGTTAAGTGGTTACTGGAACCCATAGACATCTACAACGTGAATGCGCCACACACCTTGAGATATAAGTTCCAAGGTCTCAGTATAGTTACAACGGCTGCCCCACCCTTCAAACCGAAACGCATTACTGCTTCACGGCAGAAATAGGCAGGGTTGTGGTACCTACCCGTGCGGACTCACAAGAGGTGCTACCACCAGTAACCAGAAAATTAAAATTCATCGCCGTTTGTAAGCTTGTTTGATTGATGATTCTACATCAAATTTCGTCTGTGTGCTTAGTGCGAGTTTTTTAACGTTCTCGATAGCGTAAAAGTTAACTCAATTTTTTATGGAATTGGAACGTTTGCCTACGTTGGACGTTAGGGGCGCTGTTCTAACTGCATACAATTTGAGTTAACTTTTACGTTTTTATTTTTATTTTTTATTGCTTAGATTGGTGGACGAGCTTACAGCCCACCTGGTGTTCAGTGGTTACTGGAGCCCATAGACATCTAGAACGTAAATGCGCCACCCATCTTGAGATATAAGTTCTAAGGTCTCAGTATAGTTACAACGGCTACCCCACCCTTCAAACCGAAACGCATTACTGCTTCACGGCAGAAATAGGCAGGGCGGTGGTACCTACCCGTGCGGACTCACAAGAGGTCCTACCACCAGTGATTACGCAAATTGTAATTTTGCGGGTTTGACTTTTATTACACGATGCTATTCCTTCACCGTGGAAGTCAATCGTGAACATTTGTTAAGTACGTATTTCATTCGAAAAATTGGTACCCGCCCGCGGGATTCGAACACCGGTGCATCGCAACAACGAATGCACCGGACGTCTTATCCTTTAGGCCACGACGACTTCTAACGTTATCGAGAACGTTAAAAACTCGCACTAAACACAGTGAACTATTAAACTAGAGTATGGCTTATTTATGGAGTGATGCTTCGGAATAGCATCTGACGATAATCAAGTGACCATGAAACGATCCTAATGTTATACATACATACATATCCTAATACAATTATTTTCATGATTCTCGCAGTTAATTTTCAAATTTGCGCAAGTTTTACGGGTAACTAAAATTTTAAATTTGAAATCTTTTCAATCTCGTAATACGCGAACGAAATCAAACTTAAATTTTTCAAGCTATCTCCAGCGCATAATAATATTAGAAATAGTAAATAATTTTCATGGAAATATTGTCAAGTGTTAGAAATACAGTCAAACCTGGGTAAGTGAAAACTGGATAAGTGAGAAAACTCTATAAGTGAGAGTAATAGCCAGGAACCGTCATTTTAAGCTCTCAAAACCTCTATTAGCGAGAAACAGAAACCTCTGTAAGAGAGAGTCGTTTTTTTCCTCATGGACCTCCGTAAGTGAGACTGCTACTTCTTCTACCTCTATAAGCGACAGTCGAGCTTTATTTATTTACATTATTTAGGAGGAACAAATGAAAAAACAAATTACAAATTTAACATCTGCTATTTTATGACTCATTCTTAACTTTTGTGGAACTTTCTTACATTGTTTTTGTATTGTTTTCTCGTCAATATTGAACCTATTCTATTTTGTGGAATTAAATAACGTTGTTATATTATCGCATTCTTTTCGAGTGGACACGTGTGCCTCTGTACCGTCCTGTTTGTCGGACTTACTCAGTTTATCGTTAATCAATTGCGAAGGAAAGTTCTGTTCTGCATCATATCAAAACGGAAAATTAAAGTACTGTCATTAAGTGATAAACTTAAAATAGTGAATGCGTTTGAATCCGGAAAATCGCGAAATGAAATTCAGAGGGTGCATTAGCGAGAAACTCGGGTTAGTGAGAAACCTCTATAAGCGAGAATGAGATTGTGCTCCCTTGAACTCTCGCTTATCCAGGTTTGACTGTATATAATTAAGGACAGAACACACATTGCCATCTGACTTCAGATTTACATACACTCCCTCTATGGACTATGGGAAGCAGAGACTGATATACAACATACTGGTGGTAGGACCTGTTGTGAGTCCGCACGGGTAGGTATCACCGCTCCGCCTATTTCTGCCGTGAAGCATTAATGCGTTTCGGTTTGAAGGGTGGGGCAGCCGTTGTAACTATACTGAGATCTTAGAACTTATATCTCAAGGTGTCTGGCGCATTTACGCTGTAGATGTCTATGGGCTCCAGTAACCACTTAACACCAGGTGGGCTGTGAGCTCGTCCACACAACTAAGCAATAAAAAAAAATTAAAATAAAACTCATATAAGTTTAGATGAATAGATTTAAATGCGTTACTGTTATCTTTATCTTGTAGTACATTTTCCCTTCGTCAAGAACGAGCCGAACTAGGGAATATACGTGCCGCCGCGATTCCCCCTCCGGGCAAAAAATATAGAGAAAACAGTCTTTAAGTCGAAGCAATAAAGCACATTATAATAATCGTTTTACAAAAAGACGAACAGAGAACGAGGTAATTTAATTGATGACGTTCCATGTTCAAAAATATGGTGCGATCGTTTGTCGAATTCTAAATTTGAATGAACAAAGGTAGTTTGGTTTTATTCGTGAATATTCGTTCAAACTAATATTATTCTAAATGTTCTTGTACATATTATTTTTAAGGTTTTTTTCTGTCTTCAATTAACCGCGCCTATTTCTGCCGTGAAGCAGTAACGCGTTTCGGTTTAAAGGATGGGGCAGCCGTTGTAACTATACTGAGACCTTAGAACTTGTATCTCAAGGTAGGTGGCGCGTTTACGTTGCAGATGTCCATGGGCTCCAGTAACCACTTAACACCAGGTGGGCTGTGAGCTCGTCCACACAACTAAGCAAAAAAAAAAAAAAAAATTACATAAGTTTTTATATCTTCTTTATGTGTTTCTTGTTTTATAAGTTTTTATATCTTCTTATTAGGTATATTGACAATAAAAAAATGTCATTCCAGATCGTATTTTTTTAAATGCTTGCATTCACAGTGCGTTCCAGGGTTCTCACTAAAGATGTATTACCACCATACATTAAAACCAACTTCTTTCCGTGGGATCTACATAGTGCTACGGCAAGTTCTTCTTCAACTAAAGATAGACGAGAGCTTTCAACATTAGGCAACGGCTTTCTTATAACCCTCGCGACGCTGACGTAAGCGACGGGGACTATTCACCATTAGATGGGTCATAAACTACCTCTTCTCTCTACATGCATACTTTGAATTCAAGATGGATGACGCATTACTTGTTGTGATGTTTATTACGTACGATTAGCAAATAATATCACCAAAATGAATAAATAGAATTTGCACAAATGGCTGAAGAATATACACGCCATCGGCTAATTGTTAACTGTTCTCACCGAGATGTAAACCTTGCCTCTAAAAATACCCAACGATATTTTTTTAATTTTCCCCCACAAAAATGAATAATGGGGCGTATAAATATTTCGATAACTACTCAAAATTATACTAATCTTAGACATATATCACTCCCCTCGTTGCTTCGGGGTGAAATACGTTAATAAGCCATTTCATGAACAAATTTTATCGCAGACAATTTTGAAACGTAGCGCAATTTTATTTACAGAAAATACGCAGTCGACTTTCGAGTGGTCCTGATTAAAACCATCTTCAGGAAATATTGGAGCGAAACGAAATGAACCTAGTTTTTGAAATTTCACGTATCGGAGTACACGTGAGTCAGTGGAATTTATTGGAGTGGCCGTACTTGATTTTGCGTTGAGAGAAATATACTGATTTTACCCATAGAGGCGCTTTATAATTGTAGTCAACGTTAGGGCTAGTCTGGGAATCTTTGACAGTTTCGGACTATTATAGAAGATACGTTTAAAGAACTTCTGGATGTAGATGTAGATATAGATACAGATATAGATAGCGAACAAAGGCTACAGTTGTCCGAGCACCTCCAAAGAAAAAATAAGATCTAACAACTCAAGACCAGCTGCTTCGCGAATGAATCTACTACCGGAACGGAATCGTGACCCGCTGAGAAAATCCGGCCAGAAACTCAGCGGGCTGATGCATGGGTTAGGTTGCACGATGAACCCCTTGCCGAGCTCGACGAGTATGGTCACCAGGGTCCCTAAGTCAGCTCCTAATCCCGCCGGATCTGATAGATTCGTAAGGACATGTCTAGGGCGTCGACGGTGACTTCACGCGACCTCTCTATTTAATACACACTTATTTCTCACGCACATTATAGACAGGGGAGGTACCTAGTTAAATTTGATTTGCTTGGAACGACAAAAAACTTTTCTCAAAACTGAAAACCCCTAATGGTGTTCGCCATTAAGCATTCATCGATTCCTAATCTATCTTCCCCATTTAATTGCTCTTCTCCTTTCGTTGTTTTTTCTGTAAAAAAATCGAGAGTTCGTTTTACTCCAGATTTATTTAATCGATTATAACGAATCGTAAATCTTATAGATAGTCGTGGCTTGAATCTGATTTATTTGAAAGAGATAGTAAATTTTCAAAGTTTCGTTTCAAAATTTAAAATATTATAAATGAAAAAAAAACCGTTTTGCTGTTTCTTGTTTAAGGTCTTAATACTTTCAGGTCAGGGGAAGGGCTTGAACATTATTTCGTTATCGCAATCGGTCTAGGTCAACCCAGGTCTCGGTCAGTTGTTTCCATCTTTGCTGTCACACGCAACTAAGTTTGATTGAGATGACCCACTTTTCGTTTGTCCTAGGGGTTTAGGAGTCGATTTTAGGTCAGAAATACAAAAGAAAGAAATACAATTAATACTATGTACTTACCATATTATTATATTGCAATTGACGATCGCCTATACGAGTATATCTATGTGTATATGAGCAAGAAATGGAGTATTCACATATCTTTCAGACAATTTGTGTTATAAAATTGTTCAAAAAGTTCTTAACTACGTAATGAAGTGTCATTTTGACGTTATTTTCGGAAATATTTCCAAATTTGACAGTGAGGCCTCTTATATAAAAAAATACAATTTCAAATTAATGGATGGATATGCGTATCCTTATCCCGGGTCGTTTACACCCATGCCACCCATGGAGGGCAACTATCCCGACCATGGGGATGGAATGGGGGTATACTATGACAATATGAATGATGGAGCCGAGAGGAGGTTAGCTTATGTATTACTCTAGTACCATACCGTGTTTGTCATCACCAATCTTAAGATATTTTAATTTCCACTTTTGGAAAAACTTAAACTATTTGAAATATAAAAACACAATCAGTTAACCGAAAATTTCAAGTTTGCATCAAGTTTTTAAACAGAATAAGTTATTTTTTTTAAGCTAGCATTGGCTTACCTGAATGGTATTTCTCCAAATACAAGTACAACAATAAACAAACATAACAATTATGCTTTACAACTCTAAGCATTAAAACTGCAATAAAAATCATTAGATAGTAGCAATATACATATAAGCATATTGAAAACTAAACTAATTGTTTCCAGAGATAATGAGGTATTAAAGAAAAGAATCAGTGTGCTCTCAGTCACAATTGAATTTAATTGAATTAACGGATTACTTTTCCGAGTTAAAAATGGGAGGTAGATCGCAATTATCCAAGCTACTAGATACATTTTTCTTAAAACTAGTAAAACCTCTACAGGCGCAGTCGTTCAAAGCATCGGTCACGCAAACGCCAGACGGACAGATCTAGAAGCAGCCAGAGATCGAAATGTCGTTCCAAATCACGATCCCAATCGAACTCTAGGTCTCGGTCGTTATCGCGAACGAGAACGGTCAGCAGGAGTGCATCGGGAAGCAAGAAGGATTTGAAACTGAACCAACCTGGATTCTGGGATGCGTTCAAAGTTTTGTATTTAACACGTGAGTTTTTTTTTAATACGCTTTTATTAGCTTCAGACGTATGTACATATATGTTTGTAACGGAATCTTTGAACATGATTTTGACCCCCTTCAAAACGTCGGATTAACTCAAAATTTGGTATACTTATTAAAGACCGATGACAATTTAATATTTAAAAAAATGAAAAATAAATAATAGTTTAAAAAAACTAACAAAATACGCTATTATAGAAATTCCAACTAAAAAATCGAAAATTTTAATAAATTTGAATTTAAAATTGTGTAAGAAAAAATTATTTTATTGTAAAAGAGCGTGGGGTGCTTTTCAGTATATTATCAAAATAACCCTTCTAATCATATCTGTTCATAAAATATTTATAAATACTGATACCATGCACCCCACGGTTTTTTACAATAAAAACATTTTTTCTTACACTATTATTAATTCAAATTTATTTTCATATTTTTAGTTGGATTTTTCTATAAAAGCGTATTTTGTTACTTTTTTTAAACTACTTTTTATTTAAATATTTGGTTATTTATTTCAATATTTGGATTATTTATTTATTGCTTAAATGGGTGGAGCTATGAACCAATAATGCGTTTCAGTTTGAAGGGTGGGGCAGCCCTTTTAATAACTGATACTTAGAACTCACGTATCAAGGTTGGTGACAACATTTACGTTGTTGATGTCTACGGGCTCCAATAACCACCTAGCATCAACCGGGCCGTGTGAGTTCGTCCAAGCGATTATGCAAAACAAAAAATGTTTTTTTTTTTTTTTTTTTTTTATGATTGAAAGGTTACTGGTGGCCCGAAGGCCTTTCCAGTTTCACCAGGACAGGTGGGCGAGCAAAGGCTCAGCCAAGAGGGGTGGGATTTGCTAACAACTGCCCGAGCGCCTCCGAAGGAGACCTAACAACTCAAGAGCAATTGTTTCGCGAATGAATCTACTACCGGATCGGAATCGCGACCCGCTGAGAAGATCCGGCGAGAAACTCAGCGGGCTGATGCATGGGTTAGGTTGCACGTCGACCTCTTTGTCGAGTTCGACGAGTACGGTTACCGGGGTCCCTAAGCCTGCCCCTAGTATTAGAGCTGAAGGCATCTAATGCAAAGGTTATTGGATCTGATGGATCCGTAAGGACGTGTCTAGGGCGTCGACGGTGACTGGCTCCTGCATGATCAGGATTCGGGGAGTAGTCAGCGGCGGCAACGATAAGGCGATTATCATGACGCATAGCCTTATCGAAGTATCGTTCCGACGCTGACTTCATGTATTTCCGAATTGATTCGAGGCCCAGGTCGTCGTGTAGGTCAACGTTCCTCACGAACCACGGAGCCCCGACAGCTAACCTGCAAAAGCGGGATTGTAGGGATTGGAGGGTGTCTATGTGTGTGCGGGCCGCGTGAGCGAACACCACACTCGCGTAAGTCATGACGGGCCTTATGCAAGTTTTGTAAAGTGTCACCTTGTTCCGAAGGGACATTTTACTCCGCTTACAGATCATGGGGTAGAGTCTACCGAGAATAAACGCGGCACGGTCACGGACTGATTTTATATGCGGGCGGAATGTCATCGATGCATCCAGGGTAACGCCCAGGTACTTGACCTTCCTGGCCCAGGGTATGGGTTGTCTAAAGAGAGTAATCGGGGGTGTGAGATTCCTCCTCCTAATCCGGGAGGAAATCCGTGTGGAGCTTCCCCTCTGAAATAGCACCGCAGTACTTTTCGCTGGGTTGATGTCTATGCGCCATTTTCGGAACCACTGTCCTAGGGCTAGGGCTGCGCTCTGAAGCTTCTTCGCGATTAGGGACTTATTTCTACTAGAATAGTAAACAGTCGTGTCGTCGGCGAATAAAGCTAAATGGGTCGGCGGCGACCGGGGAATATCGTTGACGAATAAGCTAAATAGGAGGGGTGAGAGGACAGAGCCTTGCGGGACTCCAGCTGTGAGAGGTCGTGGGGAGGAGCGGGTTCCCTCGACTCGATATCGAAAAGAGCGGTTCGACAAGAAGTCCCGTATGATGAGCACGAGACTATCCGGCACGCCCATGTTGAATAGTTTGAAAATCAAACCATTGTGCCAGACTTTGTCGAACGCTTTTGCGACGTCGAAGAAGAGAGCTCCCGTGTATAACGGTTTTGGTCGATTAAGCCCCACAAGAATGTGCTCCGTGAGGCGGTGCACCTGTTGAACGCATGAGTGATTTGTACGGAATCCGAATTGTTCATCGATAAGAATGCCCTTGGATGAGACGAAGTCTCTGAGGCGTTTGTAGAGCAGACGCTCATACAATTTGCCTAGAGACATGAGGAGGCTAATCGGGCGGTAGCTCGTCGGATGATTTTTTGGTTTACCGGGTTTATGTATGCCGATAACGTCCGCTTCTTTCCACACCGCGGGAAAGATACAGTTCGCCATAGCGGCATTGAAAATAGATGCCAACATCACGATGAGTTGGACGGGTAGAAGTTTAATAACGCGGTTGGATATACCGTCGGAACCGGGAGCCTTGCGAGGACGTAGGTCTTTGATCAAGTCTTTAACTTCCATCGGGGTGACGGGTGGTAACGCATCAGAGGGTGGCAAGGAGGCTCTGCGTTCTACCTCACTGTCTACTAATTCTACATGAACAGGGTCCACGGATTGAGTGCTGGGCGTGCACTGGGTTTGCAATGTATCGGCCAGCAGCTCTGCTTTTTCGTCATCATCGAACGCCGCGAGTCGGCCTGAGGGGCCTACGAGGGGGGGCATAGTTACTACCGTATCCGATTTGAGAGTACGAGCTAAGCGGTAGTAAGACCTTTGAGAGGGCGCGAGTCCTTCTAAGAAATCAGACCATCTGGCATCTCGGACTTCGGTGATGCGAGACTTTACGTCGCGTTGTAGGGCACGCATTCGAATACGATTTTCCGCGGTAGGATACCTATCGTACGCACGGATCGAGGCGTTCTTAGCTCTAAGGAGTTCCCTAATATCGTCGGGCAATTTGAAGCGGTGAAGGAAGTCCTCCGCTACAACTTGCTTCGATGACCTATCTAATGTCGAGGTGATGTGTGACGTTACGATGTCTATGGCTTCAGCGGTATCCTGAGGAGACGGGATAGAGTCCGGACTAAACGGAAGCGATGGTGGATCAGATTCAGCCAGGCTGATGCCCAGCGTGTGCCAATCCACCACAGTCCTCGTGACGGGAACGGAATCGGGAGCGCGACCGAGCTTCATAACGACGGGACGGTGGTCTGAATCTAACTCTGAAACTACTTCGATCGAGTGTAAGCGCAGAGTTACGTTTTTTAATAACGCTATGTCGAGTATATCCGGGCGATGCGCGATATTTAGCGGGTAGTGAGTCGGGGTTAGCGGAGCGACGATATCGAAGGCGAGATCATCGACTAACGCGTCAAGCCGCCTGCCATTCGGGGTTGTGGTGTGTGAGTTCCACCTGATGTGTTTACAATTTAGGTCGCCCGCCAGAATGACAGAGCTCCCCATACCGAGCAGCGCCTCGATATCACTGCTTAGAACGATCTTATCCGGTGGAAGATAAACGGACGCGATAACGATCGGCGCGTGTCCCGTCAGTGAGATTCGGCACACTGATGCTTCGATATTAGCGAGCGCGGGAGGATCGAGCGGGACGCAATGCAGGGCTCTTCTATAGTAAATGACGGTACCACCACCACGGGCAGAGAGCCTGTCGTTCCTGACCATGTTATAGTTCGCGATTTTAGGGTCACGGCGCGCGGGCTTAAGTAGGGTCTCCTGCACTAAAAAGATATCAATTTGGTGGTCACGCAAAAAGTCAGAAACCTGATCACGTTGATTTGCGAGACCGTAAGCGTTAAAAAATCCTATCGTTACGGATAGGGGCTTTATTCTACTTATATACGCCATTGATTACCGGCGGAGTGAGGGGAGGACGTACGTATTTAATGACGCGTATACGTCGGCGTATTCCTGCACAACGGCGATAAAGTGTTGTGCAGTGGAGGCAGCGCGAATGGCGTCGCCCAAAGCGTTAACGCGCTCAAAGTTGATCGACTGAAAGAAGTCGATCGCTAAAGCGAGATTGTCGGACGCGGTCGGAGGGCAAGTCGCGGGAGAGGGACGAGTCGCGGGGGCGGGACGAATCGCGGAGGAGGGAGTTGTAGCCGTGTTCGTGTACGGCAGCGGTTTTGCCCAGGCCGAGACACTGGGCACCGCCGCCGGAACGAACGCTGGCTTAGCCTGCGACGCAGAGGGTGCCGAGGCTTTGATGTCTGGGCCGGAAGCTCGGAGGCGGTTTTGGCGGGCGACGCGGCGATTTATTTTAGGGACAAAAAATGTACTTTCGAAATCAACCCATGGATTCAAGTGGATTTTGGAGACTTAAATAAACCACGATGTGAACAATTCTGATGGTAGAGGCGTTGACGTGAAAGAATAACTCAGAGTGTTGGTACAAAAAATACTAAAAGAATTTAACCAATCGATGTAATAGTAGCGTGATCTTGAATTCGACAAATTCAGATATGTGTTCATTCTTCCCAAAAAATCTCTTAATACGATTTTACTTTTGCGATATCATTGTAGCGAGCAAGCACAAAAACAACACGCCGAAATACTTGGCAACGAAGAAACGCCAGGACCGCATCAAGGAGCTGATGAAGAAGGACGGACTGGGCTCAAAGCGATGGTTACTGTACCCTCGGAACGCGATCCGCAGTGAGCAGGACGTGGTCTGCCGCGAAAACTGCGACCAGAGAATCAAAGTTGACGGTGATTACTTGAGGAAATGCAAGAAGAAGAAGAAAATCGATCGCGACGCGCCAATAGCGAAGCTGAAAAGATGGGAACTGCTGTTTTATGAGAAATTGGGATTCATTCAAGCAGTTTAAGCTTCGTAAATGTTTTTGTACGTTTGTAAGTTGTTAATTATATATTTGTAGTAAATGTATTCTTCTTGTTTTGTTGATTTTCGTAACAAACATTTTACCAGAAGTGTGTTTTAATTGATTTGAAAACAGCTCATCGCATATAGTTGTAAAAAACAATATACTGACATCTGTTCTGATGCTGGAAGCCGTTTCCTGATGTAATTAGTCAGATGTTAAGAATATGTGATTAATATTTCAAAATGATTCGTGAACACTACTGGTGTGCTCACCCAACTTAATACAAACTAAAAGCTATATTGCACCTATAACTTCTACCTGAGGGTGAATTGTTCTGAGAATGTAGTAAGTTATGTGAACCTCAAACTAAAGATCTAGGTATAATAAAAGTAAAGACCGTGCAATGTAACTAAATGTAACTCAATTAACACGTTGTTTCTTAAACAAGTCTCCCAGCACCAAAACAACTAGCTTTCCCTAAAAAATAACAATAACACAACGAGTCGTTGATAACCAATAAACAAAAAAAAAAATGAATATCGGATGGCAAACATTGGTGGAAGAGCTTACTGAATTATTTTTTCTCTACCTCTAAACACGTGTACAGAGGAATATTTTTCGCTTGTGTAAAGGCGAATTCTTTCGAAGCCGGAGACAATTTTGAGCCCTGTTTACCTAAATACGTGTCTGTTTTCTTTCGCGTCGCCGTCGATTTTCCGCGCGATAACGCCACAATTCGGTGCTAATTTAAAAGTTTTTCCCTCGAATGTTTAGAACGCACCATTTGATCGGTTCTCTTACACTCTACTTTCTAACGGTTGGTTCGATTTCAGATTTATTACTTTCGGTATTATTTTGTGATTGTAAGATAAAGGATATTGTATTTATCAAAATGTAAGAAACAAAAAAATTATCAAAATGTAATGTGGTAGGACCTCTTGTGAGTCCGCGCGGGTGGGTACCACTACCTTGCCTATTTCTGCCGTGAAGCAATAATGCGTTTCGATTTGAAGGGCGGGGCAGCCGTTGTAACTATACTGAGAACTTAGAGCTTATATCTCAAGGTGGGTGGCGCATGTACGCTGTAGATGTCTATGGGCTCCAGTAACCACTTAAAATCAGGTGGGCTGTGAGCTCGTTAAAAAAAATGGGAAATACAGGACATGTCATTATGGCGAACCTTGCAGGAGGCCTATATGTGATCTATCGGTCTCATGATGAGGATGATGAAAGGGTTTTTGGTGGAGTTGTTACATTTGTTATATTAGAGAATACATTGCAGCAACTGAGACTCTTTTCACGGACAATGACAGCGTGAATACCGCCATTCACCTTTTTGTTTTGGAATGAAAGGATAGCTGTTGGGTCGAAGGCTTTTTCAGAATCGCTAGATCAGGTGGGCGAGCACGGGCTCAGCAATTCTCGCTCACGACTCGGTCGTGCGCGGACGTGCTTTCCGATCCGTGGCCCGCTTGCGAGCCGCGTCTCTGAACTCACAGTTGTGCTCGACAGTGTAGTGACCGTGAATACATCGTGCGTACAATTCGGTAGTGCGGACGTGCCGATCCGTTGGTCGCTTGCGATCTGCGTATCGAGGTCCATTTTTGTGCGCTAAAGTTTTGTAACCGCGAACCCACCCTTACCAACTGCCTTTTTCAAGGCAACCAATCGCTACGTTCAGCTTCCTGTGGCACTCACAGGCTAGCGATTTCCTAACCCTTCCCAAAAACAACAGTCTTTTTCAAGACTAGACCCCCGCTCGCGATTCTGCCTGCTGTAGCACTATACAGCCCGAGCGGGTTCCTTTCCTTTTCCCCGCCGATTGCCGTTTTCACGGCATAGGCATTCCCCCCCCCTGCTCCTTGCTGTCCTGCAGCACAGGGGGGTTACAAATCCTATCCTATCCGGGGCCTCGCCTTTCGGCGAGTTCAACAAAAGTCCCGGGGCCGCCCCCCCCGGGCAAGAAGCAAGAAGAAACATGGAAGAAAGTGCAAGTGTTTGTGACAGTGATCTTGTCGGGTTCCTCCGGGATAGGTACCCGTCAATTAGGGCCGAATATTTAGCATTTAGGGCCTCTCGTGGCAATCCCTCCCCCCCCGCGTCCGTCGCCGCGTATTTCAACCGTGCCTCGGAGGCACGCCGCGCGCCCCCCGCCGCGTTAAGTTCGAGCGCACGTTCCGACGATGCGACTCACGAAGCGCCTAGCGCTACCCCCACCCCCGCGCCCGCGTCGATTACGTCATCGCTCGTATCGTCCGTCGCGACCTCGATTGTTTCGAGTTCAGGCTCCGATACCGAATCGGAGATGGATTTCGAATCCGCGTCAAGCCCTCAGCCTGGAACTTCGGATGGGTTCCAAACCGTAACGCGCGGTAAAAAGCGTACTCGCGCCGTGGAGTCCCGGAGCTCCACGACGAAGCAGACAAAATCCGCGACCGCCTCCCGCCCGCAGGTAGTCGTGACACCGGAGTCGGACTCCGCTCGCCGCGTAACCCCGCCGCCGCGTCCCAAGCCCGCGCCCGCTCCTAAAGCAGCTGCCCCGCCCCCGCTGATTCTCCAGGAAAAAACTGCGTGGAACCGCGTTTCCCAGGCCCTTCAGGCAAATAAAATTAATTATACCCATGCGCGTAACGTCGCGCATGGGATTCAGATAAAGGTCGCAACGCCGGGCGACCATAGGGCCCTCTCAGCATACCTCCGAAAGGAGAACATAGGTTTCCACACCTATGCTCTTCAGGAGGACCGCGAGCTCCGCGTAGTGATACGCGGAGTCCCTAAAGAACTCGACATCGACTACATAAAGGAGGATCTGACCGCTCAGGCCCTCCCGATAGTTAGTGTGCACCGGATGCACAGCGGGCGGGGCAAACAGCCCTATAATATGATACTCGTGGCGTTAGAACCCACCCCGGAGGCCAAAAAGAAGATCGCATGTCTCACGACAATTTGCGGCCTATCCGGGATCTCAATCGAAGCCCCCCACAAGCGTGGCACTCCCGGGCAGTGCTACAGATGTCAGCTTTACGGCCACTCGGCTCGTAATTGCCACGCGCGCCCCCGCTGCGTAAAGTGCCTCGGCGACCACGCCACACTAGATTGCTCGCGTGTTAGGGAAACCGCGACCGAACCCCCAAGTTGTGTCCTATGCCTTAAGCAAGGGCACCCCGCGAACTACCGTGGATGTCCTAGGGCTCCGCGCAAGCGTTCAACCCTCCCAGCTCCGCGAACCGTCGGCCCAAAGACTTCGGCACCCTCAGTGCCGAAACCTGCCTTCGTGCCGGCTGCAGTTCCCACGGTTTCAGCGTGGAAAAAGCCGCTGCCGTATACGAAGGCGGGAACACAAACCGCACCCCCGCCCCCGCTCGCGACACGCCCCGCGCCTCAGCCCCTGCTCGCACCTCGCCCCGCGCCCGCGTTCCGTCCCCCGCAACCCTCTGCCGCCAACGACTTCGCGCTCGTGCGCGACTTCGTCACCGCGGTGAACTTCGACCGTCTGCGATCGTTCGCTGACGCTATCCGTAGGTCGACAACCCCCGAACAGCGGCTCGCGGCCGCGTTCGATCACATGGACGTTTATGAGTCCGTGTCGCGTACGTTATAAAATCTTTACCGGTAATCAATGGCGCAAAAAGGTAGAGAAAAACCGTATTCCCTTACGTTAGCATTCTACAATGCTAACGGACTCGCGCGGCAACGCGATCAAATTTTCGAATTCCTCCGCGATAATCTTGTAGATATTCTATTAGTGCAGGAAACCTGTCTGAAGCCCTCGCGTCGCGACCCGAAAGTCGCGAATTACGTCATGGTTAGGAATGACAGACTCACCGCCTCCAAAGGCGGGACTGCCATTTACTATAGGCGGGCCCTGCACGTTGTCCCTCTCGATACTCCCTCGCTCTCACATATCGAGGCGTCAGTGTGCCGTATCTCGCTGACGGGACACCAGCCGATCGTCATCGCATCCGTTTATCTCCCCCCGGACAAGCCCCTTCTGAGCAGTGACATCGAGTCACTGTTCGGCATGGGAGACTCCGTCATCCTGGCAGGCGATTTAAATTGCCACCACACTAGGTGGAACTGCCACAGTTCAAACATAAATGGTAGGCGTCTCGACGCGTTTATAGACGACCTTACCTTTGAAGTAGTCGGTCCCCCAACTCCAACATGTTATCCGTATAACATCGCGCTCCGTCCGAGCACTATAGACCTGGCACTGCTGAGGAACGTAACTCTGCGCTTGCGTTCCATCGAAGCAATGTCAGAGCTCGACTCGGACCACCGACCTGTCGTTATGCAGCTCGGTCGCCCCCACAACCCAGTCACTGTTACGAGGACCATGGTGGATTGGAATAAGCTGGGCACGTGCCTAGCCGACACCGCTCCGCCAATCCTCCCTTACGGCCCGGATTCGAATCTATCCCCCGAGGACACCGTCGAATCCATAAACATCATTACCGATCACATATCTTCCGCGATCATTAGATCTTCTAAAGAAGTCGATGTGGAGGACAGCTTCCACCGCATCAGACTGTCCCCCGATCTTAGGAATCTCTTAAGAGTTAGGAACGCGGCAATCCGGGCCTACGATCGTCTTCCCACGCATTCAAACCGGATTCGGATGCGTCGTCTACAACGCGAAGTCCACTCCCGCTTAAGCGACGCGCGTAACGATAATTGGCATAGTTATTTAGAACAACTCGCGCCCTCCCACCAAGCATACTGGCGACTAGCTAGGACTCTCAAATCCGAAACTATAGCCACTATGCCTCCCCTCGTACGCCCTTCAGGCCAACCACCGGCATTCGATGACGATGACAAGGCTGAGCTGCTGGCCGATGCACTGCAAGAGCAGTGCACCACCAGCACTCAACACGCGGACCCCGAACACACCGAGTTAGTCGACAGGGAGGTCGAGCGCAGAGCTTCCCTGCCGCCCTCGGACGCGTTACCCCCCATTACCACCGACGAAGTTAGAGACGCGATCCACAACCTACAACCTAGGAAGGCACCCGGCTCCGACGGCATCCACAACCGCGCGCTTAAACTCTTGCCAGTCCAACTGATAGCAATGTTGGCTACAATTTTAAATGCCGCTATGACGCACTGCATCTTTCCCGCGGTGTGGAAAGAAGCGGACGTTATCGGTATACATAAGCCGGGCAAACCGACAAACGAAACTTCTAGTTACCGTCCGATTAGTCTCCTCTCGACGATAGGAAAAATTTACGAACGGCTCCTTAGGAAACGCCTCTGGAATTTTGTTACCGCGAACAAAATTCTCATAGACGAACAGTTCGGATTCCGCTCAAAACACTCGTGCGTACAACAAGTGCACCGCCTCACGGAGCACATTCTGATAGGACTAAATAGGCGTAAACAAATCCCGACCGGCGCCCTCTTCTTCGACATCGCGAAGGCGTTCGACAAAGTCTGGCACAACGGTTTAATTTATAAACTATACAACATGGGAGTGCCAGACAGACTCGTGCTCATCATACGAGACTTCTTGTCGAACCGTTCGTTTCGATATCGAGTAGAGGGAACTCGTTCTCGTCCCCGTCAACTGACCGCCGGAGTCCCGCAAGGCTCCGCGCTCTCCCCGTTATTATTTAGTTTGTATATCAATGATATACCCCGGTCTCCGGAGACCCATCTAGCGCTCTTCGCCGATGACACGGCTATCTACTACTCGTGTAGGAAGATGTCGCTGCTTCATCGGCGACTCCAGATCGCAGTAGCCACCCTGGGACAGTGGTTCCGGAAGTGGCGAATAGACATCAACCCCACGAAAAGCGCAGCGGTGCTCTTCAAAAGGGGTCGCCCTCCGAACATCACTTCGAGCATCCCACTCCGTAGTAGGCGCGCAAACACCTCCGCCGTTAGTCCCATCACTCTCTTTGGCCAGCCCATTCCGTGGGTCTCGAAGGTCAAATATCTAGGCGTCACCCTCTACAGAGGGATGACATTCCGTCCCCATATAAAAACGGTACGCGACCGCGCCGCGTTTATTCTAGGACGACTCTATCCAATGCTTTGTAGTCGAAGCAAACTGTCCCTCCGCAATAAGGTAACTCTCTACAAAACTTGCATACGCCCCGTCATGACGTATGCAAGCGTAGTGTTCGCTCACGCAGCCCGCACCCACTTGAAATCCCTTCAGGTTATTCAATCACGATTCTGCAGGATAGCCGTCGGAGCGCCTTGGTTCCTTAGGAATGTGGATCTCCACGACGACCTGGAGCTCGACTCTCTTAGTAAGTATCTACAGTCGGCATCGCTGCGCCATTTTGAGAAGGCGGCACGACATGAGAACCCTCTCATCGTAGCCGCTGGAAATTACATACCCGACCCAGTAGACCGAATGGTAAACCGTCGACGTCGCCCAAAGCACGTCATTACGGATCCTCCTGATCCATTAACGGTGCTTTTAGGCACCACAAGCACCGGTCACCGTCCTCGTCGAACCCGTCGCTTGCGACGAAGGGCTCGACGAGCGAACTAACCCATAGACACAGCCCACTGAGTTTCTCGCCGGATCTTCTCAGTGGGTCGCGTTTCCGATCCGGTGGTAGATTCAGCGAAGCACTGCTCTTGCTAGGGTCAGTGTTAGCAACTCTCCGGTTGAGCCCCGCGAGCTCACCTACTAACGTTAGGATGAAGCTGAAATAGCCTCTCAAGGCTATCAGCATAGGTAGGGAAAAAAAAAAAAAAAAAAAAAAAAAAAAACGGGCTCAGTCAGAAAGTGTGAAATTTGCTAACAGCAGCCGAGCTTCCTTCGAAGGAGGTCTAATGACTAAAGAGCAGCTGCTTCGTGAGCATATCTATCGCTCGCTTGGAATCACAGCCAGTTGAGAACATCTGGCGGGAAACTTAGTGTGGCTAATGTTAAGTGAGATCGCCGTTCATCTTGAGACATACGGGCCGAAGACTTATTTAAGCCGTTTAAAAACTGTTCCTTAAATTAGATTTCATTTTTAACTACAAATCATCACGTCATTCTTTCAGCGTGTACTACACAATACATACATACTTATAATGCATTTTTAAAAATCAATACTTGACCATCCCTTTTTACACTTAACAAAACTACTTAACAACCAATAAAACATTTTGTTTTAGACTGACTCAAAAAATTGCGTGCGAGTAGAAAAAAAAATGAATTAAGCCAACAATAACTCATTATTAAATAGGGTACATTAACGAATATAGCTTTATTCAAATTATCGGGGCGCGAAATGATTCAATGGGCAAACAAAAAGGTAATACATAAATGATTAGCGTAAATGTAATTGGGGTGTGGCTGAATACTTATATATTTTTCTTACACTTTGCTGGAGAATTAGGTTTTCCATTGAGTTTTATTTTTATTTTATTACACTAGGCGGTTGTATGAGCTCACAACCTAAGTTACGTTAAATTTTACAATATACATTACACATTTAATACCTGTCAACCACCTTGAGATGTGAGGTTTATGGGTCCCACCTTTGAATGTATATTATCCTCTTGCCTATCTTTTTCTCGATTCTATCGTACATACCAGGATACGACAGCTAGTTTACCAACACACCGAGGTCTCATGTCTTTATGTGGGTAGCGGCATTTGTGCTGTTACATCCATGGGCTTGGAACCATATACCTTCAGGCGGACAGTCATTTTGCCCCATCCATTTTAGTCGCTGAGAAATAAAGTTGCAGTTTTGATTGTTCCTTATGTATTAACTAACTTAAAGGTAAGCTCTATGCGGCATCAAGAACATGTCTTGTATGTCTCTAAGTATGTTCACAGATCAACTGTTGAATTTTTTTTTATTTTTGCACACAAATTTTGTTATCTTTGTGAAGGCTATTTTGTATTCTCTGCGACTCGACCGTACTCCACGGGAAAAGAACAAGATGGCGACTGTTTTAAAAACATTTTCTTACGTCGCCAGTGGAATTGATGCTGAATAGATTCGTCTGACGCATTACGTTTGTAATAATTTTAATTCAACCCCCCCGCTCTTATTCCCAGCGGGGCAGTGCCTTTATGTTTGTACTCTGCTCCGACGTGCTGGGGGTCGAGTTTTTAAGTAATTGCTTGCATTTTATTATTTTTGTTTGGTTTATACTCCACGTCTTTAAATTTTTAATGTATTATATGTATATGGTACACATTCGTTTTTATATTGTATGTTTGTTTTCGCTCACAATGGGCCTTATTGGATGGTTCCAAACAGCTAAAGCAATGGAGAGGCCCGTGTTCGGAGTTTTCCTGTGCGATCGAATCAGGTGTGAGGAGATTAACAGGAGAAGCATGCTAACCGACATAGCCCGAATCGATTGTGAGGTTGAAATGACAGTGAGAATTGCTCGTAACACCAACGGATCGCCACGATTCTGCCAGACCTACCAGAGAGTAACACTGGATAATTTTAACTCCAAAACAAAAAAAAGTCTTTGACAATTGATTGCGGGTAAAATCTACGGCATAGTGTTCTCTATCTCTCTCTTTCTTCCGACATGGTGGGGTCAGCTTTTTTTATTTTTCTCATCCACTTCGCTCTGTCTTCGATATCATCGTCAGCACCATCCCCATCCCTCTTATTCTTCAGCACTACATCTAACCCTACATCAGTGTTATGAGATTCAAAATTTTACATCATTATAATTGGTATTAACAAAACCACAAGACAAAGGCAGGTATGCGCATCTTTTTTAGAATACCGATAATACCTCTCATTGTATGAATCAAACACTCCTGTTGTCTAGTTTAGTGTTATGGATAAAGTATACCCTTTCTATTTCTTTCCAACTACGTACTTAAAGAGATTTCAGGGGTAACACATCATCAAGGCGTAGGCGCAGCTTCTCCGGTCACGTCAGGACATAAATAGACAGGTCATAAATAGACATCCGGGCCATCCCGGGCCATCCAGGGATATACGCTTTTTTTTTCTTTTCGGACCGGGGCCGAACCTCCTACGAGGCCCGCGCTTCCCGCGATTCCCCGCGCCTACGGGGCGCGTGGGATATGTGGGACTTGATGATCTGCAAAGTGTTGGGAGCAGACCGCGGGCCCAAGGAATTTTAGGGTCCTACTGCACTAAGCGACTCCCCTGCACTCTTACATCCGATGTCCGATCTCCGTCCGGGGTCAGAACCCGGTCAGAAGAGGGGAGGGGGGGGGGGGTTCCGCGGTCAACGCTACAACCAGACACGCGGCGTCACCCCGAGAACGCCCGACCGACCGACGGGTCGTCGAGGCGATAGTCGACGACCAACGACGTCGGTCTCCGCGCTACGGCGGCCCTACCCGGCCGCCCGGGCGATGCCGTTGGTTGGTTGGTTTTTGATTAAAATAATAATAATAATAATAATAATAAAGATCATTTATTGCCTTTCACATCATAAAATGAAATACAAAAAAAGAAAAGCAAAAAAAAGAGAAAAAGGCAAAAGGAGGTGGCTCAGCTATTGCTGTTCAAGGTTGATAAATTGAACAGCGCTGATTTTCAGTCACCCCCGTTTCCCTTTGGTTCTTTGCGGGAATGAAGACTCCGTACGTGTGTACATACTCAGAATATGATATAAATTAGTAAAATTAGTAAATTATAAAAATTTAAGAAAAAACAAAATAAAAATCAAATTAAATGGTGAACCCGAAAACAAAACCAAAAATTTAAGAAAAAAACAAAACAAAAATCAAATTAAATGGTGAACCCGAATACAAAACATAATAAGCACACAGTAATAACAACCTGTGGGCAGCTTAAAAAAATAAATAAAAATTTAATAAAAGGAAGTTTTTACAAGCTAGGATTAAATTAGTTACTATAAATACTATAAATTAGATTAGTTTTTGTGAGTCCAAAAGAAATGATTTTAAACGATTAATAAAGCCATGCTTTGTTACAATGTGACGAATAGGTGGAGGGAGATCATTCCAGCAATGCGTAGCTGCGTATTTAAACGCTCCCCGAAAAGCAGCTGTTCTGTATTTGGGCGTCAACAATGGCTTAACAGTAGCTCGTGAGCCATACCTGTACTGAGTACTTCTCCAATTCAACTTCTCATACAAGTACCTAGGTTCATGTGTCGAAATCACTCCAAATAGTAAGACTGCTAAGTGCAACTTTCTTCTAGCTGCCATTTTCAATATATTGTGATCATTTAAATAGGGCGTTATGTGTCCTCTCACGGGAATGTCAAAGCAATACCTGGCACAGGCATTTTGAATGCGTTGTATTAATTTTTCAGTTCTCGAGAGTAAACAGGGACCATAAACAGTATCACAGTAATTTAATTTCGACAAAACTAGACTATCGATAAGCAACTTCCTAATGGGTACACTGACGTACTGTCTAAACGAGTACAGAATCTTCAGTCTGTAAAAACAAGCTCTTAAGTTCTTTGTAATATGGGCCTCGAATCGCAATTCGGGATCAATTGTCAAACCCAAACTGCATGCTAACTCCACCCGATCAATTTCTTTACCAGAAACAGTCACTTTAGGATCGAGTGATAAAAACTTTGCTATCTGAGATTTACTGCCTAGTATCATGTATTTAGACTTAGAGGGGTTCAGTACTAAGGAATTCTGTTCAGACCAAGAGACAATCCTCTGCAGATCCTCATTGATAAAATTGACAGCAGAAGGGGTATCTCCAACATCAAAAGAATGGTATAATTGTACATCGTCAGCATAAACATGATATTTACAATTCTTGAAACACTGAATGATATCTGCACTGTACAAAATAAACAACAATGGTCCCAGGACAGAACCTTGGGGAACGCCTCTAGTAATCGGCTTAGAAGTAGAGGTTAGTTTAGTTCCATCTTCTTTCCGTATTTGTACAAATTGCGTTCTACTCGACATATAACTGCTAAACCATTCCACAGCATTATCAGAGAACCCGTAGTGAGTTAATTTTGCTAAGAGTAAGGCAGTGTTAATTGTATCAAAAGCCCGTGAGAAATCCAGCAGCGTCAGTATCGTACCCTGGCTCCTGTCCCGAGCCTCGAGAATATTACCCACAATGTCAGTAAGAGCAGCGGCCGTTCCTCGGCTTTTTCTGAAACCCGATTGAAACTCTGGAAGAATGTTATTTGATTCGATATATGCCGCTACCTGTGAGTAAACTACCTTCTCCAAGATCTTGGACAGAAAAGGCAACACACTAATAGGCCTAAGATCTTTAAAAGCTTGAGGGTGCGTGACTTTCGGAATAGGGCTGACCACAGAACATCGCCACTGAGCAGGAAATGTATTTGTATCAATGGACTTATTGATAATGCTAGTAATCGCCTCCAATGTTGAAGGCAGTGAGAGCGATATCATCTCACCGCTTATCCCGTCAGTGCCTTGAGCGTTGGATTTAATGCTGTTAATAATCTTAAGAACCGTATCCTGGTTGACAGTTTTAAGCGTAAACTTTGGAGATGTGTTAGAATACTCAAAGAATGAGTATCCTGAAACGTCAGAACTACAGACCCCGGGTACATCCAGAAAAGCTTCATTGATAGCATTAGCGTCATTAAGGTGTTCAGGCAATGCTTTCTCCTGATGTGACGGAATCACATCAGATTTCAGATTTTTCCATAACTTTTTAGGGTTTCCGAAGTTGCTATTAATATAATTGTTGTAGTAGGTCTTTTTTTCCGATGCTAAGACGCTAGCTGCCTGCTTCTTAAGGTCTAAATAATACTGCTTATGACTATGAACCTGAGTTACATGTGATCTATAGCGTGCAGCATCTCGCAATTTAAACAATAATCGGACATTATCAGTAATCCAAGGAGTGGAACGTGTTTTGAATTTCAGGGTTTTGAGCGGAGCATGGAGATCGTACAGGTACAGAATAAACATAGAAAAGGTGTAAACCATCGTGTCAACGTCATCCAGGAGGGCGATGTTCGACCAGGGTATTATATTTAGATCCTGAGTAAAGAACTCCTCCAAGATATTTTTAAATTGACGGGAAGTTATCATTCTAGACATTGGTCTTTCCTTTCGGATCAAAGTCTCACATGTGACAAAAGCATGGTGGCCAAGCTCGGGAATATAATCAACCCCGACATCATTAACGCCAATGTCAGTACAAATAACATCCAACAAAGTACTACTACCACTCATAAAGTGTGTTGCAGTCCTTACTATTTGCGAGAGACTGAAGTGGCTTAGAAATTCATTTATTTTTTTTGTTCTAGAACAATTACAGTCCAATAGGTTTACATTAAAATCTCCGAGAAGCACTATATTGTCATAAGGAGCCATAGCACCAATACTTTCGGTCAATCCCTCTAGGAAATTTTCCAGATCAGACCAAGGGGGGCGATATGCAGTGCCTATTAATAGCTTTTTCCCGCAAAAATTCACTGTTATCCACAACTGTTCAACATCCAAATGTCCGGGGTGCTTACACACTCGAGCACTTATATCAGCTCTGAGATAAAAGGCCACCCCGCCACCACGACCACCCCTTATACTAACTGGTCGAGGAATATGCTTGAGCCTGTAGCCTGGCACACAAGGTGCACGGCCCTCCTCCCCAAACCTAAGCCAAGTCTCGTTTATAGCCATAACGTCAACAGAATGGCGAGCCATGGCCAAAAGAAATTCGTCCCGATTTGTAGACAAAGAGCCTGCATTCAATAGACCAAACACTACTTTCCGGTTACGTACCATTTATAAAAGTAAGGCAATCAGAACGAGACATGCACAATGTGCGCAGAATGTGTGGGTGTATCTGGAAAAAATCCTTTAATTTATCAGTTTTAATGCTATTACTGTTTAAAAAGTTTTCATTCAAAACGCTTAGCAAGACCAAACTATCAAAATCTGATAAAGAAGAAATGGTATCAGTATTCAAATTCAATCCAGACACCCACCCAGACCAGAGAACACCACAATAACTCCGCAAAGTAGAAGTATAATAAAATAAAGATAGTATTATAAATACACATTTTTGCATTTATGACACTGTATCGTTGTTGCGTATAACTAGGTATTTATAATTAGTGGATTAAAAGTCACCCTTCGACTTATTTATCGATAGAAAAGAAGTAATTTCATGTGAGTGCGTGGTACATTGAGGCACCCTTTTGGTGATGCGTTGAATTTAATGATCCATAAAATCTCATTGGATACGTAAAAAAAGTATTAGGATATTTGGAAACCATAGCCGTGTGAGTTGTGTAAATTTCGCCTCCTATCTTGATACTTGATGTGAGAGTCTCAATAGTATTGTTGAGGACTATCATTTTATTCAATCCGGAATGTGTGTCTCTGTGCCGGGTAGCTATCATAGAAGACAAGATATTTGACTAATGCAAGTATCTCGCTAACGATATTCAAGATAAGCTAGCCCACAAGTTCCGATTCAGACCGTCGTCGGTCTACCGAGCAATGTCACCCGACCGTTGGAAGATCTTCTCTTTGTCGCCACCTTCGAAACTTTTTCGCGGTCAGAATGCGCGGGACGGTACAATCTACTCGTGCGGGCTCACAATACGTCTTACAGGATAATCACTACTCTATTGCAGCAGATTCTACCTCCAAGTCTTAAGTACAGCGACAGCGTTCAATTCGTAATCTAATATTTAAAAAAAATCTAATATTTAAAAAAAAAAGACATGCCCGCTGAGTTCCTTGCCAGTTCTTCTCAGGACGGAGGTTAGTTTTTGTGAATTGGCGGTAGTTCTTTTGACGTTCAACAAGTATGTACTTTCAGTTATGTTGAATAAAAAAAAAATTGATTTGATTTGATTTGAATGCGAAATCGTCTCGTATGAGTAAAAAAAAAAGTTGAAAAATAAATCTTTTACAAAAAAAAAAAAAAACTTAAGCAAGTTCATTCGCATAGCACCTATCAATTTTTGAATAGCAAACTCCTTTGTATAGCGTTGCTTCAAACAAAATTGCATTTCTTTAGATTCGTACTTATACAATATATTCTTTTAGATTAAAACGAAAAGCATTTATTAGCATTATACGCTGTAATAAATTTAGCGCTGTTCGCTAGAATAACACAGGATTCTGACTCGGCGAATAAATGAAGGAGTGACGTTCGTTTTTTTTATCTTCAATTTATTTAGCAATTTCTCGAGAAGTTTTTAACTGGGGGCGTGGGGTTTGCAAGCTAAATAAGCTCTTAACGTGATTATGATGATCGATAGACTGCGACAGGACCCGAATTTAATTGATAGACTTGTAATAATTGTAGATGCTTAATGCTATTTACATGTAATTGTGAATTAAGGAGAAATTATCTCAATCGAACAGGGGCTTCGGTAGAAAAATTATTGTTTTATTATACAGCGTATAATTAGGCAGCGGTTTGGCTGTGCCTTTGGCATTGCTGACGTTCATGAGCGACCACTTAACACAAGTAGACCGTATGCTCGCCCGAAAACAAGAACAATAATAAAAAATAGTATTACTGATGGTAGGATCTCTTGTGAGTCCGCACGGGTAGGTACCACTACCCCGCCTATTTCTGCCGTGAAGCAGAAATGCGTTGTAGGTAACTATACTTGAGACCTCAGAACTTATATCTCAAGGTGGGTGGCGCATTTACGTCGTAGATGCTTATGGGCTCTAGTAACCACTTAACACCAGGTGGACTGTAGCTCGTCCACCCATCTAAGCAATAAAAAACAAGTAGATAAGTCATCAATTATCGACGTGATGGTAAATGTTTATCAAGGACCATTCGAGGGTCGAAGAATGGTGGAACCTAGCCGAGCAGACCTCAACACTATGTCCTCAAACATACGAAAGCAATTATTAAACGTTCAACTCCAATAACCCTCGTGCAATCTATCATGCCCCCACTAATTTCAAATACCTTACTATTACAACAATTCTGTACAATATAAAATGTTAGTATCATGCTGCCTATTAGTAGCAGTATTTAGTACATTATACAATTACACAATTTGTATCCCATAAAATAACATTGATGCATTATAATTTGTATTTTTTATAGATCCCGTTGTTTTGGTCTCCGTCGGCGGTCTCCGTCCGTTCGAGGTCAGAACCTGGATGAGGTGCCGCCATTTCATCCATCTTGCGTCAATTCTGTGCCTCACAGTACTGTTACAGACTCCCCGTGTTAGTTAAAGTGATGTTACATCCTTTTTAATAATCACTGATGCTGAGTAAGCATAGTAAGAAATCACTTAGTAATAGTTACCGACCGAGAGTCACTCAGTCGTATTTAACCACCCATCGGGAGCGGTCTTAGACAATATCTCCTTTCTGCCAATTTCTATAATTCAGTTGTTCGTGTGATTGAATCAACAAAAGTTAAATCTCTTCTTCAAAATTATTTTTTTTAAAACCTAATCGGGGGACCCCGCATAACAGTACGATCCAGTTCACCGTCGCTTTGGATAGCAGACCGGAGTATCGGAAGTCTTGACATACTGGCAAAAGTGCTCCATCGATAGCAATGGGCGTAGAATGTGAAATTTTGATATCAGGATATAAAAAAAAAAAAACCCAATATTAAAACTCTCTTTTGTTTAATTTCATCAGGCTTGAAATGATCCGTACATTAATTTCCTTATTTTTAATTTAGATGAGACAAATTCGACAAATGCTTTTCTTGCTATAATCCTAGTTGTGGAATCATGTTTGAATCAACACTCCATACATTCTAACCTGACCTACTCTTTTTCCCACATTTCCCATCTAAGCCTCAACCCGTAACTATGTATTTATCTACAAATTGTACCATTGAAAGGAATATAGCACAAGTTTTGAAAGGGTTCCTCCCGTCGTATTCTAACGACGAGTAGCATTGTACCAACTTTTTCATACGGGCTCTATGAATATGTTCTTTTGTAAAACTCGGAGCCTCCTTCGACATAAAACTATTTAAAACAACATAGATATCACAGGAAACTTAACCTTACGCTACAGGTATAAGGAAATATGAGCTGCATATGTTTTAGTTCGAGCACTTGTTAATGTTTGCGCTATTTTTAGAGGAAGCTACCGACCATCCTTTCAGCTTCATTCAGAGGTTATAATTTGTGAATGTAAATGCAATCTGCTCTTAGTTTGTGGGTCATTAGTTTTGCATGTTTTAGTATACTAGAGGTCCCGCAGTAGTCGAAAATCGACTATAATTAATTGGAATTGTAAGTTTGTACACTATTATGATTGTATTTTATACTTCTATGATCACAAATTTCGCCAAGACTACACTATAAAAAATATTAACAAAGACAAACAATATTTAATCTATTCTCAATTTGACAACAGACGTCAAGAACAAAAGTTTGACAATAAATAGTATGCATGCGTATGTGCGTCAAACACATGGTATGTAGTGTGTGTAATGTTTTCTTTGTTGATTTAATGTATCTTTTATGCATTATTTAAAAAAAATATTAGCATTGTGCACTTCTTCTCTATATTCTCTATAAGTGTGGAAAATTTCATACTCCTCCGTCCGCGCAATTTTCGTAAAAAGGGATACAAAGTTCTTGCTTCACGTATTAATATATAGATACTGGGTTGATGCGGCTCAAATAAATTAAGCTCAGAGTCTAAACTATACTAAGAGCATAATTCGTTTACCAACTACAGCTGGTAAGCGATACACAATTTATAGTTTGAACTGAAAAGAATTTTAGACATAGAAATTTTAATGAATTTAACGAATTTTGACTTTTTTTTTATTGCTTAGATGGGTGGACGAGCTCACAGCCCACCTGATATTAAGTGGTTACTGGAACCCATATACATCTACAACGTAAATGCACCACCCACCTTGAGATATAAGTTCTAATGTCTCAGCATAGTTACAACGACTGCCTCGCTCTTCAAACCGAAATTCATTACTGCTTCACGGCAGAGATAGGCAGGGTGGTGGTACCTACCCGTGCGGACTCACAAGAGGTCCTATCACCAGTAATTACGCAAATTATAATTTTGCGGGTTTGTTTTTTTATTACACGATGTTATTCCATCACCGTGGAAGTCAATCGTGAACATTTAGGTAACTGCAATTGAATTTCTGACAATACTATAGAATCAATGCGATATTTTTGCGGCAGAGCACACCTTTCTTCTATAATAACACCTCGAAAACTAGAAAAATTTAAAACCAACACTGTTTCAATTCTGTTGCCTCTTCGCTACGGAGCCAAAGAGTGGGGTAAAAGTATAACTATTCCAATTCTTTTTTTTTAATACCGTATATGCAGACGAGCATACGGCCCACCTGATAGTAAGTGGTTACCATCGCTCAAGGACGATAGCAACGCCAGGGGCAGAGCCAAGCCGCTGCCTACCACTTAATACTCTCCACAAGCCTCGTCTGAAGAAGGACATGTCCATAGCGCTCGGGAAACAGCGTGGAGGGGAGCTCATTCCAAAGCCGGACGGTACGTGGTAAAAAAGATCTCTGGATGCCCACTATGGATAAACGTAGTGGCTCCAGGTAGTATGGATGAAACTCTACTCCGGTGGCGGTCGGTGCGATGGTATCATCTCGAACAATTCCTCAGAGCATTCTGCAATCTAAACTTAAAAGTAACTCACCCAACTGTTGTTCCTTACGAAAAAAGATTACGTGAGTAATATTGAGGATAACAAAAAAAATATATTACGCAAAAAAACTCTCACTAAAATGATGGATGCACAGCAACATTTTTCGCGAACGTGAAAGTGGCTCAGGTGATAAAGCCCGTAGTACACTTACTGAAACCTACACAAATAAGCAACACGCTTTTCCGTGACGAACAAACATGATATATTATTATGTTTATCGTGTTAAGGAAATATCTTAGAGTCGTTACAAAAGAATCCATGTGGGACGGGTGGCTTTTTTGTGTTTTTTTTTTTTGCTTAGATGGGTGGACGAGCTCACAGCCCACCTGGTGTTAGGTGGTTACTGGAGCTCATAGACATCTACAACGTCAACGTGCCACCTACCTTGTGCGATAGGCAGCGGCTTAACTCTGCCCCTGGCATTGCTGGAGTCCATGAGCGACGGTAACCACTCACCATCAGGTGGGCCGTATGCTCGTCTGTCTACAAGGGCAATAAAAAAAAATTAAAAAAAGATACAAGTTCTAAGGTCTCAATATAGTTAAGTAAAGCAGTAATGCGTTTCGGTTTGAAGGGTTGGGCAGTCGTTGTAACTATACTGAGATCTTAGAACTTATATCTCAAGGTGGGTGGCGCATTTACGTTGTAGATGTCCATGGGGTCCAGTAACCACTTAACACCAAGTGGGCTGTGAGCTCGTCCACCCATCTAAGCAATAAATAAAAAAAAAAGTTACAACGGCTGCCCCACCCTTCAAACCGAAACGCATTACTGCTTCACGGCGGACGGAAATAGGCAGGGCGGTGATACCTACCCGCGCGGACTCACAAGTGGTCCTACCACCAGTAATAAAGATTACTTACTTACGCTTATTGTTATACTATAGACGCTGCCTCCCAATATTTCATTCAGTTGTCGCTAGTTGCAGACGTAATTAAAACAACTTCTACGGCTTAGCCATTTATCTTTTCATTTTCACTAAAAATAACAGTGGCTTGCGCAATATGCCGACGAATAGTACGTTAGTCGTCCGTGAGCCAATTAAATGAAAATCATAGAGGCGAGATTGGGCCGTAACAGTTCTTCCGATTGCTGGCTGGAAAGGCTTCTAAATAAGAAACGAAATTTACATAAAAAAGTACAATAATGATAAAGACAAAAGATAAAGTACCAAAAGTCTAAACAACTGTGTATAACACACTTTAAGCATTATTTAGTAATATTAGTTTAGAACCATCACGACCACGGGAAATTTAATTGGTACTTAGAAAGAATGCCGTAACCCACGCGTCAGCCCGCTTATTTTTTCGCCGGATCTTCTCAGCGGGTCGCGATTATGATCCGATAGTAGATTCATTCGCGAAGCAGCTGCTATTGAGTTGATAGGTCACCTTTGGAGGCGCTGGAGCAGCGGTTAGCAAATCCCACCACTCCTGGCTGAGTCTTTGCTCGCCTGTCTTGGTGAAACTGGAAAGGCTTCCGGGCCACTAGTAATCACTCTATCCTTAAAAAAAAAAAAGAACGAATACGACAAGTAATATTCTATATACATTAGATATAATATTTAAGTCTATATATTAATACGTGAAGGAAAAACTTTGTATCCCTTTTTACGAAAATTGCGCGGATGGGGGAGTATGAAATTTCCCACACTTATACAGAATATAGAGAAGAAGTGCACAATGCTAATATTTTTTTTAAATAATGCATAAAAGATACATTAAATCAATAAAGAAAACATTACACACACTACATACCATGTATTTGACGCACACACGCATGCATACTATTTATTGTCAAACTTTTGTTCTTGACGTCTGTGGCAAATTGAGAATTTGTCTTTATTAATATTTTTTTATAGAGTAGCCTTGGCGAAATTTGTGATTATATAAGAATAAAATACAATCATAATAGTGTACAAACTTACAATCCCAATTAATTATAGTCGAATTTCGACCACTGCGGGACCTCTAGTTTTAATATAATCGAGGATTCGTCTACATGTCGCAAAACGGACGGCAATATACACAGCTCTTATCTCTCACACAAAAGGCCCGTGTACCCTTTCTGTCCACCTTTGCCCGTAAAACCAATATTCTTTTACATTTTATTAACCCAATTTTGTGTTTTCACTCAATCCTGTATCAATAAAATTGAATCATCTTTCCTTAATACCACATCTTACCCTTATCACGAGTATATCATTATCCCAGGATCAATAGCTACAAAGCAAATCTCGTTCAAGGTTAACAATACAAACGGAATACGTTTTGTAAATTCGTATGTTTGTATTCGGAGAACGTGTCGGGACGATCTCACTTCTTTTCGATTTCCTGTTTTATTTTGACAGTCTGTTTATTGTTACTGTTTTTTGTTGTTGTTTGTTTTTTTTTATCGTCAAAAGCTAATTACTTTGCACCATTTCCTCAGTCACCTCGTAAACAATTGTACAAAGCAATCTCATAAATAAATTCTCTTTATTTTAAGGAAAATTAACTTGTGATCAGATAAGTTAAGGAAAAACCATAATCATATCACGCCCCTAAGCCTCTAATTTTGTCGTTCTAATGAAAAAGTTAATTACTTGCTTAATTAACTAAACGAAATGTTTCTTTGAATCATAGCACAAAAGTGATGAAATATTTTTTGTTTATTTAAAAAAAAAACGATCATTATTAATTCGCAACATTTTTTGTCATTATACGTTGGCTATCATTTTTTAGGTATTATCTCATCCGATAAACACTTACAACTGGATTCGCAGTGAGCTCGTTCACTCATCAAGTTAATTTAAGCCTAACTTTTTAATTTGTATTACCAGTGAAACTCGATAAGTCGCTCTGACAATAGATCTTACGGTATTCACAGCTTTTTCAGGACGTTTTGAAAACACACATACTCGTACCCTTTTTAAAAAGTTTTTATTAGTTTGTTGAGTGTTTGTTTTTACGTAACGGACTGACTTCAACACGTATGGTCAATTTGAAAATTTGCATACACATCAAGGATTGATTGCTGATAATACAATTATGATATAACTTCGTTCTAATACTTAACAAGAGTTAAAAAAAAACAATTAACTAGTTCGGTTTGCTATTTAGGTTTGCCTTATTAGTTTTAAGCTACACGCTGTTTTTTGCCCTTGTAGGCAGACGAGGATACGGCCCACCTGATGGTGAGTGGTTACCGTCGTCCATAGACTTCAGCAATGCCGGGGCAGAGCCAAGTTGCTGCTTTTTTTATTTTTATTGCTTATGGTGTGCAAGGGTGTACTTATGGGTGGACGAGCTCACAGCCCACTCAGGTGGGCAGGTTAAGTGGTTACCGGAGCCCATAAACATCTAAGACGTAAATGCACCACCCACCTTGAGATAATAATATAAGTTCTAAGGTCTCAGTATAGTTACAACGGCTGCCCCTCTTCAAACCGAAACGCATTATTGCTCCACAGCAGACATAGGCGGGGTGGTGATACCTACCCGCGCGGACTCACAAGTGGTCCTACCACCAGTAAAGCCTACCGTATATTTCACTTTTAGGCCTAAATCTCATTATACCCATCTTATTTTGTTTGTATAGCCTTTGTTACAGTAATGTAAAATAAAATAATGTTACTTGTTGGATAATTACTTTAATTCCAGATTTAATTATAGAAAAATCGACACGAGATTAAGTCATAAATGTGTTATTGATCGTGCAAATTTTAAATTTACCTCCATGACCCGTTTCACGAAATCCCGTGAAATTTTCGTTTAATATGATTTATTAATTAAACGGCTTTAATAAAATTCTCGAATGATTTACGATAGGAACTTTTAAACGCATCCCGTCCGCTCGCGGAGTTTTGATTTCATTATGTCAATTTATTATCGTTTCATTAATAGCTGCCGGGTTGTTTGCAATGCGGATGCGATTTTACGCTGTTTTAACTTTAGTTTACAATCTGTTTTTTTTTATTAACATTAAATCTTATCGGGCAGACGAGTTGTCGAGTGATTATCGAAAGCTATAAACATTATAATGGAATTTGAGATCGAAATAAAATAATGGAATAGAAAAAAAAATTGTGCCGACCCCACCAAGTGGAATAAGGTCTCGGAAAAAGATGAGATAGAAATAACACAATACTACAACTAACTATTAACACGCACAAAATTCTGCCAACGTCTAGAATTTTTTTTTTTTGCTTAGATGGATGGACTAGCTCATAGCCCACCTGGTGTTAAGTGGTTTCTGGAGCCCATAGACATCTAGGACGTAAATGCGCCACCCACCTTGAGATATAAGTTCTAAGGTCTCAGTATAGTTACAACGGCTGCCCCACCCTTCAAACCGAAACGCATTACTGCTTCGCGGCAGAAATAGGCAGGGCGGTGGTACCTACCCGCGCGGACTCACAAGAGGTCCTACCACCAGTAGACAAGTCACAATATGGTATCTAACTCTTAATATCAACTAGACAGTGAGCTTATCTGCACACCATAATTACGAAGAATAAAAATATAAAATATAGCGACCCGCCCTCGCTTTGCTTCGGAAACATTAAAACACACATTAAACCAAAAAAATAAAATAAAATAAAAAATTAAAAAAAGTAGCCTATGTTCATCAGGGACAATGTCGGCTTCTAATGGAAAAAGAATTTTTCAAATCGGTCCAGTAGTTTCGGAGCCTATTCGAAACAAACAAACAAACAAACAAACAAATCTTTCCTCTTTATAATATTAGTATAGAAAGGCAAATTGTAAACAATTTATTTTTTGAAATCATCAAACGAACTTCTTCGATGTAGCAAACCACATAAAGAACAACGATTTCAAACATCAAACATAACATTCAAACAGTATTGAAACTCACTCAAACTCGTCACGCCACAAAGCCACGAAAAACTTTTTGGACGTGCACAAAAGACCACTCAGAATGCAATGCGATTAAATTGAAATTACACAATGTCCTTTTCAACCGGCTCACGATCCATTGTAATCAGATTTAGCCGTATAAAAAGGGTCGTCGGTCCGTCAGTCCGTCTGTCTTATAAATCACTTTACATCTCTTCGCTAGCAAACTTTTCAATTACAAACTTGGAATGGGGAATCGACTCAAACGTACGAATTTTCGGACATGGTTTTTACTCTTGAAAACAATGATGATATTTTACTTATTTTTTTTAGGGAAATTGGAGCAAAGGTCTTTAGTGCTATCTGGAACAACAGATCTTTTCTGCTACATACCATCAGACTGTGAGATGAATTCCCCTCAACGGTATTACCCGAGCACTATGACATATCCTTCTCTATACTAAGATTTAGTAGTGATCTCAGCAGTAGGCGGTGACTTGGCTGTGCCTGTGGCATGTCGAGATCCATAGGCAACAATGACCTACCTATATTTGTCTGTCTACAACAAATTGCTATATACATCACAGCATACATTTTGTGATCTTTGAGATCAGGTTTGATTGTTACCGTAAATACTTCCCAAAATTTAAAATATTTTTATTACTTTTTTTCCATAGTTAGAGTTAATCCGCAGGTATCAGTTCTAGCATCTAACGCCTTTAGTTATAGCAGTATACTTATAGTAGCGGTAATCTCCACCTTACTTCTTTTACTCTACACTATGTCAGAGAACTTGATTTCGCGTGTCCTAAAACATCACACATTCCACTTGGTGAATATAAAAAAACAAGTCTTGATATCTCCTCTGCCTTCTCCACCAAACACTTCTCTTCCAAAACACTTCGTTACTCCACGTTCTTTGGTCCCGTAGCAATCTCAAGAAACACAGCGAACGGTGCCTTAATAGAAATTTGAATAAAATCAATTTATTTTAACGCGAGCCGCGTTTATCGCACCCTTAATAGATTGCTGTTTCACAAAAATAAATGAACGGAACCGAAGTTTTCCTCCACTAAGTAACTTTTTCTCGACTTTAAAGGAACCACGATAACCTGATTGTGTGGCTGAGTTTTTTACGATAACGATGGAGTTCTTGTTCGAAATTATCAGATGAAACTGTTCTTTTTTTTTTGTTAGAATGAAATCGGATTTTTGCCACTCCCAAACCTCACCCGTCGGTGATAAGCGAAGATTGCTACGCACGACAAATTAAGAGCACTCTGTCATCCACTCTTATATATTACTTGTTTAAATCTTATAGTTTCATGAGTTTTATTATCTACTTTAAATATTATTATACTAAAAGGAATTCACAATGTCAATTGATCGTCACCAATTTCTTAGTTAAGATCAATCGTATTGACAGTGATATTGATCATTATTAAAAAAAAAAGTGCGATATTATTACATAGTTAGAATCAAATGAGTAAGTAACCAATACAAGTTGATTTCGCAGTAAATTTTTATATATTACTGATTATTGACATCAAATGTAACGCGGCGCAACTTTGGCATACGCCAATTCTAGGTTTTGAGTTCATTCAAACATTCAAATTTATTTTTTATTTCCATTTCCGGAACACAAAATTTGTAACCATATTATTTTTAAGAGGCTCAGAACTTTAAAGTGTTTTTGGTCTAATAGATAGGACGTCTGATTACTCATACCAAGCCCGCAACATGTAAATAAAACTTAGGGAAATACTTGCCTAATTAAAACTTTTTCACAATGACTTCCACAAATACGGAAATATTTTGTATATATAACAATAAAAATCAAACCTGCAAAATATTTATTTTTACGTAGTAACTAGTGTTAGGGTGTAGTAACGAGGGCGGCACTGAAAATTTCGGGAATTAACGAAGTGACACAACATTACTATTTAAAAATATATTTATTGCTTTTCGAAGTATTCTCCGCGAAATTTGACACATTTTTCCATACGATGGAACCAATCATTGAAGCAACCATTCCATTCGGAAGTTGGGGTCTCCAAAATCGCCGTTTTGTAGGCGTTCACAGCTTCTTCAGGTGATGAAAATCTCTGTCCACGCAATTTATTCTTTATTTTAGGGAAAGTATAGAAATCATTAGGGCTTAGGTCGGGGCTGTACGGCGGATGGTCTAATAATTCTATGTTTTCTTGCTCTAAAAACTCTTTTTAGTTCTGTGCGCGGTGTGAGAACTCGCATTGTCGTGATGGAGGATGATGCGGCGGTTGCAGTTCTCTTTACGGAGATTAGAAACGACCTGTGGCAAATAAATGCTAGCATACCATTCTGCATTAACCGTTCTTTGTCCCTCAAGAGGAATAGTCGTAACATGGCCGGTTTTGGAGACAAATGTGGCCACCATTTTTTTTGCAACACTCCGTGAACGAACAATTTTTGTTGGCTTTAACTCATTTTCGAACACCCAAACTCTTGACTGGTTTTATGTTTCGGGTTCGTACGCGTATATCCAGGATTCATCACCTGATACAATGTTGTATACAGCATTTGAGGATCCTGCGTGGAATCTTTCGAGAGTTCTGACGCACCAAGTAACGCGAGCCGCTTTTTGCTCTTCACAGAGCGAATGCGGTATCCATCGGGAAAACAACTTTTTTACACCTAATTGTTCATGCAGGCTTATTTGTATTTGACTCATGCCAATTTCTAAAGTTGTCTGAATTTCGCGGTATGTCACATGTCGATCTTCCTCAATCAGCTTACGCACAGCATCAACGTTTTCTTGGTGACTGCAGTTTTTGGACGACCTTGACGGGGATCATCACTGAGCTTGACACATCCACGTTGAAACTCAGCAAACCAGCGATAAATTGTGGTTTTGGATGGGGCTTCATCACCAAATGCAGAAATCATCCGGTCAACACACTGTTTTTGTGTTAAACCACTTCGAAAGTCATAATAAATCATCGCTCTTGAATTTTCTCGAGTCAATTTCATTTTCTCAAAGACTAAACAAGTTTGACAAAACCTCGTGACAAGACCGAGAATCTTTTCTTAAATAAATAAATGGTATTCGATTTTTAAAACCAAGGAGTTTTCAATTAAAAAGATTTTAATATGACAGGAACAGTGGAAATATTCCATTCCCGATACTTTTAGTGCAGCCCAGTATACGTACGGCGTGCGCCTTGCCTATTTTTGAATGAATAAAGTAATGCAAAGAAATGGTAACCACTAAAATCTTGATTACGCGAATCAATTAATCATCTATACTAGAATAGGCATAGGGCTGAATCAATATAACACTCAAAACACGAACATAAACATACAATTAACTGCGATACATTGCACAACGTGTTTAGAAAATAATACAATAATTTGCGACAGATGGTTTACAAATGCCGCTTCCCAGAGGCCAGAGGCCATTAAAGGCTCGAATAGGCGAATAGTGCCGCCCTAATTGAGTTTCGACAACTATTTATTTACGGAAACGATTATCTAAATTGCGTTAACAGCATCTGTTGATTTCGCACCAGCGCCCTTTGACTGCCCAAGGTCGTGGACGTGAAGGGATATGAGAATCGATGTTTCAAAGATTATGAGAGGATAACAATAAAATTGAATTATTTTGGTCCTGTCACTTCTTATTTCGTTCAATAATTGTTTAAAAGGAATTTTGTTTATTAAGAAACATATTTCGTGGATAAGTTCACAAGCGTTGATAGTACAAATATCGAATAAACTTTCCAGCTTGGTTTAAAAACTGATCTTCGTGATATGATCAATTTCAATAATATCAAATTAGCACATACTTTGTTTACAGTTAAGATGAGTGCAAATATCTTTTGTTGTTAACCAGGCATCTTACTTATTATGCCATAGATACTACCATCGTATTTCATATTCATTGATTCATTTTTCATTAGGATAATAAATAAAATCAGTAACAAAAAATCGTAGAGTTTCAGGATTTTTTTTAGATAATTTCTTTTTTAACTCCTTTAAATTCGAATAAAAGATTGAACTCAATTAAAGATTACGAACCTTTTATAAGGTCTGAATCTGGGATGTAAATTGAATAGTTTTTCCTCGAGCACTTCTGATCTCTAAGCCACTGTATCCTGTTTACCAGCGCACAGGGACTGCGAGAGTGTGAACCAATAAAATACCATATTGAATGAATAATAATAGCCTGTAGACTGCTGGGAATAAAATTTACAATTGTCTGTCACCTTAACAAATACTTTAATTCTAAATCACATCTTTTTCTCGCTTCGGTTTCTTCAATAATAGGGTCGTGACTGCCTCCTCGAAACAAAAGTCTATTCCGGATCATTCCACGCCTAGTGTAGAGCATCGTGAACTGTGGTGTCAACGGCAGTGCGGATCTGATCAGTCCCAAGTGTCGGGCCTCTACCTCGTGGTCTTCTTCCGTCCAACTTGCCAGTCACAATTAGCTTCTCCTAACTGTCGTTATCCTTTCTTGCAATGTGGCTAAAGTAATCCAGAACTCTACGAAAGCAGAAAGCCTCGTCTTTATCTGGAGCTCTTGGAGGACCGACACGTTGGTGCTGTCACACCTAATAAATCACATCTAAAAACTCAATATTCTTTGATTAGACGAGAAGTGCGCATATAGAAAGTGAATTATAGTAAAACTATTGAAAACGCAATTTGCTCATTGTTCAAGGAATATGGGGACTTGAGGCTCTTACCCTTAAATTATGGATTATGTGGGGTCGCGAAATTGCAATTCCAGTCAAGGTTGCTTTTGTTTTAAAGCTTCAAAAACTATGTGAAGTGAATTTTGAACATTGTTTAATTTGTGTTATTTTTCACTGGACCACAAAGGGTGAAATTACCAGTTCTCGATTCTAATTAGTTCTCAAAGAAGGTGATTTGTTAAGTATCAGTAACTGATGTGTCAGAAAAAAAAGACGTATGGCACTCGGAGACTGCCGCGGTAAAGCTATTGCATAGCATTTTTATCAACTTATGCAATTGTAAATCGACAATAATAATTTAATATTAAAACAACAATAAAATATAATTTTCAAAAAATTTTACAATTCCATTTGTCGCCGATAGATGGAGCTTGGTGCATAAGCTGAATTGCGCTATGGTAGTGTTACCCACGAAATTATATCACATATTTTGATAGTACATAAATCGGTGTTTAGACTTCTTGCTTTAAACACTATACTAGCGCAACGTGTGAATGTGTTGAACGCGAGCTACATAGTAGGCGTAGTGACGGGTGGAAGGTTTCTTTCGTTACGAAATTTCACGATTCCGCTCTCAAGGCCCGCGATAAAATCTATGCAATAGCTTAATAAAGTCATTTAAATGTTATTTAATAAGGATTTCACTTTCACCGTATATCTGATACTCATTCTGATAATATGAACAGTATCGACAGTGTTTTGTACTCTGAAATCACGTAAGCGATTGCAGCCAATGAGGATACTATATCCAACTGGCGTGACACACACACACTTAAGTCCAGTTACGTCAATAAAATTGGTAAGCAAGCGGTTTATTTATTTGTCTAGATGTGATCACGTGCGAATTTTATAGCGATGACAACAGTAAATTGAAATTGATCGCGTTCTGGCCAATGTGCAATAAGAAATAATATCTTAGGAACAATTTCTGAGGAGCATTCTACAAGATTAAATTCTATTTTATTTGTCGAATAAAAATATTAAGCTTTGTTGGACGATTTCGGTTTTATTAATGCCCACGAAGACAGAATATCGGAGTCTCAATTTACGTTGGTCAATACCAATCACGGTCAACGTCGGGGGAATGTAATGCTCTGCTAGACCTATGGTGTCTACATTTTACAGTTTCAGACATTTATGGCTCGACATTAGAGCAGCAAAAATTTCCAAATTGAGTGTTATGATTCCTTTTTATCAAATATATGCATATATATGTAACCATATTTATTCTAAGCTGTTTTGGAAAAAATCCCTAAATTAATATACTATATTACAGTTAGATTCGAGCGTTGAAGATCATAAAAGATTACATATGTATCATTACAGGATTGTACGGGTTGCATCATTTGTATAAAAATATATCTATTATGAGATCCTCCATTTTGTAAGATATAAATGGACTTAGCTAATATATTAAAACTGTTTCTTCACTAACAAATATACAGGGTGTACATATAGAGTTAGCAAATAAAAGTGACAACGGACTAGTCATATATACCGTAAAAATATATATGATAAGACTGACTGCTGTAGGTATTTTGTTGTTTTCTTAGCATTTTGTTTATTATTTATCACCTTTATGCAATAAAACATTACCTACTCTTCAAGGCTTCGATGCACCTTTTAATGAGAGCATCTAACCAAAAAATATTTCATAATATCATGATCATTACCAAATAAAACTTCTGATCGAAACTTAAAAACAAGATTCACGTTCCCGAACTTTTCACGTCAATCAGCTTGAATTGGAGCGCTTGCGATCAAATTTATAGTAAGCTGTCACCTCCAATTTTATCGTAGAAAAAATACATCTTTTTCATCGGAAGCTGTTTGTCAAAGTCGAAAGGCGATTCCTTCGTAATGAGGGTCATTTTATATGAACCGAGTTTCTGGAATTTTCGATGGATTATTTTCGGGATAGCTCAGAGAGGAAACTCTATTTTAGCAAAAGTTATTATTGTTGCTAGTCGCGAATAGGTACCCACATAAGGTCAGATTTCAATACAGTTGTGTTCCTTATGTCAATTTATCTATATATTAATACGTGAAGCAAAAACTTTGTATCCCTTTTTACGAAAAACGTGCGAACGGAGGAGTATGAAATTTTCCACACTTATAGAGAATATAGAGAGGAAGTACACAATCCTGTATATTTTTTTTAAAATAATGCATCAAAAATACATTAAATCAGTAAAGAAAACATCACACACACTACGTACCATGTATTTGACGCACACACGCATGCATACTATTTATTGTCAAACTTTTGTTCTTGACGTCTGTTGTCAAATTGAGAATAGATTAAATATTGTTTGTCTTTGTTAATATTTTTTATAGTGTTGTCTTGGTGAAATTTGTGATTCTAAAAGTATAAAATACAATCATAATAGTGTACAAACTTACAATTCCAATTAATTATAGTCGAATTTCGACTACTGCGGGACCTCTAGTCATGTATAAATACTCTTACTTTTCACCGTTAAGTGATTTGTTTTTGTCTTTTCCAATGTGGAAATTGAACTTTATGTGGTTCATTGTAAACTTGCGTTTATTTCATTTATTTTACAATCCCTGACAAAACTACGCACTTGAATTATAGTCCTCATGGTTACATGTTTTATTTATCATAAAATAGATCTTCGTTAAGAGATATATTGTTAACACAGATCTTCATTGTTATTATTGGTTGCTGTTTGAGTATATTGGCTGACACACGGACATTTAGTCATTTAAAATTAACGTATTTATTTGCAAGTGCATCTACAACATAATATTATCTAATTATAATTGGCTTGTCTAATCAAAAACATTTTTATGTAGTAACTTCAACTGATTACTAACATAAATATAATATACTAGCTGTACCCATCCGTTTCGCTGAGCATATAAAATTAACATTATTATTTCTAACCCCTACAAAGACTCTCATAATCAATTCCCCCGTAACTGGTGTAGGGAGTCCAACACTCATATAAATATTAGCCGATCCATCAAGTACATGTATTTTCTACATGGATACCAAGTTTCAAGTCAATCGGATGCATGCTTCAGTAGTTATAACGGAACTGGTGGTAGGACCTCTTGGGAGTCCGCACGGGTAGGTACCACCACCCTGCCCATTTCTGCCGTGAAGCAGTAATGCGTTTCGGTTTGAAGGGTGGGGCAGCCGTTGTAACTATACTGAGACCTTAGAACTTATATCTCAAGGTGGGTGGCGCATTTACGTTGTAGATGTCTATGGGCTCCAGTAACCACTTAACACCAGGTGGCCTGTGAGCTCGTCCACCCATCTAAGAAATAGAAAAAAAAAAAAAAAGTGTGTGTGTCCGCTCCGACGCACGACTGGAGTTTACTGGATATAAAAAAAGTGTGTGTGTCCGCTCCGACGCACGACTGGAGTTTACTGGATATAAAAAATTAAACGAAACAATACGAGAAATAGTTCTATATTACGACAACACGATACACTACAGATTATTAACAAATTAACGAGACACAAAACAAACGACTAACAAATATATGAAAATACAATAATGAGAGAAACGCGCGATCAGTACGAGGCTTTGTGGCGGACTGCCGGCGCAGCAGCCCGGCGTCACCTGCGATAACGCATTTCGTGTGACATGCGCAATCAGGCGCATAACGCATTTCGTGTGACATGCTAGTACGATTTTGGTCCCCATAATTTTCATACCCCGGGCCTATATATGTAAATCGATTCTAAAGGAGTAAACTCCAAAAATTAAACGAAACAATACGAGAAATAGTTCTATATTACGACAACACGATACACTACAGATTATTAACAAATTAACGAGACACAAAACAAACGACTAACAAATATATGAAAATACAATAATGAGAGAAACGCGCGATCAGTACGAGGCTTTGTGGCGGACTGCCGGCGCAGCAGCCCGGCGTCACCTGCGATAACGCATTTCGTGTGACATGCGCAATCAGGCGCATAACGCATTTCGTGTGACATGCTAGTACGATTTTGGTCCCCATAATTTTCATACCCCGGGCCTATATATGTAAATCGATTCTAAAGGAGTAAACTCCAAAAAAAAAAAACATCCGTAAAAACTACTGTAGATTTATATAAAAGTATAGAAAAGGCAAAATATTTGAACCAATCAATCCGCTTCAAGAATCAAGGACTTATAGAAGAGACACCCAGTCAATTTCCTAAAACGTTGTATAAATTGTGGAGCGTAGCTTGGGCTGCGGAAATGCAAGTCGGACTGAAATATGATCGGCTTGGGCAAGGGAAATCATGTAGTTTTTCATATAAAGCGATTCTATTCAATATCTTTTCTATTTTATTGTTAGAACAAAATCATTTTTAAATGTATGACTAAATGTGTATTCATTAACTTTAACAACATATCATCAATAGGTTGTTGTCATTGTATTTGTAAATAAACAAATAAACGATGAATGTTAGATAATTTAAACAATTCATAAATGTAAAAATCTGTTAACTACTGATCACTAAGAATGTAAACTTAATTAAATAATAGTGAAATAAATCATTAATTAAAATAAAAGACTTGAAGAAATTTAATAGATATTTAATATTTTATTTGTGCCTTTTTTTTTTCTTTTTTTTGTCAGGAGGAAATCATCGGACTTCCACCCTCCACTGGGGATGGAGGGCGGGGCATGTCGGAGTTGAACCGACTAAAACCTCCTGTCGCTCAACAACCAGCATCCAAACCTCGCATGAGATAGAACTCATGAAAAGGCAAAGGGGGGAAAGTGAAGCGTTTAGTGCGGAGCAAATCTCTCCCATCACCCTCCCCCTCGGGACGCCGGACTGGCGACCACCAGTCCTCTCGGTCGGCAGGCTATCCGAAGCCCGCCTAGATGGCACCGGTTAGAATGGTCTACCCTCGGAATACCCCGCTGGGTCAGAACCAGCGTGGGTTGAGGATAGCCGGCCTTCCATCACCCGGACGCTCTTGCATAAAACGCGTGCAGAGCAGCTTGCACGTCGTCTTCTTAGGTCCCCTTCGACGGTCCCCAGGCATGGCAGGACATGTGAGAGAGATCCGAAACACTTATTTATGCCTTAGCATTATTATAGTCATGGTAATAATCTATTCGGCTTTTTATTAGAAGGTTTTGAAGTTGTCGTGGCCTAAAGGATAAGACGTCCGGTGCATTCGTATCGAGCGATGCACCGGTGTTCGAATCTCGCTGGCGGGTACCAATTTTTCTTATGAAATACGTACTCAACAAATGTTCACGATCGACTTCCACGGTGAAGGAATAACATCGTGCAATAAAAATCAAACCCGCAAAATTATAATTTGCGTAATTACTGGTGGTAGGACCTCTTGTGAGTCCGCACGAGTAGGTACCACCGCCCCGCCTATTTTTGCCGTGAAGCAGTAATGCGTTTCGGTTTGAAGGTTGGGGCAGCCGTTGTGACTATATTGAGACCTTAGAACTATATCTCAAGGTGTGTGGCGCATTTACGTTGTAGATGTCTATGGGCTCCAGTAACTACTTAACACCAGGTGGGCTGTGAGCTCGTCCACAAATCTAAGCAATAAAAAATAAAAAAAAAGGTACAAAGGTATTCCAATTTTGCTCATCCTGCTATAATTACTACTTTGCCGTTAACAGCGGTTTGACTGGGCCACTGACTCTGCTGATGTCCAAGGGTGACGATACTTACTTACCATCTAATGGGCAATAAAAAAGTAGTTCTCTGGCTCTGATCTTGAATAGTAGCAGTAGTGCGTATTATGATAACCATGTATGTACTCTACATCCAATAGGCGGTAAGCATCAAACAAAAATAAAGTTTAAACTAAAGCTTCGATATTTTCCAAGCTCTCTATCACATACAGATCGTTTTGGGTATGGGCACGAACGAGCACACAGTGTGCTCGCGATCCGTTTGTGCGTGAAATAGAGTCGCGCGCGGCGCATTGTGTTCTGTCACTTGCATTATACGGAGTTAATGCATTACCGCGCTCCGCTTGTACCAAACAAAAAATGTTTGCCTATTTTATTTGGATATCATTCATCAACATATTTCAATGTTGTGAACAGACCTTCTGTAACTAGGCTTTAAGAGACAGTACCTCATCTATGCTCCAAGGCTCATCTAGGTGAACACATTTTCAAATAATGTGTTCACCTAGAACAGACGATAGGTCTGCGTAAAAACAGCTTTGAGAGTGAAGCTGCTAGAAGAATTCAGCTGGGCTGGGCAGATTTTGGTAAGCTTCTTCGAGTCTTATAGTCGTCTATTCTGCAAAGCCTAAAGGCAAAAGCCTACAACCAGTGTGTCCTACAAGTAATGATCTAAGAAGACGAGACGTGGACACTAATGCTGGTCTAAGCTCGATGCCTCTCTAAGGGATCGTATCCGGAATCAAGTAATGTATCAGAGAACCAGACTTAACGACATAGTAAACGTTTTGTTAGACGCCAAGGTGGAGTGATGGAGTCCAGAGGCCCCGGACCGGATCGCCCACCATGCATACGGGGAGGCCTATGATCAAAAGTGAACTAAAATATACTCTTATTGATAATTTAAATAATTTAAAATAATAGTGTACATCTGGGTATACAGTATACATTTTATTTTACAAGTATTTTGGCTGGATGGTATCGGTCTGGAATAACATCGCTCATGTCTTTCTGTGAGTATTCTTATGGTCCATCGATTCAACGGCGAATAGGCAGCAGTTTACCTGAGTTTTATACCAGCGTACTACGATAGCCAATTAGCATTTATTGAGTAGGATAGATAGCATTTGACGATTCGAGTGGGTCCAATCTCCGGGCTAATCGTCAAAGTAACGGCACTCGTATTAGTTACATCTGCTTTATTAACTCATTTAGTGATGTGACGGACTCTATTTGGCTCAGGTTATATTCCAGAATACTTCACTGGACTAGAAAATGCCAGCGTTCCAAATCGTACACAATTTTAAAAATCTAATAGAATCACTTCAATTAACCTATTACTTTATCGACCAGACAAGTAATAAGAGCACCGATGCTGTATTAGGTAAGCCCATAAAATCACACGTACTGACATATTGGTAGAATCGTCCGTAATCGACCTACACGGACTGAACTTGCCAAAAGTTATTATCTCGTGGTGAAGATACTTTGAAAATATGCCGCCGCTCAGAAATGGACTTGGGATAAACTTATATTAGTTATAAATAGTAAACATATCTGAAATGTCTAAGCTAAATACAATAAAATACATAGCTCACACGTCTTCACGAGTCACTTCCGGTGTGAAAGAATAACATCGGGTAATAATAATCAAATCCGCGAAATTATAATCTGCATAATTATTGGTGGTAGGACCTCTTGTGAGTCCGCACGGGTAGGTACCACCACCCCTCCTATTTCTGCCGTGAAGCAGTAATGCGTTTCGGTTTGAAGGGTGGGGCAGCCGTTGTAACTATACTGAGACCTTAGAACTTACACTTCAAGATGGGTGGCGCATTTACGTTGTAGATGTCCACGGGCTCCAGGACCCACTTAACACCAGGTGGGCTGTGAGCTCGCCCACCCAACTAAGCAATAAAAAAAAAGTCAAAATGAAACCCCCTAATTTTATATTTCCATGATCAGTAATGGGTTCACTATTACTGAGGAGGAGATGATATTTCATTATTATCGTTAATGGCCATCGATATATTACCCTATATCGATGTTAATGGCAGATGAATAAACGTCACATCCTTATGACTAATTATTTAGTTAGGCCTCTTGTCTAGTAATTACTATTGCTCATGAATGCTGCCAATCCTAGGAGCATAGCCAAAGCGTTGACTACGAGCCAGAAGGAGTTTTTTGTTGTTAAATATCGTAGGCAAAAGGATACGTCCTAGTTTTGGCTAAGCGCACGAAACCGTGGAAGAGAGCTCATTCCGTAGCCGGAGTTATGTCATAATCGTTCTACGATACATTTGATATATAGATTTTATGCCTTACGAGGGCGGCACTGAAAATTTCGGGAATTAACGAAGTGACACAACATTACTATTTAAAAATGTATTTATTGCTTTTCGAAGTATTATCCGCGAAATTTGACACATTTTTCCATACGATGGAACCAATCATTGAAACAACCATTCCATTCGCAAGTTGGGGTCTCCAAAATGGCCGTTTTATAGGCGTCCACAGCTTCTTCAGGTGATGAAAATCTCTGTCCACGCAATTTATTCTTTATTTTAGGGAAAGTGTAGAAATCATTAGGGCTTAGGTCGGGGCTGTACGGCGGATGGTCTAATAATTCTATGTTTTCTTGCTCTAAAAACTCTTTTGTTCTGTGCGCGGTGTGAGAACTCGCATTGTCGTGATGGAGGATGATGCGGCGGTTGCAGTTCTCTTTACGGAGTTCAGAAACGACCTGTGGCAAACAAATGCTAGCATATCATTCTGCATTAACTGTTCTTTGTCCCTCAAGAGGAATAGTCGTAACATGGCCGGTTTTGGAGACAAACATGGCCACCATTTTTTTTGCAACACTCCGTGAACGAACAATTTTTGTTGGCTTTAACTCATTTTCGAACACCCAAACTCGTGACTGGTTTTTTGTTTCGGGTTCGTACGCGTATATCCAGGATTCGTCACCCGATACAATGTTGTATACAGCATTTGAGGATCCTGCGTGGAATCTTTCGAGAGTTCTGACGCACCAAGTAACGCGAGCCGCTTTGTGCTCTTCACAGAGCGAATGCGGTATCCATCGGGAAAACAACTTTTTTACACCTAATTGTTCATGCAAGATTATTTGTATTTGACTCATGCCAATGTCTAAAGTTGCCTAAATTTCGCGGTATGTCACATGTCGATCTTCCTCAATCAGCTTACGCACAGCATCAACGTTTTCTTGGGTGACTGCAGTTTTTGGACGACCTTGACGGGGATCATCACTGAGCTTGACACGTCCACTCAGCAAACCAGCGATAAATTGTGGTTTTGGATGGGGCTTCATCACCAAATGCAGAAATCATCCGGTCAACACACTGTTTTTGTGTTAAACCACTTCGAAAGTCATAATAAATCATCGCTCTTGAATTTTCTCGAGTCAATTCCATTTTCTCAACGACTAAACAAGTTTGACAAAACCTCGTGACAAGACCGAGAATCTTTTTTTAAATAAATAAATGGTATTCAATATTCCATTCCCGATACTTTTAGTGCAGCCTAGTAATGTAGGAGATATTGTTCATTGGTGGTCTTGTGAGCCCACGCGGGTAAGTGCCACCACCCTGCCTATTTCTGCCGTGAAGCAGTAATTTCGCGTTTCAGTTTGAATGACGGAGCAGCCGTTGTACTGTAAAAACTGAGACTTGGAACTCATGTCTCAAGGTGGGTTGTGACATTAACCTACATGATGTCTATGAGCTGACGATCACCAGGCTATCAGCAAGTGGGTCGTAAGTTTGTCGATCGTCCTAGCATTGAAATAAAAATGTGGCGATATTGACACTGTTAGTGTCATTGGTCGTTGAAAATAATTTCGTACTAGAAAGCGAAATCCGATATTTTTTTTCGAATATAGAAAAATCTTTTATTTTGAACTTCAAGTCCCCACCATCTCTAAATCCCTCCCATCGACAAAAGACAATGTTGTTCTCTTATCTCTCGTAATTTATGCGAAAACTTGTCGAAACTTGGTCACTTAAGGAGACGATTCGACTTCAGAATGTCGATTGCGATAAAATTATACTTTTGTAGTTGTGAGGTTTAATGCCTCTGGAGCCGTCTGTTTCTTGTTGTGTAAATATTAATGTTATTTCCAAAGCCCTTTAGCTGTTTAGAACTGCCATCAAATATAAATCAGATGGGAATTTTTGTACGTCATTTGCTTAGGCCATCTTATCCGGCTCTAAGGACCAAATTGCATACACATTTTGTTCATTCAATCAATTATTTACCATCAAAGGCATATTTTTTCGCTGCCAACATACCACTAGTATGATAATAAATAACTAGGAACAAATCACGCACGGTCATCCGGCCCCAAATTGAGATTCCGTGTGTTGTAGGTACCAGAGACTGACATACATATTATGGATGTACTTATACTTTTAAATATATACACATCTATACTGAAAATAAGCACCCAGACAAAGAGCAAACAAACCTGTTTATCCTACGAATGTTTGCCCGCTGCGGGAATCGAACCCACGACCCTCGGCGTCCCTCGACCCTGACTGTTGTCAGGACCGCTAACTACTGCACCACCGAGAAATATTTGTACTTATTTAATATAATATAAGAATATACTAGAATATATTCATGATTTACCGAAAACATCTCTTCCTTTTTTTGTAATTTGTAGCCACTTATATCGGTCAGGGGCGCAGTGAAGTGCGAGGGACAGTGTCGTATCCAGACACTCGGACACTTGGTCACACCATTTTTTTTGGCTCCAACCTCTGGATCGTCTTTCATCCACTTTATCCATCACTATGAGTTTCTACAGGTTGTCAGAAGGTTTTCTTGCTATTGACCATAATATTGGAGCACTCTATATAGGCATATCGTGAATAGCCTCTGGTCAACTTTTAGCTCGCAGAACGCGCCGCCAATATCTCAAACGCGTCTTTGCGTCTAAAGTTCCTCAAATTCATTATGAACGTGATTACAAAAAGAAGATGCGATATTATACATGCATTTTAATCTGTTTTAGACCAACCATTTCTTCACAAGCTTCACACGAACATGAATTAACATAGCTAACAGTATTCAACTTTATTCTTCACTAACATTAGCCGCTATTCAATATTACATTCTTTCAACCAAACAATACTATCGCCACAGTAACAAGTGCCGACATTAAACACGGCGATTGTACTGCACACTCGAATATTACGCGAGTAATAACCCGTAATAACGCGTAATATTCGACACGCGTCCGGTAATGCGTGGTAATATTTTAAGGCGGTACGACGCCGGTGCCAGACCAATAATCGGATACCTAACAGATGCTTGAGAATTGACAAAGAATAATAGGTTCTAGAACGGATAATCTATGATGTGACAATTTCTGAGGTTTTCGTGAATTGCGCTTAAAGAGACTTATTGAATTTCATGCTGATTGATTTACTGATATTTTGCTGTTTTTTATTTTTATTGTTTAGGTATGTGGACGAGTTCACAGCCCACCTGGTGTTAAATGGTTACTGGAGCTCATAGACATCTACAACATAAATGCGCCACACACCTTGAGATATAGTTCTAAGGTCCCAGTATTGTCACAACGTCTGCCCCACCCTTCAAACCGAAACGCATTACTACTTCACGGCAGAAATAGGCGGGGCTGTGGTACCTACCTGTGCGGACTCACAAGAGGTCCTACCACCAGTGATTGACTGTTTTTGATGATGAAGTTAGATACCCTGACTGTTGCACTGATTCGATTCCAACTTCCTCAATCCAGAAAATAGGATTTATTGTATTTTAATATTTTAAAAAAAAATTAATTTTACTGTAATTTAATTTTAATGTAACGTTGCAAAAATAAAAAAAGCCATTAAAATAGTTTTATAATTTACGTTTATACTTTTGTTATAATAAATTATACTATATGATAGAAGTTGTATAGTTACATTTTATTAATATACGAAATTAACTATGTCTCTTGGTTAACTTTTAAAGCACAAGTTATTATTAAATTGATTTTGACAAGATCCGCTATGGAAAATCGGAGTCTTGAGAAAATAATGCTTTTTTTTTTTTTTTTTTTTTTGGTCAGGAGGAAATCGCCGGACTTCCGCCCTTTTCTGGGGATACTGGGCGGGGTATGTCAGAGTCGAACTGACTAAAACCTCCTGTCGCTCAACAACCAACGTCCAAACCTCGCATGAGACAGAACTCATGACAAGGCAAAGGGGGGAAAGTGAAGCGTTTAGTGCGGAGCACATCTCTCCCATCACCCTCCCCCTCGGGACGCCGGACTGGCGGTCGTCGGCGCCACGACCACCAGCCCTCTCGGTCGGCAGACTGTCCGAAGCCCGCCTAGATGGCGCCGGTTAGAGTGGGTTACCCTACGGAATACCCCGCTGGGCCAGAACCAGCGTGGGTCGAGGATAGCCGGCCTTCCATCACCCGGATGCTCTTGCGTAAAACGCGTGCAGAGCAGCTTGCACGTCGTCTTCTTAGGCCCCCCTCGCCGGTCCCCAGACCGACACGTGAGGGGGACCCGAAACACTTAGAGGGCCAGGGCTTGGGCGAGATCCGCCTCCCTGGCCCCCGCTCGACGGCGGCGGGATTGTGCGTCTCTCACGCGCCCCGCCGCCTCCTTCTGCGAGATGGTGCACTCGCAGAAGTCGAGCATCGCCTTCCACGACTCGTCGTCGCCGAGCATCGATGCCACAACACTCGGCAACGACAAGTCGGTTCCTATTTTTGCGACGAGGACACGGCGCCACCCCTCCCATGCGGGGCAGGCGACGAGCGTATGCTCTGCCGTGTCCAAGTCGCAACCACAATGGTGGCACTCTGCCGTCGGCTCGGCTGTGATCCGGTGCAGGAACTCACCGAAACAACCATGCCCAGTGAGCACCTGCGTAAGCCGGAAAGTGAGGCGTCCTCTGTCACGATTCACCCAATCCACAAGGACCGGGCGAATCGCCTCGACGGTCCTACGACCAGCCGAAGGATCAGCCAGCCGTCTGGACCATGACTCCAGCACGGACCGCCGAGATTGGGCCCTCCGTGCTCTGACCACACTGGGGCTGGGACGCGCCACGCCCCGGGCACGAAGTTCAGCCCGCCACCTATAGTCAGCGGCGAGCGCCTCCGCTTCCAGAACCCAAGGCGGCGTCCCAGCCAGTACACACGCCGCCTCAAAGGAGATGGTGCGATAACCACGGATGACCCTGACCGCGATGGTGCGTTGCGGCCGTTGCAGCAGCTTCGCCACCCCCACGGCCAGGGACTGGCCCCACACGGGCGCCCCGTATAGGGCCATTGATCGCACCACCCCCGTATAGAGACGGCGCGTCACCTGGTCAGGCCCCCCGACGTTGGGCAGAAGCCGGCTTAGCGCGCCGGCCACCCCCAACAAACGAGGGACCAGGTTCTGAAAGTGAGCACGGAAGGTCCAACGACTGTCCAGAATGAGGCCGAGGTACTTCAACTGCACCCCGACCCCGATACGGACGCCTCCAACCACGATATGGGCATCGACAGGTGGCACTCTCCGGGGCCTGTGGAACCACATGGCCTCGGATTTACTGAGCGCCACGTCGAGGCCCAATCTCCTAATTTTGCCGACGACATGCGCCACCCCAGCCGTAGCAAGACGGGCAGACTCAGCAAAACTCCCCCCCCGGGCCACGACCAACGTGTCGTCCGCGTAACATATTACGCTCAGGCCCGGGAGGAGGGCACCTCTCAGCACCCAGTCATACCCGATATTCCACAAAAGGGGGCCGAGCACCGACCCCTGTGGAACACCGCGCACGACCGGGAACCGGTGCAGGATCCCACCATGTCCGGTACACGTGACCGATCTGTCCTCTAAGTAGGAACCCACCAGCCGGCGAAGGTAGGGGGGCACTCTATGTCGTTCCAGCGCCCCCCCTATCACGGACCAGGGCAGGGTGTTAAACGCATTGGCGATATCGAGCGACACCGCCAAAGCCACCCCACCCCTGGAGACGGCCTCCTCCGAGAGGGCCCGCACGCGAAGGATCGCGTCTACCGTTGAGCGGCCCTCTCGGAAGCCATACTGCTCCGCCGACAGATCGGGTCCCACCCCGACCAGATGCTGGATGATGCGGGCTGCCAGAATGCGTTCCAGCAGCTTGCCCACCTCATCCAGCAAATGCCCACCTCATCCAGCAAGAGAAAATAATGCTTAGGATAATTTTATCCCACGACTGAACACGTGATTTACAGTGTAGTACTGAGGTAAAAAATGATTTACATAACAAAAATACCAGTTCAAATTTTCATTCAGTTAGTTATTTTTAATGAAACTGATTTAGTTTACGAAATCAAAGTAAGTATAGTAAGGTCCAGACAAAATTAATAAGAGTAAAGATTTTACTCTTCAGATAACATTTTGGACTTATATACTTTTTAATTCACCAACTGTAATGCTTTTTACAGTTTTCAGTACCTACAATTCATTTCTTTTCTTCTGCCTGCCTATCGCTAGTAGCCTTGAAGGCTTATGCTAGATCCACCGAACGCGTAATTTCATGAAATTTACAATTATTATTTACTAACTTTTTTTCCTACCTAAGCTGATAACCTATTGAGAGGCTATTTCAGCGTAACCTTAACTAAGTAGGTGAGCTTAAACTGGAGTGATGCTAACACTGACCCTAACAAGAGCAGTGCTTCGCAGAATCTACCACCGGATCGGATGCGCAACCCACTGAGAAGATCCGACGAGAAACTCAGTTTCAGAAACAAATTTTCCTCTTTTAATATTACTAGACGATGAGCGAGCTTTGCTCTGTTTTTTTTTTTATAACGCCATCTTGTTGTGTCTTTAAAGCAGAGAATAGTATTATTATTCGCCAATAGATGTCGGGAAGAGTCATAAAGTTGATTATCGATAAAGTTGATTATTGAAAACACGAATAAAACAACATTATCTGAAAATAAACCGTAGCTAGATCGATTTATCGCCCCCGAAATCCCCTGTATACTAAATTTTATGAAAATCGTTGGAGCCGTTTCCGAGATTCAGATTATAAATATATACAAGAATTGCTCGTTTAAAGGTATAAGGTTTGTGTGTCTACTCTATGACACCTTGTCCACTACTAGAGCAATGACGTATGGAGGGCAAGTGCGGCTGAGCTGCGTGACAAATACACCGCAGAGGAATTCCCATGAATGATGACGTCACGTTTCCGCCATTGTCGACAAATGATTAGTAACTCAACATTATATTACGTATCGAATCACAGCTAACTATACATTACGAAAGAATGGCTCTTATAAAAATATAGCGCAACGTGTACCATTTATTTATCTATTCTTATACATACAAATATCGTTTATTATCTATCTATATACTAATTATTTATTTATTGGAGAGGCCTATGTTCAGCAGTGGACGGCGATAGGCTGAAATGATGATGATGATATATATAAGGATTTACTCTAAGCCAAAATACATCTTGTATACAAAACCGCTCTGTCTTAGGACTAACAAACACAAAAGCCTTACAGAAGATCATCACATGGTATTTTGATTCAATTGAGATTAATTGATTCTCATATTGAGATCAATTCGTATAGTTAAAACATGGCTCACGGCTTGCATGTGTTACACGGGGAATGTGGGAATTGTGTTAAAACCATTATTTTTATTAACGTAATTTAAGTATATAGAGCTAAAACATTATTGTAAATAAGTTGCTGATTTCATTCCTACACTACAACCATGAAACTGTAAGCATCATTTTATTTAAACTGTAATACTGTAAATATAGACGTAAAATTAATAACAACTTCTTTTAAAGTATGATTAAAATATTTTTATTTAGAATTGATGTTCCTTATATAAATCTATACATAGAAATAAAATTGGAGCGTCTGTTTGTAATATTGAAATAACCTCTTTTTACTACATGCATATGAATATATATACGGTGCATACACCAAAATAAAATTATTTTACAATTTTTGTCTGTCTGTCTGTCTGTCTGTTTGTTCCGGCTAATCTCTGGAACGACTGGACCGATTTTGACGGGACTTTCACTGATAGGTAGCTGATGATATAAAAAAAACTTAGGCTTAAATTTTTTTAGACTAGCTTCGCCTCGCGGCTTCACCCACGCTACGACAATAACCGCAGGTAAAAGCTATCAATAATAAAATTTAATGTTTCCGAAGCGAAGCGAGGGCGGGTCGCTAGTATTATTATAAAATTAGTCAGACCATTGACTTGTAGAATATTTCATGACTTAAATGTTATACTAGTTTCATGACTATCGTAAACTTTTGTTCCCTTCCGCTCGGACAAGAACGCTGGGCGACGCATGTAAAGATGGCTATTACTGATTGAGCGAGGGCAGAAACAGGACGTTTTCTCGAAGAGCACTGGACAAAGCATTTTTTTTTATTACCTTGATGTGTGGAAGAGCTCACAGCCCACCTGGTGTTCTGGCTGGTCACAGCACAATATGTCGATACAGTACATTGCATCATCATCATATATGCAGTATGCTAATTACGATCTCAGCGAAACAGTGAAACATCATTTGCATATTATTATAATAGTCGTCGCTCTCCAGACAGACTATATATTATTATTTTTGTTGCTTAGATGGGTGGCGGTTAGCTCACAGCCCACCTGGTGTTGAGTGGTTACTGGAGCAAATAGACATCTACAACGTAAATGCGCTACCCACCTTGAGATATAACTTCTAAGGTTTCAGTATAGTTACAACGGCTGCCCCACCCTTCAAACCGAAACGCATTACCGCTTCACGGCAGAAATAGGGGCGGTTGTGATACCTACCCGTGCGGACTCACAAGAGGTCCTACCACCTATGCTTTTGATACTAATAATTAACTGACGTTATATTTTAAATCATCCTGTCATGATTTAAGGTCATCTTCTTGATTGAATTTCTTTCTGGGCTCGTCCACTGGTCGTCATTTGAAAATAACTCAACGCTTTTTAAACATAATGCGAAGGTGCGACCAAGTCAATACGGCAGTTGTCGGTTGTTGCAGGAGTGTTCCAGGTTCACCACAAACCGGAGGAAGTGGCGATTACTCGTGATACGCATAACATCTTGCCCACAGCAATGATACTGAATGACGACCACGACCTCTCTTAACGGCCGTCTGGTGTAGTGGTAAGTGACATGGTCACTACACAAGGGGGTTGCGGGTTCGAATCCCGCCAAGGGAAGATATTTTTATGATAAATACAAATGTCTTTTCCAGGGCTATGGATGTATATTAAATATATGTATGTGTATAATAAAAATCTTACATTTATTTCCGTTATCTGGTACCTGTAACACAAGTTCTTTACGAACTTATCACGGGACCAGTTAACGTGCCGTGATTAAAGAAAAAAAAAAAAAAAGAGTGATACGATAAAGAAGAAGATAATAGCTCAATAACTGCATAGCTATATGATCCAAAATCCATTAGATTTTTTTTTCCTACTTAACCTGATAGCCTTGAGAGGCTATTTCAGCGTAACCTTAATTAGTAGGTGAGCTCACAGGGCTCTTGACAACGTTGCTAACACGAACCCTAGCAAGAGTCGTGCTTCGCAGAATCAACCACCGGATCGGAAACACGACCCACTGAGAAGATCCGGCGAGAATATCAGTGGGCTGTGTCTGTGGGTAAAATTTAATAAAATATATTCAACAAACGTGAAATGAAAAATGTTCCACAAATTAATGTCACATGTCCGAAACTGAGCTTAATAAGAGCGACAACGCTTCTATGGTGAGCGGTAGCCCCACAGAAATGTCACCTTAATTGAATAGTACAGGAAAATTTATCGTTTTTGCGCAATTTTTATAGCTTTCTGTGTTTAACGTGTCTGCACCGAACGGTCGGAAGGAGATATGATGTTTGTCAACCCTCGAGCGGGGCTCCATGAGCGTTGGTTCTACGAAAAAGTTGCATATCGCTATGAGAGGTTCGGGTGTGACATGTTATCGTTTTAGTGAGATTCTGTAAGAGCAAAGCAATCACATCGTAAGTACCTTGAGACATCATATTGAGATTCCAATGTTGTTAATAATTACAATGTAATAGTAATGTAGTTTGTAGTGTAATAAAAATGAAACCCACAAAAATTATAATTTGCGTAATTACTGGTGGTAGGACCTCTTGTGAGTCCACACGGGTAGGTGCCACCACCCCGCCTATTTCTGCCGTGAAGCAGTAATGCGTTTCGGTTTGAAGGGTGGGACAGCCGATGTAACTATACTAAGACCTTAGAATTTATATCTCAAGGTGGACGGCGCATTTGCGTTGTAGATATCTATAGGCTCCAGTAACCACTTAGCACCAGGTGGGCTGTGAGATCGTCCACCAATAAAAGCATTAAAAAAAAATTAAAAATAAGTCACCACCTCCCGTTATTATAGTTAGATAAAATAGTATGGCATTTAAATAAATTTCAAAGTTGAATTCAACTCAAATGTTTTTTTTAAAATCGGTTCACTATATTTTGCGTATTTGTGTAAATAATGACTTTGGATTGATGATATGATAGTATATAGGTACGCTCAGATAATAATGAAATCACAAATTTCTAGCGTTGGATTTGTCACCAGCGAGACATCTAATTTTGTAATATTACTACTACTGTAGTTTAATTTGCCTAATGCTTTTCTGTTTATAAAACTAGTGGAATATTATTTTTGTCTTACAACGTTATGATTATATATGAGCATGAAGCAAAAAATATATGCAAAAACAACAACAACAAAAAACCCAAAGCAGTGACGCGAAAATTTCAGCCAAATTACTTACTGAGCTTTGATATCTTGTTTCACAAACTATGTCGTAACAATTTTAACTTGTTAGTCATAAACGAAACAAATAACTATTCATTTCTATTATTATTTAACTGTTTTGTAGCATCATCTCCATGTGATATGTTAGAATTTGCAGGCCCCCGTTTCACATACCGACCTGTTTTGTAAGAGAAGGGAAGGAATGAGACGTTATTTATATTAAATTAAACAGGGGAGCTCCTGGATGTGGGAACAATCGAGTGTGTAGTGGTTACATGACGTATTCTATTAAAGAATGTTTTTTATTGCATACGAAAGAAAATCTTGCTGTCGAGTAGAACGAATGAGAATTGTTTTTGCTTTTTATCAGTGGCGTATAGTAGTTCCGAAAATGAAAAAAAATTCATTCTAACATGCCCAAACATAAATCTACAAAGTAGCGCACGTCATTTCGGATCCTCCCGATCCACTAACGGTGCTTTTAGGTACCTCAAGCACCAGTTACCGTGCTCGCCTCACCGGGTTTGGCGAGTTAACTAGCCCATAGACAGCCCACTGAGTTTCTCGCTGGATCATCTCAGTGTGTCGCGTTTCCGATCCGGTGGTAGATTCCGCGAAGCACTGCTCTTGCTAGGGCCAATGCTAGCAACGCCTCCTGGCTTGAATCTCGAGAGCTCACCTACACGCTAATATAGCATCTTAAGGCTATCAGCATAGGTAGGAAAGAAAAAACTGCAGACGTTAGTTAGGTGCTGGAACTCAAAAAGCCATATCCATCGCGTTCCTCCTTGAAAAATAAAAATTAAATTTCAATTGGGAGTTGACGTACTCAAAAGAGAGGTCTTGATAATTTCACTGCAGAAATAAGTGGAGATAGGATGACTGTTGCATTCAGTCTAGTCACACTCTCCGCAAACTGTAATTATTTCATATAGATAAGGATTCAGCGCGAGAATAAACCGTGAAAGTAGCTCTGATTATTGTCTACGACTCGCTAAATCCGAGGAAGGATTAGGGAGTTAAATAGGAAGATACATGAGAAATTTATTGGTGCGGATATATGATGGAAATGCAGTGGGTACAACTTCAGTTTGAACACTGACATTGAGTATGGATTCCGGCACACGGGTATAAAGCTGTGCTTTATTTTTTGCGTAAAATTATCAAAGAATTTACGAGTTTTCTTCGTCTTTGTCTCTACCTTATCCCATTAGGTGGGGTCCCATAGCAAAATTTTCGATTCCATTCTCTTCTATCAGCCGTCAACACTCACTTCTCTTTTTCTCATATCGTCATTCACACACTCCATCCATGTCTTCCTCGCTCGATCTATTCCTCCTCTACCTTGCGATAATAAGAATGAACTCTGAAGAATTTACGAGTTTTAATTGTTATAAAGATAAGCGCCTCTACAGTCAGTTGCAGTAATGCGTTTCGGTTTGAATGGCGGGGCAGCCGTTGTAACTATACTGAAACCTTAGAACTGATATCTCAAGGCGGGTGGCGGCATTTACGTTGTAGATGTCTGTGGGCTGCGGTAACCATTTAACACAAGGTGGACCGTGAGCTCGTCCACCCATCTAAGCAATAAAAAAATTAATTAAAGGGGTGATTATTTTTGAAATAATATTAATACCATATTAAAACTTTGTCCGAAAATTTTCAAAGACAAATCGTATAATGCAAAATGTGAAAAGCGAAGGAAACGACCGTGACAGGACTCGAACCTGCAATCTTCGGATCCGAAGTCCGACGCCTTATCCATTAGGCCACACGGTCAACGGAACGTGACGTGTTAAATGAGCAATGCTTTTGTTCTATCGCGCTGTTAGTTAATATGACATTATGCAGGTTTGTGAGGGTTGATTTCACATCTCGTTCCAATAGCAGTCCCAATCTGGCGTTATGATTTGAAAGACAGAATAATATCAACACAATTGTCACCTCCATGTCCAAGCTTGAAAATTATTGTTGTGTGTCCTGTATACGGGATTTTGCGTACAGTGGGTAGCAAAAGCGAATGGATTGAACATTAAAATGAAGCAGTAATTAACGCCATTAATATTACTAGGTAGAGGTAATATTAGTTTGTCGTTTGTATGGCTAAGTTTATTTTTGCATGGATAGGTGAACGGTTTCATGGACCATCTGATGCTAAGTGCTCACTGGAGCTCATAGATGTAACAATGCGAATGCCGTCACACACTTTGAGACATGACATCTAAGTCTCAATTGAGTAACGTCTAGAACGCATGAGGTCTAAATTAATTATACGACAGTTGCCAAATCTATACACGTATCTTTTGAAGGTCAGGACTATCTAAATACCATTTAGAGAAAGCGGCACGATACGAGAACCCTCTCATCGTGGTCGCCGGAAACTACATTCCCGATCCTGCGGACCGAATGGTAAACAGCCGACGTCGCCCAAAACACGTCGTTTTGGATCCTCCCGATCCACTAACGGTGATTTTAGATACCTCAAGCACCAGTCATCGCTCTTGTGGAACCCGTCGCTTACGACGCAGGGCTCGGTGAGTGAATTAACCCACAGACACAGCCCACCGAGTTTCTCACCGGATCTTCTCAGTGGGTCGCGTTTCCGATCCGGTGGTAAATTCTGCAAAGCACTGCTCTTGCTAGGGTTAGTGTTAGCAACGTCGTCAGGTTTAAGCCCCGCGAGCTCACCGAGTTGTTAGGGCTACGCCGAAATGAACTTTCAAGGCCATCAGATTAGGTAGGAAAAAAAAATTCAGTGTGCAGCATTGGTGTGCAGCATTGTGGTTTTCTTCGTTTTTCATCCTTGAAGCAAATTTTTCTTGCAATAGGAAACGCTGTGTATAAGAGAAACGACTTCTTGACCATTTATTGACCCCTTGACCATTATAATTATAAATGAGATACAGAAAAATATTTTTTTTTTTAAATAAAAATAACATATAAGATAGTTAATATTTTACTGTCATCAGGAGCAATGAGAAACTAATAACAATGCATCTAGTGGCCGACGCCCGTAAACAAAATGTGTATAAGCGAAACGACCTATCTCGCTTTCTCCCTCTCTCCAAAGTCGAGTGGTTCGCGAGTCGCTCTGTCTATTTTCTCACTCTCGCTCGTCTTACATTGTATCTTATCGCTCTAGCCGTAACGAATCTGTCACAAGTTAAAATTTACTCTCAACGCGCCTAAAGAAGTTTCACTTCTATAAACATTCGTTTGCAGAGTAATCAATATCGTTAGAATAACTTTATGACCTTCACGACCTCTCCCTAAAATCATCAAAATTAATGGCTTATATTAAAACACTAGCGACCCGCCCTCGCTTCGCTTCGGAAACATTAAAACACACATGAAACCAAAAAAAAAAAATTCAAAAAAAAAATTAAAAAAAAGTAGCCTATGTTCATCAGGGACAATGTCGGCTTCTAATGGAAAAGGAATTTTTCAAATCGGTCCAGTAGTTTCGGAGCCTATTCGAAACAAACAAACAAACAAATCTTTCCTCTTTATAATATTAGTATAGATATAAATGCTTGTTTAGCCGTAATTATTTTGGTACTAACAAATTGATATTTGTTTCAACAAAATCGTCATTTCAATGTAATGTAATGTTTGTTCATGTTCTACTTTTAGATGTAATTACGATAGGAAATTGAATTCGAGTTTTTCAGTTCATATTTAAGGAAGCCGTTAAGTATACCCCAGAAGAAATAGGCTTCGATAATAAAAAAAATCTTATAAAAATCGACGTATTACTGGTGGTAGGACCTCTTCTGAGTCCGCACGGGTAGGCACCACCACCCTGCCTATTTCAGCCGTGAAGCAGTAATGCGTTTCGGTTTGCAGGGCGGGGCAGCCGTTGTAACTATACTGAGACTATAGAACTTACATCTCAAGGTGGGTGGCGCATTTACGCTGTAAATTTCTATGGGCTACGGTAACCACTTAACACCAGGTGGACTGTGAGCTCGTCCAACCATCTAAGCAATAAATAAATAAAAAACAATAACTTACCCATTTTCACTTTCCGTTTTGAAAAAGGAGCAATTGAAATTGCAACGAAGGTTTTGAGCTTATAGTTCTGTGTTTCTGCAACAGTATTCACTTTGTGGTATTTATACCTTAACCCTTTTCTCGTCGTCTCTAGAAGTTCGCACTATATATAGGTAATTGGGCACATATTATAAAGCCATTGTCGAGCAAGCCGTCGGCAGTGCCGGATCTATGAAAATTCAATTTGCAATGGCCGGCAGTGTTTTTGCTCGCCAGTGTACGCGTACAATGTATTTGCATTGCAGCGAAAGCCATCTGAATTGCAAACTGGTTTATGTAATACGAACGCTTCGGGATGATATATTTATGTTTTCTTTTGTCAGTTTAGTTTTGAAGTTGATTGTTTTATAGCTTACTTAGTTACCAAAAATCTCCGGTTTGAGCCCTGTGACCTCACCTACAAACGTTAGGGTGAAGCTGAAATAGCCTCTCAAGGCTATCAGCATAGGTAGGAAAGAAAAAAAAAGTTACCATAATAACTTAGCTCGGTCATTGGCTGTTTATAAGCAAAAAAAAGGTGTACTTATTAGTACGGTAATATTACGAGTCCAAATGGCTGTGTTTATATTAAATACGTATTATGTAGGAGGAAAACTAACAAACACACACTTAAACAACAAACCAAACTAACAATATATTTCACCTTTTTCTATCATGTTGATACCGGTCGAAATATTGACGCGATATTATAAAATTAATGTATTATCATCGCGCCATAATACGTGAGCAGATTTCTAAGTTAATCCTCAAATCGGTGAAGATTACGTTCAAAGATTCAATTACATAGAAACAAACATACGTACATAACCAACACCAATTATTAACAGCGTGTTAAAAATAAAAAAGGCTTCACTCTTAACCACATATTATTCGTCATTACCACCATACCATTCATCACCCATCAGTTCTCGGTTCTGGTATCCAGATATCCCGCCGCGAAATAAACTAAGCTATTCGATCTTCATGTTGCAAGGTCTCTAAGCGCAGCCAGTTAAAGTCAAGTATACGGTCCATTTGCACACACACTGCACTAATAAAATAATAAATGAATTAATACAAACTTAAGATTACGTAAATAAACGAGCAATACATTAATTAGATCAGCAAGTTTGTTTGTGCGTCACGTATTGCTCTAGAGTATTAAGTTGTTTGTAGTAACCGAAGTCATGGGACTGGAGTTATAATAATATAATAAATTCTTGTTATTATTCTTTCACTTTTCGTGTCAAAATTGGCTCGTTATTTTTATGAGACTGGATAGTTAGATGAGCAAACGATGCACTGTTTAGGGCAATCCTAAACATGAAGTTTTGTATGACTGTTTTTGAATGTGGGAACACACTAATAAGTATGGCAACACAGTCAGTGTAAGACAATTAAAAATTCTAGTCGTACGTGCACGTGTGTACTTGAAAACAAAATAAAAATAGCATTCGCTTTGAATATAGGTTTATGGAAGCGATCAGTACAAAATACAGTCCACGCTCTATACAGCTTTTAAGAGGTAACACTTAAGCCCATAGATGTCACAAATCTATGTGCCGCCTTTTTTATTGCCCTTGTAGACAGACGAGCATATGGCCCACCTCATGGTGAGTGACTACCGTCGCTCGCGGACATCAACAATGCCGAGGGTAGAGCTGAGCCGCTGCCTTTAAAGCTACCTCGAAGCCTGGAGGTCAATCTCTATTTTTTTTGTAAAATGAGTGTCCCACTTTTCAAAACGGTAGAATGCTTTGCGAAAGCAATAAACAGGATATTAATACTTACCCGTGTATTCACAATAACCCAATCATTGCGCTTAATACATTTCATAGGTCCGATTTATATAACATAATGATATATCCTCAATGTAGTTCTTCCCACTACTGATGCGCGACCCACCTTGAGATATAATTTCTAAGGTCTCAGTATAGTTACAACGGCTGTCACAACCTTCAAATCGAAACGCATTACTGCTTCACGGCAGAAATAGGCAGGGTGGTGGTACCTACCCGCGCGGACTCACAAGAGGTCCTAGCACCAGTAAAAAAGTCTAGATGTTGACGTTTAGAGTAGGGGGAAAAGTAAAATAAGGCCACGGACTAGTTCTTCGACTTTTGTTCTCGTTTTCAAGAGTCCGTTCACTTACACCCAGTTTTTAAATAAATAAATTAACATAAAAAAAATGGGACGAAAATGCCTTTAATCGAATTTACGAAAATATCTTAATCAGATTAAATTTCAGAAAAAAAAGGTGATATTTTGTCATAAATGCATAGTCTTCAACACGTTATCTGTTAAACTCCGTTCTACGTTGACTGTATGATAGTTTTATTTTTATTACGCGTTGATGGAATTTTAAAATGGCCATAAAATAAAATTTACACTTGGAGCCCTGTGTGCACTTCGTAAACTCGTCACGTATACGATCGATTACGCCGAACGGTCGTAAAGTCGGCACTTTCGATTGCACGCCAGTGTATTTGACATATTTCATTTTATTTTTCTGTGTACGAATAGAGACTTTACGTCGAGGGCATAAGGTTTAGTAAAGAAGAGTTTGATGTTGGTTTTCGGGTATTTATTCTAGAAGCATTCTAAAGAAAGTAAGATATCGTTTTACGGTTGCACGAAATTCAATTTTTTTTTTATTCAATAATCTTGTTTTTTTTAATATTTGACAAATATAATCGAAGTTAATAAAAATTGAATAGAAAAATTGATTTATAAATCAAATCACATCAAACGCGGGAGTTATAGCAGAATAGAAGAACCATTTAACGGCCGTCTGGTGTAGTGGTAAGTGACATGGTCACTACACAGGGGGGTAGCGGGTTCGAACCCCGCCAAGGGATGATATTTGTATGATAAATATAATTCCAGGGTATTTTCCAGGGTTATGGATGTCTATTAAATATATGTATGTGTATAATAAAAATCTTACATTTATATCCGTTATCTGGTACCTGTAACACAAGTTCTTTACGAACTTATCACGGGACCAGTTAACGTGGCGTGATTGTTTGTAAATATTTATTTATTTATTTATATATTTTTAATGAATTATAATTTGGTTCTTATTCTGACATTAACGGTTTCATACGTGTTTTTCATTAATTGCAATTGCAGCTTCGAGGCTAAATTTTCCTTTATTTTTCCAACTATATAACTTTAACTTCATTTTTCCAACTATATAACTTTACTAATTTAAACGTAATCGCGTAGCGAAAGTAGCGGTTTGGCTATGCACTGGGTATTACTAATATATGTCAGCGTTAAGACAGGGTTTTCACACATAATTTCTTTTACAATGAAAATACAATACAATTCTATAAAACTTTAACATAAGGTACTTGTTTACAACAAAAAGCCACGCCTTAGTTATTCAGTGGTTCTTACACAATTAGCCATTTTGTGATTGATGGTTATAGCAACTACAACTTCTTTTATACAAACAAATGTAATTACTGCGAAACAATTCACAAAATATAGCTTAATATTCACAATATATATTTTAGTGATTTTTACATGACTGACATTTAATTTATTTTACATGAATTACTTTTAAGTAATATTAACTAACATTGTTATTATCCAGCCTAATAATAGATGGCGCCAAAATCATTGCATAACAATTACAATACTTAATTATTACTGTTAATTATAGTATAAATTATTATCAATATTTATGCTTTATTCATATTTAATTATTTATACAGTCATTTGTGTTTTTAAACAATAATATAAACATTAAACATATTCTGAACATTTTCACATCAAAACAGTGTCTGCTAATTATTAAATATGGTAGAATAACAGTTTCATCTTGCTAATAATAAGTAAATATTAACATAGAATAAACCAAGCTATATATTATTATGTTAATTATTGCCAATAATGGCGTTAGTAACAGTGATACTCACCATCAGGTGTTTTGTATGGGCCTCTGTCTAAAGTACCAGTAAAAGAAACACTAATTTGATTCTGTTAGAAAACTGTGCTTAATTTATAAAAAAATTTGGAATTTAAAAAGATTTTCACCTCTAAATTAAGATTCAACAACATCAGCTGTTGTAATGTTGACGTTATTCACGCAAAATGTCGCAGAGGGTACTCGCCGCGTTACCGTGACGCTAATGGCGTATCTCTGTTTAAAATTTCATTTTATGATGAAACTTTCGTGTAACCACGCGACCCTCCAACATATTTCATACTGAAACACGTATCACAGTGTGGCCACCGTCGTTTGGGGCTAAGGAGAATATAGAATAGTTTTAAAAACGCGATAAACCTGTATATTTAATGTCAAACGCAAATTGATTTTTTTTAATTTTATGTTTCGGATTATTTAAATAAGTGATCCCAAAGCTTAGAAGAGAGGTTGCATATAGGCAAATTTCGATATAACGCTAAATATCTGCTCTTTGATTTAAGTTTAAATAAATATAACATCCAGCGATCACGCCAGCGAAACGCCACCAAGCGCGTATTAAAGCAACCAGACGCCAGACGCTTTTCAATATGAAATTCACCTACTATTATAATCTGTAACCATCTTAAATTCCACTTAGCTTAGCACTACCTTAAGTTCTGAGTACAATTCGGCCATATGGGAATAAAAGGGGCGTGAGTGCTTTCATATAATTAGATTAAAAGCTAAGGAAATATTTGAGATGATTCTCTGTACTTTCTTTGCCACTAGGTTTGAAAAGAATCCTCAGTAGTAACCCAGTAGTAATACTATACAATTAAAATATAGACTACAAGTCTCAAGATGGATGGAAGCGTTCAGATTGTGATGTCTATGGACTCCAAGCCACTTAAAACCAGGTGGGTCGTAAGCTCGTTCAGCCGTCTAAAAAGGCCGTAAGTTCATGTGCCTTAGGATGCAATGAAATAAATTTATCGATATAAATATTTTCAGAGATTTCCATTGGGATTGAAGAGATTACAAATCATACTAATATAAAGTTTCATGAAAACATAACAACTGATAAAGTAATAAAGTGATGTCACGTCCCTATTTATCTCTAACCGAAGGCACGGTCCATAAACCCTCGGCGATAACTATCATTGTTTTCTAGAAGACACTGAGCCCTTACAACTAAGTCCGTAAAATTACAATAGAGCCGATCTGACGGCGTTGCCCCGGGGCTGACTTATGCCGATTATTATGTAGAAACCGCCAATTTATCTTAATGCGTGACACACAGCTTCACAATTCTGCGAACTACTTTAAGGAAGGTAATTAATTGCCAATGTTTCGGTTCTCATTGTTGAAAAATACCATAAAGTAAAGCATAACAATCAACAGTAGATACTCAAAGTCGCAAGCTTATGATGCTTCTTCAAAATATAATTCGTTCTGAAATACAACTATTTAATTAGACATATCGGAAATGATAAATTGAGTAATAACTAACTAGCTACTCACTAACTAATAACTGATATGGGGTGGTTTACCAATGGTAGCCTCTGTTTGATATGTACCTACAAATAAGTAGGGGCCGCCATGGTGCTTATATATGTTTCAAATCAAAATTGAATGAGTACGACAGTCGTAATATTCTTATTAAAGTATAGCATCAGCCGCTGAGTTTCTAGGCGGGTGTTCTCAGCGGATCGCGATTCTGATTCGGTAGTAGATGTATTCACAAAGCATCTTTTCTAGAGGCGTTCAAGCAGATAATCCCACCTCTCGAGGCTGAACACGTCGTCGTCCACCAATCCTGGTGAAACTGAAAAGACCTCAACCCACCAGAAATATTTCCTTCCACAACAAAAAAACTACCCATTAGATTAAATATATTATTCAATGGTTGGCCTTTGTTACTTCATCTCCATCATCCATTTGTTACCATCCTTCTTAATTATGGCAACGATATTGTTACGCCGGTAAGAGTAACGCCATCTGTGATCGAATAGCAGAAACGAATATCAAAAGAACTAATAAAATCGAGAACGATCGAAAAGTGCAACGCCATCTATTGTTAAATAAGGGAAGCACATAAGGAAACGACTAATCCTACCGGGAATATTCTCGTTAATTGTAGACTTTTCGTGTGGTGTAGCGACATAATGTGATCCATCTTGAGACTTGATCTCTATATTTTAATTGTATAGTATTGTTACGCGGCTAAGAGTAACGCCATCTGTCGTCGAATATCAGAAACCAATGTCAAAAGAACTACTAAAACCAAGAACGCTCGATAAGTGCAACACCATCTATTATCAAATAGCGGAAACACAAATCGAAACGACTGGTTTTGCCGGGAATGTTCTCGATAATTGTAGAGATGTCGTGTCGACTGTAAAAACGTTCCAGAGACGACATGAAGGCAGTTAGTAATCAGTTCTACTCGAAGCGAAACAGCAAACGGATCACCCGAAGCGAAGCGGAAGAAGTGAATTGCAATTTTAAATGTGCTCCTTAAGTGTTCTCAGTTGTAAATATAATAATAATAATAATATAATAATAAATACTTTACTAACAATCACGCCACGTTAACTGGTCCCGTGATAAGTTCGTAAAGAACTTGTGTTACAGGTTCGGATATAAATGTAAGCTATTTATTATACACATACATATATTTAACATACATCCATAACCCTGGAAAAGACATTTATATTTATCATACAAATATCTTCCCTTGGCGGGATTCGAACCCGCGACCCCCTTGTGTAGTGACCATGTCACTTACCACTACACCAGACGGCCGTTAATATTATATAGTTTTAATTTGTACTTCGGTGAAACCTTTTAGGCGAGCCCCAGCGCGTAACAATATTAAAATGAAGCTAGACAAACTGGGCTCCCGTACGTACCGGCTTACCTGAGGGCTGTTCGCTTCTAGGGACTCTTAAGGGCCGCACTCCCTTCATTTGTTATCATTACGCTTGTCATTCCAGCTAGTTCGCGGTGATCACGCGCGTTTTGTCCCTAACACCCTCCTCGCTAACACTTTGTTTCCTAATTGGATAATTTTGTTAGCGGATATGTTAATTCACGTTAATTGTAGACGTTGGTTTTCATATTGTTTTGTGTCGGTCATGATTCTTGTGGAATTGCGCGAGTTATTAGCACGCTCTCTTATTATAATCGAAACTGCTTTGACGGTTTAGGGTCGTATTTGTTTTTTGTTTCATTCACTAGGAATGAAATGTGTCTGCTCACATCGAAATACGTAAGGATTGACTGATTAAGGCTCTGAGCATATAAAAAGCATCATATTTTTTTTTTTTTATAAATATTTACTAATTATCAAGCAACGTTAACTGGTCCAGTGCTAAGTTCGTAAAGAACTTGTGGTACAGGTACCAGATAACGGAAATAAATGTAAGATTTTTATTATATACATACATATATATAATACACATCCATAACACTGGAAAATACATTATATATTTATCATACAAACATCTTTCCTTGGCGGAATTCGAACCCGCGACCCCCTTGTGTAGTGACCATGTCACTTACCACTACACCAGACGGCCGTTATATTGTTTTCGAAGTTACGATTGCTTTGCATTTGTTGTGGTCACGGACGAATGGACTCATCGATTAAGTCGTAAAGGTAGTTTTTTTTTTAATTAGGTCAAGGACTCCCAAAATCAGAGGTAAACGTTCATGCTTATGAGCAAGGTTTGTTTAAACACTTCTGATTAGCTTGAATACACACGTATCATATAATAGGATCAATGATGATTTTTATAATTTTATTACCTGGCTCAGTACCCTGAACAATCTTTCTTCGTTAAATAAAAAGATAATGTTCATTCTTAGTGTTGTTTAGTTTTCTTAATCTAAATTTACTCCATATTTGATTTGCGGATGCTAGACACTTTTATGTGATGTTTTCCACAGTTAAACAAAAAATACTAAGTAAATCTTAACCCAATGTGAAATTTAAATGCATCTGTACTTCGTTCACTCTTACTAATGTAAATACTCGTATGGCAGTAGATACAATTTTTTTTTAAATACAAACGAACCAAACTGATAATCACGATCGCCCTGATAATTTAACAAAATGCAAAACTTTTGCGCTATACCCTATGGATAGTAGCTACAGTTTTATTTTTTTATTTTTCCGAAAATCAATTCCGCTATCTGCTTTAAAGAATTAGACAGTCATGATTATACTAATGCCATTACGACTCAATCGTTTCCTGAAGTAGATAGCGGTGTTCGTGTTATTGTCTCTGTAGACTCTTGTAGCCGGCTCAAACCAGTGCAGGGCGTGATTTTATTTGAGCTTCATTTTCTCACATACTCATCTGTTTTTCTGGAAAATTGAAGGCTTTCAATCCAAATTTTAGATTACGACGCGTCTAATGTAACGATTCCGCGGCAGCATTCAATCTCAATAAACGTATCAGAGCGATTGCTCGATTTCCGTTTATCGCGCACCATCGTTGCTCCATTCTGTCTGCTCTAGCTCTGTGATGAGAGGAAGCGGCAGCGATTTCAGAAATCACCAACATTTCCAACAAACAATGTACTGCCAATAGCTTACTGGTGGTAGGACCTCTTGTGAGTCCGCACGGGTAGGTACCACCACCCCGCCTATTTCTGCCGTGAAGCAGTAATGCGTTTCGGTTTGAAGGATGGGGCAGCCGTTGTAACTATACTGAGACCTTAGAACTTATATCTCAAGGTGGGTGGCGCATTTACGTTGTGGATGTCTATGGGCTCCAGTAACCACTTAATACCAGGTGGGCTGTGAGCTCGTCCACCCATCTAAGCAATAAAAAAAATAGTCATATATGAAAGAAAAGACATATAAAGCAACGGACAATGCAAGAGAGTCGTTTAGTGGCTTGGGCCCTAAATGTCATCCTCGGGCCCGTGGTTCGCTCCTAACATCTGCGAATCGTCCTGTTCCACATACCCCACGCGACCCCTAGGCGTGGGGACCTCTTAGAAAATTCGGCATACGACCAAAAAAAGTAAAGACTGAAATATATCGGTTTTCAATCGAAGTTTGAAAGTAAACTTTAGGCTTATGTTATGTTCATCTGCCTTCGATATACGATAAAAAGTACATTAGTTTCTTATTTCACGATGGCCACGAATATTCAAGTTAAGGTAGCTATGTTATGATTCTGTTAAATAATTGACACTAAGTATGCCCTAAACTTTATACGTCTATAAACATCTAATCATACTAATGAATTGCCAACATGTGTGTATACCAATCGCCAGGAAAAGGTATGTGGGAAAGACCTCCGTTGTAAAATTTAGAGGAAAATTTTCATACTTTTTTTTACCTAAGCTGGTGATAGCCTTGAGAGGCTATTTCCAAGTAATCTTAACTAGTAGGTGAGCTCACGGGGCTCAAACCGGAGTGATGCTAACACTGATCCTAGCAAGAGCAGTGCTTCGCAGAATCTACAACCGGATCGGAAACGCGACCCACTGAGAAGATCCGGCGAGAAACTCAGTGGGCTGTGTCTATGGGATTTTCATACGCTTAACAATAGTCGCAGCAAAACATGACCTTCACTAATCTTTTTCTAAACGATTTGACCAATTTTGGTGAAACTCTTTGTAAGCGCTTGCGGGTGGTACCTTTATAGCTTAGCTTTATAATAAAACCGAGTTTCATGGAAACCTGAACCTAGATATATTTAATTCAGATATTTTTCAAGGCAGTATTTAATATGAAGTTACAATTTATTTACCCTTATCTTTTTCTGCCACCGAAAGAGTCTCTTAAAATAATTAAATCGCGTTTCGCTTATTAATGTAAAAGAAACCGAAAAATTTACAGCGTCTCGTTACGTATTCCGTTAGTGAATAGTTTGCTTGTTATCCGTTTTGATAGTGCTGACATATTATTACTGTGTACTTAACGTACTGTATACGCGGCGTTAATGGCTTCACTTGATGTGTAGTGTAGATTGAACGTATTAATTGAAGCTTTAAGCAAACACCCTGTTAAATCCATTAGAGCGATTTTAATGTGTTTTTACTGGTGGTAGGACTTCTTGTACGTAGGTAGGTAGGTACCACCACCCCGCCTATTTCCGCCGTGAAGCAGTAATGCGTTTCGGTTGGAAGGGTGGGGGTAGCCGTTGTAACTATACTGAGACCTTAGAACTTATATCTCGAGGTGGGTGGCGCATTTACGTTGTAGATGTCTATGGGCTCCAGTAACCACTTAACACCAGGTGGGCTGGGCACGTCCATCCATCTAAGCAATAAAAAAGAAAAAAAAGAAAATCTTCTTTTTTATCGTCCGAAACGGATATTAAATTAAGTTAAAATAACAAACTGAATTAAAATTAAAAAAAAGATGTGTAGTATCGTGGGACACCGGATAGGAACGAAGTTCCATATTATAAAAATATTAATTTTAAGTTCTATTCGAGGTATAAAGAAAATAATTATTCGGGTATACATTTTTTATTATGATTTTTTTATTGATTATAATAAAAATAATCGCAAGGGTCAACCACTCCGCAGTGCAATAGAGCAGCCTCGCCCTGGGGGAACCACCTGCATGATCACGGTATTCCTCTAGGCCAGGTAAGTATGGTTTAGCAAGGGAAATACGAGAACGACTATCAACTGTGTAACATCACGTCACCGCGATTCAGGAATTGTTGATTTTATAATACGTGCAGTGACATCGGTTGATAACAAACTAAATAGAAAAATCTTACGTTACGGACGTTTTTTTCCGGTTAAGATACCCCTCCGCATTGTCCTATTAGAAATTTCCTTGCAAAAACAATGTAACAAAATTTCAAATATTGAAATAGATGTACATGAAATGACTGATCGAATGTAGTCGTGTTTAATTAAAAGACTTGCTCAGGAATATCAAAAATATTTTAATTGAATACGTGAATAATCGAAAAAAATACATAATTAAATATATAAGCGTTTGTCGATTTTCATGAGAATTAAGAGCAGTCGTTCCTTTCCCTAATAAGAGTTTCGGGTTTTTTTTTCTACTAAGCTGATAGCCTTGAGAGGCTCTATCAGCGTTACCCTAACCTGTAGGTGAGGAGTTCTCGGGGCTCAAATCGGAGTGTTGCTAACACTGGCCCTAGCAAGAGCAGTAGTACTTCGCAGAATCTACCACTGGATGGAAACGCAACCCACTGAGAAGATCCGGCGAAAAACTCAGTGGACTGTGTCTACACGCCGAACCCTTGAAGAACAGTGACTGGTGCTCGAGGTACCTAAAAGCACCGTTAATGGATTGGGAGGATCCATAATGACGTGTTACGGGCGACGTTGACTGTCGACCATTCGGTCTACAGGATCGGGTATGGGGTTGAGATAGAAATTGTATCGGGCTCTTGAACTTTGACGTCATCGTACAATAAGTGCGCTCTGTTTCTCAATTGAAAGAAAACTCACTTTTTTTCTTTCTAAAACTGATTTTTTATTCAGCTTTGGTTCTTCCGCGTCTTGGAAGAATTATTTTAGTGAAGTAAATAAACTCGTCTTTTAACGTGCTGTTTAATACATTATATCTTTGGTAAGGGACTAGTGAAAAAATGCAAACCAAATTGAAATCTGTAATGTGTATGCCAAGCTCAGAGTCTGATCTGCTTGTTTGCTCAGAGTTCATAAGTCCCAGCTATCTGCTAAGGCAAGGTTTGCACAGGCAGTACGTCATCTAACGTGGAAACTTAAATGCGATATTATGCAAAATTACACGTCTTTGTTTGGTTGTAGGGTTATCAACAAATTTATCAAATGTCTTGATTTCAAAAGTTATTCTGATCATAAAACACAATGTAGACAGATAAAAAAGATGATTTTGCCTAATTCTGCCGCGAAAAATCTTGCGTTTCGATCTCAAAGAAATAATAGATTTGAGACTTTGGACAATTCACGTAATTTGCCTTTATCTCTATCTATGCTAAACTTGCCTTGCTCACCTGAAATTTCCGGATTCTTTATTTAAATATTACAATGAGAATATGCACCCCAAAAATGTGATTCGAATGAAAATAAATTCTGAAAATAACTTCGGCTACCAAAACGACGCTCAAGTGAATCAATTTTGTCGGCGACTGTACAAGATTGGAACAAATTTTTAATAATGCTCTTACATCCTTCCACAATTTTTCTGTACAAGTTTCTATAAAGCGAAAACACAGTCGAGGCTTCACCTCGGTCTTGCGGCTATAAAGGCTTTTCCTTTTGAATTTTTAATAAACTTAAGTGCATATGTACGCCACTGTACTGTGTACATTGTGTTCTCGAGCTGCAAATATGAGAGGAAATATTTTAATAACATAAAAGTGTGAAAAGTTGGAATGTATTAAATATTTTCGTGGCTTAAAATCCAATGTCAGTGAAAGACAGAAGATTTGTCTGGTCTGGTCTGACTGATGATAAGTAGGCGAGCGATGTTGGAGTCAAATAGACTGAATCTCCCTTTCGCTTAACTACTACCGTCCGAGCTTCGAATTAAAATTATACTGAAGTAGTCCTCGCCCGACAACGTAGCAGTTTCAACGCGGAAAGTTTAAGCTCATCACCCAATCTATACAGGACGCTGTGCCGGCGGTCATTGATCCCACAACCCTGCTGATCTTCCCTGTTGGAAAAAGGTACTTGTGGCGGTTTTTAGTCGTTAACTAATGAATTTCACCTTCAAGACCCGACCGCACACACCAGCATTTCCCTTTACAGTGGAGGATATTACATCCTTTTCCATTTTTTAAGTTACACCGATTGGTATTATCTAATATTATGTCTAAATTTTATGTTTACAAATGATTAAGGTTATGAGACTGTTCTAAAATTCTGACCCTAAAATTCCTTGGGCCCGCGGTCTGCTCTGAACACCTGCAGATCGTCAAGTCCCATATACCCCGCATGCCTCCTAGGCGCGGGGACCTCGTATGAGGTTCGGCCGCCGGCCCGACTAAAAAAATTATGGATGATTAAGTTGTTATTCGAATTTAAACATTGTGCTAGCTGTAAATAGTTTAAATTGGTATAAACTCTAATTTTATTAATAGCTTTCACGCGGCTTTGCTAGTCGACTTAAACACTATATTCCATAGACTAGTTACCTCTCTTTTAAATGAATAGTATGTTCTTATTTTTAACCCCTCTCAACTTGTACGCGAAATGTCAAGATGATCAGTTGAGTTGTTAAGAAATGAAATCGCGACAAGCAAAGTCGTTTTCGTGATTATATTCTTTGATAATTGTTTTAGTTAACGAGTGAAGTCACAGCGTTTGTATTTAATCATTTTATCGAGCTATTTATTTCCTTGCATTAAGCTGTATATATCAACACAATGGAATGCAGTCAAAGGACTAAAATTAAACTATGGAATTTAAAACCAATTAACAATCGAAAATTAATATTTTTGACGTCATTCATGATAATATAAATAAACATTGCCTTACCTATGCAAATCAATTGGTGTACTTACATCATTTCAATTGTGGATTTATTTAAAGAAAGCTGGATGGATCTACGGCGTAGGCGTATCTGTGTTAAGTACTACGACGTAGACGAATGCTACGTTATTTAAGTTCCATAGCAAATTTGTTTTTTTATTTTATACAAACATTTCAAAAAAGAAGGAAATGAAGTTATCTTTTACGTTACTGTTTCCTATTTTAGATCTTCGAGGTAGATAAAGCAATTCAAGCTATGAACTGTAGGAGTCCGGTAGCTATTTAGACATAACAACCCTGTTTTTATTGACAGACAAAAGTTTACTTAAAAAAATGTTTACATTAAATTTCAAATAATTTTATACATTGAAATATTCGAAAACGAGCAAACATTGAATTGACGTAACTGAGCTGATCTATCTATTTCAATAAACAACAAGATTTAAGCCGGTTTGTGCAGGCTTACGTAGGGCGACGACAACACATAAATTTGAATGGTCAAGTGGACTCGGACACGAGACAGGGGTTGCGAACATTTTTTTAATTTAATTATGATTAGTTTGTTAAAATTTATAATACAATTTTTAAAAATTCAATTGAGTAATTTGACGTATCACTTCTCTAAATACAAATCCTTTAAAATTTACGCGTTTTGTGCGTCGATTTTATTTTGGATATTTTTTTTTACTGTTAATTGTAATTACTAAAATGCATCTACAATGTATTTCTCAAAATCACTTTTCATAATTAGTTGATAATGAATTAATTTAAAAGTATCTAACAATGAATCAAATCTTGTAGGTCGTCATGGCCTAACGGATAAAACGTCCGGTGCATTCGTATATAGCGATGCAACGGTGTTCGATTCTCGCAGGCGGGTACCAATCTTTCTAATGAAATACGTACTCAACAAATCTTCACATTGACTTCTAACGGTGAAGGAATAACATCGTGTAATAAAAATAAAACCCACAAAATTATGATTTGCGTAATTACTGGTGGTAGGACCTCTTGTGAGTTCGCACGGGTAGGTACCACCAACCCGCCTATTTTTGCCGTGAACCAGTAATGCGTTTCGGTTTGAAGGGTGGAGCAGCCGTTGTAACTATACTGAGAACTTAGAACTTATATCTCAAGGTGGATGGCGCAATTATGTTGTAGATGTCTATGCGCTCCAGTAATCACTTAACACCAGGTGCGCTGTGAGCTCGTCCACCCATCTAAACAATAAAAATAAAGCGTGTTAGTTTATAAAAAAAGACGTGTTGGAGTAACTAAGTTAGAAAAACGTCACATATATTATTGCCATAAAATATGATGAGTAAAAGCTTCAATCGTTATGAATAAAACATTAACCAAAGAGCCCAAGATCATAAATTATATATCATACATAGATTTATTTCGCCTTAGAAATAATAAATTGAATCCGTAGTAGGGCTTAAAAAAATTTCAATTCACAACATTTGAATCTTCGATATTTTTCTTTCAAACTGAATAATACAAAAAATAATCTATAAATTAAACTTATAACGTAATTCAAAAGTTATTTACCCCTGTCGAATCAGACCGTCGCTCGCGACGCCCAGAGCTGTTATATCATGCACAAGTCAATTCGCACCCGGCACGACACATAAATACGTACCGACCACCACTCTGCATAGATTCCTTTGATGTCTGCCGCTCATGTGTGGCTGTTTGAAGATTTTGTTCAATTTGCGGGTACATTTTACAACTTTGAGTTTAAATATTTAAATTCAACACGTTTTCGTGCATTTAAGTTAATTAGCGATACCGCAGTAGTCGAAATACGACTAAAATTAATTGAAATTATATTTGAACATTAATAAGGTTCTATTGTCAAAGACTATTATACTTCTATAATCACAGATTTCGCCAAGACTACACTATAGACAAACAATATTAAAAATTAACAATATTAACCCATTCTCAATTTGACCACAGACTTTAAGTAATAACAAAAGTTTGACAATAAAATATATGCTATTATGTGTGTGTCATGGTTTTTTTTATTGATTTAATTTTCTTTCAATGCGTAATTTAAAAAAAATATATTAGCATTCTACACTCCTTTATAATCTCTATAAGTGTGGGAAATTTCATATTTCTCGGTCCGCGTGATTTTCGTAAAAATGTTTACAATGTTTTTGCTTCAATATCATAAAAATAGTCAGTACGAGTTTTGATCACATCATTAAGAAAATGGCTATCCTAAAAAGAAGCGGCTTACACATTTTATTTGCGAAACAGTTTGACCACTAGAGGGGCTCTGTATTCAATTGGCGGTCGGAGTCATTCAGACTATGGTACGTTTCTTCACCTTTATAATGTTTCATACTAGCTCGAAACCTTGGAATGTGAATAGCTGCAATGGCTTAGAGTTTTCGTAGTCAAAAATAGATAGTTGCTCGTAATAGTATTATAATGTTCTCTTAAATACTGTTAGAGATCGCAAATACTATTACATATAACGTATATATAATGTATTACTTTATTCACATCAAAATAAAGTTTAGCCTAGTAAAACTATAGCACAAACTGAGTTGTTCTATAAAGAGAAACAACATTTAAAACTATTGCTTCGCCAGTTTTTATGTTTTTTATATTTCAATATTCAAAAATGTTTTTATATTTCTAATGTTCCTTCTTGTAATGTTTCAATATTCAAATTATCAATTATGTCACCTTTATAACATATTCACCTCTTTAAAGATTAAGTCATAAATCATATAGAGGCTACATATATTTGTCTATAAAGCTCGTCTTTGAGCTTTAAGTTCAAGGGCTGGTGCATCATGTATAATAGCGTTGACACAATTGCATGGAAGCTGTCACCGTAACCCATTTGCACGGTTCCACAAATCATAGTCAAGTCCAAACGGGACTACGTTATGCTTGAACATAAGACATAATGTTACATATTATATTTTGATAAGTCGTCGTGGCCTAAAGGATAAGTCGTCCGGTGCATTCGTATCTAGCAATGCGCCGTGTTCGAATCCTGCAGGTAAGTACCAATTTTTCTAATAAAATACGTACTTAACAAATGCTCACGATTGACTTCCACGGTGAAAGAATAACATCGTGTAATAAAAATCAAGCCCGCAAAATTATAATTTGCGTAATTACTGGTAGGACGTTTTATATATCCGCACGGGTTGGTATCACCACTCTGTGTATTTCTGCCGTGAAGCAGTATTGCGTTTCGGTTTGATGGATGAGGCAGCCGTTGTACTGTAAAATGTGAGACTTTAGTACTCAAATATCAAAGCAGGCGGCGACATTTACATTTTACATATCTATGGGCTCCATAACCACTTAGCAACAGGGAGGCCGTAAGTTCGTCCACCCACCTTAACAAAAAAATCGGTTGTCTGTAAAGTCGGCTTACTGACGATAGTTGAACGTGACTACGTCATAAGAAAATACTGATGGAATGGTTTCATTTTTCAAAAGAAAATTTTAATTTTATTTGTTTGATAGATATTTTGTATGGATATAAAGAAGGAGGTAAATGGAAATCACTGTTGAATTGATCAAGTTACATTTTTTTGTACGCATAAATACAATTATGTCAATATTTTTTTTATAATTTACTTTTTTTTTTGCATTAAATTGTGCTTTAAATTGTATTATTGTAGAGCAGCTGTCCACGCGGATGCATCGCCTCAGAGCGAGGTAACGCCGCATGAGTCATGTTTTTTCGTGCGTGCAGCCGGCTCCATCCAATTATTAGACGTTGTTACGTCAAAAAATACCATTTTTTTATTTTGGCAGAACATTATTTATTTTGAAGAAAATTTCTACGAGAAGTCCAGTCGTTTAATTGTATGCCATCAATCCATCCGCATAATACTTGGTCTTATAACTACTGAGTTTTGAGCTATCAATCAGATAGTTAAAAATTGTGAGATTATTAAACTCGTGACAAGTAATTAAAGAGACGGACGCTCACACAAACCATTATTCTGATATTAAAAAAGAATCGACAAAAGACGTACTTTAAGAGGAAACTCTCAAGATCAAACGAATTGTGGATATAAAATATCGACATCTACAACGTAAATGCGCCACCCACCTTGAGATATAAGTTCTGAGGTCTCAAGTATAGTTATAACGGCTGCCCTACCCTTCAATCCGAAACGCATTACTGCTTCACGTCAAAAATAGGCAAGGCGGTGGTACCTACCCGTACGTACCCCTACGGACTCACAAGAGGTCCTACCACCAGTCAATGTTACACGTATCTGTAACAAAGAACTATACGGCTAAAGTATTCATGCTCAAGAATAATTCGTCTTAATCAGGAGCTAAATGAGGATTTTTTTTTTTAAATTCAACCTGTCGCCGAAGTTGTGTTATAATACTATAAATAAAATTATCTGACATAATCTCTAATGTGTGACATGATTCATAAGCAACTTCGCTCTACATAAAATACGATAATTAGACCGCAATTTCTTTAACTTTTTCTTGGTTACTTTGGTCACATTGCTCGGCAGCCACCAGACAACCTTGAAAAGCTGACTGAAGTGGGCAAGGTAAAAGGGAAAAGACCCGCCGGCCGGTCACCAAACCGTTGGTCAGATCAGATAACTGCGCTCACTGGACTCTCTGTTGCGACCGCCCTGAGAGAAGCCAAAAACCGAAGGAAATGGAAGCTGATGGTACAAAGAGCCACGAAGGGCTTTCAGGGACACGACCTTCAGTAATGAAGTATGCGACTAAGAAGAGAGAGACGGCAATTTTATTTTATCATAGCCAATGTCAGTTCAATATTAGAAAAACGTTTTTCTTGAAAATGAATGTCCAAGTTCACACACACGGTAGTTTTAGTGATCCGCAGAGATTTTAAAATGGATGACAGCTTAAGTTTCGCTTTGTGAGCGAAGAATGAGTCCGCAATTTGGTTCTCCCACTCCGCTGTCATTCATTACGCGTTCACTGATGGATCTCTGTGTATTCTGGTCGGTCTCGCAGTGATTTCGTCTTTACGCGAAGTATAATGTGTGGTATACGATTTTAAGTATTATTGGACACAGGTATAATTGTAAATAGACATGCTTTAACAAAAACCAACTTCAAATAGAAAAAAAAAAATTCCAAAACAAATTATTATACACTAAAAACAATCATCGAAATCGGTTGGCGTGACATTGAGCTATTGAGTTATTCATCTATTTGTCGCGCACGTACTTAATGCAAAGCTAAGTCTTATATGCTTTTCTCTTGGATACCATTATTAGAACTGAAATAAATTAAAATGGGACCACACGAAAAGCGTCGCTTTCTAATAAATAAAGAATCATCAAAATCGATTCCCATAATCAAAAATTATGAGGTAACGAACATAAAAAAAACATACAGTCGAATCGAGAACCTCCTCCTTTTTTGAAGTCGATTGAAAATAATTTATCGCTTTGCAGAAATTCAATGTGTACTGACAAATCAACAATTTGTATTTTTGTTTTGCATTAATATGGCATATAGATAGCCATTTATTGAAAAAATTAATACGTTACAAATATCCACTATGGGATAATTTAACGGCCGTCTGGTGTAGTGGTAAGTGACATGGTCACACATAAGGGGCTCGCGGGTTCGAATCCCGCCAAGGGAAGATATGTCAAATATAAATGTCTTTTCCAGGGTTATGGATGTATATTAAATATATGTATGTGTATAATAAAAATCTTACATTTATTTCCGTTATCTGGTACCTGCAACACAAGTTCTTTACGAACTTATCACGGGGCCGGTTAACGTGGCGTGATTGTTAGTAAATATTTATTCATTAAAAAAAAAAAAAAACCCGATTCTTAGTTTTGGTGATAAGTAAAAATCTATTTTACAGTAACCGAATATAGAATGACGGGAACTGTAAATTAATAAAAATAAAAACATATTTAGACAAATTTATTAATACGAAAGCTCAGAATCCATTATCATTTATAAACATACCGAAAAATGTAGTTGTTAACACGAATAAATTTATAAAACTCCTCATTCGGAGTGGAGAAGCTTTTGCCGTTAAGCAACGCGACCGCAGGCTAATACGTAATGTTGCAGCTTTTAGCCGAGCTGCGGGCTTTTAGCAAAAATCGCGTTCGCTTCGTACGTACATATCTTGATTTATAAATAAACCCGCAATTAATTGACGAAATAATGCTATAGAATAATACTGAATTTCATGATAAAACTCAGCTTTGAGTATTTTACTGTTAATGTGCTCTATTCCAAACATAGCTGAAATTTATAGCATATCAACGTAACGTCAACCTAGTGGGAACTTTTGAAATTTCCATGAAGGTTCAAATCTTCCTTAAATTTAAAATATTTTAATTTTAGGTAGCTGTAATTTTTTCTTTTACTTCTTCATAGTTTAATATCCCATTCGCATCATTCCGCAATCACTTCACATTTATTTAAGCTGTTTTTCATTATTTTAAGACACTGCCATAATAAATAATAAGTAAATAAATATTTACTAACAATGACGCCACGTTAACTGGTCCCGTGCTAAGTTCTTAAAGAACTTATGTTACAAGTACCAGATAACGGATTTTTATTATACACATACATATTATATTTAATATACATCCATAACCCTGGAAAAGATATTTTTTTATATTTATCATACAAAATATATCTTCTTTTGGCGGGATTCGAACCCGCGACCCCTTTGTGCAGTGACCATGTCACTTACCACTACACCAGACGGCCGGTAATTTACATAATTTTTTTACTGCTCGGATACATGAACGAGTTCACAGCCCACCTTGTATTAAGTGGTTACCGGAATCAATAAATATAAACAAAGTCTTAGTTCTTAGAGTACTATGTCTGCCCCAGCCTTCAAACCGAAACGCCATACTGCTTCTCAGCAGAAATTGTCTGATGTCAATTAATGACTGTAATCATTCACAATCTGGCTCGCAAGCTCGTCTGCCTATAAGGGTAATAAAAAAAATCAATTTCATTTCTATCCCAAAAAATATCTTAAAATTTATTTAAAAAGCTTTTTCCATTATATGTTTTTATGTATATTTTACTCAAACAAACTAACTCTAAAGTAAGTTCGAAATGGCTACTCCTTTAAACATAGTTCAGGGAACGTTATTTTGTCAGAAGTTTTTTGGAGACCTAATTTTTTTACAAATAAGTCTTTTAGGTTGTAAAAGTTTTAGCAGACGTAAGAAAAAGGGTTAGTGGCCTTCGGGGCCAAATTTGAACCTACGTGGCTTCGTCTCGAAAAGTGTCTCGGAATTTTTAGCTCGTATCTAACCTATTCTTAAACACAAGGATGTTTTTAATTCAAGAAATATTTTTTGCCGACTTATCCGGCAGTATCTCCAAGCGGATATTCTATCTTGGCTGCAAATGAAGTGATTGCGGTGAATTTTTGGACAAACTAGGATGACCATTCGATCTTGGAATAAATTTCCCTCCCCAGTGATACCCGAGCTCTATGATGTCCACTGTAAATCAAACCCGCAAAATTATAGTTTACGTAATTACTCGTGGTAGGACCTCTTGTGAGTCCGGACGGGTAGGTACCACCGCCCTGCCTATTTCTGCCGTGAAGCAATAATGCGTTTCGGTTTGAAGGGTGATCAGCCGTTGTAACTATACTGAGACCTTAGAACTTATATATCAAGGTCGGTGGCGCATTTACGTTGCAGATGTCTATGGGCTCCGGTAACCACTTAGCACCAGGTGGGCTGTGAGCTCATCCACCCATCTAAGCAATAAAAAAAACGGGATTTGAAGAGAGCTTTCAGCAGTTTGGCTGTGCCCCTAGCAATGATGATTTCCATGATTCACAGAGAAGATTTTTTTTTTTTTTTTTATTGCCCTTGTAGGCAGACGAGCGTACGGCCCACCTGATGGTGAGTGGTTACCGTCGCCCATGGACTTCAGCAATGCCAGGGGCAGAGCCAAGCCGCTGCCTACCGCTTAATACTCTCCACAAGCCTCGTTTGAAGAAGGACATGTCATAGCGCTCGGGAAACACCGTGGAGGGGAGCTCATTCCATAGCCGGATGGTACGTGGCAAAAAAGACCTCTGGAAACGCACTGTGGATGACCGCAGTGGCTCCAGGTAGTATGGATGAACTCTACTCCGGTGGCGGGCGGTGCGATGGTAAAAACGAGATGCCGGTATCATCTCGAACAATTCCTCAGAGCACTCCCCATGGAACATACGGTACAAAATACAGAGGGAACCGAAGTCCCTCCGCAGACCCAGAGGTTCCAAACGATCCGTGAGACCGGGATTATCGACAATCCGAACGGCCCTCCTCTGTATGGAGTCAAATGGAAGAAGCTGGTATTTGGGAGCCCCGGCCCAGAGATGGGAGCAGTACTCCACGCGAGGCCGGACTTGTGCTTTATAAAGCAAAAGCCTTTGTCCAGGCGTGAAGTACCGCTTCGCTCTGTTGAGGACTCCCAGCATTTTGGACGCCAACTTGGCTTTGCCTTCCAAATGACTCCGAAACTGGACATCGCTCGAAATGTCGACCCCAAGTATCCCAATACTCTCGGAAGGTTGCAGGGATACTCCTTGGAATTGCGGCGCCATGACAAAGGGGTCCTTCTTCGCAGTGAACGCGCAAACTTGTGTCTTTAACGGGTTGAATTGAACCAAGTTCAATTCACCCCATTTGGATATGGATATTATCACCTTTGGATAAACTGCATGTCATTGAATTCTACGGTGGTTATAGAAGATAATTAAACAATATGATATGTGAAAATAAGCGTAGATATCAAGGATACGACAATAAAAAGATCAAAACGTAAATGTGGTTTTAATTTTATTAAAATCAAAAAAATTAATATTAATTTAATTAAATTTAAAGTATTGTTTACTGACCATAACTATCCAGTATTCATTATTAATTAACCAGTCCTATTGGGACTATATTGCTGGCACTGTTGACAGTTTTAGAGAGTCTACAGCCTTGCTCAATGAGTTTTTTCAATTAAGTAATAGCGTATTTGGTAGTAAATGTGTAATAATGTAAGGTCTTCATGTAATGTTATATATAGTTTTTCTTTGTTTTTTATATAATGAACCGCTTTTTTTATGCATGCAGTCGGTACCTGTAATTGTGTTAGCATTTAGTGTGAAATCAATGTATATGATACCTGTAATGTTCTGTGCTGATGTATAACATGTTGGTACCCAATAAATAAAATGAAATAAAAGAATAAAATATATTCAATTTTTGTCATCTTCACCAAATACATTCGTAGGTGGGAAATAAATGGGGAAATCTACACACATTACCCCACCCCACCACTTAAATCGGGGAATCATGTAATTTATACGACTATTTTCCTTTGTAACCTCAGTTTAAAAACAGCTCCCAAAGCCGAGCTTTGTGTAAGCCAAGCTTTTCGTAGAGAAAGGATCATGAAATCTTAAGATTAAGTGAGAGACCCGCTTTATCTTCTAAGGCCGCCGCACATCGTCGAAAAGTTTTCTCTCGCTTCTGAACTTAAAAGATTTAATACGAAACGAAAAATTCAGGGGGACGATAGTTGATAAGCTTTTTTGTCGTGTTGAAAATAACTGTAGTCCGAGGCGTAGATTTGAAGTATTTTTTTGACAAGAGACTCAAAAGTTATTATTATATAATTTTGAAGTCGTCGTGGCCTAAAGGATAAGACTCCCGGTGCATTCGTGTTGAGCGATGCACCGGTTTTCGAATCTCGCTGGCGGGTACCAATTTTTCTAATGAAATACGTACTCTACAAATGTTCACGATTGACTTCCACGGTGAAGGAATAGCATCGTGTAATAAAAATCAAATTCGTAAAATTATAATTTGCGTAATTACTGGTGATAGGACCTTTTGTGAATCCGTGTGGGTAGGTACCAACCACCACCCTGCCTATTTCTGCCGTGAAGAGTAACGCGTTTCGGTTTGAAGGGTGAGGCAGCCGTTGTAACTATACTGAGACCTTAGAACTTATATCTCAAGGTGGGTGGCGCATTAACGTTGTAGATGTCTATGGGCTTCAGTAACCACTTAACACCAGGTGGGCTTTGAGCTCGTCCACCCATCTCAGCAATAAAAAGAAACTTACTTTTTATCTCATTCTTCTTTGTATTAGTTTCTACATTATTTCAAAGTTTCGATAATTTTTTTAAATATACCTATATTATGTATTATTCGTTGCGGGTTAGTTGTTAAAATGTAAATATTATACAAGATATATCTATCTATCTACACATATATTCAGAATCTTAAACATATACGTATGATCCTTTTAAAAGCAATAATGTGGATAATTTTTCGAGATAGAATCCATTAACCCTATGTACACTACGTCTTACGACATTGTTAAGGTTGGCCACAGACGGTGCGCTGAATTAATGAGCTGGGATCGCTCTCTTACAGTCAGCCTTAATTAATAACTAATGAACAGCTTCGGTTACTGACTTCGAAAATTAAATCCACATTTAGCTCTCTTGGTTCAGTGGTATCGCATTCACACTCACACACACAATCGACGCGACGATAAACTATATTTTCCGAGATCCAAAACTACATTAAAGACTAACAGTATACTAGGTATGGGCGTTAAGATATTTAATAAACTAATAAAAAGAAATTAAGAGACCTAGACGATTTTCATTTTAAGAAAAAACTAAAAGATAATCTTATTAGTGAAAGTTATTCTCATATAAATGATTTTCTTAGGGACGACATTGAAAATAAATGGATTTCTTAATTATTATTTGAATTATGGATCAATGAATGGTAAATTATACAATGTCATAATATCTTCCACTGCCTGCACTTTCTTTCTTTCTTCTTTCACTCATGCGAGAGGTCGCAGGTTCGATACTAGGCAGACACCGTTGTTATATTATAACATAAATGTGGTTTTACGAATACTCACGACTGGTAACTACCAATGAACTACGAGTGTTTATGCTAAGCTACATTAATGCTAAGCAAAATTATATTGTATTTCATTCAGATTAACGTAGTCTTTCATTCGGCATCAGGCCGGCCTTACAACATACTGTATTTAGATTTATTAATGGTTCTACTGTCAAAGACTATACTTCTATAATCACAGATTTCGCTAAGAGCGAAGACTATACTTTAGACAAATTAATAAAAACAAACAATATTTAATATATTCTCAATTTGACCACAGACTATAAAGCAAAAGAAAAGTTTGACAATAAGCAAACAGTATGCATGCGTATGTCTAGTTTCTAGGGCGAATAAAAAATAACAACCCGTAAGTGTTACAATCAACTTTAAATTAATTACAACGTTTTAATGTCGAGTTGAAAATTTTACTTGAAAATCATTTAATTTTGTATTTAACACAATGATTAATATAAATACATTGTTTTTCTTGCGTATTAAATTAAACTGCTAATTTTTTTTTTCTTATCGACGCTAAACGTACAAACGCTGTAAGGATAAAAGGAGAAATTCTGAGCCGTCCTCACACGCTATTCTTTTTGTATTGCGTCGCAAATAAACACTCGGCATCCCACGAAATACATAATGAGGCGTCGTAAGAGCCGGCTCGCCTCGCCCTGCCCTGGAGTTCTCGGCAAACAGCCTGGCTCCCGGATGAATGAAGTTTTTTCATTCCACCCGCCTAAGTGTTACCACTTGAATTACTTTTTTCGGCCTTCGGACACAGTGCAATAAAGACACGGTACACTTGCTCAACTGCAAATACTAGATTATTTTTATTTATTGCTTAGATGGGTGGACGAGCTCACAGCCGACCTGGTGTTAAGTGGTTACTGGAGCCCATAGACATCTACAACGAAGACGCCCCACCCACCTTGAGATATAAGTTCTAAGGTCTCAGTATAGTTTCAACGGCTGCCCCACCCTTCAAACCGAAACGCATGACAGTTTCACGGCAGAAATATGGAGGGCGGTGGTACCTACCCGTGCGGACTCAAGAGGTCCTACCACCAGTAAACAGCTGGACAGCTGCGTTGACCCAAACGTTGCCTTTTCGTTATTATCGACATTATCTCCTTGCACAAATCCGTATTTTCACTTCTGCGTAGGATCGCCTTATAGCTGTATAGACCTTTCCATTGAAGCAAATTCAACGCCTTACCGCATGTCAGTTCTGGTGCCCGACCGTCTCTGGTCACCCAGAGTCGTTACGTAGCCACGTTTCGCAAGGCGTATATTAAAATTTATAGTATGCTACCTGTAAAATTAATTGAAACTTTTTATCATACATATTTTTTGTTGCTTAGACAGCTGAATTAACTTCGCCGCAGAAATGGAAGGGTATTGGAATCTATTTGGGCCGGCTCACCAGACCCCCTACCTCCAAGTTGTTGCTGGCACGTCATGAAAAGTACCTTCGGCAGTGGCATATATCGGCATAAATTCAACTTTATATGGCAGGTCCCGGCGAAAGCATCGCAGTGGCGATTGAGTTGCTACCGTTAGTCATTGCTGAGCCGGTAACCTTTTCTAAGCCTCAATGTTTTTGTTTTTTTTATAACATTGATTGTTTGTAGTTTTTGCTGAGAATAATTGAGTATCAGTATTATTATTAAATAGTGCATATTTTAAAAAATAACTAATAAAAACCGGTCATACTTCACTGTTACTGTCGCTGAACAAACGCCGATATGATAAATAAACAGACATTATGTTTTATTTGTAATGATATTCTTTTGCGGAAGTCACCCCTCATTAAGATGCAATCAGATTTCACATCATTATAATATCATTAGATGCGATTTAACCTAAGCTGAAAATATAGAGTTAGCCTGCTGGAATTAAGTTATACTGTGCTTTTAACGCGAGTTGGAATTTCTTCACGAGTTTTCAGAGTCATTGGAGACGGCTGCCCGTTGAGTTTGTTTTAAAATGTTTTCTCAATAAATAAAAGATGATTTTATTGCCTTATCCCTAATACATTCTTTTTGATCCTTTAAGTTCAGAAAGTATGAATTGAAATCAAAGTAATTTGAGAACCTCCAAAGGATTATCACATCACCAGCATTATCATCAGCCCGCACTCGTCCATTGCTAGATATAGGTCTGCCAATGCCAATCGAAGGGTGGTCAGTGAGAAATTGGATCAAGAGAGCAGAAAAAGCAAAAATTATTGAAAAGTCATCGTTTCCTTTACTTGACTAAATTAAATAATTAGTTCAACCAATCTATAACTACACTGAATTCTACACGACATTGTGCTCATTTTGTCGCCGCTGATTTCCGTTGGAAGCAAGAATTACTCGTCTGCAAGCCGGATCTAAAGACGAATATGTTTTTTTTCGTAAACATTTCTATAAGTACAATCTATGCTAGTAGGTTTGAGGTGTTATACTAGCTTCAACGAACGTATAGGTGAGCTCACGGGGCAATGGCAGTGGTTCATCGAATCTCTCAGCAGATCGGAATCGCGGCCCACTGAAAAGATCCGGCGAGAAACCCAGCGGGCTGTGTCTGTGGGTTAGTTTCCACACCGAACCCTTTGTCGCATTTGACGTGTTCGACAAGACCAGCGACCGGTGCTTGGAATGCCTAAAAGCACCGATAGTAGATCGAGAGGGTCGGAAGTGACGTATTTGGGCGACGGCTACTGCTTACCATTTGGTCCTCAGGTATGTGGTTGCCGGCGGCCATTAGTTTATCGTGTGCCGCCATTTTGTCGAAGCAGCGTTCCGACGCTAGTTTGAGACACTTAATCGGTTCCAATTCGAAATCGTCGTGGAGACCTACGTTCGTCTAGTACCACGGTACTCCGACGGCTATCCTGCAAAAGCGGAATTGAATAGATTGGAGAGTTTTCAAAACTACACTTGCATAGGTCATGACCGGTGCATTAGTGATCATTTATGTTCAACAAATTATAAAACCGCGATTCTCGAAATTATACCCTGTCGATTGATCGTAGAAAGAATCGTAGATCGAAGATCGTAGAAGAATCTTCGCGAAGCCATGTGTCTCACATAGCCATACAATACAACGCTCCTGAAAACAAAATACAATAGGATAAAACATTTCAATCCAACAAACAGAAGTTAAATTCCCTTCTAAATTATACCGTCGAATCAACAATGTATCGTATTCCAACAAAGGCAGTAAATTGACACGCCTGCAACATTGTACTTTAACTTTACAAAGGCCTTTAGTCTGTGCCTTCGGATTTTTACACAGAGATATGTGTGTGTCGCAGTTACTGGCTTGTCTCATTCGGAGGCTATATAGACTTGGCAATCGTATAGATTCGTCGAAGAGAAAACCGATACCAGAGTACGATCATCTGTAATTTCGCGAGCACTGTCGAATCGATCTCTAAGAAATCTTCTGAAGCCGCATTTGTTCTGTGTTGAGGAAATATCAGGAAGGGAACTACGTTTGAACATCATATGAGACGTGGTCAATAATTATGGAAAGAATATCTTCAATACATTTTTCAGACATCCTTTGCAAACAGTAATTTGTGATATTTAGTATTGTCATCGATTTTAAGTCATATAACTGAAAGCTATATTAAAATAAAGAGGGATAACTATGATTTCCATTCTCAATTAGACAAATAAACGTGGCGTTCTAGTACGTATTCATATGCGAACAGAATTTAATGAGTTTTCGAGTGACAATATTATATTCCACAATAGTTTTATCTCTCGCTTCTCTCTCTCTCTCTCTTCCTAGCTACCACCAGGTGGGGTCAACTTTCTTTATTCTACTACTCTACTTCGTTCTGTTTTCGACATCCTCGTCGGTAATATTGCGTTCCTTCTTATCTTTCAATACTACATCTTTTCACCTTGTCTTAGATCTTCCTCTAGGTCGTCCTGCACGATATAAAAACAAAATAAAATTCCACAATAGTTTAATTATTTTTATCTGTAATGTCTATATATTCTTTGTCCTGTACATAGCTAAGCAGGAGCGCGTGAACAGCAAAGTTTCAGAACGTGCTCATACTGTCCATATTTTGCAGATCATAGTCTCGTTTCTACGATCCGGGCACAAAACATGACTCTTTAGTTCCAAGTAATTGTTGGTACGTGTTCTTGGATATTTGCCGTGATAAATCGCGGTATTAATAGCACATAAAGGACAATGAACAGCGGCCCGAATGACCACGTCTAACGAGGCTTAAGTTGATAAATACCCAACTAAACAGAGAGTAGCTTTCAGAGAGCCACGAAAAAAAAAGCGTAAAAAAATTAAAGACAAATGAAAAAAATTTTAAACTTCGATTCCACCAGACAGGAAATAATACATGGACTATAGTAGTTTACTTAATTCTGTACCGCTTTATTCGCAATTCCACTTTTACAAATACATATTTAGATGCGTGCTCACTACACAGTACCCGTTTCATTCTCGTTCCACGTTTTTTCTTTTTATTTTTTTTCCCTACCTATGTTTATAGCCTTGAGAGGCTATATCAGCGTTACCCTAACGTAGGCGAGCTCTCGGGGCTCAAACTGGAGGTGTTGCTAATACTGGCCCTAGCAAGAACAGTGCTTCGCAGAATCTACCACCGGATCGGAAACGCAACTCACTGAGAAGATCCGGTGAGAAACTCAGTGGGCTGTGTCTATAGGTTAATATACTCCCCGAGCGTTTCGTCTTTCAGTGAGGACGGGGATCGGTGCTTGAGGTACCTATAAACACCGTTCATGGATCGGTAGTAGTACTTACGGGGGCACGTAACGCACCTTGGGGAGGACCCCACTACCCGAGAAGCTCCCTGCCACACAAATCTGCCTTACAACTAATTAAACCGAACTACAAACTACTATTTACAAGGCAGATGGACAACAGTCACCAAAAAGACCGGGGCCCGCCACCGGGCCCATGCCGCGCCCCACCTCTACAAAATAGAGGGGGAGCCGTGTACTAATTTAGGCGCTCACCCGCTCTGGGCTCCCCAGAAGGGGAAGACCGAAGCCGGGAGGGACCGACTTAAAACACTCCCCTGACGGGGGAGTGGTCCACCCACGGGGGTGGTACAATGGGTCCCCATAGAGGGGCACCCCAACAAGTGGGGGGAACGTTGAATGTGAACAGCTCAGTCCCATGGGGACTCATTATGACTACTCCCATATCACTCCGGTTAAGCAGACTATCTTGCCATAGCAGGGGTTCCAGTAGCTCCATTGGTAGCGTCTGACCATCAGGTGGTCTGGCGTGCAAGGGAGCTATATTGTGGAGACGCTCGTGGGGTCCACCGTCAGCCCGCTCGCAAAGATTACGAGCTAGCCTCCGGATGAACTTCTCGAGCGACTCTACATCTAGATCCCGGGCGACTACGTCATTTCTGACCTAACGCCCTGCTCCTGTTATCGCGTGAAGAGACAGATTTTACTGGTCCTGCAACCTCTCCCGCATACGCTGTGGGATGAGGTGATACCAGGCCGCAGCTGTTTCCGTGATACGGAAACGGCCATACGTCTTATAAATGACTAGCTTGATCCTGACCGGCAACCTGGAGGACAACACCGGCCGTAGGAAAAACCTCACGTAGCGAGCGGCTGTTAATGCCGACGTGGCGTGGGCGGTCATCCTCAAACTCCGGTCTATATCAACCCCCAGGTACCGGACGCTGGATCCAAACTCAACATTGATGCCACGGAGACTGAGCTGTCCCGGGACGACTTTTGTACGGACCGGACCGAAGAGGATTGCCACGGTCTTCCCCACGTTGACTGCGACCCTCCATCGGTCCAGCGACTGGGGCAGCAAGTCCAATAACCTCTGCATCCTCGAGATGGCCGCAGAGGGGAACTACCCGTACCCACTACTGCCGTTGCTCCCACGAACAGTTTTGCCACATGGCAATCCATAAATTGTCTTAATCTTAACATGCTAAAATATTATTGGTAAATATTATAATTATTTTTCAACATACCTTACATTCGACCGTCATGTATATCCCCACACATGACCCAGGTGGTAAGTTTACACAATGAACTCTTCTTTACGAGAAGCGAATGATGATTAATCACCAATGCCATCCACATTGGAGATATCACGATGAGAAGACAACCCGGATGCGGTATAAATACATGTACACGGGGCGATAACGCAAATTTTGCCTAAAAAGTCGGGCATCGCGGTAGAAGCAATCGTTGACGACTACCCAGAGACAATTCCTAACTTTCAAAATGTTGACTTCGTACGTCATTATTTTGTCTTTACCCCGCTGTTATCTGACAGAAAAATGTGCCTCTTACCGACGCGACTGAGACTAAATGATAAGCATAGCTGAACAAAAAATATGTAATAAGTAATAATGTGTCTTGTTTTTTGTTGTTTATTTGAAACAAATAACATAAATTAATAAATTATCCCACGGCGCGAAACAAAACATCCGCACCAGACCGTTTCATTGTATTAATATTAGATACTTTTTAGCCTGAATAGTTGTTAATTGGCGCTAAATCAATAATGATAGTGAAGATAAAACTCGCTGAATTTTTGTCGATTCTGGGTCTCTTTAGAATCGGTTTTAACCAGAGATAAAAAAGACTGAAAAGAACAGGTAAAAGAAATGGATTACATATATTATACCTATGTATGATGATACCAATTAAAAAATGTCAACGAATTTAAAAAAGTGATAAGGTTTCTTTATATTCTGGGGAATGAATCGCCGTTTCTTCGCCCCACATGTTTAATGGTGGTAGAACGTCTTGTGAGTTTGCACGGGTAGGTACCACCACCCAGCCTATTTCTGCCGTGAAGCAGTAATGCGTTTCGGCTTGAAGGGGTCGGTAGCCCTTGTACCATACTGAGAAGTTGTCAAGTCATATCTCATGTTAGGTGGCGGCATTTACGCTGTGGATGTCTATGGGCTCCAGTAACTACTTAACACAAGGTGGGCTTTAAGCTCGTCCACCCATCAAAGCAATAAAAAAGTGGAGAGTGAGAAACGAATATTCAGCCCCGTCGCTCTTCATGGCAAATATTCAAACCCCATGCCATGATATGAATGAATATACTTTTCAAGATTTTTCATTCAGTGCGTTATATTCAGATAATTTGAATTTTTGCTATAAATTTACTCTCTATAAGCTATAGGTATATGTACAACAATTGTGCACGCAAAAATAGCTTTAAAACAAAAATATATTTGAAATTTTTTCGGAAAATCACAATAACTAAATTTTAAAAAATTAAGTAAAAAAAAGAAAATCTCAACTTCAACAACAACAAAAACGGAAGAGATCGAGATAAAAATTCTAATCCAGAATTTCGCGCAAATTTCAGATAAACGCGCGAGATTCTGGATCAGTGAAGCGAGTGTCGCACGTGACGACGACACGGTGTGACGACATCTGGTGAAACGTCCACAAATAATTTTAAGATTTTTAAAGATGTCCTCTGAAACACTCGTAATAATATTGTCAGGCGTTTATATATTTAACGGCTTCAATAGAGCATGAGGTAATTTTAATGTCAATAAAAAGTGCTTTTTATTCATTTCGATAAATAAAAGACCTAAAATTTTGTCTAGAATAAACTTAAAACAAACAAAAGGAATCCGTCCGACGGGGGACACTATTTTTATTTAATTCTGAGCATTTTCATATTTATCTACCTTTTAAACCTTCTCTGGACTTCTACAAATAATTCAAGACCAAAATTAGCCAAATCGGTCAAGCCGTTCTCGAGTTTTAGCGAGACTAACGAACAGCAATTCATTTTTATATATATAGATTTATAACAACCCTTTTCTTTTTCATCTGAAAGTGGAACAATATTAGAATCACCGTTTTATATCCCTACCTATTCTAGTGACCTCAAAGGGTCATGCTAGATTCACCGAATGAATAGGTGAGCTCACGGGGCTCTAACCTGGGGCGTTGCTAACACTAGCCCTAGCAAGAGCAGTACTAGGCAGAATCTACCACCGGACCGGAATCGCGACTCAGAAGATCCTGAGAGAACCTCAGTGGACTGTATCTATGGGTTAGTTGTAGTTCGCAACTCTTCCACGTCGAATTCTTCCACGAATGTATGTTAGTATATTATTATGTAACGGTATCTTTGAACATCGTTTTGACCCCCTTCAAAACGTCGGAATAACTCGAAATTTGGTATACTTATTAAGGACCGATGACAAGTAATATAAAAAAAATTTGAAAAAATTGAAATTCAACTAAAAAATGAAAAATAAATAATAGTTTAAAAAAACTAACAAAATACGCTTTATAGAAAATCCAACAAAAAATTGTAAAAGAAATTTTAATAAATTTGAATTAAAAATAGTGTAAGAAAAAATTATTTAATTATAAAAAAAGCGTGGGGTGCATGGTGTCAGTAGTTATAAATATTTTATGAACAGATATGAGTATAAGGGTTATTTTGATAATATCCTGAAAAGCACCCCACGCTAATGTCGAGAAAGCTAACTGTAATAAACAAATAAATAATGTATGTCATAAAAAATATAACCAAATAAAAAATATGTACCTACGCGAAATTTTGATTATTGTAGTCTCCAAATTCTTCACACTCCCCGTTGGTTTAGATTAGCATTTTACATACAAAAAAGTCAATAAATCTAAACAAAATCTGCCAATCGCAGACCGTGGCTTGTTTGAAGCGCACGATATAGAACATTCCGATTTAGAACGTATTGCTTGGTGCAAATGTTGAGTTGCAGCGATTTGGAAGTTTTTCAGAATAATAAAAATAAATGAAATTAGAGAAACGTGAGCTTCTTGTGTGCATTCGAAGGTGTCTCGTAGTATCTTAGAAGACTGAACTGACCACTAGAACTTACTGTTCCAATGTTTCTTTAATAATATCTTAATAACATTGTTTAATAATTCTTTAATAATATAATTATTTTATAATATTTAATATAATTAATTTTAATAATATCCTGAAAAGCAGCCCACGTTTTTTTTACAATAAAATATTTTTTCTTACTCTTACACTTTTTTAATTCAAATTTATTAATATTTATTTTCTATTTTTTTATTGGATTTTCCATAAAAGCGTATTTTGTTAGTTCTTTTAAACAATTTTTTTTTTTCATTTTTAATTGAATTTCAATTTGTTCAAGTATTTTTTCAATTTTATATTTTAATATTGAATTGTCATCGGTCCTTAATAAGTATACCAAATTCTGACGTTTTAAAGGGGGTCTAAATCATGTTCAAAGATTCTGTTACATACATACGTCTGAAGCTAATAAAAGCGTATTAAAAATTATTTAATAACCTCTACATTTTACGTATTAGGGCACACACGCACGCAGGCACCGCGTAACAGGCCTCACGCCGGACTCGCATAACGAATGTCCAAACACTGAATAGCTGATGAACAATTTGCATATGTGAATTGGTATCAATTAATGTGACTATGGCTTTTAAATTTTAGGAATAACGCATACTAATCTAATTTAAAGTTTTCTAAAATAAAACCACCCGTCCAGTCATCACATTAACTCGGTGGTGCTGTATTTGGCTCCCCTGATTATTGCATCGAGAGTCGTGGGTTTGATTCCCACATCAAGTAGCAGTTGCATTACCGAAGGATAGTAGAACCCTCTTATAAGCTTGCATGATTCTTCTCAGTCGTTCACTCCTGGCGGAGTGGTCGTGGTTACGTATGTCTTAATGTTTGGTTGCGGCTTTTGAGAGACTTCTCCATCTCGGCGGTACACGTACCGCCACAAATAAGTAAGGTAGTAAGGGAAAACTTCGTAGATATCTTAACCAAGTCTGTCCACCTTGTGGATGATCGGCCGCGAGAGCGTTGACCGTCTACTCTTCCTTGCATGATACCTTCCCTCTAAAACTGACTGACGTGAAAAATTAAAAAAATTAAAGCTTTAAAGCTATTACTAATTACTTTGTAAAAATCAATGCATTTTTTTTCTATTGTGACGTTGTAATGCAAACACATCATTGTCACCCTACGTGCAGAGGACACTCGTTCCATTCGACTGATTGAAATATCCTGCGTTGCGAAGTGCGACGTAAAATGAACTTGATTACTTTTATTTTCAAAACTAAACAAAGTCGTTTTCATAGATTTAGCATTGTTCTTGATGAATTAAATTGACAAGAAAATTTTCAAGAGAAAGAGAGAGAGATAGAGAAAGAAAGAGCTCAACAAAACGCTATTAACATTGAACACTATGAGCAGTCAACAGACTGGTTATAATTATACGATAGGAGATCTTATCTCTAAAAAACAGAACGTTTTCAGGCAACCGTTTTCATCTCGGAAAATTCAGAAAAAAACCATATTTTTCTTATAATCAGAAGCGGATATTTCGACGCCAGCCGGTATGCCACAACCGGGTAGACTACTCACAATGACAGCGCGATCAACGTATAATATAATACGACCGTACATACATACATTCTTTTTTAAGTTATTGAATAGCTTTTATTGTAGGCTTTGAGCGTGGCGACCGAATCACGAAATTCCGTAACGAAAATAAAACCTAACACCTCCACTCCACCTACCATGTAGCTCGCATTCAATACATTCACACATTACGCTTCTGTAGTGTTTGTGAATAAGCGATAATTTACGATTAATTGATTTAATTTACGATGACCCAATAATGAGTTTTCTAGTCCATCTATTCGATGGTTGTGCCCCAAATTGGTAAATATTCATGGCGCGACGCGAGCCGGCGAGTGAAATTGGTTCACGTTTTTTTTACGCCTACAAAACGCCTATCCACGTTTTATGTTACGCTGCCGGCGAAAGCCTTCGTTCTGTACCTTTAAGGGCCCAAAGAATCAATATTGACACGTCAGAACGTAAAGTCTCGAACGAAATGGCTTTGTCGTGTTCACTCGTGAATTAGACTTTGGTTACATTTTTAGGTATTCTTCTTAGCGTGTGAATTTTCGTTTAGTGATTCCATAATTTGTTCTTTGTTTTTTGTTTACTCATTTACAGTTTACCCTTAGGACGTGAGCCGTCGATAGATCGACTCTCTGTTAATGCGCATAAAGCGTGGAGCGTCGGAATACCGACTATTGAGCAGTTTCATTAAAGATATTAGGTATCGACCTGTCCGGACGTGTTAAAGTTTTTTATAAGGTACTTTATCTCAACGGTTCTTTGGGAATATCTGCAAAATATGTAAATAAACTCAGTACTAAACGAAGTAAAATGCTCGGTTTGAAAAAAATGATCACGTAATCTAGTGTCTTATAAATTCATATATACACTGTTAAGTATAACTCCATAATTGTTTATCTTTATAAAAACTTTTCTTGAATATTTTGAAGAAAATGGTTCGGTTTTTTTTAAATCACTTACGTAGCATTTTCTCCTTTGTTTATCAAACGATTTCCTTTTCTCCCTCTTAGTTTTTTTTAAATAGTCCGTTTTCGTACGAAATATAAATCGTAGCTAAAATGAAACTAAATTCAAAAATTTCTGTGATTCATGTCGAATTTTGATTATAGGGTGTACGCAGTAGTGGTATTAAATATTATTACGGATACATAAGTCTTGAAGGCGACAAGAGGTAGTAATGCTTCGTTTACCTTTATCATTAAATAAAGACGTAACTATGCGAGCTGAAGCATAGTCGCTTGGATAAGTGTTTACACTTCAGAATTGCAATTCTTTTTAACTCACAACTTGCCAAATAAGAATATGTAATCATTAAAAGTTTGATTCGATCTGAAGAGCTAGCTGTTTTGGTTTCCGCGATAGTCAGTTTCTAATGACTAATTTGAGTTTTGGGTAACTGGCACACGGTGAGTATGAATAAGTAATTGAATCTTATGACCACAGGGATCGCAGAGGACAGCGACGCATAGCTAATTTTCACTTGGTTATTTATAATTAACGGTAGGCAGCAGGTTGGCTCTGCTCCTGGCATTGCTGATGTCCATGACAATAACCACTCAAGGTTACGGTTTTTTTTATTGCTAAGTCAGTGGACGAACTCACAGCCCACCTGGTGTTAAGTGGTTACTGGAGCCCATAGATATCTGCAACGTAAATGGCACCACCCACCTTGAGATACGAGTTCTAAGGTCTCAGTATAGTTTCAACAGCTTCCCCACCCTTCAGACCAAAACGCATTACTGCTTCACTACAGAAATGGCCAGGGTGGTGGTACCTACCCGTGCGGACTCACAAGAGGTCCTACCACCAGTAATAAAAAAGTGTGTGTGTAAGTCACACACGGTAGAAGTGAAACTTATAAATAAGATATAGATATACTGATTATCCCACTACACAGGAGCATACAATATGCACAATGTTTAATAGACGACAGTGAGGATGCTACGAAGAGTCGCACAAAGAGGAGACCGAGAACGTCTAATGTGTTCTATCTCATTCTCTCACCGGCTGAATCCTATACATTTATGTGTTTGTGTCTCTATGGACTTATTTTTTCGTTTCATCTAGTTTGAAATCACAACGATTCTAAAGAAGTTTCACTTCAAAAAACGTGCGTCTTATGATCGTCTGCCTACAAGGGCAATAAAACAAACAGTTTCGGGTTACTAATAAAAAAATAACAAAGCCACGTGTCCGACTGCTTCCTTGTTCAGCAAAAAAAGATTCCATATGTGTTGTACAATTAAATGCGCTTACATTAATTCATCGAATGCATGACATCGATCCAACATATTACCTAGATAAGTTATCAAATAGCGCGTTTGGACAGATTTGATGAAATTTCCGGCCGAATATGGGCCCGAGTCGTTCAACGGCCGGATATTGCGCCGCGCGGCCGCCCGACCATAGGCTAAGAGGTGACAATGATAAATGAAAAGTAGTTTTTATTTGCTTGATGCTGGATTTTTTCATTTGTCCCTTTCGCAAGAGTACGGTTCAATTGTCTCTCGCAAAAAGTGCCAAGACTCTGCGTACGAGATCTATAGCTCTTTTAAGATAAACTAGATGATGACCGAACTTTGCTCGGTTTTTTTTTGTTATCGCCATCTTGTTGTGTCTTTAAAGCGGTTACTTGCCCTCAATTAAGAAATATTATTATTCGCCAATAGATGTCGTGAAGAGTTGATTATCGAAAACACGAATAAAACAACATTTTCTTAAAAGAAATCGTAGTTAGATCGATTTATCCCCCCGAAATCCCCTGTATACTAAATTTTATGAAAATCGTTAGAGCCGTTTCCGAGATTCAGATTATGTATATATTAAATATACAAGAATTGATCGTTTACAAGATAAGATAGACTAATCGTTAACCGACTATTAATTATAAGGTATGCGGTCATGTTCAGTCACAATACATTTACAGACAAGTTCCATTCAGCTTTGAAATGAAATCACTGCCACGGTATTTGCCGAATACTTTGCCATGTCTTTCCTCAAACGAGGTTTGAAGGAAACCGTTAACTGGTGTTTCGGCTGTTGGCATTGCTGATGACCTTAACTGACGACATCCACTCATGAACTAGTGGGCAGTAACCAAAAAACACAAACTACCATTATTTTTATCAAACTCCGCTTAGGCTGGAAGCCTTGGGTAACCGCTATTTCATTGAAATTGTGTCTTCAATCTATTATACAATACGGGCTGTGGTGTTCACGTTGTGATGTCTATGGACTCCTTTTATCGTGACAAGTGAAAAATGAATGAATTAGGTATACCTACAAATCGTAAAGTGTATCGCAGTCGAAAATTTCTTAGTATAATAATATATTTACGATTTTCATGGTCTTTGCTAATGGACTGCCTACATAACGTAAAAAACTAGTTTTCTATCTCCTTGCCTATGTTATTAAACGAATAGGTCAAGACAGATATTGTTCATAAAGAAAACTTGTAGATTAACAAAAATCTCCTTGTTTATCATACATTATAAAGTAGATATTAAATATTTTACTTCAAGCTCGAGACTCAATTTTCGTTCCCTACCGTTAGAATGCGAAACCTTCGCATACTTTAAAACTGTACTAATCACCTAAAAGCATCCGACGAACATAAACAACACGGCCACCTATAAATTCTTAGGTGGAACGGCTCACGGGTGTTAATTTTAAATTCTCCGCAGCCCGTAGGTCCGTTCGCTTTGGCGGTCGAACGGAGACTGATGGGTTTCGGCCGCGTTACCGACCGCCTGCTTAGTTATGTCGACTACCCTCATTTGTTGGGTTGCACGTTTTAAATTTATTTTGTATTCGTAAGAAATAGTATGTTTCTGTAAGAATATTAATTAAAGTGTGGCGTTTAAGTACGCACATTTTTATGATGCGTGTTCCGGAACACAAGACATGTTGGTAGGATCTGTGACAATATTATTATTACCGCCAAAAAGACGAAGAAACGAAAAGAACTTTATCCGTGTAAGCTGTTACAAAAATAAAGCTGCTATTACTTCGATTGTGGTGTTAATTAAAAGTTGATCGAAAAACACGACTTTCACGTGAAATAAAGAAGGGACTCTATTCGAAGCTTCTCAGAAGATACAATACTACAGCAAGTAAATTTAAAGACTACAGAATTCTATGCTGAATATCAATACATATTTATATGAACACTTTTTATTACTTTTTAACATACGACCACGTGCTCTTTTTCTGTTGATAACATCACAAAATCAATTGTCATTTCTTTTTAAACATATTTCAGATATTTACAGACGAATTAAGTACAAGTATTGATCAGGTCTTTGTCATAATAGGACCCGAGCGCGCAGAGTGACAGAAATTCGACGCTGCCACCCGGTAAGATGGTTCTGATCCAGCGTGGTATTACGGGACACCAGTGTCACCGTCTGGAGCGGCCTGACGCCGACGGGTTACCGTACCGAGACTGCCGACGTAGAGTTTTCGATCATATTTTTTTATGTGTGAGAGATTACTGATGGCCTTTCCAGTTTTACCACGGCAGGTGGAGCAAGGTCTCAGCCAGAACGAGTGGGATTTGCTAACAGCTACCCGAGCGCCTCCAAAGGAGACCTAACAACTCAAGAGTAACTGCTTCGCGAATGAATCTACTACCGGATCGGAATTGCGACCCGCTGAGAAGACCCGGCGAGAAACTCAACATGCTGATGTTTAAGTTAGATCAATCGTCGACTCTCGCCGACGGCAACAATCTAATGGTGGACAAGAAAATCGTTTGTACGTCTACGAGTATATTATATCATTTATATAAATAAATTTATTTGTATGATATAATAATACTAATCGGGGACAACTCTGAATGAAAAGATATTTAAATAAAAATAACATATTTTTTTTAGGCAAAGGAGCATACAGCCCACCTTATTGATGGTGAGTGGTTAACGTCGCCCATGGACGTCAGCAACGCCAGGAGCAGAGCCAAGCAGCTGCCTACAGTTCAAAAAATAAAAAATAAAAAATCCAGACAAAGAGCAAACAAAAATTTAATAGGTACACATGAATGTTTGCCCGATATGAGAATCGAACCCATGACCCTCGGGTCTGGTCTAGCAGTCAAAAGCGCTAACCAATGTACGGCCGAGTCAATCAAAATACACACCTTTGAAAACTGTGAATTAAATCATAAAATCCAAGCCCAATCTTTAACATTTGCTTAGTCAGCGATAACCTTCAGACACGTACCTACCTACCTACCCGGCATCCCGAATTAAGGGAGACGAGTAACGAATTTCTCTTATAATTTAATTAAAATTTACACGAGCCGAGTTCATGATAAAGTTTTGATTAAAATATGATGGAATTTTAAGTTTAAATTATGTTTTTACTTGGCGGCCGACGTGGCGCAAAGATTCATTAGTGAGTGTAGGCTTAGTTTCGTGCCGGATATATTTGCCACAATAAGTTCTCACCGCTGATCTACTGCGGCCCGAAGTAAGTAGGCACTTAAGTCACTTAATTTCGCGATCACACCTGGTAAGCGAGTTTCTGGTGCACATAATTGTGTCGTAACCAAGTCATACGGTGTCAACTATATTTATTTTTGTGTTTAGACTCGGCACTTCAATTCTATTCGTATGGTTTTGTTAGGTTCTTGACCTTTAAGAAGCTACCATTTGAAAAAATTATATAATGCCTTATATCCCCAATACCGAGTACTGTTAATACTATTGTTTCTGAGTGCTGCTTAAGTTTTAAAGTGTTTGTATTTACCCAGCGATTTGATATTAATTTTATCTATTATATTCCTCTGTTGCTATGTTACTGAAAGTTTGAAATAAAAACTTTATATTTATGAACTTTTTCCAAAATGAAATGATTGACAACAACTAAAGCTCGCTAGACGTGTAGACAGTAGCTCTCAACTGTTTTGTCTGATGGAAAATTTTGATAACTATGTAGTGATTGGGTCATGAACATTTCTGCGCATTTTTTTCTTCTTCTGCGCGTCTACACTGTTAGCAGAGTGGTTGTAGCCGTCATGTTTCTAGTGACGAGATTTACAAGCTCCACGCTTCCATTGCACGAGGCAATCTATTGCAGTTCTTATCTGGTTAGTCCACCATCCATAGTCTAATTGTACCGCCAGGCGATCGATCGAATGCCCATCATGTCTAAAAAATGACAAAATACGTGATGGAGCCTACGCCGACCTCTTCATCCAGTAGTCACTATGCATGTACGTCAGACTTACGAATTGGTTTCATAAATTACAAGCTGTACCCGCCCGCTTCGCTTGGCATTTAAAATTAACATTATTATTTCTCACCCCCACAAAGATTATCATCATTAACGCCCCCGCAACTGGTGTAAGGAGTCCAACACTCATATAAATATTAACCTATCCATTAAGTACATACATGTATTTTCTACATGGATATCAAGTTTCAAGTCAATCGGATGCATGGCTCAGTAGTTATAACCGAACATCCTTAAAAACCACTGTAGATTTATATATTAGAATAGATTTTTTAGATAAAATCGCATTTTTGTAACAAGAAAAAAACCTATTTTTACGTAAAATTGCATTGCTGACAGAACTTCAAGAACTCGTTCGTACATATACACACACACACGAAGATTACAATTCTAAAGCCTATCCACAATTTAGCGTGCAAACAGAACATCGCAGGGCGGCAGGCACACGAGGAGCATAAGTAAAAAAAGCCTATGATTTCTCAGAGGGATGTTTGTCAAGCCAGCCGAACGCACGAGTTAACTTTTTGACCGGGATACCTTTGCAGACGTGACGCGAATGTAACTTTACGGTGCAAGTCGTAAGCTTCGTTTATTCGTATTGTGTGAACAACAAACGTATGCTGTGCTGCAAAAATACTTCAAGGATCGGAGAAAAAGATTCTATTCAGTTGTAAGATTTCTTATCCGTGTTTTGCGGCTTGCAGTAATACCTCAATTTATATAAGTGTAGCATGAATATTGGCCAACCAGATATAATTATTTCGAGCAATCAGAGCGATGTATTCTCCATTCTGAATCTATTCGTTATCATTACGAAAACACTGATAGGACAATTATTATTTACTTGATTATATGTTTTATGTTTGTACGCTAAGTTGTATACAAAATTATATATCTGAAACTACATATCAGGCGACGGGGCAAAGAAAAGCAGCCGTCACTCGAAACGTGTCTTGTCGGATTCCCCGGATCAACTCTTTTTAGTCTCTTCAAGCACCGGTCGAAAAGTTCGATGAGCGGACTAGCCCATAGACGCAGCCCACTGAGTTTCACGCCGGATCTTCTCAGTGGGTCGCGATTCCGATCCAGAGGTAGATTCTGCGAAGCACTACTCTTGCTAGGGCTAGTGTTAGGAATTCTTTCAGGTTGAGCCCGTTAGCTCACCTACCCGTCCGCGCGAAGCCGGAATAGCCCCTTAGACTACCGGCAAAAAAAACGAAGTAATTCAGATCTGAATTACCTATTATTATTCTAATATATAACCAGTTGCTAATTTAAATTGTGTATCTTTAGTTCGAATTGATGCTACCACTATTTGCTATAAGATACAATCTGATTAAATAGCCTTGTACCTACCGCATTCATCATTAATCTTGTATTATGATGTATAAAGAAGAAAAAAGGGCTACATCCTTTGCTGGTCTTAGAAATACATAGTTTTAGACCAAAACGGCCGTCTGGTGTAGTGGTAAGTGACATGGTCACTACACAAGGGGGTCGCGGGTTCGAATCCCGCCAAGGGAAAATATTTGTATGGTAAATATAAATGTCTTTTCCAGGGTTATGGATGTATATTAAATATATGTATATGTATAATAAAAAATCTTACATTTATTTCCGTTATCTGGTACCTGTAACACAAGTTCTTTACGAACTTATCACGGGACCAGTTAATGTGGCGTGATTGTTAGTAAATATTTATTTATTTATTTATAAAAAAAAAAACAACTTAAGATGAGTGACGGTATTCTCATTTTAGTGTCTACGGCTCTTCTGATTTAATTCCAGGTGGAATAAAAAAAATCTGCTGATCGCTAATCGCTACTCTTATAAATCGGACCAAACTAAAACCACGGAATCCAGTGTGTTTTTTCGCTTCGATGATTTTCGCGCAGATCTCTTGTTGATCCGAGGAAGCCGAATTTTCGGGCGGAACGTGCCCGAATTCAGTAATATTCGGGGTTACCGCGTTTTGTTACCGACACCGCCTATTGTTAACGCGATATATAGGTAATATTGCCGATATCTCGGAGGTATTCTCTTGTCATCGATATTTGTTTAGGATTTTCTCTCTGTCAGTTGAATTTGAGATGTCATATGTTTTTTTCTTTTTTTTTTTTTGGTTAGACAAACGACTCAGGGTCACGTTATATTAAATTTGTACGGCCAGTGATGTGATGTCCATAGGCAACCACATATAACAAGTTAAACCATGAGCTCATTTAACCGAACATGCAATAAAAAAAAACCATTTTAATTTCTTATTCCATTCAGACAAGAAAATCGACTAGTTATGCAATTTCAAAAGAAAACTACGGCTTTATTGGTTTTTAACAAAAGCTATGCTAATTTAATTTCAACTTAAGCTCTAACATTATATTCAAAGCCAACGATTGAACCCGTATCTAAGCATTTGAGCTATGCAGTTATCTATTATTATTTTAATTAGAATATATTATATATATAACTCATTCGAATGACGACAAATAATACATTAAATTTAGTCGTCCGTGAAAACTGGAAAGCGGTCGAAGTTTTGGAAATACTAGAGCGTAATAATAGCAAGATTAAACCTTATATGTATTTTTATTTACGCCTGTGACGGTCGAAATCCAAAGAAAACATTTATTTATTTTATTTATTTATTATTAACATAGAAGTAGAAACACAAGCATAATGTGCATCTGTGCTTGAACTAGGTGATAAAACCTGTATCTCAAGCAGCAGTGCTCCTCGTACAAAGAATACAACAGCTTTACTTCACAGAAACAGAAAGTTAATAGACAAGAAATACACTGAAATTCATGGTTTACATAAAAGTGACAAAATGTAAGCTTGTAAATATAAAAATTATGTTTATGTTCATTATTTTAATAACAAAGCCATCTTTGCTTTTATGCAAACAGAACACACTTCACCTATTTGAATTAATCACGATGTATTAAGAGACATCGTTCAGGACATTGTTTAGCTTCAACAGAAAATGTCACAGTGCTTAGTTTAGTTTAGTGCAGCCTTTCCCAAAGTGGGCGATAACGCCCCCTTGTGGGTGCTGCAGGCCTAAAGGGGGGCGGTAACAGACCCCAAAAAAAGGGGGCGTTGTGTAGAGGATTGGGAGGCGATTTGTAATTTCATCTAGGAGGACTCTTAGGTACCAACTGAGCTCTTGCTATAGTGGTTTTTGAGTACGCGAAAAAATGGGCGCGCTAAAAAATAATTTATTGTCAAAGTGGGCAGTAGACAAAATAAGTTTGGGAAGCCCCTGGTTTAGTGTTTAGTTTATTTTCCCTACCTAAATATTAGTATCCTCGTCCCATTGCAATCGCACATGGCTTAGTAGGTGAACTCACGGAACTCAAACTGGGAGGACTTGCTAACACTATCCCTAGCAAGAGCAGTGCCTCGCTGAATCTACCAGCAGATAAGACATCCCGACCCACTGAAAAAATCCGGCGAGAAACTCAATATGCCTATGGGATGTTAAGCGGTTACCGGAGAACATAGACATTAACAAAGTCAATCCCACCTCCCATTTTGAGACATGAGTTTTAAGTCTTAGATTTGATAGTAAAACGACTGCCCCAGCTTTCAAACCGAAACGCATTACTACTTCATGTGGTGGTATCTACAGTGGGGGCTCATAAGACGAAAAACAGTAGAGTATTATATGTCAACGCCCGTCAGATTAGTTTTGACAAAAAAAAACAATACTACACAAATCTCAATATCTTCAAAATTCTAGTCTTATTCGAAGTAATTAACCTTTTTTTTTTCTTAGATAGGTGAACGAGCTCACAGCCCATCTGGTGTTAAGTCGTTACTGGAGCCCGTAGACATCTACAACGTAAATGCGCCACCCACCTTGAGATATAAGTTCTAAGGTTTCAAGTAGGTATAGTTACAACGGTTTCAAACTTCAAACCGAAACGCATTACTGCTTCACGGCAGAAATAGGTGGGGTGGTGGTACCCACCCGCGCGGACTCACAAGAGGTCCTACCACCAGTAACCTTTTCTGTTTGAATAATTCAACGTACTACCTAATAAGCTTTGATTTAAAAAACATGTCCTCAAATTCTCGAAAAGTATGTTAAACTTCATGCATGCGTAATAATGTAATTTGCATAAGAAACTTATGTCAAAGAAGTTATAACTTTTGTTTCTTTCGAGTGAAGCCAACTGTGGGTGATTACGCATATGCTATTCAAAAATACCATAATTTTATGCATGACATCCCGGGATAGAAGACAGATAAGCTCCGGCATTACTATAGTGATATTTCTTTACTGAAACAATAATGTTTTTTTTTGTGACAACTCGATATAACAACAGGCGAGGTTACACTTAATTATTATTTTTATTGCTTAGACGGGGGGACGAGCTCACAGCTTACCTGGTGTTAAGTGGTTACTGGAGCCCATAGACATCTACAACGTAAATGCGCCACCCAACTTGAGATATAAGTTCTAAGATCTGAAGTACAGTTACAACGGCTGCTCCGCTCTTCAAACCGAAACGCATTACTGCTTCACGGCAGAAACAGGCAGGGTGGTGGTAACTACCCGTGCGGACTCACACCACCACCAGTAAAAATAGATGTTCAATTCGACGTCAATGCTTACAAACAGTCATCAGTTCAGCTTTAAGCATTCACATAGGGGCTACGCTTTAAGATGGCCGCATACTATATTAACGTGTGTAGAACGTAAAATTCACGTTGTTACGTTACGTAGTAGAACCCATAATCCTCAAAGTTTGCGTTAAAAGAGCTAATTAATCATCAGGATTAATTGTAGAGCGCTATGACATGTCCTTCAAAGGAGGCTTGCTTAGACTTCTAGGGGTGGGCAGCAGCTTGGATCTGCCCCTGGTATTGTCTTCCATAAGCGGCACTAACTATTCCCGTCTGCCTATGAGGACAATAAATAAAAAAAGGATTGTGTGGTTTTATGAAACCACGGTAAAAGTTAAACTTTTTTTTACATTCTAGACATTTAACTCTGACAAACAATATTTACATTAAACACTGACAAAAACAAACAGAATAGTGTGGAGCACTGGCACAAATGAGTAATAGTCTATACACTACACGGTCAGCTGCTGCGAACTATAGGCACCGCCATATTGGCCTTGGCTGCTCTGACGAGCGCCTTTCACTTTATCCCTACTCCGCGGCCGACCGTCACGCGACATGCAACACACAGACGAAAAAGTTTGAGACGATGTAATAAAAGTTTCGCTTTAAAAGTTTAAACTCTCAAATGCTGATGATTTAATACGAAATCATTTAAAATTTGCATCTTATTCTACTTTGGTAAACGCAAGGCCATTCAGGAACTAAATTGTACTTAATGAAACTAGTAACTACACTCATCGCGCTAACAACGACTCATAGTAGGGGACAGAGTAACACATTTGCATGCAAATCTTGAGTTGTCCCTGATCACCCCCAAGGGACGCTGCGTGATGATACGTCGTCTTTCAAATGACTACACGTTATAGTTATAGTCTTCTCACTTTGATTTATGGACTTTGTGAGGTAGTTTCACGTGTTTCATACATTATAACGGCCGTCTTGTGTAGTGGTAAGTGGTGCAGTATGGCGTTTCGGTTTGAAGGGTGTGGCAGACGTTGTACTGTAAGAACTAAGACTTCGAACTCATGTTTCAAGTTAGGTGGTGACATCTATCTTCTTATTCTATATCTATTGGTTCTATATCTATATTCTATATCTATTGATTCCGGTAACCACTTAATACAAGGTGGGCCGTGAACTCGTTCTTGCATCCGAGCAGTAAAAAAATTAGGTAAATTACCAGACGTCTGGTGTAGTGGTAAGTGACATGGTCATTACACAAGGGGATCGCGGGTTCGAATCCCGCCAAGGAGAGATATTTGTATGATAAAATTAAATATAAAATGACTTTTCCAGGCTTATGGATGTACATTTTACATTTATTTTCGTTATCTGGTACCTGTAACACAAGTTCTCTACGAACTTAGCACGGGACCAGTAAACGTGGCGTGATTGTTAGTAAAATATTTATTTATTACTAGCGGACCCGGCAGACTTCGTAGTGCCTCAGTCGATAAATAAAAGACCTAAACTTTTGTATAAAATAAACTTAAAGCAAACAAAAGGAATCCGTCCGACGGGGGACACATCAAAGGAAAAACAAAATTGTTTGTTTTTATTTATTTCCGTGCATTTTCATATTTATCTACCTTTTAAACCTTCTCTGGACTTTCACAAATAATTCAAGAACAAAATTAGCCAAATCGGTCCAGCCGTTCTCGAGTTTTAGCGAGACTAACGAACAGCAATTCATTTTTATATATAGAGATTATTATTATTATTCTTATTATTTTGCAGATACAGTATCGTTCATTTATGAATGAGCGGATGGAAAGACTATATCGAATATGCTTTGGATAAAATTACGTCATGACTATCACAGAAGCTACGAATAGAGCTACTGTGAGGAAGATTACGCGACGGGGCACATCGTCGGACTAATGAAAAACTACGATGGTAGCATTTGTCCATGGACAGTGCTCTCGGGGTTTTTCGATTTTTTAAGCTAGTATCTTCTTTTAGTCTTCACACCATCCTCGACCAACGACACTATCTTCAAAACGTCTCTTTTGCTGCACGGCATCCGACTCTGGGCTAAGTTTTTCTGTGTAATGTTATTTTTCAGAAGATATTATTAGATATAAATTCTTATTAAATATGTTATAAAATACTCATAATTTAATTTATGTAACTTAAAATATTTTACGTTTATTTTTGTTATGTGTATTAACAAATATGGTTAGTATATAAAATACGTGATTAATAAATAAATAAACTTAATTATGTTCTTTTTTTATATTAATTATATATAAATTAGCTATTGAACAAGGACTATCTAGGCGGGAAAGTGGTCTGTATGTTGGATTGATAAGAAAGGAACGTATGAAAAGAGAGTAGAATTGGGCGTTAAAATTATGTAAAAGAGAGAAAACGGTAAGAACGAACGGTCGGGAAAAGAGAATGATAGAGAAAAGGAAGATGGCGAAGACGATTGAATGAACAAATAACTAAAATTAGTGTCAGTTAATTTTTAATTAGAATTAAAGAGTTGATTTTGGAAGAGCACAATTAAATTGCAACGATGGAATAGTTTTAATTTATACGTTACTATCCCAATTGTACAAAAATGAGTTTTAAAAAAAACCCACATTACGTAAATTCACTGATTTAAAAAATTAAGCCGTTACACAAAGTTCCGAATATGTTTTGTGTAAATACACAAAAAAGCTTAGTGAATCATGAAAAGTCGGTGAAAAGCTCATTCGGGAGTCATATTCATTCGGGCTCGTGTGTCCGTATCGTGATTCCTGTAACAAATCGACTGAACAACCGGAATAGGCGGCGAAACCGGTTATCCGGTCAGACGGCCGCCTCCTGTCAGAACCGGTCAGATTGTGTTCGCAGATAAAAGAATAATTTTGTAATCTAAAATTCGTTTATAAATTTGGTGTATTCATAAAAAAAATGTTGGCCTTGTATGGGCGATTTTTTTGGAACAAAGTTCCTTATGGGACGATGCGGAGGGGTACCCTAACCGGGAAAAACCTCCGTAACGTAAGATTTTTATTAGTATTGCACACAGTGTACAACTTCACTTTGTAATAACGTCCAAAAAATATCATATTTCTTTATCATCATTGACCACGATCTCAGAGCGTTCGTTTGCGCAATACACTAACTCTTATGCAAACAACCGTGAATGAAGTGTACCACAATAAGTTCGCACGTTACCGAATGACCGTGGGTTGTTGCGATACCTCCAGTTTTATTTTCTTTATACCTCGAATAGAACTTAAAATTAATATTTTTATAATAAGGAGCTTCGTTCCTATCCGGTGTCCCATGACACCACACACATTTTTTTTACATCTACTTATTCGCTGGTAGCCTAAGAGACTGTTCCAGCTACGCCGGGATGGGTGAACGAGCCCACGACTCACCTCGTGTTAAGTGGTAATCGGAGAACGTAGACACTACGCGTAGGTCGCAACACCTTTTTGGTACTAAAGCTATAATATTTTTTTTCGTACCTAACAGAATTTAGAATTAATTAATTATTGTGAATTATTTTTTGGTCTGTAAAGATCTTATAATTCGATAATAATAGGCCCGCGAGTCTACATGACCAAATTTTACAACCAATCGTTTGTTTATTGGGAAAGTTAGAAATTCAAACGTCAAAGTTAGTTTTAACTTGGTTTGAAAATACATAATACAATAATTATATTGTTCAAAATTCTTCCTTGTCGTAGACTAGAGAAAAAGAGAGAAAAATCGTCCTCCAAGAGGTTTTTTTTTAATACGTATTTAAAATTTAGATATAAGGCTATTTTTAGCACTGCTTTTAAATATTTTTTTCTAAATGTTTTTTGACAATTCATTGCAATGAGAACTCAAATAAAAAAGTTGAATACAGTGCCATCTCATTAAAGTAATAGTAAGTAACAGAAAGTCTGATAAAACTCGGACTATATTTTAAATTGACGGGTATGTAGTATACACTAATATTGATAGATGGCACTGTAATAGAATTTGTATAATATAAATACGAATATGTATTTTATATTATTGTTTATTTAAATTGTAACTATCATTAAGTACGATACGAGTCTATTCTGTTCCCCAATTTTATAAATTCTCATATTCAAATAATTTTAAGGCTATAGACTTCTTGTGGTGGTCGAAACTCAACAATATTTTCTGCAGGCTTAGATTCACTTTGTACATTCGCGAACCCTCAGACAGATCCCAGTTTCTCGCCGGATTTTCTCAATGCGTCCGTTTCCAATACGCCAGTAGATTCCATGAAGCACGAGCTGCATATGACCTAGCATTACAAGGGCGGATCCAGCTTTGGCGCCAGGAGGGGGTCACATAGTCAAATTTAGATGCGTTCGTTCCCAAACGTTTGCCATTATACAAAGTTGTTATATTATATTAAATTAATTAAATATTGAAGGTATGTAGTTACATAAAATCTGTATGGTGACAAAATATATAAATAAAATCATTATATTCAATTAGTGGTCCACCTTAATCCTGGAACCAGCTCAGGGGGTGGTCATGACCCCCATGACCCCCCCCCTGGATCCGCCATTTCCTAGCAAGAGCATGGAAGCATAGATTCCATGCTCTTGCTGGGTCTAGTGTTAGCAACTCGTCAAGCCAGAGCCCCGTGAGCTCTCCTACTCGTTCTGTGAAGCTGGCATAACCCTCGACGCTATCACACACACACAAAAAAGTCCATAAAGCGGCACGACACGAGAACCCTCTCATCGTGTCCGCCGGTAACTAAATTCCCGATCCTGCGGACCGAATGGTAAGCAGTCGACGTCGCACAAAACACGTCATTTCGGATCCTCCCGATCCATTAACGGTGCTTTTAGGTACCTCAAGCACCGGTCATCCGTCTCGTCGAACCCGTCGCTTGCGACGAAGGGCTTGACGAATAAATTAACCCACAGACACAGCCCACTCAGTTTCTCGCCGGATCTTCTACTGACTACTTCTACCCACTGTGACTGGGGTCGCGTTCCTGAGCCGGTGGTAGATTCTGCGAAGCACGGCTCTTACTAGGGTTCGTGTTAGCAACATCGTGAGGTTTGAGCACCGTGAGCTCACCTTCTAGTCCTGTAATGTTGAGATGGTCTTTCTAGACCATCAGATTAGGCAGGAAAAAAAGAAAGAAAATGAAAAGAGGTATATTCGCGTTAGATACAATTATTTTGGAACTAAATAAAAACCTATTTCCATAACTAAAACTGATTTAACGATAACCCTAAAGTTCGTCCATGGTTACTAAACAAAAATATGTAATATAAAACCGATCGACAGAAAAAAGGAATTCGAGAAATCTTTTTTTAGTGGCAGTAGGACGAGTTTTTTACTGGTGGCAGTAGGCAGCGGCTTGGCTCTATCCCTGGCATTGCTGCTGAAGTCCATGGGTGACGGTAACCACTCATGATCAGGTAGGCCGTATGCTCGTCTGCCTACAAGGGCAATAAAAATAAAACCTCTTGCGACTCCGCACACGTGCTAGTGCAGGTGTGTTTTCCTCCCGATCCACTAACGGTGCTTTTAGGTACCCCAAGCACCGGTTATCGTTCTCATGGACGAAGGGCTCGACGAGTAAACTAACTCTCAGACACAGCCCACTGAGTTTCTCGAAAACTCACTCAACTCGAGAAACTCAGTGGGCTGTGTCTGAGAGTTAATTTACTCGTTGAGCCCTTCGTCGCAAGCGACGGGTTCGACGAGAACGGTGACCGGTGCTTTAAGTACCTAAAAGCACCGTTAGTGGATTGGGAGAATCCGAGATGACGTGTTTTGGGCGACGTCGACTGCTTTCCATTCTGTCCGCAGGATCGGGAAGTTACACTGGAATAGCCGCTCCAGGCTACCAGCTTAGGTAGGAATAAAAAAAAAAAGCAGGTGTGCTGTGAGCTCGTCCATCCACCAAAGCAATAAAAAAAACGTTTTCCTCAAATTCTTCTAGTGTGCTGTGTTTTTTCTATTTACATTTTATAAGTACTTAAAAAAATTTAAAAGTTCTTCATTCAAAACAAAAGAGGTATTCGACCGTGACAGGACTCGAACCTGCAATCTTCGGATCCGAAGTCCGACGCCTTATCCATTAGGCCACACGGTCCTTAGTAAGCGTCATGAATTTATTGTTTAGTACCTAAATTTTATCGATCCACAATAATATTATTTATAGATTAATAAAAGAATGAGAATCTAATTTGAACTGACTTGAAGTTTTTCGTCACACAAATAAAATAATCGTAAAAATAATCGTAAAAATTCGTTTATTAATTTTTATACCACCAAAACTCTAACATAAATTCTAAGAACACAACAGTCTACATCGATAGTCCAGAAATATAATATTTAAATAGGCCAATAAAAGCCTGAATTACTTACCGAAAAAGGTGTAGTATTTAGTGAAAAATCTGCGAAATCATAATGTAGGTAATGTTTACTTACTCTGATAAACATTAAATAAACATTTTTGCTATCAGCGCCACCTCTACAAGTTTTTGAAGACTTTAACGAATAAAACTAGCAATGAATGTTGGCGTTAGATGACGCTGCGTAGTTCTCTAATTCATCAATAAATGGCGCTGCGTGGTTATCAAATACAGCAATAGATGGCGCGCGTTTGAGGTTTTCGCCCAAATCGGTTTTGAATTTTATTCAAGTCTTGGATCAATAGGCTATCCGACAATTTATCTGGAGAAGTATGTGACCATTTTGTCATCCCAGGCTGCTAATGCTACTACTTCCTCATCAAAACTCAGTACGTACTTCACAAATATGTAGATATTCCCTGTTCTGTTTTAAAGCTACCTTAGTCCTTAACTTTTAGGATGCGCTATGGACATCCCAACCAAAACCAGCTTCTTGGTTTGTACCAACGTGCGGTACGTTGGTACAAACCAAGAAGCTGGTTTTGGTTCTCGTCTCAAATTGTTTCCTCAATGCTCGCCTTAAAAAGGACATGATGTGGGCGATGGCATTTACCTACTTCATTGATTTTATAGGCATAGACGCCGGCGACTGCGACGAAATTATAATTTGCGTAATTACTGGTGGTAGGACGTCTTGTGAGTCCGCACGGGTAGGTTCCACCACCCTGCTTATTTCTGCCGTGAAACGGTAATGTGTTTCGGCTTGAAGGCTGGGGCAGCCGTTGTACTGTAAAAACTAAGACTTTAGTACTCATAACTGAAGGTAGTAATCTCACGAACCACTAATATGAAACTCGATACAGAGAGGCTATAGTTAGGCAAAAAATTTACCAAATTCTTATCAATTCTTATTACTAAATCAATACTTAACAAAACTTACGAAAATTACCGAGTAATGACGCTATCTACCAAGATACTAGGTCGAAGTCTTCATTCTTACCTTTCTTTCTCGCTTCAAACCGTAACACATCTCAATGCGCTCACGTCTGAACGGCCTTCCACCATGAATTTATCTAAGTTACGCATATCAGCGTACACTAAAAAATCATGTGTGAAAGTGAAACCTTAAAAAATTTGGCTTTAAGATAATGAGACGAATGTAAATTTTCGGGAAGAGGATAATTATATGTTTTATTAATGATCATAGTGATACAAAGTTTGATAATTATTTTACATTTTATGCGTACCTATATATTACATAGATTTATTCTGAATTTATTAAGCACGAATATTAGATACGAAGCAGAACACAAAGAGAACTACGAATATAAGAAACACCTTCCTAACTCATTTTCTTCTCCTTCTTCTTTTTCTCTACCTTATCCCACTACGTGGGGTCGGCACAGCGAATTTTTCTATACGATTCTCTTCTATCGGCCATCATCTCAACACTCACTCCTATCTCTCTCTCATATCGTCATTCACACACTCCATCCATGTCTGCTTCGGTCGACCTCTTCCCCCTCTACCTTACACTACCATTTCCATGCATCTCCTAGTCACATGCATCTTCTCTCTACGCATCACATATCCATACCACGATAACCGTCCGCTCTTTAATTTGTTAATTACCAGGGCTTATTTCACCCTTAATATAATAAACTCATTTCCTTCTATCTCATTTTCTCCAACGTTAAATCTTTTAAATTTATGTGTCTGTCTCTTTTTAATGTCGCTTTTTTCGTTTCATCGACTTTCGAGTCACAACGATGCTAAAGAAGTTTTCCCTTCAAAATTCCTCTGAAACAATTATTACCTTATTCGATTCCCCTGAAACAATCTTCAAATCCTAATACCTAATAGTAGAACGTGTAGCCACTTGAGACTCGAAAATCATAAGGCAATTTCACAGCGTCGTGAGTCGAACCCGGACCGTTTTGAGTGGCAATTTGCCCTAACCGGGAAACACTTGGTCTGTTTGCCTCTTACTGCTGACAACTTGCCAATCTCGAGTACTGCCCTATCGCTCTAGTGTGTGTTTATTTCCTTAGAAGAATTCGTCCTAAGCGTCTTTACGGAGTTAGGGGGGGCTAATTTCAGTCGATTTGGAATCAATTGAAACTATGTCATGGACGTAATTAGTGACTTGATCAGTGCATTTAAGCACGTAGTTTACAAAAAGAAATATCTTCTTGCTTTGTCAAATCCAGAGCTAAGTTCAAAAACTGTTTAGCTGATTGTGATTCTTATTGTAAACCAATTATGATTTTTTTTATTTTTTTATTGCTTAGATGTGTGGACGAGCTCACAGCCCACCTGGTGTTAAGTGGTTACTGGAGCCCATAGACACCTACAACGCAAATGCGCCACACACCTTGAGATATAGTTCTAAGGTCTCAGTATAGTCACAACGGCTGCCCCACCCTTCAAACCGAAACGCATTACTGCTTCACGGCAGAAATAGGCGGGGCGGTGGTACCTACCCGTGCGGACTCACAAGAGGTCCTACCACCAGTAATTACGCAAATTATAATTTTGCGGGTTTGATTTTTATTGCACGATGTTATTCCTTCACCGTGGAAGTCAATCGTGAACATTTGCTGAGTACGTATTTCATTAGAAAAATTGGTACCCGCCAGCGGGATTCGAACACCGGTGCATCGCTCGATACGAATGCACCGGACGTCTTATCCTTTAGGCCACGACGACTTTCTAACCTATTTAGGGTCTTTACGCAAAATACGTTGTGGAATGCCCAAAAGATCGACGAGATATGGACAAAACTGGGTTTTCCTTCACACTATAGGCTACAAAAGCAACATTCTAAGTTGCCCTTGAGCGATAGGTATCGACCAGTTCTTTCCTTCACGTCACCAACTTGTCGCGACACCTAAAAAATTTCCTCCAGTTCCAAAATTTCTGGCCGAGAAAGCACTTCTTGAAAAAAAAACAAAAATGCTTGAGCTTTACCCAAAAATTCTTGATTTTTGCGTATGTAGTAGGTACCCACTATGAACGCGAAATTTTTACGCCATTTCTTTTGTGAAGTGATTTTCGCTAATTTGCAATAAGGTCTTGAAGTGTAGGGAGCTATATCGTTTTGTTTTTATTAATGATGTAGTTTTTTTATCATCTGTCAAGTGGTCAGTGGTGGTTGACTCATGAGAGCTGTTAAAATGGCGGGCTATTCAAAATGAAGCCTGTTCTTGGAACACTCTATATTAGTATACCATTGAAACTAAGAGCTCAAGTCACAAAACGTTGTGACCATTACCAGTAGCGGCTACCATTTACCCTTTGCTGTCATGTAAGTCACCAGACATTATGTCGATTTCTGTTTTTAAGGCACCGTAATATCTAGTAGACTTTGGAAAAGACGAATCTTAAATTACTGAGTATAAATCGATATTATTATTTTTTATTGCTTAGATGTGTGGACGAGCTCACAGCCCACCTGGTGTTAAGTGGTTACTGGAGCCCATAGACATCTACAACGTAAATGCGCCACACACCTTGAATCTAAAAGACTTATAACACAAAAACATACATTAAAAACCAAAAAAAGCGAACGTAGTTTAAGTATAGGCCACTAGTATACCTAAGTCTGAAAATAAATAAAAAAGGAGTTTTAGTGGTAGTCATGAAAAACCATACTGTTCAATCCAACGTTTTATAGGAAGGAGCGACATTTAATTGTTTTCAGATAAGCACAAAAACGGTAGATATATTTTGTTTATTATTATATATACAGCAGATACACCCGACGTCGTCTGGGTCATGTTGTTTGTTGCAATAAAATATATTATTATCTTATGTATTAATCCAAGTAACAAATTCTTTGTGTGAAATTTGCTTCGATAACTTTGAAAATCCTGAAAGCGCTAAAGTCATTCGATAAAGTATTTCGGTGGGAGATCTTCTCAATTATAACCTTCTATATATTTTAATTGTTACGTATATTTTCGTTATAACCTTTTTTTCTTGCATGAATGGGTGGATGAGCTTACAGCCCACCTGGTGTTAAGTGGTTACTGGAGCTCATAGACATCTACAACGTAAATGTGCCACCCACCTTGAGATATAAGGTCTCAAGTATAGTTACAACGGCTGCCCCACCCTCCAAGCCGAAACGCATTACTGCTTCACAGAAGAAATAGGCAAGATTGTGGTACCTACCCGCGCGGTCTCACAAGAGGTCCTACCACCAGTAAAAAGCTTTTAGTACTTAAAGTACTTTTGTTGCTCGTAAAATATTAAGTAACGTCAAATTATATTTTTATATTTTCCAGAATTTCTGTAAATTAAACGGCTATCTTGTAGATATCTCTTTTAGCGATAATACCACATATTGTAGAATGGATATCTGCTTTTTTGATTGTTTTTTGAATGTAAATTGTGTTTTGGTGTGCGATAAAGTGTATTCTCTCTTCTCTGTCTCTCTTTAACGTGAACAAAGCGAACAATGTTAAATTTTACCTAAAAACCGATTTTTGTTTCAGCGCGCTTCTTACACAGCCACACCTCCGAACGGCAATTCGCTACCAGCACTCGCTTACATACACGTCGGAGCGGCACAATAGGCCGAACAATAGACACAAAGGGAGCCGCCGTCATCCCATTGTCCCGCACAAAGGAAGCTCCGCCCACAACAAAATCGGCATTGTTTCATCGCCTGCAAGACGTTTTCGATTGGTCGAAAACCACAAGCGGCTACTTGACCACCCGCCGTTCGAAGGAATGTCGGCGAAAAAAAAATCAAACAGTCATCGTTACGTATAACGATCCACACAAACTTAACCTTTATAGTTTATCGGATAAAGCTTCAATTGCTTCGGATTTTATCGAGCAGATGTTTTTATAGGTCCTTCGCGTGTGTGGGTGTGACCGGTTGTTGTATGTGGTTACGTAACTTGATACGAAGCTTTGTTAAGTTTAAATATATCGGCTGGTCGATTCTGTGCGCGACTGTACAAAATGCACACAGAGCATTGTGTTTGGATTTTGTTGTTTGTTGCACACACTGTCTTGTAGAATTAACTTGTTGTGATTCACGTACCTACACCTACTTGTTTAGAACTAAATTGTTAAGATCCATTGGGAACGCGTTGCACGTGTAATCGCGACACTTCTGCTATGAAGTGTACCTTTTTTTATTGTTTAGATGTGTGGATGAGTTCACAGCCCACCTGGTGTTCAGTGGTTACTGGAGCCCATAGACATCTACAACGTAAATGCGCCGCCCACCTTGAGACATGAGTTATAAGGTCTCACTTTTAACAGTACAACGGCTGCCCCACCCTTCAAACCGAAATGCACTACTGCTTCATTGCAGAAATAGGCTGGGTGGTGGTACCTACCCATGCGAACTCACAAGAGTTCCTACCTCGGAATCTATTAAAAACTTGAAATTAAACTTTCTATCAAAACTGTCGTACTCTTCTAATAGAAAAGCTCTGTGAGCTTGTTACGGGCTTACCATCAGTTGATTTTAAGAATAGGACAATAGCTCGAGACAACTAAAGCGTACGTACATTTAATCTATACTAATAAATAAATTTGGAGGGTCTGTTTGTAATAATAAAATAACCACTTTTTACTAAATGCGTAAGTATGTTATAGTACATATTATAGGTACATAATTAAAAAATATATTATTATATTAAAATATATATTTTTTAATTTTGGTCTGTCTGTCTGTTTGTTCCGGCTGATCTCTGGAACGGCTGGACTGATTTTGACGTTCACTGATAGGTAGCTGATGACATAAGGGGTAAGTTAGACTACTTTTTTTAGATTAGCTTCACCCCGCGGCGTCACCCGCTGTACGACAATAACCGCGGGTAACATGGCGGGACTCAACTATCAATAATAAAATTTATAGTAAAACTATAATTATTTTATTGCTTAAAAGGCTTAACGTGCTGACGGCCTACTTGATGTTAAATGGCTTCCGGAATATAGACATGTAAATGTTGCTATCCGCGTTGAGAGACGAGAACTAATCCTCTATTACATAGCAAGACTTTTCCACCCTTGAAGCAGAGACGCATTGCTACTTTATAGAAGAAATAGAATACAAGGAGGGGTGAAAAGCTATTTGATTTAAGCGACATTTTTTCAATTTTACAGGAGAGCCATATAAAGTTTATAATTTGAAAAAAAATCATAGGTAACTAAGAAACGTCTTCAGCTGTTTTAATGAAGTAAACTTAAAAAAATTGTTGATGTCAATACTAAATAAAACGGACCTTTATTTACAAAGAGACTTATAGCGTATCAAGAGAAATTACCCGATCCTGTAGACCGAATGGTAAACAGTCGACGTCGCCCAAAACACGTCATTACGGATCCTCCCGATCCATTGACGGTGCTTTTAGGCACCACAAGCACCGGTCACCATCCTCGTCGAACCCGTCGCTTGCGACGAAGGGCTCGATGAGCGAATTAACCCACAGACACAGGTCACTGAGTTTCTCGCCGGATCTTCTCAGTGGGTCGCGTTTCCGATCCAATGGTAGATTCTGCGAAGCACTGCTCTTGCTAGGGTCAGTGTTAGCATCACTCCGGTTTGAGCCCCGTGAGCTCACCTACTAGCTAAGGTTACGCTGAAATAGCCTCTCAAGGCTATCGGCTTAGGTAGGAAAAAAAAGCGAAAAGTCGCTTAAAAAAAGCTTTTCATCCATCCATATCTGGGTACCACACTTCAATCTACACTACTAAAATACATCAGCTAAAATACAATTCAGAAACTCAAGGTGGGTCCCGAAAATCGACAGAAACAACAACATTGAGAAGTAAGTGCGTCTCAATTATGTATAAAGAAGATACTAATCTATGTAGCTTGTATCAATGTTGGCCGACAGTCGCGCAGTAATCCGTAAGTCGGTTAAAACGATACACAGTGGTATTTATACGAGAGTGGTGTGCGGCCCGACCGATCGATAACATTGTCTGGCACGATACATTGTTACGAACACATTGTGTAGTTTGGATTTACGTGTGTACGTGTGGGTGTGTGAGTGTGTGGGTGTGTGGGCTAGATCTAACCACAAGTCGGATATAGTTTCAAAGTAAAATTATTAGTGGCTGTCTACATAGACACTTGTGAACTATATAATTGCGTAGCATCCCTGAAGTTCAAGTGAAAACAAGAAAATTAATTGAGTTATCTTTCCGCGAATTATTTTATAATTATTATTTTTAATTTGAAAACAATTATAATTAATTAATACAACTGTGATTTTTTTAAGTTGTAATAAGAAAATTCGTATGCTTTTATAATATTTAGCAGAGTAACAGTTGATGGAAGATTCAAATTAATTTTAGGTAATTAAAATGCTAACAAAATTACTTGTGCCGACTGCGTGCTATGTAACAAGCGGGACTCTGTTAGATTGTATAAGAATATAAGATTATGACAAATGAATTAAGCAAACAAAGTGAAATAAGGCTGCAGATTAATAATGAAAGGAAAGATTAAATTAATTATATTGAATTGTAGTATGTGTATTCTATAATACTGAGATGTTATTTTAAGGAAGATTTTTGTTTTGAGTTTGTTCTTTTTTGTTTTGTTTTGTTGTTGTTTGTTGTTCTTTTGTCAATGCACCTACCATGCATTATCTCTGCACCACCCTATGGTCGACTGGAAGAGAATGCCCATGGCATTAAGTCCGCCTGTGTACAAGTTTTGTTTTGTGCATAAAGTATAAATAAATAAATAAATAAATCTCTTAATAAAAATACATTTATTTAAGCTGCTTTATGTTTAGCTTAGACGGGAACTGTCGGTTGCTGCTGTTAAGTTGTTACCGGAGTCGATAGATATCGTAAATGCCACCACCCATCTTGAGACATCAAGTCTATACCGCAGGTTTTTACTGGTGGTAGGACCTCTTCGGAGTTCGCACGGGTAGGCACCACCACCCTGCCTATTTCTGCCGTGAAGCAGTTATGCGTTTCGGTTTGAAGGGTAGGGACAGTCGTTGTAGCTATACTTGAGACTTAAGAACTTATATCTCAAGGCGGGTGGCGCATTTACGTTGTAGATGTCTATGGGCTCCAGTAACCACTTAACATCAGGTGGGCTGTGAGCTCGTCCACTCATCTAAGCAAAAAAAAAAATAATGTACAACGGCTGCTCCACCCTTCAACCTGGAGCGGATGGTGGCTTCGGGCAGAAACAGGCGGGGCTGTAATACTGATACGTGGGGGTTCACAAGACGTTCTACCACCATTAGGCCCTATACCATCTCTAGTGTCCGCGAAGCAAAGGTTCTTACACCTAATTTAGATTGATTGTATGTCTATATTCTCGCCGGATCTTCTCAGTGGGTCGCGTTTCCGACCCGGTAGTAGATTCTGCGAAGCACTGCTCTGGCTAGGGCTAGTGAAAGCAAATTATATCAGGTTGAGCCCGTGAGCTCAACAACCCGTGCACGAGAAAGTAGAATAGCCTATTAGGATACCAGCAAATAGGTAGAGGAAAAGAAAATTTATTTATTCTCTTCTCATTAACTTTATCTATATCTATACTTCTATACTAATATTATAAAGAGGAAAGATTTGTTTGTTTGTTTGTTTCGAATAGGCTCCGAAATTACTGGACCGATTTGAAAAAATATTTTTCCATTAGAAGCCGACATTGTCCCTGATGAACATAGGCTACTTTTTTTTTTTTTTTTTTTTTTATTTTATATTTTTGGTTTCATGTGTGTTTTAATGTTTCCGAAGCGAAGCGAGGGCGGGTCGCTAGTGTAAAATAAAATTGATTCCAAATATTTCATTAATAACATGAAAGCTCTTTAGTAGGTAGACGAAAATAATTCCATTGACAAACAGTAGAGCGGATGATACCTAACCTACCTACTATTAATTTTGTCTTCGTCAATTATTTCTTAAGATATATAAGGACTGCTTCAGAACAACTCAGAGCAGAAAATAACAGACTAGTTAGGTATACGTATTTTTTGTGTGTTTGTGTACTGTGAGTCCGACAGCTTTTATTTTATTTTTATTTTTTTGCATAGGTGGGTCGACGAGCTCACAGCCCACCTGATGTTAAATGGTTACCGGAGCCCATAAACATCTACAACGTAAATGCCGCCACCCACCTTGAGATATCAGTTCTAAGGTCTCAGTATAGCTACAACAGCTGACCCGCCCTTCAAACCGAAACGCACTACTGCTTCACTGCCGACAAGAGGTCGTACCACCAAGAAGAGTTGTGGGTTATGATGCATATGATATCCTATCGTTGCAATGGGCACTTCTAAACCGCGGCTATAAGATTGGCGGGGTTTTTAGTGGTAAGCGTAAGACATCGATTTGTATTTTCCCGGCATACGTGGCACGACGGCCTCCTGAAACTATTCCCGAACCGGGAATATTAATAAACTTAAATGACATCACGCTTCGAAGACTCCGGTGGGGGAGACAGGGAATCCATAAAGGCCCATTGTGTACAATGAATGCGTAATACCCTCCTACACCTGAGCGGAGACCCCATTGATTCGACGAGCCTTATGGGATTATTGTGTGTTGGTCGAAATTTATCAAGTTCAGTTGTTAATTTTGTGATTTTCATTCTAATCTTGTTATCCACATATGATACGGGTTAGTCTACTTTTTTTAATCCTCATTTGTCTTTTGTTTTATCACTAGTAGTGATTTCGGTAGGCAGCGGCTTGGCTCTGCCCCTGGCATTGCTGACGTCCATGAGCGACGGTAACCACTCACCATCAGGTGGGCCGTATGCTCGTCTGCCTACAAGGGCAATAAAAAAAATTGTATCTGCTATTTTCTTACGTAGCTAATTCATCAAGCTTTAGTGGTAGGGCGTGTCGTGGGATTCTACTTAAATGAAGTTGCCGTGGCCATTCGTATGTAGCGATGCATCGGTGTTCGAATCTCACAGGCGGGTACCAATTTTTCTAATAAAATACGTACTCAAAAAATTTTCACGATTGGCTTCCACGGTGAAGGAATAACATCGTGTAATAAAAATCGAACCCGCAAATCAAAAGTACCTTTTGTGTTCGCGAAAAACTTCTGCCATATTTGATGGTAAGATGTCTTGTGAATCCGCACGGGTAGGCACCACCGCCCTGCCTCTTTATTCGTGGATATAATATCATAAACAGGTACAGACTCTACAATCAAGATATTTATTCCCTTCTGCCTTTGCCGATTGATATCCTTTTTATTTGCAACTAGCGGCTCGCCCCGGCTTCGCTTGATTAGCAGTGCACGCGATGTAAAGAATTTCAGGTAATTTTTTTACACATTATGTTACATTATTGGAGTTTCAGTAAGGATCCCTAATGTTTTTGAAAATATAACAGTGAAATAATTTTGTAAATCGGTTCTGTAGTTTCGGAGCCAATTCAATACAAACAAACAAACATTTCCTCTTCATAATATTAGTATAGATAAACATTGACGACCTTCTTTGCTGTCAATATTATTATCTATATATTAATACGTAAAGCAAAAACTTTGTATCCCTTTTTACGAAAATTGCGCGGACGGAGGAGTATGAAATTTTCCACACTTATAGAGAATATAGAGAAGAAGTGCACAATGCTAATATTTTTTTTAAATAATGAATAAAAGATACCTACATTAAATCGATAAAGAAAACATTACACACACTACATACCATGTATTTGACGCACACACGCATGCATACTATTTATTGTCAAACTTTTGTTCTTGACGTCTGTTGTCAAATTGAGAATAGAATATGGTTTGTCTTTGTTAATATTTTTTATAGTGTGTAGTCTTGGCGAAATTTGTGATTATAGAAGTATAAAATACAATCATAATAGTGTACAAACTTACAATTCCAATTAATTATAGTCGAATTTCGACTACTGCGGGACCTCTAGTTTTTATAAATTGTCCATCATAAGATAAATGAGTAAATTTAATACACAAAATGAAACGAAATCTTGAGGTGTCAGTGATTAAGATCGAATTTCGCAACACAACAATAACATGAAGTTCAAAATGACGTGAAAAAAAAATCGTACGAAAACACAATCGACCATCAAAAAATACTAGAAATATAAAATCAGATCCCGTGAAAATTTCAATACAATCCTCGACCGATAAGCAATTAGGAGCGGCTCCGCGTATTGAAAACGGCGAAAACTTTGATTGGCTTCCGTCTAACCTCTAGAATACAGGCCAATTATAATGAATATAGGCAGCGGAACAAGCCAAGTTTTATTGTGCGTGGTTCGACGTCATAGCCAGGCCCGGAGATCAATTGAGGCCAATAATTAAAACCACAACGGGAGCCGATCAAGAATTTCCAGTGCTTTTTAATTAATTCATTTGTTTTCTCCTATTATTTATTTACGAACGACAGTTATTTGTTTTATTGAATTTTGGATCTCGGTTTCTGGTTTATTTTGTTTTTTCTGCGTGAAGCGTGGTTATTGTAGATAGAAGTTTTGATGTCAGTGCTACCTAAAGTCAAAGTTACAACTGTGTTGATACAATGGCAGTAGTACCTACCTACTCGTCAAATGTAAATAGATGTTTACTTCTCGGCAGGGAAGGAAGGCTACCGATTTATGAAAAAGCGTATAAATAATTATTTTTTTTTTAATTATTTCTCATTCAATTCTCTTTTATATTTATAATTAACTAGCTGACCCGGCAGACTTTGTAGTGCCTCAATCGATAAATAAAAGACTTAAACTTTTGTATTAAACAAACTTAAAAGAAAAGAAAAACATAATTGTTATTTTTATTTAATTCCGAGCGTTTTCATATTTATCTACCTTTTAAACCTTCTCTGGACTTCCACAACTAATTCAAGACCAAAATTAGCCAAATCGGTCCAGCCGTTCTCGAGTTTTAGCGAGACTAACGAAGAGCAATTCATTTTTATTTAAAGAAGAAGATAGATAGATAAAAGATAAATTTAATATTTAGGTAAATAAAACCGATTCATTTTTTTAATTATAGTTTCATCTTCAATTTTCTTTGGAAAGTTCTCAGCAATAGGTAGCTTCATTCAGTTAATCAGATAGCCCGTATAGTCGTCTATCTTCGAAGGCAAAAATTCCGAGCGCCTGTGAATTGCATCTATTTCTGTAAGATAGTATAATTTTCTAAAACTTAATTTGTAACGAAATTTGGAAAATGTATTTTTATGAATGAAAAGGGTCTTCATTATGAATATTATTATTATTAGAATACTCCCATAGCACTCGTCTTCAATCATCTTCCAAAAAATGTCTAGCATCCTTTCGATCAAGCTCCAACAAAATTTAAATGGTTACAGTCGTAATTAATTATAAAAAGAACCTATGAAAAAATATCGTTTGGTGAATGATAGGCTTTTTGTAGAACCAACAAAAAAAATATGGCGGTGTTTCATATAAACTTGGCCATTGACAACTGAGCTCCATTGACTATATAAGAAAATCACACGTCCAGAATCGAATTTATATTCTAAAGATTTTCTACGTCCATTATTTTATTCTGTTAATATTTTGAAATCACTTAAGTTTTGTTACGCTGTGTCGTAAGTGTGCTATGATGATAAAAGATGACGTATAAAATTGACACTACATTATGTGGATTTACAAAATTAATTATGGCAGAAATGAGTTTACAATTAAAAATCAAGCATTAAGAGTTTCCTTCGTTTTCGCGAAGAAAGAGGAAAAGATAGAAGTAAAAATGTTAAAGTTTATGTTACGTCCATGTTCAGCATCTAATCATTGGCTGCAAGTTTACAACACCTGCCCATTTATTATCACAACACGACTATAAATAGCAACACCGTTTAAAAAAAAAGATAAAGAAGAGGAAGTGATAAACCTTTGGCAACCCTGACACCTAATTCTTGACTCCTTTTTTTTTCATTCATTAAATTTGTGGCAATGTGATCTTTTGGTGTGACGGAAAGTGTTTTTGACAATGATAATAATGATAAAATTCTCTGACAACATCTGTTTAGATCAAAATCTGATGGGTATAGCTTTGATTTTAAATTAAATATTTTTTTATATAATTGAAAACGTTTTGTCATTATTAAATAAATAATTATTATTCCTTACTGAATATAAGTTAAAGGATATTGGGTTATAAAAATTTAATGATAATTTCTCCTAACACTATACGTTAAGTTACATATATATCGTATTAGGGATACTTAGAAACCTTCATAAACGCCTTAAAACGTACCCACATCTGCACCCAAACCGAATTAGAAGCTCTTAAATAACAAAAATAAATGGCTAACGTCAAAATGCGTCCAGGTTATAAAACGCTAATCGTTTGTCTAATGATGAGTAGGAACGGCGCGACGAAAAAAATTCATTCATGCTCTTTGTGGAACGCTGCCAAGGAATTTACTGGTCCCATACTGTTTTTTTTCATGTTTTCCACCGGCCCCGTAACTAAATGTCATTGTGGAAAAGAATGTAGCTCGATGACGCAGCACAATGAAGGTAGGTGCTATTCTTTCCTATTTTAGAATTAAAACATTTTTAGGTTTTTTTGTTTTCGATCGCAGATGAGTACCTACAGTTGAGGCCGTCAGCGCAAAAGTGGCGTAACCCACAATTTTAAATAATCATGCCTGATAATTATGTTTATTGCAATTTATTTAAATTATAATTGATGGAAAACCTGCCTATCCATAGTTTCACCCATATAAAACAGATGGCTTGGTAAGCATTATTTTTGAACGTATTATATTTTTGCCTACGCAAATTCAAATTCACGAAAACTTAAACCTCTTTGTTTCCTACCTATGCTGATGGCCTTGAGAGGCTATTTTAGCGTAACCTTAACTAATAGGGCGAGTAAATATTATTGAAATCCAATTAAAAACATCGAATTGTTGAAACTAATAACAAATAAAACGAACCCTTAATTACAAAGATAAATGTCGCATACTAAGCGGAATATCGCTTAAGCCAAAGCTTAAACCTTTTCAGCCCTCGATATGAGATCATAGCTTGATCGATAAAATTTGGCACGAGGTAAAACCTGAAAACAGTAGGTATGTTTCCTCAACAAAAGCACAAGTATCAAAATACTGTCTCAAACTATAGTCTATAAATATCTAAGAAGGCAGGGAGGGGTGTGTACAATAGCGGCGCTCCCGTTGCAATGAAAATATTAAATTTAATTAATAGCAAGCGGTGTCGGCGACGATTATATTATTACGGCTTTGTGTTATGGGTGTGCCACCCCTGACGTACGGTGACCATTATTACTAGGTTGTTTAAGACCCTAATAAAACACGTTATTTGTTTTACACGGAAGGCCAGAACACTGTTTTATAAAGTAGGTACTAGTGGAACTGGATCAGGTTCTTGGAAACCCGTCAAATGCTGTAAGATGAAGGTACTATGATATACAAAGAGCTTGCCTGAATTTTTGATAGTAAGAGTTTCGTCATATTAGAATGAACAGTTTAGAATGGAGGACAAACACAAATAAGCAGTCATTTTACACAAATATGCGAGATTGCCCACTGCAATTTATCGATTTACCAATAGTCTTCTTTAATTTCATCCTGATTGGAAATGCTCAAACCAAAAAAATTATCCTTGAATGTTTTTAAGTAATTTAAGCCCAGAAATTTAATTACAAGGTATATAATTCCGAGAGAGGGTGAAGTCTGAATGTGTTTAACAGACTAAATAGCACAGACAAGTCTGTAGCTAGAGCATTTTTTAACAAATCCAAATAAGTTTAAAAAGTGGTTTCATTTTATGTTTGTATATTCTGCTCCAAATTAAAATCGACCTGCCAGTGAAAGTACATAATTATCCCTTCAATAGTATAAAGATGTTAGTGAATAAGCAAACCGATAAATAATTGTGAAAATCGCGTTCGTTCCTGTTACTTTTTTTCCCTACTTATTTGCTGGGAGCTTAAGAGGCTATTCCAGCTACGCCCGGTCGAGTAGATGAGCTCACGTGCTCAACCTGAGAGAATTTGCTAACATTGGCCCTAGCCAGAGCAGCGCTTCGCAGAATTTACCATCAGATCGGAATCGCGGCCCACTGAGAAGATCCGGTGAGAAACTCAGTGGACTGAGTCTATGGGTTAGTTCGCTCGTCGAACTCTTCGTCGGAGTCGACAAGTTCGACGAGGTTACTCTTCCTCAACCACAGATAGACTGAATTTAGTTTTATTTTTCCTGCCTAATCTCTGGCAGCTTTGAGAGGCTTGAAGTCGTCGTGCCCTAACGCATAAGACGTCCGGTGCATTCGTGCTGAGCGATGCACCGGTGTTCGAATCTCAGGCGGGTACCAATTTTTCTAATGAAATTCGTACTCAACAAATGTTCACGATTGACTTCCACGGTGAAGGAATAACATCGTGTAATAAAAATGAAACCCGCAAAATTATAATTTGCGTAATTACTGGTGGTAGGATCTCTTGTGAGTCCGCGCGGGTGGGTACCACCACCCTGCCTATTTCTGCTGTGAAGCAGTAATACGTTTCGGTTTGAAGGGTGGGGCAGCCGTTGTAACTATACTGAGACCTTAGAACTTATATCTCATGGTGGGTGGCGCATTTACGTTGTGGATGTCTATGGACTCCAGTAACCACTTAGCACCAGGTGGGCTGTGAGCTCGTCCACCCATCTAAGCAATAAAAAAAAAATATTCCAGCTTCACCGGGCTTGAAGGTAAGTGGTAACTAGTAAGTCGTGCTTCACTGAATTCCTACCAGATCGGAGTCATAGCCCACTGAAGAGATTCGGCAAGAAGTTCAGTGGGTTGTGCCTATGGGTTAGCCAGATTCAGCTGTATTACGCGTTCTTTAAACTGGGAATGTCTACTTTTTCGTATATTTATGGTGACAGTACAACATGGCCGCCGAGACGGCTCATTGTCAAGCAAATCCGAGTTTGACGACATTCTAGTACGCCTAACTCGAGACTACTCGATAAACGCACTCGTGATAACTTATCATAACTTATCAGCGACGCATAACAAGCTGAAGTCGAGAAGTGAGGGGGTGTAGGTACAAGCAGTTGACCAGAGGAAAATTTACATTTGTACTGCATTTTTCCGATATAAATGAATTCGGTCTCGAAAATTATTTTTGGAACGAAGTTCCTTATGGGACGATGCGTAGGGGGTACCCTAACCGGGAAAAAACGTCCGTAACGTAAGATTTTTATTAGTAATGCACACAGTATACTATACTATAAGTTATAATTTGCGTAATTACTGGTGGTAGGATCTCTTGGGAGTCCGCACGGGTAGGTACCACCACCCGGCCTATTTCCGCCGTGAAGCAGTAATGCGTTTCGGTTCGAAGGGTGGGGTAGCCGTTGTAACTATACTGAGACCTTAGAACTTATATTTCGAGGTGGGTGGCGCTTTTAAGTTGTAGTATCTATGGGCTCCAGTAACCACTTAACGCCGGGTGGGCTGTGAGCTCGTCCATCCATCTAAGCAATAAAAAGAAAACAGAGTCTAGGTGGGTAGAATGAAATTAAAGTGGCAAGCAGACTGCTCTGTCCGCTTGTTGAGTTGGTCGTAATTAACCTAAAAACCGTGTTGTGTGTAGGGATCTTCATATGTAAAACTTTTAATCGAGAACAATACTTTCTCGCCCTTATTCCTGTATTGACCTAACAATGAGCGGTTATAAGATATTTTAAAATAGCAAACGATTATAGCGCAAGTCTTACTTAAAATTATTTAAAGCAGTATCCCGAAAATATATATAAATATAATATAAATTATCAGGATCGTCCGTTTGGTTCTGAAGATCAAAAGTTCCAGCCTCGGCTTAAAACATTAGCCGAACTGCTGCGGTCTGCATGGATAGATGCAAGAGACTTTGTGATCCTTGGAGGCTATAGAAGCAATTAAGAGACCAACGTTCATAGCGGGCGTGGTCGATACTTCTCTTTTTATTTACAGCTCTAATTTTAAGGAGGTTATCATTCGTAAACACAATCTAATTGATTCTGTTGGTTTGAGATATGAGGTCTCAAATATCAAATATTCCACGATTAATCGATTAGCTCTTGTACGGGCTGAAGGCGAGATCCGACTACAGGATGAGCACAATCAATAATTTAGGCCACAGAACAAAGTAGCCGTAAAAATCTTCACCTAAATACAATTCAAATCAATTCAACGTACCTACGTAATGTATGTATGTTCTCGAGACACAATATTGGAAAGTGAGTGTATGGCTTTGTATAGATGGTGTAGACTTCGGGGAACGGAAACTGTGCCTTATTGTGTCTTAGAAAAGAATCGTTTTCGTTCATTGTACTCGTTGTCGTATTCGGTTCGCTGTTCGAATTTTAAGTTGGGTTTGCATGGTGCCTTTGTGTTTTTTTTTTTTGTTTTGATCAGCATGAATTGACCTGTCCATCTGGTATAAGAATCCATACGCTTTTGACAACATCTATACTAATATTATAAAGAGGAAAGATTTGTTTGTTTGTTTGTTTGTTTCGAATAGGCTCCGAAACTACTGGACCGATTTGAAAAAATCTTTTTCCATTAGAAGCCGACATTGTCCCTGATGAACATAGGCTACTTTAAAAAAAAAAAAAAATATTTTATTTTTTTGGTTTCATGTGTGTTTTAATGTTTCCGAAGCGAAGCGAGGGCGGGTCGCTAGTATTATATAATATTATTATTTTTTTGACAATCTGATTCCCGTAATTCTAATGGTGGTAGGGCGTCTTTTGAGCCAAACACTTAACCACTGAACACCAGGCGGGTCGTGAGATCGTACACAAAAAAGTACTTTTTGACTTGTTTATTTAATAGTATACTCCCTTTTTTCAGTTTTGAAAACTTTACAAATGCCAATTTAAAATAGACAATAATTGTAACACATTCTTTAATTCAGAGAACTGAAAGCGTTCATGAATAATCCAACTGTAAGCCGCTGTCACCATGTATACGTTTTGGTCAAGCTGCCCACAGGAACACTGATGATGTGGAAAGACTCATAATTACCAGCAAAATAAGAGGCAAAAGGTCTATACGCCGAAGCCCACAGATCAGGCGATCTGACCAGGTTACTCTGCAATAGAAATGCTGGTCGACGAAGCTCTAGGCAAAAGAGAGGAATAAGCGGAGAGAAACAGTGTGAAGACCACAGCAGAATCACGATCCTCAAAAATGAGAGAACGACTGAGAACGAAGAGGAGGCTGTGTTTGTTTTGTACAACACGTTGTGAACACTGTTTATTACATCAAAATGATTTTGGAATGAAGATAATGGTTCTTATGATGACATGGTGATCAAAAACCACCTTGAGTTCAAAGTTTGCAGTCATCCAAGCAAAGGTAGTCCTTCAAGCCGAATGTATGGTTGTCCCGAATCCTGGTCACGCAGGAGCCGGTCACCGTCGACGCTCCAGACACGTCCTTACGGATCCATCAGATCGAATAACCTTCGCCTTAGACGCCTTTAGCTCTAACACTAGGAGCAGGCTTAGGGACTCCGGTAATTGTACTCGTCGAACTCGACAAAGAAGTCGACGTGCAACCTAACTCATGCATCAGCCCGCTGAGTTTCTTGCCGGATCTTCTCAGCGGGTCGTGATTCCGATCCGGTAGTAGATTTATTCGCGAAGCAGTTGCTCTTGAGTTGTTAGGTCTCCTTCGGAGGCGCTCGGGCATCTGTTAGCAAATCCCATCTCTCCTAGCTGAGCCTTTGCTCGGCCACCTGTCCTGGTGAAACTAAAAAGGCCACCGCGCCACCAGAAATCTTTAAGAAAAAAAAAGTCTGCTCATGGCTGAAACTTAAGAACGAGAGCTATATAACCAGTACATTTATTTAATTGTAATATATTTCCGTAAAAACTCCATGTAAACTCAGCATTACACCGCCATTGTGCGTCACAGCGCCTCGTCCCAATATATCTGTAGCTGGAAAATGTCTGAAAATTATTCATGCGTACAATTGTTTTTCTTATTTCGTATTTTTTTCTATATACATATTAATTAAGACCAAAGTTTGGCTTTAGGATCAATTTGCCGCAAAACTAAAGATTACCCTACAATCGTTAGAATGTCGATCGCGCTAACAAGAGCTCACCGGAACGGACTTAAATAGCGGCCTGTGAAGTAATCCAATTATGCACATATCTTGAAGCTTTGATATCTAAAATAATCGCAGATCCATTGTCGAAATTAAAGACGCATGGTCTCACGAGGTCGGCCATGGGCGGACTAGAGAGTATGGAGAACTAGAAACTTAATCTAGACGACAAAGACCGCTTTCGTTAGAATGCTAATATTCTCCATGTTTTTATACACTGCTTAGACGTAGCTCTGCGAAAAGTGGAAAGAAAGAAAATAGACGCTCTGGCAATGTGATACCAGAGAAGATTGCTTGTGAAGAGTTCGTGGACGGACCTTCGCATGAGAATCTGTATTCTTCAAGAACTCAAAGCATCAAGCAAAGTCTGTTTTCTATGCTACAGTCTCACATAACACCTTTCTTAGGACACGTTTCGCGACCAGATAACTGATTTATAAAACGCCTCGTCGAAAGGAAAGGTGGACGGTGCAAGACTTATCAGGACTACAGCAAGAGACGGCTGGCCATCATGAGACGCGACAAGTCTACCTCCCAAATTCCCTCCCCGACACTCATGATGGCCACGACCACTGTTTCAAGAGTAAAACAATTGAGACAAAGAATTAAATTTATTTTTTATTTTTTTATTGATTAGATGGTTGGATGAGCTCACAGCCCACCTAGTGTTAAGAGGTTATTCCATAGACATCTACAATGTAAATGCGCCACCCATCTTGAGATATTAAGTTCTAAGGTCTCAGTATAGTTACAACGGCTACCCCACCCTTCAAACCGAAACGCATTACTGCTTCACGGTAGAAATAGGCGGGGTGGTGGTACCTACCCGTGCGGATTCACAAGAGTTTATAAGTCGTCATGGCCTAAAGGATAAGACGTCCGGTGCATTCGTATGACGCGATGCACCGGTGTTCGAATCCGGCAGGCGGGTACCAATTTTTCTAATGAAATATGTACTCAACAAATGTTCACGATTGATTTCCACGGTGAAGGAATAACATCGTGTAATAAAAACCAAACCCGCAAAATTATAATTTGCGTAATCACTGGTGGTAGGACCTCTTGGGAGTCCGCACGGGTAGGTACCACCACCCCGCCTATTTCCGCCGTGAAGCAGTAATGCGTTTCGGTTCGAAGGGTGGGATAGCCGTTGTAACTATAGTGAGACCTTAGAACTTATATCTCAAGGTGGGTGGCGCATTTACGTTGTAGATGTCTATGGGCTCCAGTAACCACTTAACATCAGATGGGCTGTGAGCTCGTCCATCCATCTAAGCAATAAAAAATAAAATAAAAAAAAGAGGTCCTACCACCAGTAAAAATAGGTATACAATTCAGTTGGGACTTCGAGCTGAAGGTGCGTGACGGGAATCATATTGTGATGTCTATAGGCCTTTTTCTCGTAGACCACGGACCCAAGGATGTTTGAAGGGCTCTAGTGTACCAAACGTCTCCCCTCGCTCTCACTCTCCCGATATCCGACCCCCACCAGGGCTCAAAACACGGTCAGAGTAGAGGTTCTAGTTTTAACCGGTATTAATCCGACCATGATCACGAAAAAAGTATTATACTAATGAAAATAATGATGATAGATAGACAAAGTTCAGTACCGGTTGAATGGGTACCAGACCCGTCAATGTCAGACACGAAATGTTCTAAGTTCAATAAAAAATTATATTACATCCCAAACTGATTAGATTCCATAGTTTCAGAATAAATAAAAAATACATGATCATGTACTTATCGGAAATCAGTGTTAGCATCCAAATAGATTCGAAGCACAAAATGCTTGCCCCCTTAGCGCCAATATTTTGCTTCTACAACATGAATGTTAATTTAGATTCACACTCAAGCTATCCTGTGTATACAGTCGTCCTATTGTCATATGGATCGGCACGTGTGCACGCCTCTTTTAATTATAAGCGACATTCGAATGTAGCGACGTTGTGTTTATTTAAAAATTTAAGTAGCGCGTTGTGTTTCTGTGTTATTCTGATATCATGCAGTATTCACAAAATTAGCTCAGACATATTTTATAAGCGCACGAATAATTGTCAACCAAATTCAACGACTTACCATCCGTGTTACTAACAATGTCCGTATCAAAAGTAAAGAATATCAAAAGCAAAAATTTGAGTAATGAGGCCAGTTTGTCTCGATAAAGTGGGATCCTAAAAGCCTCACGCGGTAGCGTTCAGAAAACATTTACATATAAGCAGACACCAATAACTAGTCTATCGGTTTGCTTGTTTCTTCCGCAAAAGAATCTGTTCCCCAATCGGATAATCCCATGGGACGTTAAAAGAGAAAAAATATTCATCAAACAAAAAAAAACTTACATCAATATCAGGCACAATAACCCATAATCAATATTTAACAATTGAAGAGGGACAATCTTTAATACGAGGGTTTAAAGTCTTGTGAGGGCGCGTACAAAGAACCTTCCGTCAGCTTCTGACACCGTAGTCCTTATGTTCGATATTTACGGGTGATATGGTAATGTTAAGGTTAGCGCGGTATGGACATATGATGCGTTTACAGGAGAGGAAGAGATCGACTGAAGAAGACATGGATGGAGCGTGTGAACGGCGATATGAGAAAGGAGTGAGTTTTGAGATGACGGCTGATAGAAGAGAATGGAATAGAAAAATTCGCTGTGCCGACCCCACGTAGTGGGATAAGGTGGAGACAAAGAAAAAGAGAATGGTAAACTTAATCATGCGAACATACATTACGTATTGTATTGTTACGAACAATGAATACTTTTTACTGGTGGTAGGACCTCTTGCGAGTCCGCACGGGTAGGTACCACCACCCTGCCTGTTTCTGCCATGAAGCAGTAATGCGCTTCGGTTTGAAGAGTGAGGCAGCCGTTGTAACTATACTTGAGACCTTAGAACTTATATCTCAAGGTGGGTGGCGCATTTACGTTGTAGATGTCTATGGGCTCTAGTAACCACTTTACACCGGGTGGGCTGTGAGCTCGTCCACCCATTTAAGCAATAAAAAATAAATAGAAGTTCGTTGCGTGCAAACTCAATTTCATTATAATATATAGACATTTTATTATTTCCTCGTACGGTGTGAATGAAGGACGTTATTTCCATCGAAACGCGAGGGACTCGGCAACAATACGTCTAACTGACAGTTCGTAGTAAATAATGTGTTTTTGAAGAAAACTCGCTGTACGCAAGAAAAGTTTTTCATGTAATTTATCGTTGTACTTGTTTATTGTTTGAATAATTTGTTTGTTTGTGTTTGAAACGTATTTAATAATGTTTTTTAAGTATAACCGTACGCCAGTCTTCGTTAAATTAGGGTGTTTTTTTCCCCTACCTATGCTGATAGCCTTGCGAAGCTATTTCAGCTTCTCCTTGACGTGTAGGTGAGCTCACGGGGCTCAAACCGGGAGTGTTGGTAACACTGGCCCTAGCAAGAGCAGTGCTTACTACCACCATCTACTACCGGATCGGAAACGCGACCCACTAAGAACATCCAGTGAGTCCTTCGTCGCAAGCGACGGGTTCGGCAAGGACGGTGATCGGTGCTTGAGGTACCTAAAAGCACCGTTAATGGATCGGGAGGATCCGTAATGACGTGCTTAGGGCGACGTCGACTTAGGATGTAGGGTTTTGTTTTAACATTAAAAAAGTCATCTTTATCGTTAATGTTTAAATGGCGTCGTGAATGAACTAGCTTACGGCCCACCTGATGAGACCTGTGATAAGTGGATTTGGTTCTTTGTTTGTTTATGTTTCAAGTATCCGAATGTCTGAATTGAAGTATTAACATACTACATACGTCTCGCGACTCGAGCCAATAAATGTGTATGATTTTGAGTCTCATTCGTGTGGGGATTAGTGATCCAGTAGTATTTACTTCACCACAAGTCCGGGTTTGATTCACATTTCAATTTTCTGAAAAATATCATGTGGTGCAGTGATTCACTAGTATAATGGAAACTTTAGCAAATAATCATAAAACATGAGAACACAATTGCAATTAGGCTTAGTGTTTTATAACATTTAAATTTCGGAGTTTTCGACAATCGTAAGCAATTTACATAAATGTTTTAAAATCTTATAAACAGGAAGATAATAAGCAGTTGTTTGAACAAAGATATATTTAAAACGCTGTACCAAAAAGTTGGCAACAAAACAAAATATTAAATGTCACAAGTCATAATGTCAAAATCACAATGTCATAATATTTTCTTCGGCTGTGAGTTGTAGACACAATTAAAAATGGGACTTTTTGGCGGGACGTGAGCAATGAAGTTGTGTGATTTGTTTTATTTTGTCTATTTAGTGTTTCTTCAGGTTTAAATGTGTAATAGCGGCGGCTTATTAACTGTTTAGTATCTGTGAAAGTGCACAAATGAGGGAAAATGAAACAAAGCCGCTGAACAAACTTCTCGGGATCCTCCAAAAAGTCCACTAAATAAGTCTGTCAGTAAATAACCACCTTTTTAATTAGATTATATAATATTACATATATTTAATCTCATATCATTACATTTCATTTCATGCCATGTTTCATAAGAATCAACTTCATTTCATTTCATCATATTACTATCATTTTTCAAAAAAAAGTTTTCATAAAAATTAAAATAAGACTTGACCTAAAGGTCTTAGTTACCAGGTCATAAAATCCCCTAAAAATTTAAAACAGTTAAAAATCTACTTTTACACTTTAATCGTGCCTTTTTTTGTACTGTCAAACCGTAAAGTGTTCATAACCTAAGAAATAACATAATAAATATAATATATAATAATAATACTATAATAAACAGTAAAAAATGCGAGATAATCCGTAAAAGTAGTTTGAATTGCGAGATTTGTTTGTCACATGATCACTCAAGCTGGTGTAAGCCATAAGGATGTTTACATGAACATCCACTACTTAAGTCTTCATTTTCCTTATTCCTTCCTCAATCCTCTATCCACGTCATCTGTTGACGCTCCAAGAGAACAACAAAAAGACAAACAAAAACATTTAAATTTAATAAACAAAACAACGCTGCCAAAAAAGGAAAATTTGTGAATTGTGTCAGTCATCAATCTGCATAGAAAACTGTGAATAATCACGTGAAAATTTGCATCGGGAGCTTTGGAGTGAGTCAACACCATTACTTATTTCCGTCGCACTCTTCCATTTGAAGGTCAGTGTAACTGTTATTCTGGTGCAAGCGAAATTCGGCTCTATTGGCTCAATGCAAAACGGTCACAGGGAATGTGAGCTCGTGCGCGCATATACAGTACGACTTAATATATAGAATCCTGCGGCCGTTATCAGCGCCGCGGGTGATCTCCTTTTCCTCGCGTCGTTTCCTCACTGCTGAGGGTCGGGACCATCATAATTCGATATGATTTTACTCCTTGTAATGTCCCGCCAGCGCTTCCGATCATTGGCCGCATGAAGGGCGTCGTGGAATGGGATCTCTGGTGTGGTGCGGATTTGGTCGAACCACCTTGTCGGACTGCGCCCGCGCGGTCTCTTTCCCTCGATCTTCCCTGTCACGAATAGTCTTTCTGAGCTATCCGGTGCTTTCCGAGCAATATGACCGAAGTACTCGAGTGCGCGGCGAAGGCAGAGTGTGGACAGTCTAGTCTTGATCTGCAGTTGATCTAAGATAGACAGATTGCTTCTCTTCCGCGGGTGATAATTTAACCAAAACAATTTCCTTTCAATTTAAAAGTTCATTTTCCAGAACAAAAGAATGACCGACGCCCGCGTCACATCTGACAGGTCGCCGCAACCTGACCTGTCAACTGTCAGGCGCCACGTGCCGGCGTGTGCGACTTAAACTGTTATCGTGGATTGTGACGGCCTCTGTCAATCTTGAAGGATGTTTTGGTTTTTCGACGAAAGGGTGTTGGGCATTAACGTTTTGCCTTTGAGCGCGCAATGTATACGTGATTTTGTAGATAATGTGCTTTTTTGTTCATTGCGCCCTTATTAAGGAAGTGCGTGATTTATGTATGTATATATACTCACAATGAATTACAATGTGAGCATTCAATAAGGCTACGCTGGTTTTATTTGTTTACGTTGTAGATGTCTATGAGCTCCGATAACCACAGAGCACCACGTGCCATAAAAAAATCTTTCCTAGATTACTAAGCAATTACCTTATTTTCGATGTGTGTTTCATGATCACATACGATTAGTGATCACGTATCGACCTTATTGTGTTATACGTAATGCTTACAATACGACTTCAGTCGTTTGTAAGATGTGACATTTATAATTATTAATTAACTGAAGGGTAGGTAGGCTCAGCTAAAAATAAAAAGGGTGCGTATACTTATGTACGCGCGTAAGAAGTTATACTTTTTTATTTAATTTTTTTATTTATATTTTAATCAATTTGAAAAAATCGATTAAACAACATCCTCAAACATGCATATTGGACATCGCTTTTCTTGACATCGTATAAATTCGGTAATTCTCGGTACGGTTCGGAAAGTTCACCTGCGGCTATATTCAGACTCGCCAAGTTACGTCGGTCGTATTGTAATGAGCGATTTAGTGGGCCACTTCATTTTGGTTAATTTTGTGTCACAGTGCGCGCGCATCGTAAAATTTCACTCTCATCAATTTTTCATAAAGCGCCTAAAGAAGTATAACTTCAAAAAATGCCTTAACGGTAGGCAGTCACTTTGTATTATATACACGTGATGATTTAACAAAATTGAATATTTGTTTAAATATACAAATATCGAATAATGATTGACCTTCTTATCCTTTGACGATAAAATAATATTTAGTCTCCACCTTATTTGAGTGAAACTTTTTTTTTACCATTTCCGTCATTCGCAATGTGTAATTAACGATTAAAGCCGACCTTTTTGATTCCTAAAGTTACGGATGTGATCAGACGAGCCAACTCCTTATGCCAATATAATTCATTCGAACCTCAAAATATTATTAACGAAACGCGACGCAAACTCAACCGCCCCCTCGAAATTTCCAAGCAAAATTCAATAGCATTTATATAGATCTTTTTTATTAATTTAAGGGGTAGAATTTTATTAGGTATAATTCTGTTTGTAATGAAAACAATCGAGCCCGTGCAAGCGTTGATTATTTATTTATTTTACGAAGTTTTGTCGCTACAATACGGCAACGAGTGTGAAGTGGTCCGTACAGCATGATTTATTGTACAAAATTATTACAGTTCTATTTTTCCATTGACTGTTTTTTTTGCCCGTGTAGGCAGATGAGCATACGACCCACCTCATGGTGAATGGTTACCGTCGCTTATGGACGTCAGCAATGTCAGAGGCAGAGCCAAGCTGCTTCTTACCATTTAATAGTCACCACAAGCCTCGTTTGAAGAAGTACATTTCATGCTCTTGATTGTAATATGTTACCTGTTTATAATTTAAGAGGTTTAGTAATCGAGAATTTTTTCCCTCTATTCCTTTTTAAATATACCCATATTTTGAGGCCAGTAGACTTTTACTATCTATCAAGTATGACTTGAGACTAGTTAAGACTCGTAAAGCTGTCATCGTGGATTCGTAGTAGTATTTTGAGTCCATTTCCTGCCGTCTCTACTTGCATACTAATTTCAATCTTGTGTACTGGTGTCAAGGCATATTGTGAATACGCAGTTGGTCACATAGTTTTCCACAAAACCAATCTAAATGTCTATTTATACCCTTAGCCCGAAAAAAAATCGGGTCAGAACTAAAATGTAACCAAACATTCTAGATGCTTTTAAGATTCTGATCAATATTTGCGATTCTGTTTGAAAATTTCTTGACGATGCAAAATATGAAACGAAAGAAAACAAATTTTCAATCATCCTGTATACAGGTTCCTACCTAACAAGAGGGCTCAGTACTGTTTATGTTATTCCGTGTGGCGTACAAAAGGCAAGCCGGTTGTTGATTTTATGCCGAATCACTACTACCCCATCGAGTTACGGCGCGATGATATCCATCGTGTGCAGGTTTTATTTAAAAACATTAGGGGTTTGAGTTGATCATTAATACATTAACGTTTTTTTTCTAAATAAACACTTGTTAAATTAAAATTATTTTCGTTGGATTTTTAATACCAACTCTAATTTAATAGTGACATTTTATTAGTTTATTATTTGAAACATAGGTACTCGTATTATTATAGTAACCTTTTTAAATGTAAACAAATTTGATACCGTTTTTTATTGGTTATATCTTTATCACTTTTGCGTTATATCTTCGTAAATTAATTTAAAATTAAGTTTTTAAATTAAGTTCTTAAATTACGTTAGGCATATCATTTTAACATACAAACTCAACGGCCCTTGGTCTTGTATTGGACTTTTGCGTTATATCTTCGTAAATTTAGTTAAGTTTTTAAATTAAGTTCTTAAATTACGTTAGGTATATCATTTTAACATACAAACTCAACGGCCCTTGGCTATCATTCTCTCAAATACACATAGACCCGTAACATCAAATATCCTAAACAAAGATATCGATTCCGAAAATCTGGATATACTAGTACTCGTCAAATCAAGCACCTGGAGATTGTTTATTTCTACTTATAGTTTAAAGCGCCTAAATAATATTATACAAGCATTATATTTAGTCTTACGCACGTATAAATTAACAACATATTTGTTGAAACAACAGACACAGCGCCTGTCAAGAAAAGTCTGTTGCAAACTTTTGCCGAGTTTTATCACAGGACGAGGGTAGAATTATTTTTCGGTCGTTGAATGGGTAAACTTAACGGCTCTCTTGGCGTAAAGTGGTGACCGGGGCCCATGGACATCAAAATATGAATGCCGTCAGCCAACGTGAGATATAAAGTCAAAACTTCTGTGTATTATCGATTGCCACACTCCCTACCCGGAAAAAAAGGCTGCATGCTGGCTTATGCGAGGATGCAATGCGCCTCAAAACCAGAAACATATAATGAAACATTAATACATATAGATTGGATGTTTCTGGAATTAGTAGTACCTACTGTCGTTTTTAATTATCTCACCTATGTTTTGCTTTGAAATGAGCTTGCCACACTCCCGTCTGAGCGTATTTAGAATAGCTCCGTAACCCGGCAACGCTTAAGTAGGAAAAAAGGCTGCACGCTGGCTTATGCGAGGATGCAATACGCCTCAAAACCAGAAACATATAAAGAAACATTAATACAAATAGAATGGATTTTTCTGGAATTAGTAGTAGGTACTTACTGTCATTCTTACTTAACTCACCTTTGTTTTGCTTTGAAATTAACTTTTCTGTTTCACTGCGTAGTTACTACATAAATATACGTACTGCGATAATAGGAATCCAATATTCTAAAAACGAACCTGATTTTCTGAATTATACAGTGGGCATCATAGCTCTGAGTGTTCGGCGTTGGTAATGACAAGATCGGGAACAGTATAGAAATCATACGAACGTAATTAAGATCACTACCGAGAGATAAGCTGTGTTTTATACTATACATTCAAATCAAATCAAATCAAAAGAGTTTTATTCAACATAAATGAAAGTACATACTTGTTGAACGTCAAAAGAACTACCGCAATTCACAAGAATTAGCCTCCGTCCTGAGAAGAATTGGCAAGAAACTCAGCGGGCATGACTTTTTTTTTTATTTTTTTTTTTATATATATTTTTTTAAATATTGATTTTTACAATAAGTAATTATAACATAACAATTATTACAATATTGAAATGCCCGGAGCGAGTAACTCATTCCCACTTTGTGCAATCTTCTATTCAATAGGTAGTGCTCTAAAGAATTGTTAGTGATGATCCTGATATATCTTTTACATCATCACACCGTCCTAATCGGATAGATAGATACTCGTATGTGGCCGAATTCAAATGATATGTATACAACATTTTAGTTTATGGAATGCATAGTATTTAGCTCGGGCACGTGTCCATTCGTGTGTATCCGAGGAGTATCTCTATCTCTCCCTAAAACTCGCATTAGGAAGGCTAAAGAATACTGTCCCCCAAGCTTTCGGTAATAAGGGGAGAATTTAATGCAAAATGTAGACTCGGTGGTAATCAGAAGACTTGGTGGACAAGCCAATGACAATGTCCATTAATGACAGTCACTGGTAAATGATAAAATGAAATAAAACTGACTTTAATTACTTTTTAATCAATGAGTTTTAATTACGCATAATGTTTAGTTTCAATAAAATTTCTAATTTTACAAGTAATTTTTTACATGTCTTGTTAATTTACACATTTAATTATTACATAAATTACAATTATTCCTTATAGGTACTAAATCTGAAATTGGCTAAAAACGTTTTCGTAAATTTTTATAAAGGTTATTTTTATGGCAACAAAATAAATGCACTGGTGTCTACGTATTATGGCTTCTTATTTAAAAGTGTTCAAAAAAATTAAAATGAATGTGATTAAATTACAAAAAAACACGATTCAAATCATTACATTCCGATTTACAAAAAAAAAGTGCTATTATAGTCATTTAAATCTATTATAACATTCCGTTCGTGCTACCTTGACCGTGGTCGCGATAAGACTGATGTAAGCTTTTCGTTAACCACCCGAAATTTAAATTTAAAAAGAATGAACGATATAATGGCGTTCTTTGGCGTGGAATAAATCGATAAATTGAAGTCCATATTAAATTACACCATAGTTTTTTTTTTTTTTTTTTTTTTTTTATGATTGAAAGTTTACTGGTGGCCCGAAGGCCTTTCCAGTTTCACCAGGACAGGTGGGCGAGCAAAGGCTCAGCCAAGAGGGGTGGGATTTGCTAACAACTGCCCGAGCGCCTCCGAAGGAGACCTAACAACTCAAGAGCAATTGTTTCGCGAATGAATCTACTACCGGATCGGAATCGCGACCCGCTGAGAAGATCCGGCGAGAAACTCAGCGGGCTGATGCATGGGTTAGGTTGCACGTCGACCTCTTTGTCGAGTTCGACGAGTACGGTTACCGGGGTCCCTAAGCCTGCCCCTAGTATTAGAGCTGAAGGCATCTAATGCAAAGGTTATTGGATCTGATGGATCCGTAAGGACGTGTCTAGGGCGTCGACGGTGACTGGCTCCTGCATGATCAGGATTCGGGGAGTAGTCAGCGGCGGCAACGATAAGGCGATTATCATGACGCATAGCCTTATCGAAGTATCGTTCCGACGCTGACTTCATGTATTTCCGAATTGATTCGAGGCCCAGGTCGTCGTGTAGGTCAACGTTCCTCACGAACCACGGAGCCCCGACAGCTAACCTGCAAAAGCGGGATTGTAGGGATTGAAGGGTGTCTATGTGTGTGCGGGCCGCGTGAGCGAACACCACACTCGCGTAAGTCATGACGGGTACACCATAGTGAATTATCGTGATCGCGTTCAATGTTAATTAATTTTAAAGTTGGTACATGACTGAATATAAAACAATTTTGTGGTTTATCGTAGCGATTATTTGAATACAGGATATTTCGAATAAAGATATATAATTACAGAAGAAATGTGAACTAGTTGAATCTTTCATAAATTTCACGTTAACATCAAATTGTATCTGAAGCCTCTGAGATTGGTTAAGAGATTTTAATCGACAAAGGAAAAATATAATATGTTTAAAATAAAAACATTATTTTAATAATTTTTTTAAGTGTTATATAATGATGGATTTTTTACTTGTCAAAATGTAGGGCAGTGTTAAGATTGTGTCAGCTGTGGTGTATCTTACATCCATAGACACAGCCCACTGAGTTTCCCGCCGGAACTTCTCAGTGGGTCGCAATTTCGATCCGGGGGTAGATTCAGCGAAGCACTGCTCTTACTAGGGCTAGTATTAGCAAATTCTCTCAGTTTAACCCTGTGAGATCACCCACAAGTCTACATGTAGCTGGGTAGCCCCAAGCTACCAGTGAATAGGTAGGATCAAAAATATCTTACACGGCGTGTCTGGCTAAAACGCTTTCCATCTCCTTCTGCTGCGAGCGTTAGAAGAGGATGAAGAATCCATCGACTTTCCTTACCGTTATCGGCTGTTGAAAATCTGTATGAAAACGTGTGCCTATCAAGGGGTAGATACATTTTGGAACATGGAAACATCGTGTAATGTGCAACTTAAGAAATCGTGTCTATGGCGTGAGATTTAGTGAAAAACCTGATTAAGTAAAATACTTGAAGAAAATTACATAACCATTATATTCAATTTGCATTAAAGTTAATTAAGAATAATTTTGACGTTATAAATTTAATTATAAATACTATGTGCTATATTTACATTTCGATAGCCTAAATCGTTGTAGTTTTGTTTTGGACTATTTTTTGTTGGCCATCATCACCCTGTCCCGTTCGCTCTTCACTCCTTTATGCTGTGTGCGAGCTGGACAGATCGATGTTTACATTTTTCGTCTAATTAAATAGGTATTATCTATATTATTGTACAACATTAAAATACTTCTTACGTTTTCACAATCGTTCCTAATTTAAAATCTTTCGACGCTCAACTTGTATTAAACAAGTTTTATTGAGAACCTTCTGGAATAAAGATTTACAAATACGTTATTATTTATTTTGACATAGTAAATTCATATAACAGAATCATCAAATATCTGGTACGTGTGACATTGTACCAACTAATGTATTGTTTATTTTATGAACCTTCCGAGATTGCACATCAATACTGGCTTAACAACGAAGATATCAAACGTGACTCATAGATAAGGTGTAATGGAACTTGGTCTGTTCTTTTTTTATTGCTTAGATGGGTGGACGAGCTCACAGCCCACCTGGTATTAAGTGGTTACTAGAGCCCATAGACATCTACAACGTAAATGCGCCACCTACCTTGAGATATAAGTTCTAAGGTCTCAGTATAGTTACAACGGCTGCCCCACCCTTCAAACCGAAACGCATTACTGCTTCACGGCAGAAATAGGCAGGGTGTTGGTACCTACACGCGCGGACTCACACGAGGTCCTACCACCAGTAATCACGCAAATTATAATTTTGCGGGTTTGGTTTTTATTACACGATGTTATTCCTTCACCATGGAAGTCAATCGTGAACATTTGTTAAGTACGTATTTCATTAGAAAAATTGGTACCCGCCTGCGGGATTCGAACACCGGTGCATCGCTAGATACGAATGCACCGGACGTCTTATCCTTTAGGCCACAAGGACGACGAATAATAAACGTTACGTGTAATAGAAGAAAAAAAACGATAGTAAATTTGTAACCATTGTCATACATACATATATATATCGATGCTTGTAACAATATTAATAGTAAGACTAATCACAGTGACTGATACTGTCTCGTTCCAACACACCGGATCGGCGATAAGCGAATGCGGGACACACAAAGATTGACTATTTGCATTTGAAATTTCACTGAAACTTTTTATAATAATTAATATGTCGAACATCGTTATTCTGTTATCAGTTAGTTTACTTACGACATTATTTTATAGCTTTTGGAAACTGAGCATTGAATTAAAAGAGATAAAAGGAACTTCAACATATCTTTGACGATGATTGGCAGTCTAGATTGATGTCTTAGAAAAAAATAATTCCGTTCTTTTTCGGCAAATCTTTTTTTTTTTATTGCTTAGATGAGTGGATGAGCTCACAGCCCACTTGGTGCTAAGTGGTTACTAGAGCCCATAGACATTTACAACGCAAATGCGCCACCCACCTTGAGATATAAGTTCTAAGGTCTCAGTATAGTTACAACGGCTGCCCCACCCTTCAAACCGTAACGCATTACTGCTTCACGGCAGAAATAGGCGGGGTGGTGGTATCTACCCGTGCGGACTCACATGAGGTCCTACCACCATCTTATGGCGCGACCGGATTTATGGAATTTGGTCCAAATATACCTACAGTTTAATGGATCCAGACAGTTCGAAGCGAAGAAATATACATGAAATTAAGCGAGAAAGGCTCTATGTTTTTAGGGTTATATACACCGATAATTGGGTCGGTAGTTTCACTTTAAGCTACAACGTATTTTGCTCTAAGGTCTTCACTGGGTTTATCGCCATTAGAAGCAGAACGCAAGTCTTGACCAAAACCTGACGCTCATATGTACTATGCCGAAACTTTACAGCCGATAAGTGTGTCGCAACCTTAACGAGAACTGGCCATTTAGTAGACATCTCGACTCGTATGTCTGATCATGTTTGAATATAACAAAAAAATGTTTAAAACCAACTAAACATTGGTGATATTAAAGTACAATGACCTATATAGACAATCTTATTATATGTATTTAAATAACTAATTTGAAATTCTGTACATATCGCTACACATACTTACTGCGACAGCCGCCCGTGCCACTAGAACCTCTAAAACAATTAATAATTTGTACAACGCACCAACAAAACAGTTAAAACTTATTCTAACATAGTACATATTAACAGTAGTCAAAATTCTCAACTTTCGAAAGTATAATAATCTATGGTCGATCGTAATCTATGGTCTTTGAACAGTTGACATTGACGTATCTAATAGTTTGACATTAACAAGGTACATTCATGCGTTTTTTTGTTTGTGTGTGCAAGTAAATTATTTTTTCATCCAGTCTGAATTATGAGTGAGCATGTCACATACATACACATAATATGTTACTTTTAAACAAAATAACATTACATATGAAATCCTCAAATGAGATTCAATCAATAAAAAAACACTCGATTTTCGTCATTTGAAAAAAGCTCTCTCGCTATGACGTCATCATGAGCGCTATAAAAGCACAACAACTTCAACATCTCAAAAAACAAATAACAACACTGATCATGAGCAGTCAGTACATTAAGTGTCTGGTCAAAATATGACAGTCAACGGTCTCCGAAACTCCCCCGCCTGGGTGCTCTGGGCGTATTGGCCAGGATATTGCGGCATCAGGATACTTGATGACCCTTGGTAGTATGGCAGGGATGGCGACGGATTCGATCCTGATGATGTACTGCCTTCAGTCCTTTCCTGTGCTTTGGCCATGTCCGGAGACTCTGCTGGAGACCTGGGCGATAGGCTGGACGGAGCTGAATTGACAGAGTTCAGCCCGGCCATGGCGGCTGAAGCCTCCGTGTACATCTTGCTGATGTCCACGGGATATCTCTGCTGTTGCTGGTCCATATACATGTAGGCCTTGGACAAGGCTGCCGAATCCAGGTAGCCTCGTGAAGGATCCGGGTACATTCCGTAACTCCTGTATTTTTCAGCTTCTATCGAGTATTTCGACATGTCCATCGATGCACTGACCTGTAACAATGAAGGGAAATTATTTTCCAGAATTACTAATCGAATTTTGTGGAGAAAATTGAAAATGAAGCGGTATTTTTAAATCTAACCCAAGTACATCATGATAATATAGAAATCAATACCCTTAATTATGCCAAAAAATTGGCAATATCACTGACTCCTTTCAATTTACTGCGAACTTCTTTTTAATATTATTTAGTTGGGTGAACGAGCTCACGGTCCACCTGATGTTAAGTGGTTACCGGAGCCCATAGACACTTACAACGTAAATACCGCCATCCACCTTGAGATATAAGTTCTAAGGTCTCAGTATAGTTACAACGGCTGCCCCACCCTTCAAACCGAAACGCATTACTGCTTCACGGCAGAAATAGGCAGGGCGGTGGTACCCACCCGCGCGGACTCACAAGAGGTCCTACCACCAGTAAAATGTAAAAAATATGTATGCGTTGAATGCGTGAATTATTTTATAATCACACTGTTTCAGATTATGAAATTGCAAAAACGCAAAGACCTTATACTTTAAACGATAAGATATAAATTGGCATGATAACATATACGTCAAATGTGTATGTGATAAATTCAAGCCCACAAATCAAAAGCTACAAAGGATACGTGTAAAGGTTTTGAATTATTTTTTATTCGGTAATTTTTAATGAAGTGAGCCCAACACGTTAACGTCAGGGAAATATCGTTTGAATATTTTACACACGGTCCTGCGGTTCGGCGAAAAAATAAGATACGCCTAATTTAATTCGACGAGGTCATAATATATTCAATCGCGATTCGTATTCATAATATATCATAATACACGGTCGGCTCGGTAGTCGAACCAGATCTAAAAAATATAACAGGAAAGTGAACCAAATACACTAATCCCCTCATTAATGGAATTAAGTGGGGGTTAATAAGTGGGGGTTAATGGAAGATATTGAAAACATATAGAAAACCCCCGAAGAAGTCTTTGTAATCTAAAAAATAGAAAGAGACTAGAATATAAGTATTTCGTCTATATTATTAACAAAACGAAGAATCCTGATAATATGCCAATAAATGAACAAAGGCATCCATCCAACCCGATGGTTCAGTCGAAGTCAGTTCCGAAGGCTCAGTTACATTTCGAAGAGCTGTGGGATTTTCTTCGTAACTGGTAAGTCACGATGGCAGGATTGACTCGTACGAACTCCCAACTTACAGTTGCACTAGTGAGAGAATCACAGAGAAAGAGTGATGGGAAAGCAGTTTTACCTTTAAATTTCGACATTCCTCTCAGCGTGGGCGGTAACATTCGATCGGGCAATTTAAAATTAGGTGGGCCTTAAGCTTATCTGAAATCCCTCGCCTCAAATACACCTGACGCTATAACGAAGGCAAAAGCACAGAGAAGACAGGGACATGGAATTTGATGCAAAATCAACTTTTCAAGAAAAATTCGGACTAAACACATTTAGCAGTGTTGATTTTACGTATAGAAGCACTGAGAAAACAGAGATATGGAATTTGATGCAAAATCAATTCTTCAAGGAAAATTCGGACTAGACCTGACCTTTAGCAGTGTAAATCTATGTATTTATGCTGAGAATTTATTTATTTATTTACGTATTATTTAGAAAAATGAATGAAAATAAATTTTATTGATGGACAACCGAGCCGGCGGTGTGTATAGCACGTTAACGCACAACATACGGTCCTCGGTCACGGGCGGCGCGCTAAATCAGGATTAGAGTCGGACACCGCGACATCACCTACCAGGTTTTATGCCTTTTGCCGCTTCCAACTATTTTATTGCCGGCCATTTATACAGCCAGTTCATTTCGAATTGGCCCTTTTACCCTTTCTTCGTTTCAATGCTTTGCTGTTTGAATTTGGAATAGATGCTCAAGGAATTCTTCGTTTTTAAAGTTTGCATCGTAATGTTATTGAACTAACTATTGTACGTGTTTTTATACAATTTAAATTTCGATATTATTATTGCTGTTACATTTTATTACATGCCTATCTTTACGTCACTTGATGAGTGGACAAGCTCACGGCATTACGACAACACTACATATTTTTTCAACTATAATTAATTGGAATTATAAGTTTGAACATTATTATGGTTGTATTGTCAAAGACTATTTATTATACTCCTATATCACAAATTTCACCAAGACTACACTTTAGACAAATCTATATATTAATACGTGAAGCAAAAACTTTGTATCCCTTATTACGAAAATTGCGCGGACGGAGGAGTATGAAATTTTCCACCCTTATAGAGAATATAGAGAAGAAGTGCTAATGCTAATATATTTTTTAAATAATACATTAAATCAATAAAGAAAGCATTACACATACTACATACCATGTATTTGACGCACACACACATGCATACTATTTACTGTCAAACTTTTGTTCTTGACGTCTGTTGTCAAATTGAGAATAGATTAAATATTGTTTGTCTTAGTTAATATTTTTTATAGTGTAGTCTTGGCGAAATTTGTGATTATAGAAGTATAAAATACAATCATAATAGCGTACAAACTTACAATTCCAATTAATTATAGTCGAATTTCGACTACTGCGGGACCTCTAGTATTAATAAAGACAAAAAATATTTAATCTATTCTCAATCTGACCACAGACTATACCAAAGTATAAGCATTAAGACAAGTTTGACATTAAACAATAGTATGCATGCGTGTTATCCATACTTCAGTGGTGTTGTCTCAAATACATGGTAGTTTGTGTAATGTTTTTTTTTAATGATTTAATGTATTTTTTATGCATAATTTAAAAAAATATTAACATTCTGCACTTATTCTCTATATTCTCTATAAGTGTGGGAAATTTCATACTTTTCTGTCCGCGCGATTTACGTAAAAAGAGGTACAAAGTTTTTGCTTCGCGTATTAATATATAAATTGCACGATATTACTTCTCATCGTGGTAATGTTAAGTACGAATCCTGATAATACAAACTTGGTATCTTGTGCTGGATCCGAACAGCGACGTAGTCTCCATAGGTGGATACGAGTCGATCGTTTGTCTCATCCTTTAAATACGGTTGTAATGGCGATCTAAATGACCTAAATTACCTCTATTCTTCAATATTACAAAAACACAAAATGTTGCTTTTGGACTTATTGAACGTAAACACGGATCGAAAGAGCGCCACTTATCCAGCAACGTTTAGAAAGATGATTTCACACTAAGTTATCGAATCGACGAACTAATGAGTCCACTACCTCGACCGGCGGACACGCACACATCATCAATCAACATAATCGAATATACAGAATCACAATGGTTCGTTAAAAAATACGAAAAACGCCAATTCACTATATTTAATACGGCGCAGGTAAAACGTGTTAATACTTTACTTGCTGGGCATATTTGTGGTACGCTAGGTCTTGCGACGTCACTGTTCTATTGGCTTACCAATTGCTGACAGATTCGCGCTAGTACTCGTGAGAGCACACTTCAAACCAAATTCATAAAGCTGATAAATATTAGTCGGGATCACTTTTTGGTTTTTAATTTTAGACCTAATAATTAATAGAGGTGAAACCATCTGAAAATACTCGTAGAATCATCATTCATATTTTAAAATAGAAAATAACATTGAATTATTGGTGTAATAATGAGAATAAGTTATTATAGAGAATTGAAATATATTTTTTTTACAAAGTATTTTTCATGACAAAGTGTTGTGTATGATCTACCACCATCCTGCGTGATTCTGTCATGTGTTCCATTGTGCGTGTTGTATTTGCTTTTATTTGGGACGACCTCACAGCCTAACTGGTTTTAAGCATCTCCAATAACTGCAATATATGTGTCCACATCAGCAGCATAAGATCGAATTGAAATTGGTAACTGCATCGGTAAAAAAAAAACATTTTACCACAAAAATAATAACTAAAAGTCTTCACATGCAACGGTGTTTGGATCCCGCAGACAAATGTTAACTTCCACGGTGAAGGATGGTGTAATAAAAATCAAACCGGCAAAATTATAATTTGCATAATTACTGCTAGTAGGACCTCTTGTGAGTCCGCACGGGTAGGTACCACCACCCCGCCTATTTCTGCCGTAAAAAGTAATGCGTTTTGGTTTGGTTTGTTGGGGCAGCTGTAACTATACTGAGACCTTAGAACTTATATCTCAAGGTGGGTGGCGCATTTACGTTGTAGATGTCTATGGACTCCAGTAACCACATAACACCAGGCGAGCGCGTCCACCCATCTAGGCAATAAATAAATAAAAACACGTAAATGACGTCACTAAACATAGCGTACTCACAGTATACCCGAACGCTACCGTTGAATGGCAACTGATTATTTTGTTTCGCGAGTTTAGGGCACGTTTCTCGATACGTTAATCGAATGATTGAGAAAAAAAAAAAAGAAAGAACCAAAAACTGCTATTTCATTCGCTAGTTCGGGAGTCTATTAGGCGGCACAAAGGGCGTGATCGATAGCCTCCCCGCCGGGACCCGCTACCGGAGGCCTTCGATCGTTTTAATTAAATGATATATCCCCAACGGAATCGATGAAAAACTTATTAGATATTATGTGGGCGTGAAATACTGATACATAACGCCGACACGTTTTGGGGTACAATTAGTAATGTATCACAGCTTCACCAGTCTTAATTTGAATTCGCGTTGGATTCCGTAAATTATAGGTGTATTTCGGTGCCAAAGTTATTACTGCCCTAACAAAATAGCTACCTTTAAAGCATCTGTGAAAACTATACGAAAAAGCATGATAATACAAATGGGACCAGAGCTGGTACTACATATAAATGCTTGAATTAACATGTTTATTATAAAAAACAAATCTTTTATTTATTGCTTAGATGGGTGGACGAGCCACCTGGCCCACCTGATGTTAAGTGGTTACCGGAGCCCATAGACATCTACGACGTAAATGCCGCCATCTACCTCGAAACACGAGATCTAAAGTCTCATTTTTTACAGTACAATTGCTTCCTCACCCTTCAAACCTCATTACTGCTTCACTGTAGAAATAGGCAGGACGGTGGCATCTACACATGCGGGTACACAAGACGTCCTACCACCAGTGAAATTTATATGTTTTGAAGTGTATTCACAGATAATGACGATTGGCGCCCATTCTTATCAAACGACGTCACAACGTGCGCATTTCTCACGCAAAAATCTGATGCAACTTCACCAGACAGCCAATATCCAGAATCCAAAGTCAAACCGCGGTCTCACCCACAAACTTTGGATTGAATACAGCCCAATGAAATCCAATTTCTCATTTCAATAAAAAAAATCAATTATAAAGTGAAAGCTAACATGCATTACAATTATTAATGCAGTTAATCGATTGAGTTACAGATAACCCATATTTCGGAATGCTTTTAATTTTGCCATTCAAAGTTCGATATTAGAATTTGACGCGTGATAATTTGGTCCCTACCTCGAAATTATATCGATGTTTTTCTTGTATCCATCTATATTAATATACGATTAACTATAAGTGTGCTTAGTGCGAGTTTTTTAACGTTCTCGATAGCGTAAAAGTTAACTCAAATTTCTATCGAGTTGGAACATTTGCCTACGTTTGCCTCTAGGGGTGCTGTTACAAATGCCTACAAATTTTGAATTTAAAAAACTCGCACTAAGTACGCAGCATGTGTAGCGACATATTTTATCTCTGCGACAGTTGACTTACAATTACCATACCCGACCAAAGCTTATACAGTGCTTAGACGACTGTACATTCTTAAAAGTTCAAGTGTTGTACTTTAGCTTGTACTTTTACTAATCGGAAGTATAATTAATGTCATGTCAAATTTAATTGACAGTTTTTGAGCAAATTGACATAATGGTGACACAGTGTGCCTTTATGTTTAGCTGTTGATGTCCAAAATTATTAAAGAAAAGTTTAAACGTTGAGCTGCAATTATCGCTAAAGAAGTTAATCAGGCGCGTTTATCACATGCATAAAGAACTATATTACGGGTTTGATTTTTATTACACGATGTTATTCCTTCACCGTGGAAGTCAATCGTGAACATTTGTTAAGTACGTATTTCATTAGAAAAATTGGTACTTCCGTGAACATTTGTTAAGTATGTATTTCATTAGAAAAATTGGTACCCGCCTGCGGGATTCGAACACCGGTGCATCGCTAGATACTAATGCACCGGACGTCTTATCCTTTAGGCCACGACGACTTCAAAATCATAATGAACATACTCGATTCGTTGAAGTTTAATGCGATTTCATCACGCCTCGTCTGATCGAGTGCAAACAGTGAACCGCCCCCGCTAAACATTTACGTCACAGACATAAGATTAAACGTCACACGAGAGGGGAAGATCGAGGAGTTTTTAAATCGAGGGCTGGTTTAGGGATGACGGAAACTTTTAAACGAAAAATAGTTTTTTAATAAAAATATGTACCAACGCGACGCGTCAAATACTTTAGAGTTTATGTGATTACAATAGAATAATGTATGGTTCGTCATTGAACGTCTTTGGCGATGACTTACCTGGGGAAAGTCCTGAAATATTGTTTTATAGAAAAATACACGGTAGTTTCCACAATATTCAAATGTCGACAAATAACTACAACTAATAATTATTATCTAGGAAATACAAAGAAGAATATATTTCGGAAACATTTGAGATATACGAGTGAATACCCAAAGATTGAATGTCAAATATCTTAAGTAAAAATGCTGATTTTGACCGCAAAATTTAATCCAGATCCAACAAACAAGATTCCTTTATCCACGAACCTTCACTACGTTCAAATGCTGCTACTAAAGTCCTCTTTACCGACACATGTCACTTTCTGAGCTCAGGAGTTGCATGTACTGAAAGCAAGGAGGTCTTTCTGTGTCGAAGGTCAAGTACCAACCGTTAAAGGTCCGGAAGTATCACAGTAGTACCTAGTCAATGGTAATTAAAGTTTGCACTGTGAATATTACTACGGTAGTCTGAAGGTTTCAACCCTGAGACGAGGGCCGATTGCGTAGGTTCAATTGTCTAAGTAGTATGTCAAGTGTAGTGTTTTAATGGGGATTATTTTGTTAGGGGCGGTTTTGGGGTTGTGAAAATGATGTATTACGATTTGTGGAGAATTGAATTATGATGAGATTAATGGAAGGTTAAGGTTAGTGGTTTTTGCTAATTTTATGGAGTAGACTATTAAATGACCTGGATGATGTTACGAGGTCATCGTAACTAACCTACGTGAAGTTGTTTCGAACCTACATCCATAAATTCATCAGTGCTTCTTACACATTTTCCGTTTGAATTTGATACATAGCGTATGTATCATCTTCTCTATTTCTGCCTTAGATCAGTGAAGCGTTCCGTTTTTAAGCGAGAAAATTGTTTTACAACAATTTTGCATTGCAACAAGATTGAAATTTTGACCCTATATTTAAAAAATAGTGACGATATTCTATGTGTGATCTCAATAGTCTTCAGTAGTCACTGTGCGACAGATGGGTACTAACTACCCATTTACTCCAAGAATATAAAACAATAAATCTTCAATGAAATCGATTCGGAACTTTAGCGTAATAATGGTATCAGTAATAATGTTCCGGTACTTATTGTCAGTAATAAAATAAATTATTATCCATTAGACATTAATATTAAGAACACGAAAACACATAAACAGACATACGATTAATAATAAGGCACATTTCAAAAGCTTGTGCAAAGATTAATGTACGCTATGAATGTATTCATCCGAATATTTCCGGATAATACCGGTTTAGGGTTGTCATCCTTTTGATGAAATAATTTTTGACATTTATATTCTTTTTTTTATCTCCGGGTTGAGAGGTTTGAAACGTCAGTAGTATTCCTTTGTGTCTTGTAGAGGTTCTAAAGTCGCGATATTAGTTTAAACGTGCGTGAATAACTTGACTTGTCCTTTTGAAGCTAAGCAGCTATCGGATTCGAGCTACGGAATAGTTTTCAATACAAAATAGCTAAGTACCATTTTTTATATTTCCAACCGATTTTTTTTTCTGTGAATATTTGGAAAAAAAATCTCCTAAGTATATTTTTCGCATCAGCTTCTCAAGGCAGGTTGTCAAGCAATTTTTTTTTTAAATTATATTAGGAACTATTGAAGAGTCAACGAATCAAAACACAAAAACTTTGTACATAGATACAACGGATCGGAGTTTTGAGGTCTCAGTTGCTATGATCGACTTTCCATCATTAGACGAACACCATAGATACCAAAGTTATCCGTAAAACCAGTTTAAATTCCTTATTGAAATTATATAAATTAAATTACAAATTAATTGACATCCCTATTCCTTGGCTATTGTTTACGGTTTAAAAGCGACGAGTCGTCACAATATAATTAGTGAGATTCTGTAGTTAGGGGCAATATTCTGATATTCAGCGAATCTCATATAATTCACTCAGTGGTTCAACGATTTTAGCGCGATCATCGGGAGTTGCAATTATTATTGTCCGGGATGCCATTATCATTTTCATTGCCCTTGGAAACTACCGTCGGTCCTACGTGATAACTGTCTGGTTAGTTAGACTATTTTCTTTAAATCAGAGGATCTTGAGGAAGCCTAATACCATTCGTCATGTGAATCCACGCCATACTAGAAAACGATATGTTTTTATCACAAAAAAAGGTGAATTGTCAACTCTAATATAAAAATTTGTCTGAATTTTCAATTTAGCAGCGACTATTCAAGTTTTTTTTTTTTTAAAAAAGTTTACCCGCCCTAATTTTGCTAAAAATCTAATAAATTACTTTAATAACCTTATCAAGAGTTATTATCGCCGACATCAATCCTCAACTGAACGCAGCCTCCGGTATGTCGGAACCTGTTGGTAGCGGCGGCACCATTGAAGATTCATGCGTCAGCAAAATTAAGACAAAATCTTAATTCCATTTATAATATTTTACGACTTCCATAACTGATCGGGGGTAGTTTCAAAAGTATCGTTTTCCAAAAAGAGCGTAAGTGATGTTTATAGCGTTAAGAACCTTTGGCCAATACTTTTAAAACTATTTTTAATTGAGCGATATGTATTGTTAGACAATAATTATTCTAGCACGATCTCCTTATTTCACGCTTAATATTTAATGTTATGATTTTAGCATAATTTGCGATTTATTATTTTGTACCTTATCAAAAGCTTAAACGATCTTAGCACGCTTTTAATGACTTGGTATGCTTCAGAATTTTTGAACGTAATTTTTGTTTTCTTTCAAGAGTTGGACTGAATTGAGACTTCGCACACTTAACAAGGAATTCAAATTGTTTTTTACTTTTTTAGTTCAGCTACCTACAAAAGTGCGCTTATATAGCTTTTATTATTATCTTAGGATCTTATCGTGGGATGGAAAGGTTTATTAGCGACTGCATATTGTGCTGTTGAAGCTATGTTAAATGATGATGTAGCTATGTTATTTTATTATTATTAAAGAAAGAGAACGTCAATTTTTTTTATTGCTTAGAAGGGTGGACGAGCTCACCGCCCACCTGGTGTTAAGTGATAACTGGAGTCCATAGACATCTATAGCTTAAATGCGCCGCCCACCTAAATATATAAGTTCTAAGGTCTCAAGTATAGTTACAGATCTAGCTGTAAATACATTCTACAAGAAGCTGTCCTTAAGCAGATAGGCGACCTTCGGAAACTCTCAAGCACTTTCAGCCCCTTGTAAAAGCTGTACAGGACTCCGGGCGATCAACTATCTCTCCCAGAAAATAATCAAGTCGAAAGTATTTAGGTCTTCTTACCTGAGCATTAGGGGTCAAGGCTGCTGAAATAGCATTCTGCTGAGCAGCGGCTGCGGCGGCTGCCGCCATGCTGGCTCCAAGCGGACCGTAAGCTGCGCCGTAGTAGCTTCCCATCGCTTGACCCATGCCCCCACCGGCCATACCTATGAAATATATTTAAAATAATTAAGCCATTCATCGATTAATAATATTCATTAATCTAATTGTAAAATATTGGTAAACGTTATGATTTACTTTTGTTATTTGCTTTACATTCGTAAGTTTTAGAAGCACTCGAGAAGAGTTCATACCCGATCCTGTATACCGAATGGTAAACAGTCGACGTCGCCCAAAGCACGTCATTACGGATCCTCCCGATCCATTAACGGTGCTTTTAGTTACCACAAGCACCGGTCACCGTCCTCGTCGAACCCGTCGCTTGCGACGAAGGGCTCGACGAGCGAATTAATTCATAGACACAGCCCACTGAGTTTCTCGCCGGATCTTCTCAGTGGGTCACGTTTCCAATCCGGTGGTAGATTCTGCGAAGCACTGCTCTTGCTAGGGTCAGTGTTAGCAATACTCCGGTTTGAGCCCCGTGAGCTCACTTACACACGTTAGGGTGAAGCTGAAATAGCCTCTCAAGGCTATCAGCATAAGTAGGGAAAAAAAGAGAAAAGTTATTTGCCAAATATGTAGGTACTTATGTTTCTAAAAAACAGCACACACGTACATTTAACAAACCTCAACTATAAAAAAAAATTATTTGAATTTCTAAATTCGAACTGCTAATAACATTCAAAACGTCTAATTCAGTTTCACACCTCAGTCGGCAAGTGGCCGCCCCGTAATGGACACTGCTCCATTGAGTCCGGCTTCCACAACACTCATAATGGCTCGCCGGGAACTCAGATTCGAGCACCAATTAATTATTTCATTGTACTATGAATAATCCGGCTGCCCTCGAGTGCTATTAACTGACGGTCAGTTCCTTAGAGGTTTATATTAAATGCGCCTTAGGTACGGGTTAGTTTGCATTGGTCGGTTGTTATGAATTATCATTAAATAGTGGCGGAATGCTGTAAGCGTTTTAACGGTTTGATTCGAGTTGCTATTACGAGTGGAGATCGGTATTCATTACAAGCATTTGTTTCTGTTTATTAGGGTTGGTTTATTTATTCTGATTTATTTATTAAATATATCTCTACAACGAAAGTTGAGATTATCGACGTATTTTTGTTAATTGTTTTTTTTTATTATTATTTATAGACGAAACAAATATATATAACAATATACAATGATTATCTAGAAGATTGCACAAAGTGGGAATGAGTTGCTCGCTCCAGGCATTTCAATATTGTAGTAATTGTTACGTTATATTACTCATTGTAAAAAAATCATATTAAAAAAAAATATCTAATATTAAAAAATAAATAAATAATAATTTCATATGTAAAAAAAATAAAGACATGCCCGCTGAGTTTCTTGCCAATTCTTCTCAGGACGGAGGCTAGTTCTTGTGAATTGGCGGTAGTTTTTTTGACGTTCAACAAGTATGTACTTTCATTTATGTTGAATAAAATTTTTTGATTTGATTTGATTTGATTTATAAAATAATTTGAACAGTTAGTGTTAAATGTTCAAGGGAAATTGTTTCTCGAATGCATCTACTATCGAATCAGAGTCCCGACCCCCTGAGAAGATCAAGAGAAAGAGAGCATTCACAATAATATAGCAGCATAGTATTTTTTTTTTAAATATATTTTAAGTACTTAAATCCATTCTTAGACAAATCGGGGCACAAATTGATTTCTCCAATACGAATGTCAATATTCGAGTTAAGTACGTGTATAATTCAACCAAATTAGGATGTCACCGCAGTCTACCCACTTGTGACGTTATTACATGAGACTCGATATACACTTCATGTCTTGCCGCGTAAAATATTCGAAAATAGAATTTAAATAAATAAAAATATGAGACACCCTCTTTGTGGTGGCGTCAATCCTATCTATAATATATTATGAGGCGCGACCGCAAATTAAAATGTTGTTCCGTCAAAGAATCGTGAGCTCTATGTCGGCAGGCATGAGGGTGGAAATTGTATGTGTATTCGTGAACGCTAACAACGTTTTGATAAGGGACGTTGGAGATGTTTTTATTATATTTTATAATTAAATTCGCTGTCATCTCCTGTGGGTATGGCGATATCTATTGGCATTTGTCGATTCAGAGTGTCTATTTCAAAATGCTATCCAATTTTTATTTATGAAACTCGTGTGAAACGCGTTTTCTTCGACTTTCACGAGTCGTAGACATAATTATAACTAAATTGCAGCTTAATTTCACGTTTTTGCGTTTTTTATATTAATATTTCCAAAGTCTCGAATATTTTACAGTTTCGTGGTCACGGATTACATACTAAAGTAACTAACTGACTATAGACGATACAATAATAAAATTAAAATAAAATGTATCCGCGAATTAAGATGGTAATGGTTGTTTTAATTATGTCCAGTCACAGAAACTATCAATTAAAATTTTAAAATTATTTCGTGTTTTATCATGATAATTGGCTTGCAAGGAAACCCGCAAAAGCAGCTGACAATCCATACATTTTAGAAAAGCGATTATCGAAATCGCCTATCGCCGGAAATTCTGCACTCTCAAACTTGAAGATGCTCTATCCAGCTTAATCATCGAAGTGTATGATTGCTTCATACTAGAAACTTTTTTTTAATTGCTTAGATGGGTGGACGAGCTCACAGCCCAAAAACCTGGTGTCAAGTGGCTACTGGAGACCATAGACATCTACAACGTTCCGCGACGTGCCTTCCTGGTTACTGGAGCCCATAGACATCCACAACGTAAATGCGCCACCCACCCCGAAACAAGTTCTAAGGTCTCAAGTATAATTACAACGGCTGCCCCATCCTTCAAACCGAAACGCATTACTGCTTCACGGTAGAAATAGGCAGAGCGGTGGTACCCACCCGCGCAGACTCACCACCATTAAATTACGCAAATTAAAATTTCGGGGGTTTGATTTTTACTACACGATGTTATTCCTTCACCGTGGAAGTTAATCGTGAAAATTTGTTGAGTACGTATTTCATTAGAAAAATTGGTACCCGCCCGAGATTCGAACACCGGTGCATCGATCAACACGAATGCACCGGACGTCTATCCGTTAGGCCACGACGACTTCAAAACTGGAAAAATCCTGTTGGTTAAAACACCACTAGTGCTTATGATGAAGTTTATGCAGGTGTACGTGGCAGTAGTAGGTACGATCTCTCACACTCTTGGAAACCCTTATAACAGGATTTATGCGACACACCTAATATGAGAAAATTCCTTTAAGACAAAAACAAAACCTGGGAAAAAAGTCCTTTTTATTTTGTACCCGTATTAGCGAAAATTCCAAGGGCTTACTCGAAATAAATCCGATGAAAAAACACGTAATCAGACATACTAGTTTCCATAAAAGAAACATGTACAATGAGTGTAATTTCATACATGATTCGCCATAAGCCCGCTCAAGTCCGGCCCGCTCCTTGCATTAAGCACAGAGTAGGCACCCTTATTGTGTCCACGATAAATAGAAAAGGTCGGACACGACCCCTAAATGGGATTTCCATTCGGGTTTTCCTATTCAATAAGGCTATTTGAATGTGTTAAATTTCACGGAAAAAAATTCTTATTTTCCGTGACGTCAGGTGTTTTTTCTTAGGTGATTTATGGTGACCTTAGCGATAAGATCCCGTTTGTGCATGCAAAATGGTCCAGGTAATTCGGATCGAACGAGGATTTAGTGTTACGGGTCTCGAATATTCTAGTGATTTTAGTATTAGCAGGCTAAATAGAATAAGTAGTGTGGTAATGATTTGCGTCGGCTATTAATCAAATGATCCAGGTAAACGACCCCAGCCTGGTTACAACAGATACTTCTTCATCATTTGTACGTAAGAGTTATAGCCAATCCTTATCTTCTTATATTAAGGTCTCTACTTCTCTCGTTGGAATTAATGGTCACACTCAAGTCAGTATCTCCATTTCTATGTTACCGTTAGAAAATCAGTCGTATATATTCTAATCTGGCCTGTCATCTTAAATGCGATTTTCTATCCGGTGCACTACGAGTACTAATACTTCCATAGACACAATCCACCTAGCTTCTCGCCGGATCTGCTCAGTGGGTCACGAATCCGATTCGGTAGTAGATTCACCGAAACACTGCTCTTGCTAGGGCTAGTGTTAGCAATTCTCAGGTTGAGCCCCTGAGCTCACCCACCTGTCCGCATGAAGTCGGAATAGTCCCTTATGCTATCAATGATAAGGTAGGGAAAAAATCTACAGCTTTCGTCAATTATCAATCAATATTCGTGCTTTGACTGATTTAGCATAATCAGACAGACCGTTGAGAATCAAAAGTTTGGTATCCGTTATTAGGTGTTTTTTTTTAATTGCAGACCTTCGTGGACGAGGTCAGAGCCCACCTGGTGTTAAGTGGTTACCGGAGCCCATAGACATCTACACAGTAAATGCCACCACCCCCTGGAGATATGAGTATAAAGTCTCAGTATAGTTACAACGGCTGCCTCACCCTTCAAACCGAAACGCATTACTGCTTCATGGCAGAAATAGACAGGTTAGTGGTATCTACAGTGCAGACTCTTATGAAGTCCTACCACCAGTAAAAGTAGGTGTAATCTCTTTATCGAAATTATCGATCGTGAACTTGGCCCTTATTAAATGCTTCACAATCGAATCGCTTCCAAGCCGTTTTGATGTGCACCGCAAACCTGAGGTACCCGTTACTAAATTTCTTAAAAGTAGTTAAACTTTCATGTCAATAAACACAAGAATTACCCTAACTCATTGCTAAGTACCTACGTTTTTGAGTACTTTTTAATTTGTACTTTTTAAACAAGAAACTTCAAAACTGAAGCTTCTAGTAAAAATAGCACAAGAAAGTTTTTAGTTCGGAATCCTGATTAGAACCGCAAAATGGACCCTCAAGATCCAAACCTCGTGTTCGAGTTGTTCTATTTGGATCCACATTTTTTTTCCAAACCAACAAACTTACAGGTGAGGTTCTTTGTCGAAGGAAAACTTCCACGGTATCGTCTGTACCTACCGTACCGTACCGACCCGTCGCACTGAACGTACCTTTGACAAAGTTTCAGAGCTTTCCACGAATAAAGTTCAACGTTACCTGTTAATTAAAATTAGTCATTTACATTACACTTTTGATGTTGCACTGCATCGGTTTCAGAGTTAATTTAAACCTTTCGATCGCATTAATTGGGTTTTTGTCGTTGGATCTGTTGTCGTGTATTTTATGTTTCGTGCTTTGATGTTTCGGTAAGGATTCGTTGCGATAACAGAGCGTATTAGAAGCGGGGATGGAAGTAAAGGGGAAAATAATTCGTTTCTCTTATCGTTTAAATAGTGGGTTTCTCTAAATGCCTATTCGCGTTGCACAACGTAATCACGATGTGTCTATTGTTTCGATAAAGTATTTTTCATTTTTTGATACAATAATATTAGGAATTCGGTTGACAGAAGTCTCATTTGTAGAGTATTAAAGTACCACACATTTACCTGTGAACTTAAAATATTACAGAATTAAAAATCTATCAAGGCTTTTTGCCGTGACAACGTCTTATAATTCGATGGAGCCGGCTGCACGCACGAAAAAACATGACTCATGCGGCGTTACCTCGCTCTGAGGTGTTCCATTTAAGGCTTGAAGTGCAACCGAGAGCGCGCAACGAGCGACAAAGAGGCACAATCGGCCTCCGCGTTAAACCTTGCCTCCGCGAATAAAAATTTGAAAAATGAAACCATTCCATCAGTATTTTCTTATGACGTTGTCACGTTCAACTATCGTCAGTAAACCGACTTTACAGACAACCAATTTTTTTTTTCTCTTTTATTAATTCTGTCTTGGACCCCGGTTTTATGAACATTTGTCTGAGTATCCTGATCTAGTTAGAAAGAAAAATAGCAATGAATGTAAGCACATACATATAACTATACGAAATCCTTACTGGTTTAAGCTTGACTGAAGTCTGCAATGAAATTTGTAGTAAAGTAGAGAATAAAATATGTCCCAGCAGTATAATTATCATAAAATATGTCCCAGCAGTATAATTATCAATTGTGTTCGGAGCAAACATTACTAAGAATTGCTAAGTTTCCATTTCGCATGCAATTTAAATATAGGAAAATCGCTAGAAAGCCTTTATGGAGTTTTTTCCATATTCAAACGCATTTTTCCTCGTCACAGCCGTATAATAAGACGATAATCGATTACCTAAATCAGAATTCGACGCCAACAAATGACGAGCGAAATTTTACGTCGCATCACAAGCCTCACCCCAGTGTCCGACTGTCGGCGTACTTAACAAACCGTGGTTGAATTGATAGATTAGTTGTGTTTCGTGCAAATCATCATGTTTTGTTTAGAATGTTTCCTTGTGCGAGCTTCGATTAGAATCATGGATGAACTCTAGTTGGGATTTCTGTTTTTGAGTTATGTTTCCGATTGAAGATTTTTAGGCAGATGCCTAAATTAGATATTCCCCAAAAGTACTATTGCCTGACTCATCAACTTTAACCCGTACCTGAATATCTATTAGTACTTCATCCCAGCTCTATAAAAAACAGACTAATTTTATTGAAATGGAGTTCCATTTTCAGAATGATACCTAGATTTATTTTGAAAACAAAACAGAAAATTTACAAACGAAGTCATTTCCTTATATCATAAACTAAAAATAATCTCGCTGCATACGTTCACTCCAAGCGGCGTTTCGCGATCAACTGTCATGTAAATGACGTCACGTGACCGGAAGCAGTTTGGTGGGGGGAGGAGTTTCCGGCAGCGCACGCGATTGGTCACTTCCGTTCAGTAACAAACTGCCAGTATGTAATATGCTAATAGTGAATAGGCATTTTTATTGGATTATTGTACGGATTAGTAAAGGGTCCTTTTTAGACTATAATGGTGCTCCGATATATTATTGTGTCAAATATTGTTTTGACGTCTGTAATATATCATAAACGCTACATTAGCTGGATTTCTAGTAAGTAATACAGGATGTAGTAATTGTTTTCCAAAGCGGAAAAAAGAATATTCTAAGGGCCTTCTTCTTCCTCCTCAAGTAATTTTCTCAATAATGAGGATCCTGCCTTCGACGTAAACGCTACAGCAAACTCCTCCGCTTGCTATGATCTTCAGCCTAATGGTGAGCCTGAGGCATTGGCATTTTGAGGCCACAACGCCAGACAACGTCTAAGCTTCTTCTTCGCCGAAGACTTTTACGTCTACGTGGCCCATAATTATGCGCCTTTCTAGATTATCTGTATTTCACTACGCTATGTGACCAAAGCACTGGGGTAACTACCTTACAGAGGCATATTGTAGAGAAGGCTTGGTGATTGTCGATCCCGAGTTCTTTTAGAATGGGAACGTTAGTATGTCGAGCTGTTTTAGGAGTGCTAAGCATTTCTCGCCAGGCCACATCTCCAAAACGTCGACTCGTACCCTGTTCGATACCTTTTGTGAACAACCTTCGGAATCTTAAAAGAATATGGAGAAGACCAACGTGCGGATACAGTAAATGTTAGTGTTTCTTTTGATGTTCTGATCTTTCCTTATCTTGAAAAGCTTAGTTAGGGTCTGGACCATTACAGCGCGTCGACGAATTTCTTGTTGACAGCCTCTCATATTCAAGGTATTGGAATTCCTAGAAAGACTACTCATCTAGTAAGCCGGTAAGCTGAACTCTATTGGATCTGTCAACCACCATCAGTTTGATCTTGCTTTTATTTATACTGAAATCAAGTTCTTTGCTAGTTTGCTGTAGTAAGTATTTTATCTATGTTTCAGAGGCAGCCAGACAACAAAAGTGCTGTCTCGCTGGAGCCTTATTTACTTTCAGTTTGCTCATGGCGTGCTCTATCTTTGACATTACCTACCCGCGCGGACTCACAAGAGGTCCTACCACCAGTAATTACGCAAATTATAATTTTGCGGGTTTGATTTTTATTACACGATATTATTCCTTCACCGTGGAAGTCAATCGTGAACATTTGTTGTGTACGTATTTCATTAGAAAAATTGGTACCCGCCTGAGATTCGAACACCGGTGCATCGCTTAACACGAATGCGCCGGACGTCTTATCCTTTAGGCCGCGACGACTTCAAAATTAAGTTCTAGTTCCTCAAATCCTAGTGTAGTCGGATCGGTATTGGCAAAATCCTTGCAATACTTCTTCCATCTCTCCACCGCCTCTACAATACCTAGTATTATTGATTTCCTCTCTCCGTCGTTGATTGTTCAGGAGTTTGGTTTAAAATCGCGAGTTACTCTGAAGATCTTTTTGAAGAGGCACAGATAAATTCTATAAAAAGGTTTTTGTCGTTCGTTCTCTCTGTTTTTATTAAATTGTGCAGTTGCAAGTGTTGTTCTTGTGTCTATGTCGTATTTTTGGTCTACAGTTCTCCCGTCTTGGCTCTTAAATCTCATGTCTGGTTAGATATCTAGTTCTTTCGAGTTTATAAGATTTGTAAGGGCCTTAATGTTGATAATAAACCATATTAATTTGCTCAATTACGCATTAAGACTTTTATATTATTTTAGTAGGCTTTTATTTCACTAAACCATAATCTGGTATGACAGTTGGAGGAACATCCACATCGTTACACTGGTGTCATTTTGTTTTTTGGATAATGGAATTGCTGCTGTTTGGTGGTTAGTTACACCAGAAGTTGCCTTAAAACGAATTGTGACAACAACTTTAGATTATTGGAATTTCATTAATTTACATATAAATAAAACGAAAATAGAACTTGTGCTGTTCGGAAAAAAAATGTCGCCCTGTGAGTTATAAATCTCTTTATCTTCGTGTGGGTTGTGTTGTACTCCTATTATTTGTTGCATCGTATATTTTTCTCTAACGTTTAGTTTGTTGCATGCGTGTGAAGTTGATAAGATAAAGAAGTTGAAGAAGATAAAAATTATGTTTCTGAATCTACGTTAATTAATATTTCTTTCTACCTAATTTACAAAATACAGCTTCTTTTCTTTTCGGTTAAATTTCATAACCATCTAATACATTTCTTATTGTTAATCGAGTAAATGGCTAGTGAAACTATATTATAATAGATTTTTTTCCCGAATTTCAGAAGAAAAATGAATGGTATTATTCTACTTGAACATTACCACACGTCTGCTGGCAACACACCCGAACAACGGCGTGAACATACAAATAAAAGAAAACTCGTATTTAATTCTATTATTTGAGATATAACAAACACGGACAGAACACAATGGGACCATTAACTACCTGATAATAACGTGCACTTGTGTCACTAAAAGCGTTTTGGTACTGTCGTTGACAATGTCCGTTATAAAGCATATTAATTATATTAATTTAATCAATATTAATTAGTTTTTGTATTTTGTCATAGATAGTTCTACCTAAATTTATCCCCATCGCTCATGACGCAGAATTTCTTGACATATGCGAATATCTCTCGCGGAAGCTTTTGGTTACTGGTGGTAGGACCTCTTGTGAGTCCGCACGGGTAGGTACCGCCAACCCGCCTATTTCTGCCGTGAAGCAGTAGTGGGGCAGCCGTTGTAACTATACGTGAGACCTTAGAACTTATATCTCAAGGTGGGTGGCGCATTTAAGTTGTAGATGTCTATGGGCTCAAGTGACCACTTAACAGCAGGTGCGCTGTGATTTCGTCCACCCTTCTAAGCAATAAAAAAATATTAACATTCTCTTTCTTTAATAATAATAAAATAACATAACTTATTTCACACGACGCAGTCGCTAATAAACCTTTTGTCTCAACATCGAAATTAACTGTAAGCTTACAGCAATTAATCTTCACAATAATATATTTAAGTATGAAAAACCAATGTCTATTTTGTTTATTAAAATATTTTTTTACACAACCTTGTTACTTCTATAATATATTTGTCAACCGATTGTTCCTTCTTTTTTGATCACTATAGCTATTAAATAGTTTGTTAAAATCAACTTTGAGCTTCAAGCATTAAAAAATATTGGAAATAACTTTTTTCCTTTCTAAATATCGAAAACAAAACACACGTAAAATTAATAGGAATCTAGAGGTGTCGTTGATTCTGGTTGAGTTTCGAACTACTGAGCAAAAACTGGACTGACGACTTAGTGCGTACGGCGGGAAGTCGTTGGATGCGAAAGGCGGAAGACCGCATTATGTGGAAGGCATTGGGGAAGGCCTATGTCCAGCAGTGGGCAGATAAAGGCTGATGATGATGAGCAAAAACTAGTATTTTTAAGAACACCTCAAGGCATTTCTACGTGACGTCACGGACAAGAACGTCAACTCCGCCGGATGTTAAAGGTTTCTTACTTAGCCATTTCCGAATGAATACCTTTCTCGGACTTCGGGTTTATAAATATGAAAGCCGTTACCGCAAAGCAATGGAGTTTTTAATTTCAACATTTCCTTATTTTAATGCTCTAACATAATTCTCTAATCTTTTGTACACTAATAGGCCATGAAAACAAAAGTTCCGAGAAGAACCTTAAGTATTAAAGAAAAAAAACCACATAATTAAATTTTATTTCAATTTTTCTTTTTTTTCTTTTCTATTTTAATGAAATAACAGTTTTAATTTCCGTTTTTCATTTTAATAATGAGATTTAAACGCGAAATAAATTCTAAGAAAGTTGGCGACACTTGAAAACCGGAAATATTAGTAAATAGAGCTTGTAATTTGAAACATACCAGTGTGGGATGTATAGAGAGCAAAATATAAAGACGACACGAAAGAGCTTTGATGAAAGCGCAGGGTGTAAGCAGCTTTTCGCTGATTGTAATGTCCGTAGATTATAAATAATATCCACAGATTATAATTTATAAATATTGAAATGGCTACTTTAGCAATATCTGTAGATTATGATAAGGTAAACGTATGTCATTCTGTTTGCCTAGTCTTACAACTAGCGGTGTCTGCTAGAAGTAGCTTCTCGGGATCTTCCAAAAAGTCCTCTAAAAACCACCACTTTAATGAGATTATATTTCATCACATATCATCACATTTAATTTCATTTAATTTCATGCCAATTGATTAATGTTTAAAAGTAATCAACTTCATTTCATTTCGCTTGATATTATATTTTTTATAAAAATAAAAGCTTAGGCTGTATGGTATGATACCTTTGTCTTTCGTGTTGGAAAAATAGAAGTACTACTAGCGCTGTCAATGTCGTTACTTTCTAATCTATAAGTTAACTAAAATATAGTAAGTAATGTGTGGTAGACAAGGACTTCATCAAAATTATAATATGTAACCTAAATTTTCGTTATTATTTTAGATATTCTTATTGGGAAGTCAAAATATCCAGCTATTTTACTTTAACTCGCGTAAAGGCAGCTGTGAAAATATTTTAAATTAACATATTGTATTTGACTTTAATGTATTATCCCTACATTCATTACACAATTAAAATTTAATACTTTGCACACAATTAAAATAAAATTTAATAAATTGTAATATTAAAAAAAAAACTCTGATTTTATGAAACTCTATAGGCTATTTCGTTAACGATTGTCCAACGCCCAATCAAAGTAAATATTGGCCCATTGTAATTGTACAAGTGAATACCTCGACACGAATTATGTTGGACACACAATGTTCGGAATCTGTTGTGCAAACATTTGTGTTGGCTGTCCGTACAATATGAACCTGTGGCTTCGTAATTAGCTCACATTCTTTTAGAAATTATTTAAAAAAAAACAACAGGGCAACAGCCGGTCCTTGGGCAAAAGTAAAATTACAAGGAACAATAAACTGCGTAATTTTTCAGAACTTTCTCGAGCTTTCAGAAGTCATTGATGCTTAAAACTACTGCTAATGTGATATTTTGATATAATTATGAAATATTTTCAAACTGTTGTCGTGAATAGCAATTTTATATACATAATTGTAAAAGCATTGAACAATTCTAAAATAAAATTCGTAAAATTTAGTAAAAGTCTATATATAAAAAGTGACATAACTTTTTTGATTTGCAATTTTCAACTGTCATTTCATCTAAGTTACTTTTGTTTTTGAAAAAAAAATGTTACAAATTAATCTTGTCAATATTTTGTAGTTCTTATCGGGAAGTTTTTGGCATCACCAGAATCGCAGTAGTCAGAGATAATTATTAAAAATATTGCTTATATATTCAACAAATAACTCAACAAGCTTGTATCAACTGTCTATTGAGTAGAAACCTGAGCTCGTAACCAGGCATTCCTTATTAACTAAATGCATTTCCTATTATCTATTTATTAATATGTGAAGCAAACACTTTGTACCGCTTTTTACGAAAATTGCGCGGACGGAGGAGTATGAAATTTCCCACACTTACAGAGAATATAGAGGAGGAGAATGCAAATATTTTTTATTTATTATGCATTAATAATACGTTTAATCAATTAAAAAAATAATAACATACACTACCATGTATTTGACATACACACATATTTGTTTATTGTCAAACTTGTTATTGCTTAAAGTGTGTGGTCAAATTGAGAATAGGTTAATATTGTTTATCTTTAATATTATTTGTCTATAGTGTAGTCTTGGTGAAATCTATGATTACAGAAGTATAATAGTATTTCATAATTGAACCATAATAATTTTCAAACTTTTAATTTCAACTAATTATATTATAGTCGAATTTCGACTACTGCAGGACCTGCAGTCCCATCAGCAATGAAGTCCCATCGTTTGACTCTGTCAAAATCGTGCGAAAATCGACGGACTCCTAAATAGTGTTCAGCGAACAAAAAGTTGGTTTTTCGATTGCGCAAACATTTGCTTCCGTTTGGACAAACATGCGTGATTGTACGTCGATAGTTTCATAATTAATTCATATTAAAACAACATGTTTTGTGGAGACAAAAGCCGTTGTGTAAAGTACAAGGTTGTTCGTTTTGTGTATTTTTCGTAAATTTATTCGGTGAAAATTAATAATTTTTCGCTAATTTATGAAATCTGACACGATATACATATTGTATACAGTGTAACCATGGAGAAATTTGTGATTTATAGAATAAGTCTTTGACAATAAAACCTGAATAATTTTCAAACTTATTTTTTCAATGAATTATAGTCGAATTTCGACTATTGCGGGACCAGTAAGCACAGTGTTAATGTACCTATAACAAGATGCTATTTTTTAATGTATGTGTATAGGTGATCTCACACACCCGGTACTAACCAGCTAGAGTCGATAGAATATGAATGAAAGGACGTGACGTTGACGTTTTAGCGGTATGCAGCGGCTTAGCTCTGCCCCTGGCATTGCTGAAGTCCATGGGCGACGGTAACCACTTACCATCAGGTGGGCCGTATGCTCGTCTGCCTACAAGGGCAATAAAAAAAACGTGACCTAACTTGCATAAAATTTTTAGGTAGATTAATTTACGTCCTTTTTTTATTGCTTTGATGGGGGAGCTCACAGCCCACCTGGTGTTAAGTGGTTACTGGAGCCCATAGACATCTAAAACGTAAATGCGCCTTGAGATATAAGCTCTAAGGTCTCAAGTATAGTTATAAGGGCTGCCCCACCCTTCAAACCGAAACGCGTTACTGCTTCACAGCAGAAATAGGCAGGGTGGTGGTACCCACCCGCGCGGACTCACAAGAGGTCCTACCACCAATAATTACGCAAATTATAATTTTGCGTAATTATTACACGATGTTATTCCTTCACCGTGGAAGTCAATCGTGAGCATTTGTTGAGTGCGTATTTCAAAAATTGGTACCAGCCTGGGATTCGAACACCGGTGCATCGCTCAACACGATTGCCCCGAACGTCTTATCCCTTAGGCCACGTCGACTTCATAAACTTGGTGTGATATAGTTTTTTTTTGCCCTTATAGGCAGATTACCATACCAGGCAGATTACCATACCATACGTGTTTATCGTCGTTTTTTCGTTTTTTAAAACATTAACAACTGTGTGTTCCTTTTAAATTTTTTATTGTAAAGTGAAAATTCTAGAAAAAAAATCAAAGTGTAGTAGCGTAGTAGTGATGAAAATAATAATTTTTAATTTTAGCCGTGGACATTCATTGTGATTATCGCGCCATACACCGTAAGTGGTCTGATACGTATTTAGTCTGTTCTTTAATATTACTTAGAATTGATTCACAGATAAGAACAATCTGCATTTTCGTAGCGAATACCAAAATGCTACATAGAATAACAACATTGGCCAATTCTATTTAGTTTTCGATTAAAGTTTTGACATACACACTTGAATCACCCTGTATATGTCATTAGTTAAATAAGACTTCGGAACCTTAAGCTCACAGTATCAATTAAGGTCAAATAGCCGGTTATGGGCGGCGCGAACCTTGATTTATCGCCCTAAGAGCAGAGCGCACCGACCCTAATGTTTGCAAATGTGTCCTCTGCTTAACACGTGCATGACGCGTGTGCAATCGGGCCTTTTATAGGCCGTTTCTATTTTTGAAGGAAAATAAAAGAATTATTATTCGATTGCTTTTTAGGCTTATTTACTAGATAAAGTACTGCTAAGTAAAGTAAGTTTCTGACAATCGGTGGAGCACAAAATTACTGGTGTGGAGATCTCGCATGGGACGTCGTAAAGTGGGCAGAGGCAGGCCAAAGAGTTTTTTTTTTATTGCTTATATGAGTGGATGAGCTCACGGCCCACCTGATGCTAAGTGGTTACCGGAGCCCATATGAAGGGGTTACCGGAGCCTATATTAAGGGGCTACCGAGCCCATATTAAGTGGTTATCGGAGCCCATATAAGTGGTTACCGGAGCCTATATTAAGTCGTTACCGGAGCCCCATATTAAGTGGTTACCGGAGCCCCATATTAAGTGGTTACTGGAGTCTATATTAAGAGGTTACTGGAGCCTATATTAAGAGGTTACTAGAGCTTATATTAAGTGGTTACTGGAGCCCATATTAAGTGCTTACCGGAGCCCATTTTAAGTGGTTACTGGAGCCCATATTAAGTGGTTACCGGAGCCCATATAAGTGGTTACCGGAGCCCATATTAAGTGGTTACCGGAGCCAGCCCGGAGGTGGACCGATGACCTGGTCATAGTTGTTGGTAGGGACTGGATGTGAAAGGCAAGAGACCAAAAAGAATGGGGTGCATTCGAAGAGATCTACACTCCGCATTGGGTGGACACGGGTTGTAGAAGAGAAGAGAAAAAGAGACTAGATAAAGCTACTGCGCTTATAACTGACTGTACGTTTGTATGTTTGTTCTCCATTCGTTCCTAAAATATTAAACCGATTGTGGTGAAGCTTAGTATTGTCGGTCCCACTGATAATGTTTAGTGTCGTTATGTAGTTAATATACAGCATGTGGCGCGCGTTTCCATAAATGGGTGTGTTTGATTCTTTAAGCGCCAATAACAACGAAGCTAGGCCGGGTTTTGATATTTGATTAAATATCAATTTTTCGTTGATTATTGTATAATCACATTTGAACTATAATATTACAGTCTAATGGAAATTTAAATATGAAAGGTATGTAGGTTTCTGGTGGACTATCAAAAGACACAGCCCACTGAGTTTCTCGCCGGATTTTCTTAGCGGATCCTCTTTCCGATCCGGTGGTAGATTCTGCGAAGCACTGCTCTTACTAGGGCTAATATTAGCAAGATCCTCAGGTTAGAGCCCCGTAAGGTCACCTACTCACCCAGTGTATCTAGTATGACTCCAGGTCACTAGAATAGGTAGGAAAACAAAAGGTGGATTATATGAGCTATTAACATCTATATTTGCTGAAATCTGAAGGCGACCCATGTAGTAGTTGTCATATACTCAAATAATAGTCCCGAGATGGGTAGTGAGCCGGCATACTTGTCCGCGCCGATAAAAAAATCTTAATCCCGTGAGCACTTGTAATTATTCACCCCTAGCTTGTTTCTATAAATCCACTGCAGCAATTAACTTAAAAGCCATGTTAGTGTTTGTCACAACCCTTGAGTAAGGGTCGCGGCACACGTGGCGACTCCGCCCACGGTAAGTCGCGCGACCGCAGCTCCGACGGAGTCGGCGATGCTTCCACGCTTCATTTATTAGAGTCGACGGAGCGTGATATGCGACCAATTTGTGTGATTTCAACAAGCACTCGCGAATAACAAGTGTCACGATATATTGGTTCCGATAAAATACTTCGAGAAAAAAAATTTAATTGGTTATTATGAAAAAAATTGTGAGGTCGTAAAGAATATATTAAATACATATAAGGTTGTATATGTAAAATATTTGTGAAAAACCATCACTGATCAAAAATTAAGCCATTTATTCACACTAGTGGTCTCGCAGTAGTCGTGATTCGACTATAATTAATTGTAATTATAAGTTTGAACATTATTAAGGTTCTATTGTCAAAGACTAATATACTTCTTCATTCACAGGTTTCGCCAAGACCACACTATAGACAAATAATATTAAAGATAAACAATACTAACCTATTCTCAATTTGACCACAGATTTTAAACAATAACAAAAGTTTGACAATAAGCAGAGTTTAAATATGTGTGTGTGTCAAATACATGGTAGTGTGTATAATGTTTTCTTATTGATTTAACGTATTATTAATGAATAATAAAAAAATATATATTAGCATTCTGCACATTTTCACTATATTCTCTATAAATGTGGAAAATTTGATAATCCTCCGTCTGCGTAATTTTCGTAAAAAGGAGTACAAAGTTTTTGCTTCACGTATTAATAATATATAGATAACGCTCAAAGATGAGCGAAATTAAAACGGAACAGAACAAGAAAAGGGAATAACAACCCTTTACTGAACCATAAGTACTTTAAAAATCGTGATATTTCAATAACTTTAATCGCATGTCAATGCAACCCCGAGTAGCGGGCGCGAGCGAAATTTGACGCACCCTCAAACTAACCCCCATTGTCACTTTCAATGACAGTGAAAACTGTCAACTGTCAAAAGCAGCCAAGACGGTTTAAACTATGCGTTCCATTTTCGTATTTCATATTTGGAATCTTTTGTGTGCTGTCGGCGGGCGCTCAATATTCTTGCGTCGGGTTTTGTGTGTCGTATGCTGCTATTGTTGGTGGATGTGTGGCTAGCCTTATATAGTTACATAACGTTTTATACAGCTATAGTTAGGGCTGTTCTTGTGCTATTTTTATTTATGTGAAGAAAATAATCTTTGTCTATTTTTTTTCAAGATAATTTCAATCTATTTCATTTTACTTTACTGAAAACTAAAGCATATAATAAATAAATTAAATCAACAAATCTTACATTACGCAAAATCTACAATTTTATAGATTGTCTTATTATATTATTTTTTCATAATTAGTAAATAATTTTCTTGATTTTCAATAGGAAACTTTTACCGGTGGTCGGACGTCTTGCGAGACCACAAAGGTAGGTACCACCATTCTTCCTGTTTCTGCCGTGAAGCAGTAATGCGTTACGGCTTAAAGGGTGGGGCACCCGTTATAATGTAAAAACGGAGACCTTAGAACTGTATCTCAAGGTGGGTGGCGGCATTTACGTTGCAGATGTCTATGGGCTCGGTAACCACTTCACACTAGGTGGACTGTGAGCTAAATGGGTATCTAAGCAATAAATAAATAAATTATGTCTTTGGTAATCCTGTGTACAACATTGATAATTTTTTATTCATATATAATATCTATGTTAGCATGAAGATTAGATGCCTGTTTACTCATCCAAGGCAATTAGTTTGTTTTTTCACTTTTGCAAATGCAATTTGTCTCACCGAATTTCAGGTGGTATTAAAATAAAATAAAAAGTAAAATCGTACGTCTGCCGCGTCTGCTTTTATTTTATACGTCACGACAAAAAATCGTGACTATAGGCGTAGTTTTTGTTATCGGAACGAGGCTAGTGACCAATTCTGTGCCGCGTTTGATACGAAGCCTTTTGATTGTGCGAGTAACTGTCGTATGTTATAAAGCGTAGTTCCGAAAACGTGAACAAGTCAGTAGTGTATACTCATCATCATAATCGGTTGCTCTTGGCAGAGCAGTCGTGGTCATGTGGAATTCTTGCTCATTAAAGCCTTGACAGATGTTTTCCACAGTTTGCGAACCGAGGCCCGGCGCACACACTCGTTATGTGAGGTTTCAGTAAGGTCTTTCACCTGATCAGTCCAACGCATGGGGATTCGTCCACGAGATCTCTTACCATTGACCCTACCCTGAACAACAAGTTTCTCGATAGACTCTGCTGGCCGACGCGATACTACTCGCTTTAAAATTATGAAAATTGCGTTAATTATCAATTTAATAACGTAAAGCCCACGCTCTGCAAAAATTACGTTCAGGTATGTAATATGATCGATTAATTGAGTTTTATTTTATGATAATAAAACTTGTTGTCAGCTATAATCTACACAGTTACGTTTGTGGTTAGAGTAGAGGTTACTATCAGATTTTATACTAACTATTGTCATCTATACCAGTGCAATATGCTATAGTCACTAATGCGCGAAAATGGCGGCTAAAATCAAAATCTTCATTTGTCCGCAATTCTCAAATATTGAATTTAGAAACTTAATAAATTCTTGGTTTTTAAATATATTTTAATTCTATATACACAATCGAAACTCTTATAACATGGATGTTCATAAAACTGTAACTTGCAAGTAGATAGTATGTAAGTAACAAGTTGCAAGTAGATAATCATCAATCAAGTGTAGAGCACGTGTAAACGAGGCAGCGCGATTGTGTAATCTCGGCGGATCCGATGACATCGTCTGAATTGAATGGTATCGTTCGACGCAGGAGGGCGCCATTGAGCTCGTCTGCTATTTTTGTGACCATTCTTTCGTTTTTCGGACGTAACGGAATTGTCTTGGATTAGATTGCATTGATAATACGGTCTGTAATTTAACTTTTTTTTGTATTCTTTGCTAGATATTCTCTTTGAGATATGATTTTAGAGTTGTTTTTCTGTCGGCATTGGTGTTTGAGCGTGTACCGGTCAGTCAGATTTGTCAACAACCTTATTTTGACGTCACAAAGTCCATAACAATAGATAAATCGATTGAGCCTTATATAAAATAATACTACGACTATTGTAAAATTTCGTTTTACAGCACGTAATGATGGCTTACGGATCGGATCTTCTCAGTGGGTCGCGTTTCCGATCCGGTGGTAGATTCCCCGAAGCACGGCTCTTGCTAGGGTTTGTGTTGGCAACATAGTCAGGAGCCCCGTGAGCTCACCTACTAGTTATGGTTACGCTGACATGATCTCTCTAGACCATCAGCTTTGGTAGAAAAAAATGGCTTTCGTGCATCCGTGGTGCATTTTTGTTATTGAGGTTGCCTTTAATTATCTATGTACATTTCGGCGAACGTTTTTTGGAACGTTGACCTTTTCTAAAGTATTGATATGAAGTTGTTACTACGAATGCCCAATATATAAACGTATATATTGGATTTATTGCTTTTATGTTAGTATTTTTAATTCAGTCAAAACTAACCAAATGTTTTTTTTATTTTTACAATAGTTATACAGCATAACCAATGAAATCTGATATAGCAAGAATATAATAAATACGTTCAGAAATTACTTTTGGATTTTAATATCGCGATGGGTTCGTTCTAAATGGTTTATTATGTATTATACTCACTTTTTCATTAAGTTATTGGCGATTAGGCACAAATTGCATCATGACTGAACTAAATGCCCTCCTGTGCAATTAAACAAAAACACTCAACATAACAGAGAATCAGGGCTGAGCCACATCTGGGCGGCATTTACAACGTAAGCGCCGCAACCCACCTTGAGATATGAGTTGTAAGGTCTCACTTTTAACACTACAACGTCTACCTTCAAATCGAAACGCAATACTGCTTCACGAGAGAAATAGGCAGACATTCTACCACCAGTAATTACGCAAATTATAATTTTGCGGGTTTGATTTTTATTACACGATGTTATTCCTTCACCGTGGAAGTCAATCTTGTGAGCATTTGTTAAGTACGTATTTCATTGAAAAAATTGGTACCTGCCAGCGGGATTCGAACACTGACGCACTACATACGAATGCATCGGACGTCTTATCCTATAGGCCATAATGGCTTCGGATTTTAAAATGAAAAAACATTAAAAAAATACAACATGTCACTCACCCGCTCTGAGCGCGTCCATGGGCACACTGGGATACGGTATCGAGTACGGGTACCCCTCCTTCCTGAGAGTCTTCGGTTTCCTCCGCGGCCTGTACTTGTAATCTGGATGTTCCTTCATGTGCATCGCCCTGAGACGTTTGGCTTCATCGATGAACGGCCTTTTCTCGTCTTCTGTCAGGAGTTTCCATTCAGCTCCTGATGGAAACCGATAGTTTTGTAAGATTTTACTTATCTATATATATATAAAAATGAATCGCTGTTCGTTAGTCTCGCTAAAACTCGAGAACGGCTGGACCGATTTGGCTAATTTTGCTCTATAATTATTTGTGGAAGTCCAGGGAAGGTTTAAAAGGTAAATAAATATGAATATGCTCGGAATTAAATAAAAATAACAATATTGTTTTTCCTTTGATATGTCCCCCGTCGGACGGATTCCTTTTGTTTGTTTTAAGTTTATTTTATGCAAAAGTTTAGGTCTTTTACTTATAGATTGAGACACTACGAAGTCTGCCGGGTCAGCTAGTTCGTTATATAATACCTAACACTGAACATACCATAACGGGTTAAGTGACCCATTTTGCATTGAAAATGCACGTATCATCTTATTGCTTTTGCACTTTTTATATGTCTTAGATATGTGGACGAGCTCACAGCCCACCTGGTGATAAGTGGTTACTGGAGCCCATAGACATCTACGACGTAAATGCGCCATCCACCTTGAGATATAGTTCTAAGGTCTCAGTATAGTTACAACGGCTACCCTTCAAACCGAAACGCATTGCTGCTTCACAGTAGAAATAGGTGGGACGGTGGTACCTACCCGTGCGGACTCATAAGAGGTCCTACCACCAGTAAGACATTTGACTTCATGACTTTTTCTTACCAATTAATATACAGTTATTATAATTTTATCTACCAGCTATAGTAGAAATAGGTACCAATAAGTGTTGATATGATTAATGTTAAGACTGCATTTGAACAATGAGTTTACTGTTTTCCGAAGTTTCAAATACTAAACAGTTTTCGTTATCACAAATGTTAAGGTTTTAATTCGTTGAGACTCAATTATTATGCTAACATTGTTGGGTAATTTACGTGAATGAAAATCTTATATTACTTATGCGCTACGGTACGGTTTGGTTCTATTATTACGAAGGGTAATTCTGAAGCCATATTTTTTATTATTTCAATTTATTTTTTAATTTCTTCAATCAATACCATTAATTGTCGTTGCTTTCATTCGACGATCGTCTATCAATCGAAATATATTTTGTAGAAAACATTGTTAATAATAAGAATGCCTGAAACCTTTCCCGAAGCGTTAACAATAACTATATAAAAATTCATATCAATCTAATTAACGATATGTTTGTCACAGAACGAATATACAAATCTTTCAATATGATTTTAAATAAATTGCATTCATATTAATATTTAGAGAATCATTAAACTATTGTATACTTTCTAGAAAGGCGGTTTTGTTAAAAGATTATTTAACAAAGAAATTAGCAGCTCTGTATTTAGTGGTTAACATGATAATATATTTAAGTCTTCATAATTTAAAAGATTTCAGCAAAAAGGAAAGCAAGCTGAAGAACTATTTATAAAAAGAAAAAAGATAACTGAAAAGTAATTTGCCCGGAGCATCGTTCATAGCGCAGACAATAACATTCAATCGATACAATATAATCGAAGGCCCGAACGACCTGTCTCCCAGCTCGATTCAAGAGACCAACCCTTTGTCTCCCTCCATTTATAGAATGTTGTATTCATCCACCGTGGAGGGGCGCCACCGTCCATTGAAACAGACAAGACAATCCCAATTCAGACGGGTATAAAAGCGAAAACAATGTCTCTAACATAGAAAGGAACAATCAGCCTCCGAGGACCAAGTCTCGTCTCGTTCGCGCTAACGATACCCCAGATGCGGGGAAAGGAGACGGCGAGAACAATGGCGGAAAACGCCGCCTAATGACGAATTTGCGCTTTTCATTCCGCAACAGAAGTTTTTCCCGGTTCCTCATTATTCTGTCAATACTTTGGGGTGGGTGTTCTCGTCTTTTGTGGGCCGGGATGATAGGATCGCGTGCTTAGCGACTATAATAGCTACAACAGATGAATGCCCTATTATACGTGATGAAGACTCGGTTTGCTGTAATATGTACATTGTAACGCAGACTGGATTATTGGATTGGCAAAGCCTAGATTCGGTGGGCAGAGGCTGAACAGTGCCCATGACTGATTTGTCGGGAGTAGACGCATCCGCCTCCGAAGTGAAATACAAAGTTTAATCATCTGCAGATTAGATTCGAGACTAAGAATATTTAAGTTAACCGGATATTTAACTTAACCGGATATTTAAGTTAACCGGATATTTAAGTGAACGTTTATTTAATTTTGGTATAGAAATACAAAATATTTTTTGAAAAACTATAATATTAATAACGTTTTCAATTGTCACCACATTAAATCGTAACAGTAGAAAATTTAGTTCCCTTTTTAATTAGCTTAAAGAGGTTAACAAAGCGCCCGCTGGCATTTGTTAGCCATTGTCGGAACGTAAGCTATGTATTTCGACAAGCATTCTTCCTTGCAGCAAGCCTTGAGATATCATTTAGAAAATTCAGTTTCATTAGGAATAAAAACCGTTCTACCGGAAAAGTTGGGGAAGTTGAAAAATAAGGACAAAAAAATCATTGAGCACTCTTCTCTTCCCAGCTATTTATCCCACATGGTGGTGGGGTCAGCTTTCCTGACTTTACTCCTCCACTTCGTTCTGTCTTCGACATCCTCGTCAGCAACATTGCATTCTCTCTTGTCCTTCAGCACTAAGTCCCTCTACCTTGTCTTGGGTCTACCTCTAGGTCTGCGACCGGGGTGGTCGAAAAAAAAAAAATCATTGAGCACTACTGCGAATTAATGCAACAGGAGCCTTCCAAACTCATATCTTCTTCATTATGTCTTAGTAATGATCTGCTAATTTAAATTCGTCCTTTGGTAGGTCATTGGCACAGTCAACACAAAAACTCCAACAGTTGTTCAATGTCGAATAGTCGAAGGTAAGTCATTAAACCTGAAATCTATTTACGTATTCGAAGACGATAGTAATTGATAATTGTATTGTTGGTTACAAAGTTTGTATTCAATCAATCAAGTCGCCCTTTCACTAAGCTTTGTTAAGGAGCATTTGTTTTCAAACAATTGACGTTGCGTAAAGTAGTAAATAGGTTACCTATCTTTATGGAATGTGTTGCCCTAATAATTGGTTTTTTTTTTTAAATTATCATTTAGTGGTAGTGTATATAATTATAATATATAATAGTGAATATAATTTGATAATTTAAGAATTAATCTAACGAAGGCTTCAGAAACTCGAAGTTGCATAAGTAAAAGTTCCGCAGTGATCAGGAAACGAATACGTAGCTTTAGAACGTACATTTGGTTATTTGGAATAAACAACCATTGACTTACGAAGTCGAGAAATGTTGTTAGATATTACTGTAATAATAGAAAAATACATTATCTTCTTGTATTTTAGTGAAAAACAAGATCAAGCCATTGATTGCGGAAAATACATGATGTGTCCTTTTCAAACGAGGCTCGTTGAGAGTACTTAACGGTAGGTAGCGACTTAGCTCTACCCTGGCATGGCCGACGTCAATGGGTGACGGTAACCACTCACCATCAGGTGAGCCGTATTCTCGTCTGCCTACAAGGCTAATAAAAAAACTACATATTGGTGTCAGGTTGCCGAAAATAAATTCATACGAAACAACAATATTCGAATTGTTTATGATTCCTGAACGTCTACATCAAAATGCATCATCTAAAGCAAAATTTCGACGAAGTTTTTGTCCGTTATAATCTCCTTAATCTAATTATCCAGCTTCGAACTGGAGAGGTCTAGAAAGTCGCAAAAAAAACACACACACACACACTCAGATATCGACGCCAAGAATTTAAGTTTTTTTTTTATTGCTTAGATGGGTGGACGAGCTCACAGCCCACCTGGTGTTAAATGGTTACTGGAGCCCATAGACATCTACGACGTAAATGCGCCACCCACCTTGAGATATAAGTTCTAAGGTCTCAAGTATAGTTACAACGGCTGCCCCACCCTTCAAACCGAAACGCATTGCTGCTTCACGGCAGGAATAGGCAGGGTGGTGGTACCTACCCGTGCGGACTCACAAGTCCTACCACCAGTAATGTTAGTTAGTTATCTTATTAGTTACCTATCTTTGGTTTTTGGTAAAATTAAACTACATTTTTCTATTGTTGTAAACTAGCAGACGTATATATAGCCAATGTGGTATAAAATGGTTCACTAGCAACTATTCGATGTCTCAAACATTGACACCATCTTAGGACATAAGGTTCAAGTGTGAATTGCTATTTGTACCTACCCGCGCGGACTCACAAGAGGTCCTACCACCAGTAAAGTAACTTATGAAAACAAAAGTCAACACGTATACAGAGCCCTGGTGCGTCCGACAACGATTTGCATAACAAACAATAAACAAACATGACAACGACAATGTTGTATAGAACAAATGGCTTGCAAATATCTGTCGCTTTCGGGCGATCTTCGTTAACGGCTGTCAGTTAAAGATTATACACAATTAGTGTTTCATATTCGGCTCGGTGCGATCGCCTTGAGATGATCCGCCCGTGCCCAATGCTTTGTGAGCTAAAACGAATATTTCGAGCCTACACTACATAATTGATGTTCTGTAATGGAACAGATGTGGAACGAAATATGAAAATTAAATATCTTTTTATTAATATTCACTAAGTATTATTTGTTATTGGCATGTCTGTAATATGTTTTCAAACTGAGTCTTAGAAATTGTTTGACTTTAATTATTAAATTAATAATAGTTTACTATAGGGGTGCTTTTCAGGATATTATCAAAATAACCCTTCTACTCATATCTGTTCATAAAATATTTTTAACTCTGATACCATGCACCCCAGGTTTTTTTTTTAAATAAAATAATTTTTTTCTTACACTATTTTTAATTAAAATTTAATAAAATTTATTTTCTATTTTTTAAGTTGGATTTTCTATAAAAGCGTATTTTGTTAGTTTTTTTTAAACGATTTTTTATTTTTCATTATGTCATCATTCCATTTTCCATCATTTCATTTTCATCATAATATTGAATTGTCATCGGTCCTTAATAAGTATACCAAATTTCGAGTTAATCCGACGTTTTGAAGGGGGTCAAAATCATGTTCAAAGATTCCGTTACAAATATACATACTAACATACATAAGTCCGAAGCTAATAAAAGCGTAAGTATTAGAAAAACTTGAAGCAAGTGATGCGATAGTGTCTCTATTAATTTTTTTCTAAGGACACGCACTTAGGTAACAAGTGCTTAAGAATGACTTCCAACATTATGGAACGATACGGATTTGCATTAGTAGTGGTGGTAGTGCTTACAAAGAACCGGCACGCGTAGTTAGCTACCTATCGCCGTCCTGGTTTGTTACTGGTGGTAGGACGTCTATCGCACGGGTAGGTACCACCACCCTGCCTATTTTTGCCGTGAAACAGTAATACGTTTCGGTTTGAAGGGCGGGGCAGCGGTTGTACTGTTAAAAGTGAGACCTTCTAACTCTTGTCTCAAGGTGGGTGGCGGCTTTACGTTGTAGAAGTCTATGGGTTCCGGTGACTGCTTAACACCAGGTGGGTCGTATGCTCGTCCATCTATCTAAGCAATAAAAAAAAACCTGCATATTAACATTGCGTATTCACCACAGGGTAAATAAAACATTAAATGGCACGGTACCAAATTGTTCTTGAAGATGTAAAAGATTAACTAATATTTACAAAAAAACAATATAGCGAAGACTGGAAATTTAATTGCTTCAAATATTTGTGTTTCGGAACAAATAAAATATCAAAATAAACTTGTTTGTCACTAAGACGATAGCGGAATAGTTTTAAATGATTTTTGGAACGAAGTTCCTTATCGCGCGTTGTGAAAGGGGGCTAGACGGAAAAAATTCTTACGAAAAGTTGTCACGACACTATTTAGATCCGTCATTCTGACCAATCAACGTGTAGGCGCTTATCGCGTGACATTGCTCGTATCCGATTGGTCCGCGTAATGAGTACAGTTTCTCGAGATAGCGTTTCAACAATAGTAATTTAGTTCATAGTATTGTTTTTTTCTTCTTCATAATGCCGTAATTTATTATTATAACTTAAAAAAAAAATTACAATTCCTTCACTAATTAATCGAAAGGAACTTTGTTCCATCCGGGTGTCCCTTGACACCTCTGAAGTTTTATATTTTTTATTAAATTAGCGTAAAAACATTGCATGTACCTAATCAATTCAATAGGTAATTTCAGCTCGAAATCCTCCATACTTCAAACTAAATATAAGCATGTACCACACTAAGGGTATAGAAATTTCCAATTACCATACTAGGGCGTCGATTGTACAGTGTGAACTAAGCTCTAAGAACATTACGTATTCCCGCATCTTCGACTCTCAAAGTTCTGCGAGAGAGACATTGTCTGAACTAACAATACAGAACACTTATTATAATGCAAAACACTTATTATTGAACACAGTATTTGTTATTACAATACATACGGCTTTTGTTCCATTCGTGTTTGCGATTTCATTTTGCGTTATTTATCTTGTTCTATCGCTGCGTAATTAAATGAAAAATGGATGGATTATTTGTTGATTTTTAGATTAATTTATTATCTTAATCATAAAATTCTCGTGTCACAATGTTAGTTAACATACGCCTCTGAAACGGTTTGACCGATTTTTATGAAATTTTATATGCATGTTCAGTAAGTCTAATAATGGCTACTATCTATTCCTCATACCTCTAAGTGATAAGGGTTGTCCACCCCTAACATTAGTATTTTTATTTTTTGGACCATTTATTTTTTGTTTTAATAACGCATTATGTGGTTGATTTTTTTTTTTTTTTTTTTCCCTACCTATGCTGATAGCCTTGGGAGGCTATTTCAGCTTCACCCTAACGTTAGTAGGTGAGCTCGCGGGGCTCAACCGGAGAGTTGCTAACACTGACCCTAGCAAGAGCAGTGCTTCGCAGAATCTACCACCGGATCGGAAACGCGACCCACTGAGAAGATCCGGCGAGAAACTCAGTGGGCTGTGTCTATGGGTTAGTTCGCTCGTCGAGCCCTTCGTCGCAAGCGACGGGTTCGACGAGGACGGTGACCGGTGCTTGTGGTGCCTAAAAGCACCGTTAATGGATCAGGAGGATCCGTAATGACGTGCTTTGGGCGACGTCGACGGTTTACCATTCGGTCTACTGGGTCGGGTATGTAATTTCCAGCGGCTACGATGAGAGGGTTCTCATGTCGTGCCGCCTTCTCAAAATGGCGCAGCGATGCCGACTGTAGATACTTACTAAGAGAGTCGAGCTCCAGGTCGTCGTGGAGATCCACATTCCTAAGGAACCAAGGCGCTCCGACGGCTATCCTGCAGAATCGTGATTGAATAACCTGAAGGGATTTCAAGTGGGTGCGGGCTGCGTGAGCGAACACTACGCTTGCATACGTCATGACGGGGCGTATGCAAGTTTTGTAGAGAGTTACCTTATTGCGGAGGGACAGTTTGCTTCGACTACAAAGCATTGGATAGAGTCGTCCTAGAATAAACGCGGCGCGGTCGCGTACCGTTTTTATATGGGGACGGAATGTCATCCCTCTGTCGAGGGTGACGCCTAGATATTTGACCTTCGAGACCCACGGAATGGGCTGGCCAAAGAGAGTGATGGGACTAACGGCGGAGGTGTTTGCGCGCCTACTACGGAGTGGGATGCTCGAAGTGATGTTCGGAGGGCGACCCCTTTTGAAGAGCACCGCTGCGCTTTTCGTGGGGTTAATGTCTATTCGCCACTTCCGGAACCACTGTCCCATGGTGGCTACTGCGATCTGGAGTCGCCGATGAAGCAGCGACATCTTCCTACACGAGTAGTAGATAGCCGTGTCATCGGCGAAGAGCGCTAGATGGGTCTCCGGAGACCGGGGTATATCATTGATATACAAACTAAATAATAACGGGGAGAGCGCGGAGCCTTGCGGGACTCCGGCAGTCAGTTGACGGGGACGAGAACGAGTTCCCTCTACTCGATATCGAAACGAACGGTTCGACAAGAAGTCTCGTATGATGAGCACGAGTCTGTCTGGCACTCCCATGTTGTACAGTTTGTAAATTAAACCGTTGTGCCAGACTTTGTCGAACGCCTTCGCGATGTCGAAGAAGAGGGCGCCGGTCGGGATTTGTTTACGCCTATTTAGCCCTATCAGAATGTGCTCCGTGAGGCGGTGCACTTGTTGTACGCACGAGTGTTTTGAGCGGAATCCGAACTGTTCGTCTATGAGAATTTTGTTCGCGGTAACAAAATCCCAGAGGCGTTTTCTAAGGAGACGTTCGTAAATTTTTCCTATCGTCGAGAGGAGACTAATCGGACGGTAACTAGAAGTTTCGTTTCTCGGTTTGCCCGGCTTATGTATACCGATAACGTCCGCTTCTTTCCACACCGCGGGAAAGATGCAGTGCGTCATAGCGGCATTTAAAATTGTAGCCAACATTGCTATCAGTTGGACTGGCAAAAATTTTAGCGCGCGGTTGTGGATGCCGTCGGAGCCTGGTGCCTTCCTAGGTTGGAGGTTGTGGATCGCGTCTCTAACTTCGTCCGTGGTAATGGGGGGTAACGCGTCCGAGGGCGGCAGGGAAGCTCTGCGCTCGACCTCCCTGTCGACTAACTCGGTGTGTTCGGGGTCCGCGTGTTGAGTGCTGGTGGTGCACTGCTCTTGCAGTGCATCGGCCAGCAGCTCAGCCTTGTCATCGTCATCGAATGCCGGTGGTTGGCCTGAAGGGCGTAAGAGGGGAGGCATAGTAGCGGTAGTTTCGGATTTGAGAGTCCTAGCTAGTCGCCAGTATGCTTGGTGGGAGGGCGCGAGTTGTTCTAAATAACTATGCCAATTATCGTTACGCGCGTCGCTTAAGCGGGAGTGGACTTCGCGTTGTAGACGACGCATCTGAATCCGGTTTGAATGCGTGGGAAGACGATCGTAGGCCCGGATTGCCGCGTTCCTAACTCTTAAGAGATTCCTAAGATCGGGGGACAGTCTGATGCGGTGGAAGCTGTCCTCCACATCGACTTCTTTAGAAGATCTAATGATCGCGGAAGATATGTGATCGGTAATGATGTTTATGGATTCGACGGTGTCCTCGGGGGATAGATTCGAATCCGGGCCGTAAGGGAGGATTGGCGGAGCGGTGTCGGCTAGGCACGTGCCCAGCTTATTCCAATCCACCATGGTCCTCGTAACAGTGACTGGGTTGTGGGGGCGACCGAGCTGCATAACGACAGGTCGGTGGTCTGAGTCGAGCTCTGACATTGCTTCGATGGAACGCAAGCGCAGAGTTACGTTCCTAAGCAATGCCAGGTCTATAGTGCTCGGACGGAGCGCGATGTTATACGGATAACATGTTGGAGTTGGGGGACCGACTATTTCAAAGGTGAGGTCGTCTATAAACGCGTCGAGACGCCTACCGTTAACGTTAGTACGATGGCAGTTCCACCTAGTGTGGTGGCAATTTAAATCGCCTGCCAGGATGACGGAGTCTCCCATGCCGAACAGTGACTCGATGTCACTGCTCAGAAGGGGCTTGTCCGGGGGGAGATAAACGGATGCGATGACGATCGGCTGGTGTCCCGTCAGCGAGATACGGCACACTGACGCCTCGATATGTGAGAGCGAGGGAGTATCGAGAGGGACAACGTGCAGGGCCCGCCTATAGTAAATGGCAGTCCCGCCTTTGGAGGCGGTGAGTCTGTCATTCCTAACCATGACGTAATTCGCGACTTTCGGGTCGCGACGCGAGGGCTTCAGACAGGTTTCCTGCACTAATAGAATATCTACAAGATTATCGCGGAGGAATTCGAAAATTTGATCGCGTTGCCGCGCGAGTCCGTTAGCATTATAGAATGCTAACGTAAGGGAATACGGTTTTTCTCTACCTTTTTGCGCCATTGATTACCGGTAAAGATTTTATAACGTACGCGACACGGACTCGTAAACGTCCATGTGATCGAACGCGGCCGCGAGCCGCTGTTCGGGGGTTGTCGACCTACGGATAGCGTCAGCGAACGATCGCAGACGGTCGAAGTTCACCGCGGTGACGAAGTCGCGCACGAGCGCGAAGTCGTTGGCGGCAGAGGGTTGCGGGGGACGGAACGCGGGCGCGGGGCGAGGTGCGAGCAGGGGCTGAGGCGCGGGGCGTGTCGCGAGCGGGGGCGGGGGTGCGGTTTCCGTTCCCGCCTTCGTATACGGCAGCGGCTTTTTCCACGCCGAGACCGTGGGAACTGCAGCCGGCACGAAGGCGGGTTTCGGCACTGAAGGTGCCGAAGTCTTTGGGCCGACGGTTCGCGGAGCTGGGTGGGTTGGACGTTTCCGCGGAGCCCTGGGACATCCACGGTAGTTCGCGGGGTGCCCTTGCTTAAGGCATAGGACACAGCTGGGAGGTTCGGTCGCGGTTTCCCTATCTCTAACGCAATCTAACGTAGCGTGATCGCCGAGGCATTTCACGCAGCGGGGGCGCGCGTGGCAATTACGCGCTGAGTGGCCATAGAGTTGGCACCTGTAGCACTGCCCGGGAGTGCCACGCTTATGGGGGGCTTCGATCGAGATCCCGGATAGGCCGCAAATTGTCGTGAGACATGCGATCTTCTTTTTGGCCTCCGGGGTGGGTTCTAACGCCACGAGTATCATATTATAGGGCTGTTTGCCCCGCCCGCTGTGCATCCGGTGCACACTAACTATCGGGAGGGCCTGAGCGGTCAGATCCTCCTTAATGTAGTCGATGTCGAGTTCTTTAGGGACTCCGCGTATCACTACGCGGAGCTCGCGGTCCTCCTGAAGAGCATAGGTGTGGAAACCTATGTTCTCCTTTCGGAGGTATGCTGAGAGGGCCCTATGGTCGCCCGGCGTTGCGACCTTTATCTGAATCCCATGCGCGACGTTACGCGCATGGGTATAATTAATTTTATTTGCCTGAAGGGCCTGGGAAACGCGGTTCCACGCAGTTTTTTCCTGGAGAATCAGCGGGGGCGGGGCAGCTGCTTTAGGAGCGGGCGCGGGCTTGGGACGCGGCGGCGGGGTTACGCGGCGAGCGGAGTCCGACTCCGGTGTCACGACTACCTGCGGGCGGGAGGCGGTCGCGGATTTTGTCTGCTTCGTCGTGGAGCTCCGGGACTCCACGGCGCGAGTACGCTTTTTACCGCGCGTTACGGTTTGGAACCCATATGTGGTTGAATGAGGTTTTGTTATTTTTATATTCCCTAATCGTTCACAGCGCTATATGGCTCTTTCACTCATTTACCACATCCTTACACACTTACAATATAGTTACATAGTTTTTTTTTTCTATACTAGAAATTTCCTAGAAATCTTATATAATATGGCAAAACAACCGGGTCAGGTAGTGTTAATATAATAATTTGTAAGCGTTTGAGTGGAATAGCGTAGGAAAATACGGGCTATTGCACGTTCCGATTGCTGTAATTCGTAATTTGGATGGACGTTTATCTTAAAAATGTCTTTGGTCCGGTTCAAATTGGAGTATTTCCTCAAATATGCGCAATTTTTTTCTTTGATGACGTATAAACAAAAAAATACCTAAGAAAATACTTTTATCTGAATATTGAGGTAATATAGAGGATTTTATTAGCATTGCACCATTATTTTTGAATTAATTTCATAAAGTGACAGAGCGATCCCTTATATAAACAATGTCAAGTAAAACTACAGATTTTTTAGATTCGAGTAGAGTTTTAATTATTACTTACTACATTAAGTCGTTGAATTAGGTATTAAGAAAGAAAATGAAAAAGTTTATTTATTTATTTATTTTTATTGCATTTATGGGTGAATGAGCTCACAGCCCACCTGGTGTTAAGTGGTTACCGGTTTCCATAAACATCTACAACGTAAATGCCGCCACCCACCTATAGATATGAGTTAAAATGTCTCACTTTTAACAATACAACCGCTGCCCCGCCCTTCAAACCGAAATGCATTACTGCTTCACGGCAGAAATAGGCAGGATGGTGGTACCTACTCGTGCGGACTCACAAGAGTTCCTACCACCAGTAGGTAATTACGCAAATTATAATTTTGCGGGTTTCATTTTTATTACACGATGTTATTCCTTCACCGTGGAAGTTAATCGTGAACATTTGTTGAGTACATATTTCATTAGAAAAAATGGTACCTGGCGGAATTCGAACACCGGTGCATCGTTCAACACGAATGCACCGGACGTCTTATCTGCTAGGCTACGACGACATCTGACATGTGGCCAATCATGGATAGGTACTCATGAACATACTTTAAGTTAGGTACTGATGATGTTAAGAAAAATCTGCATTTTCGTGTTGAAGAGATTAATGTTAGCGCTGAGCAATGTTCTAAATCAGAGAAATTGAAAGGTTTTTCTTTACATTAAACATGAAAGCAGAGCGACAACTTATCTTCTAATGCCTTTTGATAGAAATACATTCGCATCCAATTTCGGTTCGCCCTAAGAACATTTCCTTTTAATTAACAATAACGTGCAACGATCGTGTACAAAGACGCGTCACGTGTCGCAAGTGTTGCCAGTGCACTATAATTATTTCCTACAGCGACTGTTCGTTACCGGGCGAACAATGACGCCGCTAGCAACACTGAACAACTCCCTTCCGGTTTTCAGTTATTGAATTAGGTATTAGAGAATTGTTTTAAGAGAAAAATGGTGACTTAATTAACGCGAACTTTAGCTGGTGAATTGTATTGAATGACTTTTGTTTTATTTTATTTCAAATCTGTTTTAAATTGGCTTAACACATTTTGTGTTAGTTTTAATTATACATATATTATCTATTTCGTACAAGACCTCTTATAGTATAAATCGTTTAGTAATTCAATGTTCTGTTCAGACTGTGTGATATTACCAATGTCAGTTATCACAATTATAAAAAAAACCACTTTAACAACATCCTAAAACAATAAGTACCTACTAATTTCCGTTCACACGATTTCATGAAGATAATATATGCCCCACATAATACTGATGGAGATATACACGAGAGTGTACCTAACAGTTTTGGAGGTTGTATCATTAAAAAGTTTTTGCAACCAATTTTATCGAGCTATCCTTACATTACTGCCACCTCGGATTACGAAGTCGTAGTACAACACTGACATCAAACGCTACGTAAAACAACAATGCAATCACACTTCGCAGAAACAAAAAAAGGATTTAATCCCTTAACATACATTGTCGTACACTGCAAAACAACGAATACACGAAAACAACAGTACAGTACAATACGGTACAGTGGAGTACAGTACACACACGTGAAATACAATGAAAACGTCACACAAAGGACGTTCTCTCAGCGTTGTATTAAAGCGGGCATTGTGCCTGGAATCGGACGAAAATGTTCTTCATTACTTTGAAAGCTTGTGTGCCCTGCGACAATGCTCGAGGGGGGAGCCTCCACAAAGAAACCGCCCCACCCTTTCCCGTAAAATTGAAGAAACGTTATTTAGGTCATGATTTTATTAGACATATTTTTTTTTCTTTTTCTTTTATTGTTTTTTAAGCTATTGCATAGATTTTATCGCGGACCTTGAGCGCGGCGACCGAATCATGAAATTCCGTAACGAAAAAAACCTTACACCCCTCACTTCCCCTACCATGTAGCTCGCGTTCAACACATTCGCACGTTGCGTTTGTGTAGTGTTTGTGAATAAGCGCGTGGCGTGACGTCACACTGCATGCGCATCATGAAAAGTCTGCCCATCTCTCTCTCGGCGGTCTAGCTTATGAGTGTGAAGGGGACAGTTAAGGTTTTGCTTTTATTAATGTTTAATATAGCGTGGTCTTGTTTTATTATTGTTTTAATATTAAATTATCATTATCTAATTGTAATTGCATAAGTTGATAAAAAGTGCTATGCAATAGCTTTACCGCGGCAGTTCCCGAGTGCCACACGTTTGTTTCTTTTAATGCTGTCTAAATATGTTTGTCTCTGTGTAATTTTACGATGATAATGATTTCAAATGTTTTGTTATATCGAGGGGGAAAAGGCAGTTTGGTATAAGCGACATTACGTGTAATAACGCGACATTTATCTACATATATATTAATACGTGAAGCAAAAACTTTGTATCCCTTTTTACGAAAATTGCGCGGACGGAGGAGTATGAAATTTCCCACACTTATAAAGAATATAGAGAAGGAGTGCACAATGCTAATATTTTTTTAAAATAATGCATAAAAGATACATTAAATCAATAAAGAAAACATTACACGGACTGCTACGTATTTGACACACACACACATATCTATATATACTCTTTGTTTATACTTTAGTTAATGCTTAGTCTGTGGTCAAATTGAAAATAGGATATTAATGTTTATCTTTAATATTATTTGTCTATAGTGTAGTCTTGGCGAAATCTGTGATTATAGAAGTATAATAAATAGTCTTTAAAAATGTAACCGCTATTATCGGACAATATAACTCCATTTTCCAGGGAATCCCTTAATCGCATTTCACACTCAAGATAGCAAATTGAATTGCTATTTTTAACTGATACCTACAACGCAGTCCATTTTTTGAATTTCGAATAAAATGCATAGAAAGAATATGTTCTATGTTTTATTACATAAAAGAGAATATATTGGAATTAATAACGTTTAAAACATTTGAAAAATATACATATTTCATTCGTAAATTTAAATCTATGCATCGCGATGAGTTTATTTTGTTTGTGTTAGTGAAGACTATTAGATTATTGACGGATACCAATTTTTCTAATGAAATACGTACTTAATAAATGAATAACTTCGTGTAATATAAATCAAACCAGCAAAAATTATGATTTATGTACCGTACTATTTTTGCCGCGAAGCAGTAATGCGTTTACGTTGTCAATATTAATTGTCTCAGTCAACCACTTAACATCAGGTGCCTAAGCCTTAAAAAATGCTTCACAGCTTTATCGCTTAGCTAGAGACCACAGAGCGCATACGGATTACGAAAATCGCATCTAAATGAGTGTTTTTATAACCGTCTTAGCGTAAAAATTTAGTATCACGGTAAATATTATTTTCTCAATACAAAAATCTGCTAGGAAAATTATTTTATGAAAAAATTAACATCGTAGCACAATAAGGAGACAAGTGTATTTTTGTTGGGGTAACCGAGCCGCCTGTTCATTCGAGATAACGCGCACGAAACTAGACCGCGTGCGTGCTCACAGGAGCTAGCGGAAAAATTATCTATATATTATATACGTGAAGCAAAAACTTTGTACCCCTTTTTACGAAAATTGCGGAAAATTGCGTGGACGGAGAAAAATGAAACTTCCCACACTTATAGAGAATATAGAGAAGGAGTGCAGAATACTAATTTTTTTTAACAAATTGTGTATCTATATATTAATACGTGAAGCAAAAACCTTGTACCCCTTTTTACGAAAATTGCGCGGACGGAGAATAAAGAAATTTCCCACACTTACCTATAGAGAATGAGTGCAGAATACTTTTTTTTTTTACGCCACCACGAAATCTGTGGTCTTTGACAATAGAACCATAATAATGTTCAAACTTATAATTTCAATTAATTATAGTCGAATTTAGGCTACTGCGGGACCACTAGTAAATAATACATTTGCTTCTCAAAACAACGATACAATTGTATTTGAACCATATAAACCTGTTTCTTGCTAAAATTTAATATCTTAAATCTTCTATATCGTTCCCTCACTGCTGAAAATCGCGACTATATGTCGTAGCCTCGCATGAAAACTATAATCTCAAAACTTACTAATTTTACAGGAGAGTGTTTTAAAGGTTTAAGTAACATGTGATATTTTTAATATTAATCATCTTTGCAACATGTATTTTTTTTTTTTTACCAGTTACATTATTTGTCTTTTAAAGTAATATAAAATTATATATTAATTTTGTTAATAGTGGTCAAAACATAGGTACTTAAACTAAAAAAAAAAAAAAACTAAACCTAAACTAGCTACGCTCTTTTGACAATATTTATGAGAAAAATACAGGTGATACCTAATGATTCCGCATATTAACTCCATTTCGAATTTGGAAATTGTACACTTTTAATGCGAAAAGACGATGTGAGGTTCTTCCACTGTGTTCGATCATGGGTGGCATGGACCGCATGGTCTTACTAGATCTTACTAGATCTGACCATCAGCTGGTGTTCTGCCCACGGGGCCCTTCCCTCTATGCGACTATATAAAATTTAATATAAGACAATTTATATTAACACGATCAAGTGTAGGTACTATTTTAAATTAATTATAAATTTTCATTTGTCTTCGAATTTACTGTATTAATAGGTTTTTTGGAACGAAGTTCCTTATGGGACGATGCGGAGGGGTACCCTAACCGGGAAAAAACGTCCGTAACGTAAGATTTTTATTAGTAATGCACACAGTGTACGACTTAAATTTGTAATAACGTACAAAAAATAACATATTTTTTTATCATTCATTGACCACGATCTCAGAGCGTTCGTTTGCGTAATACACTAACTCTTATGCAAACAACCGTGAATGAAGTGTACCACAATAAGTTCGCACGTTACCGAATGACCGTGGGTTGTTGCGAAACCTCCAGTTTTATTTTCTTTATACCTCGAATAGAACTTTAAATTAATATTTTTATAATATAATAAGGAACTTCTTTTCTATCCGGTATCCCACGACACCACACATCTTTTTTTTTACTTATCTATTCTAGTATAGTATAGTAGTATACTAGATTCACCGAACTAGTAGGTGAGCTCATGGGGCTCTAACCAGAGGATGTTTCTAAGACTAGCCCTAGCAAGAATAGTGCTTCGCAGAATAATTTTCCACTGGATCTGAAGCGCGACCCACTGAGAACCCAACTGTATATATTATATATCTGTAAAAAAAAACATATTTGATTTGCGCAATTCGTAAACGTAATTGAAACTACTCTTACGGTCTAATGTAGCGTAAATTTCTACATTTTAAACCAAAATTAATACGCTAAATATAATGTCGCGGACGAAAGCGGCCTACAAATTTTTGCGCTTGCTACGAAATTCGTCTAAATTTTACGACTGTAATTTGATAGGTTTTAATATTTTTCATGGTCTGTAAGGCACACGTTCTCTGCCTTCGTAAATTTTAAAAGCTTTATAGTTCAGATAATATCTTCTTTGAGTTTTATTTCATTTTGGAAGGCCGATAACCTTTGTAGTTCTCACAGTCAATACAATAAGAAGTTTGGGAGTAAATGTGTTGAAATGGCCTTTTAGTGTGACTGTCTCAATAACCTTTCGTAAGCCCGTTAAACTATTTGTGCAATACAGGAATAGTTTTAAAGAAGATTTTTATTTTACTCCATTTTCGTAATATCTTAAATGTTGGCAACACAAACGACGAATAGCTTCTAAAAACAAAAAGTAAACTCGAATTTTTAAATTAAGAAGAGCCCTAAGTCATTGTAATCGACGCTCAACTGTACCCCATCTAATAGATTCTCTATTCAAAGTGCGGGTATTTGTTGCCAGTACATTAAAAGAGCACTTTTTATGTTCGACCGTTGTTCTTTATCCGATTTTCCACGGTGTTACTATTGGGCATGCCTCCGCATTCTGCTTCTACGGCGTCCAATGGCATTTTCGAGACTTTAATTACTGCATCTAACGCAAAAAACGAGACAGTTTTTGAAACAAAAAATGTTCTACAGAACCACAAAAAAAAAAGAAACGTACATAGTTGGGAGCGAGGAAAATTGCTGTAAATTGGTATACAGGCAGAGTCGAGAGCATGTGTTGCTTTTGTTGTATGTAATGGATGAATGTTAGGTAATGGAAACTGTAGCGTAGCCAATGAGCTTGTAATTGACCGATAGTGACTTTGTAATGTTGCCATTAAAAAAGATCGTGGCATTTGTGAATATTCCATGTTATATAAATTTATATATATTATATAAACACTGTGAGAATTGTAATAATAGTGTTTTTGTTTAAGTTGCAAATACATATAGAAGTTGTTTTTTTTTCTTTAGTTTATTATGGTACATTTCAAGTAGTTAGCTTAGTAAAGATGGCAGTCTAGTGAGGATGGCTTCAAAATACGTTTTCTACGACACGTGAAACCCAAAGAAAATAATACTAAATAAATTCAGATCAGATAAAAAGCGACAAACGATTTCGACTTTTTGCATTTCCCCTTGTATTCAGTCTGCAATTATGATGCATTCCAAAGAAGTTTGAGGTTTCAGATAAAATCCATAACAATTCTTGTTTTTTTTTTTTTATTATCTTCAACAGTTTTATCTAGTCTGTAATTTGATTGCATGGTGAATTCTGATATAAATTAATTATTATTAGCATCTCACCAGACGCGACCCATCTAAGATTCAACCCGGGTCCTAATATTTGCGGTACACGCACGGTGCGTTCGACCGTCGAAGCCATCACGTCTACAACGAAAGGGCCCTGCGTTAATTAATATTAAACTGCGCACGCCCCCGACAGTTGGCCGGTGGAAATTATCGAGGGAAGTCTGTGCATCAGACTTTGATGAAAACAAACAAAGAACGACACACGGATACGTGGGATTGCCAACAAAATGTACGTTCACATGATATTTTTTTTCATTGACTTGAAATTGTGCATAATAATTTTTATAAGTGATGGTAAGATTTGATGCCAGCTCGCACGGGTGAATCCTATCATTCTGCTTATTTCTGCCTCAAACTAGTTATGCGTTTCGATTTAAGGCTAGAACAGACTTTATATTTAGACTTCGTACTCATGTCGCAATTTGGTCGCAATTTTTCGATGTCTAAGTATTCCTATCACTATTTAAAACCAAATGAACCGTAAGGTGCTTTACCCCTCAACGTAATACAAACTGTATGAAAATGAAATAAAGTTGACGAGTTATACATTGCGCTTGATATTTCAGTTTTATATTATAAAATGCATGTGACTAGAATGGAAGTGCAAAGTAGAGGGGGAAGAGGTCGACCGACGAAGACATGGATGGAGTCAGTTAAAATGTAGACATTCCCAGACTCTCAATCTCAACATGCCAACGGAATGATTATCTGTGTGCTTAGTGCGAGTTTTTTAACGTTCTCGATAGCGTAAAAGTTAACACAAATTTGTATGTAGGCACAGCGCCCCTAGCGGCAAACGTAGGCAAACGTTTCAAGTGTATACAAATTTGAGTTAACTTTTACACTATCGAGAATGCTATAAAACTAGCACCGGTAACCGTCCTCATCGAACCCGTCCCTTGCGACGAAGGGCTGGACGAATAAATTAACCCATAGACAACAGCCCACTGAGTTTCTCACCGGATCTCCTCAGTGGGTCGCGTTTCCGATCCGGTGGTAGATTCTGCGAAACACTGCTCTTGCTAGGGCCAGTGTTAGCAACACTCCCGGTTAGAGCCCCGTGAGCTCACCTACACGTCAAGGAGAAGATGAAATAGCCTCTCAAGGCTATCAGCATAGGTAGGAAAAAAAAATTTGCTCACCAATCTTCCCGACCGTGTGTCCGCACTAGCGCCACTAAAAAGTCTCTGCGGATCGCATTGTGAGCGCACCTTTGTTGCGCTCATCGACAATTCGATTGATTTCGTAAACAAAACGCGTTTTGTGCAACGATTTATTATTGGCGTTTCGTGTACAATGCGTAGGTAGGTATTATATTCAGTTGGCAGGTTCGGGACAGATGTTTGTTTTACTATATAAAAATAGTACGACTCACTCCACTCTAGGAGTAAATTATAGAGTCCTGTATTTCGTTTAATTATTTTGAGTTATGAAGAAAACAAAATGTAATTTTTTTGCGGTGTAAACTAGGATTCATGCTTGTATGTTAACAACCCGACAGCTATTTTCTACTTACCCGATCCCCTAGGTACCATAACTAGAAATTGATTGGCGTAACTATGAAACTGACTAGCTTCACATCAAAAGGTTTAAATATTTCAGACCCATATTTTTTTCTTGGACCTAAATTATATTATTTTAATCACCTAGGTTTATAATGTCTTCAAGAACTGAAGTATATTTTACAGCCTAAACTATGGCATTCACACACTTTCCGAGGAGTTTCCATGATCCTACCCTTAGTAACTGCAGATTATATTAAGCCCAACCAGGGATTTTGGGGTATCCACGCCTACCTAAATCGGCTCTTCCCTATTATGAGTAGTACTGGTACTGGAATCAGACTTGTCTGCCTAAAGACGCTTATACACATACGTCACAACTCATAATTAATGATTTAAAAAAGTGTCTTTTATAATTTATTTTTATTGCTTAGTTGGGTTGGCAAGCTCACAGACCAATTGGTGTTAAGTTTTTACCAGAACTCATAAACATTAAGTTAAATGTTTAGGAGAACCTATAAACATTAACAACATAAATGCCAACATCAACTTTGAGACATGAGTTCTAAGTGGCAATTTTACAGTAAAACGGCTCCTCTGCCCTTCAAACCGAAACGCATTACTGCTTCACGGCAGAAATAGGCATGGTGGTAGTACCTACCCGTGTGGACTTACAAGACGTCCTACCACCAGTTATATTAATAATCCCAATGTGTTATATTATGTTCAAGAAGGATTGCATTAGAATTTTAAGCGCATATAGCAACTTAATTTAATGGTAGGCAGCGGCTTGACTCCGCTCCTGGCATTGCTGACGTCCATGGGCGACGGCAACCACTCACCATCAGGTGGGTCGTATGCTCGTCTGCCTACAAGGGCAACAAACATTTTTTTTACATATTAACATTGTATTTCAGTAACACAAAAAATTGAATGAAAGTATAATGTTGACAATGAAAATGTTTTTAGGGGGAGTTTCAGGCAAACGCGTCCCAGAAGACAGTGCATGAATAAAACATGAACAGTTTGCACAGGACAAAAGCGTTGCTAGAGCTTCGGAAGCGCGCGCATAGGGACAACAGAAAAATATGTTAACTGAACATCGAAAGAAAACTCTGTGTTTATTTAAGACAAATCAGTGCCAAATAACAAAATTAATTAAAACGGGTTAGATAAAACAGAGATGTTATGTTTTGCACCATATTACGATTAGCTTTTTACTGGTGGTAGGACATCTTGTGAGTCCGCGCGGGTGATACCACCACCCTGCCTGTTTCTGCCGTGAAGCAGTAGTGCGTTTCGGTTTGAAGGGTGGGGCAGCCGTTGTAACTATACTTGAGACCTTAGAACTTATATCTCAAGGTGGGTGGCGCATTTACGTTGTGGATGTCTATGGGTTCCAGTAACCACTTAACACCAGGTGGGCTGTGAGCTCGTCCACCCAACTAAGCAATAAAAAAAAGCTTTCATCACTTACATAACCTTAAAGCATCTAGATAATTTGGAAAAACGAAGTAATGTAAATATTGTTTTCAAAGTTAAAATCCACAAAAGCAAAAGTGTCCACTTAGTTCTAAAGTGCTGGTATTATTTTTCATTTAACACGAATTTCTTGATATCTTCGTTTAGCTGCTTTTCTTTGCTTCCGAGTTTCAAATATAACTGATACCTACTACATATTATAATAATATATTTTTCACTGTGTTCACGTATTGGGTCGTTTTCAATTTTGCAGCCAAAAAAGTAACGATTTCATGAATTTAAACTTTCTCTAATTTTCCATATTTTTTTTGTATTTAGGCATGTTCAGAATAATTTATATTTTTCATCTTACGCATTTGATAACGCCAACACGGATGACAATTTAAATAGGAACCTTCTTTAATAAGCTTAGAAATCGTACTTCTTTTGTTTTTAATAATGTTCTAATATCAAGTTAGTTTTCCTTTATTATAATTATATACTGATTAAATAAAATTGCCGAATTTCAACACGCATTACTGGAAAAATAGCAAATGAGTTAGAATTTGAATTTCGAACCAGTGATACGAATGAGATTTGGGGTAGTTTTTAATGTATAACTCATAATTTACCTGACAGTTCTTACGAATATATAGTTATAGGACCACATGCCTGTTGTCACAGCAACAAATTTACTGTACTTATGATTACGGTAACATTAGGGTTATGAGAATTAAATCAAATAGCTCGCTTTTGGCCCCAAATTTGAAAACGACCCTATTACTGGTCTTAGTGGTATAAAAACTCTTAATGTGCAACTAAATTATTAAACTTTAAACAAGTACCGCTAAAGAAATTTGTTTACTTGTGATAAAAAAATTAATAACATTTTATATAAGTTTTGAAACTGCTACACCTATTGCTAACACTTTTTTAGTTAGTTTAACATTAATAAAACAACAGAATCTGTATGTAAATACTATCTACATGTCTAGAAAAATGCTAACGAACATAGAAACAAAAAAAAGTCGCTGTAACAAAATTAAAAACATTTTCAGTAGCTACAGACACAGGCGCTTCGTACAGTACCAAAAAAAAAGTCGTGTTTCACTGCGCCGTCACCGCCAGAATTGCGATTGGGTTTTTTTTAAAACTCACTCTTAATATGAACCCCCTTTGGGTGCATTTTCGAATAAAGGTTTTTGCTTACATTCGGTCCTTTAATTATTTCGGTGGCGGCCACCCGTCGCGTCACAGTACTTTGATTGCTCATTATTTTGCACGAGATTTGTATTCTTCAGAACTGTTATCGATCTCGTCTCGAGCTGTGTGACGTGGGTCATTTTTTGTCGTTGGTTTTTTTTTAGTAAATAGTGAGTCTCGGTCGCGCTACGTTGTAGCTTTACTGAAGCATATCTTACTGGTGGCAGGACCTCTTGTGAGTCCGCACGGGAAGGTACTACCACCCCGCCTATTTTCGCCGTGAAGCAGTAATGAGTTTCGGTTTGAAGGGTGGGGTAGCCGTTGTAACTATACTGAGACCTCAGAATTCATGTCTTAAAGTGTGTGGCGGCATTTACCTACGTTGTAGATAGATGTCTATAGGCTCCGGTAACCGGTCAACACCAGGTGGGCTTGTCCACCATCTATGCAATAAAAATAAAAATAAATGGGGTACGTTGTACATAAACTCGTCGTAGGTATGCTTATAACACAGAAGAAAATCTCAGCATTGGTCGTCTCAATGTTAACTACATAATGTGCGTACCTTAAATTTTAGCCTACCAATTCATTCTCACAGAAATTAACAAAAACAATTCTATATACATCACCGATAATACGAATGAAACAAATGACAAAATACCCCGTCAACATCTGAATAAGACAAAGTTAGCTTGAAATTAATAAATAATAATAATAATAATTAACTACATTAATATTCCAATTGGCGTTATTGAATACATGTTTTCACGTATCGATAGTTAATTACACTTAAACAAACACGCGCTGTATATTTTTCACAATAGGTGACGTCACTCACACTGAACAATCCAATGTACAATGTTTAACATTCGTCATACAAACCGAGTTTATTCTTTACATTGCTATAAGACTTGGATACATGAGATTTAATAATTCACTGTAAACACAAATGTGCGTAGACAGAAAAACATATATTTCTTTAATTTGTTTAATTAAGTAATACGATACTGTGGTTTCTTCATATTGTACTGACAAGTAGTTTCAGTAATAAGCCTTTTTGAAGTAAAAACTTCTCTAACAATATTGTGATTTGAAGTCGATGAAACGAAAAAGCGACAGTAAAAAGAGACAGACACATAAATTCGTAAGATTTCACGTCATAGAAAATGAGAAAGGCAGCATTGTATAGTATTTCTTATATTCGTGGTTCTCTTTGTGCTCTGATTCTTACCTTATATTTGTACTTAATAAATTCTGAATGGATCTATATAATATATACGAATAAAATTTAAAATAATTATAAAACTTTGTATCACTATGATCATTACTAAAACCTACAATTATCTTCTACCACGAGTGAATTGCACAAATGTTTTTTAATAATTTATTTGAAAAAACATTTTTTTTTGTTTGTTTTATATTTGAACTGTCGGCTGAGGCATTTCGATACAAGGTCCGACGTAATTATCTCTAATTACAGTTTACGAAAATCAGCATTGTACCAGCACGCTAGGGTTGCTTTGCTTTGAAATGCCTCATTGGTAAAACTCAGATTGTATGTGACACAAAAGGACACAATAGGGACGTGGCTAATTCGATGATAATTCTAAAAGTCTGCAAGTACAAGCAAATAGCGTCTTGTTACAATACCGTAGAGGAAATCTTAGCTAGTTCAAAATTTATGTTGCGATCGTCCATGAATAAAGTGATAGAAAATTCAGAGTTTCTTTATAGGTACATTACCTGAGAAGCCAAAAAACGTGTTTAAATAAAACCAATGAAGCCTTCATGAATATTAAATGTTTTTACATAAACATAGTTTGCTAGATGCTAACTTTCCTATGTGTACAAGTAGAATTATTAGGCGCGACAAAACTAAATGTAAACTAAAATCTGTGCTGTCACTATATCTTAATGTAAGTGCGGGTATAGTAGATTTGTCTATATACGTCTACAATTCTCTAAAATATTCAAGACTTCGAAAAGTTGATAAAAATTAAGATCAATTTTAAATATAACAACATTTAAACAGTTACAATAAATTTGTACAAGTGCTTACTATAATCACTGATTAAATATTGAAGCCTATGAATCTGAAAAGAAAACTTACCTAATCTCTTTGATATTTCTGAATTGTGCATCTTGGGATTGTCCTGAGCTATTTTCCGCCTCTGCAACCGAGACCAAACCATGAAGGCGTTCATTGGTCGTTTTATGTGTTCCTCCTGGGATTTCTTCTGCTGCGGCTGCCCGTTCATGGATAGCGAGCCCATGGTGCCTATGGCGCCCATCGCTGACATGTGGCTCATGGGAAAGTGTCCCATCGAGCTCCCGAAGCCGGCCCGGTCGCACATCGCGCCAGCGGCACTGTGGAATACAACTATAATTAAATAAATTTGCTTTTAGGTAAGTATTGGAGTATCCTGACCTAAGAAACCCAAGCCTCCAGTCCGTTATGGTTATAGTCGGGCATACGAAGAAGATATAATGTATATAACGATACATGACATTTTCAGATTATGAAAATGTTATTTTTGTCATGCATTTGTCATGTCGAGTGAATGTCAAGTAATTCTTTTGTTGACACCGGTCGCCCGCGGTGGTCATTATCAAACCTATTGGCCTAATTTACTAGTTTATTACTGCAACCCCCAAAATGTCTGCATGGTTAAAATTGTAAAAATTAAACAGTACAGTTTTATGCTTAGATAGGTGGACGAGCTGACAGTCCACCTGGTGTTAAGTGGTTACTGGAGCACGTAGACATCCACAACGTAAATGCGCCATCCACCTTGAGATATAAGTTCTAAGGTCTCAAGTATAGTTACAACGGCTGCCCCATCCTTCAAGCCGAAACGCATTACTGCTTCATAGCAGAAATAGGCAGGGTGGTGGTACCCACCCGCGCGGATTCACAAGAGGTCCTACCACCAGTAATTACGCAAATTATAATTTTGTGAGTTTGATCTTTATTACACGATGTTATTCCTTCACCGTGGAAGTCAATCGTGAACGTTTGAACTCCGCTTACAGATCATGGGAATAGTAAAAAATTAACAGTAGGTATAGTCTACATATTACAACGTTTCCTGAAGTTCAACGCCCACTGAATACTTCTGTGCTGACAAGTTCACGAATCAACGAGCACATGTGACAACCCGACCTCCCGATGCTCCGACATATATTTAGATATATCGTTGTATTGTATATGGGCGGGTGAATTGGATCGCACTGATTCTTTTCTGCAGAAATAGGCAGGATGATGACCACAAGAGAATGTTATGTATGGCTATGTTTATTCCACTGAAGATCGATAGGTGAATGAACGGTGTTAGCCGCTGTAATTCTCTTCGCCTCTATCTTCTTCTATATTGAACTTGAGTCTTGATCAGACCTCACTACTCTATCGGAATCATGAGGGAACTGATTAAAACTAAAGCGTTATGAATCCGTTTAATAATAGTGCTTATAATTTGTTTTAGTATTCGGAAATCCATCATGGGAATACGTTTCAAAACATACGTAGCTGTTTTTCTCGTAAAGTTAGAGGCTATACTTATAAGAATAGGTATAAACGCTTTATCATTAAGCTCTACACGCTTCAATGATGATAGAACTGCTACCACAAAAGTACAGTCGGCGTTAACCCACTGAGTTTCTCGCCGGATCTTCTCAGTGAGTCGCGATTCCGATCTGGTGGTAGATTCTGCGAAGCACTGCGCTTGCTAGGGCTAGGGTTGGCAAATTCTCTCAAGTTGAGCCCGTGAGCTCGTTGCTAACCGTCTGGGCATAGCTGGAATAGCCTCTTATGCTACCAACGAATAGGTAAGGAAAAAAAGTCAGTGAAAAAATAAGAAAACAATTTAAGCATTCAAATATTTAATACTTTTTAAATTGGTTATTAAATTGAAAGCGCTCACGTATCGAGTGCCAAGGTGTCTTCTTCGGTCACCTACGCCTGAGCCCCCCAATATCTAATCCCTACGTAACAACGAACCGAACACGTGTACAATGTGACTTTTAATATGCGCCCGACAATTATAGCGTTCGTCAAAGTGGAAAATATTAATATTGTGAAGCGCTAGGGGAGATTGATAAATTGGCGGATTATGACGCAGAGAGATGTATTCTGAAGAGGCGCTTTTACAAAACGCTTTTTTTTTTCACTCGTGAAATGATAAGAGTGAACGTCAAGTGATTGTGTTTTGTATTTTACGCGATTGTAAATTTATTTTTAATTGTTGATAAATAATTATAGGGTATTCGTTAAATAACAAAATTTGATTAGATTAATTAATCGCGGATTAGCTAATGAACAATTTTGTTTTAATTATGTGAGAAATATATGCACGGTTGTGGTTAAGAACTGTATAGATTGTGGCATTACTTTGACAAAACCGCCTGAGAGATAAAATTGCTCTATGAAAGTTACAGCTACACTTTCATTCACAAGGTATGTTTATTTTGTGATAAAGTAGTACATATATTTGTGCAGACATAATCGTTGATTTAAAGGTAAGTTAAAGAATCTAGAGATAATAATATTGAATAAAAAAATACCAAAAAGGTTTCCCGTACCGGGAATCGAACCCGAGCCTCCTGGGTGAAAGCCAGGTATCCTAGCCACTAGACCATACGGGATATGGTTTAGCAATTGAAATTTTAAATTAAGTTCGTACGTTATCAATTTATCTTGAAATTTAATGTTTTATTCTATCTAATCTCTATAATTTTTTTGATAATGGACTCTTGATGACTAGTTGAGTAATTAAGACGTGACAGCGTAACAAAAAGACAAACTCGCTTTCGTATTTATAAAACTAAAGTGTAAAGTATAAAATACTAAACTCACTTTCGTATTTATAATAAATGAGTTGTACAACCAGAGATCATCTATGATCTGTGAGTACAACGCGCCCTTTAAGCCCGAACTCTATTGTTTTGAGGCAAAAAGCACACAGACGACCCCGCCACCGGCAAATGAACCAGTGTGCTTAATGCGAGTTTTTTAACGCTCTCGATAGCGAAAAAGTTAACTCAAATTTGTAATTGGAACGATTTCCTACGTTTGCCGCTAGGGGCGCTGTTCCATCATCATAGTCGGTTGCTCTTGGCAGAGCAGTCGTGGTCATGTGAAATCCTTGTTTATTAAAGCCTTGACAGATGTTCTCCATAGTTCGCCAACTGAAGCTTGGCGCACGCAATCGTTAAGTGGGGTTTTGGTAAAGTCTTTCACTTGATCAATCCAGCACATGGGGTTTCGTCCATGAGATCTTTTACCATTGACCCTGCATACAAATTTGAGTTAACTTTCACGCCATCGAGAACGTTAAAAGACTCGCACTAAGCACACAGGTGTTAACTACACTATCTTAATCACTCAGTGTTAATTAATTTAAAACTAAACACACATTCGTTAACAATTAAAAGCTAACACTATTACATAATGTAATGTAATATATTGATGCAAAGGTAACGTACACATACGTAGGGAAAAGCTATCTTGAATTTTTTTAACCTTTTATCTATACTCTATACTAATATTATAAAGAGGAAAGATTTGTTTGTTTGTTTGTTTCGAATAGGCTCCGAAACTACTGGACCGATTTGAAAAATTATTTTTCCATTAGAAGCCGACATTGTCCCTGATGAACATAGGCTACTTTTTTTCATTTTTTTTTTTTTTTTTTTTTTGGTTTCATGTGTGTTTTAATGTTTCCGAAGCAAAGCGAGGGCGGGTCGCTAGTAACTAATAAACGTAAATTTAATGTTATATTGATCCTGCGCGGACAGGTAGCACGACTCTGCACATTTCAAAGCAAACCTGCGGTAAGTTTTGTAGGGCGGACATCTGTTAAGCTATATGCAGTTGAGACAGACGTAATATCTAAAGGTGGATGGTGGAATCCACGTTATAAAACATATAGACTCGAGTAGCCACTTAGTCTTAACGACACCAGATGTACAAGTATTAAAACTACTGATCATATTTTGACATAACTTCACAATGTTATAGCTCTAACGCCAAAATAGCGTATAGGTTATAACGTTACGTACGATGAAGTACAGAAAGATGAACGAAGGATAGATGGCGCGAGTGCATTCCCAAAAAATTAGTGTTTCTCGTGCAGTTAAGTGATAGACAGAGCGAATTGTGATTGGGCCAATACCACCAATACCTGTACCAATCTTTTGAAGATATTTGATCGCTTCCACGGTTTATTGGTTAACTACAGTCAATATTTACGAGTATACTGTGTGATTCGAGTTAGCCAGAAATTAGATGCCTGATGTCCACGGCCGATGCGATTATGCCGCGATTCAAATTCGCATGCAGTAATTAATTTTACTAACGTAATAAGTAATTTTTGTGTTCACGAAAACACATCTGCAGTATAGAAATAATATTATTTCATATTAGGTGATATCAGCTAATACAAAAGAGATTATGATTTGGGTAATTAAAGTGTTTATTGAAAAAAAAGGAAAGAGATCTTTTATCGTGACAGTAAAGTTATATGGACTTCAAAAAGGGCGATTATTCCTCAAACGGATTTATTTAATTTACGACTATAAATACGTAAAAATAGGTGTTATTTTCATACAAAAATAAGTTAGGTATACATTGCGAAAGAAAACAAAATTACATTGGCTTCATTATTTCAATTATAACTTTACCAGCGGAAACTTCGCGTCTCAAATAAAAGAAATAATCATTTGTTAATCAAAAAACGGATATTTCATATTTAACTAACAATGACGAGCGTTAGCCAAGTTAAACAACAAGTTACGTGTCAAGTTATTACTAACATCAATCCAGTTTTGTTTAATTAGAGGGAAGTGCCCCGTATGTAGATTCTATCTAATAATATACAGTTGTCCGTAACATGAATTTATTATAGTATTTTCTTCCATATTTGCGACATAATTAAAGCTACTTTTACGGCTTTATATATTTATGTGTGCATATATTAAACATGGTAGCTAACGAAATGTTTAAATGTAGACTAATAACACCTTATTCGTTGTGACCATAAAATCTGACAATGTAGGACGCAGATATGAATATGTGTTTTTATGATAGGACTGAAAAATTAAAAATTGGTTTTCGGATGCGAACAGACTAGAATATCGGAAATACTAGGAATGTGTATGTACTTTTTAATTGGCCGACACGTAATAAGCGAATTAACGATGTTCATAATTAACAATATGTGTGAATACCGCCATTTATTGAAGACATGGGGTCAAAATTTTGTATAACCCATTTTTTTTTTTTATTCCTACCTAAGCTAATGGTCTGGAGAGACCATTTCAGCATAACCTTAACAAATAGATGAGCTCACGGGGTTCAAACCTGACGTCGTTGCTAACACTAACTCTAGCAAGAGCAGTGGTTCGCAAAATCTACCACCGGATCGGAAACGCGATTCACTGAGAAGATCCAGCGAGAAACTCAGTGGGCTGTGTCTGTGGGTTAATTTACTCACCGAACCCTTCGTGGCAAGCGATGGGTTCGACAAGAACGATAGCCGGATAACCCATGATAACCTTATAAAATAGCTACCAAATTTTTGGTATACAATTTATTAATAAGATAACATAGGCATCCTAGTTCGTCGCAAATAACAATAAAACAGTCCTTTTCGAATCGTGTTCTTTAGTCAACAGCAACTTGGATGTGCATTTGTATCCCTGGCATTAACTGACGTACACTCAGCACTCACCATCAGTATTGAGCAGTACGATCGTCTACCTTCAAAGTAGACAAAGCATTTTCGAGAGCAATACAGAAACCGGTGGCAACGCAAAGGCACTAAGTGACAAACTCTGATTGTTTGTGGCACAAGAAAAAGGGCCGCGTAACCAACGGATTCTTTGTAACTATTTGACGGTAGCTCGTGAATTCATGTCCAAATATTGGCCCACATTCCACATTACTGTTCAAATGTTTGGAATTTAACCTTTCCCGTGGTCGTTTTGGATTTAGGTGTTAGTTGAAATCGCTACGTTATGACGCCAATTGTATTTTACCTCGAGCTATTAATTGGCATTTTTTCATTGGACAAACCATTTAAAATTATGTTTGGACGATAAAAATACTATGTATCCGGGTAAAATCCGGTTAAAGGGTATGTATCCCGTCGTTTGGCAGTATACTCTATTTCACGATCTTATTTATAATAAGATATAGATAATAAATAAGAAACTGGGGAAAAATCACGCACGGTCATCCGACCCCAAATTAGGACTTCCTATATTATGGTTACCAGAGACTGACTTACATACTTATATACGCTAAAATATATACATATGTGTATAGATAATGAACACCCAAACAAAGAGCAAACAAACCTGTTCATCAAACGAATGTTTGTCACGAAACTAGAAATATTGAAAACCTCGGAAACACAAAAATGGTAAACGTAAGATTAAATCGAAAAGGTTCAAATCATATTTTTCAAAGAAATTATAAAAGCGCTTATTTTCCTTCTTTATGATTTCTTGAAGCTGAAACTGCGTTGATCCCAAGTCACGGATCGTTGACCAAGCATTCCTCGAGTCGCACTTACATTACACACTGCAAACTACTTAGAGGCCGTGAAGCGACCATCACAATCTGCGGCGCACTTTGTCTAAGCAATTAGCAGGTACACGAACGCGTTATTCAACTACAAAAATCACTCTGAGATCGTATTTCTTGAGACGTTTTCAGGTTCCGTCACTAATGTCAGCACAAGATTTCAAATTAACGTCGTACCGTGGGCAGACAGCCAACGAGGTGGACCGATGACCTGGTCAAAGTAGTTGGTAGAGACTGGATGAGAAAGGCAAGAGACCGAAGAGAATGGGGTGCATTCAAAGAGAGCTAGGTACACTCAGCATTGGGTGGACACGGGTTGAAGAAGAAGAAGAAGTTAAGGATATTTGATTTGTTTAATTAAATTTTAGCCTAGACTGGCAAGGGATTCAGCTAAAACTCTGCATACCTCATTAAAGAATTTCAACAAGGGATAGAATTAGGATATACATCAGCGAGACTATCGTAATAAAATGAGAATAGATCACTTCATCCGGATCTTCTCAGAGATTTCGATCCGGTGTTAGATTCAGCGTAGCACTGCTCTTGCTGGGGCTAGTTTTAGCAAATTCTCTCAGGTTGAGTCCTGGAGCTCATCTACCCGTCAGTGAGGAGCTGGAATAGCCCCTTAGGCTACTAGCCAATAAGTAGGGAAAAAAATCACTTCAACCGTAAGATAACGATGTCGTAGATGGAAACCAGTTTCGCATGTCCTTATCATTTGATTAAAAGCAAGGCAGATTTTGTCATTAAAATGCGAAAAACATTCAATTTCACTTACACTCCAATAAGACAGTCCACACAGACAGTCTACAATATTCCAATACGACAAATTGGGTTTTTCTCCAACAAGATTTTCAAGGCATCGATCCCCATTGTCTCAGCAACGTAACAGTGAAATCGTCGGCTGTAAGCGAGTGCTAATGGACAACGCAAGCTGCATGATCGATTGTTTGTACTGCGGCCAGAACAGAGAAACTTTGAAACGGCGACTACAAAGTGCTCGCGCTGTACAAATTTACATGACCACTGTCGCAAACTTGTCTCAGAATCTTCGTTTTAAACAAAGACAGGATTTGTTTTTGAAGTTGTGCGAATATCTTCGCTTGAGTTACTGCTACGATTGCTTCTATGAGATAAGGAACATCTGTGTCGGCTGAAGCAGTTCTACCCTGAAGCTAATTAACCTAGAAATAGCAGTACCCTACAAGAGGCTTATTCTAAACTAGCTGAGTCTCGCGATGCTACTCGCGGTTACTGTCGTACCGCGGGTGTCGCCACGGGGCGGAGCTAGTCTAAAAAAGTAGCCTAAGATACTCCTTATATCATCAGCTACCTATCAGTGAAAGTCTCGTCAAAATCGGTTCAGCCGTTCCAGAGATTAGCCGGAACAAACAAACAGACAGACAGACAGACAAAAATTGTAAAAAATGTTATTTTGGTGTATGTACCGTATATATATTCATATGCATGTAGTAAAAAGAGGCTATTTCAATATTACAAACAGACACTCCAATTTTATTTATATGTATGTATAAGTGAGTAACTTCAGCCTTTGCTGTGAATCGCATCTAATCTCTGCGTGACAGAAGTCTTAAATTCATTTCTATGCTTGTTACTAAAACTACTAATCCCAGCAAATATTAGTACCACGCCTATCCCTGTCACTATCATCTGCTAGTGAATGCTAGCTCATATCTGCTTTGTGAAACCATATTTCCACATTACCTCCTCGATGTTAGCCTAGCTGGATGACATAATCTTCTTCAAATGAGGTTACAAGAGTCTTTAGAGGTAACCAGCAAAATCTTAGTTCTGTCTAAACGCAAAATCCATTACAGATATTTGAAATTAACTATTGGATATTAATTACTCGAATCATTTCGAATTTTCAGAAGTCGTGTCCCTGTAGAGCCTGTTGCAATTTAAAGATTTATAGTTTCTATACTTTTTTTTTCCTACCTAAGCTGATAGCCTTGAGAGGCTATGTCAGCGTAACAGGGCGAGTAAGTGAACTCACGGGGTTCAAACCGGGAGTGTTGCTAGCACTAGCCCTAGTAAGAGTAGGCCTTCGCAGAATCTACCACCGGATCGGAAACGCGACCTACTGAGAAGATCCGGCGAGAATATCAGTGGGCTGTGTCTATGGGTTAATTTACTATTTTTGTTTGTGTTCAATACGTAGGTGCCTATACGGGTTGTTTATCTCGTTGGGTTGAAATTTTATGCAGTTGTTACTGACAATTTGAGGAAAGTTTCTGGTATGGTACCATTAAAATACATAACGATGTTGGCCCGAATACTCACCGAACTGTTACATGATTTAACTTACATGCTGGAGACTCTTTCAACTTTTATTTTAAAATAAGTATTTTTCGGCACCCGCCAGCTCTATATCTACGACTACATTTATTTCTAGATAGCTAAGATCTACTGACGCAACCACAAAAAATATCCTTTAAAAGTTGAGGTTCAAGAAATATTTAGACACGAGTTCTAACTATCTACAGTACAACGGTTGCCCCACCCTTCAAACCAGAACGCATTATTGTTTCACGGCAGAAACAGGCAGAGCGGTGTATCCCACCCGTGCAGGCTCACAAGAAGCCCTTCAACCCGCGACTTCTAAGTGCTAAAATTTATTAATAGGACTTTTTAAGGCTAGCTTTAAATCTCCATGTGCAGACCATTAAAAGTCCCATTAATATTGTTATTCAGCTTGGTTTAAACTACAGCATGATCGTGATTCTCGTAAAGTTCAATTAGGCTGGGCATTTACGGAGACTAGCAACCGCTCACCATCTGGTAGTAAGCTAGTCCACTCCATGTTACAGAAAGTAGGAACTTAGGTATACACCGAATATCGAATGGCCCGTCAGCAGGACAGTGTATAATAATAATAATAATTATTATTATTGGTGGCCCTTCCACAGGAAGCCATCAGGCCAATTAAACAACACTCATTAGTGCACCGAAATCATTGATTTTACAACAACCGCTGTAAATATCTTTTTTATATTTTACAATACCAAAATATCGGGTGTAGTCTTTGTTGGGAGCCGACGTATGGAAGTGCTTAGAATTTATTATTAAATCGTTTCATATTTACTTAATTACTCCGACCGTCTTGAGCAGAGGCGCTTATGATAATATTTTGGTTGATTCATCATAGCACATGAATATGTTCCGGCCTATTCGAGTTAAAATATCTCCGTATCTTCGACCTAGTAATAGTAAGTACCTCAACTATTCCATCTAATCCCTAACCCCGTCATTCTTATATAGGTATAGCACTGAACAGCCAATGGACAGAAGTTCGGAGTTGTCGTGGCCTAAATAATAAGATGCCCGATGCACTCGGATCGAGCGATGCTACTGTGTCAATGTTCGAATCCCACAAGCAGGCACCAATTTTTCTAAAGCAATACGTACTTAACAAATTCTCACGAATGAATTGCACAATGAAAGAGTAGCTGCGTGTAATAAAAACGTTAATACTCAATTGAAACCTAATCTCTCAAGGTGGGTGGCGACATTGATATAATGATGTCTATGGACTTCAGTATCCACTTCACACCAGATGGGCCGTGAGCTCGTGCACGCTCGTAAGCAATAAACAAAAAAATGTTTTCAATCTCTCTAATATACCTACTTATCATAAGTAGCAGAGTACAGTTTGTTCAAGCTATGTCCTATAACTTCATAAACTTCAATAATACTGTGTAAAATAATAATTTGTGGAAAGTAAAGGCTTTAAAATGTTGTTTTTTTATTGTACAGAAAATGCAATTAAGTATTTTATTATTGTTCAACGGTTTTTAGAATATTCCATATCATTATTTGCTTCAGTAACGCGTTATTGATTCCTCATTACATTCTGTACTCTGGGGACTGGGTTCTTCGATACGCGGTCAGAATCGGAAATAGCACTTGGTAATTTGGTATACCTACCTATGTTTTTTTAATTTAATTATTGCTTAAATGAGTGGACGAGCTCACAGCCCACCTGGTGTTAAGTGGCTACTGGAGCTCATAGACATCTACAACGTAAATGCCGCCACTCACCTTGAGATATAAGTTAAGGTATCAGTATAGTTACAACGGCTGCCTCACCCTTCAAACCGAAACGCTTTACTGCTTCACGGCAGAAATAGGCAGGGTGGTGGTACCTACCCGTATGGACTCACAAGAGGTCCTACCACCAGTAAAATGCCATATTATTGTATGTAATGTTTTATTCCTCATAGCTTGTTATGGCTTGTAATTTGGAACTTGACCATAGTGCAAGTGAAATTCTTGTTGCGCTAATAACTAACTATATCTAGGACAGTGGTCTGGCACCGGTCACGTTCGATCATAAAGACCACTCGGTATCTCGGAAATTGTAATGTGTTTACCGCCTACTGGCGGAATTTTGTTTTCAAATTCAGTGCAGCTTAGCTCTGACGCAGGTGATATGTAGAGGAATATCTTAACTTAGCTTAATGAAGCTTAGCTTAAGGAAATCTTGGCTTAATACGTTTACACGTCTTTATGGATCCATCAGCTCCAATAACCGTTTCGCATTTAGCTCTAACACTAGGAGCTTAGAAACCCCGATAACCGTACCGGCAAAGAGTTCGACGTGCAACCTGACCTAAGCATGAGCCCGCCGAGTTTCTCGCCGGATCTTCTCAGCGGGTCGCGATTCCGATCCGGTAGTAGATTCATTCGCGAAGCAATTACTCTTGAGTTTATAGGTCTCCTTTGGAGGCGCTCAGGTCGCCGTTAGCATATCTCACCACACCTGGCTGAGCCCTTGCTCGCCCAGAAGATGCGTTCCATGTGCACCCTACTTATGCAAGTTCGAGATTAGGCACTTTTAAGCAGCGGGGACATGCACTGTGTTTTAACTGATATAAAAAAAATTGAGGAAGTTATCAATCCGACTCTATTACATTATGTGTGTCATCTATCAGAACTTTTTTCTACGTGAATCGATTTTGAGGTTTATTTTTTATTTGAAAACTTATTAACAGGTGCTTCTCGCGTGTTCCCGTTTGAATTTTATCATTATTATTTTTTAACTCATCCACAGTTGACTTTAACTACATTGATGATTGACCGACTTCAGCAAGATATAACGAGGTTATATCTTGCAGATGTCGGTTCTCTTTTTTGTTAAAACTTTGTATTTGGTAATTCTACCATAGTGTATAGGTAGACTTTATGTTTGCCGATATATAAAATTTACCTATACACTCACAAAAAAAATTGGATTGTCTTTAATCTTTTGTTTGCGTTAAATGGATAGAGAAGCAATCGCATCGGCTAAGTGGGTGACAGAACCCAATGTGAATCTCGCAACCCGTTTCAAGACAAGAGATCGAAATTCCAATACGAAATTTCCATCGTTTCAAATCCCAATTTGCGGAAGCACTAGCAGAATGACGGTGGTGGTGTGAGCTCACAATGCAGCCTGATTGAAAAGAAACTGATTGAGACGTACAGTGACATTGACATGACATGTTGCTTCACAGTGGTTTCCACTGGCCCACATAACCACATATGACAATTAATCTTAATAGTCATAGGTACATCAGTATCAATCCATATATCTACGGACATAGATTTTATTGCAGCTTAGTACGCGTATTGTAGGACCGCACGGGCTGGTATCAGCATCCTGTGCGTTTCAGCCACGAAGCCGTCAGACGGTTAGCATGGGAATAGAGTTTTGGGTCATATCCGATCCTGTGGATCAAATGGTAAACAGTCGGCGTCGCCCTAAACACGTCATTACGGATCCTCTCGATCCATTAACCGTTCTCACCGAACCCGTCGCTTGCGACGACGGGCTTGACGAGTAAATTAACCCACAGACACAGCCCACTGAGTTTCTCGCCGGATCTTCTCAGTGGGCCACGTTTCCGATCCGGTGGTAGATTCTGCGAAGCACTGCTCTTGCTAGGGTCACTGTTAGCAACCCTCCGGTTTGAGCTCCGTGAGCTCACCTCACGTGAAGGAGAAGCTGAAATAGCCTCTCAAGGCTATCAGCACAGGTAGGAAGAAAAATAAAAAAAAATTGCAACGCAACCGAGGTTTCAACTTCGTGTTTCAATAGCGGTATTCACAGTTACCACTTAATACCAAAGAAGCCGTAAGCTTTCTTCCCGTAGAGCGTAGAATTAAAAACCCTATTCCTGCTAAACATATGCACACACACACACACACATACACATTAATATTCACAATAACTCAAACAGCACAGAATTTCCTATAATTTTTTGGCCCAATAATTTTTTTATAACTTTCATAGACAAGTGAGCATACTGTACACCTGATGATGAATGGTTACCGTCGCTCATGGGCATCAGTATTGATAAGACGCTATCTACTCCTGTACACTTCCGTGCGTTTGAAGAAGCACGTAATTACACTTAATACACATTTAATACCCATATCAATACAAATCACGCCTTACCAAAACTAATTTGAAACTTTTAATAAAATCTATCTTAATAAACTAATTATTTTTATTGCCTTTCTAGGCAGACGAGTGTAGAGCTCATCTGATGGTGAGGGATCACCGTCACTCATGAACGTCGACTTTTTCTCAGAACTCCATCCAACTGGAGACTTCATATCATAGACTCATTTTAATTAACCCAACGCTTCTCCTACATTATAGAACTGAAACTTGATCAACTGCAAAGATACAAATGTATACCTATCCTTAAATAACAAGAAATACCTAGAAATATTACGAACATTATTACTCAAAAATAGGTCAGAAATACCTATCTATAATCTAATCTACTCTAATAATAATAATAAAAAAATATCTATCGTAAATACAAAATTTTAAAATCACACTTATAATATAGCTACCTACATACTTAGTACTCCTGATACGAACATTTCAAACCAATGAAACAGTTTTATTTAGAAAAATATAATATACACCTAAATTTTAACAAAAATCTAATTCAATTCGTAATTAAAAAATTTCCTAATACTCCCTTCAGGGACATCAAACAACAAAAATACGCGAAGTGATTCAAATCAAAACATCTGTGCATCTAATAATGGCCGCCGAACAAACATGAAAACCAATAGATCTGTCGCAAGTTCAATGACATTCGAAATAACTTTTGAAAACTCAAATAGCGCCAACATAAGTTTTAATTTAATTTCATTTACCTCATAAAGTGACCGCTGGCACGTTGATGTAGCTCTAAATCCACTTCGCTGTTTTAGGTCCACGTTTCGAAGGAAACCGCTCCGTCGGCACTCAACACTGAAGATCTTTATACGAATTTTATATGAGACGATAACTTTAACATGTGTTTCATTGATCAACGCGGTTGTTTGTTTAGATTTGTTAAGTGAATTCGACGTTATCGCGTGCGAATGAACCGCGCGAGCTCCGTGCGTTCGGCTCCCGTTCGACACAATGGCGACAATTGACAATCGCGCGGCGCGACTGCGGTCACCGCACTACCGACAAATCGAGTGATAAAACCGAACGTTAGCACCAATAGGCGGCCGCCTCTACGCCCACGAGTGCATGCCGCGCTCTCCGATTGGCCAAGCAACTGCCATTGCCTTACGGATGTTATTATGCAGAACGAAACCAACAGTTCGAAATTCGAAATAAGAATTTAAACGTTGACTAGCCAGGCGTACAATGCAAATTGGTTGCGCGCGTTGTGAGCCGCGGTCTCTTTCTTTCCGTTGTCTTCGTTTTTTGTTTACGATGAGTTGCCGCACGAAACAAGAATATTTTCGTATGACAGCCTGCGGTCGATTCACCTGAGATTTTCAATGGCCACTTAGCATTATTTCTTTATAACGCTTGTTCGAGTAACGAACCAAAGAATGTTATGTTATTGTATGAATCTAAAAAATACTCAATCTGAATATATATTATATTTTTTACGTTTTGTAAGCGATATGATGTGGCTCGGCTATCTAAAGACGAAATAAAAATAATTGTAAGCTTTCCTTATAGATATAAAGTGCGCTTGGTATATTTGAGCGCTCTCTGAGTAGGTATTAATAGTTCTTATTAGACTAAGTAGCCGACAAATAAGATGTATTTTTATTTAAGCGTGCAAATGTTAACTGTTTTTTTAGGATCATCAAACATTGTTAATATAGTTGAAGCACTGCTCTTACCACCTTATGTTTAGTATTAAAATTAAAATAAAAAAGGAATGTTTTTTTTTGTAGAGACCACTTAAATAGGATATGATTTTCTTTAATATCAATCGCTTCTTCTATTGCATTTATTTCCATTGAAGCTACCGGAGCTTGTAAACATCACAACGTGAATTCCAATAACCATCTTGATACAAGGTAGAAATGTATTGTAAATTTGTACTGTTTGACGCCTCTTCCACTCTGTAGAAGGGAACACATGACTATTTCACGTCAGAAATAGACAGTATGTTAGTACCTAGCCTCGCGGACTAGAAATACGTCTTGCCACGACTAATTACAGATAAACTTTCAGGGTTTTTTTTTATTACACAACGTCATTACTACGTTGTCGAAGTACTTCGTGAACATCAGTTAAATATGTATTTCCATTTCTTTTCTTTATTAATAAATAACAAATCAAAATAATTTAACATAAATCAATTCATACAGTAGAACAAATCTTCCAATGCTCTTGAAGGAAGCACAGTTCCCAAGATACTGGCTGCGTTACCTCGTCGGACACCCAGACTCACTCTCTGTGCAAAGTACCAGCCAGCCTTAGCATCACGTGTAGCCTCCTTCAAGCGTTTGGAGATTTCTGATAAAAATTTCTTTGCTTCAGTCTGTCGTCTCAAATATGTATTTCCTAAATAACAAATCTGCTGCCAATTTAAAGATATAACTAAATGCTGCAAAGTCATCATCATTACTGGCCTTGGACTGGTAAAGTAAAATCCCCCATTGCGTCGAAGTCATTCATTCATTCCTGTCGACATTTTAGACTAAAAATGGTTCTAAACGCATACTGTACGAACCAATCTAAAGCGCTACGCTTGGCAGAATAAATATGCTACATATCAAATCGTATGCACTCTGTGTAAGTAAGAGTGAAGAATTAAATCGTCACTTCCTAGAAGTTAGTGTGGGTTTTAGAGTAAATGTTTATTATACCATAAAGATCAGTTCCTTACCTTCCTTAGTATAAGCCTAGTTGAAATTATTGTTATTAAGTTAATTGATTTCATCATTCGTTTAAAATCTCATTGTGTGAATTTTATTTATTAAGTATTTTTGATTTTTATCAAAATTAATACTAGTTATTGGTATTGATGTGATGTATAGTGCACACAGCTTCGTATTCTCTAACCCTAGAATTAGTAAAATATCCAACTGAAATTAAAAATAAATACAGATGTTATTTTTCGGGATGCATAGAAATAAGTGAAGGTAGATTTATTTGTTTCATAAATTATTGGATTTTATACGCACGTACTTTAAAAAAAAAATGGTTTAAGATCACAATACCTACAGTAGCTAAATATCTTTATCATTTTAAATTTACTATTCTTAATATTATATTTAAAAAAAAATTGTTAGGCTCTTGATAATAACTTAAGGGCAAAATCGATACCACAATCAATATCATAGATAATTTTCACATGAATAGATTTCATAACGGAAGCCAGATGAAAGAATAACATATCCGATGTATCCCAAGGAACTTCTGTGACCGTTAAAAATATAATTTCATTCTTTGTGAAAAATTAACATACGTCCATCACACTAGATATGATCCAATAATAACAACAGTATAAGTTAAATGCTAATTCGTAACTGATATGTAAGACATCTCGATTGCTTGTAAAAATCGATATTTTTTTTCTTGTCAAATATTCAAATTAGGAATTGTCGTGAAATCGACATGGCTACCGACAAATGCAACGCTTTTCGATACCATGTTCATGAATATAGCACAATGAAGGCGTTCGATTATAATTGAATTGTAACGTTGTGTGAAATGTTGGCGACACGAGGGCAGTGGGTCGCGCCCTAAGGGCGTTCAGCGACAGACGCGCTCACAATGTGCGGTCTACAATACGACGTAAGCAAATTAACTGCATTCGTATACAAAAAAAATTTTATTGCCAATAAAATTCTTTTCATTGATTCGCGACGCACAGTACATGCGCCGCTGATAAAGATTTCTTTTAAACGCCTATAAATGATTTTTGCATATGACATCGGGGCCTGCCGGATGCCATAGTCATGCTGATTCCGTGACATGTGTAAAGCAGGTAGTTTCGTGAAGTTTTATAGCTGCGGCTTCTGTGATTCAAATTCGCTCGACGGATTCACGAACGGAAACTAACAGACCGTTACGAATCCGTTTATTATACAAGTGTTATAAATACTTTAATAACTGAAAGGTGAATGGTCCATTACGCTGATACGCGTTCGAATGTTAATGCTTTAAGCAAATAAATATGTAATGGCCTTTTTGTTGATAGCGTACGCTTAAATGATTAAGCACAAATGCGGTGCTAAAATTTTTGATTTGGATAGATGAGTTTAACGTATCGCGTTGAGTACCTACTGCTCCAATATTTGGATGAGGGCTTCCAAATATCAGTTATATTCATTTTACTGTACTTATACATGTTCATTTTACTATTACAAAATAACGTATTTCGGTTATTTAACTTCCGTTATCGCGGATAGTTTCATATATCTGGATCGATGAAGCGACTTTGGCCTTCCTGAGTTTTTACTGTATGTCTCATGGAGAATTGTCTGAGCAATCGTTTGAGACAATTCCATAATTTCCACTTTACTTTCATTTATCCACCTACCACTACTACTACCTAAATCCAGTCACTTTTACGGTCTGTGTTAGTGTTATTTTAGCCGCGTACCATTCGGAATTCATTGCAAAATTACTCTTTATGTAGTTTCAATAGTAGCCAACAACTAGAACGATGCTCTTGCTAATGCCCATGAACATCGGTACCTATTTACGGTCAGGTGGGCCGTATGGTATAATCTAATGTGGTAAAAACCCGTCTTAATACATAGCTTCATGTCAAGTAGGTACGCCTTTGCCATGTAGGTAATTAAATAATAAGCAGTAATGAAATTAGCTGCCAACAATAATATGTGAATAAATGCAAATAATATGTGACCTCCCGTCAACACTTAGGTAATATTAGTAATTATTACGTCTATTACAACGAAGTGACCTACATTTTTGCAACAAAATTGAGTAAGTCTATTATTGACAACTTATCTATCGTACACCCTAAAAAATACAATGTTCCTCTTTTAATACATGTACCTATTCTAAGACCAGACAATTTGATTTTGCAAATATTCACGAAGCGATAGTAGAAACTTACTAAACAAAACATTGTATTCATTAGTAAGCTTACACAGAACGTTCAAACAAGTATTCAGACAAGTACCGTAATGTACAATGAAATTTTCTAATACAACAATTTCTATTTGGATCAATTTCACAGCTCATACAATAAACACAAAAAGCGATACAACATTGAACCATGACCGTGATTCCAAAAGTCCATTTCTATTCAATTGTATTAGCATACCGCCTTACATATGCATATAATTGCATTACACACGTATCCACAGTGTCATATGGTAATACGATTGACGTTTGCAACCGTTTTGATAATTTGTCTCGCATTTCATAAAGCTTTGTAACACGCATTCGAAATCCGTTATCGATAAAAATGATCATGCTAATTTTTTTTTAAAATATAAATCGATTTTTTCCTGGTTCTATTGTTGCATTAAACGAGAGCTATATTTTTTGTATTTCGAATAGAAAGAAGACAATTTAAAATTCAAATTTTTTTTTCTTGATTGACAACTTTCTGTGGAATCGGTGATATTTTTTGACATCCATAAACATAGATAATACACTTAATATATTCCATAAAAGCAATCGTGTGCTACTGATTCCGATATGATTTATTGAGATTTAAATATGTACTTTTGTAACGAAATATCTACGATATAAGTGCATGAGTATCAGGAATAAAATTTAATATATTACCTATTAGGTAAATGTCACGTTGATCTTTTGTCAGAAAATAATAAGAGATTCGACAAATTTTAAGGCCAAGTTATTGTAATACTTAAATATTATAAGTTGAATGAATTGTAGTCGTGTATTCTTTTTTTTTTTTTAAATAATATAATCTACGTTGCTAACGCCTATTCTGTCTTATTATCTGTTAATAAGGCACATGTAAGTCCACATATGTAGAGCTCCAATACGACTATTTTGCCGCTAAGCAATTCCTGCGCCAAGCAAAGAATGTATTGAATAAAAGTAAGTCACATTACATCTTAGTTTTTCGACAAGAATCATAGTAATATCTCGACAGCTCCTACGTATATTATCGTAACCAACAAATTGACGAAAATGACATTTTTAGATTTTCAAATACTTTATAACATCGTTTATCGTTTCATCTAATAAAAAAAAATATATTTGCAATAGAACCAAAGATATTGAGAGTGCATATTGTCGTATGTTCATATTTACCGTAGTAATATATCGTATAGTGCAGTTAATGTGCTGTACGCGGGAGGCGAGTGATCGTTTAGCCGCGCGAAGGAATGGTAAGTAGTAGTACCGATTGTATACGCTGGAGAGGAGCTCGAGCGCGGCCAATATCACATTTTAAAAAAATGTACTGATTTATATTATTTAATGGACAGTAAGTATAAGATTAACTATCAACTGTGTCATCTAGGTCAAAACGAATGATTGATGCAGTAATGAAACCGGTAAAACAATGTGATAATTTGATTGGCAAAAACCGGTAAACGCTAATAATTCAACTTATAGTGATGATGTGTTTACATCCAACCCTTTTGTGGAAAATACTACGAGGGTACAAGGTAATATATATGTTTTACACTATGAATAATGATTTTATGATTTATTTAAAATATAATAATATGAAATAGTATAATACCACAGTAAAATATCGTAAGTATATATATACTATACTATACGTTGAATTTAGATCCTTCTCCAATATCGTAAGTAAATACTTACGATACTTTACTATTGAAAAAAATATAAACGAGTCCCGTATCTGCTCTTACGATATTTTACATTGGAATTTCACATACTTTTTTTATCCTATGTCACACTTAAGATATTGTACTTCGATATAAAGCATAACTTACTATAGTATTCTTTTCAAAAAATCTCAATAAAAAGATATTTTTGTTTTTCTTTTACAGAGTTACCACCCCTTTTTGACGCAGATATTGATGAGATAAACCAATTGATGGATTTGTCCTATTTTGGGTCCTATGTGTCATATGTACCTACTGCAGACTAAAATGTTCAACGAAAATGAGTGATGATGACAGAATATTGATTTTCAATAGATTTTAAGATTTAGGAAACTGTGAAAAGCAGTTTAGCAGCAGCAGCTTTTATTGAAAACTTGGTTGTCAAACAAAAAAACTAAGGATTTTCACTGACATGGAATCTAGGCGTAGGTTTACTTTGATTTATAGATTACCAAGGGCTGTTTTAGACGACCAGGAAAACTATTTAACTGTGTACAAGAAGATGTTTCTAAACACATTTCCATTAAGTAAACAATTTGTCTATAAGTCTTTAGAAAAAAAGGTAAGGTAAGTGGATTGATAGAAGCGGATCTGCGAAGGCGTCGCAAAGTAATAACTAGGGATGTTATCAGAAGTATATCCGATCACATAAAATCTCTTCAGCCTGTAGAGTCTCATTACTCTCGCCAAGGAAGTAGTAAAATTTACCTAGACGGAGATCTAAATTTCCATCGCTTGTTTGAGTTGTATAATGAGTGATTTAATACACTAACATACTCTTCAAAAGCTAGTTCTGAACGGCAATATCCCGACATCGTCAATGCATACTTTAAGTTTAGTTTTTATATGCCAAAGAAGTACCAATGTGACAAGTGTCATATCTATAAGAATATATCTAGTCTGACACTATCTGAAACACAATTATATGAAGCACATATTAAAAATAAAGAGATAGCTCGCCAAAAAAACTCGACCGATAAAGAACTGGCCAAAGTATCAGATGGTAAACTATTAGTCGCCACTTTCGACTTTCAAAAGTTCTTACTGCTCCAAATGGTAATATAAGTATCCTTTATTATAAACGAAAGCTTTAACTGTTTAATTTTACAGTTTTTAATGTGGCTGAACAGGAAGGTACTTGTTTTATGTGGCATGAAGTCCAAGGGAATCGCGAGGCAAACGAAGTGGCTTGTATGAGTACATCTCCAAACGTAAGGATCAAGGTACAAGCAAGCTTCGGTTGTCGCTTTTATTTTTAAAGTGACAATACATCATTGTTTTTTAGAAGTTGGTCATAACCAAAATGAGGGCGATAGCGTTCACACCTTAATAGAAAAATGTGCCAAGAATAAACTTGCTTATACACCATTTGAGTGTTTTTGTTTAGTACGCTGAGCTAAGCAAAAAGGAAAGCCTTATATTGTAGAAGAATTACAACACACCGATTTTTTTAATTGCAAAACGTTTTTAAAGGACAATGGGGTTAAAAGTACTAATGGAGAAAAAGTTCAATGGAATAAAATAAGAGTGTTTAAAACCTGAAGATCCTTATAAATTATTATATAAATATGATTTAGCTGCCGAAAATTACCATGCTTTATGTATAAAAGCGTCTACCAGGAGACAATGTGTAATCAATATAGATGTACTGTATGCCAATAGGCTGCCGATGATACCTCAGGTGAAAAAATATGATTTGATGAGCATGTGCAAATCTCAAATCATACGCAGCGCTCATTATGATTTTGTCCAAAGCCTATCAGATACTGGTAACGATAGTTTTCCGGATTTAGATACAGACTAATTTTGTAATAATTAATGGTTTTTTTTTAATATTACATAGTTTTTATTAATTTCTTTTTATTTTTGTACTAAAAATTTTAGATTTTAGAGACTGCACAATACTGATTGATTTTTTTACGAATATTCAAGTAATGAATAAATATTTTTTTCTTGTTAGTAAAAGATATTTTTATTTAGTTGATAAGGAGTGCAGGGATGAATAGATAATTCATAATAATAATATGTATTATATTTTAAATTTGAAAGAGATTTTATTTAGTTGATTTTAAATTTCAGATATAAGTATTTCATTGCATTTTTTAAATAATACGTGTATTTTTTAAAGCAAAATACTATTTATTTTGGATAAAGCAAATTGATTTAGACAATCCGTAAATTAATAAAACAATAAATACAATCTTTATGATAATATAAAGATTTTATTTCATGTTCTTAATACTTACTACATACTATTAAAATAACAACAATACCATTGATTAATATTTTAAGATTATTTTCTTAGAGGGAATGTTTATTTAGACTGTTTTGATTACGAAATACATTATATTTCAGTATAATGGAAGATAATTATTTTATTTTAATTATTCCCCTTAATAGCACTAATGCTATAAACGTCTTTGTTCCATTGTATATTATGGTAACTGTAACCCAAGACACATTATTATTTGATAAGTTCCAATGTAAGTTATCGTACGTGTAACATACCCTACTTAATCCTACATATATATCAACGTAAAGTGTAGTAAGTACTACATACAACGAAATACCATTGATATTTTCCGTAGTAGAAAACCGTATGTGACTTTTAAGAAATTCTAGCAAAAAATTCAAAATACCTTTTTAGAGGTAATATTCCGTTCCTAAAAATATATTTGTATGCCAATTTTGATTCTTAAATGAGCTGATTTGACTTCACTATCATCAAAAATCTGCTTGCATAACTTTGAATTGCGATACTGTAAAGTTGATAAAACAGAGTTACGATATTATACGTAGGAGGTGTCGATCTGTCTATTTACGTTTCCCACGGCTAGTGAGGAGCCACGCGCCTATCGATAATCGACGACTGACTGCCGGTGTCATCGAGTGGACGTGTCGATGACGTCATCTGATAATACGTGACTGGCCACTGTTCTTTTGGGGTGAACAGAGACGTTCGTTTGTTGTAAATGTAATTTTGGTTTCTGTTTACAATGATTGTCCTCGAGTGGCGACTGTGTTAGGGTTTTTATTTATTTATTTTTATTGCTTAGATGGGTGGACGAGCTCACAGCCCACCTGATGATAAGTGGTTACTGGAGCCCATGGACATCCACAACGTAAATGCGCCACCCACCTTGAGATATAAGTTCTAACAACATGGCTGTTTCGCGGCCGAAACAGACAGGATTGTCGTACCTACCCGGGCGAGCTTAAAATATACCATCAACATAGATTTACGGTTTCCAATAATATTTTAAAATCGTTTTCCGAACTACTAACCAACGAAATAAAGCTATTATTTGAAATACTTCACTGCCCTAGTGATCTAAAAAATCACGATCCACCTAAACTGGAAAAAAAAACAAAAACTTTTTACTGGTGGTAGGACCACTTGTGAGTCCGCGCAGGTGGGTACCACCACCCTGCCTATTTCTGCCGTGAAGCAGTAATAATGCGTTTCGGTTTGAAGGGTGGGACAGCCGTCCTAACTATCTGAGACCTTAGAACTTATATCTCAAGGTGAGTGGCGCATTTACGTTGTAGATGTTGTAGATGTTTATGGGCTCCAGCAACCACATAACAGCAGGTGGGCTGTGAGCTCGTCCACCAATCTAAGCAATAAAAAAAATGCGTTTCTGTTTGAAGGGCGGGGCAGCCGTTGTACTATAAAAACTGAGACCTTAGAATTCATATCTCAAGTTAGGTGGCGGCTTATACGTTGTAGATATCTATGGGCTCCGGTAACTACACAATATCAGGTGGACCGTGAACTCGTACACCCACCTAAGCAATAAATAAAAAAAACATGGTCAGATCAAACACAAAACTGATTTCCTTTAAAAATATTATCGTATTATTTGGCCAATAAAAAACAACTCCTAATTTTGTAATTCTTAAGTGACTGACTTATTTAATTACTGTAACTGACGGACGTAAGTGTAAATTGTAAATAAATAAATAGTTTAGTATATTTTTCTCGCACGGCTGTGCACCAGTCGATCAAACATCGATAAACACCGACATTCAACAACACTATCGTTCGGTTGATTCTAATTGAGCGCTACTTCATTCATAATGAAGAATCCCCTTAAAATTAGTGCTCTTTGGTTTTCTATCGAGCGGAAAATCCGTGGTTTTAATCTTGATCATTTGCTGCACTTATTGTGTCGGATTTAGTGCAACCGATGGCGTTTGGTGTGAGTCGGCGGCGGTTGGACCGGAATACCTATAAATTCGTTATATACGGATTTTAAATTCGAATATTCAAAAGGACAAGGATCGTATTCAAAAGGGGCTGTGATCAGTTTGCTTAGTGCGAGTTTTTTTAATTTTCTTGATAGCGTAAAAGTTAACTCAAATTTGTATGGAGTCGGAACGTTTGCCTAAGTTTTGCGCTAGGGGCTCAGTTCCAACTACAGACAAATTTGAGTTAACTTTAACGCTATCGAGAACGTTAAAAAACTCGCACTAAGCACACAGATAATCATTCCGTTAGCATGTTGAGATTGAGAGTCTGAGAATGTCTACATTTTAACCGACGCAAAGGTTTTGTTGTCATGCCATAAAAAACTGTTTTTATTAAGTAAGTTTCTAATAGGCGAAGAATTCTAGAATATACATATTTCACTTTGCTTATAAAAAAAGGTAACTAAAGAATTTTGTGATGATAGTAAGGACGTTATATTATAAATTTGAGCTAACTAACGTTATGGAGAACGTCAAAAAGCTCGCACTAAGAATACAGGTCTTAGTACCAGCGATGATACTGCAACTACTGGCTATCCTACACAAGGTCACCGAATGAGACATAGGGACGTCTCCATATTTTGTTTGTTTCTCGAAAACTAAAATAATTATTGACGGTTATTTTCTACAAATTGCGTCACACGCTGTTTTATGGTCAACATTCGACAATTTTACACTATTTTTTAAATTATGACTACATTTAGCAATTACTTTTCATTTTCATATTTTTGTCTTAGTTTGACATTAATCCTTTGCCTTGGACCACACACTAATCCACGTTGTAAAGCGCAAAAATTGGAACGGCCTTTGTGTCAACTGCGCGCATTTGTGCCATTCAAAAACCGACTCTAGCTTTCACGAACTAAGCTTTTAACTCGATTCCGTTATCCGTTCGATAAGTATTTGTTTAGGTGCAATGATAAAATCAGTAGCAGAGTCCAATCTCGCACGTAATTTGCTCTCATGGAAACCTGTCAGGTTAATCTCCGATTTCTGGTTTTCGACATAAACTCAATTTGTATTTGTTTAATTGTTGAATGCAAACAGGGGACTGAGATGTTTTCATTAGTACATACCTAATGTTCATTATATACGATAATTGTAAATAGAAATGCTTTAACAAAAACCGACTTCAAATAGGAAAAAAAAGATATTCCAAAACAAATTAATGTACACTAAAAACAATACCTAATCATCGAAATCGGTTGGCGTGATATTGAGTTATTCATCTATTTGTCGCGCACGTACTTAATGCAAATTTAAGACCTATATGGTTTTCTCATGGATGCCATTATCAGAACTGGACTAAATTATAATGGGACCACACGAAAAGCGTCAGCTTTCTAATAAAAAAAGAATCATCAAAATCGATTCATCCAGTCAAAAGTTATGAGGTAACAAACATAAAAAAACATACAGTCGAATTGAGAACATCCTTCTTTTTTGAAGTCGGTTAAAAATGCAACTAGTTTTGAAGTGTTTTTATCTATTTACTTCAAGAACAAAAATATATAGGATTTTTTAGGCTACTTCTAATCAGGGTACATGTTTTTTTGCAATCCAAGCTGACGGTTCATCAGATCTTAAAGTAGATGTTGTCGCCGAGAAACATTGGCAGTATGAGAATGACAGCTAATTCATCCCACAGTGGATGTGCAGTGGATTGTGGATTGTTCAGATGTCATAGAGCCCTTTTAAACTTTAATGATATTAATTATGACTACTTACATATTAACATATTACATGATGTGTATTGTGAGCCTAATAAAATAAATGAATAAATAAATAAACCTTTTAATAATCCTGCGGGAGTAAAAACTACCAGCCTGCTTATTTCTGCCGTGAAGCAGTAATGCTTTGAGGTTGGAAGGATGGAGCAGCCGTTATACTGTAAAATAGAGATTTAGAACTCATTTTATATCAGATGGGCCGGAGCTCGATCACCCATCAAGGCAATAACAAATAAACAATAGTTTATTTAATTGTCGATGAGAGATTAAAACGAGTCAAAATCTGTCAACAGCTTTCCGTATTAAAATCTACTGAAAATTTGTCAAATTTATCACCTGTGCGCATTATAAATATTCTATTAGCATTCTTCGCAAATAAATATTTAAATAAAACAAACGGATTTCAAAGAATTCTCATTGTTCAAGTTACACTTATCGTCCGCTCGTGATTTGCTTCCGAAAAATACAATCCTTCTACTAAAATTCAAAACCTTCCATATTTAAACCCTTAACAATGATAGTACCCGGAAAGTCAATGGTCCATCTGGCATCTCATACGTTAATGACCAACAAAAGCCAACACACGTTACTGATTAAGCTCTCCAAAATTTACTTAACGAAACTCAATGAATTCTATAGACCCTGTGGTTAGTTGTTACAAATCGCCTCAATACGTCGTTTCGGAGCGAGCAGATGCTCGTAATCTTAATATATGACAATTCAATTACGAAGAAGATTAAACTAGTTCATAAAAGGTAGCTATTGACGGAAGAAATGTACTGTTTTCCGTTCAAGTGAATTTGATTGGTCCGGAATCCTTTTAAACCGGATACGATGAAAAAGCGGTCAGAGCAAAGATAACAATCTAATTCCCAATTCAGACTTTGCGGGTTCTCATTGAGCCTAGACTGAATGGCTTTTGGAAGTCCGCCCTATACAACGCACGCTACAGAAGGTTTCTTTAAAATCTTCGAGTGTTTGATGAATGGTATACCGTTAATACGGATCTTGTGTTGATGGGAATAATGACTATTGTTCATTGTATCAACAATTGCTTTTTTGTTATTTGGGGATTATCGATGTCCGATTTTTAGTTTCCCATAGGATTCGTCGGTAGCTTCTGTCGAAGGTTGGTGACGGTATTTTCGGTCGAGGTACTTTTAAATTATTGGAGCAAACTTTATTTAAATTTAATCTTGCTGCTGTGATTTATCTTTGCGAAGCATAATGTATTTTTAACAAGAATTTTTTTATCAAATAAAAAGAAAGAAGATTTTTTTAACTACGAAGTACTACTACACTACGCTAGATGAACGCTAGAGTAATCTAAAGTACTGAGATACGTATGACTTCGCACTTACGTATTTTAAATGTTTTTTACAATTATTCTTGGTTTTTAGAATAATAATTCCACTCACATCGGAGGTTGGACTATAAATAACATTGCCGTTCTTAGTTTCAAAGAAGGCGCTCTGAACAGCAAGGTAACTTAGAAGACACATTACTTTCTCTACTTATAGGTTTTTTTATAGAAAAGGCAACGCTAGTGCCGCTTCTGTCCCAATTCTTTTTTATTATTAGCTACTGGCGAGTGTTTATCAAACGATTTTTTTTTTAAATGCGTAAAGTTCTCTCTAATCTATAGATCTCTAAATACATATATTACATAATATGAATCTCTATATTGCGGTGTCAGCGATACTGTCTAATATCGGTCATTGGGTGAACACCAGCCCACCGGGTTACTCGCCGCATCTTCTCAGTGGGTTGCGATTCCGATCCGATTGTAGATTTTGCGTAGCACAGCACTCTTGTTAGGGCTGTTAGCAAAATCTCTCAGGTTGGGCCCGTGAGCTCATCTACCCGTTCGGGCATATCTGGAATAGCCTCTTGGGCTGCCAGCGAATAGGTAGGTAAAAACGTAAGCACTGTTTGTATAATTTAAGTCAACATACTAACGTCATTAGTATTTGCTGTTTATGCCTTTTTGCCTCTGGGGTTTATATATATTCTTCTTTAAAACGTATCCACTATTGGTTCTTTTTTTCCGTACCTTACCGTACTCCTTGACGTGTAGTTGAGCTCACGGGGCTAAAAACCGGGAGTGTTGCTGACACTGGCCCTAGCAAGAGCAGTGCTTCGCAGAATCTACCACCGGATCGGAAACGCGACCCACTGAGAAGATCCGGCGAGAAACTCAGTGGGAATATTGGTTCAGGCATCATTTCGACTCATAAATTATATCGTTTAAGTAAGAGCATCCTTCGAACTGATTTTCGTCTCTTAGCACCGGAGTGCGAAGGCGGGTTGTGGAGCGAGACATTTGTGTCTGTTGGATGTAACAGATCGGTGCTAGATCCGGACACGAGGAACCCGGATAATTGGAGTAGGTACTTTACTTTAAATAGTTTTGTATTATATCGTGTGGAATTTCCGTTTATTATTTTTATATTTTCGACTGACTGAATAGCGCAGTGCTTAGTTACATTCATTCAGCGTCGAGGGTTTTAGGTTCTATTCCCGCATCGTTTGATAAACAGGTTTGTTTGTTCTTTGTCTGAGCGTTTATTATTTATATGTATATATATTGAAACATTTATAAATATGTTTATGAGTCTCTTGTACCTATAACACAGAGAATCTCAGAACAGGCCGCATGACCGTACCTACGTGATTTGTTCCCGTTTATTATAATTTATTGTTATCTAATTATTGGCGAGCTACTTTCAGTGCATGTTTGGACACTTTAAACCAAGCGCCGTTTTTAAAATAATATAATATAACTCAAATCCCGTCGTTTTTAGTTTTATTCTTTTTAAATAGTTTAACGAATGTAAGAGTTATAGTAGGTAATCTTAAAAATGGTAAATTCCTTACATGATTTTCTATCAAAATTATTAATAATTCATCATCCAGCAAAAGAGAAGTTTATAGGTATTTTTTTGTAATTCATTTTAAAAGAATAAAAATGTAATTTCGTGTTTTTGTTACATTGTAGTTATGAGGACAGGAACAGGAGACTACTATTTTTGACATGAGTATTAGCAATCCCTTACAAATTACCTACATTGTTTTCACAGTTATAAGATTTTACAGATATTAATTAGTGACAGGGGCCCATAGAATACCAGTGATCGCCTTGAGACGTGAGGTCGTTACTTTAATTAGTATTACATCACAGCTGTTCCCCCCTTCCGTAATACCGCGTGACCGCTTTGCTGCCGAAATAGGCAGTATGATAGTACCTACCCGCCCGTCCGTACTCGCATTCATTTATTTCAGTAAAAACCATACATTTTAACACGTTTTTATTAGCTTCAGACGTATGTATGTTTGTATGGAATCTTTGAACATGATTTGGCCCCCTTTAAAATGTCGGATTAACTCGAAATTTGGTATACTTATTAAGGACTAATAACAATTCAATATTTAAAAAAAAGAGAAAAAAAAATTAAATTTAGCTAAAAAAGGAAAAATAAGGAACTTCGTTCCAATAAATAATAGTTAAAAAAAACTAACAAAATACACTTTTATAGAAAATCCAACTAAAAAATAGAAAATATATTTTAATAAATTTGAATTAAAAATAGTGTAAGAAAAAATGATTTTATTGTAAAAAAAGCATGGTATCAGTAGTCATAAATATTTTATGAACAGATATGAGTAGAAAGGTTATTTTGATAATATCCTGAAAAACACCCATAGCTTTTTTAAGCTATTATTTATTGTTAGTATTACTCATAATCTATGTTAGTAACTTAAAGACGTAACACATTTATCTGACTGTATTTCATACTTTTTTGGAGTCTTTCCTAAGTGTCTGTTGCAAAGACAGTCCCTGTATGTTGCTCGATATGATATTCAGAAGACCGTTGCTATTGCCACTGTATTAACGTTATTGTCCTAAGTTTTATAAACGAATGGGTACTGTTTACTTCCGATATCCATCGATGGGATAAAGATACGCTAAACTTCAATACAATTGGTACATTTTTATTATTTGTGTCTTAGATTCTTAAGTTTCAATACACGTCAATGATCCGCTTGTCAACGCTTCAGCTGGGCTTCGGCATTCGCTGGTTTTCTCACGACTATACCGCTATGAAATTTGAACCTTATTCCCGTAACATAAGTTCCACAACATTTACTATAAACTACAAATTTTACTAAATACGCTCGAGGGATTTGCCAATTTGAACACTATGATTTTCGTGTAAGGTGCTTTTATGAAGTTCCATTGGATTTTGTTATAGAAATATAGACTTTATTCGTTTGAGGTTTAGGCTTAGAGGATGTTTGTTCGTTACTGACACTACGATCTTTGACCTGTCGCGAAATTTTTGTACTGGTTATTCCCTGTAGGGTTGGTATTATGCAAAAATAAATGTTTCTAATTATCACAATTTCTTTAATCAAGAATGAACATTCACATAATCGCTCATCATTGCGTATACCGTGAAATCGCCCCATAAAATATATTAACATATTTTTTTATTAAAAAACAAAGATGGCAAAACAATCCATTTCAATATAGTAGGTACCAATTTAACCTAATCCTTAAAATTAGTGTTTTTGTCGTAACTGTTAACTTGAAGGTTAATACAACTGTCATGGTAGTAGAACTGATTCACTACTCTATGATTTTTAATTTCTCATCTCCATGCCACAGACCCAGACAAGTTATTGAAGAAGAGCATGTCATAGCGCTACCGATGAGGAACGAAGCGACCTGAAACACCAGAAAGAGAGAGGAGACACAAATTAAAACCAAAATGAAGCTAATAGAATTAACATAAATCGACAGGACAAAAATAAAATAAAAAAACAACTTCATAATATTCTTTACAATAGAACATAACATTTTTGAGAATCTCGATAACGATTCTGGATAATTAAAATATACCTAAATTTAAATAAAGTCGCGATTTAATCAAAATCATAACGACAAAACGTGAAAGTAAATCATTACGTTGTACATTAAGTCGAACAAAAATCATAGACGATACGTCTCGTAAATATAAAGATTAACATAATTCGATTAGATCGTTCGCTCGATCGGTTTTATATATTAATTAAAGTAACTAACTAATTATTGTAATGAAGGAATGCCTTAATTTTTACATAATTTATACACCTTAATGTGCCAACGTGCGTTAGTCAAATCTATAGGGGAATGTATTTTGAATGTACCTATATAACGCTTTGGTAACATATTTTCAACTTGTTGTTATCTGTTATCTGTTTGCTGTGTTGTTGTACCTTCTCGAGGTCACCGTGGTCTAAATGATAAGACGCTTGGTGCACTTGTATCGTGCGATGCGTGTCGATGTTCGAATCCTGCGAGAAGGTACCAATTTCTAATCAATACATTGAAAGTAGAAAGGCATCTGGGCCACCAGTAATTCTTCAATCATAAAAAAATCATATTCACCAATGATTTCCACGACGAAAGAATAACGTCGGCGAGTAACATTAAAAATGCCCTATTTTTTTGCGTAATTACCGTTTAATACATACAGACCTCAAGTCTCCAAGTTAGTGGCGATATTCACGTTGTGATGAATAGTAAATGTTTGTTTTTGTTGTACATACAAATAAATAAAGGCACAGCTTAATTCTTTAAGACAAATCTTCTATCAAACCTGCGAAAAGAGCAGTAGAATAATATTTAAAAATTATGAATCTGAGCAGAATACTTGTAGAGAATGATATACCTGTCGAACATGCTAATGAAAGTCATAGAATTGTTAACATACCAATACGAACGCATAAAAACGCACTTAGATAACAAATATAATATTTCTTTAAGAACATCGCATCAGCCCTAAACAAATCCACAACAGGAAGTACAGGGTGTGAGCAATAATGACCTCAAGTTACCCACCGTACACCCTTGCCTTCTTATATTTTTTTCACAATTCCAATTGTCATTATCTGGAGCGTCGTTGTGTTAAAAAAAAACGCAATAAATATCATACGATTGTCCTTAAAAAGGGTTTTAAATTTAATATAAACTATTATTGGGGTTGAATTGCGAATTCGATTTTGCGCTTTGTCAATCGGTTTTTTTTTTCGGAGACGTTCGTTGACAGATGCCATTATTTTGTTCCGTTTTCGAATTTGTCTGACGTTGCTGTTTTTTTTTTTTTTTTATTAAACTCAAATTTGGTATTGCCTTTCTTCAATTGGCCTCTTTTGTGATGGCTGTGAATAAAAATTGATCGATTTGCGACCAAATTTACTTAAACTAGCCTTAAATTTTATCCTGGTTCGACACGAAATACGATATCTGAACTTGGGAGTTCACTAGACATACGCTGCTCTCCAAGTTCATTTACCCGTCTGCGCTAATAATAGGCAGATACTCTTGAGTAATCCAGAAAGTATGTAAGAAAAGAGCCAGTATTCAAAGTTTGCAGTAGTGGTGGAAGAAGAAAAACGATTTACGCAACCCATTCAGCGGTAGAACAATCTAATTGTAACACAGCCATGACACAAAAGAAAGTTATTTTCACTAAGCCAAGTGCTGTAATCCTTTTAACTGGTTTTCGTACAAAAGTAAAAGTAACAATCCTGAGTTATGGAAAGATTAAAGCGTAATAAGCATTTGTGGAAGAAAGTGCCGTTTAGCTTATTATCCCATTTACATTCTTATAAAGATATAATCTGAGAAATTTGCGCTAATTACATTTGCTACCTAACTTATGACACTAAGTGTGATATTATCTTCTTTTTTTTTTATTGTCTTTGTAGGCAGACGAGCATACGGCCCACCTGATGGTAAGTGGTCACCGTCGCTCATGGACGTCAGCAATGCCAGGGGCAGAGCCAAGCCGCTGCCTACCATAAAGTACTCTCCGCAAGCCTCGTTTGAAGAAGGACATGTCATACCGCTCGGAAAACACCGTGGAGGGGAGTTCATTCCAAAGCCGGATGGTACGTGGCAAAAAAGATCTTTGGAAACGCATCTATATATTAATACGTGAAGCAAAAACTTTGTATCCCTTTTTACGAAAATTGCGCGGACGGAGGAGTATGAAATCTTCCACACTTATAGAGAATATAGAGAAGAAGTGCGCAATGCTAATATTTTTTTTAAATAATGCATAAAAGGTACATTAAATCAATAAAGAAAACATTACTCACACTACAGACCATGTATTTGACGCACACACGCATGCACACTATTTATTGTCAAACTTTTGTTCTTGACGTCTGTTGTCAAATTGAGAATAGATTAAATATTGTTTGTCTTTGTTAATATTTTTTATAGTGTAGTCTTGGCGAAATTTGTGATTATAGAAGTATTAAATACGATCATAATAGTGTACAAACTTACAATTCCAATTAATTATAGTCGAATTTCGACTGCTGCGGGACCTCTAGTTGTAATTTAATTCGCTATCTGTTACGCAGCTAACGAATATCTTATTTCTTGGTGCACTAGGCTTTGCTTGAACCATGGTTTAAATACATTCTTGGTTGCAAATGTCATTGCGTATTAAAAAATGTACGACACTTCAGGGTTTTTGTCTCATTCCCTAACTTCTACCCTAAGTCTCTGGAGCAGCAAGCCAGCGATACCATGTAGACCAACATAATTGCTTAAAAGGGTAATTTCAAAAGCTTGTAAGGGTTTTTAATACTGTGTGGAACTAAGGAGTTACCGTGGCCCATTGACATAACAAGATGCATACCTTGAGACGTGGAATCAAATTCACAGTTCTGCTTCTTAGTATCTTCCTAATCTCCAGGTCAACCAACCAATTAAAAATAATGTGTTTTGTTTTATGTTCGAAATTCATGATATTAAGCCAAACACTTATTCCAAATATAGAAACACAAGATATTTAGAATGACACCAGAAAACCTATAAAATAGTTGTAAAAATATTATTTATTACCAAACGGTCAGCTTGTTTTAATTTTTCTATGAATATTAATGTTCGGCTACTAGTTCGGCGCGAACACTTTTGAATCGCACTAGTTCGATCTCGCGGACACGACTGTCATTTATTATTTTTCTTTTAGCTGCCGATCGTGAATGCGGTTTAAGCGGACAGCCACCCACGCATCTTTCGGCATTTCCAACATAATGAGCATACGTGAACATTGTATTTAATTTAACTACAATATCAACACTATACGCGCGCGAAGGAGTTTTTCGAGTTCTTTGGATGCATTGCCAGGAAGAGAGGTGACAGTTTTGAGAAGCTGTGGGTAACAGGTAAGGTATGCGGAAGAAGGCCAAGAGGCATGGTCAGACCAGATACGCTCTACTCTCAACACTCCAGTTCAAGTTGTTATTGAACCGAGGATAGGCAAGAGTGGCGCAGAGTAATCCAGGAGAAAGTAATTAAACGAGGCGACGACCCTCAGCATCGAGGGCTATCGACGCAAGGACAAAGACCACACTGCGACCCCTCTGCTGTTAAGTCGTTCGCTGTTAGACAACGACGGATCCTGGAAAGAGATGCTCGACTCTTACACGTACACCATTGGACCAAATACCAACCAGGCGATGATAGACTGGGCAACTAAGCATATACTGTTTCTATTAGAGTATTCCAGAGAAGCACGTGAATGGCACCGTCTATGCCAGCTCCTGACTACTTGTCCTCCGAGAGGGTTGATGATAATGTGACTGATGACCACCGGACGACGTCTTGTGGAGCGTTGTCTAGTGACATTTGTAAGATCTAATGCTGCTAAACATCTCTTGCGATTCACCGGAGTACTAATGCTATATTCTTTTAGCCGTGATGCGTTTTTTTTTTTTTTTTTTTTTATAACAACTAAGAGGCAAACTAGCAAGACGGGTCACCTGATGGTAAGTGATTCACCGCCACCCACGGTCACCAGCGTTTACGCCAGTGCGTTGCCTACCCTTCAGATAAGAATATGCTCTTTTCTTGAATAACCCAATGTCGCAGTTGTTGGGGAAGACCGCTGATGGCAACGAATTCCAGAGATTTACTGTGCGTGGCAGAAAACTGTTTTTAAAACGCATTGTAGTGGAACGCCAACCATCCAGATGGTGCGGATGATAGTTCCGGCGAGACGATCGGTTGCGAAAATCAGCGGCTTCTATTAAATTGAACAACTCCTCGGAACACTCCCCATTGTAAATTCTGTAAAGTATGCATAGGGAAGATAGATCCCTACGCAGTGCCAAAGGATCTAGCCGATCGGCAAGTACAGGATCGTCGACAATCCGAGATGCCCTACGTTGGATTCGGTCAAAGGGAGATAGCTGATAACCCGGAGCCCCGGCCCAAAGGTGGCAGCAATACTCCATGTGAGGCCACACCTGCGCCTTATACAGCTTAAGGCGGTGAGGCGGCTTGAAGTACTGTTTGGCCCTGTTGAGTACTCCGAGTTTTTTGGAGGCCATTTTAGCCTTGCTCTCCAAATGACCGCCAAACTGGACAACACTCGAAATGTCTACGCCCAGAATGCCCATGTTCGACTTGGCACAAAGGTGAGTGTTTCCGAAGAGTGGCGATGCGACAAAGGGGGCTTTTTTAGCGGTGAACGCGCAAACTTGAGTCTTAGAAGGGTTAAACTGGACTAGATTTAGTCCCCCCCAATCGGAAATCTTCACAAGGGATGATTCGATTTCAGACACAAGTTTGTTCCGACACTCATCGACGTGATCCCGAGAGATATTGCTGCGGCCGAAATACAGTGCATCCACGGTACTGTCATCCGCATAGCAATGAATGCCACTGGTATGCAACAAATCATTGATATGCAGAATGAACAATGTCGGGGATAACACGCAGCCTTGGGGAACACCAGCATTTACGGTCCGGGGGTCCGAGCATGAGCCGTCTACGACGACTTTAACTCTCCGTTCCGCAAGGAAACTGCCGATCCACCTACAAAGTCTCTCAGGAAGCCCATAGGAAGGAAGCTTCGATAGTAAGGCTTTATGCCAAACCCGATCGAAGGCTTTCGCAATGTCCAAACTAACGCCTAGTGCCTCACCCTTACTCTCAACCGCCTGCGCCCAACGGTGAGTTAGTAAAGCCAAAAGATCACCAGCTGATCGGCCTTTGCGGAAGCCATATTGGCGGTCGCTGATCAGCTGGTGCTCTTCCAGGTAGCCCATGAGCTGGCGGTTGATTATGGATTCCATAATTTTGGAGAGTAAGGAGGTGATAGCGATAGGCCTGTAGTTGGACGGATCTGAGCGGTCGCCTTTTTTAGGGATCGGGTGTACTAGAGCCGTCTTCCATGAATGTGGGACAACGCCGAGGACATAAGAGTGTCTGAATAAGCGCGTTAAAACCGGTGCCAGCTCTGGAGCACACACCTTAAGCACAATAGGAGATATTCCATCGGGCCCACTCGACTTGTTGACATCCAGGGAGAATAGTGCTTTCCGCACAGCACACTGTGTGAAGTGGACGTCCGCCATTGTGGTTTCACACCTCGGGATGGTAGGAGGAGTGTTCCCCCTGTCGTCAAGAGTCGAGTTTTCCGCAAAGATAGAGCCAAGAAGATCGGCTTTCTCCCTTGCGGAATAGGCCAATGAACCATCCTCCCCGCGCAAAGGTGGAAGCGTCGACCGACAGAAATTACCCTGGACAGCCTTGGCGAGAGACCAGAACGCACGAGAGCCAGATGGCAGGCGCGCCAGTCTCTCGCCAATTCTCCCAACGTAATTTGATTTTGCCAATGCAATTTGCTTCTTAAAGAACCTGGAAGCAGAGTTGTACTTCTTCTTGAGTGAGTCAGAGTTTACATCCTTAGCGGCCTTTGCCCTAGCCCAAGCCTGGTAGCATTCCCGCTTGCGACGATGTGCGTCACGGCAGGACCCACCAAACCAGGGCCGAGACCTGCCACCGACAGGCACCGCTGAGTTAGGAACAAATAATTCCATGCCCTGCAGCACGACGCCGGCAACCGAGTCAGCGCAGGTGCTAGGATCCTCTGACTTGAAGCAAATCTGCCCCCATGGGTAGGATGCAAAGAAAGAGCGCATCCCGTTCCAGTCTGCTGACCTGTAGTGCCAAACACGTCGTCTACCAGATGGAAGTGGTTGTGACGAGACGGTGAGAGGCACCACGCTCCGAACTAGGTAATGGTCCGATGACCCGAGAGGAGCATCGACCCATACCCGAATGGGTTCGGGGCGAGAGGTCAGCAGAAGGTCCAATAAGGAAGGCGAATGGTCTTCCACATCCGGCACACGTGTGGGAGAAGGTACCATCTGCGTCAGACCATTGGCAATGGCAAAATCGTGAGCAGACCTTCCCGCATGGTCAGTACGTGTTGACCCAAGCCAGTCAGAGTGGTGGGCATTAAAGTCGCCCAAAACCACAATTTCTGCGGTAGGAATCTGCTCAAGTATTCTGTCAGTGGACACCTGCAGATGCTCGAAGAGCCGGTCAATTTCCGAATTTCCGCTATGAGACCTGTAAAGGCACGCGTAGACGCGAATATGATCCTCACAATCGACGCGCACCCAAAGGGTCGACAGGTCTCTGCCTTCAAGACTGCTGAGCCTACGGTAACAAATTCCCTCCCTGATGTACACACACGCGCCGGCGCGTGGCACAAAAATGTGCTCCAGGCTATAGGCCGGGTACTTTAGGTATGAAGTGTCAGTTGGGGAGGAAATCTGCGTCTCCGTCAGGAAAAGCAAATCTGGCCTTTCCGTCTTGAGATGGTGGTGGACGGCATTTAAGTTTGAGTGAAGTCCCCTGATGTTAGAAAAATCCACTGCTAAAGTGGAGGGGGACTTCCTCGTTATTGGGCTCAGTTTGCACCCAGCAGCTGTGATAAACGACGCTTGATGTGCCCCCCCAGAATACGATGGGCAGCCTGAGCCAGAGCGAGAGGATAGCATCTCTCGCTCTCGCTCAGAGAGGGATTCTCCAGTCTCTAAGAGACTGGTACCCTCCTGAGGTATTTTATTTGTATCACTCGTCGCCATCACAAAAATCAAAAATAGCATAAGGGGTGGGGAAGGGAAGGAGAAAGGTCATAGAGGGTGAGGAATTGTGGGACAGGGAATAAAAAGACAGGAAGGGGCCAACTGATACTCATTCCCACACGCAGCGCAACAGTCCCTAGAAAATCTGTTGCGATACGTGTAGTATAATGAAAGTGCCAGTTGCTATTTGGGCCCCGAGGTAGAGGGATAAGGGCGCCGGGACTCTCACTCACCAGTCGAAACGCGGTGGCCTCTAGGAGGCCCCCACTTCACGCTGATTTTCTGTGTTTTGGTACCAACAGCAATCCAGCCGTTAATCCATATATTCCATACATTATTTAACAATAAAAATGTGATAGCATGTTTGTTTGTCCTACTTTCAAGTCGACATAAAGCAACAGATGATCTTTCTTAATTGATTATATTAAAACAGGTCAGTGAAATAGGCTACATTCGATGACGAAATAAGATTTGATTCCCACGGGAAACGACATTAACACTTTTCATTAACCACGCGCAAGACAAACTCGCGAGTAACAGCTATACATGTAAATGTTTTATATTTGAGAGTTTGAGTTTCTGTTGCATGGTGGTGCGTCATGTTCTGGTTCTGGTCCAGCGAGGTATTCCGGAGCACTAGCGGCACCGCCTGGGATGGCTTGTCAAGCTGCCGTACCGAAACAGCCGACGTGGAATCGTGGACTATAGCTTCGACGACTCGTCGGTCGGGCGTGCTAGAGGTGGCGCCGCGAGTCTGGTTGTAGTGTTGACCGCGGGAACCCCCCTACTCTGACGGAGTTCTGACCCCGGACGGAGATCGGACATCGGGTGAAAGAGTGCAAGGGGAGTCGTTTGGTAGGTAGGGCCCTGAAATTTCTTTGGGACCATGGTACGCAATCGCGGACCAGTCCCACATATCCCGCGCGCCCCTTAAATGCGAGAACCTCGTAGAAGGCTTGGCCTTCGGCCCTAGAGAGAGAAAAAGGTTGCGTCATGATAAGCACCGCTTAACACCGACTGGGTCATAAGCGAACCTGCCTATTTGATATTATAAAACTATGTAACATTTTGTATTAAAAAAGAACATTTTTCTGTGTTCTGCTGTTTGCTTGAATGAAGTTGACACTTAGTACAGTTTTTTTTTTCAATATCCGTAGGAGGTTTGTAAGATCGTAACAACGCGTATCATATAAATAAACAAAAAAATCGTAATTCATAAATTAGGTGAATCGTATCATACTTAGTAAAATAACTCATATTGTTATGTAACATTATATAGCATCTTCGGCTATTTTTTTATTTTATTTTTATTGCCGTTGTAGGCAGATGAGCATACGGCCCACCTGATGGTGAGTGGTTACCGTCTCCCATGGACTTCAGCAATGCCAGGGGCAGAACCAAGTCGCTGCCTACCGCTTAATACTCTCCACAAGCCTCGTTTGAAGAAGGACATGTCATAGCGCTCGGGAAACACCGTGGAGGGGAGCTCATTCCATAGCCGGATGGTACGTGGCAAAAAAGATCTCTGGAAACGCACTGTGGATGACCGCAGTGGCTCCAGGTAGTATTAATGAACTCTACTCCGCTGGCAGGCGGTGCGATGGTAAAAACGAGATGCCGGTATCATCTCATCTCGAACAATTCCTCAGAGCACTCCCCATGGAACATACGGTACAAAATACAGAGGGAACCGAAGTCCCTCCGCAGACCCAGAGGTTCCAAACGATATTCCGTGTCATTTGAATATTTCGCTGTGAATTTCAGTTTAGTACTTTAAATACCCAACACACTGAATTATTTAATGAACATACAGACAGACGGCTGTGTTTATTCAGAGTTCATGTTTTTATCTTAACAAATATTGCTTTCTTCCATCAAATCAGAGAAAGTTGACACATTCGTTTATGTGTTTCGAAATTTATAGGTTTTTAATGTTTCGTACGAGCAGAAACGTTCCAAATCATGGCAGACAGGTGTCGTCTACGTGGATATAACCTTCCTTGAGGTCAATCTACCCAGATTTCAGGTCACCCGACCATATCCACGTTACATCTTCAGGCTCGTTCTTGATAGCCCACATACCGATTATCTGATATACGCTGATGCTGCAAGCCTGTCAGATTATAGCATAACCAGAAATCGTGATTTGAAGCGTTTATATTGGTCTCTCTCTCTCTCTACTCTAGATTTAAATGATGAGATAAATGCTACTGTTAGTAAGGTCATAGATTGGATGAATAAGAATAACTTAAAAGCTAATTTAGACAAAACGAGATATATACAATTCTATAATAGACACAAATTTATTAATAACTTAAATATAACTTATAATAATAACACACTAAATGAATGTAATAGCATAACATTTTTAGGATTAAATGTGGATAATCAATGTAGCTGGAATCTTCACATAGATATTACTTGTAGTAAAATTAATCGATTCTCATATGCACTTTGGCGACTTACAAAAATATGTAATTTAAAAACTGCATTACAGGCCTATCATGGATATGTCGCCTCAAATATCAGATACTGTATACCCCTCTGGGGAAATTCTAGTCACATAAATAGAGTGTTCATTGCACAAAAGCAATGTGTTCGTGCCATGTGCAATATTCATCCTCTGACTTCTTGTAAACCATTCTTCCAAAAACATAATATTTTAACTGTACCATCCATATATATACAAGAATGTTGTTTGTTTGTTAAAAAGCACCCACAATTATATAAATCGTGTGGCGAGTACTGTCAATTTAATACAAGATACCCTACTAAACTAATGTTACCAAGTATAAATACTCGTTACTACCATACAAACTGTTATCCTATGACTATCAGAATATTTAATAAGATACCAAACAGCATAAGAGATCTTCCACTAACTCAATTTAAAAGAAAATTATATTTATGGCTGATAGATAAGGCTTATTATAGTGTGCAAGAATTTTTAAATGATAAGTGTTGTACATAATAAAATATTAGAATAAGAAGTGATAGAATGTAAAAATAGATAGATTTAGTAAATTTTGTGTTATAATTAATATAAAAATAAATTAAATTTTCGCATGCCTAAACAGGCGAAATATATGAAGCTATGTCCTATATCTTATAAACTATATTTCTGGCGAATAAAGATTTTCTTTCTTCTTTCTTTCTTTCTTTCTTTCTACGGGCTACGAGACCCAATAAGAGATATTTTCTCTCTCCCTTCTTCTTCGCCAGACTCTTGGCAGAGAGATGGTGCGCGTCAGATAGCTTTACCAACCTGCCTCACCTCTCCCTTTCGGCTGCACGGCTGATGCTCACGTGTAGAGAACAATCCGTTGCAGACTTGATCTGGTCAGTCCCTGTTACGGGAGATTTACCGTGCGATTTAATACCCTCTGTCCTATTCCTCCGAGTGCTCTATAGAAAGATCTTCACCGCGCGATGTTTGGTTTTTGCGAGACAAAAAAACAAAAGTGTGATTCTACTTATATGTGATTTCCGACCTCCAGATACTTAGAATAGCTAAAATATATTATTGCAAAACTATTGGCCATGCCTCGACTGATCCTGTTTATGTATTCGAAAAGCAGAAATTTGATGCGTTTTCTTTAAAATATTAAATTAAATTAAGATTGTAATCCTCGACGGACGTTTCTTATAAAATGTAGTGTTGGATATTAAATGGCCAGTTTGGACTCGTTTGGAATTAATCAGTTTATTGCTTCACGTTGGTGTTTCAGGATGTCAATCAATATAAGAACATGCAATAATATTAGGTAAGTTCGAATCAAGAACTTTTACTGGTGGTAGGACCTCTTGTTACTGGTGGTAGGACCTCTTGTGAGTCCGCGCGGATAGGTACCACCGCCCCGCCTATTTCTAGCGTGAAGCAGTAATGCGTTTCGGTTTGAAGAGTGGGGCAGCCGTTGTAACTATACTGAGACTTTAGAACTTGTATCTCAAGGTGGGTGGCGCGTCTACGTTGTAGATGCCTATGGGCTCCAGTAACCACTTAACACCAGGTTGGCTGTGAGCTCGTCCACCGATCTAAGCAATAAAAAAAAAAAAAAAAGTAAATGTACAAACTCATTTTATTGCCTTTGTAGGCAGATAAGACCGTACGAAATACCTGATGTTTTACCTGGTTAGTATTACTATCACTCATGCTCCTCAGTCCTATGTCTCTGCCTATTGCTTAAATTTAATACCGTTTCAAAATGAAAAAAAATATGATTCAACACATACACAAAAGTATCTTTAAATCTGACTAAATTGAGGTTTCATCTTCACGCAAATTTGGTACGAGGCTTTCCACCCTAGCATCAATGATTCTGAAGTAAATTATGACATAGTGAATCTGCGAATCTGTTACACAAGACGCAACAACAGCTCAAGCGACGTGAGAACATTAATCAATCGAGAATCAATTCATACATCGATATAAATTACAACAACGATAATTTGTATGAAAACACAATAAACGTCAAATTTAGCAACGAGGTATTGACGATTTTATTACTCAGGGGATCGTCTTGTCTCTTACTCTGTTCCCTTATTATAGATAGAGAGAATATGTCTCCAAAAAAGGGTTAGGGACTAATATGCTATGTTAGGGATAAAGTGGGCGTTGCTTTAATGTCAGTTTTAATAAATTGCGCGGAAGAAATTGCTGTTGTAGGCATCTTTAACTTTATTTATGTGATTTTTTGTGATCGTATTTTCAATGTTTCGGTGTAGACAGAGAAATATTAAAGCAAAACGTAGCTTTGTTAACTATTTGATTGCCGTACTGAACGAGAAAATTTTGGTAATTTAGAAAACTCTTGTCCTGTTTTTTTCCCTACCTAATTTTTGATAGCCTAAGTAAGGGCTTATCCCAGCTACGCACGGATTTGTAGATGAGCTTACTGGTTGAACTTGAGTAGCTTACGGGCAGAGTAGTGCTCCGCTGAATCGACCATCGGATCGAAATCACGACCCACTGAGAATATCCGACGAGGAACTCAGTAACCTGTGTCTATAGGAGCTTATGCTGTTGCATTGTCAGCCCGTTTCGGTTAATACTGCACCACCGGTTTCTGCCAAGATTCTCTGGCGTCTAAAAAAACAACTATGTTGTCATCCCTTGTCTAATTATATTAAAAACTAGCCGTAATCGCCCGCTTCGCTGCGCTTTTAAAATGAACATTATTATTAGGGAGTCCAACACTCATATAAATATTAGCCTATCCATTAAGTACATGTATTTTCTAAATGGATACCAAGTTTCAAGTCAATCGGATGCATGGTTCAGTAGTTATAACGGAACATCCGTAAATACCACTGTAGATTTATATATTAGTATAGATAGACTCTCCCTATCTATACCTATATTAATACGTGAAGCAAAAACTTTGTATCCCTTTTTACGAAAATTGCGCGGACGGAGGAGTATGAAATTTTCCACACTTACAGAGAATATAGAGAAGAAGTGCACAATGCTAATATTTTTTTAAATAATGCATAATAGGTTTATTAAATCAATAAAGAAAACATTACACACACTACCATGTATTTGACACACACACGCAGGCATACTATTTATTTATTGTCAAACTTTTGTTCTTGACGTCTGTGGTCAAATTGAGGATAGATCAAAATATTAAGTGTATAATCTATGGAATGGATTAAATATTGTTTGTCTTTATTAATATTTAGTGTAGTCTTGGCGTTGAAAATACAATCATAATAGTGCACAAATTTACAATTCCAATGAATTATAGTTAGTAGAATTTCGACTACTGCACTACTGCGGGACCTCTAGTGCGATATAATGCACATGTGTTTTTACAAGTCAACACTAATAAGTCGCTCGTGAAACTGATAAGAATATTACTTTCTAATAGCGTTCAAGGACACCCATCCTTTTTTTATGATTGAGGGATTACTGGTGGCCCGGTGGCCTTTCCAGTTTCACCAGGACAGGTGGGCGAGCAAAGGCTCAGCCAGAAGGGGTGGGATTTGCTAACAGCTGCCCGAACGCCTCCGAAAAAGACCTAACAGCTCAAGAGTAGCTGCTTCGCGAATGAATCTACTACCGGATCGGAATCGCACCCATCCTGTGTGATGAGATAAGAGTAGTGCAATCTATTGAGACTTAGATGTTCTAAGATAATGCCATTCTTTGGCACATCTATACGCTTTGTGGCCAAGAGTAGGTTAGGTCAGAGGTCAGAATTTTAATTATATTGCACAATAACTCTCCGACCTTGTGACGAATCGTCCGGATAGCGTTACCTACTCCAATATGCTCACAATGCGGGCGACCGTTACTATCTCATACGATAATATCGTTTGATAATTTAGTCTACAAAAATATTATATAAACCGATTAAAATGTAACCCTACTAATAAAAATTGTGATCAAATCTATTGTATGTATTTTTAACACCACCCAGTTAATTATTATGTGTTAGCTTCAAACACAAGACACGAGACATATTATTTTGACTGTATTAATAAGTATTTAAATACATACTGTGTCGTCAACTGAAACTACAATTGAATATTTTCTTCTTATTAGAATAGAGAGTAGGAATTAATAGAGATGTTTGAAGCGCCATCTATGCTAGTTATCATATTTATTTAAATTTATAAATTGATGAACGAGTTCGCGACCCACCAGACGTTAAGTGGATACCGGAATTCATAGATGTCGTAACGAGAACGACGCGTGAACTCTAAAACTCATGTGTCAAGGACATGAGTTTTAGCCCACTGAGTTTCTCGCCGGATCTTCTCAGTGGGTCGCAATTCTGCGAAGCACTGCTCTTGCTAGGGCCAGTGTTAGCAACGCTTCCGGTTTGAGCCCCGTGAGCTCACCTACATGTTAGGGTAAAGCAGAAATAGCCTCTCAAGGCTATCAGCATAGGTAGGAAAAAAGGCACTTGAGATCAATGTTTCGATTTTACCCATAGTACATAATTATAAGGGATGTCTCACTAATAGAATCAGAGCGCTCGACTGATTAGCAGTAGATGTGGTATTTACGTGCAGGCTCACACTGCGCCTAACCAACATTAATAACAAAAAAAATTGTCTTAAAAAGAACAGCGACAAAAATACGTAATAAAAAAACAGAAATATGTTTGTCCGTCTTTGCTCCTTTAATTGGCGTGATACGTTTCAAACAGATCGGAAATATGGGCTATTTTTTACCTTAAAAACCATAAGCAGACAAGTTCCAGTCTTGTTTAGCGTAACAAGTGTTGTCGGAGTCCGATGTGACGTCCTCACAGATACAACAACAAAGTCTCTATTGCTAAGACAATTCGAAAATATCTTTCGGGTCGAAGAGTCTTCAGAAGTCTTCCAAATAACATTTTCGATTACTTAATCCTTTAAAAGGGCTTGGTGACTACAAGAGGAGAATACAATGCTTAAAATGAATAACAGGTTTAAAAAGAGTCTTTAGTGACATATAGTATATATATATATATATGTACGGATTATACTGAGGATCTTATTGAACTAATGAGCGAGGTTCTTATCCATATCTTTCACGAACACTCAAAAAGATTTCTAATAAGATATAAAAGAGAGTTAATCCTTATTGTGCTTAAAATATTCGTGCAATACTTGACAAGGCAAAAGCAATACGTTTTTTCGTGAATCGTAAACATCTAGGCCTTTATTAGCTTGTCTCATAAATAAGAAGATGTATTTACGTATTTTGTATGCTGCCTTAAGTAACAAGATTCGAGCGATTTATAGTTCGGTGATTGCTTTTATTCGATGAACAAATTTGACGTGAAAACTGCGAGCATGATTTACGTGTTCCTTTTAAACATGTGAGGTGTGATCATAGATGCTCATAGTCATTAAAATAATTAAAACTGCAATGAATTAAAATTGCAATGATTCATTAAGGCCCTGTCGTTGTTCGAGAATCGAAACATCTCCCGGTCGACGTCACAATCCAAACTTAAGCCCGCTGTAATTTTGTAACTTGCACCACGCCACGCGTGATATAAAACTTTATAATTGGTAGCGACTCGTAAACGATACACAACTCGTCACGACGACGTCCGTATGATTTCACCGATATTTTATTTTTCTTATTAAACTTATTATCTTGTTTTATGACGACAAAAATATTTTTTAACTGCTGAATGTGGATTTTGGGGCGAATACTTCTTCTACAGTACGAATATGTCACACGTTCGTTTGTTAAAATTGATTTTTTATTAAATAAATTATTAGTTTATCTATTACTTCTACTATATATTACTAGTTTATCTATTACTCTGTATGCTTAGGGTCAATACTTTCAATCAAGCCGACGCTCTAAGCATACAGAATCACAGAAAGAGTCGGGCTGTGATTGACAAGATATTGGCTATTAAAAAAAAAAGAAATTAAAATATTGGCTAATACTGCTACTGGAGTTTTTAGATACCTAAACGAGAATGCCTTAACTTGTTTTTTGATTGAAGCTAAAATTGCCAGAGCAATGTCAGGGCATTCTGATCCTACGTATAAGCATCATGATCCAGTATATGTTTCGTAATAAGAATAACGCTATTGAGTTTCCTCATTAAAAGTGCCTGTCATCGCAAGCAATGGGTTCGACGAGTAAATTAACCCACAGACACAGCCCACTGAGTTTCTCGCCGGATCTAGATCTCGTAGATTTTGCGAAGCACGGCTCTTGCTAGGGTTAATGTTAGCAACGTCGTCAGGTTTGAGCCCCGTGAGATCCAAGGTCACATAGTCGTGGGCAAGCTAAGCACTTATAATTAAATTTTGATGTTCTTCAATTAGTCCAAGTTAGTTCAAGTCCTGGAACTAGCTCAGGGGGGGTCGTGAACCCCATGACCCCCCCCCCTGGATCCGCCGTTGGTGAGATCACCTACTAGTTAAGGTTACGCTTAAATAGCCTCTCAAGCTTAGGTAGGAAAAAAAAACTAAAAGTGGGGGTTGATTTTAGCGTTCTTTTTTTTAAGGTTCCGCTAACCACTTAGAACTATGTGATATATGCAGCAATTACTGCATGGCAATTTTGTATGATAGCGTTATACTGAAACTTAACTACACGAGCATACGGACTAAAGGCGTGTACACACTGACCGTGACTAATTAAAGCACGTTACACAATGTTGGCGAGTACAATTAAAAAGGTAAACTTTTATTTATGGGCCGTGTTTTAAATCTTATTTTATGGGAACTGCGGTTTGGACGGCTTAGCGATTTGGCAGGTGTCGAGGGGACGGTCGCTGTTGGACACTCGCCTAGATAAATCATAGGGGAGACATTGTCGAGTCATTTTTGTCGTTACTTTTTGAGTGCGTCCACTCGATCGGGGAATCTAAGCTCGAAGTGCTCGCAATTGGCTGGATGTTAAACGATGATATGAAAATTTAACGACCAATTGTTTCCAATTATGTCTAGAACGAAGTGAGTTTAAGATCAACGCACTGGTGATAGGACGTCTTGTGAGTCCGCACGGGTAGTTACCACTACCCTGCCTATTTCCAACGCAGTAATGAGTTTCGGTTTTTTTTTTTTTTTTTTTTTATTGCCCTTGTAGGCAGACGAGCATACGGCCCACCTGATGGTGAGTGGTTACCGTCGCTCATGGACTTCAGCAATGCCAGGGGCAGAGCCAAGCCGCTGCCTACCTAACGTGGGGCTGCCGTTGTACCGTTAAAAGTGATACCTTGGAACTTATGCCTCGAGGTGGGCGGCAGCATTTACGTTGTAGAGGTCTATGGGCTCCGGTAACCGCTTAACACCAGGTGGGCCGTGAGCTCATCCACCCATCTAAGCAATAAAATAAAAAAGGCTAACTTTGACGCACTAAGTTTATTTTTAAGTTGAACCAAATCAACGCTTTAAATGCTGTAGGTATTGGCTAAAAATTATACCACAACTTACTGAACAAATACCAGAATTGAGAAAAAATCAGAAACAGAAAATCTATTTACTTTATTGCTTTAAGCATGTTGTAGTGTTTTTCTTTTCCCTTGGAACATTCTAATAAAGTTATGATGAAATTAATTAACATAAGATACATGTATACAATTAGTAATGCTGCGTATGATAAATTTCTACCAAGCATATTTCGATGAACTCAGCCTTGCTTCTAGTCTAAGCCACGTATACCACCCCAACGAGCATCCAATATGTTCTATCCCTTCAAACATAGACAAAAAAAAACAAAATATTCTTTATAAACGACATGCAAAGGATCCAAGAATGACCGTATTGATTCCCACGTCCCTCCATTCGGGGGCACAAGGAAATAAAAATGCCTACACCGTGTGCCTCTTGCATTAATAAAAGCTACAATAAATAGCTTGGTCACTTTGCGCGCTGGATGGTGGATTGTAGTATAACGAATTTGAAACAGATAAAACATTCGAGAATATAAAACATTTTGACTTATAAAACATTAAATATTTTGTGACGTATTATGTTTTCAGAAATATACCTAAATATGTTTAAATAATTAATAACTAAAATATAATTGCTGAATGAATTTCGATGCGCTAGTGGAGCGAAAGTTTTGGAGACATTAGCCTGTTTTATTAGTTCTAAAACGGCTTTGGTTGGTAGATCCTTTAGTGGTAGATCTTCAAATGTTTCCACAATGCTTCTATTTAGTGTATCGCAGGTTATCGATCCATGTCCAAAATTGCATCACCGAACAAATTTTATGCTAAAATCAGTGTGAAATAGGCTCTGATTGTAAAACACAAGTCGCTACGTAGATAAATCAATTTTATAGTTTAATCACCAATATATTTTAGTCATTTTAAAATCTCAACCGCATTCGGAGTCACAAACTACTTAGTATAGACAAAAAGATTTATGCTGACTGAAATTATATCCAGCAAACTTTCCAACTATATCCATACAAACTAGAACTTCACTGTTCGAAATTTATCTGCAATCTTAACGCATACTACAGTTTTACACTCAATTTATATAAGAAATATCATTCCTCACGCATCGAAAAAAAAAACACAAAAAAATGAGAGCATTAAAAATATATTCTTTATAAGAGATAACACTATAATGACGTGGGTTCGTACGGGCGGCTAGAACAAACAAACTGCATTTACTATATTTTTAATCCCTCATTCACAGTAGAAGGACGAGGTATCTCCATCTCTTTCTGACTAGACGTGAGCCCGTTAATGAGAGAACGGGACCGAGGATGGCTCAGGTAGGTGCCACGATGTCTGCCTCAACCAGACGATGAGGCACCGCTTTTGTTGTTTTTTTTTTATTACTATTATTTCGTAATCGGAATGTGAATGTTATTTTTTGTCCCTCTCTTTTTATTTATGAGGGTGACACTTATATGGATGTGAAGCTGAAGGCGTTGGTTAGCTCAGTGGCCAGTCGGGGAAAATTTGGCGATTCATTCATTAGCTGTTACCAAAGAAATTGGTTAATAAATTATGGCTTGTTCCATGTGTTACAATTTAGACTCTACGAGTATTAGAACAAAATATATAGTCATATTCCACATTAGGTGCATAATTTACAATGCATTTGCATGTTGTTATTATTAATGCTCAATGGATGAATCAGTACACGGCTCTCGTGGTAGTCGGTATTGTAGCCTGTAGACATTACCATCTAAATGCTTGAGATATGGATCGAATATCGTTTTATAACGACTGTGACATTACCACATTGCAAATCATACATTACAACATAAAAAGTCCACTTTACCCATGGCCCAATTACTGTCTCGCCCGGTTCTACTCAGTGGGTCGCGATTCCAGTGGTAGTTTTTATGGCTTGGGTGGACGATCTCACGGCCCACCTGCTGTTAAGTGGTGACCGGAGCCCATAGAGATATGCAACGTAAATGCCGCCACCAACCTTGAAACATGAGTTCTAAGGTCTCAGTATAGTTACAACGGCTGCCCCACCCTTCAAACCGAAACGCATTACTGCTTCACGGCAGAAATAGGCAGGGCGGTGGTACCTACCCGTGCGGGCTCACAACACGTCCTAACACCAGTAATAACGCAAATTATAATTTTGCGGGTTTGATTTTTATTACAGGATGTTATTCCTTCACCGTGGAAGTCAATCGTGAACATTTGTTAAGTACGTATTTCATTAGAAAAATTGGTACCCGCCTGCGGGATTCGAACACCGGTGCATCGCTACATACGAATGCACCGGACGTCTTATCCTTTAGGCCACGACGACTTCAGGTTTAGCAAAGCACTTGCTAGGGCTAATGTGAGTCAAATCTCTCAGGCTCCCAGCGAATAGGTAGGAAAAAAGTGCCCTTGCACATAATACATTTAAATTTTTATCTTCCCTTATGTCGCCTAGAGCTTCGTAACGTAACGGTGACGATAATACCGAAACTCACCCACGTTCTGTGAAACCTGTCGAACAACTAACAAGACCTGCTTCAAGCATGCGTCCCGTTCGCTCTCTATATCGAGGAAAAGAGAGGCGTATAGCGGTTTCAATAACCCGTTTCCTGATTCTGGCCTCGGGCCGTTTGGTCAGGATTCGATTCGGTTCGACGCCTAGTGAAAGGGGTGAACAGACATTGATAGATCGAACGCACAATAGTATTAGAATACGTTGTTTTCTTAACTAACAACGGCTTGTGTGAATTTTGTCTAAGGGATGGCGATGGAGTTGCCTCACCCTTGTAATTTAAAAATATCAAAGCTGTGTTTAAAGAAAATAAGTTTTGGCTATTTATTGATGGACTATCCCACAGCCTATCTGATGTTAATAGCCCGGATGAGTGCTACCCTGCTGCTTACTTTCCGACTAAATGTTTCAATCACGTTGATTTATCAGTTGGCCTCCTTTGCTTCAAAGTGAAACTCATGACTGCTTCGCTAAATAAGTAGGAAGGTACTTAGGCAGGCTCAGAATGCAACGTACTAGTTCAAGTACGTACAGGTAGGTGTGTACGTATAGGTACTGATTTTAACATTAACAGAAAACAGTAAAACAAAGAATTGGAAAACTATCCTAGAACTGACTGACTGAAACTGTCCTAGACCCCTTTTATTTCTTTCGTTTATTAACCGACGAAGAAGGATTTGTGATATCGGCCTCTTCCCGGAGGTGTCGTAAAATTATTAATTATTCGCCATTAAGCAATAGCAGCGGTCTCGGGATACTAAATATCAACCAAAATCAAAATGCCATTGGGCTTTTAACAGTATTCTGTCAGTGCTCATAAATGGCCACTAGCATCCCACATAGTCTTACCGAGAAACAATCTGGCCTTCCAACTTCCAGGATGAGACATCGTACAATAAAACTGAGACCCCGACTCCACTTAACTCCAAGAAGACCGTGAGTTCGTTCAACAATTAAGCGCTCTAAGAAAATTGCCAATCAAAGCCCTAACAAGATCCCACCGCAATAAACTAAACCTTCATTTTAGTACGCAAGGATTATAACCGAATTTAATTGCAGCTCCATAAAGCTTCCTTTTATTTCGACCTTATTAATGTTCGGAACGGTCACTACAGTTCGCTACACCGTGAAACACTTCAATGACCCTCGTGCTTGGGGCAGTTGGTACCCAAAAAAATACCCAACGAATGCTCTGGTACAAATATCAAAGCAGCACTCCGCGCCACTTCAAGTCTCTTTGATATAATTCAATAGGAATTTATTACGTTATTGACTTCCACGGAGCTACGTCGTCAAACGGTAGGTATTTAGTATTCCGAAATAGGAATTCGGTCTATGACGTTTGTGAATTGGGGCTTTGGTAAAAACGTACCTTATTACATAGGTATCTTTTAATGTTCTTTTTGTTAATTCAAATGCAAATAAGCAGACAACATTATATAATATTAATATGATGATAGATTTTGAATCGTTTACTTAAGAAAGGCCCAAGCTATTTTTTATAACCGTAAATATAAAGAATCGGTAAACGAAAAATAATTTTATATTTTAAATATTTGTGATATTTTTTTAGCTAATTAATTTTTTTCTAATTTTTTTCTAATTTTTTTCTTTTAATTTCAATTAAACGGGTACAGATGATTTCGATAACAAGACAAAAGATAAATTATGTTATATAATATTAATCTTGAGGTATCAGTGATCCATTTTGGACCAGTAGGCGAACACTAGTTAACATTAAGCTAGGTCTGGCTGAGCCTTTACTGTGGATGGAGAGCGAGCAAAAGCCTGTCCTGGTGAAACTGGAAAGGCCTCCGGGCCAACAGTAATCCCTCAATCGTAAAAAAAAACTTCGATGCACTGCTTTTTTTCTCTACCTAAGCTGATAGCCTTGAGAGGCTATTTCAGCGTATCCTTAACTAATAGGCGAGCTCACGTGGCTCAAACCTGACGACGTTGCTAACGCTAACCTTAACAAGAACAGTGCTTCGCAGAATCCACCACCGGATCGGAAACGCGACCCACTGAGAAGACCCGAGAAACTCAGTGGGCTGTGTCTGTGGATTAATTTACTCGCCGAGCCCTACGTCGCAAGCGACGGGTTTGACGAGAACGATGACCGGAGTACTGCTCTTGTTCGGTGTAGTGTTAGCAAATTCTCTCAGACTAAACCCGATAGCTCACTTACCTGTCCGCGCGTAGCTGGAATGGCCCTTTAGGCTTCCAACGAATACGTAGGCGAAAAAATAAATAGAATAAATAGAACAACGCGACTTTACCGACGTTCAAATCCTGCAAACAATTACTGATTTTACAATATAAATACGTAGCTGATTTTTTATTAAAAAAAACACTTCTAGGATCAAGGAGCATCTTGTAAGAAAAAAAGGCGTAAAATTTATAACTTTGCATTATTATTTGATGTCAATAAAGTAGTCAGGTGTTCCTCGTCAAATGGCTTTACCCCTTGTAAAACCATTAATCTCCGATCTCTTGTCTCAAGGCGGATGGCAATAGGTATACACACCGTGATTATAGACATCTATGCATACGCGATCTATTCTAAGATAATACGTTTTTTTTATTGCTTAGATGGGTGAACGAGCTGACAGCCCACCTGGTGTTAAGTGGTTACTGAAGCCCATAGACATCTACAACGTAAATGCGCCATCCACTTTGAGACATAAGTTCTAAGGTCTTAGTATAGATACAATGGCTGCCCCACCTTTCAAATCGAAACGCATTACTGCTTCACGGCAGAAATAGGTAGGGCGGTGGTACCTACCCGTGCGGACTCTAGAGGTCCTACCGCCAATAAAATATCTCTAACCTACGTATTCCAGAGACGAAACAGCATCAAAAAGATTTCTGCAAACCATATTCGACATCACGATTTTTATGTCAAATATTTAATATTATCTAAACAGAAAACTTCGTTCGTACCTGCAACACGGGACTTCGAATCCGGGTCTAAGCATTTTATGGTATCGCATTACCATACACATCCGCCGTGACACTCCTCCTCGTACAATGACAATCGAAGTCTTCGACCGGCGACTGAACAACACCTTGTATAGTGTTGGGAACACGATATTATAATTATTGTCTAACGTTTATGCTTCACATATTCAGGTGTTTGTGTTGGAACATATTGCGCATGGAGAAAGCGATTTTAGCTCAACTAATAACTTTAAATGTTGCCTGATCGCGGCTTTTTATTTTTATTGCATAGATGGTTAGACGAGCTCACAGCCCACCTGGTAAAGTGGTTACTGGAGCCCATAGCCACAACGTAAATGCGCCACCCACCTTGAGATATAAGTTCTAAGGTCTCAGTATAGTTACAACGGCTGCCGCACCCTTCAAACCGAAACGCATTACTGCTTCACGGCAGAAATAGGCAGGGCGGTGGTACCTACCCGCGCGGACTCACAAGAGGTCCTACCAAATCAAATTCTAATAAATATGACCGTATGTTGAATACTTCAAAGTAAATGTGCCATCCATTTAATTAATTACATGAACGTTGTTGATCACCCTGATCGTTTTGTTAAAACTAGTGGTCCCGCAATAGTCGAATTTCGACTATAATTAATTGAAATTTTATTTATAAACATTATTATGGTTATATTGTCAAACACTATTAGACCTTTTTAATATAATCACAGATTTCGCCAAAACTACACTATAGATAAATAGTAATAAAGACAAACAATATTAATCTTTTTTTTTTATTGCCTTTGTAGGCAGACGAGCGTACGGTCCACCTGATGGTAAGTGGTTACCTTCGCCCATGGACTTCAGCAATGCCAGGAGCAGAGCCAAGCCGCTGCCTACTGCTTAATACTCTCCACAAGCCTCGTTTGAAGAAGGACATGTCATAGCGTTCGGGAAACACCGTGGAGGGGAGCTCATTCCATAGCCGGATGGTACGTGGCAAAAAAGACCTTTGGAAACGCACTGTGGATGACCGCAGTGGCTCCAGGTAGTATGGATGAACTCTACTCCGGTGGCGGGCGGTGCGATGGTAAAAACGAGACGTTGGTATCATCTCGAACAATTCCTCAGAGCACTCCCCATGGAACATGCGGTACAAAATACAGAGGGACCCGAAGTCCCTCCGCAGACCCAGAGGCTCCAAGCGATCCGTGAGAATGGGGTTATCGACAATCCAAACGGCTCTTTTCTGTATGGAGTCAAATGGAAGAAGCAGGTATTTGGGAGCCCCGGCCCAGAGATGGGAGCAGTACTCCACGCGAGGCCGGACTTGTGCTTTATATCTAATCTATTCTCAGTTTGACCACAGACTTTCAACAATAACAAAAGTTTGACAATAAACGCAGAGTATATGTGTGTATATATGTGTTGTGTCAAATACATAGTAGTGTGTGTAATGTTTTCTTTATTGATTTAATGATATTTTTATGTATAATTAAAAAAAAAATTAACATTCTGCACTCCTTCTCTATATTCTCTATAGGTGTGGGAAATTTGATACTCCGTCCGCGCAATTTTCGTAAAAAAGGATACAAAGTTTTTGTTTCACTTATTAATTAATATATAGATTAAGCATCACGACACAACTGTCCTATTTGAAACTGTCACAAAACACTTTTGTTAATATCGAGGCTGCTTTGTGACAAATATTTTTCACTTTTTAAAAGAACGCATCCATAAATGATGAATGGAACGCATCTTTACCCGCCATTAATATAACCATACCAACCTAATGAAATGTCAACTATAAGCCACCAAATTAACTATCACTTTCTGTTCGATTCGAATCTCTTCAAGAACGAAAGAGACGGACTACAATCGAGCCGCGGCAGGACGGCGAATTCAAATTTGTATCTCGTGCAACGTCCAGACATTCTGGAACCGACCATTCAACTAACAAATGACAAACAACAAAAAAAAACGCTTAGCATTATTTATCTACAAAATTCTGTCGTGTGTTCGTATATTAAAATACAAATACGAACAATGACGTTAGAGAAGAAAAAAGAAATTTATATCTAAAATGCTAACAAAGCATCCGGGGCGGACGCTCAGAGAAGTATCAATGAAATCGCCTCACAATAATCTTTCCGAGAATAATTCAACTAAGCCGCTGTGAAATTTGCGTATTTCTAAGTATTTTTTTTTATTATATATTTAGACAAAATAATAAGTAGCGGTCCTCGTTCGTCTAAAGATCGCTTGAAAGGTTCATTGTAGTGATGAGTTTCAGAAATTTAATTTTAATGGAAATATCAAAGAGTAGGACACAATGAACATTTCTCGGAGACGTTTGTCGCTTCGAAGCGGCGCGAGTTACACGTACAACGATAGAAATGTTAAATTAAAGTTTCATTATAACGTATACTATATTAAATTGATTCGAGAAACGAAAGAATTTAGTGAGAATATTAAAATACGCCTGGCGCGTGGGACGGCACGTAGGTGTTGCCATCTCGGAAAATTTGTTACCTCTAATTTTGTTTTTAATTTACTTTTTTATCTTTTCATGGCAAATGGAATGGGTATTACGGTAAGTAGCCGAAAACTTTTAACGTAACAGTTAGTTTGAAATCGTCATATTAATATAGTAATAAAAAAATATTGGGAATTTTAAATATGTTACAAATTAAGTGTGCTGTCATTGTAAATATCTAACATATGTTTGTCTGTGCATTAAATTTATTCAATAAAACTTTTGAATTCTGAGATGTTAACTACGATAGTAATAGTATAATTAAACTATATAATAATTAAACTAACCAATTTTGATGAAGTCAGTTTTGTTTTAAATAATATATTTAGAGTTAGAAATCTGTCTGATAGACGCGACAGTGAAATAAAAACATCAATGATGGTGATTATCAGATGGATCATCAACAGCTTTGTACATCTTTCGCTACTAGGTGAGCGGTAAAAACTAAGAGACTCTTTAACCGATATATAAAAAAATATGTCCTCAACTTATTCTCAAAAGCAGAACACGTCGTAACTGATCAGCAGGAGTGTAACAAAGTACGTTCTTCAATTATTTTCACCATTCATTGTTTTATCGATTTATACTAGTGGTAGGACCTCTTGTGAATCCACACAGGCAGATACCGCCACCCTGCCTATTTCTGCCGTGAAGCGGTAATGCGTTTCGGCTTGAAGGGTGGAGTAGCTATTGCAGCTATACTTTAGAACTCATATCTCAAGATTGGTGGCGGCATTTAAATTGTAGATGTCTATAGTCTATTCCTTTCCTTCCTATTCGTACGCTCTTGAAAGAGTGGCAGTGGTCATGCATCAGTCGGATCCTGCGATACCGATGCTCTCTTGATGCGACGCCATGTGACACGATGTTTCGCAGAGTGAGAGCAATCATTTATGTTGTAGTGAGTCACAGATTTTATGAGGTTAGTCCATCGTGTTGGAGATCGTCCGCAAGATCTTTTGCCCTCGACTTTCCCTTGCACCACCAACCGCTCAATGGAGTCCTCATTACGAGTGATGTGCCCGAAGAACTTGAAGATTCCCATTTGGACTGTTAACAATAGTCTCTCCTTGATGTTGAGCTCAACATCAAGGATTTTATATATAGAAATTTGTTCGAAATTTCTATAGTCTATAGGCTCCGGTAACTACTTAACACCAGGTGTCCTCGTCCATCCATGTATGTAATAAAAATAAAATAAAATAAAGCCTGGACTACACGACATTGACAAAGTTTTTCATTTTCTGTTACACGAAAATCCATTCATACCAGCAGTTAAAGATCCCAGTCTCACTACTACTGTTTAGTTATATTTTAAGTAATCCTTTGTGTCTATTGGAGAGTAAATTTGGGTATTTATTATTGAAGCAGGATTAAGGGTGCCCGAAGATCGGTTAGTCTTTCACTCGCCGATTTGTAAAGTGGTCCTTTTTGAATGAGCTCCCTGCGTGGGTTTTTAACCGACTTCAAAAAAGGTGGGGGTTCTCAATTCGACTGTATGTTTTCTATGTTTGTTACCTCATAACTTTTGACTGGGTGAATCGATTTTGATGATTCTTTTTTTATTAGAAAGCTGACGCTTCCCGTGTGGTCCCATTTCAATTAATTTAGTTCTGATAAAGGTATCCATGAGAAAACCATATAATATGTCTTAAATTTGCATTAAGTACGTGCGCGGCAAATAGATGAATAACTCAATAACTCAATATCACGCCAACCGATTTCGATTTAATTTGTTTTGGAATATCTTTTTTTTTTCTATTTGAAGTCGGTTTTTATTAAAGCATGTCTATTTACAATTATAAGTCTTCATAATTTAGTTTAATTGAGTTTATTTATCATATTTGTACTTGGCTAGACCAGCAATTTTAATCGCGTTATAATTGTTTTGTAGTCGTCGTGGTCTAAAGGATTAGACGTCCGGTGCATTCGTATGTAACGATGCACCGGTGTTGGAATCCCGCAGGCGGGTACCAATTTTTCTAATGAAATACGTACTCAACAAATGTTCGCGATTGACTTCCACGGTGAAGGAATAACATCGTGTAATAAAAATCAAACCCGCAAAATCATGATTTGCGTAATCACTGGTGGTAGGACCTCTTGTGAGTCCGCACGGGTAGGTACCACCACTCCGCCTATTTCTGCCGTGAAGCGTGAAGCAGTAATGCGTTTCGGTTTGAAGGGTGGGGTAGCCGTTGTAACAATACTGAGACCTTAGAACTTATATCTCAAGGTGGGTGGAGCATTTACGTCGTAGATGTCGATGGGCTCCAGTAACCACTTAACAGCAGGTGGGCTGTGAGCTCGTTTACCCATCTAAGCAGTAAAAAAAAAATTGTGCGATTTAGAATGTAACACGTTATATGCTACCGATATGAAAACTAATTTTTTGTTTTAATTTTTAGTCAATTTGTAGATCGTGTTAGTTGCTACGTAAAATCATGAAACAACAAAAACACATATTATTATAACTTTAGCGTGTAAGTGTATCGAGTATGTATGGAGTGTCGCCCGTGTAATGTCATTGACAATAATATAATAAAGTACCTGAAAGTATAGGTACGATGTTTCACCTAAATCCGTTTACCATTTTTGCGTGATTGGGTAGCAATAAACATCTAAAACTATAAACGATCAGTTTTATGTTTATATTAGAATACATAGACATAAAAAATTTTAATAATTTAATAATTTTTCAAGTTAGTGTTGGTGAATTTTTGAAAAAAGCAACAATAATAAATCTATCTAACAATTAATTCATTCGATAATCGCTCTTTCAGCCTTTGTTATGAAATTCAAAACTCAATTCTACGTGATTCGATTCAAACATCTTCTATAATACTCTAACTTGATGATCTAGCAATTTTCGCACTAAAAGCGTTCGTTTAAATGTCAAATTTCAATGCCATAAGACAGCACATGTTACGATTTCGTACGCAATGATCTCTCAACAAGTCGTGCGTATGATCCGCACTAGTCGCACAATAAAATTAATTGATTCAATTCAGGATAAAGGCGGTTGCACACATGAGATAGCGACAATAACGCAGACAATCGCGCGGGATTAGCCGGTGCCCGCTGCGTCTAATCATCCGCTCGTGAGAATTCGGATTAAATTAGTATGGGCCGTTGACGAAATTCTACAATATGATATTAAAAACACATCGAGTAGGGTGGAGAAGGAAGTTGAGAGTTAATTAAAATTAAAATATAACAGAAGAAAAAATTAAGATTGTTCTAGGCTTGATATTGATTAAAATTGATTTAGGAAAAACACATGTAAAAACAATGTAGAAAAATGTTATTGTACAATAATTTAATTTGGAGACGTTATTTTAATTTTCGCTTTTTTTTTAATCTTAATATATTTTTCGTTCAAATTACACAAAAAAATGAAAGAAAATTTTTATAGCCACACAACACAGCTGTACTTCATCCAAAAAACCTCAAGTGGTCACACAAAAACATTTGTCGCAAACATCTGAACCAATTTCAATGCCAACAATCGTTGAATGGTCCTTTTAGAACGCTGGTATTGGCCACCACTTGACATCCGGTTTTGTCCAATGTTCGTCACGTATCTATTGTGCAAAAATTGGCCGAATGCTCCAATCCTTCCTCGACACGAAAAACGGGGATAAAGGTGTACATTGAACGTATTAGGTAATCCATTAAGGATTATATTAATAGAAAAAAATAAACTTATTTAAATGAACTAACGATACATTAGACTTAGTCTTCATTTAAGCATTTACTATTTAATTGTACCTAAATCTAGAATATCTGTTTTTCAGCCGTAATTATGATTACCTACTAGTGGCCCCTCAGCAGTCGAAATTCGATTATAATTAATTAAAACTATAAGTTTGAACATTATTATGGTTCTATTGTCAAAGAATATTATACTTCTTTAATCACAGACTTCACCAAGACTTACACTATAGACAAATAAATATAAGTAAAGATAAAAATAATAAATATAAATAAAATAATATAAATAAATATAATAAAATAAATATAAATATAAATAAAGACAAACAATATTAACCTATTGATTTGACCACAGACTTTAAACAATATGTTTGACAATAAATACAGAGTATATATGTTCTGTGTCAAATATGTGGTAGTATGCGTAATGTTTTTTTGTATTGATTTTATATACACGAATTTAAGCAAAAAAATATATAAGTTTTTTGTAATTAATTTGAGAAATTTAAAGGAGCAATTAAATATTTAGGTATCAATAAATAAGTAGATTATATTGACAACATACTTATTATATACGAAATGACAGCAAATTATCACGCTGGTCTGATCTAGTAAAGATACTCACCGGCCTGCCAATAACCGAGGCTATAAAGACCGCCAAGGACAGGAAGACTTGGTCAAGCATTGTGCGTCGAGTGGTCAATGTTCCAAACTAGACACGGCCTTCAGCAATGAAGAGACCCACTCAGAAGAAGAAGAAGAGGTGATCCGGAGGCCTTTCCAGATTCACAAGGAGAGGTGAGCGAGCAAGGGGTTAGCTAAGAGAGGCAGGATTTGCTAACAGCTACCCGAGCGCCTCCAAGGCAGACCTAACAACTCAACAGTAGCTGCTTCGCAAATGAATCTACCTCCGGATCGGAACCGCGACCCGCTGAGAAGATCCGGCCAGAAGCTCAACGGGCTGACGTTTAGGTTAGGTGTTGCAAAAACTAAAAATATACGCAACTACACAGAATACAATGGAACGCTATCTTTTTTTTATATGGGTGTACGAGCTCACAGCCCATATGGTTGTTAAGTGGTTACTGGAGCCCATAGACATCTACAACGTAAGTGCGCCACCCACTTTGAGATATAAGTTCTAAGGTCTCAGTATAGTTACAACGGCTGCCTCAACCTTCGAACCGAAACGCATTACTGCTTCACAGCAGAATTAGGCAGGGTGGTGTCACCTACCCGTGCGGACTCACCAGAGGTCCTACCACCAGTATTCCCGCTAGCTCCAGTGAATTTAATTGTCGTAGAAGGCATCCAAAGGTTCGACCTATCTGATGGCAAATGGTCACTGTCAGACGGACAAAAGCCCCACAGTCGCACGCTGTAGCGCTTAGGAAACAACGATTATCGGAATTTCTACTCAGTGTATTATCTACTACTACTATTCTTACGTATAGCGTTAAAAAATTCCTTCACATACATAAATATATAAATCGACTTTTTTTTTAAACTTAGACAGGTGGACGAGGTCACGGCCCACCAGGTGTTAAGTGGTTACCGTAGCTCATAGATATCTACAATGTAAATGCCGCCACTCACCTCGAGACACGAGTTGTAAGGTTTCAGTTTTAACAGTACAACGGCAGCCGCACCCTTCAAGCCGACAGAAATAGGCGGGATAATGGTACCTACCCGTGCAAGCTAACAAGACGTCCTATCAGTAAGTGCTCGTCGTCCTCGTCGAACCCGTCGCTTGCGAAGAAGGGCTCGACGAGCGAACTAACCCATAGACACAGCCCACTGAGTTTCTCGCCGGATCTTCTCAGTGGGTCGCGTTTCCGTTCCGGTGGTAGATTCTGCGAAGCACTGCTCTTGCTAGGGTCAGTGTTAGCAACTCTCCGGTTGAGCCCCGCGAGCTCACCTACAAACGTTGGGGCGAAGCTGAAATAGCCTCTCAAGGCTATCAGCATAGGTAGGAAAAAAAAAAACAGTAAGACTGAACATTACTTATATACTTTTCTTATTGCGTACATTAACATTTGAATGACGGACGCATTCATTTGTCAGTGAGAGTGCAACGTAAATAACTAAAAGGCAGTTTTGATCAGTAATGTGTCGCGGTATTGTGCTCCGCGCCGGATGTATCGCGTAGCCATAGTTTCGACTGTTGTTGCCCTGATATATGGTGATGTGCGAACGGGCATGGACAGTTTGTTAACGCAATAAATCGTGGGGGTGGAACAGCAACGGCCGTGGAGTAGATGTTAGTTTAGATTATTATTTTTTTTTAATTGTGCCTATTGCGAACCCCATCTTGGTCTTTTTCAATTTTGTTGCCAAAAAAGTAACGATTACATGAATTTAAACTTTCTCTAATATTCGTTTTTTTTTGTATTTAGCCGTGTTCAGAATAAAAAAAATGCTTCATCACAATCAAGTCAATCACTCATTTATGATAATGTTATACATAAATATTCATTTATATTTTTCATTTTACGCATTTGATAACGCCAACACGGATGACAATTTAAATAGGAACTTTTTTAAAAGCTTAGGAATCGCACTTCTTTTGTTTTTAATAATGTTCTAATATCAAGTTAGTTTTCCTTTATTATTGTATTATATACTCATTAAATAGAATTCCCGAATTTCAACACGCATTACTGGATAAATAGCAAACAAGCTAGAATTTGAATTTCGGACCAGTGATACGAATGAGATTTGGGGTAGTTTTTAATGTATAACTCCTAATTTAACAGTGTTTACGAATATATATTTATAGGACAACGCGTCTGTTGCTAAGACGACAAATTTACTATCTATATATTAATACGTGAAGCAAAAACTTTGTATCCCTTTTTACGAAAATTGCGCAGACGGAGGAGTATGAAATTTTCCACACTTATAGAGAATATAGAGAAGAAGTGCACAATGCTAATATTTTTTTAAAATAATGCATAAAAGGTACATTAAATCAATAAAGAAAACATTACACACACTACATATCATGTAGTTGACGCACAAACGCATGCATACATTTATTGTCAAACTTTTGTTCTTGACGTCTGTGGTCAAATTGAGAATAGATTAAATATTGTTTGTCTTGGTTAATATTTTTTACAGTGTAGTCTTGGCAAAATTTGTGATTATAGAAGTATAAAATAAAATCATAATGGTGTACAAACTTACAATTCCAATTAATTATATTCGAATTTCGACTACTACGGGACCTCTAGTACTTATAATTACTGTAACATTAAGGTCATGAAAATTAAATCAAATAACTCGCTTTTGACCCCAAATTTGAAAACGATCTATCTGTAAGTAGCACCGATGTACCTATTTCTTGGCCGCAAAACAATACTCTTTATAATTAGATCTCATTTTTCACCCGCCACCAGCACCCGCGTTCTCGTTTCCATGAACTCCAGTGGTCAATAAATACCTCTATCAATAAAAGTATTCCGTGTTTTCTGATTAATAACCGCAGGTACTTGTGATGAAAAATCTACTGAAATGTTTGATGATTAACATTCCATCTGATTATAGAAATATATTATATACGGATAATCTAATGATTTTATTTACATATACTATACATACATGTAACAAAAAACTAATCTAATATACAGATTTTACTGCCTTCAAAGGTAGCCCAGTATACAACCCACTTGATCGTGAAACGATTTATGGGTAAAACACCTACTAATTTTCCTTAAAGAAGAATATACGTATATCCGAAAACACCTTGTGAGGAATAACCACGCAGTAAACTGGCAGTGTCTTGAGTCCCCGCATACCCCATTGAATCGTTTCGCGTGATGTTTCAATATGTTAATCAAATATGTTAATCTTTATTCAATTTTGTTCGTGACAACCAAAAGAGGAAAAAACCTACTTAATAACTAAAGTTATGATCTCAATGTCACCTCTATTCATTTCAGCTCACGGAAGACGTTTGTAATTTCATAATATTAAAATGTTTCGCATTGATTGTGACTACAATGGTATGTGAACAATTGACAATACGTATAGGTAACAATCACACTATGGCAAACATGCTAGATTCCTTCACGCGTCTCAAATTATAACGTGTCAACGCTCAGTACACTGTTAAGGAAATGTCAACTGTATATTTAGACTTTAAGGGTGATTTTAGTACGATATTTGTGTTCGATATATCGTTTTAAATGGCTAGTAATATGTTGTTGCCGATCAAAGTGCTATTGTAGAGAATAAAGAGTAGCTAAAGATGGGCTTTGTCCCATTGTGGCGGGTGTTCGAATACAATAGACGTGATCACGTTTAGAAAATTTTTGGACAATTTCAATGTGTTTTTGCAACGGGTTGCACCTTGCTGGGCAGGGGTGGAATGTGATTTCGAAAGGAATTATTACGTTTGCTAAAGAATTATCGAACAGTTAATTAAAACGATAACTAAAATTGGCCAGACTAAGGTTGGAAATTGAAAGAGGACATGGCTCTGAACTATGAGTCTGGCATCAACTTTATCAAATGACAGTTACGGATTGATCTATGCGAGGATAAATTAAAGGAGGTTCAGTATTGGAGTGGTCGTTGACGAGATGGTGGTCGGTATTCAAAAGGTGGATGTTCCTCGACTAAGCTTTACTCGCTCTCACCCCGAATATCTTTATTGGAATAAATTAGCAAATAGAAAAAGGAGTAAAGGAAGTGTTAATGACAAAGTAACTTATCCACTGCGGTTAGGATATTCCACGCTCGAGGTAGATATTATAAACAACATAACCAAAGTCTGACGACGTTAAAAGACGTCGGGGAAGATGCTCTGAAATTTGGTCAAACCTAGTGACGGAATAACTTAAAATGCCATTGCCTGAGGATCTCCATCAGGCCAAAGATCGTAGCAATTGGAGAAATGTGCTGGAGCGGTTCCGTCAAAGCCACGATCCTCATGAGTGAGGGAACGACTCGAGGAGGTCGAAGTAGCTGAACGTACGGCCTACCTAATGGCGATGCTGGGTTATCGTCGCTCATGGACGTTGGCAATGCCAGGAACACAGCCAAGCCCAGTGCTCCCCGCAACCCTTGATTAAGGAAGGAGATGTTATAAGGAAACACCGTAGATCGAAGTTATAATACATAACAGATATACCAGACTAATTCGCATTGCGCGATGCGACTGTGCCAGAATTCAAATTCTGCAAGCGAATCAACGAAACCCGTACTTAAAAAAGACTTCACGAATTCCGCGAGTCTTTTCTCAGTTGCAATACTCATATCTGTGACCATAATCTCCAGAAGCATATGCCCTATAATATCGTCCCCTATCTTCGAGGACATTTTGTCTGTCGCATTACATACTGTCTTAAACTAAAGTCATGTCAAATTTTAATCGCGATTCGGTTCTGTACATATTAGTGTCGGCAACAGGGTGGCATATTTTTCGAAACTACTTGTCACAATGGTGTGTTTCATTGAAACGTTCCACCCGCCGTCGTCGGACATAATGGGGGCATAGGTGCGCAAAATATTGGGCCAAGCATCGCCAATTGTCTGGAATTAGCCGCACAATGGACCAAACATTGGCTACCGAGCTTAACGTTGCGTCCTTAGAAAGTTTTATTGTAATTTCGGTGAATGAATTCGTGAATTTGACTTCCTACTTAAGTGAGTTCGTATGAGTGAACAATTATTGGAATGCGAATCTTTGTTATTCCGTTTCTTGGATATACATGTTAGCATTATTGACTGCCCTATTGGTCTAGTGGCTGGTGACCATGACAACTGGACTACGGTGGACATGTTCAATTTTACCATAAATTATACTCTATACCTTAATATTCCACAGATTATTATAGGAGAGGAAAGCGGGTGTTTCACTTGCTATTAATAATATATTTAAAAAGTACATAGCAGTTTTCTTTAGTAAAATGACTATTCCAACATTAAGACGGGAAAGTATGGCCGCTTCGTGGCAGGGTGGTACTTACCCGCTCAAGCTTACTCTTTAACTTACGAGAGCTTAGTTGATTAGTAAATAACATGGTAATACTTCACGTCTGGCGTCTTTCTGATCACCAAGGGTCGTGATTCCATTGATGAGAAAGTCAATTTCTCTTTGATGGTGCTCCTCCATCTATGTCTGCTCTTGGCATCATTGAGAGCATCAAGTAGCTTGGTGTTGAGAATTGAGCGGTTATTAAGTCGGACCTTTGATCAGTCTGCGACCTCTTGGTCTATTCCCATCGATCTTCCCAGCAACCTTTTTTATGATTGAGGGAGGGATGGGATTTGCTAACAGCTACCCGAGCGCCTCCGGAGGAGACCTAGTAATTCAAGAGCAGCTGCTTCGCGAATAAATCTACTAACGGATTGGATCACGACTCGCTGAGAAGATCCGGTTTTTAGGTTAGGTTATACGTCGAACTCTTTGCAGAGTTTGACGAGTACGGTTACCGGAATCCCTAAGCCTGCTCCTAGAGTTAAAGCTAAAGACGTCTAATGTAAGGCTTACCCAGAAACCATCAGCTGGTCGTTACGTACAATATTTATAATAAATAATTTGAATATAAAACAGAAAACAAAAACAACACTACCACTAAATGGCAGAGTGATACTAAAAACGACCAGTTGTTTTAATTTTTACAAAAATAATCTTGTTTAAATTATGAACTAAAAAACGTTGTCTCCATTGTTTCGCAATAACAATAATGAACATAGCTTAGCACAATTTGTTGGAAAACGTGTCTCATTGTCCGTCAAAAACATTATTATCTGTTTAACGCGGCATGTGTAGCGCTTCAGGCCGTTTCGCAAAGCTCGGTCCAATTCATAAAAGATTGACAGTAAATGTTTACCAACAAACTTTCTGTTATTGTGAATCAATAATGCGTTTGAGTTTAAAAAGTGGGAGAGTTGCAACACAATTTCGATCTCATCTATATAAATGCCTGGCTGTGTACACAGCTGTCTGAAGTATTTTTTCCAACTATTTCCCAATAGCCTCGAGGAGCTTTTCTGGCTACACTTAAGCAATAAAAGCATTAATGCAGTAAAAAGCTATAAAAAACACGTGTGGCACTCGGGGACCGCCGCGGTAAAGCTATTGCATAGCATTTTTTATCAACTTATGCAATTATAATTAGATCATAATAACTTTTAGAAGTCGTCGTGGCCTAAAGGATAAGACGTCCGGTGCATTCGTGTTGAAGCGATGCACCGGTGTTCGAATCCCGCAGACGGGTACCAATTTTTCTAATGAAACACGTACTCAACAAATAATAATAATAATAATAATAATAAAAATCATTTATTGCCTTTCACATCATAGAAAATAAAATGAAATACAAATAAAGAAAAGAAAATAAAAAGAGAAAAAGGCAAAAGGAGGTGGCTCAGCTATTGCTGTTCGAGGTTGATAAATCGAACAGCGCTGATTTTCAGTCACCCCCGTTTCCCCTTGGTTCTTAGCGGGAATGAAGGCTAATTACGTGTGTACATACTTAGAAAATGGTATAAATTAATAAATCTAGTAAATTATAAAAATTTAAGAAAAAAAACAAAACAAAAATCAAATTAAATTGTGAACCCGAATACATACATATATAACATAATAAGCACACAGTAACAACACCCCGTAGGCAGCCCACAACGAAACAACAAATAAAATAAAATAAAGCACGACAATACTATTACTAATACTGGCAAGCAGCACAACATTTACACTTGTACATTAAAAATAAATTAAAAATAACTTTAATAAAAGGAAGTTTTCACAAGCAAGGATAAACTAGTTCCTATAAATACTATAAATTAAATTAGTTTTTGTGAATCCAATAGAAATGATTTTAAACGATTAATAAAGCCATGCTTTGTTACAATGTGACGAATAGGTGGTGGGAGATCGTTCCAGCAATGCGTAGCTGCGTATTTAAACGCTCCCCGAAAAGCAGCTGTTTTATATTTGGGCGTCAACAATGGCTTAACAGCAGCTCGTGAGCCATACCTGTACTGAGTGCTTCTCCAATCTAACTTCTCATACAAGTACCTAGGTTCATGTGTCGAAATCACTCCAAACAGTAACACTGCTAAGTGCAACCTTCTTCTAGCTGCCATTTTCAATATATTGTGATCATTTAAATAGGGCGTTATGTGTCCTCTTACAGGAATGTCAAAGCAATACCTGGCACAGGCATTTTGAATGCGTTGTATTAATTTTTTCAGTTCTCGAGAGTAAACAGGGACCATAAACAGTATCACAGTAATTTAATTTCGACAAAACTAGACTATCGATAAGCAACTTCCTAATGGGTACACTGACGTACTGTCTAAACGAGTACAGAATCTTCAGTCTGTAAAAACAAGTTCTTAAATTCTTTGTAATATGGGCCTCGAATCGCAATTCGGGATCAATTGTCAAACCCAAACAAATGTTCACGATTGACTTCCACGGTGAAGGAATAACATCGTGTAATAAAAACCAAACCCGCAAAATTATAATTTGCGTAATCACTGGTGGTAGGACCTCTTGTGAGTCCGCACGGGTAGGTACCACCACCCCGCCTATTTCCGCCGTGAAGCAGTAATGCGTTTCGGTTCGAAGGTTGGGGTAGCCGTTGTAACTATTTCGTGGATACCGCACCGTCTCGTTTGAGGCGGCGTGCGTGCTAGCTGGGACGCCTCCCTGGGACCTGGAAGCGGAGGCGCTCGCTGCGGATTACGCGTGGCGATGCGATCTCCGCTCCAGGGGGGAGCCGCGTCCCGGCGCGGCGGAAGTTCGAGCGCGGAAGCTTCAATCTCGGCGTGCCGTGCTCGAGGCGTGGTCTCGCCGCCTGGCGGACCCCGCCTACGGGCGACGGACCGTCGAGGCGATCCGCCCGGTCCTCTCGGAATGGGTGAATCGCGACCGAGGACGTCTCACCTTCCGAGCGACACAGGTGCTCACGGGACACGGCTGTTTCGGTCGCTACCTGCACCTCGTCGCCCGGAGGGAGCCGACGCCGAAGTGCCACCACTGCAGTGGCTGCAACGAGGACACGGTGGAGCACACGCTCGCGTACTGCACCGCTTTCGCGGAGCAGCGCCGCGTCCTCGTTGCAAAAATAGGACCGGACTTGTCGCTTCCGACCGTCGTGGCTACGATGCTCGGCAGCGACGAGTCCTGGCAGGCGATGCTCGACTTCTGCGAGTCCACCATCTCGCAGAAGGAGGCGGCGGAACGGGAGAGGGAGAGCTCTTCTTCCCTCTCGGCGCCGTGCCGCCGCCGTCGAGCCGGGGTTCGGAGGAGGGCGTTTGTCCAGCTCCAGCCCCTATGAGGAGGCAGTCTCCTCCCGGTGATGGTCACGGGGCGACCTAAGGGGGTTGAGGCTGCGCCGCACGCTACCGTCACTCTAGCGCGCTGGCACCAGGAGGACGGGACGGCGCGTCGGCGGCTGCGGACTGCGATGCGGTCCGCATTTTCGTCGTCGCTGTCGTCGCCGAACATACTGTTGAAGAGCAACCCGGTCGGCGGTGTATCGCGTTCCGACCCGGCAGGCTGGTTCTGGCCCAGCGGGGTATCCCGGAACACCAGCGGCACCGCCCGGGCGGCCTGGTAGGGCCGCCGTACCGCGGAGACCGACGTCGTTGGTCGTCGACTATCGCCTCGACGACCCGTCGGTCGGGCGTCCTCGGGGTGGCGCCGCGTGTCTGGTTGTAGTGTTGACCGCGGGAACCCCCCTACTCTGAACGGGTTCTGACCCCGGACGGAGATCGGACGTCGGGTGTAAGAGTGCAGGGGAGTCGTTTAGTGGGTGGGCCCTAAAATCCTTGGGCCCGCGATCTGCTCTCAACACCTGCAGATCGTTGAGTCTCACATACCCCGCGCGCCCCCTAGGCGCGGGGACCTCGTAGGAGGTTCGGCCCCCGGCCCGAAAAAAAAAAAAAAAAAAAAAAGCCGTTGTAACTATACTGAGACCTTAGAACTTATATCTCGAGGTGGGTGGCGCATTTACGTTGTAGATGTCTATGGGCTCCAGTAACCACATAACACCAGGTGGGCTGTGAGCTCGTCCATCCATCTAAGCAATAAAAAAAAAAAAAAAAAAACTTAATATTAAAACAATAATAAAATAAGACCACGCTATATTTATAAATATTAACAAAAGCAAAATATTAACTGTCCCCTTCACACTCATAAGCTAGACCGCGCGAGTGAGAGATGGGCAGACTTTTCATGATGCGCATGCAATACGACGTCACGCCGTGGTCTTATTCACAAACACTACACAAGCGCAACGTGTGAATGTGTTGAACGCGAGTTACATGGTAGGCGGAGTGGGGGTGTTAGGTTTTATTTTCGTCACGGAATTTCTTGATTCGGTCGCCGCGCTCAAAGCCCGCAATAAAAGCTATGCAATAGCTTAAAAATGCCCTTTAGCTTCGTTGCTTAGACACTATTATACTTTTGAACTAATCAGAATTTTTGATCATAATCCATTAAAAGTAATAGATTAATTTAATTAAGCTGTGATTTAGATTTAAGCAAATTGTGACAACGAGCCGATGGAAAGATGACAGGTGATGGTATGGGTTCTAGATTTCGTGCATGTTAATAAAGTCCATTCTTTCCTGTAAACATATAGAAGTATTCTAGATATTGGATGAGAAGTTCTATGATTCCTGATTTAAAATAATAACATTACACGATAAAAATATTCCTCTTTTTTTAACAGCGGTGCAATAAAAATCTCTAGGTACATTATTAGAAAAGTCATGTTGGAAAACTAGAAAAATACCTTTTGATAAAGCTTGACTCCTCAAAACGCTCCGCTTATGAACTTGCAACTGCAGCTAGCTTAACGCCGAACAATAGTTCGTACAGAAATTTCGCGTTTACAATAAACAATCGGAATGTTTTGTTGAGAATTATTACAACATATGCGTTTTTTGTCACGCTAATTTTAGCTTCAGGCTTTTACTCTTATTGTATATGAAAAATGAGTCCTCTTTTGTTTGTCGAAACTTTTCATTGACTTCTTGACTTTAATATAACGTCCTTTGTCTCTACTTTAGACAATATTTTTTTACTTTACTTTATGTTCAGAGGAGCGTCAGATCTTCCGATGAAAAGGGGGTGATTCCACCTCTTGTCCTTAACGTGAAAGGAGAAGTCTTCTGCCCAATCATGTTAAAAATAATAAGCTCACAAATATTAATAGATGTAAAGGTAGATATGATAGGAATATGATGTGATAGAAATATGATAGACATGATATGGTAGATATGATAGAAATATGATATTATGGAAGAAAGCCAACGGAGAAACCTACCATATATCGCCCTAACGATATTCACAAGACAAGTAGATTTTTGTCCAATTAATCAAAGTTGATTGAAATTACCTAATAATTATTTTTAAATCTCATCGAAGAACCATATTATTTAAACGAAAAGTTAATTTTCGCTATTGTGTTCTAAAGTACAGCTTACAGCTAATAAGTTCTTCTAGAAACTTTATTCTCATTTACCATAAGAACGCACAAAGCAACCCATAATATCCTTCTAATTTTCAACCCATCCCAATACATTTAAGTCCTAAATCACTTTAACCCTAGACTTGTAAAAGCACTGACGCCATAAACACACCTACGAAAGGACAAAACAAGTTGAAGCCTTAGATAGGCTGTCCCCCTCATACGTATGCAATTGTGTATAAGTGTGAAAGGGATATATGTAATTCGGACTTTGCTTTTTATTGTTTTTGTGCTCGCGTGCAAACAGCGAGTCTAAATACTGAGTAATGTTCGCGCCTCCCGCCATCAACAATGGACAATCAATAACAATTTCTGAACGCGCATGTAAACGTGGCTTAGTGAAAATATATTGCAGTCAGTTCGGTACGAGCCTGTGAATAACTATCGTTTTAAAACTAAATAATATACGAACATAAGTCTCCTTTAAAATCATCTTGTGATACGTTTTCAATAAGCTCTGTCACCCCTAGGTAATCTCTGCAATGCAACATTCACAAATAACAAATTTCAAATTAATTTTGAACATTTGACTATATTTGGAACTAGCTGAGTCCCGCAATGCTACCCGTGGTTATTGTCGTACCGCGGGTGATGCCGCGGGGCGATGCTAGTCTAAAAACAGTAGCCTAAGTTACTCCTCCTATCATCAGTTACCTATCAGTGAAAGTCCCGTCAAAATCGATGTAGCTGTTCCAGAGATTAGCCGGAATAAACAGACAGACAGACAACATTAAAAAACAAATATTTTGGTATATGTCCTGTGTATACATACTTATGTATTTAATAAAAAGTGGTTATTTTATTATTACAAACACACTCTAATTTTATTTATTTGTATAGATGGTACCGTTGGTACATACCTTGCATTACTGTCGTAAGAATTCGCCGGATAATGCACAGCACTGCTTTCAGATAATTATAATATTACCAATTAGTTATACTATTATATACTACCACGCGTGCCCATTGGTTTGAAGGATGCTACAGTTATACAATTGATGTGTCGATCGCATGTTTGAAGCTATCTGATATTATTTACGTTGTCAGTTCTACCAATTACGATTAAATAGGCGTTTTCTAAAAATAAAAAAATGTTAATAGTTGATTATTGTCTTAATTTATATATTTGCTAAACAAAATGCTAAGAAACTTCGTTGTACATAATCTCAAGCATGCTTTTTTTATTTAGCCGCCTGGTGTTAAGCGGTTACTGGAATACGTAGACATAAATGGGGTACAAAAAGCCGACACCTGCCTTGAAGTATGAGACACCTCTGCCCTACCTATAATACCGAAACGCATTACTGCTTCACGACAGAAATAAGCAGGGCGGTGATACCTACTTACATTATTTATTTATTTATTTATTACACTTCATGTAAAATTTACATTGGCGGACTTAATGTCTAAGGCATTCTCTACCAGTCAACCAAAGGTAGTGCAGAGTAAATAGTGGTAGGTGCAATGAAATTTATATTAGGTTACGAATACATACAAAAAAGTATATCTACATATATACAAAATCACATACACATACATACATACAAATATATACACATACATACATTAGCGTAATCTCTTTAATCTATATTTTGATTTTTTTAAATTAAAACAACGAAAATATGACTCGTGATACGTAGAATGATTCACAGATATATTATATTTAAACTAAGCTTGATTTGTGTAGTTTTGAAAGAATTAACAAGAGCTCTGTGTGGATCTAGATACATTCTTCAACTTGACAATGTCGGGATTACATTCCCATACAACATTAATTCTGTATTATGAATGAAGAAATTTATAGTGCATTCGTTTTTTTTTTTTATCTCTACACCGAACAGACAGGATAAGAGTCAAATAGATTTCACTTATAGGTCTTAGGAGAGACCTGGAATACGATAACCAAGTACTAACTGGTAGGTAGGTAGATTTACTGGTGGTAGGACCTCTTGTTAGTCCGCACGGGTAGGTAACCCCACCCTACCTATGTCTGCAGTGAAGCAGTAATACGTTTCGCTTTGAAGGGCGGGGCAGACGTTGTAACTATACTGAGACCTTAGAACTTATATCTCAAGGCGGGTGGCGGCACTTAAGTTGTAGATGTCTATGGGTTCCAGTAACTACTTAATACTAGGTGGGCTGTGAGCTCGTCCACCCACCTAATCAATAAAAAAAAGTATCCGTCCCAATTATCTAACTATACTAGCGTCGGTCCTGTACCTTTAGTATCGACACATAATACTACCACAGCAAGAGTAATGACTTCACCAGGCTACACCGAACAATAAATCCTGCGTCCGACGAACAGTTGATGTTATTTATCTGCAAAATTAATTGCGGTCACGTCACATATATCATTCGGTTTCAGTCAATAACATGAATACGATACCAACTATATGTTAATGTTATACAAATTGAAATTTAATTCTATAAAGCTAACTATGATCTGTTAAGCACGATTCACACTGAGGTTGGTGCTGAAATACAGAGGCGAGTAGCTTTTTGAAAGCGCAAAACAAACAGAGACACAGCATAGGTCTAATAGTCTTCCGAAGTGTACTTTAGGAGGTTTAACGAGGGGGTGATATTGCTCGGTAGACCTACGGTCGAAATATTCGGAACTTGTATAAGCTTTTTTTATTGCTTAGATAGGTGGGCGAGCTCACATCCCACCTGGCGTTAAGTGGTTACTGGAGCCCATAGACATCTACAACGTAAATGCGCCACCCACTTTGAGATATAAGTTCTAAGATCTCAGTATAGTTACAACGGCTGCCCCACTCTTCAAACCAAAACGCATTACTGCTTCACGGCAGGAATAGGCAGGGTGGTGGTACCTACCCGCGCGGACTCACAAGAGTTCCTACCACCAGTAAAAAGCAAGATTGTCTTGAAAAAGACGTAGGTGAGATTCAGGCATCTGTCAAATATCTTGTATGATAGCTACCGCCACAGTACTATAAAAACTGTGCCCTATATTATCAAAACCTACAAATGAGTGACGCCCATTACCAAAAAAAACGACCATTGGCATATAAAAAACATCTGAAAAAAGCAAAGAATCTAAAATTATGGGCAAACGCAAAACATTTAAGTAAAACTAAGCCTTACAAACAAAACCTCAAATTACTGTTTTTACAAGATGGTACCAAGGTGAATTTAAATTCTAGGCCGATTGATATTATTATCTAAGCTATTAAAGCAGTATCTAGTAATTCAAGATATTAATTACACTATTTTCATTACGATGCAGAACAATCAAAGCCCTTATTCCAAATCATATAAACGTAAAAAATTGATTAAGAGCCGTTGCGTTGTCTACGTAATTTTGTATAATTTGTATTGTATATTCTAATATTAGAATTATGACGGTTTGGTTGTTGGTTATTATTCAATGACGCAAAGTTTTCTCAAATAAAAAGACTTAAATTAAATTTTATATCCGGGATAAATATCAAACTGTTTGTATCATGACCAATGATAAAGCAATCCCGGGTGTATCTGCTGTAGAAAATACGACAGGACGTTTGCTAGTTCGTTTTACGTACCAACGGATCTACAAATTGACTGATAAATTATGGATCAGAGAGTAGTACAAACAACTTTAGCATAATTGCAATGTAAAGTATTTCAGATTTACTAATTTAACGTGAATGCAACCATGGGGCAGGTCTGGTATAAAATGTGATTGCTATTCCACTGATAATTGCAACACTTTTGCAGCAAAATGTTCAGCAATGGTTATTTAATAAAAGTAACGGTTTGTAAAAGTATAATTAGTAAGTATATTGTCTCTAAAACAATATAATAATAAAACATAATCGTCATGAGTAATGGTATATTGCACAGCAACTACAACATTATCTTTAAAAAAGTTGTAGCTCTATTCCTAAGTACGATGGTGGAGCTGATTTTCCGACACCACTCAATCTCCCAAATATTTAAAAACTATCAGGAAAATAAGGGAAATAATTTAAAAAACAACAAAGAACCACTAAAACAGACATAGGTATGTACAAAACGAGCTTTATAAAGCTTCACCAACTTAATGGTAATAATTTTAAATCTGTTAACTCTTGAATTTTCATGATAGATTTTACCACAAAAGATGGGCTGAGAAGCTGATGTTGTCCTTAGGTACCATAAGTGAATTTAGTTTGTGACATCAAAGCATTAGCTGTATCGAAAGTGCGACTATTTTATTCCAATATCTGCACTGATTTGCCGATAAATTTGCTAGAATGATACATACCATAGTTTTCTCTGCATGGTGCTAGACATCGTGTATGGTGACAACGTACTCTTTCTTTCTCTATACCTTTTGTATCATTTCCTTAATGCTATGGTTAACAAGGGTGATAATTTTCTCTATTAACTTCGCCATCTCATTTTTATTATTGGCTGGCTTTGGACACCATTTTAAGACTAAGGGTGTTATATTAATTTGCCCTTTCGTTTTCTGACAATCTGACCGATGTACGTTGTCTTTATAAGACAATGTTTTTAAATGTATAAAAATCGTAATCTCGTATCTTCAATATGAACATTCCCTGAATGTTCGCTAGCTCGGCAGGTAGGTCAGTAAATCAGGATTATCCACGGACCCGGCCGTCCTCGTTTGCTCGTTATTTATACACTGAACCTGAGGCACGTCGCTTCGAGGTCGATCTCGATAAAATATTTATGTGGTATTTGCGGATTAACTATTTTTTCGTAATGTTTGTAATGTCACTTTTTGTTTTGAATAGGTATATATTATTAAAAACCACTATGGCTTCTAACAAAGCCCAAATTGACGGGCTTCGTATACTAAACACACTATTCTTGTTGCACTATGTGCTATCCGGTGGCAGATTCTGCAAAGCACTGCTCTTGCTAGGGCCAATGTTAGCAACACTTCCCGTTTCAGCCTCGTGAGCTCACCTACACGGCAAGGCGAAGCTGAAATAGCCTCTCAAGGTATTAGCATAGTTAGAGACAAAAAAGCACTAGGTTGCAGCAAAGCCAAGTTCAACTTGACATAGGTACTCATATAAAGACAAAAACGACGATGCCACAATTCAATTCAGTACTTTGCAGTAGAAACAGATATGGTCATGATAGTCACTCTTATCACAAGAATAATTCCTCACTCAGTATGTCGTCAACGTATGTTTTTATTTATTTAAATGCTACCACTAAAACAGCTGTTATACATTAAGAGCCTCACACGATCAACCTTTTAAATAAATACACTGCTTTTGTAGATTGCACGCACGGGTACGTACCACCACTCTGCCTATTTCTGCCATGAAGGGTTCGGCAACCGTTGTACTGTAAAACATAGACTTAGAACTCATTTACAAAGTGAGTGACGGCATTGACGTTGTTGATGTCTATAGGCTCTGGCAACCAAGCTAACACCAGATAGGCTATGAGCTCGTCCATACAACAGAATATGTATACATAATTATTAAAGGGGTTTTTTAGTAAATGAAGTTTACAAAGTGTCCTTTTTATTAAGATGCGATTTGGCTTAGCCTCTGGTATTGCCTATATTCTTATGTGACTATAACTACGTATAACACTTACGTTTAAGTGGACTATAGACCCATATGGGTTTGATATAAAAAAAAAAATACCAACTATCTGCCATTGAATTTCGCGTAAGCAACTTAGATGTTTCAAAAATGTATAAAATAAATAATAAAATCGCTAGCCCCTGTCTAAAAATGGAAAAAAAAAAACTAGACCGTTCTAATTTCTCATGACCACAGAAATATTCTTTACAAAAAATTAATTATACATTCATACACAATGTAAACACAATTCATTGTAGTCCTCCAGTGTTTTGTTCCTAGATAAAATCTTATATTTTGATTCCCTTCATCTCATTTTGACCCTACTCTTAAGTACATTATAATACAGCTAATTATTCTTAATGGTAATTTTATGTTTAAAATGTTATTTATTGTACAACTGGGCATGTTTGTATGGGTTTTGTATGGGAATTTGAATGGTCCAAGTGTTATGGTGACGGCATTAGTATGGGATTATTGGACGCGCGTTATGGTGTTAAACCTTTAATATCCAGTTTATGAAGCAATGATGACTGTCACTTATGAAACCTTAAATAATGAATACAATGATGTTATATCTTAACGAATATTTAATGCGCGTGGAATTATTCCGACAAGAGAATGTGTCCAAACTGAATCTGGATGCGACACTGTCGTCAATAATTCACATGTAAGAATTTTTGATTATAGGACAAGAACTTCTCTGTCTGGTCTAGGAACAAAATTCAACACTTTAAGCTATGTTTTCTTGTAGTCATTCTATTTGCAATCAATAATTTATAATAATATTCTATTTTGACAATATGTGTATTTTATAAAATAGAACAGCGTTTTCTAGTATAATTAAATTCCTTATAAAGTCGAAATGCGCTTATAAAAAGGCTAAGGAAAAGTTTTATTGCTTCGATGCGTGAACAAGCTTATGGCCACACCTAGTATTAAGTGGTTACTGGAGCCCATAGACATCTACGACGTACATGCCGCCACCCACCTTGAAACATGGGTTCTAAGTTCTTAGTTTTTACCTATACAGATAGATGGAAATTTACAGTAACATATTATGTATTAACTAAATTTTAAAACTAGGAATAGGATTTAACGTTTTTTACAAATTTTAATCAAGATTAATACATACCTAGTCAGGTCATAAATTCTGTCACATGTTTAATGTAAAATAATTGAAACAAGTTTATTCATTATGTAACCATTCATATACCAAAATGAACTTAACAAAACATAGATTCTTATGACACTCAAGTTTATTCAAAATGACCTCCGTGATTTTGAATACAGGCCTTCAATCTGCGCGGTCAGTCGTCTATCGCAGCACGAACGAGGTCCATGTCAATATCGGCGGCTGCCTTAATCAAGGATGTCTTGAGTGACTCCAAATTGGGATGAGGCTTTGAGCACGCCTTTTCCTCCAAGTGTTGCCATTTCTTGTAATCTAACGGATTCAAATCTGGACTGGAGGAGGGCCAGTCTTCGTGCCGGATGAAGTCGATTTCACGCGCCGCCAGCCAGTCTTGTGTGCTCTTCGCTCTATGAGCTGGCGCCGAATCTTGTTGGAATACCCAGTGCCTGTTATTGAACATGGTATGAGAAACAGGTTCCACAAGGTTCGTCAGGACTGTATTTTGATACACAACTGCATTCGTTTTTACACCTTTCTCACAAAAATGTACCTCTGTTAAGCCCCAATAAGAAACTCCCAACCATACCATGAGCGAGGATGGAAAATGACCTCGTTGGACACGCGGAATACGGTTGCTCGCTTCTTCACTACTGTGTGCGTACACCTTATCATTTTGTTTGTTGTAGCTCTCTTCTACGGTAAAAAATTTTTCATCCAAAAAAAGAATTTCCCGATATTTTTTTCCCGCGTACCGCTTCAACAAAGCGCGGCATCTCTTCAGTCTCAGGTCCATTAGACGAGCATTCAATCGATGTCCTGTTTTTCTTCGATATGCCCGAAGCCCTAAGTCTTCATTTAACACCCTTTTCACCTTGGTTCTGCTTAACCGCATCTGAAGGGCCAACAGTTTCTGCTTACGTTTGGGATTTCTTTGAATTCGCGCCTTCACAGCTTTTATCACTGCTGGAGTCCTAACAGACCGAGGGCGACCACTTCTTGACCTGTCATCTACACTAGAGTCTTCATTGTATCGTTTGATGGTACGATAAACGAATCTTTTGGTTATATTCAAATTTTTCAGTATGTTAAAAATTTGAATTGGCGCGTAACCGCAACGATGCAACGCAATAACTGCAACACGGTCTTCTTTAAGCGTCCACTCCATATTTAAAAATGAGTAAAATTCTAAAAGTATACATTTTTATTTTCATGAACAATTCGAAATTCGAATTCTATAAACTTTTTTGTGGCCAGCATTCTAAAAGAAAAGTTTTTACTGTGTGACAATACTTATGACCTGACTAGGTACATATAAACAAGCATAGTTAAGAAAGTTAAATAATGTTGTTTAGTAATGAATACTTGTCAACCGATATTCTTTTTTTGTTTCTTAGTTCTTCCCTTATTAGTTTATTCAAAAGCTTTTTAAAAAAATTGTTTATTTTAAAAATTCATTTTTTCTTTCTTTTAAACTATTGAGAAATACACTAAAGTGAAAAACGTAATACGTAAAATGAATTTGAATCTTGCCGATCAGTGATTTTGGTCGAATTTCGATTATTAGAATTATATCGGGTCAGAAACTATGCAGTTATTGTGAAGCCGTGTGAACGAGCAATCCCGGAATTCTCTTCGTTCCGATGGGCGGGCCGCCCAGCGTGAGCGTCACGCCTTTAGTTCCTACGAGAAGAAACTGTGATTTTGGTTAGATGGCTGATATTATAATGTACGCGTTACTAATAATCATTAAGTAAGTAACTAGTGAAGTGAATGACGCAAAATATTAGGGTTACTCTTAAGGATTATATTATTTCTGATTGAATTTAAGTAGTTATAAAACCTTGATTTTGGTCAGATGGCTGGTATTAATATACGTGCTACTAATATCATTAGGCAAGTAACTAGTGAAGTGAATGACACAAAATATTAGGGCTCTCTTAAGGCTTATATTATTTCTGATTGAATTTAAGGAAGTATTATTTGAAATTCAACCAAAATTACTGACACCTCAAGATTGTTATTGATCAAGGTTCAGAAAATTTTGGATATTACATTTTCTTTTCTTGTTATTGACAAAACAAATTGATTATTTTAATTATTATTTTTATTGACAAAAGTTCGGCAATCGGTGTTTTGCAAAAGGAATAGGTATAGATTTTTTTCCGTACCTATCGCTGGTAGGTAAGAGGTTATTCCAGTTACACACGGACTGATAGGTGACTTCACGGGCTCAACCTGAGAGGATTGGTAATACTGGCCCCAGTAGAAGCAGCGAATCTACCACCGGATCGGCATCGCGACCCATTGAGAAGACCGGCGAGGAACTTAGTGGGTTAAAATAAACCGTCCTCTGAAGTAAATTTAATAAAGTAAATTAATCACGTAAAATGAATCCAGGATTATTTTTTGCAAGCTGTTGATTTATTATGTTTTTATAAGTATATATTATACGTATACTGGTATATAAGTGAAGTATGGTTATTTAAAACTATAATTATTATGTATATGGTGTATTCGTATTTACTTTTTATTCATTATTAAAGAACATGTTTTTAAAAAAGTGTTGGTTCAATGTGTCCTCTCGGAATATTATTTTATACACTGCAATATCCTGTAGTATCTTTTCGAGAGCTTCCCTGGATGACAACGCTCTTAGAAATAAAACCGCCTAATTATACCTACTTGTTGATTTATTTTCAATGTTAATGTTTTGGTATGCAATAAAATTAACTCTTTCTTCTCTCTAGATAAAATACGACTCAAACAAATTGAACATTTTATCTCCTCATATTTGGTCAAATTATACCTAATTGATTTCTTCAATACGTATTAATACCTATTGTGAGTCCGCGCGGGATCTACCACTGTAGGACAGTGGTATCTACCATTGCGGGCTATTTCTGCCGTGGAACAGTAATGCGTTTCGCTTTGAAGGGTGGGGCAGCCGTTGTAACTATACTGAGATCTTAGAACTTATATCTCAAGGTGGATGACGCATTTACGTTCTAGATGTCTATGGGCTCCAGAAACCACTTAACACCAGGTGGGCTGTGAGCTCGTCCACCCATCTAAGCAATAAAAAATAAAAATAAAATAATATCTTAATCGTGCGAACAGCTTATGGTAACTGTAATTTTGTACAAGGATCTTTGTTTGGCTCCTCAAACACTCTGGTAAAATAGGCGGGCACTCAGCAAGTCACCCGCCTCCAGTAAGCAGTTCTCAACAGTTCTCACGAGAATACACCCTGTAGAGAAGGCGGATCTTACTCAATAATATTTTGTTGCGATATTCTCACAACTACAAAATTAAGTTTAATTTTAATTATTTAAATTTGTTAATAGAATTTTATGTGAAATTAATTTTGATGTTTTTTTTTTTTTTTTTATTGCTTAGATGGGTGGACGAGCTCACAGCCCACCTGGTGTTAAGTGGTTACTGGAGCCCATAGACATCTACAACTTAAATGCGCCACCCACCTTGAGATATAAGTTCTAAGGTCTCAGTATAGTTACAACGGCTACCCCACCCTTCAAACCGAAACGCATTACTGCTTCACGGTAGAAATATGCAGGGCGGTGGTACCTACCCGTGCAGACTCACAATAGGTCCTACCACCAGTGATTACGCAAATTAAAATTTTGCGGGTTTTGTTTTTTATTACACGATGTTATTCCTTCACCGTGGAAGTCAATCGTGAACATTTGTTAAGTACGTATTTCATTCGAAAAATTGGTACCCGCCTGCGGGATTCCAACACCGGTGCATCGCAACAACGAATGCACTGGACGTCTTATCCTTTAGGCCACGACGACTTCACACGACGTTTTTGATACAATGATGATTGATAACTTGAAGGCCGTTGAATACCTTTTTTTTTTTTTTTTCTCGGGCCGGGGGCCTAACCTCCTACGAGGTCCCCGTGCCCAGGGGGCGCGCGGGGTATGTGAGACTCAACGATCTGCAGATGTTGAGAGCAGATCGCGGGCCCAAGGATTTTAGGACCCACCCACTAAACGACTCCCCTGCACTCTTACACCCGACGTCCGATCTCCGTCCGGGGTCAGAACCCGTTCAGAGTAGGGGGGTTCCCGCGGTCAACACTATAACCAGACACGCGGCGACACCCCGAGGACGCCCGACCGACGGGTCGTCGAGGCGATAGTCGACGACCAACGACGTCAGTCTCCGCGGTACGGCGGCCCTACCAGGCCGCCCGGGCGGTGCCGCTGGTGTTCCGGGATACCCCGCTGGGCCAGAACCAGCCTGCCGGGTCGGAACGCGATACACCGCCGACCGGGTTGCTCTTCAACAGTATGTTCGGCGACGATAGCGACGACGAAAATGCGGACCGCATCGCAGTCCGCAGCCGCCGACGCGCCGTCCCGTCCTCCTGGTGCCAGCGCGCTAGAGTGACGGTAGCGTGCGGCGCAGCCTCAACCCCCTTAGGTCGCCCCGTGACCATCACCGGGAGGAGACTGCCTCCTCATAGGGGCTGGAGCTGGACAAACGCCCTCCTCCGATCCCCGGCCCGACGGCGGCGGCACGGCGCCGAGAGGGAAGAAGAGCTCTCCCTCTCCCGTTTCGCCGCCTCCAGAAGTCGAATACCTTGGGTTAATGTCTCATTTGTTATAATAAGCAGCAGTAGGCAGCGCCTTGGCCTGACACAGCCTACTGAATTTCTCGCCGGATCTACTCAGTGGGTCGCGATTCCGATGTGGTGGTAAATTCAGCCTTTGCTAGGGCTAGTGCTAGCGAATTCTCTGAGGTTGAGCCCCTGGCCTCGCGTTCGAGCGTAGCTGAAATTGCCCCACGAGGCTACCAGTAAATTTTTTTTATTGCCCTTGTAGGCAGACGAGCATACGGCCCACCTGATGGTAAGTGGTCACCGTCGCCCATGGACTTCAGCAATCCCAGGAGCAGAGCCAAGCCGCTGCCTTGATGTAGGGGAATAAGGGAGTTCCGCCTACCAAAGTATACGACGTCTACCAAGATGAGTACGAAATATCTGAATTATAGTACGTGGATACACTTGCAATGAAATAAACATTATGATAATGAATAGATATAAAAATCGATTTGTGTGTGATATCTATAAACATAGGAACGGGTAGACCGATTTGGATGAAAGTCTCAGGAAATCTTCAGATTAGTCTAGCGGGTGATCCTATGAAGTTTGGTAGAAATCGGATTAAATTCAAAAATAAAACATCGGCCAGTAAATGCAACCGAGTTTCACTAGTTAAGAATAATTTGTAGATATATTAAAATATTTATATGGTCATGACATTAGTTCGTTGCAGGACAAAAAAATCTGTGCAGAGTATTTTTATTGCTCCACTTAGGCTAATGTCATGTAAATCTTTAAAATACTCATCACCCTAATCTACCTTCCTATACCCCAGAAAGTAACAATAAATTAATTTCTAATAGAATAAAATTATTCGTAACAATTTTACACAGCGGACGCCGCACACCCCTAGCACAGAGTCCGACCCCTTTAGGCGCTTCAAAATCTTAGCAGGCCTAAAGTAAGTAGGCAGTAACATCACGCTGTGTAAGTTCTGGGGGTGGCTCAGAGCTTAAGCACCGAAGAATGTTATGAGAAAAATAGGCGTTAACTCAAAAATAATTGTTTATTGAATACCCCATAATAATTATTTTTTGTATGAAAAGTATTATATTTTAAAGCTCTGTTTTATTAACCTAATTTATCGTATTTTATGTAACGGAATTTTTCGACGTAATTCTCACCAGATCCAAGACATCTGATAGACTTTAAAATTTTACCTACGTATGAAGAACCGAAGACAATTAAGATATTTAAGTTTGACTAGCCTGTAAAGAGTTTTCAGCGTTAGTAAATAATGGCTGGTCTAGTGTTGGTGTATTTAGGGAACAAAACAAAAATTGACGCAATTTTGACATTATCATGAAAGCAAATTATCCTAATTGCATTAATTTAAACTGTGTGCTTAGTGCGGGTTTTTTAACGTTCTCGATAGCGTAAAAGTTAACTCAAATTTGTATGCAGTTGGAAAAGCGTCACTAGCAGCAAACGTAGACCAACGCTCCAAGTCCATACAAATTTGAGTTAACATTTTACTCTGTCGAAAATGTTAAAGAACTCGCACTAAGTACACTAGAATACTTGAGTACTTCACGCCAGAGATAGGTAGGGTTTACCATTATTTATTGTGGATCATATGGTCCCACAACCTCCCAACCCCCTAAATATTCTAGTCAGCATTTTGGCGCGTAAAATAAAATCTGACGTTTATAATTGAAAAGTCTTCGAATTTTTAATGAAAGTCCCAATTTGAGCTTTTATTATCTCATAATTAACATGCCATCATTATAATTATCTCGGCAGTCTGTCACAGTTATTAGTTTATTTATTGGAAAAAAAACCGTTCTTTTCACCTATCTATCACACGCCTCGCGTCTCACACGTCTAACAGGGCGTAATAGTAAAAGATATTTTGCTTATTAAAAAGCTTTAATACAAATGCATTTTTTTATATAATTCTGGCCCTCCTCTAGAATCTCTTAAACTTTGTGGCCTGCCATTAAAAACGTTTGCCCACCACTGCTCTAGAGCAACTATTCGGTAGCCAATTTCACTTTGTCACAAAAACTCTCATCCGCTCCGACACACGGAATTCGTTACCAAAAAAAAAGTTTACTCCCTTCGTCTTAAATTCAGGTGTCAAATTTAAAAAAAAAACTCATTCAAGTGTCAAGTTCTTTCGTTGATAGGATGAAGTTAAAAAAGAAATAAGCCTACAAAAGATTGTGCATGCAATCTTCGATCCGAAACGGGTTCTCAAAGAAAATATTATTTTAGGCTCAAAGATCTTCTCAAAATTACGAATTCATGATGTAATGGAATTCGAATCAAGTTAAGGGATAATGGTTTTCATTAGTTTTAGTAATTGGAATTTTCTGTGTGACTATTTGAGGATGGGCTTTGAATAAATCTAAAGAAATGTTTCTTAGGCGAGTTTGATAATGAAGATTGCTGCTACGGTTATTGCGAGCCATAATGATCTCAGTGTTAATCCGTTTGAGAGTCATTTTCCATATTGAAACGTTATATGACGAAGCAAATTATGTCATAGCCTTTGGAGAATATCTTTGACGGTACATAGTTCTAGAGTCATAATAAGTCATAAGTCGAGTGGTAAAAAAGTTTGAAAAGTTTGAAGTCGTCGTGGCCCAAAGGATAAGACGTCCGGTGCATTCGTGTCAAGCGATGCAACGGTGTCCGAATCCCGCAGGCGGGTACCAATTTTTGTAATGAAATACGTACTTTTTTTTTTTTTTTTTTCCACAGGAGAAAATCGCCGGATCCCCACCCGCGCGGCAGGTGGGGTATGTGGGAGTTGAACCTCACTAAAAACTCCTGCCGCTCACAACCGGCGCCCTACCTCGGACCGGGCAATGAAATACGTACTTAACAAATGTTCACGATTGACTTTCACGGTGAAGGAATAATATCATGTAATAAAAAAAATATATAATTTGCGTAATTACTGGTGGCAGGGATGTTCTTTTTTCGAATTTATTAGGAGCCCTAGGCTTTAAATTCGAACATCGTAAGCTCATAAATGTTAATGATCAAACCAAGAGTGCAGTTCTTTGATTCTAACTTAAATGTAAATAAAATAAAAAGGTTGTTCGTACTACTAACTAATTACCGTTAAAATTCAAATTTATAATTAAACTAAAATATGTTTAAAAAAAACGTAAAAGCGTCACAGAATAATATTTTTGTTCAATATTTCTTAGAAGCACAGCCGTCGATTTGGCTGCCTCGCGCGCAACCAACATGGCCGCCAGTGACACGCCGCTTTGTTCAAACACAGAAACGACACAATCTTTTTACTTTACCTTTTATCTTTTCTTTTATTCTCATCGACACAATGGCGGCACGTTGTGCCCGTGGCGTTTTGCTTACCGACATTTTTCGAGTTTCTACATTTAACTTTTTCGATTTGAAATAATGGCTCGATCGGCTATTGTTTTTAGCGTTGCTTAATCATCTTAGAATAGTGCTCAAATGATAATACCATTTGATACACTGTTTATTCGTACTGATTCAATTCACCGCTTTGATTGATGATTATCTTGTTCTCATTATACCTGCCCTCTAATTATAAACTTAACTAAGTTTTTCTACTAAATTACAAAAATGAAAATGGTTGCACACAATGAGCTTTGACGTTTCCATTCTTTATTTCAAGTGTTGAAATGAAATCAGTACAAAATCAACAAATCAATTTTAAGCAACCCAAATTTACACGTGTGAGATTCTTGCACTAAAAAATGTGATCTGCGCCAATCCATTGTGTCCACATCCATCAAAGGGTCACCATCTGGTCCAATAGTGTCTAATCTCGCGATTGTACAAGCCCAAGGTTTCCTATTGTACTCCACAAAAGCAACAATGCTAGCTCGCATATTACCATTCATATCATAACGTTTATAAATACGTTTCACGGTGGCATTGTTGATGATGTCTCGTTTCTCCCCGAGGATATGACCAGACAAAGCGACCGTCATAATATCTCAAAGTTCCCTGACAATGACCCGCAACCCGTCATTTTCATACCTATTGGCTATTTTTAACAATAACCTTATTGTCGTCGATATAATTGTGTGACGGAATCTGCGAATTCTCGACTAACGAATGTCGCCTGCAGTGGCCGTAATTTCGACCCGGGCGCAATTTATAATTGACTTATTTCGTAAATGTACTTGTATTGGAGTGACTTTTTTTTGCCCTTGTAGGCAGTCGAGGAGCATACGGTCCACCTGATAGTGAGCGGTTTCCATCGCTCAAGGACTTCAGCAAAGTCAGGGGCAGAGCCAAGTGAAATTGTGACAATTCTTCCAATAAAGAACATTTGAATAATCATTTTAAGGTGTGTCAAACAATTTTAAATTTCTAGAGAATCTGAACATTTTATAATAGAATATGTTACGTTCTGTGAATAATCTTCTAGAGAAGGAGTCTGTGATAAATCACTATGCGAATCATGAAACCTTGTTAATATCACTGCCCTGACTAATTTTAGGACGAAGCAATCTTGCGATCCATAAAAAGATAGGATAGCTGTTATTCCAATGAATCTGAGATTTTAAACAATCATCGCTTTCGACGAGTATTCTGATCATCTAGCTGACAAAAAATGGTTACCATAATACAATTACGGTAACAACATGGTATGGTATGGTTAATTACATTTCATTTTTCCAAACAATTCGTACGGGCTTCTGCCTTATAAGAAACAAAAGCATTAACCGTCCATTGGTAGGCACTCGTCCATTGTATGCTACGTGGCTGCAGTCAAGCTGTGCGTGATAATATTTGGTTTCTCCACGACCACCTTTGTCATGTCTGTCCACTTGAGTCCAAACCATTCTCTGGAGACATCCCAAAGAATTCTGTTTGTTCAAAGTCTCCCTTTTTCGGCTTCTGTGTGATCGTGAATGGCTCCTGTTATATAAACACGACCAATTATGAAATGTACGTCCACGTTTGTGCCTTGTATGTGCATTGTATGAGTAAACTCAACTCGTCTCGTTTTCTTGTAAGCTCCTGTTGGATTTAGAGGCGTTATTAAATATATTTAAAAAAAATTACAAACTCTGTGGTGAATACTTTAAAAATCATATTTTAATGACTGACCAAATATATTACAAGACGGTTTAAAAACAATATTATGTAGGTTTTTTTTTTCATTTGCTAACTAGTCTACTAGGATTCTGCAAACGATACCATTACCAATGATAGATAGGGCTGCTGTTTACGATTAAATTAAAACTATGGAAGACTTTGAACCTCGTTTGGAAAAGTAATTGCCATAATTTGAAGGAAGGGAAATATTATGATATCTGAAAAATTGGTCTATTACTTCTTGCATCTTCTTGCAGTATTTGCGTAAGTTAATTTACCTTTTCGAAGACAAACAACATATAAGAAATATAACAGGCTATTTAATAAAGCCCGTGAGAATACTTCCTAAAATTCACACCCTACATGATCTTAATACACGGGAACATTTCAAAAAAGGCACTAGAGCGGAAAAATTAACTGATCCCATATCAAGAGCCGTATGGAATTTTATTGTAAAAATATTTTTAATAGCTAACCAAAAATTTACTTTAATATCCTCCATTTTGGTGTCAGATTTGCTTGGAATACCGTAATCATTGTTACAAACGTTAGTTGGATACGTGATATTGTTTATCTATTGTACGACACCCTTTGCTTTTATAGAATTAGCGTCCTCTTGTCTTACGCGATCGTGGTCAGATAACAATGCGTTTTCAATACGATTTTAATTTGGCTTTTGTATCGGGCTCGGGACGTGTTATATACACAATGGACTCCGATATTGATGTGAAAGCTTTCTATGCTATCCATAGATGTGCTTAGTTAGTATTCTTGCCTCTGAATTTTGGCTGATGATTGTTTAATTTTGTTGGTAGCTTTATTGCTACCCTGCTGATATATCAAGTCAGTTTAACTGTCTAATAATATTTTCTGAACAAGATATTTTTAAATTTCATATTGTTGTTCGTACAATGCGTCTTACATTTTTAGATTGCAACGATATTGTTTGTTCACCTCGAATTAAATTATCTTCGTAGCCTGTCTTGAGACATTATACAAGGAACGCGAAATGGTAGATTGGTACTAAAATTATTCTAAAACACAAACCGGTAATCATTATTTGTGCTACCAAATTCTGGCACCATTAACTCCGTCGTTTGTAAAGGAACAATTTATTATAAAAAACTCTTTCGAAGCCTCTCGAGAGATTTGTAACAAACAAAAATCTCGACTTCCAATTACTTCGACGTTTTCAAGTGTCATTAAACCTACACGTTTTGTTACATACAAGAGGTTTTAATTGTACAATTATTTTTGTGGCTTTGTATTAAAAACGTTCGGTAGTTACTCTCATTGTGTTTCATTCGGTTAGTGGCACGTGGTTGGACAAAAGAACTCTTCTAAGACACTCATTACGTTTTAATGGTCTTACGTTATGGAAAGAAAAAAAAAACTTAGTTCTCCTAACGACAATCTTACGTTTGCTGTCGTACGAATGTCGAATTCTACATCTGTGTTCATGTTCAACGCTTTCTCAACAGCACGTCCACGTTTTGTCGGTATCGTGTTGAAAGACATGTTATTTAAATCGACGTTTGGAGTGTCAGATAAATTGTCGACCTCGGAATCGGTTGTTCGGATTCACCGTCAGTAATTACTTCTTACTATTTGTTTGGTATTTTAATTTTGAAAAACGTTTTTCCCCCCGTTGATTTCTTCGCGTCCAGTGCATGACATTCTGTTTCTATGCGAACGCAACGACGTATCGTCATTCTGTTTAGTTGATATTACAATTATTAAAAAATTGTATTAAGAGCTCAGCTTATATTTTGTAGAATTTCATTAGATAGTTCATCTATGTAACAACAATTAGTTGTTAGTCGTCATTAGATAGTTGATTGTTCATTGTTAGTTGAATGGTAGCATGCCAATTGTCTGTCGTTGTCCTATATAGTTCTAAAACCATCGGTATCATTTTTTCCCCTACCTTACGCTGTTTGCCTAAGGGGGTATTCCAGATTCTTGCGGGCGCATAGGTGAGCTCACGGGCTCAACCTGAGATAATTTGCTATTATTAACCGTAACAAGAGCAGTGCTTAGCAGAATCTACCGCCAGTTTGGAAATCGAGACCCACTGACAAGATCCGACGAGAAAATCAGTGGGCTGTGTCTATGAGTATCGATATCCATACAAAACTCAGTTTTTATTCTATGTAGCTTCCTATTTTCTTTTCTTCGATCACTATTTGAATACTAGAACTAGTACAGAATGTTGTTAGATATAGCAACCGCCCCACGTCTTAACGGGATTTAAATTTATGAATATAGGTGGGTGGCGCCAGTTAATCAATGATGGTTACCACCACCAGCCACTGTTTTCACGAAGCGCTTGCTAATGTATGAAACAAACGTCAGTTAGTTAATCATACGCTAGTATTATGAACAATTTAACACGTCTTTAACAAATCCATGCTCGACCGTTGTCTTTTTAACCGTTTTGACTTAAATAGGATTTAATTCAGTAAAAGTAAACTACGAACAAGCCCACCTGATGTCTAGCGGCAGCTATGCAACATAGTGAGGTTTTTTAGTGAAATAGTTTTGTTGCATCCAGCTTCGACTGTAACTAGTAAAAAAAAACTATAATATAATAAATGTAAGAACGAATATTGATCTGTTAATGTAAGATAATCAACAGCTATTTATAAATACGAAAGCTGGCCCGTAGTTTGATATTATCATATCTTATAGACATCGGCACGGATTCAACACAATGGTTGGTATTTTTTTTAATTTCCGTGTAGGCAGACGAGCATACGGCCCACCTGATGGTAAGTGGTTACCGTTGCTCATGGACGTCAGCAGTGCCAGGGGCAGAGCCAAGCCGCTGCCTGCCGTTAAATTGTAATATGTAATGACTATTTCTAAAACTATTTAATTAAAAATACGAGTCTTATTATTTTTATACAAAATTTCTTCAAGTGATTTCGTATGTCTCTACAAACAGACTAAAAATGCGTTTAATTTTATTAGGCTTAGTATACTGAGACTTGTAAAGTATTTGACCATGTCAAACTTTCAAAAAAATTTCAACTCACCTAATTCAGTTTTGGAATCATTGACAAGCAACAAAAACATCTTACTTCGAAACTTTCACGTTCAACAAAGCACAGTTCAAATTACAATTCCACTTCACAAAACGCTTATAAGCATTTCCTGCCGCCAGTTCCAATACATATTTATACACAGTTATCATTATCAATAGATTCAAAGGCGGCTTCTTAACTGACAAAAAAAGGATCTTTAGGCTTCGTATCGGAACAGGTTTGCTTGGGCAGACAGGCAGTCGCCCGGGTTCTGTTGGCTTGTTTTTTGATATATTGTCTAACTCTTTGTAGGTCTGTAGTAAGTGATTCTTCTACTAATGCCGTTCAATGTATGCGCGCTGTATAGAACAATATATCGTCTTCTCGCATTAAGACTGTATAATCTCAAAACTTACTAAATTTTGCAGGAGAGTGTTTTAAAGGTTTAACATATGATATTTTTAATATTAATCATGTTTGCAACATTATTTTTTTAGTTTTTACCAGTTACATTATCTGTCTTTTAAAGTAAGATAAAATTATGTAAGTATTAATTTTGTTAATAATAATCAAAATATAGGTAAACTAAATACAAAACTAAAACTAAACTACGCTCTTTTGACAGTGTTTATGAGAAAAATACTGGTGATAACAAATGATTCCGCATATTAACTCAACTTCGAATTTTTTTTGGAAATTGTACACTTTTAATGCGAAAAGACGATATAATATGTTATCGTTGGGGAGATAATTATATAAATAAAACAATTATAGTCCAGTATGAACAATTAGCGTTTCAAAAAATCATACAAGACACAATGAGTTTGACGGTTTCTGTCTAGACCTAACACGAAGTAACGTCACATGTTACGGCCCGAAAGATCACGGCAACTTCTTTTTTTCTGTTTCCCGTTGTAAACAGGCAAGCATACGACTCATCCGACGGTGAGTCGTTACTATCGCCCATAGACCTCATCAATGCCAGGGGCAGAGTGAAGCCGCTGCGTATCGTTAAGTAGGCACTCTCCACAAGCCTCATTTGAAGAAGGACATGTCATAGCGCTCATTCCAAAGCCGAATCTGCCGACTCTAATCTGTCTGGTAGGTCTGGCGACCTGGGGCGTCGAGTATTAGGACGCTTAGTTGGTGCAAGCTTTGCATCCACCGCTCAATGCTGTAGCCCGTACACAGAAGCCTATCGGTTTCCTCCCGCTCAAAAATGCGCCGTGTGTCTCTGAAGCTAGGCGACTTTTCGCATTACATGTTATTTGCTAACATAATTCTTGTTTTTTTTAATATATATTTTTTATTGCTTAGGTGGTTGGGCGAGCTCACAGCCCACCTGGTGTTAAGTGGTTACTGGAGCCCATAGACATCTGCAACGCAAATGCGTGCACCTTGAGATATAAATTCTGAGGTCTCAGTATAGTTACAACGGCTGCCCCACCCTTCAAACCGAAACGCATTAGTGCTTCACGGCAGAAATAGGCAGGGTGGTGGTACCTGCCCGTGCGGACTCACAAGACGTCCTACCACCAGTAAACTTACCTTAATCGTTTTAATCATGAAGATAATTTGTTTTTGATCTACTTGGGCGTCGGATGGACAAAACGTCACTGATTTAATTGAATACAAATTGAATTTTTATGTTATTGTATTATACATAAAAGACCAGACGTTCCTTCTGCTGTGGTTTCAAGTACAAAAGCGCATGGTAAAGGATATCGTTGTGAGGAGTGCCTCCAGGAGCTCCTTACTCCGCTATTGTCGAAGAAGTGCCGCGTCATTTTAATCAAATTTCTCAGCGTTATTTATCATGGCGGCAAGGTTAGGGTTGTGTGCGACCCATTCGTTTAAATCACTTAATTAATATCTATGTGAAGTTATTAAAAAAAAAAACGTAGCAATGTGTAGCTACCTACTGTACTCTTTGTTAGTGATCATAATTTTAATGAAATATTCTGATGGAATCTATTAATTGTTGTTTTATTTAAATTTAAAAGTATAAAGTATATACGAAATCTTAAAACCAAATATTTGCAAACTAAGGACTAATGCGAATAGCTTTTTTTTTCGTTTTTTTCCTACCTATGCTGATAGCCTTGAGAGGCTATTTTCGGCTTCTCCTTGACGGTGAGCTCACGGGGCTCAAACCGGGAGTATTGCTAACACTGGCCCTAGCAAGAGCAGTGCTTCGCAGAATCTACCACTGGATCGGAAACGCGACCCACTGAGAAGATCCGGCGAGAAACTCAGTGAATTACTTATATTTATGACACGCCTAAGACATTCGATGTGTTTTTGAAATACAAAATTTTTTGACACATATATATATGTAAAGAGGCATCCGAAATAAACAGGAACTGCCGTTCTGTTTGAAAATAATAATAATAAAAAAACAAAAACAACCACTAATTATCGAAATCAGATGAAATAAAATTCGAACAGGATTCGTTTTCGCGTGAATACAACCGCAGGATTTACGATGTTTTGAGAATTTTGAACCTTTTCAAAATACCGTTACAGTGAAAATGAATAGCAGTATAATTATTGAAATCGTTATTGGAACTGATTAGAGATTGAGGGAAACCAAAGATACATTAGAAAACAATAGTATATAAATCATTTACACCTAATTATGTTATGTGTTAAAGTTACACATAATCCTAATAAAATAAAAATTGGAAATTTTAATTGAAAAAAAATACCACCCATTTTTAACAATTTGTAGGTTTTGGTTAGATAAAAGTACTTTTTTTAATTAATATCGACGCTTGAAAGGCAAACGTGACTAAGTGACAATAACTGCTTTGTACCTAAATGATAGGCAAATAGGATTTGATGCGCAAAAAATATATATTTCTAGGTCTATTAAAATAATTTCAATCCTACAGCTAGATTCGTTAAAATATAATTTTTTTCAGGTATTTCAATTTTAAATTAGTCTACTGTAAAGTTCACGCATTGTCACTTAGTCATGTTTACCTTTCAAGCGTCGATATAAAGCTAATGCGATAATACTTATCAGCTTCGAAATCCATTATCAGCAAGACAAAAATCACAGTGGACAGACAGCTTTGAAAACGCATCAAAACTTAATTAAGGGTTCTTATTTTTTGAAATAACCTACTGAATGACTATTGCCACTGTGGCACCGCTCAGTTTTTTCCCTACTTATCTAAATTTTGTTTTTATTTCTCGCCTACATCTGTTCGTGTGAGGATGCCGCGCATTCCGCGTGATTAATCCAACGATTGATCCGTCGATACAAACGTTGTACATTCTATTAATACGTTTTTTTATAGCTTAGATGGGTGGACGAGCTCACAGCTCACCTGGTGTTAAGTGACTACTGGAGCCTATACACATCTGCAACGTAAATGCGCCATCCACCTTGAGATATAAGTTCTAAGATCTCAAGTATAGTTACAACGGCTGCCCCACCCTTCAAACCGAAGCGCATTACTGCTTCACGGCAGAAATAGGTAGGGTGGAGGTACCCATCCGTGCGGACTCACAAGTCCTACCACCAGTAATGTTAGTTAGTTATCTTATTAGTTACCTATCTTTGGTTTTTGGCAAAATTTAACTATATTTTTGTATTGTTGTAAACTAGCAGACGTATATATAGCCAATGTGGTATAACATGGTTCACTAGCAACTATGTATTTCATGTCTCAAACGTTGACACCATCTTAAGACATGAGGTTCAAGTGTGAATGCAGGTCTGTGATTAGCAGCGACCGAGACCTGACCTGATAATGTTGTTTTAAACGCAAATGAAACCGTAGCAAAAGACTAGTTTTAAATTAATATATCTCCGATGAGATCTTATCGGAACAGAATAAGTGTTTTCTAACCTAATGGCCGACTTTTATCGTTTTTTTTTCCTTCCTTTTTATTTATTTTGAATTCTTCATATAATTAAAATGTATTTGGGTTATTTTTTATGTTCTGAGGCTCTAAAGAAACGTTTTCTTTTTTTTATATTGCACTTAATAAGTAACAGAGCTCACTGTTCGGTAGATGATGAGTAATTAACGAAGCGAATAAGGTCACCCGCCTTGAAGTTTGAGGTCTTTATTTTAATTGAGATATAGACCTCACGTCTTTATAGGTGAGGCGACACTCACTTTTGTTAAGTGCCTTAACAGTCAACTAAGATGAAGGAGCAGTAGCGTTCCTGAGGTTTCCACCAGCGCAAACCAATAGTCAGCCAGGATTTACTGATAGCAGGTTGCATTGTTTGGTCACACACGTAAGTATTAGGAGCTAGCCTATTTCTACCGCGAAACAGTCATGCGTACATTTTTACTGGTGGTAGGACGTCTTGTGAATAGAAAAGGGTAGGTACCACCGCCCTGCCTATTTCTGCCGTGAAGCAATAATGCGGTTTGAAGGGTAGGGCAGCCGTTGTAACTATACTGAGACCTTAAAACTTATATCTGAAGGTGGGTGGCGCATTTACATTGTGGATGTCTATGGGCTCCAGTAACCACTTAACACCAGGTGGGCTGTGAGCTCGTCCAACCAACTAAGCAAAAAAAAAGCGTAGAACAGCGACTATATAATACAGCTGGGACTTCGACATTATGTATTCACGTTTGATGTCTATGGGCCCCTGTAACCACTTAACACCAGGTGGGCCGAGACCTCCTTCAACCATTTAACGTACTAAAAGGTACCCAACGATCATGTAAATTACAATAATACCCGACATTCCATATTTCAAAGGATCGAATAATGAAACACTCGTTTGGGCAAACAAGCCGACATTAAAGGAAGCCGCCGCACACCGGAAGCTGCGTATCATATCCTGAAATTATTATCCAAAATTATTTTAGTAGTTATTGATACCCTACTTAAACACGCATGAGTTCAGAACAAATAGCAGTGGATACGAACGCTTATATCGATTTGAAATTATGTGCTTTATAATCGTTTATTGTACAAATTTGGATTACGTTTTGAAAGCTTTTTGAAGGCACAGCTTTTTCAGTGCGCCCTATTACAGTGAATGAATGATAATAAATGTAATAGCGTTTTTTTTATTATAGGCAAATCTCACAGTCTATCATCTGACTAAAGAGGCACATAAACTTTACTCTAGTTATGAATTTGCTTTATCTAGACTCTAGACCAGCCTTTCCCAAAGTGGGGGAAAACGCCCCCTTGTAGGCGCTGCAGGCCTAAAGGGAGGCGGTAAGACACCCAGAAAAAAATGGGGGCGTTGTGTAGAGGCTTGGGAGGCGATTTGTAATTTCATCCAGGAGGACTCTTAAACACCGACTGAGCTCTCGCTATAGTGGTGTTTAAGTAGGTGAAAAAATGGGAGCGCTAAAAAATAATTAATTCTCAAAGTGCGCAGTAGACAAAATAAGTTTGGGAGCCGCCTGGACCTTTGAACCCTCCTAAAATTAGGGAAATAATGGAGGAAAAAGTACTGCGTAATGGTCACGACCCTCAGCACTGAGGAACACGATGCCAGGAGGAGGAAGATAAAAAGCAGACTACAAATTAAAAAAAAACACAGAATTACGATTGAAATTTTGAACAGAACGTAAAGTTTCGAAACTAAGTAAAGTCACACAGCACTTCACAGTGTAACATTACTTCCAAATCATTAAGCGTCGTTCATAAGAGCGCGGAAACTGGGAGCGTTTACTGTCGGTCCATTTAACGCGACCGGTCGTAGCTTCACGCGACTATCTTTACTCGGCATTATCGGTTTTTTCCTAATTTTTTTTTTTTTTGTATACGACATTGTTCCGTTTATGTTTGTTGTTGTGTGTTAGCGTGAAAATTACATTAGTTTTGTGCAGATGGTCCTTAATGTAGACGATTTATATAAATCAATGGTATTGCTTTGTTGATTTTTGATAAACGATTACCGTTTTATTATATATATATTCGGCTGTTATAGTCTTTATTTAAGAGCTTTGTTCTTTGTCCGATAAATGTATTTTGTTATCTGCAATTTGATAAAAAATATGTATGTAATATCACGCTACAAGTGTCTCTAAGTTAGGAGAAAAACTCGTCCGCAGATATTGTGCTGCGGCTGAGACAACAAGAGAAATTCCTTCCTTGTAAGTATTTAATTCAAGATAATCTAGCTTATATAAGGTCTAATCCAAGGTACCTAATTTAGCTTATGTAAGGTCTAATCGAAGGTACCTAATCTAGCTTATATAAGGTTTTGGTCTAGCAAAAAAACTTGTACTCTAAGGTTTTTAACAGTGCATTCTTTTTTTTTTATTGCTTAGATGGGTGGACGAGCTCACAGCCCACCTGGTGTTAAGTGGTCAATGGAGCCCATAGACATCTACAACGTAAATGCGCCACACACCTTGAGATATAAGTTCTAAGGTCTCAAGTATAGTTAGAACGGCTGCCCCACCCGTTCAAGCCGAAACGAATTACTGCTTCACGGCAGAAATAGGCAGGGTGGCGGTACCTACCCGTGCGGACTCACAAGAGGTCCTACCACCAGTAAAAATTTGTTGACCACAGTGGCTTTTCGGTTATCGTTTCATGACAATACCGATATGCTTGGTGTTGGTATTTATCCGTGTGCTTAACTACTGCCTAGAAAAGGTGAAGGATATCATTATTAATGAATCAGTCATCAAGACAATTTCGTCTTATTAAATCCATACCGCAGCCTTGTAATTTTTCACAATCAACTAAACGTAACTGACCCAACTAAAAATAAAAATCGCTACCTCAAACAACCAAAAGCGTTCTCAACGCATTATTCACGGCGAACAACAAAGACATTTTTTTTTAATTTTTAGTATACAGGAATATTTTCATATGATTACCGGATACGAGAGCGACATGATAAAACCCTTTTTTCGAGTGTTAATACCGTGACAAATGGTGAATTTATGCGATTATGGTGGCCCGCTAGCGCCCCGCTGCGATCGACTCGCGGCTCGGTGTATACTGACCCTAAGTTTATGTGACGCGCTTAATTGACCATTGTAAGCGAAGCGAAATATCGGCTTTTTGTTCATTTATATCCTAAACCAAGATAAGATAAGCTAAATAAGCTAAAATATTATCGTGGTTTTTGTTTCGGAAAATTAGCGCAACAGTTGTAGGGCATAAGAAGAAGAAGAAGAAAATATTTATTCGCCAGAAATATAGTTTACAAGATATTGTGGATATAGGACATAGTTTCATATATTTCGCCTGTTTAGGCATGCGAAAATTTAACTTATTTTTATATTAATTCTAACACAAAATTTACTAAATCTATCTATTTTTACATTCTATCACTTCTTATTCTAATATTTTATTATGTACAACATTTATCATTTAAAAACATAATTCCTAACAGTTCATTATTAATTCCTATACCTATTATTGTGTTAGATATGGGCAGCGGTTTTGCTGTCAATATAAAAGTCGATGCCATTCTACGTATACTTCATTAATAAGGAGTGGAACCTTAGGCCTGAGCCCCTAATCTTGTTCACCGATTAGAATCTGAAAGAATTAGACTAATAAAACAATAATAATTGTCCAAATTACGACTTTAACTATTGTTATTACCTAAATAAACTTATAAAATAAATAGAAATTTAAATTAATTATTTCCAATCTTTATCATATCGTTTCATTCTCTCATCGTTTAGACTATATGAGTCGTCTATTATCAAAGGTGGCAATCTGTGCATTTGGACAAAAAAATATTATTGATATGTCAATACAGATTGATTTGAATATAATCGTCTCCTTCAAAGAATACGGTTCAAAACCTGCATTAAATAAAGGTTAATACTTAACCTGTTATTTATCTAAGATGTCGTTCAGAAGAGTTTTGTGACTGCCAATGGAATACAAAGTCAATAATTCGTGTTTCTGATTTACCAATATTGTTCAAAAGTCAGATTGCCGGCTTTGATAATAGACGACTCATATATTCCTCACAAGTAAAAATGGTTTTATTTTGCATGCTGAAATTATGTAAACTAGATCAGTGACTAAAACACTAATTAGTACAGGATTAACACTAATGATGCAAGAATCGTTCCGACTTCTAACATTTTATGTGTGTATTGTATGTATTGTACTTTATGTATTTATGTATGTATTGTTCAATCGTTTGTATAATTCAAGCGAAAGTTCCTAAAGCAATAATGAGAATATAAAATCACAAAAAAATCAAAGAAATTCAAACACCTTTAAGGATCTAAATCCTGATTCATTGATCCGAGCTCATCTTAATATTCACAGCGGGACTCTCATTTCGTATTGCGGTTTTAAAACAAAAATATAAATCGTTGACACCTTGATATAATTTAGAAATAAATTCTTAACGACACATATTCCATCTGAACCTTATTTCGTTCGAATAGAGCTGGAAATTGTTCAGTTAAACAGCTCAAAATATGATAATTTTTGCGACAGTAATACAGTGGCTATTTTATTTTTCAACTGGATTTATGTTTTTAATTTAATTTCGTTTCGTTCTTGTATTTTGATTAATATAAAAGGGAGCGACATTTTTTTTAGGTATTTTCCTTGTCACCTCCAATTGATTTAGCGATTTCATTAATTACATTTGGCGGGAAGTGGTTTACTAATAATAATCGTTTAGATCATTTCGAATGATTTCTTATCAATTTCATTTATAAGCATTTAGAACAACTAGAGATCCCGCAGTAGTCGAAATTCGACTATAATTAATTGGAATTCTAAGTAAGTATTTTATACTTCTATAATCACAAATTTCACCAAGACTACACTATAAAAAATATTAACAAAGACAAACAATATTTAATCTATTCTCAATTTGACAACAGACGTCAAGAACAAAAGTTTGACAATAAATAGTATGCATGCGTGTGTGCGTCAAATACATGGTATGTAGTGTGTGTAATGTTTTCTTTATTGATTTAAAGTATCTTTTGTGCATTATTTAAAAAAAATATTAGCATTGTGCACTTATTATTTCTTCTCTATATTCTCTATAAGTGTGGAAAATTTCATACTCCTCCGTCCGCGCAATTTTCGTAAAAAGGGAAACAAAGTTTTTGCTTCACGTATTAATATATAGATAATATTTTGGTTTAAATTTTGCTTCAGATGTCAACGAAAATCGAACACAACTCAAGCTGTGGCCACATTGCCTTTTTTTTGCCTACCTAAGCTGATAGCCTTGAGAGGCTACGTCAGTGGAACCTTAACTAGTAGGTAAGCTCACGGGGCTCAAACCTGACGACGTTGCTAACACGAACCCTAGCAAGAGCCGTGCTTCGCAGAATCTACCACCGGATCGGAAACGCGACCCACTCAGAAGATCGCCACATTGCCAATTAATTATTTTGAAACGAGAAACAGATCGAACAATCAAAACTCTAATCTCGTGTTCTCACGACACAAAACCAGTGTTTCAGTTATGACGTTTTGACATTTACGGTATCCGCGTCGTCCGGAAGCTATCTTGGAATTTTGATTGAAAACGATCATATCATTTAATAAGTCATTGTGTAACTGCGTTATCTAGAGTGTGCACCGAGCTTTATAACTCGGAGGCATTAACTTTTGTATGAGAAACAGGACAATGTTTTGTTGAGAATAAATTTTGGTGGAACAGTGACATACTGTTTTATACCCAAGAAACGCTGGTTGGATGTGGTAAAGACGATATGGAAGAGAATAAATTCACCCAAAAGCCTGGGTGAAGTTATTCTTGCCGAAGACCGAGCAAAATGGAGGAGCTTAAGTAGGAAAGCATACCCTGGCATTAGACCGGAAAAAACCTAGAAAGAAAAAGAAGAAGTTACATACCGTCATAATTATTTAACTATGTCCATTGCAGATTCCGGCAGGTACCTACCAATTTTTCTAATAAAATACGCACTTAAGAAATGTTTACGATTGACTTCCACGGTGAAGGAATAACATCGTGTAATAAAAATCCACCCTGCAAAATTATAATTACCGTAAATTATTGGTGGTAGGATCTCTTGTGAGTCCGCACGAGTAGGTACTACCACCCTGCCAATTTTTTTTTTATTGCTTAAATGGGTGGACGAGCTCACAGCCCACTTGGTGTTAAGTGGTTACTGGAGCCCATGGACATCTACAACGTAAATGCGCCACCCACCTTGAGATATAAGTTCTAAGATCTCAGTATACTAGTTACAGCGGCTGTCCCACCCTGCAAACCGAAACGCATTACTGCTTCACGGCAGAAATAGGCATTCTGCCATCTCAAGGTGAGTGGCGCATTTACGTTGTAGATGTAAAAAAAAAGATTTCTGGCTTGCTAATTTTGTTACACTGCGTGCGGAACTGGCAAGCTAAAGTTATACTGGAGAAGCACTACGGTGAGCATTTATGAAAAATTTGATTTGATTTTCTCATTCGGATTGCGTAGAGGTCAATTAAATCAATTTTGACTTTTAACAGGTGTTTATTAGGTACGGTGAATGAATAAAAATCCAGAACTGAATTTGAATACATAAATAGAAGCCTACTGTTTGAGTCGCTAGTTCTTCTCAGAGCTGTGGCTGCTCCTTGCGAAGCTGTGAACGCGGCTAATTACCTTAAATAATTATTTTTATTTTGAACAAGTGTATACTAGTCCCATATAACGTATTTCTGGAAAGTGTTATATGGTTTTAACGGTTACTGGAGACCATAGAAATTACAACATGAATGCCACCACTCACCTTGAAACATGAAAACAGACGAGCGTACGGCCCGCCAGATGGTGAGTGGTTACCGTCGCCCATGGACTTCAGCAATGCCAGGGGCAGAGCCAAGCCGCTGTGTACCGAAAATTTTACACCGCAATGAAATTGGAACCAGGCTTCTGCTTTAAAATTTATTAGCAATTTTAATTTAACCACATAACACTAAGTCTGGTTGTCGACGGTGCCCTTAACAATGCCAGAAACGTTACAACAACTACAAGCTGTAGCGGTCCAAAACGTTTTTCCGAATTAATTTACAACTTGAATTCAATTTATTCGTGTTTCACAACTTTATAGTCGACTACTGTCGTATTATAATAATAAAAAAAAAACTTAACCACAGTGCGCTCATGGAACAGTAACTCAAGTTATTGACTCGATGTTTTTTTTTGGATCTAAGGATTACTGGTGGCCCGAATGCCTTTCCAGCCTCACCAAGATATGAAGACTTAAAGTACATTTCGGCAGTGTATCTTGATAATTCCGGACTCTCTGTGCATGAGGCTAGAAGACATTCAAAACTTTTGGAATACTTTATTTGCAATGTCGTTATTTCTATTAGCTGAGTATACTCAGACCTTAGAACTTATATCTCAAGGTGGGTGGTGGCATCTACGTTGTAAATGTCTATGGGCTCCAGTAAGCGCTTAACACCAGGTGGGCCGTGAGCTCGTCCGCCTACCTAAGTAATAAAAAAAAATAGCTACTTACTTATTTTGAGCAATATTAGCGAAGCGTTTTTTATTTTTGTAAATTTCATTTTAGTACTAAGAAAATATATATTATTTTATTTTAAATGAAAGAATTACAGTTATCATAATAACCATACGATATAATAATAATATACGAGTAACATCTAGAGCAGAAAAACCTATATTACTTATAGTAATAAAAATACATATAATACCCCCCCATAGACTAAATACTTGGAATTTGAATTTCGGTCTATTGAAAATAAACCTCGAATGTACTTCCTGATTACTCTCAACTGTAACTTTAGTTCAGACACACGGTCGATCCGAATGATATATACAGACCAATTAAATTGGTGTCGTAAGTTTGCAGCGATTCCTAATGATGAGCTACTGGACGTAATGCTCAGACTTACTAACTTACAGAAACGGCAAATGGTACCTGTAAATGTATTGGAAACTAGCGACCCGCCCTCGCTTCGCTTCGGAAACATCAAATTTTATTATTCATAGCTGAGTCTCGCGATGTTACCCGTGGTTATTGTCGTACCGCGAGTGACGCCGCGGGGCGAAGCTAGTCTAAAAAGTAGCCTAAGCTACTCCTTATATCATCAGCTACCTACCAGTGAAAGTCTCATCAAAATCGGTCCAGCCGTTCCAGAGATTAGCTGGAACAAACGGACACACAGACAGACAGACAAACAAAAATTGTCAAAAATGTTATTTTGGTGTATGTACTGTATATATATTCATATGCATGTAGTAAAAAGCAGTTATTTCAATATTACAAACATATACTCCAATTTTATTTATATGTATAGATAATCAAGATAATTTCGACTAATGCGAGTGTGAATGATTGTAATTGAGATGCATAATGAAATTGCCCCTAAACCCGTCAATACGGATCCTCCCGATCCATTGTGCTTTTAGGTACCTCGAACACCAGTCACCGTCCTCGCCGAACCCGTCCCTTACGACCAAGGGCTCGGCGAGTAAGTTAACCCATAGACACAGCCCACTGAGTTTCTCGCCGGATCTTCTCTGTAGGTCGCGTTTCCGACCCGATGGTAGATTCTGCGAAGCACTGCTCTTACTAGGGCCAGTGTTAATAGCACCTCCGGTTTGAGTCTCGAAAGCACATCTACATACTTATATAGCCTCTCAAGGCTATCAGCATAGGTAGGGAAAAAAATTATTATGTTGAAAAATCAACACTTTTGTACTGGACCTGAAAATTCGTGCTCCTTGGATTCAACAGCAACATTAAAATGACGGTCGTGGGATTAGCGGTATCGCATACCTGTTTCTTAATTCAGAGCTTACTTTTTGAGTTTTACGTAAAACTTTGTTTTCAGTTTTTCTGGTTCGTATAAATTTAACTAACTAAAGTATCATCAATAGTGATCATGTTTGACAACCTCTTAGTGATGTTAGCACTGATTATGTCACGGACGATGGCTATATTCAAACTACTCGCTCGGCCGGAATCTTACAAACGTACATACAATGCCCAAATTCCTGGACTTAGAAAATTCCTATATTATGTATTATTAACTGCAACATGCCTACTGTAACTTTTCTTTTCTAGAATTTCTGTAAATTAAACGGTTATCTGGAAAAGATCGCTTTTAGCGATAAGACCGCCTATTGTACAAATATCTATATCTACCTGTTGACTGTTTTTTTAATAGTGTGTTTTGGTGAGGAACAAAGTATAGTCGTACACTTTATTCCTCACCAAACTGTATAATTGATTAAGAAAACCACCTCTTAAACTTTCATAACACTGTAGATCATTTAGGAAAGTTTTATTGTGCCGTAAAGTGATTTTAATTAAGGACACTAACTGCGGTGTCCGAAAACGTTTATTGGACTAATACCAATTAGCACGGGTATTTCTTAAGCCTCCGATATTTTAATGCTGAAGTTTTAGTATTGGATGGATCATTATTGTGTTATTGTTGTATTTTTTCTTTGTCTGGCAATATACATACAACAACATCGATCATTTCAGATTCTTCTGAGTATCTCGTAATCAGGCCATTCTCGAGGCGTGTGTTAAACACACGCTTTAAGGGTACTCTCCTTCTTGCGTCGATAATCATCAATGCTGAGGGTCGTGGCCTCCTTTAATAACTTTCTTCTGGGCTATCCTGCGTCAGCCCTGCCAATCCTCAGTTGTGCAAATTGCATTCAGTGTAGGTACTTGGCCGATTAAATGCCTTGTAAAAATCGTCTCGAATTGCGGCATAAAATTAACAGAAAGGCGTGGCACAGAAGCAAACTAATCAGGCTAAGCTTTTGTCAAACTAATCAGGCTAAAGGTGGTCTAAACAGCATGTTAGATTTAATATTACAGCCGTACTCATTAAGACTACAAATATTTAAAGCAAAATCAATACACTAAAATAGCGGCCTGCTATGTGTGTGACCTGTGGCATTTTGCAATTCATTCAAGTCGATTTTCTTTGAGTGAATAAATAGAGATCTGAGTATTGAAATACCAGTATTAAAAGAAATTTCTTCACTTAGTTGTATGCGATGTTAGCCATGTGATTCCATCTTCAATAATATTGTTATTGAAACTAATTTAACAATAGGTATATACCACGTGAAAACACAAACGAATCTCAAAATTGTCAAACCTTCAATTTCTTTTTTAGAGCCAATTACTAGCAATATTAAATGTTACAAGACCAAAGAATTTCTAGATCACTCTGTATCAAAATATTTAATTATACAAGAACTAACCTCCATAGATTTTGAAGCACAAAAGCATTAAGCCGAATCTCACAAGAGCCGTTTTTTAATAACCTCATGACGCGCACAGATAAATTTAACTATAATGTCGTATATAATACTAAAGGATAATCCGACCATTAAAACGTATATAATTTACATCGCTATAAAGCCTGAAATCGTAACAATAACGTATGAATGTGGCTCGGATATTAACTGCGCGCCATGACCAAAGGTTATGTCTTTTGTTGAGGAACCCGGAGTTTTTGAATGGTACTGAATTGTTTTGAAATGCCTGTATTCTGTTGCTATTTTTCTGATCAGTATACACAGCAGACTCCATATTTAAGGTTTAGAAAGCTTTTCATTTGTCAAAGCATCATTTCTTGATTATCTGGCTGTGGTGGTTCCTTTACCTTAGGTCCATGCGAAATTTTCCTTCTAATTCTTTGAGTATATCGTCGGGTGCATTGCAAACTGACACTATTTGGTGCTAGTACTTCCCCGTTGCTTTTTACTGCGCGAAGATTTTCGACGCTTAGGTTCTCAAGCAGCGTGGCCCTTAGGCATTTATTGAGATATGCGGAGACATTAGATTAGTATATTGGGGCTGAGCTACAAGAACTTAAATGAAATTGATATCGTGCTTATGATATCAGTAATTCACAAAAACCACAGAAAACGGTACTAAACTATCAGGAGCTTGTACATGCATATATACCGGGCTCTGGTAATACAATATGAACTGTATTCTGATAACCGCAAGATTTGGTTTTAAATTTTAACAACCTACAATGCTTACACGGATATTAGTTATCTAGTAATAAAAAAAAAACAGCCAATATAATCTGTGGTATGATCAGAATGAGCTGTCATAAATAATGTTACGGGTATTTCGTGTAATTACTAATATTTAAAAACTGACCTGTTTGGTTACAACATTGGAACAAATCCAAGGACTTTTGCGGTTCCTTTAAATTAAATTAAAATACCTATGACTTGGTCGAATATCTGGCTATAAGGTACCTAGTGTGTGGTTAGAGTGATATCTACTTTTTTGAAGCACACAATAACAAAACATTTTCAAATTATTACAATGAAACAGTTTGGATTTCCTTAGATAACCGGATGGTGCAATTGAAGTTAAGCAGCTATGGGAGTTCAAAGATACCAGCGTGTTTGCCGCTATTCGCTTTGGACATGATGTTGAAGATTCAATTTCATTAGAAAATACAAAGTGTTTGCTTAGTGTGGAATTCACCGATACCCACTTAGTGTAACTGCTGACTCACAACTGACTCACAACAAAAGTCTTAATTTTCTCATTATTATTTTTCAACACCTAAATTAACCTCAATCAATACCCGTGAATTACTCTTCTTAACTTTTTACTGAAGAAACATTTCTGTCCCGACCATATAAGTGCACAAAAATGTGCTTTTCAACAATTCTTATTGCGAAACCCCGAAAGGTCATTTGAAATTTTGGACATCGTCAATATGTTACAATAATGGCGCGTACAATAGTCGTATTGTTTCCTATTCATTCTTATGTTTCATATCGAAATAATCGACTTAAAGCAAAATATTTACGAAAAATAAAGTTTCTAAAGTCTTAAAGGTGTGGCGGGCTTTGTACTGAGGCGGGAGATTGTTTGATCTTTAAAGAGTCGTTTCACCAATACTTTACTATAGAATAGTATCAATATCTTTCGTTGTTGATCAAAGTACGCTCGACTATTAACTTTTAGCAGTAGATTTAGGACACTGTCGTGCTTTTGGGACAATTTTAATACTGCGCTATTGCGGTAATTTTATACTTATAACTTTTTATAACTTATTTATAACTTATATCTCAAGGTGGGTGGCGCATTTACGTTGTGGATGTCTATGGGCTCCAGTAACCACTTAACACCAGGTGGGCTGTGAGATCGTCCACCCATCTAAGCAATAAAAAAAACATTTTTTTTGGAATTTACTAAATTTTCTCGATTATTTATATTTACTAAAACTAAAAAGGAAGTAGCAAAATATAAAACTACAATACAGCTATTGCAATACAGATTTATGCTATTTACTTGATTACGAGGAATTTTCAATGCGTGTACGTATGTACTTGAAAGTCAGGATGTGTGTAGTTGCAGATCATGCATCATTATCACAAAATAAATAAAAAATCCCAAAGTTTTCAAACGCAACTCTATTTCATGGTTGAATTTGGCATATCGTTTATTTTATTACAAAGTCTCGTCAGTTAAGCGGCACCTTAATTTGTCCGCGATATCTTTGATAAGGACAACGTTTAAGATTCACTTATTGTTCAGATCGGGACGGCTTTTAAGATGATAGCTGATAACACGGGACGATGTTGACAAAAGACTTTGGACTGGGCTGTGCTTACTCATAATTTAGAGATTGGTCACGAAAAAACTTGTTAAACAAAACCATTTAGGTTGAATTAAATTTGACTTTTTTTTAGGCTTAGTGATAGGAAAACCGCGTGTTAATTTATTTAACGTTTTACTAATTTCGTGGGTTTGTACATATTCCTCAGCTTATGGTTATGAAGTCAAAAGGCTAAATTATTTTGCCTGATATTCAGCCTATTGGAACTTAGAATACCTCTGGTAATGACAAGGATTTTTAGATACCATATTAGATATCATTTCAGCTCTTAGATAACAGCTGCAAAATACGTCCAGGTCCAAAGATCTTATTGACAAACGTCGAGTCTTATATTAACAAATGTCTAGTAGGTTTTTGGTCATAGCTTCCCCTTACTACAGCCGAGCCGTGTCCTGTTACTAAATGATATCCTACCACCAGCACTATTAAGCTACTAGTAAAATTTTGACAATAGACTACTTACTCATGGCATATTATGCCTATACCTCAGTCTCGGAGAAAAAATTGTCATCTGTGAATTTTTACTTAATTTTTTTGTTAATTGTAAAGAACCCCATATTAATTTACCATTGTTCACGCTTCGGGTGCATCGGCTTTGTCTTTACCGCGTCGCTATTACAGCGTGACGCGCTCATAATTCACCTGACAGATACAACGACAGCAGAAACGGCGGAGATGTGGCATTATATTAAGAAAAAATACTCAATTAATTACGTGAAGAATATGTCAAAACATACATGCTGCACTTTATAGATACATTTATTAATATATTACGAAAAGTGTTTTTTTTTTTATTTTGAAATATTCTGCTTGGAGCAACGGAGTTATTTGAGCGTCTTAAATTAAGGATTATTGATATAGTTAAAATGGCGCCCGCTGATATTGCACTGATATTCATGTAGTGTATTAAGTCTTTGCACCTATGCCCAATTTTGGTAAACTAACTCCTGTTAGTAAAATAGAAATGTCAAGTCGCCATTTCAAATGTCGAGTCTCTAGATTGGACATGACAATTGAAAATAATGCAATTGGTGCTGTTTTGCAAAGTGTTGTGGCATTGTGTTAAAGCCTAAAATTTTAATGAAAAAACATCATACTTTTTTGAAATCGGTAAATTTTAGTACCTTTAAAATTTTATTGAATCAATTCTTATAAAACTATAAAACTCCAAAATCATTCTATAATATTTTATGTTTAAATCTAACTTGAATTATCTATTACTAAAATGATTTTTTGTTTATTTTGAAACTGCCACATCTCCTTCACGTCCACGTTCCGTGTTCGAACACTTTGTGACTAATCGGCTCGGTTTCATGTGATTTATACATTGTTGTTCTGTTGTTTGACTAAATGCATTGTTTTGTTTTGTTTTCACTGAGAGATCTCTATCGAAAAGGAATGTTTTAATATTTTTTAGATAATTTTTATAAAGATGTTGTGTTTAGTCGATCAGAATAATACGTTTTCTTTTTGAAAACCTTATTGAAGATCATTTAGAGTTTGAAATAATATTTTTAAGCTCCGACCAAAAAAATATCAACAGCATTTAATTAAATAGCATCTATGTCTTTCGCATACAGTCGTTATTCGTATGATTCTGTAATTGGTGGAACATATTTCGGGTGTTACCTGTTTATGCTTCCATCAGAATGAGGAGTTTCCGATGTGTGGGCGATCGTACCCAATTTCGTTTCCCAAGAAGTAAACATAAATACTTTTATAGTAAACATAAGGTTATAGAATATAGTAAGCTTCCGAATATATAAACTAGTGTTCTGTAGGTATTATACATCAGTTATTATTCGTGCCCAAAAACTTGAAAAAAGGTGATAAGATTTGACTGGTCCATTAACACTGGCACTTCTCTTAATTAAGAAAAGTAATTACAGTCTCTTATATACAAGAACGGACACATTAGAAAAAAAACAAAGTAGATAGATGCTCTCAAGTACGCACTAACACAAAAGTGGCGTTGGGCAGGCGTATTTTGCGAGATATATGGACAGAAGATGGACATTAGGATCCACAACATGGGAGGGATCAATGGACAAAAGAAGAAGGAGCAGATGGATCGACGAAATAATAGCAACAACAGGAAAAGAATGGAGAAACAAAGCCAAGAATAGGGAAAAGTGGAGTAAGCTGGAGGAGGCCCATAGTAAGGTTCCAATGTCATAAGTTTTATCTTTGTAATTTTTATTTGATAAGGTGTTGTTTTTTTTGGGTTTATTATTATTGTTATTCTTATTATGTACAAGATTGGCACGTAGGTACTACTGAACTGGGGAATGTGATATATACAATCCGCTATAAAGTATCTGATCAATACACACACTTGTACGCTACATACACACACATTTATTATATTAACAAATGAGGAACTTTGTCCTGTCGATGTCAGGTGGCTATATCGCTTATAGAACATCATGTTTGTTCTAAAGCCTGCATGTCACAAAAAAAGGTTTGTTTTTTATTGTCTTTAGCGGCAGTTTACTTCCCACCTGAAGGTCTCAAGAAATTTACTGTAATGAGTGCAGAGGTAGTATGGGAGGAATCGGCTCCGATTGTGCAGTAAAAGGGATCCTAATTGAGGCCGTCTGCGCAAAAGTAGACTAAGTTTATCATAGTTAGTATGGAAATAATGAGGTTTGAATTTACTTACACTGCTTTGTTGGCAAAAACAATACGCGCCAAAATAAATTTTCACAAAACTATCTGTTATGTATGGATCAAACTAGGGATAGGCCGGTTTTGCATCAAAATCGATTATGTTTTAAATAAATTGCATTATCTAAGCACGAATATGAAAATTTGTGGATTAGGTCACTTTGGTGCTGACGGCCTCAATTATCGTCAATAAACTTATACCAACTTATTCTAAAAGCACCCGACGGATCCCCAAAAACCCGTAACATTCTCTATACAAACAAAATTCAGTGATATTCTCTTCTAACATATTATTAATACTACAATTTACATTGAAATCTATTCTAAAAGTAGAATATTGTTGAACAAATGCGATTATCTAACGTTTATACCGAAGTAAATCCGTTTAAGACGTTCCAAATGACTCTATTTGGGTAGCAGTCGAAGATTTTCCTTGAGCAATAATATTCTAAATGTTTTAAATATTAAATTTCTCACGATAATAAAATACGTATTTATTCGTAAACTTCTTTCAAGTGTTACGATATTTATATCTATCAATTCGGACTTGGACGAGTTATGTGGTAAACAGGAATTATAATCATTTACATAGAAAATTTACTATTTTAGAAAGGTGATCAAAACAACGTTATCCGTACAGTTGGTGATCCTAACGGCAGAGTCTGGAAGCAATTTGGTATAGACTTTTTTATTGCTTAGATGGGAGGACGAGCTCACGGCCCACCTGGTGTTAAATGAATACCGGAACCCATGGACATCAACAACGTGAATGCCACCACCCACCTTGATACAAGAGGTCTAATTTTCAATTATACAGTACAACGGCAGCCCCGCCCTTCAAACCGAAACGCATTACTGCTTCACGGCAGAAATGGGCAGGGGGGTGATATCTATCCGAGTTTTTATTTTATTTTTATTTTTTTTATTGCTTAAATGGGTGGACGAGCTCACAGCCTGTCTGGTGTTAAGTGGTTACTGAAGCTCACAGACATCTACAACGTAAATGCGCCACTCAACTTAGTGACCTTACAAAAAGTATTTATATATTTGGCGGATTTTATTCTTCTATACTAATATTATAAAGAGGAAAGATTTGTTTGTTTGTTTGTTTCGAATAGGCTCCGAAACTACTGGACCGATTTGAAAAATTCTTTTTCTATTAGAAGCCGACATTGTCCCTGATGAACATAGGCTACTTTTTTTTTTTTTTTTAATGTTTCCGAAGCGAAGCGAGGGCGGGTCGCTAGTATTACATAATGCTAATCTTTAACGTGAAAGTAATTTGCGAACGATTGTAATGTATACATTTCGTTGGCACCTGCCTGCGGAATTCGAACACCGGCATAGGTACATAGCTCGATACTCACACCCCCGATTACTCTCTTTAGACAACCCATACCCTGGGCCAGGAAGGTCAAGTACCTGGGCGTTACCCTGGATGCATCGATGACATTCCGCCCGCATATAAAATCAGTCCGTGACCGTGCCGCGTTTATTCTCGGTAGACTCTACCCCATGATCTGTAAGCGGAGTAAAATGTCCCTTCGGAACAAGGTGACACTTTACAAAACTTGCATAAGGCCCGTCATGACTTACGCGAGTGTGGTGTTCGCTCACGCGGCCCGCACACACATAGACACCCTCCAATCCCTACAATCCCGCTTTTGCAGGTTAGCTGTCGGGGCTCCGTGGTTCGTGAGGAACGTTGACCTACACGACGACCTGGGCCTCGAATCAATTCGGAAATACATGAAGTCAGCGTCGGAACGATACTTCGATAAGGCTATGCGTCATGATAATCGCCTTATCGTTGCCGCCGCTGACTACTCCCCGAATCCTGATCATGCAGGAGCCAGTCACCGTCGACGCCCTAGACACGTCCTTACGGATCCATCAGATCCAATAACCTTTGCATTAGATGCCTTCAGCTCTAATACTAGGGGCAGGCTTAGGGACCCCGGTAACCGTACTCGTCGAACTCGACAAAGAGGTCGACGTGCAACCTAACCCATGCATCAGCCCGCTGAGTTTCTCGCCGGATCTTCTCAGCGGGTCGCGATTCCGATCCGGTAGTAGATTCATTCGCGAAACAATTGCTCTTGAGTTGTTAGGTCTCCTTCGGAGGCGCTCGGGCAGTTGTTAGCAAATCCCACCCCTCTTGGCTGAGCCTTTGCTCGCCCACCTGTCCTGGTGAAACTGGAAAGGCCTTCGGGCCACCAGTAAACTTTCAATCATAAAAAAAAAAAAAAAAAAAAAAAAGCTCGATACGAAATCATCAGGCGTCCTTATCCTTTAGGCCACGTCGACTTCATATACTTCGCATGTTATATGTTTTCCCCTGAATGAATCTCCGCCTTATCGTCATTTATTGTAGAACTAGCTGACCCGGCAGACTTCGTAGTGCCTCAATCGATAGACTAACCTTTTATAAAAAAACCTTAACTTATGTACAAAATAAATTTAAAACAAACAAAAAGAATCCGTTCGACGGGGGACACATTAGAGGAAAAACAAAATTGTTATTTTTATTTAATTCCGAGCATTTTCATATTTATCCACCTTTAAAGGACCTTCTCTGGACTTCCACAAAAAAATTCAAGACCAAAATTAGCGAAATCGATCAAGCCGTTCTCAAGTTTTAGTAAGACTAACGAACAGCAATTTAATTTTTGTATATATAGATAGATAGATAAGTGATATTTAATGAATTACAGATAATTCAGCTATGTTATTGCCAAATACTACTTGTGCACAAGATGGTCTTGCATAAAAAATATTCCAATAGCTATCTCCCAGTACTACATTTTTTTTCTTGCCTAATCTGATAGCCTTGAGAGGCTATTTCAGCGTAACCTTAACTAGTAGGTGAGCTCACGGGGCTCAAATCGGAGTGATGCTGACACTGACCCTAGCAAGAGCAGTGCTTCGCCCGCCTGGGACCTATTTTGGAATTACTTATGTCGGTCAGTGTCACAGTGAAGTGCGTGGCCCATTCTCGTGTCCAGATGCTCGGATACTTGGTCAAACCATCCTTTTTGTTTCCGACCTCAGAGATCGTCTTCTAAAAGCAATGTAATCAATCCAAAATTGTATTATCGAAAATTTAAATCAAATTAATACTTGATAACCACGTTACTCTATCTAAAACATTCCTAAACGATTAGGTGTCTAATAAAAAATGTTTAAAAAAAAACCCAGAAGAAGCATCGATAGTTTTAATGGAGTGATTCAAGTGTAGGGTCACACCGGCCGCCGGGGCCACATTCCAACGCGGCAGACGGTACGACGCCGGCACGCATCAAGTGTGGGTGTGCACGACAAACGATCCGATATTATATAGAAAAATTTAATAATATACGCTTCTTAATACTGCAAATCACCTTATCGGTCTAGACTTCATATAGCTACCTGATGTGCGCTTGAAATAACTTGACCGATTCGGACATAATATGCACCTCAGTTATTGCTTAGAAAATAGATTGGATTGTTTCTTCCTGTATCTCTACACGGATTTTTATATAAACATTTGATTGGCTGGTGTTTTTTTTAATTAATAGGTACTAAACCTTTATGTAACCACCTGCTCGGAGCTCAGAGCGGCGAAGCTAGCCCACATATCTCCTTGCTATTGTCGTACCTATATGTGTACATTTGCAACACAATATGAAACTCCAACTAAAGCCGTCGGCTATGGTACGATAGCCTTCAGGGACCACTTAACATGAGATGGTGTGCGTGATCTCGTCGGTCATGGTTTTTATTGCTTATCTAGGTGGACGAGCTCACAGCCCACCTGATGTTAAGTGGTCACCGGAGCCCATAAGCATCTATAACGTAAATACCGCCATCTACCTTGAGACATGAGTTCTAAGGTCTCAGTTTTTACAGGAGAACGGCTGCCTCACCCTTCAAACCGAAACGCATTACACACCCGTGCGGACTCACACGACGTCCTACCAGTGAATTGTACCAACATTGTAGCCAATAACAAACAGTATGGCCAAAATTCAAAACGCACTCAACAACATTTTGACATGCTAATGCTGGATGTAACCCTGAGTCAACAAGAGTGCAATACAATCATATGTTGTACGTTCAACAATGATGCAGTTATGTCAGTAACGCGGGTCCCGTGTCGGGAGGCGACAGAGAGACGTCGCGGCTTGTAATGTGTATAAATGCGTACATTATGCTTTCGCAGCGTGGGCGTTGATGTAATTGTAGTATTCAATCTGTGTGAAATCACTGAGTTATTGTTAGACTTTGTGACGTTTTCTTGTGCCTTTTGTGAGCTACCTTCCCTGTGGCTAAGCGGAAAATATTTTTACAAGCGCACGATTCACGACCTGGATAATTGATATAGGCAAAAGTTGCAGTAAATCGCTTTTTTGAAGGTCGAATTAACATTTACACAATTAAAAAACTAAGCTAAATTTTTCTGGTAGGATGACTCGTGAGTTCGCATGGGTAGGTACCACCACCCTACCTATTTCTGCCGTAAAGCAGTAATGCGTTTCGGTTTAAGCGGTGAGGCAGTCGTTGCACTGTAAAAACTGAGATCTTAGAACTATTATCTCAAGTTAAGTGGCGGCATTTACGTTGTATATCTCTATGCGCTCTCGTGACCACTTAACATCAGATTGGCCGTGAGCTCGTCCACCCACCAAAGCAATAAAAAAAGGGTGCGTGTACTTATGTACGCGCGTGAGAAGTTATACTTTATTTTTATTAAATTTATTTCTTTTTTTTTTTTTTTAATCAATTTGAAAAAAAATCGATTAAACAACATCCTCAAACACGCATATTGAACATCCCTTTTCTTGACATCGTATAAATTCGGTAATTTTCGGTACGGTTCGGAAAGTTCACCTGCGGCTATATTCAGACTCGCCAAGTTACGTCGGTCGTATTGTAATGAGCGATTTAGTGGGCAACTTCATTCTGTTAATTTTGTGTCACGGTGCGCGCGCATCGTAAAATTTCACTGTCCTCAATTTTTCATAACGCGCCTAAAGAAGTATAACTTCAAAAACAACGAAAATTAGGAACAAGATAAACACAAAACTGTATGCAAACATTCACGTTCAAAACTTTCTAAGCAATTGAACGATAAATCGTAGCAAATAAGGAAATTTCTGTAAACAAAAGTAGAACCCGCTGAGAAGTCGCTCTTAGAGCTTTTGACCACAAAACTAATAATTTAGGTAAGCAGAAGTCACCCTTTTGTACAACATTAACAATAACATTGTCACTTTGTACGGAATACAATATAGATAAAAAAAATAGTTGTAACCATTGTTTGAACCACCCCCCGCGGTTTATATTTCCTAATGACGAAGAAAGGTGTGACCGGAATTTTTATGAAGACACCGAGCTATTTCACACCTTAAACCAAATCATTAAGTTCTAAATTAATTCGTCAACTTCGAAGTACAAAAATTGTAAATCAATGCGGTTTCGTAAAATCGCAACAAAACCAAATGCACTTTACCGTTTTAATGTAAAGTTCAAAATGGCGTAACGGACTTGAAGCTTTATTTGTTTTCATTTTTGTCACAGGCAGGGGATCATTACTGCTTATTGTTGTTGTAATTTCATGCGCTCGCCACTATCGGTAAGGAATTTAGCGGAAATTTAATATGAATGGTATCATGAATAAAGGTACGCGACGTACGCGTTGTGCGATTTTCAGTAGCTCATACGAAAAATATATTTGTTGATTTTTGTTTATTTTAATACAAAGCTTTGTATTTTTTAAGTATCTTGTTGATCCATGCGGTAGATTACAGTTTGATTGAATGAGAAATCGGAGTTTTCCCTTGAGTGTAATTTAAAATTTATAGTTATTTCCATTTTCCTCAATTAATTTTTAATTATAGTGCACTTGGCTAGTGCAGTTTACACCGATCCCATAAAAGTCCTTTTTTCCCTAATTTTGCTGATAGCCTTCAGAAGCTATATCAGCGTTATCCTAACGCGTAGGTGAGCTCTCGGGGCTCAAACCGGAGGTGTTGCTAATACTGGCCCTAGCAAGAGCAGTGCTTCGCAGAATGGTACATTCGGGACCGGATCGGAATCGCGACCCACTGAGAAGATCCGGCGAGAAACTCAGTGGGCTGTGTCTATGGGTTAATTTACTCCTCGAGCGTTAATGCGTTTCGGTTTGAAGGGTGGGGCAGCCGTTATAACTACACTTGAGACCTTAGAACTTATATCTCAAGGTGGGTGGCGCATTTACGTCGTAGATGTGTATGGGCTCCAGTAACCACTTAAGCACTTAACACCAGGTGAGCTGTGAGCTCGTCCACCCATCTAAGCCATAAAAAAGCCCTTCGTCGCAATTGACGGGTTCGACGAGGACGCTGACCGGTGCTTGAGGTACCTAAAAGCACCGTAAATGGATCGAGAAGATCCGAAATAACGTTTTTAGAGCGACGTCGACTATTTACCATTCGGTCCACACACAGATCATAGAAACAAGGAGATTAGCTTTGTACAAAAAATTATTCGTGTTCAGATGTCTCCGCGTTTCTCCCACTTACTTCACTCACACAAAACCAAAAATTGTAAGAACGGCACACGAGCTCATATTTCTCCCGCACACGAAGAAACTTACAGCAACACCAATAAACTCATTAATAGAACACATGCAAAAAGAGGGCGGCGCATTTACCTGTAGCTACGGACTCTGAATAAACACACATGTGCAAGTTATGCAACTAGTGATGTTAAGTGATAATCATAGAAAAGTATCGATTAAAATTCAGTTAACTATATTATCTGCTCTCTCTCCTAAAATTTTATTGACTATAATACTTATAATAATAATAATAAATTGACTTGAATACTATACCGGAGTTTCCCTCGACCGTAGGTACTCTATACAAGCGAAGTTTTATCATAATTGGAATATTAACTAATTATATTAACTACCAAGAAACAATTAGGATATCAACTTCTCGAATCAAGAGAAACACAAGTAAAACTGCAAGAATTTTATTGTTAAGGATTTTATTGACCAGTAAAATGTAAATATTTATTTAAAACTTGCCGCTTAGACAGTTTAGGTATAGCGTTCTTAGTTAAGTAGTGTAATCTTATGTTTACATATTTTTCCATTACGGCTTTTATAAGAATTATTAAATGGTTATTCATTGGCGATTGATTAAATTGGTGAAAATTAATTTTTTCAAAAAGATTCATACCTAAAAAATGCGATAAAGATTTTGACATGAGCTCTTGTCTAATATTTTTTGATAAAATTTTCGTGGTATTAGATGAAAGAATATATGTTTTTATTATTACTTCCATCCGTTTACATATGGTTATTACGTCACTAGATGGAAATATAAGGCCGCCTTTATCCTTCAATTTTATTAACTTGAGGTGCTTGTCATTAATTGTATCTGCAATCAAACCGCTACAGCATGTATCACACTTCAGCAATTTTAGCAAACGATGAACTATAAATCCAGCTATGTATGACACTACCTGGCTACTAAATTCTGTGACATCTTGTACAAGTATACTGATTTCCTCATCAAATACGGCTTGTTCATATAATAAACTCATCTCGTCTTCGTCATTACCTTCGTGTAACTTACATGGTTCGATTGTCAGATTTATATTTTGGACAGCTGAAGAGCACGACAAAAAAGAAACCTCCTCAAGAGCTATACAGTTTCCCTGGTCTACATCTCTAAGCTCCGACTTTACCAAGAGCTTTTTATATATTGCTTGAAACTGTCGCGCCGTTGGGTTGGTGCTGCATCCACCATGTGACCGTATATGTCCAAACATAAGCTCTAAATGATCTTGGCTGATTTTGTAAGCCGGAATGTACTTAAGTTTTTGGTCCTTTTCAATTAGTTGTATATACAAGGCCTTGAGGCTTTCTATGCACACTAATAAACCAATAAAACCGGTTTTTCTGGGTGTAATGATAGCTTTTGTACCATCTGAAAGCTTTATAGATGTTAGACACCGTTTCGCCTTTTCTAAAGTTTCAAATACCTTGTCTTTGTTGCCTGGGCAAACTGGTTTTTTATAATGGAGTTGGGCCATATGCCTTGAATTTAACACATCGAACAAGTTGTTGATAGTTTTTAGATATTCCACAGTGCCTTCTACATCATCAAAACCAGCGATTTGAAGTTCACAACAAAAATTCAGGGCATCTGCAACACTGTTGCTAAATAATTGCGAAGCTAAGCGAACTTTCATTTTTTGGTTCTTGAAAAAGATATGACTTTTTCGTAATTTATTTGCTAAGTGCAGTTTTTCTTTATCCTGAATGTCATACAGATTTTTTAGATGACTCCATTTTATACACCTATTTGAAGCATCCATGAAACATCCATATGATTCAAAAGCATTTCTCAATAGCTTCAGCATGTGGCATGGATCGAGAAAAATATGTACAGGTTGACGAGTAACGGGGTGCTCAAAATATGATTTTAAGTTTTCAACTTCAAAAGAACATCCGAGTTTCTTAGCCATGGTGATATTGGCTGGACAGCCGTCAAAAGTCATCGAGGTAACTTGAATACCTGTATCTTCTAATAATTCCAAACATTGTCTGACAAGATTAGACCGTTGTTCTCCTGTGACACCGTCAATGAGAAAATACCCGACTGGTATTTTCCAAGCCCCATTAATTGCGGTAACTAAAAATACAAGAACTTCTTTGGCTTCGGGTAAACAATCCCCTTGTTCTGCAGAATTAGAAATATCAACATACCCGTGCATTTGTTTTCCATCCCACTCTACATGCTGTCTGATTGCCATTTCATCTAAAACTAAATTACACAACAATTTGTGTTTAGTGCAGGCAGTTTTAAGTTTTATCGCTTTTAATGATTCTTGCGTGAATCCAGGCTGAGCATCGATAGATTGGTACCACTTTTTTATGGTTCGAATATGAGGCAAAGCTGTTTGGAATTTTTTTCTTACATACGCGTACGCCTTTGGCGAATAAAAGTGAAGAGTAGTGGCAAAAATTCTTAAAGCAGGCGGATATTTCTGGTTAGTACTTTGACCCGATGAAACATTTCTTTCATAACGCTGGATAAGGTCGGTTACTCCAATGTTTTCTAATTGCGTAACGTGATCAGCACTAATGAAGTTTTTTTCATTAAGGTTTTTCAAAATGTCCTTTAAATTAGCAATTTTTTTCTGATAACGGCTGGTTTTCTTTTGAAGCCTTCTGATTTGCATTTTTTGTGTTTTTATGAAACTGTCTTGTACCAAAATCAATTGGCGTAATTTACGCTTTCTAGGTGTTTCGATGAGATCATTTTTTTCCAGATTTTCTTGTTCCAAAATGCTATTTTGTCGAGCATTAAAGTTTGTATCGATACCATATATTGTAGACGTTGGAGCAGTATTTTCCGAATTATCGTTTTTTTCACAAGTGAGATTTTGTGATTCGGTTCCGGTTGGAAGTTTTAAAGCAACCGTCTGTAATTAAGAAAACATTCCGCATTTATATAATTTCTCATATAAAAAACTTACTTTGTTTTATATTTATATTAAAAAAAAGAAACAAGTTTTTGATGTTGTAAAATAGTTTAACTTACCAAATTAGGATCCTTTTTATCCAATTCAGAATAAAAGCACACTTTGGATGTGGAAGGTTCCATATAATTCATCAATACCATACGCAACTTCAATGTTGGGACCGACCATTCGAAGAGCCGACGAACTTTCTTCAATGGTTGAAAGCACTTTGGCTCAAAGTGGGACGAGCATATGGTGTGATTTTTTGTTGGGAACCAGCTTGGACCCCTTCCTGTCGCATTTATCCACATTTCTTTTATCTTTGGATCTTTCGGATAGCTAAAGTTTTAAAATAAAAGCATGGTATAAATGATGATCATTATATGAATGATGCATGAATACCACAATATATTAAAAACCAACACATTATCTACACTTATTTTACGTTTTATCAGTTATTTAATGCTCAGTTTCTGAAGTTACTATTTACCTATATTGCCATTAGCTATTGATTCAATAAAAGTTAGGTGAAGTAATCAAGAAATAGAAACAAATTGGGTTTTTAAATAATTAATTGTATCTTAAATAATCATTCGTACTAAATAGGATCGTATAAAATATCGACAATACAGACAATACAATAACAGACAACCCTAACACACAAAAGCCGACAGCGGCCGCTTCACGAAACTATCGTGTGAGTGAGAGTATCAGTAAAAAAATTATCCATTGCGCTATTAGAGCAGCCGATTCATCGATTCATTTGTACTAAGCAAGCAATGGTTTTAGTTCCTAATGAAAAGGGATCTATCATCGCTTTTCTAAATTTTTTAATGAATTCTGTAATTTCAATATGATAAACTATAATATTGTAGTACTTACGTGTGAAATGAGATGCTATCTTTCTTGTAATTCACAATACAGCTGTTATTTTTGCAAACAATCACTGAACAACGCGGCATTTTGTTAAAAATCGTAAGCAATGAAGACGTCGCAAGTTGACATTCGACTAATGACCGAAACTGGCATCAAGCCGCTTTGAGGCCAGATGCGTTCGCAAGCGCCACGCCTCCTTGCCATATCTCCTGTGTTTCTATGATCTGTGGGTCCACAGGATCGAGTATGACAAGTCCTGAGAAACTCATTTAACGTCACTAAATTCTAGTTTATGATTTTTCAATTTAAACAATAACAAATGTGATAATTGGATCGCGAAAAATAAATTACAGAATCGGATTGGACTGTGTTTATTTTTTATACGAAATCAATTTCTTTGTGTAAAGCACTCGACACCAGACCTACAATATCAGCATAAAATGTATATTCCACATTACCGCCCTGACCTTCCTACGAATGGATTTTTACGTTTGGGATTCGATGACCGGCAGTTACGTTAAGGTTGACGGCGTATTAGACACGATTGCCCGCCTTTGTAATATATATTCTAAATGTTTGGTCATTAGATCTAAAAAGCCTCGATCAACTCACCTCGATATAACTTAGCTACAACTATATCGCGGTAGTGATCTGTATTTTTTTTATTAATTTTTTTATTGCTTAGATGGGTGGACGAGCTCACAGCCCACCTGGTGTTAAGTGGTTACTGGAGCCCATAGACATCTACAACGTAAATGCGTCACCCACCTTGAGATATCAGTTCTAAGGTCTCGGTATAGTTACAACGGCTGCCCCACCCTTCAAACCGAAACGCATTACTGCTTTACGGCAGAAATAGGCAGGGCGGTGGTACCTACCCGTGCGGACTCACAAGAGGTCCTACCACCAGTAAAAAGTATTTTCTCATTTGTCCTTCTAGTTTCCAACTTTCCAGGTGACATATCGTTGTGAGCCATTACGGGTTGTGCTCCTGTCCTGCCTAATTAAGCCGCTATCTACCTTCTCTGATGTTCAAGCGTTTGAAAAGGAAAGAAATCATCCCAGAGGACTGTATTTACTCTATGCTGTCTATAAACTCCAATAACCGCAGTAGGAGATAGACATAAAAGATCTTGTATCCAATCAATCTGCTTAAGAGTTTCTGTAATTAAGGTTTAACTCATGTAGACAGCTGAGCTCTTATTTGCACCATACCATATTAAAGAACAATGGCAGCTTTCTATACAACATTTTACCTGATATCTATTTGAAGCGTCTTGAAACAAAAAAATACTAAAACGATAGGAATAACATAGCTTAAGCTTAATCAAAAATATTTTTGGTATTAGAAAGTCACAAAAAAAAGATATCAACGTGTTTACTTTATAATTTGAGGTTATCTATCAATAAATAGATGTCTCTGATTTTTGTAGGCACGGACTATAACAAATTGAAAAAATAAGTAAACGATATGTTTAAATAACATTTTTAGTTTCATTATCATAGATGAACCAAGGATACACCTCTAATAGTACTCGAGTAGGTACCCTTAGCAATTGCAGAGCTACCTAGGTACATATACATATTATATAGTGTGTTCTTTCTTCTTTGTAAATGTGTAAAAATGTGTGTCAGAGATAGGTACTTTTAACCTTTTGAACGAATTAGTCACATATTTGCGACAAACGAAGGCTTGCAAAGCTAATTTACTATACCTAGTATATAGAATTATTTTGTCCATGCAGTTTGGGTCTAAAAAAATCGGAGCGGTGAAGCGAGTATTTCCCTCTCTCTTCCACTCACGAGCCTTATGGACGGGCACAGTGATGCGCATTATGTCAGTTGTCATACTGTTAAAATCATTTCATCTGCAGTGCTGGCATTACTATTACATATTTAGTTATTTAATTAAGTACTAATTGTAACAAAAGATAATTAATATTATTATTTTCATTTTAAATACTGAATATTATTAATTATCAAAAAATATTGCTTTTTTGTGCCAATAGTATAAATGCCATCCTTTACAAATGTATTAAACCGGAAGTACACAAAAATCGAATTAAAAGCTTATTAAATTAATATTTTTTCGTGGCTTTGCCACGTAAATCTAACATCGTATAAAAAACGAGCAAATTAAATGATGAAGTTTCATTTATGTCTTAATCTTAGACGCCTTTTAAAACATTCAGGTAAAAAATTGCCATTGTTCTTTAAGCTATTGTAGTTATCTTCTAAAAACAGATTAAAATGCCAATTATCTTATTTGACTTTTTTTATTATTATTTGAAATGATTGCTAGATTGCTAGAAATTATCATATTTCGAAATGTTGGAATACATCAGACTACAGCTTTACTTCTGTCTCAGGATATAAATCCTGGAATGATGGTGTAATCTTGATATTTTGTGCTTGCTTAGTTCAAATAGACAAAAATATGAAGCGAAATTGGCCTTTTTATTTATTGCTTAGATGGGTGGACGAGCTCACAGCCCACCTAGTGTTAAGTGGTTACTGGAGCCCGTAGACATCTACAACGTAAATGCGCCACCCACCTTGAGATATAAGTTCCAAGGTTTCAAGTATAGTTACAACGGCTGCCCCACCCTTCAAACCGAAACGCATCACTGCTTCACGGCAGAAATAGGCGGAGTGGTGGTACCCACCTGCGCGGACTCACAAGAAGTCCTACCACCGGGCCTATTATATTAACGACTTAATCAACATCAACTACAGCTGTAACAACAAAATGAGGTTAGCAAAAGTAATCGAATCAATTTTACGGCCGATCGTGGATTTTTTTACAAGAGCCTCGAATATCCCGGCAGCACCGTAACCCCGCGTTTTCAAGTAGATTTTTGATAGAATCAACAGTGGGCCTCGGTGGAGTGTTGTCGCGACGTCGATAATGTCCCCTCTTATAACAGAACTCGTTTGAATAAGTAAAATTCAGTTTACCAAAGTTCCCTCATTCGTTTCGACAGTGGAAAAGTTATAGATTGTTATTCGGTGAAGGGGTTTGTGGCGGTTTAACATTTTTTTTTTTTTTTTTTTTACTTTCTTTGACTTGGATTTGTGAGCGTGGGTTCGGTGTTTTCCTTTTGATAGGGTTTTTTATATTTTTCAAGTTGCGTTTTTAAAACAGTTTCGATTACGATATAGTTATTCGCTCTCCCGATATTGGTGAATGTAAATAATTATTCTGACCATTTCATGGTTCATTTTAAGTAACTAACAATGTTGTCTGCTGTGGATATACTAGTGATTGTTTGCTATCAAATGATGTCCATCATCTTGGGATAAATTTTACGGTAGAATCATCTTCCAAAATTTTTTTATTGCTTAGATGGGTGGACGAGCTCACAGCCCACCTAGTGTTAAGTGGTTACTGGAGCCCATAGACATCACGCGAATGCGCCACCCACCTTGAGATATAAGTTCTAAGGTCTCAAGTATAGTTACAACAGCTGCCCCACCCTTCAAACCGAAACGCATTACTGCTTCACGGCAGAATTAGGCAGGGTGGTGGTACCCACCCGCGCGGACTCACAAGAGGTCCTACCACCAGTAGAAACATTCCATTTCAAACAAATATATTTTCATTTGAATACAAGTATCAAGTGGTAAATGCAATATCATGTAGATACACCGAAAGTCCGCTTGCTTCAAAATAAAATGCAGTTAATAATTATTAAACACAATAATAATACAATATGCACTAAATTCATTCACAACGTAAATAAAAAAAGTGAGCACTCACAATCTATTCCTAAATTAAATTTATGACCGTATGATTCCCTAACCACCTCGCATTTAGACGTCACCCAAAAGCATTCCCATTGCACTAAATCACTCGTCTAATTTAAAAAAGTAAAACAAGTTCTACTTTTAAAAAAAAAAGTCTCAACCTTTAGCGGGACCTAAAATTATATAACAATGTACACTTGACTCGGGCTTAGAGAACACGCGAGTGAACCAAACAACCAGAATCTCAATCATCAAAATTTACTATATATGTGAAGCTCAAGTTGTACTGGTGTTTCGTTCAACATTTAATAAAAGAGAGTTATAGCACAAGATATTGTTATCACGTAGGCCGAGATGTCGTTACAAACAATAAAAGTAATTTTTACGAGTGGCAACCCTTCGTTAATAAATTAAAAAGTTATCCTAGGGGACGTGCCGGTGAAACAAAGCCACTTCACCCCGTTACCGGGAGATCTTAGTTTTGTAGCTAGCACGCAATTGAAAAATGGCTTCTAAGGGCTATTTATGAGCTATAAATAATAGGGAATTTCTGAAGTCAAAACGTGTATCCAGTCTAGAAGTTTCGAGAAGTTTTGTTGCGGGTTTGAACTGGTAAAATATGAGAATAGTTTTTCAGAGCACTCGACCTATGCGTTTAGCTATTTATTTCAAATTTAACGACTGTGGGGATTTATTGAATAATAACCGCGATCAATAGGTAGACAATCGACACACAGCCTATGTGATGTTAATTTGCTACGAGAACCTACAGACGTTACAAAATGAATGCCCACATTCAGACAATAAGTGGATATTTAATTAGTACAAATTTTCCAATAGGCCACTGCATAATTGCTTCGCCACAAAATTTACCAGTGTGATGGTACCGACTGGGTACGTCAGATCACGATTGTGGTTTTTTTTTATTTTTTATGATTGAGTATTTACTAGTAGCCCGGAGGCCTTTCCAGTTTCACCAGGACAGGTGGGTGAGCAAAGGCTCAGCCAGAAGGGGATCACGATTGTGAGCAGTCTCAATAGATGCACAGGCACGAATTGTTTGAAATCTTCGCAGTTACAATTATCTAATATTAATAATTGATTCTTAAGACTGGTCGTAGGACCTCTTGTGAGCCCGCGCGGGTAGGTACCACCAACCCGCCTATTTCTGCCGTGAAGCAGTAATGCTTTTCGGCTTGAAGGGTGGGGCAGCCGTTGTACCGAAAAAGTGAGACCTTAGAACTTATATCTCAAGGTAGGTGGCGCATTTACGTTGTAGATGTCTATGGGCTTCAGTAACCACTTAACACCAGGTGGGCTGTGAGCTGGTCCACCCGTCTAAGCAATAAAAAATAACACGATTTTAGTTTGGAATTACCCATTATGATAGCGCTTGCAACAATCTCGGCAGCGTCTTGTGACCTTGTACGGATAGGAACCACCACCCTACCTATTTCAGCCGTGAAGTCTAAATGAGTTTTGGTTTTAAGATCGGGGTAGCCGTTGTACTATAAAATCCTCTGTGAGCTCCGATGACCACACAGACGCAGCCCACTGTTTCTCGCCGGATCTTCTCCGTGGGTCGCGATTCCGATCCGCTGGTAGATTAGGTTAGCAAACTCTCTCAGGTTGAGCCCCGTGAGCTCACCTACCAGGCACAGCGTTGCTGGAATAGTCTCTTAAACTACCAACGAATAGGTAGGGGAAAGAAGAAAACACCATGAGAGCCATGTGAGCTCTTCCACCCATCTAACCAATATAAAAGTCCATCCGCGGGTAGGTACCACCGCCCCGCCTATTTCTGCCGTGAAGCAGTAATGCGTTTCGGTCTGAAGGGTAGGGCAGCCGTTGTAACTATACTGAGATCTTAGAACTTATATCTCAAGGTGAGTGACGCATTTACGTTGTAGATGTCTATGGGCTCCAGTAACCACTTAACACCAGGTGGGCTGTGAGCTCGTTCGCCCATATAAGCAATAAAAAAAAAAAAGATCTCGTCCATCCTACAAACCAACCCAGTATTAACTATTAGTTTTTGAGAACATGATCCATTAGTGAAATACATTATTTTGTACATTCATTGTTACGATTTTTACGCGCGAAAACCGAATGTAGTTTTAAGTGACGGGGTGGCGAATGCCTAGTGATAAAAAAGCATTTTAGACAGTCTTTACTTCACCGACTTAAAGTCGACATTAGCTTGCCTTCACTGCATTATTAATTTAGCGTCGACGCGTTTTCTTGTCAAGTTCACTATGATTTATAATTTTGATTGTCTATATTTCAATGCCTTTCAAGATAACGTGTGAATTGTGCTAAAAAGACTTAAAGTAGGTTTCCGCTTACGATCTTTTAAAATTCATTCGCTTAGAATCTGCTTTATAAAATTTAAAAGAACGTCTTAAGTGATAAATGCTATAAGAGCTTTTGATATTTAGTACCTGGTTGTTTTAACGTTGTGCGAGCCTAAATATGATTTTGTATTGTCATGTGGCATTTATTGCGATATTTATGGCGAAAGGGTGAGCCTTGTTTACTTTTTTCTTGACTTTTTAAATACAGTTGTATTCAAAATTAGTGGTATTATAATTTATTTCTAGTAAAGAAATATCTTTAATGATTTTTTCATACAGAAAAATCTTTGTTAGTAGTTCGTCACCATCCGGGTGATGGAAGGCCGGCTATCCTCGACCCACGCTGGTTCTGACCCAGCGGGGTATTCCGTAGGATAGACCATTCTAACCGGCGTCATCTAGGCGGGCTTCGGATAGCCTGCCGACCGAGAGGGCTGGTGGTCGTGGCGCCGACGACCACTGGTCCAGCGTCCCGAGGGGGAAGGTGATGGGAGAGATGTGCTCCGCACTAAACGCTTCACTTTCCCCCCTTTGCCTTTTCATGGGTTCTGTCTCATGCGAGGTTCGGACGCGGGTTGTTGAGCGACAGGAGGTTTTAGTCAGTTCGACTCCGACATGCCCCGCCTTCCATCCCCAGGGGAGGGCGGAAGTCCGGCGATTTCCTCCTGACCAAAAAAAAAACAAAAAAAAAAAAAAAGTACTTCGTCACCACGAAAACTGTAAAGTATTCTAAACGTTGGGAATAATAAAAACACAATAAAAACGCGGGATTAGAGTAGTAAAAGTACCTTTAATTGTGTATACCATTAAAATATTGAGGTTAGCTTATTGCTTACTTTTTAGCGGGATATGTCGTAATGAAGTTGGAATCAGACGCGTTTTTTTTATAGCTTAGATGGGTGGACGAGCTCACAGCCCACCTGGTGTTAAGTGGTTACTGGAGCCCATGGACATCTACAACGTAAATGCGCCACCCACCTTGAGATATAACTTCTAAGATCTCAGTATAGTTACAACGGCTGCCCCACCCTTCAAACCGAAACGCCTTACTGCTTCACGGCAGAAAATAGGCAGGGCGGTGGTACCCACCCGCGCGGACTCACAAGAGGTCCTACCACCAGTTTGGTTCAGTTTGTCCGAAAAAATTGAAATTTGTGGTTACATACCAATATACCCTTCTTTTTTTTAGGATTGAAGGTGACTGATGGCCCGAAGGCCTTTCCAGTTTCACCAGGATAGTTGGGCGATCTATATACCCAAACGACAGGGAAACTCACAGTCGTGTCATCCTAGACATGTCATTCGAAGCAATGACCACCATTCTCGTCATGCAACCTAACTAACCCACAGACACAACCCACCGAGTTAACCTGAAGCAGAGCAGAAGCTGGTAGGAAATATACATAATAATATATGAACCTACCCAATATACAAGAACGCAAAAAAATAAATTTGCTCTTTACGCGAAATCCACATCCGAATTTATAAAACATGCGTCAGTCGCCAGCAGCGGCCGAAATTATTAAAGAAAAAAAAAACACGTTACCGGAGTTTTGCAAACATCAATCGCTTTGTTTCCACCAAAGCATCAGCTGTGTGTACATCGGTATAATAATACACCCCATTCTATGCATTCTGTATTCATTGCGGATAATCCGCACAATAAAACGTGTGTGCCGCGATCAAAATAACTATAAAAATATAATAAGCAGCTTATACGTGTACTATTGGACGCGAGTGTACCGGACAGAGACGGGTATACACGCGATGCTGTAGATCGAAAGAGGATAACCGAACGTTGAATGTTTCCAGATTTTTGACTCGGTAATTGGTTTGACTCCCGAGTTTCACGTAGAAAAGTAGTTTTACCATCAGTGAGACTATTAACATGATTAAACAGGATCTTGAAGTTAATTGAGTGCATCATTATAATAGAATATTTTTCGTCATCAAGTTTATTGAAAGTAATTGTAAATTAATAAGTTGCGAGAGGTTTTATGTGGCAGGCTTGCTTGCAGACTATTGGATATTAGTTAGAATTGATTATTTTTATGTAATTTTGTTGATTGTAAAAAAAGAATCACAAATAGCATAGTATAACATTTTCATTTCATTTTGTAAATAATATTGTATTAATATTTCCAACATTAATTTTATTACTTTCTTCAATCCTTGAGTAGATATTATATCGAATTCAGAGTTTTAGGGTATGCAGTTGTACAAAATCTCTGAAATTTGAACGAATTGAGTTTGAAATAAAGAAAATTATTTATTAAACTTAATACGCCGAATTTAGTAAACACAGTAATGACACTGTGCTCCCAAAATAATTATATAACTATTTCAAAAAAATGTCACATCTAATTATTCAGTTTCAAGTTAACGATTACCTTTACGACTGTACCTGAATTTCGATATTCGAATTTAAACTTCGAATTCGAATTTAATTCCAAAATGGCGGGCCATTGTTACCAATTAGGTGAAGTGTAGCGGTAAAGACTTAATCCTATTGGCCACATTGTATTCGCATTGTATTATTGAAATTTTTGTTTGTGCTTTATTGTGCTGATAAATGTTTAAAAATAATTTTTTTCATAGAAAGAGAATTAGGTCATATTAGGATTTTATATTTTTGTGATTAATTCACAAAATAATACATATCCCGGACCGGGTAGACGGATTTTAAACGATAATTGTTGTATTAGCAAGCAAGCAAGCAAGTTGTATTAGCAATTCCAAATTCACATTTTTCTTCAATAATTTATAATTACACAAACATTACATTACACATTTAAACATTGCCAAATAATAAATTTACTTTTAGAAAAAGTTACTGTGCCACTCGACTAGTCTCATGATCTTAATCGGACGTGCAGTTCTCGATTTAGAATTGGATCAACCGATCACCTACGCGGAGATCGTAAAAGACGGCAGAAGGAGTCTCTCTGACTACGTCATCTTATGCCAACCACAGCATTCCCAAGGAGGGTGTACGTCAAATAGGCTGCCGGTCGTAAAACTCATGCCAAATCCCTATGCAGCATGATAAAAAGACATGCTGGACCGACCCCTCAGAATGTGGGAAGAAAAAGAAAACTGTAATAATCTCTTCCTATGTCTTAGGTATATTCGCGATCAAAAGTAAGATTCGAATCATGAGACTAAAAATAAGTGAACACGAAACTTCGTAGCGCGTTCACATCACTACGGTGCGACCGGTACTACAATTAGGTAAGAACAGTATACAGATTACTAAAAAATAACAGGAACAGAAATGACGTCACAATAGATTAGGGCCCACACAGCTGCCCTTTATCGTGTCTCGGATCTAAATCCGACGTCGTATACAGGAATACTCGATTTTTATCTTAAATACGATCGTGGATCTACACTAATCTGTCTTTTGTGTTCGTACGTTTGTTTCGCGATATGTTGGGGGATGTTTTTTGTCCAATTAGCGTTTTCGTTTCGAAGGTGCAGGGTTTTGTGTAATCGATTCTTTTGATCGATTACGTGATTACGGTCAATCGATTTGTGTGTAATTTCGTCTCGGGAAATACGGATCAAGGAAATTGTTTTTCTTTAGACCTCACATAAAATATTAATAGATAAGCAGCTTTTACGGTTGTGCGACGTAAAAATGCAATGCGATACAAATTTTAAGCAAGAGATAATGACACGCCATCTCAAGTTTTTTCCCTTCTCTATACTTCCTATCTTATTATTAGATGGTGGGAAGTACTTTACTCAGTGTAGGAGTACAATTCGTGCAAAATTTGTGATTAAAATACAATATATTCGTTTCCAAATTATTCTTGTCCACCTGATGGTATTCTGGAAGAGATCGCTCTTAGCGATAAGACCGCCAATTGTACTTTTTTGTATTTAATGTATCGCACTGTTTGTTTTTTGGTGTACAATAAAGAATACTCTCTCTCTCTCTCTCTGTCTCTCTCTGTCTCTCTCTTTATATATATTTACATAATATTTGGAACGATTAATGCGACAGTAACGATTCTTTTATTATTTTTAAAGCAAGACAATACTCTATCGGTAACAGCCTTACAATATAGATTACCAATGATCCAGACGAAACGATCCGGACTTTTAACGAAGAACCCATTCAAACTTGGACTTTTATCCATTCTCCCTTTACTTCTGCCGATGACAGTTCGCTTAATTGATTGTTTTTTTATTCTGTTTTCCTTCGCGCTTGGCGGGAAATTTAAATATCGAATTCGAAGCTGAGAGTCCGTTCTTAAAGTTCTGATTGGCAATTGAACTATTTAAATACGATGATTGGAAATATGCAAATGAAAACATACTTATAGCTGAGCCAAGTTTGATATTTAGGTTAAGTGCTATCAATACTACAAGCTTCATTTATGAAAAAGAAGAAAGATGCTTTATTATAGACCTGATTGTAAATAAAACTGACATCCATTGTAAGTAATTAAAAAGCTTCTTCTGAGATAAGCCGCACAGTAGTAACGAGTAGGAATAAGGTAGAATTATACTTCGTTCTAAATACAATGAAATATCTATCTCAACATTGATATAATAGGACCTCTTCTAGACAAAAATTTAATGAAAATTAATGATGACATTTACAAAGATTGTTGAAAGTTAAATTTTTTTATACATATTTAATTTTAATAATGATTCCCCTGAGTTATTTTCTATTCCAGTCTTTATGTTTTATTTCCATTCAAATGGAATTGTCTGATATGTGAACTCATACTGTACGAGTATAATCTACATAATAATACGCAACATAGGTACGTTTTTCAAGTATTACGATATTTTCCTCAAACGATGTAAATAATGAGGTTCCGACTTAAAACAAATTGAGGTAAAGGGAAAAATTCGAAACATATTATGGCAAACCGTAATTTATTTCGCTTATGCTATTAATGCTATGCACAAGAATAGACGAATTGAAATAAAATAAAAATATGTGTGCAATTCACACGTGATAGAAGTGAAACCTTCAAAAATTTTGCCTTCAAGATAATGATACGAATTTAAAATTTCGGGAAGAGGATAATTGTTTAGTAATGATCATGGTAAAACAAAGTTTGATAATTATTTTACATTTTATTCGTATATACTACATAGATTTATTCAGAATGTATTAAGTACGAATATTAAGTACAAAAAAAGCACAAAGAGAACCAACCATGAATTTAAGAAACACTTTATAATGCTTCCTATCTCGTTTTTTCCCAGTTTAAATCTTATGAATTTATGTGTCTGTCTCTTTTTAGTGTAGATTTTTCGTTTCATCGACTTCCGAACCACAACGATGCTAAAGAAGTTTTCACTTCAAAAATATGTTTGACATCTTAGGCAGCCGTAGCAAAACTTGTGCAGACGTTCTAGAAATATAGATTAGAGATCAGTAGCAGAACAAACGATACTGAAGGGCTTATTAAGTCAGGAAAATAAGATAATCAGAATATACAAAACTTCCCCGCCTTGAACTGGGCGGCGTTGTTCTAGTCTCGTCTCTCCATTGAAGCCAGTAATCATACCCGATCCTGTAGACCGAATGGTAAATAGTCGACGTCGCCCTAAACGCGTCATCACGGATCCTCCCGATCCAATAGCGGTGCTTTTAGGTGCCGCAAGCACCGGTCACCGTCCTCGAATCCGAGCGAATTAACCCATACACACAGTCCACTGAGTTTCTCGCCTGATCTTCTCAGTGGGTCGCGTTTCCAATCCGGTAGATTCTACGAAGCACTGCTCTTGCTAGGATCAGTGTTAGCAACAGACACGGTTTGAGCCCGGTGAGCTCACCTACACATCAAGAAGCTGATATAGCCTCTCAAGGCTATCAGCATAGGTAGGAAAAAAAAACTAGTAAACTTTTTTTTTCCAAAACATTCGACTGTGGTATAACTCAATTATGTAAGCCTTCAAGGTAACAAATAACTGTTCAAGTCAAAACCATGAAGTAAGTTTTCGGGAACTAGCTGTAATTCATTTGTCGGCGTGCGTCCTTTGTGCTGTTTCTTGTAAACCCTAGTACTGCGGTTCGAAAGCAGCGTGAACGGCCAAAAGACATCAACCCGAGAATTAGAAGAAAAAAAAAAAGCGTCGCCGAAAACAAACCCGACCGTTCCGAATAGTTAATTCGAAAAAAGAAACGCAACCAGCATAACCTTGCCTATTCTTTGTTTCCTTCAAAGGAACATTTCCTTTGAAATCACAACAGAAAAGTCCACAAAATACATTATTGTTTTTGGAAAGAAACAATAGAAACTGAATGTAGTTATTACCACCAAAAATCATTTGAATAAGCGTGACAGTAATACAACAATGGGCATGGAACTGATGGCCATTAAAACAACATCCACATTATCTATCCTCTTAATCTTTGTAATGTCCGTGGAATTTTCTTTCACAGTGTTTTGCTATTGTAACTTTTATGTCATAAACTTCGGAATAGGGCGAAAGCTTCGATGGTCAAAGATATGGTGTAAAGATCCTAAATCGGAAACGTCCCAAGAAGGCATTCCCTTCAATTCAGTTTAGCTCGTATCTAATCAGTTTAAGAATGAAAATAGCTTAATATGATCCGAGCAAGTTGTACGGGCTAGTAAATAATGATGGCTTTGTCTAAACAATTACATTTCGCTTTGTACTAGGCATTCATTAACGTTTCTTGTTCTATTGATGCGTGTTTTTGTTACGCTTGTGTCTGTACCACATCATAAATCAGATTTTATGAAACACCAATATATTTTGCCGTTTTTCTAAGAAAGTGTCAAGCTATTATGAGCTCTCGAGCTTAGGTCTTAAAAGTTTTAGGTTTAAATTTGGAGTGTCTGATTGATTGGATTTTGCGCTGTCATATAATGATAGCTTGATGTTCAAATAGTTGTATATATTTATAAAAATGAATTCTTAAGGTTTATTTACAATGATTGTTGATTAATTCTGATCGGCTCGTCGGCCTATTGGATAGTGACACCGACTAATATATCACAGGATCTAAATAGAATTGCTGATCGGAAGCAAAGAAACAAAAATATCGCTTTTGGAATCTACTTTACTACATATTGTCTTGCCTCCTATAATCTCAGCTTTGGTCGTCAAACGTAGATTTTTTTGCCAATGCATCTCTATCTTCCAGCCCACAGACGTCCACTGTTGAATATAGGCCTTCCCAAGCCTCGCCATAACGACCAGTCCTGCGTTGTTTGCAATAAGCGGGTCCCTGCGAATGTCAACAGGTCACCAGTCCACCTTGTGTGAGGTCTACCCACGCTACGTCTTAATCTTTTTCTTCTATACAGGGTGGCCGGAACATTGAAGTCCAAAAAAAAATTTTGGCCCCTCGTGTTGTGGGGTATCCGAATCACCCCATGTATGCTCCGCGATTTTGAATAATTTTCGAGTTATTTTTTTTTTCTAATTTTTCGAGAATTTTCGACTTAGCTTTTGTGGACTACGAGAAAGCCTTTGATTCGATTGAAACTTGGGCCGTGTTGCAGTCTCTCCAACGGTGCCAAATTGAATCGGTATATCGAAGTGTTGAGGTGTTTGTATGAAAACGCTACTATGTCAGTCCGAGTACAGGACCGGGCTTCAAAACCTATTCTTCTGCAGCGGGGCGTGAGGCAAGGAGATGTTATTTCTCCGAAACTATTTACCGCTGCGCTGGAAGATATTTCAAAGTTCTGGACTGGAAAGGGCTAGGCATCAACATCAACGGCGAGTACATAACTCACCTTCGGTTCGCCGATGATATTGTGATTATGGCCGAGACCATGGAGGACCTCAGTACAATGCTCAAAGACCTCAGTAGGGCTTCTATCCGAGTGGGTCTAAATATGAACAAGGAAAAAACAAAAATTATGTTGAATGCTCATCTAGCGCCCACTCCAGTAAAGATCGGAAGCTCTACGCTCGAAGTTGTTGACGAGTATATTTACCTGGGACACACTGTCCAGCTAGGTAAGTCCAACTTCGAAAAAGAGGTCAACCGTCGAATCCAGCTCGTATGGGCAGCGTTCGGAAAGCTACGTAAAATCTTCTCATCACAAATACCACAGTGTCTCAAGACGAAAGTCTTTGACCAGTGTGTGTTGTCAGTGATGACATAATATGGCACTGAGAGGTGGTGGCTCACAATGGGCCTTATGAGAAGGCTCAAGGTCACCCAAAGAGCAATGGAGAGGGCTATGCTCGGAGTTTCCCTGCGAGATCAAATCAGAAATGAGGAGATTCGCAGGAAAACCATGGTAACCGACATAGCCCAAAGGATTGCGACATTAAAGTGGCAGTGGGCAGGATACATTGCTCGCAGAACGGATGGCCGTTGGGGCCAGAAAGTTCTTGAGTGGCGACCGCATACTGGAAGACGTAGCATGGGTAGGCCTCCCACAAGGTGGGCCGACGACCTATTGAGGTTCGCGGGGATCCGCTGGATGCAGGCAGCGCAGGACCGGTCTTTGTGGCGAGACTTGGGGGAGGCCTATGTCCAGCAGTGGACGTCCATGGGCTGATAGGATAGGATTTTTTTCATATTATTTAATTGAATTCCTTCTTGAAGCCCGATAATTTCAATTGACAGCCGCGTTTGATTTCAAAGATATGGTGTTGACGATGATAATTCATTAACATCCCACACCCGCTTACCATCTCTACATTATTATTTTACGACATTATTTATGTAGCCTCGATTCCTAAGCAGAATGTTTTCATTCATAAAATGTAAATGTCACCACGACATATCCACTTTCTAACAGCGATTATTAGAAATTTAAACAAATAAGCAGTCGCTCAAATAAATTTGTATACTTAAAAGAAAGGGGATTAATTCACTTCAGTTTGATTCACACATAGACCTATATAGTAGGGACACGACATATTGTTCTATACGTACAATTGCTTATATAAATAGCACCCATTTTGAAGGCACACACATAAACATATATCTATCTCGTTCTTACTCAGCACTTTAACTCGCAAGAAAACAATATAACAGTATTTCAGTGCGTACATAAAATGAAACATGAATATACGTAAATGTCTCCGTCTCCGTCTAATGAGGCCGAAAATCCGCCATGTTTTGCGCGCCAAATGTCATTGTCACGTCAGTTCGGCCGTCTGTTTTGGGTTGTACATTATTTATTGACTTTCATATCGATTTAATATGATTGCTTATATAAAATTTCTAATTTTATCATGCTTAAAACGTACAAAAATAATAATTAAAACATATTTTATAGGATCTCAAGAAGGTCGATGCCCCAAAACTATTATCTATACATATTTAAATTCATTATGGAGCCCTCATCCGAAACATGGATTATACACTTAATAATATATTTGAATCCGAAATATCGGACACCATTTTTCGGTCGGAATCTATTCATCATGACACTAATCATAATTACCTCTTTAAAATATTATGTCATCAAAACATATTTAGACATTCTGTTTAGATATTTCGGGAAAAAGGCTACCGATAAAATCTCTTCGGAACTATTTAAATAAAATAGTTTTATTCCGCAGTGAGTAAAACACTATTGTAAATTCGTTAAATATTTATTAATTAAGTGATTTTAGAGAGGAAGTCACAAGGAATGACGTTTGTAATTTCATTAACGAATAAATGTTCTGTAGGTGTTTTTTTTTATCAGGCGGTCCCTTGATAAGTTTAAAATTTGAATCACCCTCAAGTGAGAGTGATTCAAATGGTGCGGTGCACCTTCCTTGAGGTGCACTGCGGTAGTCTGTTACGGACTTTAGAGTCAGCAAAACAATTAAAATAGATTGTAATAGTCTAAGAAAAACACGTACTCAAAATACGATAACATTCAGCATGCTAGAAATGGGCTGATGGCACTGTACTATGCCATATCTTTATGTTTTGCGGCAAACGACAACTTTATAAAATCAGTGTAGCAAATTTTAAAAATCGTCATATCGTTTACTTGGAAAATTTGAAGCACGAACTCGTCTTAGATTTCACATAATATCTAAATCACATCATCTTTGCACATAACAATATACTTAATTCCTATTAAAGTATAAATTCTACAAATACATTCATACTCAACAATATTTAAAATAAAATAAGCCAAGAACGTTTATCGATAAAACCTACTAACATTAAAATCTTCTGGGCAGCACTAAAGCCGCCATGTTTTGTGGCCAGATTACGTCACAGTGGCACGAATTTTTTGTTGACGTTTCATTTCCATAGGTTTCCTACTTCAGTGGATTCACAGAAAAACAAAACGTCAACAATTGACAGCACGCAAAACGGCGCCAAACTTTTTTTTTTAAGGGATTTTATGACCTGGTAACTACAAACTTTAGGTCATCGCCAAACTTTAAAATTAAATTCACAGACTCACAAAATGTTCATACTCCATATTTCTTAATGCAACTAGTTTTTAAACGGCAAACGCATCTGTATGTGTGAGTTCTTAAGTTGATTGTGATATGAGAACGTGATGACTTGACACGTGGTACTTTCTACTCACTTATTCTATTCACTTACTTTAGATAGATCGTGTGTGAAACAGTAAGCTAAATGGTGTATGTAAAAACTATAATCGTATGGAGGTTTGCCTTTAGTGTTGAATGATTATTTTTTTGCCACTGTAGACAGACGAGCGAACGGCCCACCTTTTGGTGAGCGGTTACTATTGCTAACGGACATCAGCAATGCTAGGGATGCATCCCAGCCACTGCCTAACTGTTCTTCCGTGAAACGAAGTAGAACTATGAATACAACATCTCCTTCAAGGGCACTAGAAAACTATTGGCGTCATCGGAACGGTTAAAAATGTCGTTGTCGAACCACAAAGACGCCGAAGCTGGGATGCCTGGACACATAAGACTAATAATTGATAATATTTGTTTATATATATTTTTATATGTATATATGTATATGTATATGTATATATTTATTTATTTAAGTACGAGTATTTGTATCTATAAATATTATGTATGTTACATATAATGTTACACATAAATTCAAATATCACCTTCACACTACACCTACCAAGGTTCATCGCTGCACTCCCCTAAGGTAGACTGTTAGAGAATGCCTATAGCATTAAGTCCGCCTTTATACTTTCTAGTATATGGTCAAGGTCATTTAATATCAAATTACTGATGACCATTGATAAATATAAGGTGTATATCGCGACTCCTATTGCACTCCAATGGAATATAACTCTCCCACATCCAAAAACAGTCGTCCAAATTATCTTATACCTAGATATATTAATCAACACTCGCAATAATAATCGGATATATTCGTACAAAAATAAATAGACATAAAAAATTTAAAAATTGAACACGTTAACGTACAAGGAGAGAAGAAAATGCCCTCAAACTCTTACAACTTTGCAGTATATGTATATTTTTTTTATTTTATTGCTTAGTTGGATGGACGAACTCACAGCCCACCTGGTGTTAAGTGGTTACTGGAGCCCATGGACATCTACAACGTAAATGCGCCACCCACCTTGAGATATAAGTTCTAAAAATCTCAGTATAGTTACAACGGCTGCCCCACCCTTCAAACCGAAACGCATTACTGCTTCACGGCAGAAATAGGCAGGGCGGTGGTACCTACCCGCGTAGACTCACAAGAAGTCCTACCACCAGTAATCACGCAAATTATAATTTTGCGGGATTCACTTTTATTACACGATGTTATTCCTTCACCGTGGAAGTCAATCGTGAACATTTGTTGAGTACGTAATTCATTAGAAAAATTGGTACCCGCCTGGGATTCGAACACAGCTGCATCGCTCAACACGAATGCACCGGACGTCTTATCTCTTAGGCCACGACGACTTCATAAAATACTAATCTAATTAATTAATACGACTTCATATATCAAAAGAAACTTCATTTCGAAAAAAGACCCTTTAAATATTTTCTCAGATTCAAACAACGCATTACTCAATCTTGATCAAACGTTCGGGAAAAAACAAAAACAAAAAACAATTACATAAGTTTACGTGAAAAATTATGAAATTATTGTTTCCGAGTTACAGTCACCCCTGAACCTCACCGGAACAATTATTTCGTAATAAACAAACAAAACGAACCCACAATCGTATTGAGTGAAAGTTGCGCAATTTTAAAAACTGCAAAAAAGTCGTTCGATTACGAGAACCTTCAACTTTGCACATTGTGTTGGGAAACAATTGAAAAAAAAAAAAAAAAAAAACTTTTAGTTAAGAAAAAGAGTCAAGTAATATTTTTCGGTTCGTGCATATTTTCTTTCTGCTGTGATTAAATCATAATGGCATTGTTCAAATTTTAACACAAAAGTATTGCCTAACTTGTTGTAAGCTTATTTAATAACTAAGTTCTTGTATCAAATTTCTCGTGAAAGGGTTTCTTGGAAAATTCGTACTTTTTATTTTCGAATAAGTTTTCGTTATGTGAAATGGAAAACAATATTGAAAGTAAGCCATACGAGTACAGCGTTTTGTTTTTGTTCATTAACTTTGCATTGCCGGTACCAGCACTCGGCCCACTTCTGCTGTGTGATCGCGAACGGTTTCACTGGTGGAAGGACCTCTTGGGAGTCCGCAGTACCACCACCCTGCCTATTTCCGCCGTGAAGCAGCAATGCGTTTCGGTTCGAAGGGCGGGGTAGCCGTTGTAACTATACTGAGACCTTAGAACTTATATCTCGAGCTGGGTGGCGCATTTACGTTGTAGATGTCTATGGACTCCAGTAACCACTTAACATCAGCTGGGCTGTGAGATCATCCATCCATCTAAGCAATAAAAAAAAAAAAAAAAGAATGACCTGTTCGAAAGCTGATCTGATCATTTTCCAAAACAAATGATACTTCGATTTCAGATGTAGCAAAAAATAAGTATAGTAATAAGTGAGTTAAGCTTCTACAACTCTATAATACTCGAATAGAATGAACCGCCTTTAATGACGCCACAAATTCGTCATTTTCCGACTACCCTCTTTCCTTGTGAACGCGTAAACGCTAATCGCTTCAACTTTGTAAAGACGCCTGCTTGCCTTTTCGAATTTTCTTTGTTCGAAGCCGCCGGTGCAACGCTACTTAGCCGAAAATTCTGGTAACATAGCTCTCATGCCATTGCAATAAGGGTTATATTATTACCGGAAACTTTTAACGAAGAGATAAACGGGACAAATTCAGAAGTTTCCCGTCAAATTAGAAGTTCTTTAGTCATGACACCTGTTTCAAACGAAGTTTTTTTATATGGTGCTGTTTCAATTAGTTAATGTTTTAATCTTTAAGCTGTTGGGAGTATTTTTATAGTCAATATCAATTGAGTTTTAGATATACACCCACTTGCGTTTGGAGGTTTCAATCGTACGGGGCACTTTCAATGGTGTGGAATCGGACGTTTTCAAGACCAGATCTGATCAGTGGTTTTTATGTTTTCTTCGAACAAAGCATATTCAATTAATTTCGACTATGTCGATGATATTCTTATCTATATCGTTGAAGCCACTTTTCTTTTTTGTTAAAATTTTGTATTATTTTTATTTCTGTTATATTTTATGATATGATGCTATCCTTATTATTCCATGGAAATCAATCCTGAGCCCGCGTTGTTTTTTTTTAAAGAGTAAAAGTAGAGTCTGCTGGGATTCAAATCACATATCCATCCACATATCTACTGAGTAGAGCCTGTGATATCCACGGACTAAATATACATTGAATTCACAATTATATTTCCATAGATTACATAATGCGTATAACAATAAAATTGATGTCTCTTATGATATTAGACTAAATTAATTAAAAAATACAAAAGACTAATTAATTGGTTTATTGTACAGTAGTAGATCGTCTTGTAATGTTTAAAATTAAACATCTTCAATTTTGGGTGCCTTATCACAAAAGTTTTAATCGATTAATTTACCTACACAAAGACTCGATTAAAATGTACAAACTGGATGAAATAATCGATTTTATAATGAAGGCGCTAGTCGATTAAAGAATATCGTCATTGCTAATTAATAACATAAATTGGCACTGAATAAAGTCAAAAGTTAACTAACTAAAAAATTAAATGAGTGAAAAGCTTAATTAACGCGTTGGCCTCGGTTTTATATCAATAATTTTTAGTTTAAGACACCCTTTTGGCGCACGGATTCAAAAGAAATAGTTTGCTCAAATACATCGGATGCGGCATTTGATTATAAAAACGAACGAAATATTTTTATTAAATTCATACTGGATTCAAGATAGAACGGATAAAACCAATGTGCAATGCTTCATCGAAAATTGAATATTTCAAGTTGTAAGTCAGTAAGTATTACTTAAGCAATATTGATCGAGTTTATTCACAAATTCCTGATCAAATTCTCGCTGCGTCAATTTTAGTTGATTTTTTTCTCCTTCTTCATCTCATTAGGCTTCTTCATTTCTGCAGGTCGTGTCTAGTCAGTCAACGTTATCTCACCAGCTGTTGCACATCTCCTCTGGATAGAGGCTTGGCAGACCTTAGTTCTTCAGGTATAGGCATGCCGGTGAATGATGCTATCAGTTATAACCAACGGGTTACATGACCTAGTACCATCAGCTTTACGAAGTTGTCAGGATTCCTGCGAACAAGTGTCTATGGTAGTTAAGTACTTAAGTACCCGCTGGTAACAGACTGTAGACAGCCTAGCTGTTATATGGATCTCTTTGAGAATAGACAAGCTTGTTCAGCAACTTCTTCCTTATTTAAATATGTATAAGAACTACGTAATTTATGTGTGAATGGTCAGTCATACGTTCTGGCCCATTAGATATTATAGTGTTTGTTCAAATGAAATTAAGATTTCAACTTCACAGATTTTCGGAGTGATTGTAAGCCCGCTGCATTCATGGTAGACTTCTGTCCTCTCCAATACCATATCCATAATAAAACACCACTATTCCTAACATGAACTACTCAACATTATAATTGCGAAAGGCGCGAGTGCGGGCGTCGCAGGAAACGCCAACTAATTGCCATTGAAAAAAGGCGAAAGCCCGACTGAAAACATTTCCCGACGAGCTTTGATGTTTTTTTAAACCCGAGCCTTTTGCCCTCAAAGCTTGATAAGCTACACTACGCGGAGCCGGTAATAAGGCACTTTTAACGCAGGTGTTACGAGGTTATATCCCACAAAGACGAGTGGTCGGAACTTGGTGATGTCTTGTGCGGGCTTTTTCTCTGAGGTGTGGTGCGAGAGTTTGATTCGCACTTTCTTGAAGCCAATTAGCGGACCCTATTATTGTATTAATTTCACCTTTTTTTTTCCATTTTTGGATTTAGTTTTCTTCGAACTGGTGAAATAATTCGCCAAATATTCGAATTTAGTTTCAGCACTCTTAAAATTTTTTCGGAGTTTGAAATTTCACTTCCTTTTTCCCACCGTATCTCACTAGGTGGGATCGGCACGGCTAATTTTTCTCTTCCATTCTCTTCTATCCGCCGTCATCTCAACGTTCACTCCTCTCTCTCTCTCTCATATCGTCATTCACACACTCCATCCATGTCTTCTTCGGTCGACCTCTTTCCTCCTTTTCGGGGTTTGAAAGTTCAAATGCTTAATGTATTTGAAGGCCATAGTTACAATTTTGGACACGTCAAAGTTTCGTTTTCATTAAAACGGCGGCGAGCCTGAAGTCTCTACAGAAAAAGAATTGTGGGAGGCTTAAAGGATGAAAGGAAGGATCTTCCACCGAGCGAGTGATATTGCTCGGTAGACCGACGGCCCGAATGTTGTTGTGCGGAACTTGTATATATGCAAGCTTATCTTGAAAATGTCGTAAGCGGGATTCAGGCATCTGTCAAATATCTTGTGTTCTATGATGGCTACCCGCCACAGAATCTTGAACTAAAGTTGGAAGGTTGAAGAAAAAGGAAGAAGGCAGTAATCGAGACCTCAATCTCTGTTTCTGGGTACGCGATGCATGACCTTCACGTTGTGGTGTCCATGAACTCCGGATACTATATAACACCAGATTTGCGTTGAAACGATAAAAAAAAATTGTCCATTAAATTTCATAACGCAAATATAAAAATAATTCGCTTACGACAATTTATAGCCCTTTCGAACCTACAACTTCGCTTTTGTTAACGTAAATTCGAATCACATTTGCGGCCACGTGCTTATCAATGAAACCGAAAACAAAACAAGCTCGCAAAGTTTTTACATAACAGAATAACCCAGATGCGGCTGAAGCGAGCTTCAGTTCAATATTCACAGTTCATGAAGGTTCAGTGTAAAGTCGTTTAGGTCACTTCGGTTCTTTGACGTGTCAACGTCCCTTGAACCCTATCACCGAAGCCATAAAACTTATTTTCCAAACTATTATTTCGGCTGAACTATTATTACGCTTTGTTTTCAAGTCGTTGAACTAAAATAGCAGATTCATTGTCAAACTTCAGAATAGATTTCATTGATTGATCGGGATTCGTATTCGCGACAGAGCTAGACAATGGCTAATAATGGCTAGTTTGTGATAACCGTACAATTACAACGGTGCTCGTGGCGTCTGATTAACGTGGCGTATGTGAAAAGCTTTGATATTAAAATAAGCAATGAATTGAAATTTTTATTGACTCAGTCAGTAAGTATCTATAGTCGGCATCATTGCGCCACTTTGAGAAGGCGGCACGACATGAGAACCCTCTTGTCGTGGTCGCTGGAAACTACATACCCGATCCTGCAGACCGAATGATGAACAGTCGACGTCCCGATCCATTAACACCGGTCACCGTCCTCGTCGAACCCGTCGCTTGCGAGGAAGGGCTCGACGAGCGAATTAACCCATAAACAGCCTACTGAGCTTCTCACCGGATCTTCTCAGTGGGTCGCGTTTCCGATCCGGTGGTAAATTCTGCGAAGCACTGCTCTGGCTAGGACCAATGTTAGCAACACTCTACTCCGGTGGCGGGCGGTCCGATGAACTCTACTCCGGTGGCGGGCGGTGCGATGGTAAAAACGAAATGATGGTGTCATCTCAAACAATTTCGCAGAGCACTCCCTTATTTCAAAGCATTCCCTTATTTCAGAGCCTCAGAGCATTCTGCATTTGGGTTTTAATTTTGAAAAGTAATAAAGCGTAGTCTACTAAGTTGTACGTGTTCGAAATACGTCCTATGAACACTGATTACGCAAATTTAACTTTTCGGGTTTTCTTTGTATTTCACGATATTACTCCATCGGCGAAGACGCGGACGCGTGGTACGGAAGTATTTTGAAAGCCCCGCACTGGACACAGCTTGCTTAATCGTCTCAACCTACACATTTTTACTTGTGGTAGGACCTCTTGTCAGTCCGCGCGGGTAGGTACCATCACCCTGCCTATTTCTACCGTGAAGCAGTAATGCGTTTCGGTTTGAAGGGTGGAGCAGCCGTCGTAGCTATACTTGAGACCTTAGAACTGGTGGACCTTAGAGGTGGGTGGCGCATTTACGTTGTAGAAGTCTATGGGCTCCAATAACCACTTAACACCAGGTGGGCTGTGAGCTCGTCCACCCATCTAAGCAACAAAAAAAAAACCCTTCAAACCGGAACTCACAATGTAATAACTTCCACCGAATATCTTGTTAACCAGTTAGTGAAAATAAAAATACAGAGCCCGATACCATTGTGTCTGTCCCATCATAATTATTAATGTTGTGAGCGTACAATAGTTTTAACACTCCGGTTGCTGGTCGACCACACCTCCTTGGACCGTTTGTGTGCAACGAACTGATTTAAGTCCACCCACGGTACCCTAATTATAAAAAACTTGTCCTATCCTCCAGGGCTGGTATGATACTAGACTTATTTAGTTTGACATCTATTGTATTTTTTTATTTTTTTTTTATTGCTTAGATGGGTGGACGAGCTCACAGCCCACCTGGTGTTAAGTGGTTACTGGAGCCCATAGACATCTACAACGTAAATGCGCCACCCACCTTGAGATATAAGTTCTAAGGTCTCAGTATAGTTACAACGGCTACCCCACCCTTCGAACCGAAACGCATTACTGCTTCACGGCGGAAATACGTTGTTTATTCAGTGGTGGTACCTACCCGTGCGGACTCCCAAGAGGTCCTACCACCAGTATATAATCTGTGACACTATCATAGTTCGATAGAAGCAAAAGGATTTCTGTAGTGCCAACTTGTCACATTTAACGTGTTAGTGGTTTAGACTAGAAGTTATTTTTGATTTTATTTATAAATGGTTAAAGACACTGTGATATTGTAAATTGTACAAAGACGCATCAATTTCTAGACCCTTTAAGGAATAATGGCATACATACAAACATTCATTTCAACAGAAGACAGATATTTGTTTGATTTTTTTGGATTTTTGTTTTTTTTATTGGACTCTCAAAATTGTAGTCTATAGATACATTAATGATCTCAAGAAAGATACCAAAAATTAAACATTGATATTTTCTGTTTTTGGGACTCGAATTATTGTCTCTGATATAAACGTATATTTCTTACCAAAGAAAGCAGTTCCGAGTACACGAGGCTTTCTTATAATACAAACGTAGATGAGCCCTTTGCCTAAATAATTTTTTCAAAGGTCTTAAGAAGAATTTTATTATATATCAGAGCGATCGATGGTGAAAGACTCAGAAAGAAGATAACGTCATTCAAGATTGTTTTATGGTCATTTATTTACGTAAAACTTTCCTTTAAGCTCCTTCGAAGTGGAAAATCTCCTAGTTCTGTTATGACGACTAGAAATCGAATCCATATCAAATTCAAATGGTATGTGACTAATGTCCGGTATCGCCACGTAGATTAAATTCTAAACAATTGGAAATAGTGTCAGAACCATCTCGAAAGATTCGTATGATACTTGATACGAAAGAACTAAGCTCCTCTCTTAAACCGAAAGCTTTTAAGCGATCCGAAAGCTAAAGACAGAGAACGTATCGATGAGCTATTGAGTGCCTTTTGTTTGAGTCCGAAATTTCAATAAATTTGATTACAATAATAATTGAAAGAACAATTAGTGGCAGCCCTAGCAACACGTCCAATATGTACACACAATATCTCATTGTCAGACTCCTATTTAATGGCATTCAGACCTGAAACGAATGTTTCTGCTACCGTTCATATTGTTAATTAATTATTTGGTACAACTTACTCCGGGCAAAGGTTGTTTATCCCTTAACGGTGTTGTTGACTTCGCAGGGGACTCGAATGTGTTCAATCAAACTTACTTTACGTAAACAGTCGTAGAGGTCAAATTCGGAATACGAAACACGGAGAAAGGTAAATTGAGATTTCTATTAGCAAAATGAATTGCAGAAAATCACCCACGCACTGTCATTAAATCATCGCCTTCAGACTGACAAAAAAAAAAAACAAAAAAAAATTAACAACGAAATGAATCGCTCTCCTTTTTGGTTCGCCGCGAGCATTGTTTCCGAACACTTCAAAGATTCGATCCAGCCACTGAACCACGAATTAATTACATGTAATTGAATTTCGAATTGGAACGATGACATTTGAATTTTGGCGGGGAACGGTGCTCGGTAGTGATGTGCAACAAAGCGATCGATTGTTAGATCGAGACCTCCCGCCGTCACTAATAATAGTACATTAGTATCGACCGACAACATCGAATAGTGAAATGTGTGTAATGAGAATTATCCGCATTGCTTCTGTTGTATCGGCAGGCTTGAGAACGATGAAGCGTTTTTGTGTAGCATTCTTTACGGCGCCCCTCCATTCTACAAGATTATTTTATATTGTGTTCACCTTTTATTAGTGGTAAAATAGTAATCAGTCACTTTATTGCTAGCGTTACTTGCAGAAAATGCTTGAGAAATTCTTTTATTTAATACACAAAGCGCTACAAATACCCGGTCCATAATTAAAGTCATTGATACAAAAAGAATTTTGTGAATTCACAACAGTATATTTCACGGTACCGTTGGTAAATCTTCGTCAAATTAAAATCTGGCTCAGTGGGGAGACTAGGGTTTGGTATTAGCATGATAATTAGCGGAAAATGTTGTACTGTGTGCAGTGAGGGCTCGATGCTTCTCGTGGTCTTTATGTTTACAGCTCTAGGGTTGATTTTGGTTAATTTTAGTCGATTAAATTTTGTTTGGTCGATTGTCTCGCGTCGTTGATCGCGTCCCGGTGGACACGTGGGACTCCCCGCTGGGCTGCTGATCGCTGACGAGTGCCGCTTACTGCCTGTTTCATATTAAATTACGCAATAAACTACATAAAATCGATAAAAAATAATTAATAAAAAAATTAGTTTACCAAACATAAAGTTTAAAGCATAGTATAGATCTTTTAAACTACATGTGATTGAAACACCATTCTTAAGTACAAGGACTAAATTTTCAATAGCAAAAGCAGAATGGTTGTCCTCTGAAACAAAAACATGTTAGAACCAAGTAGACAACCTAATTTCTTTTTCTTTTATAGCAAAATACCACAATACTAAAACAACTTCGTAAAGGTTAAATTGATTACAAAAAGAACTAAATAACGTACTCACTTTCCACGAGAACATAATTGGATGAGCGCCTTATTATTTTCAACACAGATTTGAATTTAGAGTTTAAATGCTTGTGACGCAGCCACCTCTTTGGGAACCAATGAATCCTCCTTGAAGCCGTATAATTAAAAAAATGGATCACTAAAGAACTTAATTTTGAATTTGGAATCCACACACGCCCCACTCGCATTCCCGCTTTTTTTCCAACCGCACACATGGTGTAGCTATTAGCTATTTACATTCCATGTAATGAACTTATGAACTTGGATTAAATTCATGATTACTACATTATTCCACGTTCAAGAAAAATATTAAAATGAAACCCGCAAAAATTGTTATTTGCGTCATTACTGGTGGTAGAGCGTCGTGGTGTGTGTATGTGTGTGTAAAAATGTATGATATGACGATTATAACTTAATTCTGATGTTATTGGCATTAGGAAAAACGAATTCAACTAGGCTTACACGCAACGTTAAATGGGGAGTTTTGATAGAAGAAATGTTAATATTTACTGAAAAAATTTTTTTCTCAAAATTCGGACATAGGGTTTTATAAACGCGGCAGAATTAGTTTTACTGAGGCTGCACGTGACCAAGAGTCGATTCAGATACACATCTCTACAGTGCAAAACTTTAACGAAGCGGATTTGTATACTAATTTTTTTATCAAAAATCGATAATTAACAAACCCGCCGATGACTTTGCGAAACGTCATTGTTCTGACATATTATTCAGAATATAATTAGTAGGTGCAACTATAATATAAACAATTTCACGCGAATCATATTTCGATTAGGCGTTAAAGCTTTGTTAGCTGAAAAAAAACTTTAAGGATCATATGGGCGCCACGAGTGATGATGTAGACGTAATGACCAAAGAAGTGCAGGAGTTATTGAGTGAAGTTATTGGGCAAGGTTTTTAATACGCTTTTATTAGCTTCAGACGTATGCATGTTAGTATGTAACGGAATCTTTGAACATGATTTTGACCCCCTTCAAAACGTCGGATTAACTTGATTGGTATACTTCATAAGGAACGATGACAATTCAATATTTTAAAAAAAGTTTGAAAAAATTAAATTCAACTAAAAAATGAAAAATATACCTAGTCAGGTCATAAGTATTGTCACACAGTAAAAACTTTTCTTTTAGAATGCTGGCCACAAAAAAGTTTATTGAATTCGAATTTCGAATTGTTCATGAAAATAAAAATGTATACTTTTAGAATTTTACTCATTTTTAAATATGGAGTGGACGCTTAAAGAAGACCGTGTTGCAGTTATGGCGTTGCATCGTTGCGGTTACGCGCCAATTCAAATTTTTAACATACTGAAAAATTTGAATATAACCAAAAGATTCGTTTATCGTACCATCAAACGATACAATGAGGACTCTAGTGTAGATGACAGGTCAAGAAGTGGTCGCCCTCGGTCTGTTAGGACTCCAGCAGTGATAAAAGCTGTGAAGGCGCGAATTCAAAGAAATCCCAAACGTAAGCAGAAACTGTTGGCCCTTCAGATGGGGTTAAGCAGAACCACGGTGAAAAGGGTGTTAAATGAAGACTTAGGGCTTCGGGCATATCGAAGAAAAACAGGACATCGTTTGAATGCTCGTCTAATGGACCTGAGACTGAAGAGATGCCGCGATTTGTTGAAGCGGTACGCGGGAAAAAAATATCGGGAAATTCTTTTTTCGGATGAAAAAATTTTTACCGTAGAAGAGAGCTACAACAAACAAAATGATAAGGTGTACGCACACAGTAGTGAAGAAGCGAGCAACCGTATTCCGCGTGTCCAACGAGGTCATTTTCCATCCTCGCTCATGGTATGGTTGGGAGTTTCTTATTGGGGCTTAACAGAGGTACATTTTTGTGAGAAAGGTGTAAAAACGAATGCAGTTGTGTATCAAAATACAGTCCTGACGAACCTTGTAGAACCTGTTTCTCATACCATGTTCAATAACAGGTACTGGGTATTCCAACAAGATTCGGCGCCAGCTCATAGAGCGAAGAGCACACAAGACTGGCTGGCGGCGCGTGAAATCGACTTCATCCGGCACGAAGACTGGCCCTCCTCCAGTCCAGATTTGAATCCGTTAGATTACAAAATATGGCAACACTTGGAGGAAAAGGCGTGCTCAAAGCCTCATCCCAATTTGGAGTCACTCAAGACATCCTTGATTAAGGCAGCCGCCGATATTGACATGGACCTCGTTCGTGCTGCGATAGACGACTGGCCGCGCAGATTGAAGGCCTGTATTCAAAATCACGGAGGTCATTTTGAATAAACTTTAGTGTCATAAGAATCTATGTTTTATTAAGTTCATTTTGGTATATGAATCGTTACATAATGAATAAACTTGTTTCAATTATTTTGCATTAAACATGTGACAGAATTTATGACCTGACTATGTAGTTTAATAAAACTAACAAAATAGGCTTATATAGAAAATTCAACGAAAAAAAAAAAGCGTGGGATGCATGTATCAGTAGTTATAAATATTTTATGAACAGATATGAGTAGAAGAGTCATTTTGATAATCCTGAAAAGCACCCCACGCTTTTTTTACAATAAAATAATTTTTTCTTACACTATTTTTAATTCAAATTTATTAAAAATTATTTTCTATTTTTTAGTTGGATTTTCTATAAAAGCGTATTTTATTAGTTATTTTAAACTATTATTTATATTATGTTTTGTGTACTGTCAAGCCTTAATTGTAATAGAACAACGGATAGGTGTGTGACCCGCCTAATGAGAATTGAAAGCATTTGCTTATTCATCGTGGGTTAATAGATAAGAGTGCTGTACACGGAATAGATAAATAAAGTTAACTATTCCGTGGTGCTGTACTCTTTACGAGCAATGCGACTGTAGAGGTATTTAAATCCCGTATTACCAATTATTCTAATGAAATACGCACTTAATACTTCTTCTTCTGCTCCTTATGTGGGGTAAGAGCAACATATCTTCTTTTTTTGAATCAGGCCATACGTCATCACTGCATAGGTACCTTCCCTCGCATATCCTCTTTCACACATTCCTGCCAAATCTTTTTTTACGAAGATTTAAGACGTATTCACGAATGGTTTCCACAATGTACTTCTGGCAGCATTTGGAGAGTATATTGAAACAGGTAAGTTTGATGGCCCCCTGTACAACCGTCGATGAGGAAGAGAGCGGCCCCTTTGGAATTCTATATGACACAAGTTGCAATTGATATTGATTATACACTATTTAGACGTTATCAATAGTAAATTCAAAAGAAAATACGGCTAAGACTTTGACTGAGAGGTAAAGCTAAAAATACTATGATTGTTTAGCATATTAACATAGATATGTCAATTTTTTTTTTTTTTTTTTATTGCTTAGATGGGTGGACGAGCTCACAGCCCACCTGGTGGGCGTTAAGCGGTTACTGGAGCCCATAGACATCTACAACGTAAATGCGCCACCCACCTTAAGATATATAAGATATATATATACTTATAAGTTCTAAGGTCTCAAATATAGTTACAACGGCTGCCCCACCCTTCAAACCGAAGCGCATTACTGCTTCACGGCAGAAATAGGCAGGGTGGTGGTACCTACCCGCGTGGACTTACAAGAAGCCCTGCCACCAGTAATATATAAATAAGAATAACATAATAAAATAAAAGATAATATAAAAAATAAGGATAATGGCTCCTAAAGGACGGATTTTATTAACACGTTGTCTAAAATGTTCATTTTCCTATCAACCACGAGTCATCTTGAGTTCAAATCTCAATCGTATTGTAATAATAACTATGCCACCCTTTAAATGGGAACAGATTTTGTATGCGCTTCAGCTACGAACATACCGTCAATGTCAGTATAAAACCAGACTGCCTTGCCTGTGCATTCACAATTATCTCGTGCGACATTGTACAGTCGGCTAACTCTGACGAAAGACGACGTCGGAATCTACCTATGTACCAATGCAATAAGGTTATGCGAGAATGCACCAGATAAAACCTATTATGACATGTTTTATAATTATCCGGAACTTTTATTTTAGTGAAGATCTATCGCTTCACATTTCCTCTTAAGTTCTAAATTGATTATCGTTTGTTTTTTCTTGTAATTCCTCTGATAACTTTTTAACATTTGTAAAACAATTTTTTTTATTGACTATTCATAATTTCTAAATATGTAATTCATAGACGGACATTATAATACACGATAGCTACCATTTTCTTGATAAGGTTACGCGAAGCGAATAAAAAAAAACCTACGGTAGAAAATATGCAAAATACTCTATATACATTGATTGATTGATGACACACTGACTGCTCACATAACTTCTAATTTTATTATTATGCTGTTCAACTTTAAACTATTCACAGTATTATAGCTCGAAGAGTGTCTCCGAAAGAAGCTGATTATGCCGATTGATCGTTTAGATTCGATCACTTTTTCAATGATGCAAAATAGCACCGTTTTGAAATGTTCTGACTGATTTCATATAGCATAAAACCATCCGATAGACACATCAACACATTCAAACATCGAAACCTAATTTCCTGTCTCAGATACAGCACCGGCCTATGCCTAAAGACAAATACATCTGCCCTGGCCAGACTAACATAATCCCTCTCCCCTCCGGTCGTATTCCAATCACGAGAGACCGTTGAAACAAATGCACGGTTCGAGGTAGGCTGGCCGCGGTGATCAAACAGTTCTAGGGAGTAGTATTGTGTGGAAAGGAGGCATGAAAACTGATGTGTGTCCGTCTGCATGTCTGCATGTCTCGGCGCAACAAATAACGGTGCGTTAACTATTGTTAGTTCACGATAACAGGGGTTCATTGAACGTGGTAGGTAGGTACGTTCATAGGTACTCGCGTTGTTAGACAAGGGATTCCTAGTAAGTCTATTTAATGAAAACATATTTTTTTTTGAGGAAATTATTGAGGACTAGCTGACTCGGCAGACTTCGTAGTGCCTCAATCGATAAATAAAAGACCTAAACTTTTGTATAAAATAAACTTAAAAAAACAAAAGGAACCCGTCCGGAAAGGGAAAACAAAATTGTTATTTTTATTTCATTCCGAGCATTTTCATAATTCTAATCTACCTTTTAAACCTTCTCTGGACTTCCACAAATAATTCAAGACCAAAATTAGCCAAATCGGATTCATGAATCTAATTTCAAAATGTGTAATTGAAAACAAAATCCTAAATTTATCATTCAAGTCACAAGGGATTCTTAGTAAGTCTATTTATTGAAAACATTTTTTTTTTTGAGGATATTTTTAAGGATTAAGTCGAAACAATGAAATTCATGAATCTAATTACAAAATAATTGAAAACGAAATCCTAAATTTATCATTCAAGTATTTTAACAGTTCTCAATTTGTTTATTAGATAATATTACAGTTAGTAGAGTCCCTTGTTGATTGATCCCTTGTTAACTAAGACACGACTGGTGCGTTACAATAAGATATTCCACCACTCCGCTTAAGCTGCAAAAAACTTACAAGCCCCATCAAACTGACATTAGCAAAAAAAAAAACCTTACAATATTTTGATTGACAGCTTTTGAATTTCTATTGTGAAGGTTTCGTCATGAACAATAAGAGTTCATAGGTATAAACTTTGTGACCTTTCCGTTATACAAACTGTCATCTTGTAGGACAAAAGAACTTTTGTCGGCGTTGGGACCTCAAAGCTCTCCTGACCGGGATGTTGTAGGGCTTTTGTTTAATTAGCTTTTGTGCGTTTATGTCAATCAAGGAGAGCCTGGAACTTTTGCTGTTTTTTGTTTTAATTCAAGTTATATCTCACTAAGACTTATATAAAATAATATTTACATGATTATTAATTTTAATTAATATAAATAATTTAGTTTCATATCAAACGTAAAAATTCTTCAAAATTGTATTAAAATTTTATTATTTCAAAATTTAACCTACTTCACTGTTTAATCTCGTGTGTACTATTTTCGTTATTAATACATATTTTATTATTTCCAACATTATTATTGCAAACGTTTCGATCAGTTGACAGTATTCGTGGTCACGGATGACTATGGTATTTTTCGCCGACATTCAAATATTGAGCTAACAGCCGTCAAATGGTCTATAAAAAAAATTCTAGAAATTTCTATTTCTTTCACGTAGAAAAATTAAAAACGAAATTAAACCTTGAAAATCTTATTTATTACGCTCCAGACTTGCAAAAACCATTAATTACTATTAACATTATCAATACTTCTTCAAATTCCTTAAGAGTCTAAAAACGATTCAGGAAATGTCCTCCAATCATTCATTATTAAAACATATTTTACTGGTGGTAGGACCTCTTGTGAGTCCGGACGGGTAGGTACCACCGCCTTGCCTATTTCTGCCGTGAAGCAGTAATGCGTTTCGGTTTGAAGGGTGGGGCAGCCGTTGTAACTATACTGAGACCTTAGAACTTATATGTCAAAGTGGGTGGCGCATTTACGTTGTAGATGTCTATCTCCAGTAACCACTTAACATCAGGTGGGCTGTGAGCTCGTCCACCCATCTAAGCAATAAAAAAAAACCACTAAGTAGACTACAATGTAAAAAGTACTGACAGGCCCATTCCACGCAGCATCCGGAATAAAGAGCAGATGTTTTATCCAAACTAATAAGATGCTGAGGGCCGCTCTGGGAATGTTGCATGCAATAAATATTATTTTGTACACTAGAGGACAGTTATTAAATCAATGTACGCATCATAAATCCAATGCAATAGGAGTGACCGCTGCTTTGACTTATGGAGCTACGTATAGGAACTGAACAGTAAGGCAAGTTGGTGTAGTGTGAAAACTGTTAAGATAACATATGACATAATCTCTATGTATTCTATGTTCTTAATTTTTTTAATAAACCATTTGAGACAAATGTCCGTTATCCTTAGATACTAGGAAAAGAAAGGCATTTTCAATGTTTTTTTAACAGTGTTGGTTGTGTAGTAATTTAACAAGAATCCTTGACTTTCAGTTAAGATCGCTTCCTAAAGTTAAGTTTTGCATTTATGAAATAGGTCTTGAACTTAAAACTCCTGCACAATAAACATGCCGTACTGTTCAATCGCCACACAGCGAGCTACTCTAAAACGCATTACGAATGTACATAACTACTCTACGAGGTAATAATGGGTGCCACAGAAAAAGGGGTTTTGCATATAAATCTCCTAATTACGACAATTCATACAAATTATTCTAAACTAGGTCTTTATTTCATTTGCATTTCTCATTTTTAAATTGAATGAGATTTAGTATTGTCACGGGTGTGATTTGAGAGTTAAGAATTGTGGAATTTTCGTTAAAAAATATGTTCAACGGTTAAAAAAAAGGTGCGTTCCGTTAAATGTATTAATTTCATATTATTTTACTGGTTCCAGGTTATTTAAGTTCGCACGGGTAGGAACCACCATCCTGCCTATTTCTATTGCTTTCCATTCCTTAAGCCGGACCGCCGTAATATACCTATGTGAAACTTCACCCTGATATTGACAGCGTTTATTTCACATTTCGGAGGTCCATTGGAGTTAATATGTGTCATGATAGGCGGTGGCATGTACATTTCAAACTCCGATACTAAATTTAGCCAGTTTATTAAGTTAGTATATAATATAATACAATCTAACAAAAAAGAGAAATATTTACATAGCTATTTTACAAAATATGTACAAAAAATATAACCGTGCGAAACCGTCGTCACTTTGCAGACGTTGTATGGCAAATGCTTAACCTCTGTGTAGCTATAAGCCAGCCCTCTGATCACCAGATCTTTTGACCAACCCCTTTGCTACCTCATTAAAAAGGTGGTGTGCACTAGGACCCTATGGACCCAAAGTTTCTACCCTAACTAGTCGTACGCTAAAAACTATTAAAAAAAATCAGCACATATGAAAACCAAAAATTTTTCTTTATCAAAACTCCCTGTTCGTTGTAAAATTTCACATGAACAAACAGGTAAGTGCCTACATACTCATACATATCCACTCATGACTCGCAATATAACGGATTATAACTGAAAGCATTTCTAGCGACCGCTCTCTATTCAGTCTACAACAATAACACATTAAATAGGAATTAACATATTATTAGAAGGAGGCGCCGCGTGCATTGTACTTAGTCTGAGATTTATGTTTGTAAACACTTGGTTGGGGTGGATGCATTCACTTTTTTTTTCCCCTACCTATGCTGATAGCCTTGAGAGGCTATTTCAGCTTCTGCTTGACGTGTGGGTGAGCTCACGGGGCTCAAGCCGGGTGTGTTGCTAACACTGAACTTAGCAAGAGCAGTACTTCGCAGAATCTACCACCGGATCGGAAATGCGACCCACTGAGAAGATCCGGCGAGAAACTTAATGGGCTGTGTCTATGGGTTAATTTACTCGTCGATCCCTTCGTCGCAAGCGACGGGTTTGGCGAGGACGGTGACCGGTGCTTGTGGTACCTAAAAGCACCGTTAATCGATCGGGAGGATCCGTAATGACGTGCTTAGGGCGACGTCGACTGTTAACCATTCGGTCCACAGGATCGGGTATGATGCAACGTGTTTTATCCGTGATAAAGTATCTATTTTTAATCAAGAGAATTTAATGGTTTGTAAACGAGGCTTGTGGAGAGTACTCAGCGGTAGGCAGCAGCTTGGCTCTGCCCCTAGCATTGCTGAAGGCCATGGGCGACGGTAACCACTCACCATCAGGTGGACCGTATGCTCGTCTGCGTACAAGGGCAATAAAAAAATGTAAAGTTTACTAGTCCATCGATAGGAGGAGATGATCACGACCCTCAGACATGAGGAATGCGACTTGGGGTGGAGGAGTCTATCAATATAAATGTGATTTTTATAAATCCCAGGATCATTTCGCGAAGGCTAACTAGATCTTGGGTTTGGGACACATTCCACTAAATTAACGTTGATTTGTCGTGAATAGTGAGTTTTAAACCGAATGTCTCAAAGTGCTTTTATGTTGTGCTGATTTTCTCCGAACCTCACTTATCATTGATTAGTTGTTTCTAATTAATGTCATCTAAAATCAAAAAGGCCGAGAATTCGATTTGATCAAGAAAGAAATCTAATCTTTGGTGAGATATAAATTGATTGGGTTTTTTGTTCTTCCAAAATCAGGAATTCAATTCAATGAGCCCTTGCGCTGAGTAAACACGCCTAAGCTAGTTCCCATTAATAAGTGCTATCTAGTTTAGAACAGACAAACACAAAAAAGTACAATACTTCGTTAGGGCCCTTATGAATCTGCTGAATGGTTCCTTCGCGATTACAATGAGATGATTTCAAATGTTAAGGGCTTAGTTATTTATTCACATGAAAACGACGAGGTGTGCGATCGTGTGAATTTGTTTTGTATAACATTTTTAATGTATGTTTTAGAAAGGGACTTTATTCGACTATGACAGGTCATTTTTTTAGTAGCCAAGATGAGCTCACTGTTTCATTGGAGCATTTAAATCGCACCGTAGAGGCCACGGTGTACATCGAAACAAAAGATCAAAATCCCAATTAAATTGGTGCTCTGTTATCGATCTTTACACGTCGTTACGGATCCTCCAGATCCACTAACGGTGCTTTTAGGTACCTCAAGCACCGGTCACCGTCCTCGCCGAACCCGTAGCTTGCGACGAAGGGCTCGACGAGTAAATTAACCCATAGACACAGCCTACTGAGTTTCTCGCCGAATCTTCTCAGTGGATCGCGTTTCTGATCCGGTGGTAGATTCCGTTAGCAACACTCCCGGTTTGAACCCCGTAAGCTAACCTACACGTTAGGGCGAAGCTGAAATAGCTTCTCAAGGCTATCAGCATAGGTAGGATAAAAGAAAATCTTTGGTAGGTACGTATGCAAATCGTCAAGTTAACGAACGTTTTGAATTTTTTCTAAAATACGTTGATATGTTCCGTCAGTTAAAGAGTTACAGGTCAAGTTAATACAAGCGAGTTCAAAGATCATCATTTCATATATACAGAAGAGGAAATGGTAGTTAAGTAGTATATTTTTGCCAATACATGTATGCACTTAAGTGAGACCAATACATTGTTGGTCGACCTCTTCTCTCAAGGTCTCTCAAGGTGGGTCACGATTCCGATATCGTGGTAGATTCTACGAAGCACTGCTCTTTCTAGGGCTAGTGTTAGGAAATTCTCTTAGGTTGGGCCCGTGAACTCGCCTATCCGTTCGAGCATAGCTGGAATAAACCCTTAGGATACATGCGAATAGGTAGGAGAGAAATATATGATCCACGGACATGCCTATGGACTCCAGTAGCTTATTATCAGATGAGCTAAATTATCTGTCATAAACCTCAACAATTAATCACATGAAAATAAATTGCAAATAATTACATTATTTTAATGAACAAAAAAAATCACAAACAATAAACGGAACAAATATTGAACCCACTTCCCGAATGCACTTAAATCGCGCACTCCGACGATTAATCTAACGATAAAATTAAACATCCACACTCGAGGGTGTCGGATCATCCCTTATAATCGAGGGGGCCGGCTACCCTTGGAGTTCGACTGGTGGGACGGCAAATTAGCGGTAAACGTGCATATGTTACAAATTTAGGAATGTTATTTAAAATTTATTATGACGTGTGTATTTTCCAAACGCTACGATGAAGAGGAGGTGAGCTTTGTGTAAAAAAAATCAAAATGTAATTAAATGTTAATAAAGGCTTAGTTTGTGTATTTACCAGTGATATAGTATACGGCAGCCCTGTATAGTATAGTATAGTATAGTATAGTATAGTATAGTATAGTATAGTATAGTATAGTATAGTATAGTATAGTATAGTATAGTATAGTATAGTATAGTATAGTATAGTATAGTATAGTATAGTATAGTATAGTATAGTATAGTATAGTATAGTATAGTATAGTATAGTATAGTATAGTATAGTAGTAGTAGTAAAGCTGGGACGCATTACTGCTTCGTCGTCAAAATAGCGATGGTCACGGTTACTTGTGGCACCCTTAAAAAACGCCCCATTATCGGAGATACTCTGAGTATTCCGTGCTGATCACGGCTTAAATTGACTGTCTTTCTTAATATAATTAGGTCACTGGCCTGATAGTAGTAACAGTCAAGAGGCAGCTTCATTTTTCCCGAAACCTGCCACGCCTAATACTTGGGACTTTGTCTTCCTGGCTGCTCATCATCAATTTCGCCACCTAAGACGACTAACATTTTACCTCATGAATTTTATACATTGGCTTACTTAAAACATTCTCGGTCAAGGTTAGGGGGAATTCGTGGTAAGTGAATTTAAGTATAAATAACATACATTTTTAACGGTAGACAGCGACTTCGCCGGCAATGGCTATGCTGAAGTCCATGGGCGACGGTAAACACTCACCATCAAGTGGGCCGTATGCTCGTCTGCCTACAAGGGTAATAAATAAAATCTATATACTTACAAACAAACATATTAAATAGGTAATCAATAGATATGCATAAAACTGTATAATAATATGTTTATAAACACGAATGGATGATCACGAAACTGGACTATTGTGTGCTTCTGTTGACAACAATAATACCACACTATCGAGTTGGCCCATATTAAGCACAATAATATTTAAGCTCATTGATTTAAACAAAAATATTGATATCACATCAACAGTAACTCGATCGCACAACTGTCCCTCTGACATTGAAAACGACAATCTCAACTTTAAGCACACGACTTAAAGGACAGTGTCGCTTGTATCGGCACCCTTGATGGTGAAATTGTCTGCACCCCACGACGCCCTGCGGAGATACACTTGCGAGCCTAACGAAGCGTCGCGCATATTGTTCGCGTTACCATAGTTTAAGTTACCATAAATAATGGACGACCAGCTTATGGGGCATACACTTTACAGGGTACACTGGAAAAGCCATATGCTGTGGTGGTAGACATGATTACATGTTGAAATTTTTTTATTTTAAATTTCAAAGGCAGCTTAGTTTGGTTTGGATCGAAATCTATACCGGAATGTGTGGACTCCGATTAAACCCAGTCATAATTACTGTAAAGCTATTTTGATTGTGTTATTTTAGTATAAAAACAGAACGTTCACGGCGTTTTAGGCCACTGAGTTTCTCGCCGAATTTTCTCAGTGGGTCGCGTTTCCGATCCGGTGGTAGATTCTGCGAAGCACTGCTCTTGCTAGGGTCAGTGTTAGCATCACTCCGGTTTGAGCCCCGTGAGCTCACCTACTAGTTAAGGTTACGCTGGAATAGCCTCTCAAGGCTTAGGTAATAAAAAAAAACTTCTGCGTATTCGGCATTCAATAGACAGACTGGTAAGACGTTTTGTTTTCAGAAAATATTTCGCAATTCAAATTTTATATTAGCGGTTTTCAATTAATTTACTATATGCGGGTGAGAAATGACATGTAAACTGTGGGACTTCCTTTTGAATGGACAACTACCTCATATATGAAGGTGGGAAGGGCGATTCAGGTGTTCTATCTATAAGACACGGCAAATTAGCGACAAACAGGACGTAAGCCGGACCGCCTTCGACGAAAATTGTATTATATACTAACGACCCGCCCTCGCTTCGCTTCGGAAACATTAAATTTTATTATTGATAGAGTCCCGTGATGTTACCCGCGATTATTGTCATACTGCGGGTGACGCCGCTGGACGAAGCTAGTCTAAAAACGCCTAAGTTACTCCTTATATCATCAGCTACCTATCAGTGAAAGTGTCGTCAAAATCTATCCTGCCTATTTCTGCCGTGAAGCAGTAATGCGTTTCGGTTTGAAGGGGGGGTTAGCCGTTGTAACTATACTTGAGACCTTAGAACTTATATCTCAAGGTGGGTGGCGCATTTACGTTGTGGATGTCTATGGGCTCCAGTAACCGCTTAACACCAGGTGGGCTGTGAGCTCGTCCACCAATCTAAGCAATAAAAAAAAGCCATTCCAGAGAATAGCTGGAACAAACAGACCGACAAAAATTGCAAAAAATGTTATTTTGTTGTATGTACCATATATATTATTCATATGCATGTAGTAAGTAGCGGTTATTTCAATATTACAAACAGACACTCCAATTTTATTTATATGTAGAAATAAATTGTATTTCAAACAATCAACTAGAGCGTATTAAGTAATGTGTTGTTAGGTCATTGAAATCAGTTCCGATTATATTGCACCCCATGAAACGGATTATTCTGAACGTCCCAGGAGATTGCGCGTCATGATTGTCTCGTCACACCCGCTCTAGGGGGAAAGCAAATCGAAATAGTTTTCTTGATAGACTATTTAATTTATTTACCCAATCCTTAATATTTGCATTTACTCTATTCGTCTCTGCATTTCTGTCAAGTCGCGTTCGATGATACTGATAGCTATACTGAGACCTTAGAACTGATATCTCAAGGTGGGTGGCGGCATTTACGTTGTAGATATCTATGGGCTCTGGTAACCACTTAACACCAGGTGGGCTGTGAGCTCGTCCACCCATCTAAGCAATAAAAAAACCTATCGAGAACTCCAAAAGAAGAAGAGGAAGAAGAGAAGAATAAAAATTGTGGCTTCATCCTCATACTGCAGCTAATGGTGGTATTCATGTTGTAGTCACCCGTAGCGGGAAAATAAAACAAAAAAGTTTAAAAATTAATTTGTTTCAATTCGTTATTCTATCACTTGTTAGGTCGAATCAACTATTTATGATGCCAATGGTCTTACTCCTTTGAGGGGTATTTGAATATAGAAATATAGCTACGAATTTATAGCGTGCAACCTTCTAATTCCAACAATTAAATCCTCAAATGTAGCCTTAAATCTGTACACTCAATACCTGTAACCGTACTCGTCGAACTCGACAAAGAAGTCGACGTGCAACCTAACCCATGCATCAGCCCGCTGAGTTTCTCGCCGGATCTTCTCAGTGGGTCGCGATTCCGATCCGGTAGTAGATTCACTCGCGAAGCAATTGCTATTGAGTTGTTAGGTCTTCTTAGCAAATCTCACCCCTCCTGGCTGAACCTTTGCTCGCCCACCTGTCCTGGTGAAGCTGGAAAGGCCTCCGGGCCACCAGTAATCTTTCAATCATAAAAAAAAAAAAACTCAATACCATATCTCAACAAACACAGGCCACCGTGAAATCAGCACCAAGCGAATACTGAACAAAAGATAATTGTGAACAACACTCTCATTTACGTGTTACATCGGATCGCCGCTCTGACCAGCTATTACCATTTACCATAGAAACTGAGTCGATACAATTACCATGACAACCGTCTTAGCGTGTTACACTGACTCCTCATTGTCATGACAATAGTGCGACGATCTTAGGAATCCAAGCTTTTGTCTTCGCGGCTACTTGACGTTGGAAACGCCACGGTACTTACAGATGTTGAAAATTAATGAGTGACTGTCTGACGGACATCTTAATTGTGGCGGCGCGCGGTGTGCACACGTGGTTATTTCAATGAGATGGGATTTATTTTGACTGATTTCTGTGTTTTCATTGCAGGGATTACGGCCTGGCTCATGTTAATTGTTTTACCATAGATGTCACCAGGGCCTCGAAACTGCAATACTTTAAGACAATTTTTTTTGTATGGAAACTATCGACCTCTTGTAGCGGATGCCCCTAAACTTATATGTTATTAAAGTTAAGGCATTTAATTATTAAATAACTAAACACAGAAAAAAATTTATACAAATCTTTATTTGTTATAGACAAATTGATTAAATTTTATCCATTTGTGGTTACTGAAAATTTACAAAATCCTTCATTAAAAATAAAATATAGGATAGTTAATTTGTTACTGCCATCTACAGGAGCAATGAGAAACTAATCGAAGCGAAGCCACCTAGTGGGCGACGCCCGTAAGCATTTTGGTTGAGTGCTTGAGTTACTTATGTATAACAAATCTATGTGTATTATCTATGGATGTCACAAAGTAAAAGCTTACATCCGCTTTGAAAGATTATTATGTCGCAATAGCAGCCATAGGCAGAATATTGATAACTACCCACACTGGTAGTAAACAATTTTCCCTGTATTTACGAAAATACATGTATTATCCGGTTTATTTTATTATATTATTATATTATATTATTGCGCGATTTTACTTCTTCGTCACATAATTCATTCGTGAACACGATCTTATTCTATACGTTGACTATATTGACATTCACATTTCGGTGTTTCACGAAAACCGCTGGTAACCGATACACGTTACACGATTTGTTAAATGGAGTCTATGGACATTACGACACTAATGTCAATTGTGAAAATTTAATTCTAAATTAATTACAAAATCCTAATCTTCAAGCGGATATGAAATTTGATCTCTTCCCAACAATTTTAAGTAACAAAGAGATGGAAATCTCAAATTTTCTGCTACGTAGTGTGGACACTGAAATACCCATACATTCGAAAATCCTTTTAAGAACAAATCGTTTTAAATAAGAAGTGTGTATTACTCGTTGTACACGTCCAACGCTCGTCTTTGAAAACTCACTCGAGAAACAATCACACAATCTCTTTATATTCTTGAATGAAATTACGTCAAGTTTAATTTCAAAACAATCTTTTCACTGACTGTGTACACTTGAATGTCATTATGAAATGGCTTTAGAGGTGATTGTTCGAAACTTACAAAAGTTGAGAATGGTAAAAAAGCCACAATCGGCTTTCGCTGCATCCAATTACAACGAGGACATAAAACAGAATCCTACTTGAATGCAAGTTATGAAGGGATCTTTCTCATAGCTGAAATAGCAATGATGCATCTTAATATATACACTGATTGATATTAACTAGAGTCCGTGCAGTGATCGATATTAAACCTTAATGATTAACGCCTCAAGATTTAGATTAATTTTATTTATTGCGTTTGCGCTTTTGTCGTTGACATGCTTTTTTTTGTTCAATACCAAGATTATCAAGCAACGAAGGAAAAGACGCTGTACTACATACTTTTCTTTGCCTACGTGTATCGATTATATATATATATCTATCAAAGAGAGCACTGACCTGGAAAGTGTCTGGCAAAAGGAAGAGAGGCCGCCCCAGAACAAATTGGCGCGCTCGGTGGAGCAGGAGCTAGGGGTCTTGGGCATGACGTGGGAGGAGCTAGAACAGACTGCCCAAGACCGATATAAATGGAAAAATTTTATTCGAGCCCTACACCCCAGCAGAGGGTAATAGGAAAGAATGATGATGATGATGTGTATCGATTTACGCAAAAGTAAATATATACCCGCAATGGAAAGCGAAATCTGTTGACGCACCCCGCGCTATCTCAAAAGCCGTGAGAATAGCGCGCCAGCATGTTTTCTATTTTGTTTGTCTTTTGTCCCACACCGTCACATATCAAATTTAAATTGAAATGTTAAATTGCTTTACATTGCATTGATTTTCATGTAAAGCACATTGCGTTCAACGGAAAAATCGATTAAAAATACATGACACATCTAAGGTTTTTAAATTTTGGGAACAACCAATACACATTGCCCTTTATGATTAATAAGACAAAGACAAAATTCTGTTGTGGATTACTTAAATTTCAAAGTACATAACTTAATTCCAAATATTAAAATAAATGGGAAATATTTGAAATGATTTATTTAAAATGAATGTATGAATTTTAGTGGTGCAAATCCATAATATCTAAACTGAATTTTATAAAATTCACAAGGCATTTAAGGCAAAACATAAGACCCCATTCGACAAAAACCAAAAATTTTGTAACACAACTCGAAATGTGCCACTCCATTTACCTAATTCTACGAGAACCTCGCACCAAAACGAATCTCGAACGATTCTTTAGCCGCGACCCATAACTCAGGAGACGCATTAACAAAACGGAGCTGTCATTAAACAAAAGCCTTCTGAAACAAAGTCAGTCAAACTTCCGTTACGGTAGTCTGTAAGATCTAACACAAACAGCTGGGGCGTTATTGTGTTATGTGTTACAGAAAAGGCATTCGTATTTGTCAAGCTATTGTTGGTTGCACGAAAGTGGAGGATGGTTGCGCCATTCGGGGTTGTACAAGTAATTAGTTGGCAACTTGGCCAAATTTTGTACAACAATTATGCAGGTACTTAGCTCGTGCTGAAAAATGAATTTGACGATGAAAACGTAATGTGTGCTATATTTATGAGTTGGTGTCAGTGCTTTGGCCACCATCTTCTACCATCGTCCTGTTTATTTCTTCTTTAAAAATCTGAGTCATTTCATATTCATGAATAGAATAGCCCTATACTTCAATCGAATCGAGGATTAAACTAAGAGACATTGTTATTTCTTAAGATAAACTTAAGAGTTTCTCGCTGGATCTTCTCAGTGGGTTGCATTTCCGATCCGGTGGTAAATTCTGCAAAGCACTGCTCTTGCTAGGGCCAGTGCTAGCAACACTCCGGTTTGAGCCCCGTGAGCTTACCTACACGTTAGGGCGAAGCTGAAATAGCCTCTCAAGGCTATCATCATAGGTAGGAAAAAAAACCCAGTTAATATTTGCCTAAGTTCTGCTGCCCCATATCTCTATAGTAGAGTATATCGCAGAGATACACTCTGATCCACTGACAAGAGGTTGCAAGAAGGAGATGATGGGATCATCTTGAATAATTCATCAGAGCTCTCCCTTTTTTTTTTTTTTTTTTCGGGTAGAGGGCCGAACCTCCTACGAGGTCCCCGCGCAAAAGGGGCGCGCGGGGTATGTGAGACTCAACGATCTGCATGGTGTTGTGAGCAGACCGCGGGCCCAAGGATTTTAGAGCCCACCCACTAAACGACTCCTCTGCACTCTTACACCCGACGTCCGATCCCCTCCGAGGTCAGAACCCGGATGAGGTAGGGGGGCTACCGCGGTCAACACTACAACCAGACGGCGCGGCTCACCCCAAGGACGCCCAGCCGACGGAGCCTTCGAGGTGAATCGAAGGCTCTGAAACGTCGGCCGTCTCGGTACGGCAGCCCGTCGGGCCGCCCAGACGGTGCCGCTGGTGTCCTGGAATACCCCGCTGGACCAGAACCAGCCTGCCGGGTCGGGACGCGATACACCGTCGACCGGTCGCTCTAATCACTCCACGGCAGCGCGCTAGAGTGCTGGTAGCGCGCTGCGCGGCCTCACCCCCTCAGGTCGCCCCTTGACCTTCACCGGGGGATCAGTTTTTTTTTTTTTTTTTTATTGCCCTTGTAGGCATACGAGCATACGGCCCACCTGATGGTGAGTGGTTACCGTCGCCCATGGACTTCAGCAATGCCAGGGGCAGAGCCAAGCCGCTGCCTACCGTTTAATACTCTCCACAAGCCTCGTTTGAAGAAGGACATGTCATAGCGCTCGGGAAACACCGTGGAGGGGAGCTCATTCCATAGCCGGATGGTACGTGGCAAAAAAGACCTCTGGAAACACACTGTGGATGACCGCAGTGGCTCCAGGTAGTATGGATGAACTCTACTCCGGTGGCGGGCGGTGCGATGGTAAAAACGAGATGCCGGTATCATCTCGAACAATTCCTCAGAGCACTCCCCATGGAACATACGGTACAAAATACAGAGGGAACCGAAGTCCCTCCGCAGACCCAGAGGCTCCAAACGATCCGTGAGAATGGGATTATCGACAATCCGAACGGCCCTCCTCTGTATGGAGTCTCTCTGCCTTGGAACATAACGTAAAAAATACAACAACAAGCTATGTACTCCTCTTTTATAGTAGAGGAATAAAAAATTAGGTCCTATACATTACAGACCCACCTTATGTTCCTCATCCTCAAATCGAGATGTCTGTCATATAAAAAACGAATACATCGCGTTTATTAAAATGGCGGGGGCCACCCATAACCGCTGCGTGTCGGTCGCCAGTATATCGCGGCAGCGTCGCGAATCGCCTTCAGTCACGTGATAAGCACGTAAATCGTGCGTTGTCGTAGCGATCACCGCGATACGCGTTATCGCAGCGGGCGGCTTGCGCTGTGAAGTTCTCATAACCGTTTCTACCTAAATTAAAACTAATTAAATGTGCTTATTATTTAAATTACGAAGGTGTTTTTCGGGTTGAGATTGTCTATTCTTCAAACGAGGCTTGTGACGAGCACTTAACGGTAGGTAGCGGCTTGGCTCTGCCCCTGGAATTGCTGAAGTCCATAAGTGACGGTACAACCACTCACCACCACCCGGGTGGCCTGTATGCTCGTCTGCTTACAAGGGCAATAAAAAAAATTAAGTCCGTTCTTGTCTCGCTATAGCTACCTATTGCAATAATTAGAATTTTACATCTGAAATATTTGTTTCGACACACAATATCAAAAGGAACGCTGAATCGGTTTGTCAAAACATTGTCTTATTTTATTTTCATTACAATTCTTTGTAAGAATTTTATTTATATCACCTTTAAATAACAAAATAACGCGTAAAAACATCATTTGACGTCAATATATGTTTTTTAAATCAAAATTTCTAAATTTTAACCATTAAGCGTATCTTCTACCAACTACCTGTTTATGACTGCTACTTTTATTACAAGAATAACCAAATAAGGAAGGTAACCTCCAACCTAAAATTTTAAAGGAAAACCTGATTAGGTCATGCGCTGCCCAATTTTTTTTCATTAACTCAAATTTCTTTCTTTTCTATTTTCTTCTTTCTTTGAATGAATATGCTTAACTTTGACTTCTTTCATCCCCAATAGTTGCGGTACAAAAAAAACTTCAGAGGTGTCAAGGGACACCCGGATGGAACGAAGTTTCTTTCGATTAATTAGTGAAGGAATTGTAATTTTTTTTTAAAGATATAATAATAAATTACGGCATTATGAAGAAGAAAAAGACAATACTATGAACTAAATTACTATTGTTGAAACGCTATCTCGAGAAACTGTACTCATTACGCGGACCAATCGGATACGAGCAATGTCACGCGATAAGCGCCTACACGTTGATTGGTCAGAATGACGGATCTAAAAAGTGTCGTGACAACTTTTCGTAAGATTTTTTTCCGTCTAGCCCCCTTTCACAACGCGCGATAAGGAACTTCGTTCCAAAAATAAACTTACCTAAATAGCTCATTTGAAAAAAATCCGTAATTTACTCCAATGACTTTTGATCTTTTTTTTTATTGTTTTTGATCTTCAAGCGTTACTAAACCTTTACGTATTATTACAAAAATTAATTCTGGGCTCAAACTCTATATTCTAAATTAAGCCACAACATTAGATTATCAAACTAAAAGCACTTACCTTTAATTCACAAACTGAACCATACACAATACATAATGAAACAAGAAAACAATGTTGTTTTTAAGCAGTAAAATGAAAAATAAATAAATTCCACTCGTTAATACAACAATAAGAGAACAAAACAGAAACGAACGCATTTCCGTGTCGTGACTGAGTTAATCTACTGAAAAAAAAAAAACAATTCGTTATTTTAACACATTTAACAGTAATTAGTTTTGACAAGAAATTAGCCTTAATTTTGTCAACGACAGAGTCCATTATCGGATAAATGTCGGGAGTGAGTTAACCCTTTCTATTACTGGATAGTGTGGAAATTATTTAAGATTAACTATTGTGAATGAATTATTGTTCCATTTCTTTTATTAGCATACGTTTACGTGTACCTGTACTTTGTATGTTTAATGGAAGTTATTTTTGATTGTCCTTGTTTGGTTGCCGAACTCACGACCCACCTTGTATCAAGCTGTTACAAAGATCCTAGACGATGACCATTACACATAATGCTAAAGTCTTAATTTTATAAGGCCGGTCCCACTCTTGACAACTGTTATTGTTTCGTGGACGATACACACAGAATGGTGGGACGTAGGGCAGTCCGCAATAAGTCAGTGGTTAAGCAAAGCTTTCGGTAAATCGTATCCCACATACAGCAGACATTTGTGTGTCGAACAAGTTTGACAGAATCTGGGTTTTTCACATTTAAATTTTATCCCAGATGACAGTCTCACAGGCTCCGATTTGATTTTTTGTTATAAATGTTTTGAGTTTTATGGTAGACTAGTGGTCCCGCAGTAGTCAAAATTCGACTTTAATCAATTGAAATTTTATGTTTAAACATTATTATGGTTCTATTGTCAAATACTATTATTATACTTATAAAATATAATCACAGATTTCGCCAAAACAACACTATACATAAATAATAATAAAGACAAGCAATATTCATATACATATTCTCAATTTGACCACAAACCTTAAACACTAACAAAAGTTTGACAATTGACAACAAACAAAGAGTATATTTTTATATATGTGTTGTGTCAAATACATGGTAGTGTGTATAATGTTTTCTTTATTGATTTAATGTATCCTTTATGCATTATTTAAAAAAATATTAGCATTGTGCACTTCTTCTCTATATTCTCTATAAGTGTGGAAAATTTCATACTCCTCCGTCCGCGCAATTTTCGTAAAAAGGGATACAAAGTTTTTGCTTCACGTATTATTATGTAGATACTTTATAACCCGTTTATTACTTTTGAAAAGTCGACACCTGCTTTAATTTTACATAGCGTTGTTCTATACACTTACACCGAGCACTTTATTATCAAGCAAAGACGACTTCAAAGTTACGGCACTATATTGTTACTTTTATTCGCGAGCCTGTTGCTAATTGTGAAAATCTATTAACAGTAATTAGTCCGGCACTATTAATCAAATTATACAGCTTCTAATACTTCTTTCCTATTTATTATATCCCGCAGTGCCTATTTTCCAAGATCTAAGCGTCTAATTTCTAACCTTTCGTATTAGTGTTATTTGCAGATAGGCAGTTTGGTAGATATTTGCCCGTTAGTTCACTGCTTGAAGATATTTGCCGCTCCCCTATGCCCTATTCTTAATTTCTAAACCTCGCTCACATGGGTTTTAGAACAGTTTTCGGAGATATGAGCTTATAAATATCTTCGATCGGATTTTCATTCACTTAAGTATTATAAGCTTACGTATTAGCTTGCCATTATCATCGTCTTCGGCCCATGGACTGCGACATAAGCTTGAGATATAGGCCTTCCTCAAGGTTCCGCCAATCACCATACCCGCGACCCCGGCATGTTGTTAGCCCAACTCATAGGAGGCCTATCCAAGATGCATTTTCCAGTGGTGTTTGGCTCCAGCGATGACCTGTTAAACCACAGTAATCATAAATGTGATGCATTTCGATTTTCTTCAAACAGATTCTGATAATCGCAACAAGAGCCAAATTCAGTTTGACAAAAGTGTTTACCAAAAACTGCCATGTCAACAAACAAATGCCTGAGCATGCTCGTGATTGACTAGTTACATTGGATGGGTAACGTCTCAATACAATCCAGGATTCAACTCTATCTTAAGGTTCCCGACAGCATCTATGCTATGTGAAATATTTGAAATAAGCATACAAATGCTAACCGTTAGTACCGTTATAATACCTTTAACAGCGGTAAGTATGCAAGATGCTTCTTCATATGTCAATAAATTTCCGGATCAAAACTTAAATTCACTCACTATTCACTCACTAGGTAGATATTTCACTCACTAGGTACTATCATCATCATCATCATCAGCCTTTATCTGCCCACTGCTGGACATAGGCTTTCCCCAATGCCTTCCACAGAATGCGGTCATAACTAATAATATATCAGCCAATTTTGAACTGTAATCTCGCAGCGACAGTAATATCGATCCAAAAGTGTTTGTTCATCATAATATAACACGTTGCATATCAAAATATTTATTCAAAAGCTATCAACTCAATCAGATTTTATCACCTTTTGTTATAACTTAAACGGACCTCAAAAGATACCTCAAAAGATAAAAAAATCATACCGAAAACGATATCCAAACCGCTAAATCACCACGAAACGCTTCAACCACGATCTTTGTTTCTCAAACGAAGTCACATCCATACATTTGCGGTCGGAGAGGCGTATTCTTGAGCTGTAAAACCAAGTTTTTGTTGCTGTTAAAAGCAATCGCACGTTCGAAAATTATCCTTCTGTCCTATGATTTAAAGTTGCAGTGCTATATTGTGTTGGTGCACGTTGTTTGTGGTGATATATCGAAGGCAGACAAATAAAGCCATATGTCAGAGAAGTCAATCTTCTTTGGTTCGGTTAAGACGAAGACCTGACATTTATTAGACAATATTTCAATATACTTAAGAGGTTGTTCTCTGTTTCGATTTAATTCTGTTCTCTAATTATTACGAATGCTTCTTTTGTTTTAATCTCAAATGGAAAACTATTCTGCGTCTTTGTAGTTCTAACATATTAAAAATTAATTTTCCGTCGGCAGCCCTGACGACATAGTAGAATAATAGTTGGCCTATATTCATACCCTGGATTTGGACTGAACACACAAGATTCTGTTATTTTATTATGTGGGCTAAAATAAGTGTTTCAATAATTCCTATGTTTCGTGTTAATCTCGGGTTATTATTGAAACTATCAATAATCAGTGAACCAGTTAATACAGGACCAAAACACTCTACCACACGGATTCGATTCCTGGGCGATATCAGTTTGTTTTAGAGTTTCGGGTATACAAGTTCTTACCTCGTATGTTTCTTGAAAGCGCACATAATACACACATCCTTGCGGATCCATCAGATCCAATAACCTTTGCGTTAGACGTCTTCAGCTCTAACACTAGGAGTAGGCTTAGGGATTCCGGTAACCGTACTCGTCAAATTCGACAGAGAAGTCGACGTGCAACCTAACCCATGCATCAACCCGCTGAGTTTCTCGCCGGATCTTCTCAGCGGATCGCAATTCCGATCTGGTAGTAGGTTCATTCGCGAAGCGATTGCTCTTGAGTCGTTAGGTCTCCTTCGGAGGCGCTCGGGCAGTTGTTAACAAATCCACCCCTCCTGGCTGAGCCTTTACTCGCCCACCTGTCCTGGTGAAACTGGAAAGGTATCCGGGCCACCAGTAACCTTTCAATCATAAAAAAACATAATACAGTTCAATATTTAACATAAAACTTTGTATTGAAATTAGGTTAGGCGGTGCACGCTTCGAATGAAATTTGACCTTTACACCCTTAGAAAAAAAAAAAGGAAATTCATATAGCTACGCTGTCCGACTTAAGTCCTTTTTCGTTTGACATATAAACAGGGGATATAGAAATGTCGACAAACTAAACTCAATTAAACTTTTATGAAGTCTAATGTTCAACTACCGACACATGGACCAAATCAAATATTATTACTAAATCGCGACCGATTGGCAAATAAAACTGAAGAACTACACCATCTCGTTTTAAGTGCGTGTCCTAAACGTGAGTTTATATTATTTATCTCCTATTGTTCAGCCATGAGCACTGAGCTTTACGATCCGACAGGTTCGCGGGAAACCAAAGTTGAACGCTCTCAAGTGAAAAGGCTCCTCTTGTTTTAAAATGTGAAATACTCGGCAACGGGCTATTGTTGGCCTTTCGCGGTTTTGTTTACAATTTAATGTCTTTAGTGGCACTAATGTGTTTATTGTCGTTTATATATAAATTTTTACACGGCTAAGGGCAAAGCTGTTATATAATTTTTCCGATTTATGACTGTAAGTTGGTATGCTGTCCTCACAGTCCTCACGTAGTATTTTTTTTTCTTAGATGAGTGCACGATCTCACAGCCAACCTGGTGTTAAGTGGCTACAGGAGCCCATCTACAACGTAAATGCGGCACCCACTTTGAGATATAAGTTCTGAGGTCTCAAGTATAGTTACAACGGCTGCCCCACCCTTCAAACCGAAACGCATTACTGCTTCACGGCAGAAATACGTGGGGTGGTGGTACCCGTGTGGACTCGGTTGTTGAAGTTAGTTCAGCCAAGTCAAAATATGAGGAGTACCGTGAACTCAACTGCCTGTTTATTTACTACTGGACTACCTTCCAGTGAACCAAAGGAGATGCAAGGAAAATTTCCATCTAGTTCAAAAAATAGTTCAAGAATGTAACAAAGCACTCCATATAAATTGTATTATCTAAATGGCCAATAGGATAATTAAATTTAAAATCAGTTGTCGCATGAGGTCAAACTTTCTTCTAAAGCTGAGCAGTTACCGCATAATAAAAAAATATGTTTAGTTTATATTTACTAATGTTCGCCAAGTAGTCGAAATTCGAGCATAATCTCTGACCTCCCAAAGCTTAGAATAATGTTATAAATAACGTGGTTTTTTTTAGTATTGAAGGATTACTGTTGGCCCGGAGGCCTTTCCAGTTTCACCAGGACGGCAAGCAAAAGCTCAGCCAAAAGGGGTGGGATTTGCAACCAGCTGCCCGAGCGCCTCCGAAGGAGACCTAACAACTCAAGAGCAGCTGCTTCGCGAATGAATCTACTACCGGATCGGAATCGCGACCCGTTGAGAAGATCCGGCGAGAAACTCAGCGGGCTGATGCATGGGTTAGGTTGCACGTCGACTTCTTTGTCGAGTTCGACGAGTACGGTTATCGAGGCCCCTGAGCCTGCTCCTAGTGTTAGAGCTGAAGGCGTCTAAGGCAAAGGTTATTGGATCTGAGGGATCTGTAGGGACGTGATAAATAACGTTTTCTCTTTTAATTTGAACACAGGAGAGAAGCGTTCTTAGCTACTTTGTTGTTTCAAATTTTAGCGGACTAATACTTCATAGAGGTGCGGCAATAAGCACCCAACGTATTATGTAATATTTACCGCGAGTATATTACTATTTAGTTCGGGAACATAAGCCTGGTTTAATAAAAACGACAATGGGAATAACAAATAACTAAATACACATTTAGGCACGTTTTGTACTATATAAATATCGTGATTTCCTTTTTGGTGGCAGTTGGCTGGCATACAAGGAGTATTGTAATGAGCGCCTACGAATAGACGCGTTAGTAGAGCTATATAACCTTTGAGCACACTTCGTTAGCGATGCTATAGCTATCGAAATGAGTTTTTTTTAAGGCTATCTAATTCTGAGCCCACTTGATGTTTAGTGGTACCTGGGGCACGTAGTGTAAACGTGAATGCCACCCACTTTAAAACATAATATCTGAGGCTTCATTTTATTATTAAACGGCTGTTCTGAAGTCTCAGTTTGAATATATGACTGCTTTAAGAGAGAAATGAGTTGCATGTTAGCATCTACTTCATGGGTGGGTGGGGCATTTACGTCGTAGATGTCTATGAGCTCCAGTAACCACTTAACACCAGGTGAGCTGTGAGCTCGTCCGTCCACACATCTAAGCAACAAAAAAAAACATACATATACCAATTAATCGGAAGTCTTGCGATAGGTGAAAATTTCGTCAAAAGATTCTGTTACATTGATGTAAATCAAGTTAATACAATTATGTTAAACTAGAACTACCTCATTAGTAAATGAATGGAAAATTATCTTGTATTCTGTAATAGAAACTTATTTTTTATTTATTTTTCTGTTGGCATCAATATACAATTAATAACGATCCGTCATCAATACTCTTATAACCAAAAAGTACTCTTTTTATCTAAATATCTCTGTATCGCTTTATAGCATCTCAACCAGTAGACCAACTTCCTGCCGACAGTAGTACCGCCGTCAACCAGACGACAACTGTTCAACTTAGAGTTAGCCATCCCGACTCGTCCCACACAAAAAGCGTTAACCTAAACATAATCACAGATAAACTCTCATCCAAATATATCACTTCCTGTCGAAAATACTGAACAAATACAATTGAAGTTTGTACGTCCTTACATTACCTACGCATATTATTTATTTTTAGAATATAAGTCGTGAAATTTTTTAAGTCACCTATGTATGAGACGTATTCATCCTGTAACTAGATCGTCAGTTAATTCTGGAGTACCGTATCGGAGTAATTAAACTCTATCTGAGGGTCGTGTCAGAAGTCGTGGATGGAGCATGATTTTCGTCCACACGATTTATAAAATCTCATCACTTAGGAACTCTCAAAAATCTCTCTTCGGAACATTACAGAAAGACAGGATCTCAGGATCAGGAAAAACTTATTTTTTTAGTACATTGCTGAGTTGTAATATCCTTGAAATAGTCCGTATGAGACGCAATAATATTGCCATTTGCTAAACATAACACGCTTTCGGAGTGATTGAAATAATTTCGATAGTAAGAATATATGTATGTCATATTTATCGCATCCTTAATGCGCACATGTGTCCAACTATGTAGTTATGCATTGATGTACCATTTGAAAATTTAATTAAGATGAGGAGTGGCATTTGTAGCGGCGTCTAAAACGGTAAGAGTTTAACTTTTCGGACTTATTATAATCAATTATTTCGGTTAAAAAGTAAAGCATTTACACTTAATTTAAAATCGTTGATTTCATCCAACAGGTCTGTCTGGTTCGCCGAAGGCATGAAGCACGTTACAGGGTCTTGAGCTGCCGTGGACTGCCGCCCAGCCCCACGTGGGTGTAAAGTGGTGGCACAGTATACAAACCCCGTTTGTTTAAGTAATGGACTGCGCTGAGAGTAGGGTAAGCCGAAAAACGAAATCTGTGGAGAGGATTTCTTTTGGTATTTTTTTAAAGTGTTTTTTTTTTCTTCATAATTTAAAACTAATCGGCTTACTATAGTAAATAAATTCAAATCAATTAATCATAGAAAGGTAATAAGTATATGGATGGTAACAATCGTTAATCAGTTAACGAAAAAAAAACACGTTTGAACCAAAAAACACAACAATTCTTTTTAATCTATATTAGTTACCTTTTTATGAAGAAAAAAAAACATAAGTCAGTTATTTTTTTCTAATTCTCTACTTATGTCATTTACCATCATGATTCTTTCTGTTTTCCAGTCCAAACTATCCCTTTCCTAAATTTTTAGTGCAAAAATCGGCTCCACGCTCATCTCTGTCGTCTGAAAGGCGCGTACTACAGAAGTCGTCCTTTATTTTCATAAACTGGCCCCCAGTGTCCTTCTGAGAAGCGTCACACTACCACTAAGTGGGACTATGATCATTATTTGACCAAATTAACACTTTTAGCTCGTACACGAAGCTACTAGATGATTTCCTGTCTACGTATTTTTGTTAACGTTTAAATGTAATTCATTTTTCTTCCGGTAGAAATGGAATACTGAGAAATATACAACACGCGACAGACGTTTTGACGATAAACAAACTAGTACCTATACTATTTGGTAGATACATATTATAAGAAATGGCTTATGACAGATATGTATATACCATAGAAGCAGAGCTTGGAAGTAACGTATCGAAAAAAAAGGCAATGTACTCCAATTGGGTAGGGAAACGAGAAAGAAACTAGAGATCGTTTTCGACGGCAAACCACCAGCCCCTACGGTTTTTAGTGGTTAATGAGCAAAGCCCGCCACAAATCTTGAAAAACGAGGATCTTTTTTTTCTTTTCCTTTTTTATTGCCTATATGTATGGACGAGCTCACAGCCCCCCTGGTGTTAAGTGGTTACTGGAGCCCATAGACATCTACAACGTACATGCGCCACCCACCTTGAGATATGCGTTCTAAGTTCTCATTATAGTTACAATGGCTACCCCACCTTTCAAACCGAAACGCATCACTGCTTCACGGCAGAAATAGGCGGGGTGGTGGTAACTGCCCGTGCGGACTCACACGAGGTCCTACCACCAGTGATTACGCAAATTATAATTTTGCGGGTTTGATTTTTATTACACGATGTTATTCCTTCACCGTGGAAGTCAATCGTGAACATTTGCTAAGTACGTATTTCATTACAAAAATTGGTACCCGCCTGCGGGATTCGAACACCGGTGCAAAATGATCTTAAATGGAAATGATCTCATATTCAGCCCAACCACCAGTATATCCAAGTATGGTTCCACACGAACAATCCTCTAATGAAAAATTACCAATTTGACCCTGTTACTACCCTCGGGTCCTAGATACCCCACTCGAAATTTTTTCTCCGAAAATTCCTAAAGACCCAAACAAACGTGGCATCTAACACACAAATAACGAGCGCTAAACCGGCCGATCTAATTCCAATCTTTATCTGTTTAATTAACGCAGCACCAGAAACAAGCCTGCTAGGTAGGCACCATGTTTGTTGAATAATGCCTTTAACAAGCGGTGTGAATTGTTGAACAAATACCAAATTGGAACGGCTTTGTGTGTAAGATTGGTAGCTTTTGTTTGGATTATTGTCTTCTCGGAAGTTCGACGAGCTCTAGTTGCCGGGAAAACGAAAGTGTGTTCGTTCGACGCTCGTGACGGTTTCACGGAAGAGACAACGAGCACTGAGGATTTAGAAACTATGCGTTACAACAACGCGATTTTGTCTCTGATTTAGACCTCTGACAAGAGCTTAGAGTAATAATTTCCCGACCGTGAGAAGCTGGAATAGCCTCTTAGACTATCAGTAAGTATGTGGGGCAAAATAAATAATAATTATTAAACGCTTTTATTTGAAGAAGAAAAAAGAAACAACGTGCGACCAGCAATAATTCTTTTTAAACCCAAACACGAAATATTTTTTTCAAGTCATACCAAAAACTTATTAGTTGTCTACATCAAATCAGTAAAAAAACAATGAAGTGAGATTTGAGCATGAGCAATGACTGTTTATCGTCAGGCTACCAGTTCAGTATCACCAGATATCTTGAGCTTTCCTTAGTGTGTTTTCGAATGTCCTCCAAAGAGAATGCTCTTTAGTGTCTCTTAGTAGTGCTAATGAAATTTCCTTCTTTTAATTTTTTATTGGTTAGATGGACGGACATGTTCATGACCCACCTGATGTTAAGTGGTTTCCAGAGCCCATAGACATCTACAACCTAAATGCCGCCACTCACCTTGAGATACGAGTTGTAAGGTCTCATTATCTTCAAACGCGACTTGACAAGAGCCCTAAGCACTAAGGTAATGGCAGTTGCTGAACCCTGGCGCTACGAGTGGGCGGTAGGACTATCGCCTTCATAGTAAACTTTGTATTGCCACATCCAAACACCAAACCATAAATGTAAATGGTTACGAAACAAATCAAACAAACGAATTATGATCTGTGCGATGTTTAATCTCGTTCCCACGACAGATTACATGCAAACAGACATATGTCATCGAAATGTCAATAGATGTATTACGCACACATACACACACGCTAGTAAATCGCTCTCGTAATCACTGTAAAACTTTTGATGAGGATTCGAGACCTTCTTTTGTGTGTGGTTTTAGTTCGTGTATTGACAATCCGCTTCGCTAGGTTTCTCTTTAGGCGTCTTCGACAAACTGGTGCGGCCGTCATAATGGATGACAGGGGATTCGAACGGACGCACACTTTCCACGGTTCCCATTACACCTTGATCTAGTCTAGTTCTATTCTAGTTCCCTTCAGCTCAGACTTCATTCCCAAACTGAATATCTTTGATAAAGGCATTTAGTATTAAGTTTCTGGATATAATTGTTCTCGTCAGCTAATATGTGTATTACGAGTAAACGTATTACAAGAGAAATGGGCTAGAGAATTACTGGTGGTAGGACCTCTTGTGAGTCCGCGCGGGTGAGTACCACCACCCTGCCTATTTCTGCCGTGAAGAAGTAATGCGTTCCGGTTTGAAGGGGGGGGGGGGGCAGCCGTTGTAACTATACTTGAGACCTTAGAACTTGTCTCGGGGTGGGTGGCGCATTTACATTGTAGATGTCTATGGGCTCCAGTAACCACTTAACACCAGGTGGGCTGTGAGCTCGTCCACACATCTATCTAAGCAATAAAAAAAAAGAAAGTTAAATCTTCAGAGCGTTCAGTATTTAATGTTTTTTCCTTCATTTTATTGCTGCTATTCTTGAGCAGCTATTCAAGCCAGGTAGGTAACATGGTTTGGTGGATCAGCTTGCGAGGCTCAACCTGGAAGGACTTGCTAGTAAGAGCAGTGCTGAATCTACCTCTGGATCGGAATGGCGACTCACTGAGAAGATCCGGCGAGAAACTCAATAGGTTGTATCTATGGGCTTAGTTGCACGTCGAACTCTTCGTCGCATACCACGAGCTCGACCAGACCGGTGCTTGAAGTGCTGAAAAGCACCGACAGTGAATCTGGACGACGCGATTGAGCGTGGGTATTATTGGCTCAATCAGGTTTTTAAGCATGTGCTATTAAACGTATTTATGAATGAGAGGAAATCATGGTACTGCTTGAGCCGTTTGATCACATGCTCAAATACATCAGCCTACCTCCACGATTCCCGTACGATACTGAGTTACATTCCATCCTATTTATATAACGCCTTTTGTTGTCTACAAATGAGTATACATTACGGAACTGTATCTACAATGGAAAGCACGATTTATTGAAAGACCACAATGAACGATTTACACGCTTGGTCACATCAACGCGATTCTGTTTGAAGCCGATTTATTCGAACAAATACGGTTATTAATTATTCGAATTACGTAAAGAATCCTTTTGTACGAATGACTTATCGATAATCCAAACTAGATTTGCCCTAACGAACGTCAAAACCATGTCAATCACCTAAAAAAATAAAGGACTAATGCCCGTCAAAAGCTGTCCCAAATCGCATCGGACCACTGACCCAAACTAACGACATCGACCAAAATCCCTAACGACCTGTTTTGTCCACGGCTAACCCTACCGCTGCTACCCGTTATAGGAACTGCCTCCGAACACAATGAGATCTAAAATAAACTATCATATAATATCAATAATTGTACTCACGGACGGACACATGTATTTTAAATACGTATTATGTGAAACCAGTTAATAAATCTTGAAGGGGTTTTAGGTTTGCCATTGTTGTTTCCGATAGAAATTCCCATGCTCCTGTGTTGTTGTAACAATACTTCTGTATCGATTTGTATGGGGTAAATGAGACGCTGCTATGTTAATTCATTGTGACGTATATTTTAGTAGAATTTGACGCGAGTGTGACGTGAACTTGCGCGCGTCAAAACTTTTATAATTGAATAGAACTGTCAGTTTTGATCTTCATAAATAGAAAGAAATATAATTTGAATAATCAAAACATGAATTATCTATTCGGAGATAACTGGAAGTAACATTTATATTGATTTGGTATTTTTTCCTTGATGATGATGAACGATGTTTCATTTTTATTGGCGTTATACGAAAGACATTCTAAATTGTTAGCACAGTCGTCGTGGCCTTAAAGGAGAAGACGTCCGGTGCATTCGTATCGAGAAATGCACCGGTGTTCGAATCCCGCAGGCGGATACCAATTTTTCTAATGAAATACGTACTTTTTTTATTTTTATTTATTGCTTAGATGGATGGACGAGCTCACAGCCCACCTGGTGTTAAGTGGTTACTGGAGCCCATAGACATCTATAACGTAAATGCGCCACCCAGCTCGAGATATAAGTTCTAAGGTCTCAGTATAGTTACAACGGCTACCCCACCCTTCGAACCGAAACGCATTACTGCTTCACGGCGGAAATAGGCGGGGTGGTGGTACCTACCCGTGCGGACTCCCAAGAGGTCCTACCACCAGTGATTACGCAAATTATAATTTTGCGGGTTTGGTTTTTATTACACGATGTTATTCCTTTACCGTGGAAGCCAATCGTCAACATTGATGAGTATGTATTTTATTAGAAAAATTAAATTTTTAGATAAAAATATTAGTCTAAAAAATACTCTTGAGCGCATTTCTTTATACATTCATTTAATTTTGTTCATTGTTAATTTCATCCACAGATGCTTTATCTTTGCTTGGTATTTAAATAACTAATTCATGGTGCTGTTGTGAAATTTGGACGTAAGTTTGAATCAATAAAATGTGCACCGACAAAATTAAATATGTACCTGTGAACCAGAGATGATAGTCTTCAATCAATGATCGGAATACCAACAATCCACAATCGCGGTGAAATCATTAACCGTCCCTTCAATCAACTTTTACGATGAGCACGACATAAAAATGTTTAAGTGTTTGTTTGCGCGTTATATTAACGACCGAATTATAAGCGAAAACACGATGAGCCATTATCGTCTTTATGTCCATGAAAATAAAGTTATGATGGAAAAATATAATTACAAAAATTGCGAACCGGGTCCCGAACGACCCTCTCGCATTGTGGGGTTCGGCTAATTAGTGACAATATTAGTTTTGTGAATTGCAAAGTTATAAACGTGCCATGATTGATTTGTTTATACAAATTGTGTTGCGTTAGCTTGTTCAAATTTAAACACACGCATATGTAGCGTGAAAAGGTGCAAAAAAATCATTTTTTATTAAAAATCTTATAATATATTACTATGAAGTATAATATATAGGTATTTCTATTGTCATAATAATTTTACGAGCTATTCTCGGTAAAAGTTAATGTTACATTTGTAGTTTCTCCAAACTCATGTTTATTCATAGTCTATCCTCTATTCCTTCTCCCTCTTCTTAACTTCTTGTTCCTTTCTAGCGCAAACGCATATACTGGTCTTCTGAGGGTGAATGATCCAAAAATTGTGATCAACATACGCTATTGGTATTTTGAAGTAGATACCCTTGCGGAATTACAATACCAGCAGTAATTATATAAAATCCTTCTTCTTCTTATCAGCCCACAGACGTCCACTGTTGGACATAGGCCTTCCCCAGCCTTCGTTACAAAGATAGGTCCTGCGCTACCTGCATTCAGCGGATCCCTGTAAACCTCTATAGGTCGTCGGTCGATCTTGTAAAAATAAAATCCGATCCAATGCAATCAAAATAACCAAATCTATACATATAAAAATGAATTGCTGTTCGTTAGTCTCGCTAAAACTTGAGAACGGCTTGACCGATTTGTCTAATTTTGGTCTTGAATTATTTGTGGAAGTCCAGAGAAGGTTTAAAAGGTAAATAAATATGAAAATGCTCGGAATTAAATAAAAAAATAACGATTTTGTTTTTCCTTCGATGTGTCCCCCGTCGGACGGATTCCTTTTGCTTAGTTAGTTTTAATAATAAACTAAGTTTTAATTATTCATACCGTATTGGAAACAAATCGCGACTTTTTCCGACACCGGAGATGTATTTGTAGTAATTCTTTAGACTCTGTACTCTTCACCCTCCTATTGTTGTCACCTGCAGTGTGTCCCTATTCAAATACATTATTATCCTTGCGAGCATGTACAACACATCTGTATTATTTGTTTGCGATCTTACTCGCCTGCCGGCGGAATGGTTCGGACACATAATGTGACGTTACGTGAGCAACTATCATATACTTCACTGGTGGTAGGATCTCTTGTGAGTCCGCACGGGCAGGTGCCTATTTCTGCCGTGAAGCAGTAATGCGTTTCGGTTTGAAGGGTGGGGCAGCCGTTGTAACTATACTGAGACCTTAGAACTTATATCTCAAGGTGGGTGGCGCATGTACGTTGTAGATGTCCATGGGCTCCAGTAACCACTTAACACCAGGTGGGCTGTGAGCTCGTCCACCCATCTAAGCAATAAAAAAAGTCGTCCTCCCAACTGGTGTACTTAAAGCGAGTGCTCTCTTATTATTTGAGGACTATTTACTATAACTAGAGGTCCCGCAGTAGTCGAAATTCGACTATAATCAATTGGAATTGTAAGTTTGTACACTATTATGATTGTATTTTATACTTCTATAATCACAAATTTCGCCAAGACTACACTATAAAAAATATTAAGACAAACAATATTTAATCTATTCTCAATTTGACAACAGACGTCAAGAACAAAAGTTTGACAATAAATAGTATGCATGAGTGTGTGCGTCAAATACATGGTATGTAGAGTGTGTAATGTTTTCTTTATTGATTTAATGTATCTTTTATGCCTTATTTTAAAAAAATATTAGCATTGTGCACTTTTTCTCTGTATTCTCTATAAGTGTGGAAAATTTCATACTCCTCCGTCCGCGCAATTTTCGTAAAAAGGGATACAAAGTTTTTGCTTCACGTATTAATATATACATAGATAGTTTTAGGAATTTACAAATGGCGCCAAAGAATAGACGGCTAATTCGTTTCAAAGAGATACGAGTATTTTTGGGTTCGAATCACACAGACATGTACCTAATAATATTTCCTATGGAAATACATACATCACAAGTGTTCATAGCGAACTGAGTTTCTCCCACCCGCGCGGACTCACAAGAGGTCCTACCACCATTAAAAGTCTCCTGGTTGATTGATGTCATTTGCAATTGAAGACAATGCTTCAGAAATATTTAAATTACCATTTTGCAAAGCATTAATAGCATTGGCGCTTGCAGACCATCTAGTTTCCGAAAAAAACTTCAGAACTCTATTTTCACCTAAATGCTCTGTCAAAATTTCGACTCTGACAAAATGAGACGGTACGCTTCATCATCATTTCTATTTACCCTGTAACGGGTTTACGTCGCGAGTGTACAAATACGGTTCTCTTCGATTTGTCCAGGTGTCCCCCCAAAGCACAGGATGTGTGTACTCGAGCCTAAATAATTACAAATATCAATAAAAAACGCTCACTTATTATTGCGCAATAATTATTATTGTCGCCTCGGAGCGCCGTACGTGTTAATACGTCTAAATTTAACGTCCTTTGTTAATGACCACGAAAAGCAAACCGATGACAATTTTGTATTTTGGACTAGTTCTGGGGCGTAAGGGAGAAGCGATTGGGTTTCATTATAATATATATTTATTTTATATGTATTGGGCCGCTTTTAAGTCGTATACAGCTGCATGCAAATACGACTTTGAATTTTTTATTGTAGACGTTGTGATAACGGCTCTCCTTTCCTTGAGACCGTAACGCATAAAAAAAGCTCACGGCGACACAGCATTGACGCAGTTTCTTGTGCGAACTGCAAAATAACCTATGACTAATATGTATATATTTTTAATTTAGTGTTTAACATTTATTTACACATAAGATTTTCATAGATTATCGTGAATCGTAAATATAGTTAAATCCATTTTAATAATTATAATTATGTAGTTAATTTAGTTTTACGTTTTACTCCATGTAGTTTATTATTTGAAACACTGCAAAATAGAATCTTCGATACGCAGTATGCAGGGCGCTTATATATTCAGTGTTTGATGAAATATAATAATATATTTTTATTTGAAAGCAAAATTAGAGATTTTTCAACCGATATTATCATCAAAAAAAATATACTTTCGACACTCACGTCCATCGGAAATTATTCACTCGCATTAATTTATCGCTGTAACGCAGAACCCGCTTCAGCGCATAACAAGCACCACACATTCAGTCGTGTCCACCGAAGCCTTTGCTTTTATCCGTCGATTTGCAGGACGCGACTCCATAATAGGGTTGTTTGCGAACTAAGCACAAACCACCACAATGTCATTTAGCGGATCCACACTAACGCGATTGTCATCTTTTTTACATATTTTTTATTTTATCACACATACATACCTATCGTTATGTAATTCTTCTATCGAATGCACTATTGCGATTGTTCGATTATTTGAACTGGTATTTTTGAATTTGAATTTCGAACGACGCTGACTGCACTGGCTTTGAATGTGTATTTTTATAAATCGAATGAATGCATAATACTGATTATACTATTGTAGTTCGGTTTGTACTTGAATTTTCACAATTTATTATTCCGAATGGAAGCGACTCGATTTGTCACTAGCATTATGTACAATACTGATTGTTCGGAATTCAATTTTTGAAACTAAATGAGTATGTATATAATATTTTTAATATTTTATTTCAAAATTAGAATATGTTGGATTTTGATTTTCAATTCGACGATTTTTATTTACAGAGCAGTCGTTATGTAACTCTTTACGTCACTTACCGATAGAATTAAAGACTGTTGACTATTTGATAGGGAAGATGATGATTTATTATGCTTTTCGAGAAAATACCAATCCCGCGAAGTACCTATTTGTGCACCATTAATGACGTCACATGGTATAATGCAATCGACCTTTGAATCTGGTGTTTTGATGCGGCCACCTCAGTTAATTTTGTAGAGTTTATTGGCTACAAATTTTAGGCTTTAACTACAATAATAATTCATAGTACACAGTGAAGCATGCAGTTCGGTGGAACCTTTGTAGAATTATATAACTATGAGTTCATTAACCTATTTGTCGCAAACACTTTTTTGAGAATTCGTAAAAAAAAAATCGATTTCCCATTTTATTATCATGTAGATTCCACAATGCTATAGTGGCTATTTATATTACGCGATACGATTTTGCAACAGACAAAATCGTTGCAGACATCAATTTTGATATTGCTTAAAGTGGTTAGACGTAGGAACCTTGAACACGGATGCTCATTTAGAGACAATAGCTGATTGAAGTCTCCATTAATACAACGACTTATGATATTATGGTCAACGCCCCTTTGACTTAGCTCGATAAATATCGCATGCAGTAGAGTATTTCGAAGACACTTTCCTCAAAGAAATCTAGCGGATTTCAGTGTGATTTTTTTATAAGGTCCATAAATGATGGTGGATTTTCACAGATCTAAAAATTTGTGATCCAGACTTAGACATAATAATATGGTAAGCAAATATCTGCAGACTGCAGACCATCAATGTGCTAAGTGCGAGTTATTTAACGTTCTCGATAGCGTAAAAGTTAACGCAAATTTGTATGCTGTTGGAACATTTGCCTACGTTTGCCGCTAGGGGCGCTTTTTCAACTGCATAAAAATTTACGTTAACTTTTACGCTATCGAGAACGTTAAAAAACTTGCACTCAGCACACGTTTTAACATGTTCCACATACGCCGCGTGCACTCTAGGTGCGGAATCCTCGTAGGTTCGGCCCCCTGCCTGAAAAAAGAGAACGAACCGCTTAGTGATTTTGTTGTTGCGTGATTAACTTTTGCTTGCGCGAAAATGTCTAATTTTGTACGAACTACACTATTCCAATTACGAAGTCCCATGAGACATATGTTATTATTGTGTTATTGTCTGTGTGTAAATTAATTGTATAATGATTTAGATTGATTGTGTATTTCTTAAATGATATTTACGACAGTGAACAAAAAATGATTATTGTTTCAAATTATGCGAATCATGAAGAGCTACGTTCTTAGAAGTGTCAAAAGGGACTTCGTACTTGGAATAGAGTATAAACGTCATAGGCGGGAATGAATTTCGGCCAATTTCATATTTTACTAGAGGTCCCGCAGTAGTCGAAATTCGACTATAATTAATTGGAATTGTAAGTTTGTACACTATTATGATTGTGTTTTATACTTCTATAATCACAAATTTCGCCAAGGCTACACTATAAAAAATATCAACTACATAAGACAAACAATATTTTATCCATTCTCAGCTTGACGACAAACGTCAAGAACAAAAGTTATTGACAATAAATAGTATGCATGCGTGTGTGCGTCAAATACATGGTATGTAGTGTGTGTAATGTTTTCTTTATTGATTTAATGTATCTTTGATGCATTATTTTAAAAAAATATTCGCATTGTGCACTTCTTCTCTATATTCTCTATAAGTGCGGAAAACTTCATACTCCTCCGTCCGCGCAATTTTCGTAAAAAGGGATACAAAGTTTTTGCTTCGCGTATTAATATATAGATAATATAAATATCATAAAAATGATGTATCCAATCCAACTTAAGGCTATTCTTATCGTAGCACCATTCATGTGTTAAACACGTAATATAATTTTATTAAAATAATTAAGTGCGCGACATCAATTTAAAAGACAAACAAACGATAGGATCCTGCGAGTTAATTTATATTGATTCAGATGTTCGAATATTATTCATACAAAGGTATTATTTAATTTTTAAATTATACAAATACTAAAATATATATATTTTAATTATTTAATTAGTATTTAATAAGAATTCATTACATTTTACGTCAATCGGATTTATTTGTTTAAAAATGTTGATTTTCATAATGATTTAAATTTAGCTCTCTCGATTTGCCTTTTTGGTAGAACTCACAGCCCAGCTTACGTTAAGTGGTAGTTTACATGTTCGAAGGCTCAGTTGCATTCTGCAATTGAATATCTTTTCGTTCTGATGGAACAGATATTTCCTTGTTATTACTCAGATGGTTAGAAGATCTCTAGATCCACCTGGTGTTAAATAGATTCCATACACATCAACTGAGGCATGAATCCTAAGTTTCAGCTGTAGGGTACAACGACTGACCCACCCTTTAAGCCGATACGCATTATTGCTACACAGCAGAACTAAGTTGGGCTTTGGTACCTACATTGCTGGTAAATGCTTAATGACTAAATTAGCCACGGACAACGATTGTGTTTGTTTATCTCCTGCATCTCCTGCATAATCTATATATTATAAAACTTTGTACCCCTTTTTACGAAAATTGCGCGGACGGAGCAGTATGAAATTTCTCACACTTATAGAGAACATTGAGAAGAAGTGCAGAAGGCTCATGTTTTTTAAATAAAGCAATAAATCCATAAAAAAAACATTACATACACTACCATGTATTTGACGCACACACGCATGCATACTGTTTGTTTATTGGTTTATTGTCAAACTTTTCATATTGCATATACTTAGTCTGTGGTCAAATTGAGAATAGATTAAATATTGTTGGTCTTTATTAATATTTGCCTAAAGTGTAGTCTTGGCGAAATCTGTGATTAAATAATTTGACAATAGAATCATAATAATGTTCAAACTTATAATTTCAATTAATTATAGTCGAATTTCGACTACTGCGGGACCTCTAGTTCGAAGTAAAACGCAAGAGCTAAAACCTGACAGTTTACTAATACAAGCGTCCAAACTAAATTATCAAACTACATAAAACAAAAATTGTATTCTCCTTACATTTTTAAGGTCATTCTAAGTTAAAGACCTAATTAGTACGTAGCTTGTATGGTTTTCGTTAAATGATCTTCTTGTTTTTTTTCATACACGTGTCATTGTGGCTATTTCGTTTTCATTTTGAACAGAAACATATATATTTCATAACAATAACGTTTTTCAGTTTCGTAAAAAAATTTTTATGTAGTATTTTAAACAAGGTCAGAGTCGGTTTGAAGGGTTGGGTAGCCGTTGTAACTATATTGAGACGTTAGAACTCGTATCTCAAGGTGGGTGGCGACATTTGCGTTGTAGATGTCTATGGGCTCCGGTATCCACTTAACAACAGGTGGGCTGTGAGTTTGTCCACCCATCCAAGCAATAAATAATAAAGAATTGGTATTCGGAACAATTTATCCTATAATTTTGTGTTTGAATTTACGCTTAGAGTTTCAGATATTGTATTTCAAGTTTTCTTTGAGAATGTATTCGTATGTATTTGAATGTATTCGAGACTGCACTAATCAGAAACCATAAATTCAGATGTATGGATAAATCTCTTAAAAAAGACTTACACCTATACTCAAAAATACTTTACCTCGAAGTCTCCTTGATTCATTCAAATTCAAAGAAATCAGTATTTTTGTTTGAAAAAACTTGTCTTCGCTTGGCATCTCCCGATCGGTTTTTCTCCTGAGTCCAAGTTAATACTTAGTCTTCACATCGACCCAATCAAATTATGAAAATCGCCTAAAAATATTTTGATGTATTTCAACGCCAAGATCCCATGGAGACACCTCAACGAAATCCGAATTACACCTCTGCATATTAAGCGTAAAGGCTATAGCTAAAAGTGCTGACAAAGCTTTAATCTGCTCGCGAATAATCACTCCCCATCTTTCAGATTCGATTAGACAATCAATCTTGGATGACCCTCTTTGCATACAGCTTCTGGATTTGTTCAGGAACCAATTCAGACAATTACAAATAAGGTAAATTATTGGAAATACATTTGGTTAGTCACATTGCACCACGTGCCATGTTTGAATTGTAATTCACTTATATTGTAACTAGATCATCTCGTTGGTCCAAAGACTTTTTAGGCGTGAGAGATCCAGGGGACGGGACCCTGGTTTTCGATCCTCGCTCGGAATCAGTGACTTTGCGAAATATGGTTAGTTAGTTATTGGGATATGTCTTTGTCTCATAATTACAATAAATAATTCTAATTCGATACCTTTGAATGTGCAGCGTTTTTCCGTTTTAATACCCTCAATCTCATGAAGTATTCTGTTCGGGACTCAAGATTCGATCTAAAATTCATTATTTTTTTAAATACGAAATCTTTAAGCTCGTCAAACTTCCGATTAACTAAGTGGAACATTCTGTCGATTGGAAAAACAAACAATAGCCTTATTAAAATGGCATTGGACGAGATGAGGGTTCCTCTGATCTGTGCAGCATACTCGGACAAAATCAGTAGCACAAATGCACTGCTGGCTACCAACTATTAAAACCTTTATTTCCAATAGCTATTTAAGTGATTAGCAAGATCCGCAGTCAAAACAATGTGTCTGACTCAAACATTTTGAAACATGAGCTCGGAGTTTCAGGATGGATTACATAACAGCTACCCCACTCCCCAAACTGGAAATGGGCAGTATTGTGGTAGCAGGTTCGGCATACTTCGGCTTGCGTCATAGCGTACTAAAGCTCGGAAACTGAACAAACGTTTTCATTATAATTGTGTTTAGGGCTCCATCTCGATCGTGGGGGGTCATTTACAAACTGAATCCGTGCCTAGCTTACGGGTAAATCCGTCAAGTCACGCGTCCAGTCTCTCGGGGCGGGACCGTTTAATGCATAGTTCCAGATTGTTAGGGTCACGATAACCATCAGAACGTATTGTGCACGAACGATCTACTTTAACAAATATAATAATATGTTATGTTCGGAAAGAAAATTTGCTACAGTTTATCGCTTGTGACGTACCTAAGATGTACCTAAGTCATCATGGCCTAAAAGATAAGACGTCCGGTGCATTCGTGTAGAGCTATGCATCGGTGTTCGAATCCCAAGCGGGTACCAATTTTTCTAATGAAACACGTACTCAGCAAATGTTCACGATTGACTTCCACGGTGAAGGAATAACATCGTGTAATAAAAATCGAACCCGCAAAATTATAATTTGCGTAATTGCTGGTGGTAGGACCTCTTGTGAGTCCGCACGGGTAGGTACCACCACCCGCCTGTTTCTACCGTGAAATAGTAACTGTAGTGCATTTCGGTTTGAAGGTAAGCATAAGGTAAGCTAAGAAGCAAGAGTGTAAGGAAGACATACGTAACTGGACTAGCACTTATAATTTTTATCTTGCCGATACTGTCTCAGGATGTTAGAGCAGAGTTATAAATTATTTTTTTTGTCATTGGTTCTTGATGCGAGTGCAAATCAAATTAATTCTAAATTTAACGACAAAAACAAATCTAAGTTTTATCGAAAGCAAAAAAAACGTACACGCAATATCTCAGACAAAGTGGATGTGACCACAAATAGTTGAAAGTCGAAAATAACCTTGTCATGGATACAATAAGGTCGATTGTCGCATGAACACAGACCGAGAGAACGAATGAATGAAGCCACTCGAAAACCGGATCTGAACCGTTCGATTTTCGCGCACGAACGAACGCGAATGACCGTAATACTTATTATATATATTTTTAATATTATATATTATAATAAGCGCAACGTGAACAAAGGGATACAATTGTATTTTGAAGAGGCTATCGTTTTTTGGGGGTAAGCTGTAAGCGATACTTGAATGATGAAATTATGAGGAAAAAAATCACTTTGTATTTCCAACTTTAAGTACGAACGCGTTCGAAATCTGGATGATAGCTACACTTTAACTCGCATCGCAGATCATAAAAAAAAAAAACTTGAGTATGTACATACATCGGCTTTCCTTTGAAGAAACTTTGATTAAAATGTTTTCAGAAGTGTCTACAAGTTCGGTATTTCAATTCTATCATATCGCAACGTCTGAGAAAATTCCACCGTGTTAGTCTTTCCGATATGATAGTCTTAACCAGAAGTTATTGGCTTAATGACAAGCAGTCGGCCCTCGTCTGGAGTAAAACTTCTCAACTACATTATTTAGCGTCTAGACCGGCCTTCGAACCTGAACGTATGAGTGCTCAGCAACAAAAACAGTTAGTCAGCGAGCGTGCTGCATTTATTCTTGGCAGACATCAACCCCATGATCTGCAAGCGGAGTAAAATGTCCCTTCGAAACCAGGTGACACTTTACAAAATTTGCATAAGGCCCGTCATGACTTACGCGAGCGTGGTTGGTGTTCGCTCACGCGGCCCGCACACACATAGACACCATCCAATCCTTACAATCCCGCTTTTGCAGGTTAGCCGTCAGAGCTCCGTAGTTCTGGAGAAACGTTGACCTACACGACGACCTGGGCCTCGAATCAATCCGGAAACACATGAAGTCAGCGTCGGAACGGTACTTCGATAAGGCTATGATAATCGCCTTATCGTTGCTGCCGCTGACTACTCCCCGAATCCCGATCACGCAGGAGCTAGTCACTGTCGACGCCCTTGACACGTACTTACGGATCCATCAGATCCAATAACCGTTGCATTAGACGCCTTAAGCTCTAACACTAGGAGCAGGCTTAGGGACTCCTGTAACCGTACTCGTCGAACTCGGCAAAGAGTTCGACATGCAACCTAACCTAAACATCGAGATTGATAAGAATTTCTCGCTGGATCTTCTCGGCGGGTCGCGATTCCGATCCAGTAGTAGATTCATTCGCGAAGCCGTTACTCTTGAGTTGTTAAGTCTCCTTTGGAGGCGCTCGGGTAGCTGTTAGCAAATCCCACCCCTCCTGGCTGAGCCCTTGCCCACCTACCTGTCCTGGTGATACTGGAAAGGTCTCCGGGCCACCAGTAATTCCACAGCCAAAATTACGCAAACAAATATTTAAAAAATAAATATGCGGACTGCAGGATTCGAAGCTCGGTTTAGCCACACAATGCAATACAACATCTTATCCATTAGACCACGCGTCTTCTTTGTCTACGTTCTGTTATAAAAAACTACTATAGATCACTATTCATCAACTCTGTCATTTACTACTAGTCTACTTCTACATTGTCCAACACGGACAAACAGCATACATGAATTTAAACTAACGTGTGAAAAACAAAACGTTATGAATAGGAATAATACACAATACGATAAAAGGGATTCCAGTTAATCCGTGCCAAACGCAATTTAGCAAATAAACACAGCAGATTTGCATATGGAAACTGACAGTTGTTAGGGGTCGGAATAATGACTATGCAAATTAATATAGGGATAATAGATTTGTACTCTCCCGGAGCGGGGTAGGGGGTGGCATTGTGGAAAGCGCCATCAAATTTTTATTGCGCGTTAATAATTTTGAGTGGTGCGGTTTTGGAAGCCCAGTCAGTTTTCAATCGTTTCTTCACTTTATACTAGTCTTATCATTTTTTATTTATTTTAATAATTGAAAACAAATACATCTATAGAGATATAATACTGGTTTCTGTCCTTAGATGTGGCACTCGATACATGGATTTACATAATAATATGTACTGATATTTCTCGACACGATTCGCGCGCCACCTACCGTACGTATTGTGTGAACACTGGAAGTGCAGGAAAAGCCGTGCAAGCTTTCGACCAGATCAGGTAAAACTAGATTTGGACCGCATAGAAGAATATAAGCAAAAACATAAGAAAGTTAATCAAAAAACAATAGGTAGAATAGTAAATGAATCTATTAAATTAACTGGATGGGGAGTTTTTCACCATCCCATCGCCAGCCTCTGGAGTAGAATTCATCCACACTAACTACAACCATTCATCCACAGTTTGTCTCTAGAGATTTTTTTCCCACGTACTATCTGGCTTTGGAATGAACTCCTTAACCCATAGACACAGCCCACTGAGATCCTCGCCGAATCATCTCAGTTGGTCTCGTTTCCGATCCGGTAGTGGAGTCTGCGAAGCACTACTCTTGCTAGAGCCAGTGTTAGCAACACTTCCAGTTACAGCCCCGTGAGCTCACCTACACGTCAAGGAGAAGCTGAAATAGCCTCTCAAGGCTATCAGCATAAGTAGGAAAAAAAAGTGAACTCCCTTCCACGTTGCTTTCTGAGCGCTATAACATGTCCTTCTTCAAACGAGGCTTTCGAAGTGTACTCAGTGGGAGGCAGTGGCATGGTGGTGCCTCTGGCATTAGTGACATTGATGAGCGACCCACCGTAACCACCCACTATCGGGTGTGTCGTATGCTCTTCTGCCTACAAAGGTATAAAAAAGATAATCTAGTTACAATCTACGCTTTGATTCCCCAGATAACACAAAAGCTGTGTTCAAAAGAAAGATACACTGGAGTGCTGATGACTACTGGCCCTAAAAATAATTACAATAACAATTTCATAACCAGCAATGTAATACGATCTAAAATAAGCTAACCCTTGGCATATACGGTCGACGGAACGGTAGAAGCTTTTGCTTTTCATTGCGCGCTTAGTAAACAATAATGAGAAATATTTACGCTTGGCAATTGAATATTGTTCTCTGTTCCGACAAGAGTAATAATTTAGTATCGGGAACAACTCCTTACTGGGTGTGTGTTCGTAAATACACACCGTTAAAACGAAATTGTAATGACTAATATTGGCGGTTACAAAAAACAAATAAGTCCTCTCAAACACTCAGAAAAAACTAACAGCACAAATCAATTACGTTACGAAAGGTAACAATTAACAAAAGCGGAATTAACAAAACGTATTGTAAGCGATAAGTCATAAAAATAACAATGAAAAAGTAATATTTAATTTTGTTTTTTTTTTTTTTTTGAATAAACCACAACAGCACTAGACACGCTCCAGAAATCATTGAGAATGAATGAATGAGAAAAAAAGAAATTAATGATTGCTACTAATACGCAATAAAAATGTCACATGCTACCGAATATGAACGAGGGACAATTACAGCGAATTAATATCCGCGAACTACCCTTGAAACTCGAACCGAGATTTGCATTCCAAAGTATACCAGTTCAATGAATTTTCAATGCAAATTAAACAATAATCACGCATTGCTTAAAGACGAAATTCAAATAAAAGCACGAATGATGCTACCGACGTTTTCTAACTGATCCAATTTTGAAGGGTCATCTAAATAACAGATAGAGAAATGATCTTTATTTGAGATAAGAATTAAGGTGTATTTTTGTTTGCCATGTCAGATCACTTGAATATTAAAAGTCTCCGTAATTATTCAGGAATCTATCCATCATTAATCACCGGAGGGTCGGTGGTGGGGAAACGTTGTAAAAATTATTTTTGTTAAAGATGAATTACGCGGGCACGTTGACGCCTCTACGGACGGACACGTGTTTTTTTTATTATTAGACAAACAAAGATTTATTGTATTATATTATCCATACGTATTTTTAATGTGGATTTGGCGTGGTGAAAGTAAGTTAGACTTCTTCAAATTGATTTTTGTTTTTCTTACATTGATGTGTTTCAATTTGAAGGGGCGGAGTGGTTATTATGTTTTATTGACTCAGTGCTGCAGTAATTAGTACCCGGGACTGCTGGGCTGAGGGTCGTGGATTCGATTCCCGTATCAGGCAAACATTCATATAACGATCAGTTTTGTTAGCTCTTTGTCTGGGTGTTTTATTTCTTATATGCATATATTGAAACTTATATAAGTATTTATATCAGTCTCTAATTCCCATAGTACAGGGAATCCTAGTTTCGAACCACCAGTCCGTGTGTCTACTGGTGGTAGGACCTCTTGTGAGGGCCCGCACGGGTAGGTACCACCACCTCGCCTATTTCTGCCGTGAACCAGTAATGCGTTTCGGTTTGAAAGGGGGGGGGGGGGGGTCAGCCGTTGTAACTATACTTGAGATCTTAGAACTTATATCTCAAGGCGGGTGGCGCATTAACGTTGTAGATGTCTATGGGCTCCAGTAACCACTTAACACCAGGTGGGCTGTGAGCTCGTCCATCCATTTAAGCAATAAAAAAAAAGAAAAACTTGGGCGTCGGATGGATGAAACGTCACTGATATAATTGAATACAAATTTAATTTTTATGTTATTGTATTAGATCCTTAGATACCTTAGATCTTATCTCAAGGTGAGTGGTGCATTTACATTGCAGATGTCTATGGGCTCCACAGTAACCACTTAACACCAGGTGGGCTGTGAACTCGTCGCCTCATCTAAGCATTAAAAAAAGTCCTTGTGTGGCTTGACGGTCATATATCTTGTCTCCCGTTACAATTATTATTTGACCGATAGTTTACAAAGTGAAACCTTTTTACGGATACAAATCAAAATCCTTACATAACAATTACAATTAAAAAATAAACCCAAAATTCTTTACATTCACTCTAAGAACAGTATTCAATTTTGAAAACAATAAAACCATATCAATGACACCCTAATAAATGCACGTAACAACCGGAAAGGTTAATGAACTGGACGAACGCAAATTCAAAATGGAGTCGCACAATAAGTTAAATAACTATTGAGTGGGTCCGACCATTAGCCAATGTTGTAACTGTCAGCTCAACTTTAACAATTAACATTGTCCAATAATAGAAACTAAGGGAGAATTGTGTTCGTTACAAATTAATATATTCATTATTGAGGTCGACACCCATTAGAAACACGGACGCTCTGAACACGACACCTCGTAAATAATACACATTAGAAACATACTAGAGGTCCCGCAGTAGTCGAAATTCGACTATAATTAATTGGAATTATAAGTTTGTACACTATTATGATTGTATTTTATACTTCTATAATCACAAATTTCGCCAAGACTACACTATAAAAAAATATTAATAAAGACAAACAATATTTAATCTATATGTGGTCTCAATTTGACCACAGACGTCAAGAACAAAAGTTTGACAATAAATAGTATGCATGCGTGTGTGCGTCAAATACATGGTATGTAGTGTGTGTAATGTTTTCTTTATTGATTTAATGTATCTTTTATGCATCATTTTAGAAAAATATTTACATTGTGCACTTCTTCTCTATAGGTGTGGAAAATTTCATACTTCTCCGTCCGCGCAATTTTCGTAAAAAGGGATACCAAGTTTTTGCTTCACTTATTAATATAGAGATTGTCGTACATATGTTGTTCTTGCATATATTTTCCTTGTTTTTTGATTCGCGAGCTTACAACAATTTCCGTAGTTCACCGACGAGCTAATTGTAATGTGAAATTTTAGACTAGCCTGTTTGAGTCTAGTTTTCACGTATCTACGACTGAGTATTAAGAAATGAGGTAAAAATCTCAATTGCATTAAATCTAAAGTTGTCTTTTTGACTTTGTGCCAAAATAGTGACAGAATGGTGTCTAAGATATAAAAAGCGAAATAGAGGAAGACAGCAACGTAGATGGGAAGATGACATCAAAAAAGTGGCAGGAACGACATGGATGAGAAAAACGCAGGATAGAATATTATGGAGAACCCTTGGGGAGGCCTATGCTGTACAGCAAGACGATCAAGAAACCGGTGTCGAATAATAAAACTAGATAATAAGTTTATTAAAAATGTAACTAAAATTAGATTGTTAATAAAGGCTTATCTTATCTTATGTTTTTGACTTCAAATTAGAGAGTCCATATTTTTTTCTTAGGTTCTTACTAATTGCCGCTTCACGATTGAAATAGGCAGGGTGGTGGAAATTAGCGGTGCTAATTTAAAAGATGCTCTACCACGAAGATTTGATTTGATTTTCGGAATAAATTAAACAGGAGTGTGGGTTTTGAGCTCTGAATACCTAACTGTAATTTTAAAGGCATGTAATTACTATAGTGCTATTTTCAATTCTCTAGATGAGGGGTTTGTTGCATTTGACTTAAACGATGCAATTGACTTAAAGTGGCTATTGAAGCGTCTAGATTTCACAAAATGAATACTGCTAGTATTGATCGAAGTCTTAGTTGCACATGTGTCTCATGCGGGTGCGAATGAATGCTTGCTTTATGGCAAAAATAGACAGGAAAGATTGTCACTTGGCGGTGTAGTGATCTCTTAGCTAGACTGAGCTTCTGGTAAGTTTCGCTAAGTGATAACGTGACCGTGTCCAACATTGGCGCCAGTAAATAAATATATCGCCTACTTCTCAGCCTCAGCTTATGATCAACTTAAGATTAGTTACTAGGATGTCAGTATCCAATTGAAAATCTTAAAGTACACTTTCTATTGTAAAGTCAGTTCTATTGTAAAGTCATATTTTATTTAACGTCCAATTTAGGAGAAAATTTAAAAAATTGTTCACATTCATTTCCAAAATTAGACTTTTTAATATAGGTACATTTTCTATGTTTCATTGAAATAAGATAAATATGTTATCTATGATATGATTGAATAATAGAGCACTTTTTTTTTATTTGTGCAAAGGGAACGCTTTTATTCTCGTTTGTTAGTGTCGCCAGAGAGGTGCTTCTATATTTTTTTGTTTGTTAGTGTTGCCAGGAGAACGATAGCGTTTTGTTACTGCACGTTTTCACGGTTAATGCGATTCGCGACAGTTTAATCGCGAATACAATAGACGTTTTTGTTGGTTCAGACGCGTTTCAATTGTTAAATCTAATTTCGGTTTGAATTATGTATATTAATTGAATTTGTATTGTTGTTCCGTTTTGTCATTTATTTCATTGTTGTAGAAAGTAATATTCAGTTTATCGTTTTCGTAGTATCGATGATCTGCGATTTCGGAATCTGTATTTTGTTGAACGTTTCTTATAATGAGATTATTTTCCTTGATCTTTGTCAATGACTTGATAGTCAATATATCCGATGTAATGATAAAACACAAAATATTTCTTGCGACTGCTCGCGCGCTAATTTGGAACGAATAGTAAGTAAGTATTTGAAATGGCTCATCGTGTTATACTGATTTGATTTGTTTGGTAGGGTTTAGAGTTTGAACGTTTGCCTAGATTTGCTGCTAGGGGCGCTGTTTCAACTCCATACAAATTTGAGTTAACTTTTACGCTATCGAGAAAGTTAAAAAACTCGCACTAAGCACACAGATGTATAGGTACAGCGATCAGCTTAAAAAATCTAAGTACCACTAATGTACTCAGATATGATAACATTTTAAAAGTTAATTTTAGGCTGTACCTACTTAGGCTATATATTTCTGAATTTGATAACGCACGTCACTGGAATAAATCAGAATTGGAACAAGCAACAATAGTCTACATATTTCTATAGCGTATTTCTGATGGAAAGAAGAGTGATATTACGACCCACGTATGACGAAAATAATATACTAATTGTCAGCATATTATTGACGATATTGAGCACGTGCGACCTATTTGCGTATTTGTCCTGTTAACGCGTTCTTTGAATTATATTTTCGTATAAAAAATATACATCCAAGCTCTTCGTTTCCAACGCCCAATTTGAACTTAGCATACATGGACTGTCATACGTCTTCCCTGCACTCACATCCTTCTCTTCGATATCCTCTATCACACAGTCTTTTTGGAAGAGTTTAATTGTACAATATGTATGGGTCAGATTGTAGTATGGACGTGACGTATAATATCTGTCTACATCTGGTAGAGGGCGTCCATACTGCTACAAAATGATCACGACTGCCAAGAGTGAAACTACTAAGAAGAAAGAATGCATGTAATGTGCTAGTAACGTGTGTTGATAGGAGTCTGTAGGTACATAGATTCAACTATAAGTCGTCGTGGCCTAAAGGATAAGACGTCCGGTGCATTCGTATCTAGCGATGCACCGGTGTTCGAATCCCGCAGGCGGGTACCAATTTTCCTAATGAAATACGTACTTAACAAATGTTCACGATTTACTTCCACGGGGGAACATCGATTAATAAAAATCAAACCCGCAAAATTATAATTTGCGTAATTACTGGTGGTAGGACCACTTGTGAGTCCGCACGGGTAGGTAATATTATACCACCATGCCTATTTCTGCCGTGAAGCAGTAATACGTTTCGGTTTGAAGGATGACGCAGCCGTTGTAACTATACTGAGACCTTAGAATTTATATCTCAAGGTGGGTGGCGCATTTACGTCATAGACGTCTATGGGCTCCAGTAGCCACTTAACACCAGGTGGGCTGTGAGCTCATCCACTCATCTAAGCAATAAATAATAATAATAATAATAATAGATTTATAGCTAGGACCGTTTCGAGAAGACATAGTAATAATAACATTTACTTCAAATCGTTGTAAATTTCCATCCTCGACATTGAACCTCCTCATCTGATAGGCACGTTCTATACCTCTTTACAATAACAAATAAAGATCTGACTTCAATAATGGAACATTCGAATTTGAAAACGAACTTTAAAATACTCTTTGTTAATTATCATTCAAATATAAAACGCATTTATTCACAATTGCATTTCGTAAATTAACCGCATACATTCGCACACAATGTGACGTCCTCGCGCGTCCGTTACGAGCGTTTCTATTAAAAAAACTACCATACAATCGAAACGGCAAACAAAACCATTAACGTAGCATACAAAAAAAAACGCGTTATCATCAAAATATATAGACAAACACAAACAATGATCACTCAAAGCTTATAATAAAGTATTCATGGCCAGTTACGGAGGACTCAGAGCCGGGACGAACCATGCAACCGTGCGGCTCACACAAAGAGCTACCCGTTCTTAGTTACCTAACTAACTCTTTAACCCAACACTTTGGCTTTAATTAATCTTGACAACGCTATTGTCGAAAGAAATATCATTTATCACTTTCAAACTTCGAAATATTGATGCGAGAAATTTCGAATCACGATACAGTGTGTGTGTTCAAGAAAAACTACCATTGTATGTACGTTTAGATTTATTTGTGTGCCGGTAACACTGAGCTAAAACCAGTGATCGTGCGCGCTTTTGTTTCGAATTTCGAATATTTGTGTGTCAATTCAATTCAATAATTCGATATATTTTTTAATGCTTAGATTGATGGACGAGCTCACAGCCCACCTAGTGTTAAGTGGTTACTGGAGCCCATAGACATTGACAACGTAAATGCGCCACCCACCTTGAGAATAAGTTCTAAGGTCTCAAGTATAGTTACAACGGTTGACCCACCCTACAAACCGAAACGCATTACTGCTTTACGGTAGAAATTGGCAAGGTGGTGGTACCTACCCGCGCGGACTCACATAAGGTCCTACCACCAGTAATTACGCAAATTATAATTTTGCGGGTTTCATTTTTATTACACGATGTTATTTCTTCACCGTGGAAGTCAATCGTGAGCATTTGTTGAGTACGTATTTCATTAGAAAAATTGGTACCGCCTGAGATTCGAACACTGGTGCATCGCTCAACGCAAATGCATCGGACGTCTTATCCGTTAGGCCACGACGACTTCAGATATGATGACATGGTTGACATGATTCCATTTTATTTAAAGAAAAATTGTGAATATGAAAACGATGTATTTCATCCAAAAACGTTACTAAAGAAATAATAATATTATGACAGAATAATTGGACCAACTAGCCACTAAATTGTAAGGAAAGTTTCAATGTATTAAAAAAATATACCTCAAAATATTTTTTCGATATCCACTCCTAATAACAGAGGGGCCGAGCTTTCAATTATTTGCCAATCCGTTACCTGTACAAGTATCGGAGTTGACTCGATTGCCTCCCGTCTGGCCGTACGGCCGGAATCGAACCCTGGTAGCGCACAATGAAATACATCTAAATAAATAACACGGACTTCACATTGTAATGCCGTTTCCATACAAAATATATTTTCAGTACAATGGTCGCGTTCGAAATGGGAAAAATGCGGAGCGCTCGAACGAACGTACCTACGCGGTACGAAATGTTCGACGGAGCTGGCAACATTAGAGACACGTTCGGTGTTCCATTTACGATAATTTGAATTTGTTTTTATTTTTGTATTTTTTTTGTGTTTGTAACGAGGTTTTTCTACATTACTCTTAATGGATGTTGGAATAATGCAAATCTGTATTGTTGATAGTCGAAAAAATCTTGAATGTAGATATTTTGTAAAATCTAGTTATCTTTACAACTAGCGTTAGATTAGACACCGCGTTTAATTGTTACGTTTTTTAATAAGCTACAAAATTGATGATTCTCGTAATTTTTAAACCAGTTAAGTAAATTTTTCAAATTATATTTCATACTTTTCAGTTATATACCCCGGACGTCACGGTAACTACTCACCATCAGGTCGTTGGAAGCTCATCTGCCATTAGTTTCTCGCCGGATTTTCTCAGTGGGTCGCGATTCCGATCCGGTGGTAGATACTACGAAGCACTGCTCTTGCTAGGGCTAATGTATCAAATTCTCACAGGTTGAGCCCGAGAGCTCACCAAACCGTCCAGGCATAGCTAGTATAGCCTCCTAGGCTAAAAGCGGATAGAAGGGGGAAAAACAGCAGTATGGTTATTACTAATAGAAAAAGTCTGACAGCTTCCACGGTCAACTTTATACGTTTTATATTACGTAACGTTATTATCTGAAATACCAAAAGAAAACACAGAAAACATAGAAAATCATTGAAATATGTATTATTATTTTCTAAATTTAAACAATCGTATATACATAGTAAACGAAATTGTCGAGACATGAGGCGGGCGAGTCAATAACATTATGACACGACATTCCTACTCTTCGGGAAAAGAACAAACGCTTCACTACAGAAATGGGTAATATGACAGTAATCTGCATGTGTATATCGGTTCCCTCGCATTGCTAACGTTGCTATGGGAGCCAGTGGGACACCTGATAGAACATTCTATTTTTTATTACCTTTGTGGGTAGAAGACCACACGGCCACCTCGTGTCGTTAACGTCGTCCGTGGACGTCAACAATGTCAGGGTCAGAGCTAAGCCGCTGCCAACCGTCATTTCACAAATTATGCTTTAGTTTTGTTAACTCGCTCACTCGCCTGTCCTTAAAACAGCTTTCTAATGGCAGCGTGTAATAGATGAAAATTGACGAAAATCTCAATCGCCCTAACAATATTTTCAAGATAAATTTGCGTATATACTTCTGAACCAATAAAATTGGTACCGTCAACCAATGTAACAAATCGCCCGCTCGATAGAATGTTTCCTCTTCGCATCTGTTACTTTAACTTCCCAAGTATATCAGTCAGAAAAAAGCAATATTGGTAATTTTCTATTAACTCCCCAAGTAACTTTATTTTGATTTTTAGGCATTTCATGATTTGTCATAAAACCAGTTTTTTTTTTTACTGTCAAAACAACGACCAAATCTAAATGCTTTAAAACATTACGAAAATTCCACAAATTAGTGTGAGTGCTCTTATATCCGTACACAAACAACTCTCCGCTAAATTCTAAGCCGAACAACAGAAATTATATCATAAAATTTCATGGAATTATTATTTGTACAGATAAATCCACTTTATGAACCGACAGGTACAAAGGACTCAGAAATCCTTTAAAGATCGTAACTCAAAACAATGACCCTTCGAACTAATGATTAATTCAAAAGTCACTGGATTCCTTTACGCTTTGTGGCCATTAAACGAGATATAAGAAAAGATGAATTCATCTACCGATTTTGATACTTTATGTTCTTATACTTCAATGGGTCAGTTTAACTACGTTTAATCTCACACTCTTTGAAACGTGCACTGTTAGGAAACATCGGATGAACAGACCATACTATAGTAGAGTTATTTTGTCGCTGCAGTTTGGGTCATAAAACACAGCCGGGCTAGGGCGGTGAGCATGTTCCGCGGGCGCAACGCCATTATCGATAGAAACAAATGAGTCATCGAAGGCAGTCATAGTATATATTTTATGTCGAAGAGAAATTTGTTTTTGTGCATTCGTTCTCTGAATTTCTTTAGTGACACAATCGCTACTCTTTTGCTTTGTACCAAAACGGCACAATTTATTCTAAATAATATTTTACCTGTTGGCATCAATATAAATAAATAAATATTTACTAACAATCACGCCACGTTAACTGGTCCCGTGATAAGTTCGTAAAGAACTTGTGTTACAGGGACCAGATAACGGAAATAAATGTAAGATTTTTATTATACACATACATATACTTAATATACATCCATAACCCTGGAAAAGACATTTATATTTATCATACAAATATCTTCCCTTGGCGGGATTCGAACCCGCGACCCCCTTGTGTAGTGACCATGTCACTTACCACTACACCAGACGGCCGTTAAATATACCAGCACAAGCACGATATAGCTCAAATATCTGGTGAGCTTAGGAGCTGTGAAGGATGAACATAAACCTGTGTGTTGTGGTCGCACAAAACAGCTTAATCATCGTCTAAGATGCAAAACCGTCAGAATATGGAGGTCGATATGACATTAGCCAGTTGCTGGAGCTCATAGATAACAGAGCATGAAGACCGCTATCGGTACCTGATACAAGATTCACCATCATTTGCATTGAAAAAGCGGCTGCTATATTAACCAGAATACACTAATGCTTCGTAACAAAAATCTGCTGGATAGTGGAATCCACCGCGCTGACTTTACCTAATTTAGTCCGTGAGTTCCTATTTAAGGCGTTGAAAATTAGGATGTTATAATACATACGAGAATTAGTAAAGATAATGATTAGTATGGGCTGATGATAGCGGGGATCCGCTGGATACAGGCAGCGCAGGACCGATCTTTGAGGCGAGGCTTAGGGAAGCCCTATTTTCAGTAGTGGACTTCTGTGGGCTGATATAATAGAATAGATGATAGGCAAGTACGGGTAACCCTCTTATAACACAGTAGATACGTTTCTAGAAAGTTCCGTATTGTGTGAAACCGTGTTATATGAGACTAGAGGCCAGTACAAAAAGAAAGTATTTTTTCTGAATTCACACAGCATCTCAAATATGCCTGTATACATTTATTTACCTAGTATAAATAAAAAATAAGCAATAAAATTTCTATTATTCCCATACAGATGAGTTGTAGAAGTAGCTTGTTGTTAAATACCACGATAAAGAACGTCTACTTGTAATACTAGTCGCTTCAGAAAACCAATGGGACATTTTTTCGTATCTTCTGAATTTTTTAGAAAATGTTATTAGGTATAACTAGAGGTCCCGCAGTAGTCGAAATTCGACTACAATTTATTGGAATTGTAAGTTTGTACACTATTATGATTGTATTTTATACTTCTATAATCACAAATTTCGCCAAGACTACACTATAATTTTTTTTATCAAAGACAAACAATATTTAATCTCAATTTGACAACAGACGTCAAGAACAAAAGTTTGACAATGAATAGTACGCATGCGTGTGTGCGTCAAACACATGGTATGTAGTGTGTGTAAGGTTTTCTTTATTGATTTAATGTATCTTTTATGTATTATTTTAAAAATATATTAGCATTGTGCACTTCTTCTCTATATTCTCTATAAGTGTGGAAAATTTCATACTCTTCCGTCCGCGCAATTTTCGTAAAAAGGGATACAAAGTTTTTGCTTCACGTATTAATATATAGATGAACAAAACTTACGGATCAAACATTTAATAATTAGTAAATGAATTTGTTATGTCAATTTTTCAAATTACGTGAATATTTACAATCGTACATATACGTAATGTGGGTTTATTTAATAATAGAACCGCAGCCGATTCGGGAGGTATAATTTTGAAGCCGCTTTTCTTTTATTCTCACTCCCTCTGATCTAATGACCCGAAAACAAAAGGTATGAAAATAAAACAATTCAAATGAAAAACGCCCCGCCCGGGTACTGTAAAGATTAAATTGAAATCTACGTTCTGCGCTAAAAGGGGATTGAATCTGAAAGGGTACACTCAATAGCTCATTTTACACATTTCCTTGGGATTTATGGTGAATATCTATGTTAATAGGGTCCAAAAATTCATATTTTTTTTGAAAATCGTTGTGTTTTTATCCTAATCAAAGTACATGAACAATATTTTCCATGTCTACATATATATTAGCAAATGTGTTGGTATGCCAGGATTCAAATATTCAGGACACGTATGTGAGTGATATGCTAATGCTTTTAACATACGAAAGTAGAACAAACACATGCATAGAAATCATCGAAATTGTTCCGGCTGTTAAGAAGAACTCAGTGACAGATGCACAGAGGAACTAAAATTTTTATACAAGGACATGCGGACACACATTCAGTACCATTTTCACCTCTGTGTCAACCGTTTTATTTAAAGTAGCTACTAACAAAAGTAAGAATTATAAAAACGTTGGATGCATTTTTTCCCACATTTTTACAAGAACTTTTTCCACTATTACATAAAATGTATGTTCATGAATAAAATGAATCTAAGTCTTGAGGTGTCTGTGATTAAGGTCGATTTTTTCTGAGTAGTTTTTTTGTACTTTATTAAATTTTAAACATAAAATTAAAACACATTTGTTACGTAGGGAATTCATTATTCAGTTTCATCCGCTTAGTTCAGACCACCAAAATCCTTAATGGCATGGCTTTCTATTTATATAAGACACGACCTTAAGGATCCACCCGATCCATTAACACTGTTATTAGACGCACAGGGACTGCGGTAACCGTACTCGTCGAACTCGTCAAATGGATCAACATGAAAGCCAACTCCTTACATCAGGCCATTCAGCTTGTCACCGGGTTTTCTCAGTGGGTTCCGATTCCGATCCGGTAGTAAATACATTTGCGAAGCAACTGCCTTTGCACTGTATCATTTGGAGGCGTTGAGGTGGCTGTTATCAAATCCCACCCCTCCTGTCTGAGCCCGTGCTCTTCCACCTGCCCTGGTGCAACTGGAAGGCCTTCAGGCCACCAATATTTATCCTAAATAAGTTGATTGAGAGGTGGTAAGGTGTCACCAGTCTACTGCTGAGTAGTCACGTGTGCCCGTCTAAAGAATGGAATGGAATGAATGAATAAAAAAAAACATTTTGAAAGACCGTTGAGACTTTGAGGTCTACGTGGATTATATTGATCTAGTGCAAAACGGAAAATGCGACGCCATCCTATTACCCCACCATACATCATAGCAGCAATACATAGCTACCTACTAATAATTATGTCTATTTAGATAATAAACCTGGCATGCAGAGAGAGTGGACGCGGAAGGACATTGACCTGCGTGCCGCATGACCGCACTGCAAATCAGTAGCGCCATCTATCGTAATCAGAGATAAAGAGTCATATAATTTGAAATTTCGCGCGTGTACATACATACAAGGCGTCTAGATTTAAATCTTAACACAATATGATTAAATAATAAGAATAATTACTGATTAAATTACTTTTAAGGTTAAATTTCGCGTTATTTATTGTTATTAGATATAATAATACATTATTTCCAACGTTTCCAATCCTTTACAATTTTCATGGTCATACACGATTGTAATTTCCATCATAGAACTACTTCTATAAGTATGTACAATAAAGATATTTAAGTTGGTTCGTTTGTTGTGACGAAATATGAAAATAAAAAAGTTTATTTATATAATACTAACTGACCCGGCAGACTTCATAGTGCCTCATTCGATAAATAAAAGACCTAAACTTTTGTATAAAATAAACCTAAAACAAACAATAGGAATCCGTCCGACGGGGGACACATCAAAGGAAAAACTTTTTTTTTTTCATATTTATCTACCTTTTAAGCCTTCTCTGGACTTCCACAAATAATTCAAGACCAAAATTATCAAATCGATCCAGCCGTTGTCGAGTTTTAGCGAGACTAACGAACAGCAATTCATTTTTATATATATAGATAAGACGTCGTAGCCTAAAGGACAAGACTCCCGGGGTACTCGTATCGAGCGTTGCAACTACGTGGATGTTCATATCCCGCAAGCAGCTACCAAATCTTCTAAGCAAACATATTACGATGATGAGTCAGAGCGTATTGTTGTGAGCACTTCTCCCACCCATTTCGACTACGACCTGAGAGTTCGACTAGTGTGCTTAGTGCGAGTTTTTAAACGTTCTCGATAGCGTCAAAGTTAACTGAAATTTGTATGGAGTTCGAACGTTCGCCTGCCTTTTTTTTTTATTGCTTAGATGGGTGGAGGAGTTCACAGCCCATCTGGTGTTAAGTAGTTACTGGAGCCCATAGACATCCACAACGTAAATGCGCCACCCACCTTGAAATATAAGTTCTAAGGTCTCAAGTATAGTTACAACGGCTGCCCCACCCTTCAAACCGAAACACATTACCGCTTCACGGCAGAAATAGGCAGGGTGGTGATACCCATCCGCGTGGACTCACAAGAGGTCCTACCACCAGTAATTACGCAAATTATAATTTTGCGGGTTTCATTTTTATTACACGATGTTATTCCTTCCCCGTGGAAGTCAATCGTGAACATTTGTCGAGTACGTATTTCATTAGAAAAATTGGTACCTGCCTGGGATTCGAACACCGGTGCATCGCTCAACACGAATGTGCCGGACGTCTTATCCGTTAGGCCACGACGACTTTTGCCGCCAGGGGCGCTGTTCCAGCTGCATACAAATTTGAGTTAACTTTTACGCTATCGAGAACGTTCAAAAACTCGCACTACGTTCACTGATATCCCAAGGTAAGCGGTCGCATTTAACACCAAATAGGCCTTTCGCTTGTTCGATCGATCGACTCGATCTTATGAAGATGAAGCACCAATTGTATTGCATAACAACTATTTTACTTACATTCAAACCCTGTCCCGCATTTGCGGCAGAAAGTCGACGTGGCCTAACGGATAAGACGTCCGGCGCATTCGTGTTGAGCGATGCACCGGTGTTCGAATCCCAGGCAGGTACCAATTTTTCTAATGAAATACGTACTCAACAAATGTTCACGATTGACTTCCACGGTGAAGGAATAACATCGTGTATTCAAAATGAAACCCGCAAAATTATAATTTGCGTAATTACTGGTGGTAGGACCTCTTGTGAGTCCGCGCGGGTGGGTACCACCACCCTGCCTATTTCTACCGTGAAGCAGTAATGCGTTTCGGTTTGAAGGGTGGGGCAACCGTTGTAACTATACTTGAGACCTTAGAACTTATATCTCAAGGTGGGTGACGCATTTATGTTGTGGATGTCTATGGGCTCCAGTAACCACTTAACACCAGGTGGGCTGTGAGCTCGTCCACCCATCTAAGCAATAAATAAAAAATAAAAAAATAGGCTGGATATTAATACTAACCCGTGCAGGCTCACGTAATATAAAGTTTAGATAAAGATAATATTGTTAAATAATATAAAAACTAATACTGATTGTCAATCCGTTTACTTCGAATTAAATTCAGTCCGAGATGAGGATATATCCGTAACTGTCGATGCAAACTAATTTAAAATTCAATGTACAAATGAAATATGACAGAAAGAGATATTATTAATAGACAAACTTAGAGACCCCGTCGCGTTTTAATAAACAATAAAAATAGTGAAATAATTAATTCGTCTCAATTAAAAATAAACGAAGCAATAAAGCAACAAGTTATAAAAATTCAAATTTAATCAATGAATATTTTAGAAAATCCAAGGAAAAATTGTTTTAATATTAAAAACAACTATGACAAGCTCCACACTGATTTTTAACTATTATTAATTTTTAAAGCTAAATATATTATGAGTGAACAACCGCGAAAATAATGCCTATAACAAAAAAAGTTAACTTCTAAAAACGCAACCACGCAACGTGAGAACAAAACATCAGCTGACGCCCGGGTTAATGACCTGTTATGACGTGACCGCGTTGACCAGAAAACAATTGTTTTAGATTGCGTATTTACTGAACGATATCGTAACCTGGTTTGTGGTCTTCTCTTTTTCTGCCATAGAAAACGAGAGAGAGAGAGAGAGAGAGAAAGAGAAAGAGAAAGAGAAAGAGAAAGAGAAAGAGAAAGAGAAAGAGAAAGAGAAAGAGAAAGAGAAAGAGAAAGAGAGAGAGAGAGAGAGAGAGAGAGAGAGAGAGAGAGAGAGAGAGAAAGAGAAAGAGAAAGAGAAAGAGAAAGAGAAAGAGAAAGAAAGAGAGAGAGAGAGAGAGAGAGGAGAATATATTTTATTGTACTCTAAAACACAATATTGAAAATAACAGTCAACAAGTAAATACGTTTGCACAATAGGCAGTCTTATCGCTAAAAACGATCTCTTGCAGAAAACCGCTTAATTTAGAGAAATTCTAACGAGCTAATTTCCTCGTCCAATACTATGAAAAGAATCCATAAAAAGGTGGTTTTAGATATATGTTGTGATTTTTATATCTCGCGACCCATATAAAGCGGGACTACCGTTGCGTCCTTTGAATTATAGGATTAATGTCTGTATTAAAATATAGGGAAATAGAAATCCTAAATATACAAATACGGCTATAAAATGTAACGAATATGAGTATGTAATAAGTAAGTTGTTCCCCTCGTAATGCTGATGTCCTTGGTAAGCGGTGAACATTTACCTTCAGGTAAACTCGTCTATCTACACAGTCAACAAAATAATATACGGACCAACAAACAAAATCTGTTAATAAGAATATATAGAGCTATTCAAATGGATGACTTTAATATAATTTATTTATTTATTAGAATCAATTAATTCTAAATACTTCCGTTGATCATTCTACTCAATCATGAAAACTATTTTGGTGTCATTTAAGTGAAAATTTAAAATAAATTCACTTACAATTATATTTGTAAGACACGATTATTGTTTAACTAACGTAATCTCTTTCAATACGTTTTTGTGTTATAACATACCTTGCTTTAATTGTATTTTTTTTTCTCAATAACTTTTTTTTGTTTTATTGCTTCGGTGGGTTGCGGATCTCACGACCCGCCTGATGTTAAGTGGTTACCGGAGCATAGGCATCTACAAACGTAAATGCCGCCACCTACCTTGAGATAATAGTTCTAAGGTCTCAGTTTTTACAGTACAACGACTGCCCCACCCTTTAAACGGAAATTTGTTATTGCTTCACGGCAGAAATAGGTAGGGTGGTACCTACCCGTGCGGACTTACAAGACGACCTACCACCAGTCTAACTAACAATCTTTTCTTTTTTACTGTTAACCAGTAAAACCGGGTCACGTTCTGAGGTGACTATCGCCAACATAAACTTATTGAACACTCAGACACAGCCCACTGAGTTTCTCGCCGGATCTTCTCAGTGGGTCGCGTTTCCGATCCGGTGGTAGATTCTGCGAAGCACGGCTCTTGCTAGGGTTCGTGTTGGCCACGTCGTCAGGTTTGAGCCCCGTGAGCTCACCTACTGAGTAGTTAAGGTTCCGCTGAAATAGCCTCTCAAGGCTATCAGCTTAGGTAGGAAAAAAAAAGAACTTATTGAAACTACTCGCACGCCACCTATCGTACATTATTGTATTGTAACATAGCCTTTCCATGGAATGCCAACAACGACTGTGCGAAGTTTAATTACAATCGAATAACCGACTTAGAAATACGGTAGGCAGCGGCTTGGCTCAGCCCCTGGCATTGCTGAAGTCCATGGGCGACGGTAACCACTCACCATCAGGTGGGCCGTATGCTCGTCTGCCAACAAGGGCAATAAAAAAAAATCCACAAAGGACAAACAGACACAAACAAAAAAAATATATAATTGATATAATGTCACATCACAAGCTAATGTTATCTTCCTAATTAGTTGTGTGTTCATGCATCGCTTAATGAATTATAACTCATAATGGAAAAATGACTCATCTAATTTCTCGAAATTTATATGCCTGTAATAAATTAAAGTATCAAGGTAAAAAACATATCTCAATAAAACACCTTTTGCTTTCCTCAAATACAAAAAAATGTTTTTATAAGTTCGAAGACGGGAATAAAACAAAAATGTATAAATAAAAAAAAACAGTTTAATTTTTATTTTCATGGCATTAACAAAGTTTCTTCTTCACTATAATACATCGTTGGTACTGACATCAATATTCGTTTAAACACTAATATTTACAATTCTGATGCACTAAATTAATTACTAAGACAAATATTTTACATTTACTTCCGCATAATGTATACAACAAATAATTTACAAATCTCAATTAAAGTTAAGAACGCTCTGAGGGACAGATAGACCTCAAGCGAGCGGCAAACAATCAAAATCAACAGACAAGATAAATGAAACAAAATGAATAAATCAGTCACAGCGGGACTAACCTAGTCATCTACACGCAGATTCCTACGGGAAATAATATATTTTTGGTACCAATCTCACTTCACATACCTAACTAATGAGCCGGCGTTATATTATCTTATTTTATTTAGAGATGCATCAAAAACAAAAAATAAATCACAGATTGAATTGAAGGGATGCGATGCCGACGGGCTTAGTGTGCTCACGTGCGTACAAACCACTGCCCGAAGCGCACTTCATACTCAATAATTCAACTATAACTCTAAAAAATCAATAAATAATGTCATAATGTCTTTTGCACTGTCTCTAACACTTAAAACTGGGTCTTCTTGGTTGCCGAACCCTGAAGGCTTCCTTCAAGGTAGGCAGGTTGGTCTTCAATATATGACAGACACCGGCCGCCTGAGCTGATCGTCGTGGGGACTGTGCTGTGTGGGTGTCGCCGGAGATACAGGCGACGAGGGTGCCATACCGTACTGGTGGAACAGCGGCGAGGAAAATGGCTTTGGGGGAGCCGCCGGTGAAGTGTACAACGAAGAGTAGAATGACGACACTACCGCCGCAGCAGACGATGACACCGTCGGCAGCTTCTCAGCCGTCGGTGCCATTAGCTTGGAGAACTGCAAGTGATCCAGCTGATGTGGGAAGTACGGCGGCACGGCAGGATACGGTAACGCATCCAGTGGGCCCACGCTGGGAGCAGGACCGGCAAAATACGGCAGCGGGAAACTCGGGAACGCACCGGCCCCAGGAGCTCCTCCTTGCGTCGGGGGCTTGGGCTTCCTGCGCGGCCTGTACTTGTAGTCCGGGTGCTCCTTCATGTGCAGAGCTCTCAGCCTCTTCGCTTCATCAATAAACGGTCGCTTCTGCATCTCAGAAAGCAGCTTCCACTCCGCTCCGAGCCTCTTAGATATCTCCGAATTGTGCATTTTCGGGTTATCCTTGGCTATCTGTCGCCTCTGCAAGCGCGACCACACCATAAACGCGTTCATGGGTCTCTTGATGTGGCCCTCGGACTGCGGAGATGTAGCAGGAATCTGCTGCGGCCCGCTTGGATAGTCCGGCAACATCCCGGGATGCATAGAAAAGGCGTACGGGTGATGGCTCAAAGTCGACATGATTTAAACGTTCTAAAGCCGTTGTAACATGAACTGTGTGTTTTATTATGGCACAATGTGGGAAACGAGCACAGACGAGAGTGTGATTGTGTCGCGTCGAAGACGTGCGATAGACTGACGAGCGTTCGACGTGCTCGTGTGGGTCCAGGCGCGCGGGGGGCGCGGTTTTTGGGGCGTTCCGGCCGCGCCAATAGGGGGCGCGCGAGTAAAGCCTGCGCCCCTCCTTTATCGCGCTGTTGTTCTCTTCTTCCCCCACAATGGGCCGCGTACGCTCGTCTCGCTCGAGACAATAGCCCCCGCAGGCCGAGCAGCTGTTCGGGCTCGATGGCTGATGTAACTGCTGTAATAGAATACATTGTCGCATTGTTGAATTTTTTGGTTCGATATTCAAACCGATGCAATATAAACAAGAATGTTTCAATGTCAATTTTATTTTGATCCGTGAATGAGTACGTACGTCTACGTAAACAGGTGTAGGATTTTATTGACGTATCCGAGTATAATAATCAAACAAATATTTACATTAAATTACCGAATATTCTGGTAGGTCTATTTTTATGATTACCTTCTAAATTCTCTAAAATAAATATCTGTGATGCGTGTACCTTATAACCATCATTTTATCTAAGTTGAGATGCCAACCTGACTCTCACCCTTGCTTACTTTATCGTGCCTCTTTGATGTTTTAATATGGGTATATATAGGATTACCTGCGACGAAGGGCTCGACGAGCGAATTAACCCATAGACGCAGCATTCTCGCCGGATCTTCTCAGTGGGTCGCGTTTCCGATCCGGTGGTAGATTCTGCGAAGCACTGCTCTTGCTAGGGCCAGTGTTAGCTACACTCTCGTTTGAGCACCGTGAGCTCACCTACACGTCAAGGAGAAGCTGAAATAGCCTATCAAGGCTATCAGCATAGGTAGGATAAAAAAAAAGATTGATGTTTCAAAATGGGCAATATGATTATGACAAAATTACAGTGTTAGTCAAATGTAGGTAATTGAACACAATTTGAAATATACCCGATAATGAAACCATTCTTGCTCAAGTTGCAAACGAAAACTCTTCTTGTCAATAATGATTTCTATAAAGCTGCACTGAAATATCTCTTGAGCTTTTTAAAAAGCGAACACATGATTTGAAACAATTAAATAAGGAATTCTCAATTCGGAGGATAGATATGGATTTTTAAAACAATATTTTGATCACATCGAGAATAGTACAGTTAGTGAATTACCTTAAAATGTTGTTACACGGTAACAACAATGGATAACTAATAATAAACTAATTGTAGCATAAACCGTAATAAATTTTTACAGTTTTCTTAAAAATCGTTTTGAATACGATGCCCCCATAAGTTTCGGTCCCCATAACAGCACACCATAAAAGCTCATTCACGACAAATCACGAGCTTTTGTAACGAATGCGGACGCTTTTGTTATTATATTACAACTTTTGCGAGTTGTTTTCTTAAGAAATCGTTTATTGTTTTGCGGTGATAAAACAATTATGTCACTTCATTTTTGCATTGTTTAAATCGTTTTGTTTCGGGAAAGTCTCAGCTTTTGTATATTTTTTTGTTTGTTTTAGTTTAGCTTTTATTACAGCTTCGCGATGTAATAACAAAACAAAGCTTTAACGGTTTTACGTGTTAAAATGATTTAATAAAATTGAATAGAAAAAATAGAATATTTTAAAATCATAAATTAATTAGTGATACACTGATGCATGATACGGAAGCGATGTAATGCGATCCGCTAACATCCCTATGCAAATCAGAGACTCTTAGAGAAAGCTTACACAGTCAGCCAGCTCTACTGGTGGCAGGACCTCTTGTGAGTCCGCACGGGTAGGTACCACCACCCCGCCTCTTTCTGCCGTGAAGCAGTAATGCGTTTCGGTTTGAAGGGTGGGGCAGCCGTTATAACCATACTGATACCTTAGAACTCGTATCTCGAGGTGGGTGGCGCATTTACGTTGTAGATGTCTATGGGTTCCAGTAACCACTTAACACCAGGTGGTCCGTGAGCTCGTCCACACATCTAAGCAATAAAAAAATAAATAAATAAAGTACTACGCGAAACAAAAAACACAAACCAGGTGTAGACAGGTGCGGCCCATGGACACTTACTTCTAAATCGATGTGTTCAAATAAACTAAACATTTCTATTCACATATTTTCCACTCATAAGAATTCTCGAACGTTTTAGACCGCGAGGAAAATAATCTGGTCAACTCTGCTCTAGACATCATAAACATTTTTACACGTACCTATAGCGACATCTGTCCATTACAATGGGAAACCTGAATGGTGATCCTGGTGATGGTGGTGACCTGAGTGGTGGTGGCTGTCGTAGTAGCCAAAGGAGCTCAACTTCACGCGGACCGGTAGGTGAGCTCACGGGCTCAACCTAATAGAATTACTAACACTAGCCCTAGCAAGAGCAGTGCTTCGCTGAATCTACTGCCGGATCGGAATCCCGAGCCACTGAGAAGATCTGGCCCAAAAACTCAGTGGGTTGAAACCATTGAATCAACATAAGTACTAAACAAAATCAGTTTATTCCCGTCTACAGGAAGCTAGAATTGCTCCATAGGCTACCAGCGAATAAGTAGGTAAAAAGAAAACAATTATGTAATATATACGTATGTATATCAATATCTGATATTCATAACACAGGAAATTCTAATTTAGGGCCGGATGATCATGCGTGATTTGTTCGCAGTTATTTATTATTTATTATACATACAATATAACTAGTTGTACCCGTCCGCTTCGTTGGGCATTTAAAATTAACATTATTATTTCTCACCCCCACAAGGATTTTCATCATTAACGCCCCCGCAACTGGTGTATGGAGTCCAACACTCATATATGCCTATCCATTAAGTACATGTATCTTCTACACGAATACCAAGTTTTAAGTCAATCGGATGCATGGTTCAGTAGTTATAACGGAACATCCGTAAATACCACTGTAGATTTATATATTAGTATAGATACCGTGCGCTATGACAACTATGTGTTTATGACCTGATAGCGTGAACAACGGCTAAAAATACAATAAAAATTCAACAACATTTAATTCAATCTTAGTTCACCGTAATTAATTTAGATATCAGCATTATTAATGCCAGTGAAGACAGTTTCACATTTATTTTTATTTATTTATTACACTTCATATTAAATTTACATTGGCGGACTTAATTCCTAAGGCATTCTCATTCAGTCAACCAAAGGTAGTGCAGAGAAAATAGTGGTAGTTGTAATGAGAGTTATATTAAATTACAAATACACACACAAAACACATATAAGCGTAAATATATGTACATACTTGTATATACACAAATACATATACACGTATACATGTAATAGATTATACGGTATCCAAAGGAATATTTATGAATGTAAACGTAAAAAAATTCACTCGACTATATTCAATATCACTAATTAAAACATCGCACCTAATTACTTATTCGACGGCGCTGACAATGCGTCGCTCCCAATGGCACAGTGGAGGCTGCAGCTAGTTAGTAGGCACAAAGCCAGGCCGAGCACAATATGGCTTAATGCCTATTCGCGACACCATCCTATCTTAATTTACTCAAATTTCCCTTGACACCGCACCAGACTTGTTTGTGGTCGATTTTTTTTTACGTGAAGGGCGGGTTGAACTAATTTTCGAATTTTGATTAAATAATTACGTTAACTTTAATTTTTGTTTACGTTGTCTTACACCGACATCAGTGGTGATATTGAAAAATTATTGCCTATTTTAATCACAAACAACTTAGTTAAGAAACGTCTTAACGACTCGATTAAGAACTAAATGCAAAGTTTAGGTAATATTTGTACTGTACATTATTTTTTTATCAAACAATACGCCAATTCAACAAATAAATGATTTCTTAAAAACACTTTAACTCGTGTTTAATTGAACTTTTACAAAATTTAGAATGTAAATCGACTTTAGTCAAGGCATACTCGCATATATACATATATGTATGTCGGAGCATCAGTGGAAATAGCTGTGATATATTAGATTGGAAACGTCAGGTTAATCACCTGGGTGGAATCGGAGATGGCGTTGCGATCGTAATTGTTTATGGGTAGACTTATTATTGACGCGTTCAATAGACAATGACGTATGGCAAGTGTCAGTGAATCTGTGGATGACGTGTGACATTTCAAGAGCTTAGTCTATGACGGTGGGATTACTAGACAGTCATTTGAAATTTGAGAGAGGAGGCATTCTCTTTGGAGGCACCATTGCGATAGCATGCGACTGCGATTGCTATTATTTAATTGTGTTCTTATTCCAAGTCTAACCTACAAATTACTGACCACGAGGACACAGGTGATGATCGGGAAGAGCTCAACCCGACATGTATATAATCAATATATGAGTATAATACACACAAACCAGAGTCTAACTAAACTTTGCATAATTAACCCAATATTACATTTCTGTGCACTTACGTGTTAATTCATTCACAATATTCAAATTGCGACTGAATGAATTTAATATCCGTAACGTCGGTAATTACAAAATCAAAAATATATATGATGTGTGGTAGCCGACGGATTGATGATGCCAGCAGCACGACCTACCGAAGGAGGCTTTTTAAACATCGTTTAAAAGTAATCCGCGATAAACAGTTTTTGATCGATGTTTATCAAAATAAACTGTGCGACCGAACCATTCCATCGCACTGTGTGCTCATATACGAACGGGGGAGGGAGAACGCTATTATTTTTCAGGTAGAATGCACTTGGTTAATGGCCTCCAATGATAATACGGTATTGTGACCCACCCGACGCCGTTAAGGCAATCTGGATAATGAAACCATTGTTTTATGTGAAAATTCATTCATTAATTTTTATTATTATTTGTTTTAATAAACGTAATGCGTTCTAAATTTGTTTGGTGGTAGGACGTATTATGAACCCGCCCGGGCATGACACAGAATCGAGCATATTTCTGCCACTAATCAGACTAGTGAATCAGTTTCGATCAGAGTTGGACAGCCGTCATTCAGTTTGATTGAGATTTATCTCTTTTTTTTTCCTACCTAAGCTGATAGCCTTGAGAGGCTATGTCAGCGTAACCAGGCAAATAGGTGAGCTCACAAGGCTCAAACCGAGACTGTTGGTAACACTGGCTCTAGCAGTGCTTCGCAGAATCTACCACCGAATCTGAAACGCGACTCAGAAGATCCGGCGAAAAAATCAGTGGGCTTTTATATCTCAATGCCGATTCGGCATTCACGTTCTGATGTCCATGGGCTTCATTAAGCACTTAGCAACAAACGGTTCTAGAGAAATTGAAGAATATAGTTGCGAAAATTTAGAATCGTAGCATAATAGGTCAGTACTCATATGACGCAAAGTATTCAAGCATTCAGTGTAAGACAGTTCTCTTGTCTCGACGTGGCCGATCACATCATCCGCTCTCCTCTCTTCTGTGTTACAGTAATCCTATTTTTGTAAAATAATAGTGCCAAGATTCATCTTTATTTCACTATAAATCGTACATCGGGCATCTTACTGCATACGTATATCACCATACATATTTCATATTGTAACTTTACAACTTTATAATTTGCGTAATTACTGGTGGTAGGACCTCTTGTGTGTCCGCACGAGTAGGTATCACCACGCTGCCTATAAACGGCCGTCTGGTGTAGTGGTAAGTGACATGGTCACTACACAAGGGGGTCGCGGGTTCGAATCCTACCAAGGGAAGATATTTGTATGATAAATATAAATGTCTTTTCCAGGATTATGGATGTATATTAAATATATGTATGTGTATAATAAAAATCTTACATTTATATCCGTTATCTGGTACCTGTAACACAAGTTCTTTATGAACTTATCACGGGACCAGTTAACGTGGCGTGATTGTTAGTAAATATTTATTTATTTATTTATTCTGCCGTGAAGCAGTAATGCGTTTCGGTTTGAAGCCGTTGTAACTATACTTGAGACCTTAGAACTTATATCTCAAGGTGGGTGGCGCATTTACGTTGTAGATGTTTATGGGCTCCAGTAACCACTTAACACCAGGTGGACTGTGACCTCGTCCACCCATCTAACCATGAAAAAAAAAAGTCAAAATTACTACTTGTTTACCGGTATACCATTGTGATGACCGACGGCATATATTTTCTTATTTAGCGCATCGTAAGCTTGTGCTATTCCGGTATGAATAGGTTATTGAGAACCCTCAAGACAGACTGAGAAGCATGGCTGATTCGTAGTAGAAATAGTTAGGATCGCGGTATAGTGATAGAAGAGCCATAAGCTCGTCAATGTAGAACAAAAAAGAAGAATAGAGAAGACCTCAAAAAATAACATAAACAAAAGACAATGACCAAGCAGTTACTGGGACAACAGGCGAATCACCCAACGGTCAGCTTTTGTTCCACTTTAAATGGGCTTTGAAACAAATTCAAGCTTTGGCCAAGATTGATTCGAATTGCCAGAAAATTAATATTCCCGTGGCACCACCGTATTGTCAACGGTACTGTTGTTCGGAACTAAGTGTTGGGAATTCAATTTGGCTTCAGTCGAATAGTATATGCGCTGCTTAATTGCGCACCTAACTAGTAGATTATAAATAAATAATGGGATACAAAATAATACGGCCGATCTTGTCGTTACAAAAACTATATACATAGGTACATATATAGTGCGTGTTATGAAAAGCGATTGCATGCAGCAGAGATGCGAATGTTGCGATCGAGAATGGGTAGAATACGGAATGAATAGGAAGTCTGAAAGTGGCACCTGTGACAGAGAAGCTGAGAAGTGCGCGTTTGGGATGGTATGGACATGTGATGAGACGAAATGAAAATGAGATTGGTAAGAGAATGTTAACTATGAATGTGCAAGGATATAGAGGAAGAAGTAGACCTAAGAAGAAATTGATGGATTGCGTGAAAGACGATATGGGTAAGAGGGGAGTGAGCAAAGAAATGGTATATGATAGAAGAGTATGGAAGGAGAAAACATGTTGTGCCGACCCCAGGTGACTGGGAGAAGGGCAGGATAATGATGATATAGTGCGTGTTTTTATCCACTTTCAAACAAAAAACATGTTATTGGCAACACTTCCCGTGAATACAGCAACATTGTTATGAGGACCGTCACCGCTAGAGTCACAACGTCTATTTTAAATGTGTAAATCTTTAAATAATAATAATTAAAAAGAATTTACACTCTACCAATAACTAGCAAACTTACGATTTCACACCCGAAAGATTTTTTTTTCACGTACCAACTTTCTAATTAACCCGCTAGACAATAACGAGTGTGGGACACACACAAAATGGTCGGGGCGCCAAGAACTGTTACCAGAATTTCCTTTAATAACATTAAATAAATAAATATAATACAAAAACTAACCTTAACTGGTAACAAATAGAAGCCACTTTCAAATATACGATTTCGAAATCAGGGCTACCCTACCTCAGAAATTTACAAGCAATTTTGAGCCTTAAGCTTGAGGCTTAAATTTGAAGATCGTATATATATGTTGGTTTTAAAGCCAGCGTCTAGGGCTGCCGTAAACAAGTTCATTATGCACTTAGACAATTAGTGTACGCCCGAAGTCTTCTCCCTCCTTGTCTGCCCTGAGCCTTTCCGGTGTTGCGCCTTACCCTTTAGTGTGTTTCTATTTAATTATATTTAGTGAGGGTCGGAATGAGGAATTAATAATGAATATTTTCTTTTCAAATGAGTATTGCAATGGAAATGGCTTTACTTTATTAATTCGAAGAACGTTATGAAAGAAAGAAAATAGTACCCTACTTTCAAGTCAATTAATCTGTACTGATTTTATATACCTGTATATTGAATGCGAAATTCTATATTTTTGGAACGAAATTCCCTATGGGACGATGCGGAGGGGTACCCTAACCGGGAAAAAACGTCCGTAACGCAAGATTTTTATTAGTAATGCACACATTGTACGACTTAACTTTGTAATAACGTACAAAAAATAACATATTTCTTTATCATTCATTGACCACGATCTCAGAGCGTTCGTTTGCGCAATACACTAACTCTTATGCAAACAACCGTGTATGTACCACAATAAGTTCGCACGTTACCGAATGACCGTGGGTTGTTGCGAAACCTCCAGCTTTATTTTCTTTATACCTCGAATAGAACTTAAAATTAATATTTTTATAATAAGGAACTTCGTTCCTACCCGGTGTCCCACGACACCACACATCTTTATTTTCATAAGAAACATGCAGAACAGGATGAACACGATCTCTGAGTCTGCTAAATGTCAAGCTATCAAAGCACATAATCTATCTTCACTGGCACCGGTCACCGTCCTCGTCGAACCCGTCGATTAAAAGTTTGACGAGCGACCCCATAGACACAGCCCCCTGAGTTTCTCACCGGATCTTCTGAGGGGATCGCGACTCTGATCCCTGTAATTACTGAGAAGCATTGCTCTTGCTAGGGCTAGTGTTAGCAAAATTTTCTCAAGTTGAGCCCGTGAGCTCAACTTGCCGTCCGCGCGAATCTGGAATAATCCCTTAGAATACCAGCGAATAGGTAGGAAAACTAACCACATAATTCAAAGATAGATGTTAAAATATATTTGTTACTAAATGTTTGTAGTAGATGCTCACGGGCTTTGGGTTAAATGATTACCAACACAATGAGACATGGTGCCGGATTCTCAATCAATGATTCTCCATAATATAGTTGTCCTTACAGCAATATTTTTTTACTTTTATTGCTTAGGTGGGTGGACCAGCACACGGCCCAACTGATATTAATGGGTCACCGGAGCCCATAGACATCTACAACGTAAATGCCGCCGTAATACGTTGAGATATGAATCCTTAGGTCTCAGCTATAACAGTACAACGGCTGCGCCACCCTTAAAACCAAAACGCATTACTGCTTCACGGCAGAAATAGGCTATACAGCAATATAGGTAGGTACAATTTAAAAATTCTGCTAGTCATTCCCAAAAATAATTATCCAAACACCACAAAATCTAATTTGCTGACCAAAACACGAGCTAGAACTCCCAGCGAGCTAGATACCCTATTTTATGAACGGCCACGTTTCCGCTGCCCCGGATCTGGCCGGGTGAAATCTCTGGCTGTAACCGGTTCGTGATCCGGCTTGGACCGGTCAGATCCGGTTACCGGATCAGTGAGCTTTATAGCGGACAAGTGGATCGCCGCGGTACGATTTTGATACGAAAACAGTGTTGGGAGTGCAGTATTTTCGAGAATCATCTAAATTAGAGTGTTTTGATCTAATATATTAATTGTAAGCTCCGTAAATACAATTAGCACATAGACCTCAAGGCGGCTATGTCCACGTTGCGCTGTCTATGAGTTCCGATAACGACTTAATATTATATAACGAATGAATTAGTTCACCCGTCGATATAAAAAATAATAATTAACGCTACTCGTATTATGATCATAACTGGGGCGTCGTCGTCGTCGTGGCCTAAAGGATAAGACGTCCGGTGCATTCGTATGTAGCGATGCACCGGTGGTCGAATCCCGCAGGCGGGTACCAATTTTTCTAATGAAATACGTACTCAACAAATGTTCACGATTGGCTTCCACGGTGAAGGAATAACATCGTGTAATAAAAATCAAACCCGCAAAATTATAATTTGCGTAATCACTGGTGGTAGGACCTCTTGGGAGGGACCACCACCCCGCCTATTTCCGCCGTGAAGCAGCAATGCGTTTCGGTTCGAAGGGTGGGGTAGCCATTGTAACTATACTTGAGACCTTAGAACTTGTATCTCGCGGTGGGTGGCGCATTCACTTTGTAGATGTCTATGGGCTCCAGTGACCACTTAACACCAGGTGGGCTGGTGTGACATCCATCTAAGCAATAAAAAATAAATAAATAAAAAGGCGGTCAGCGCAAAACTCATCATACGAGACTACTTGTCGAACCGTTCGTTCCGATATCGAGTCGAGGGAACGCGTTCCCGGCCCCGTCACGTCACAGCCGGAGTCCCGCAAGGCTCCGCCCTCTCCCCGTTACTATTCAGTTTGTATATCAACGATATACCCCGGTCTCCGGAGACCCATCTGGCGCTCTTCGCCGATGACACCGCCATCTACTACTCGTGTAGGAAGAAGGCGTTGCTTCATCGACGACTTCAGACCGCAGCTACCACCATGGGACAGTGGTTCCGGAAGTGGCGCATCGACATTAACCCCACGAAAAGCACAGCGGTGCTCTTCAAAAGGGGTCGCCCTCCGAACACCACGCTGAGCATCCCTCTCCCGACTAGGCGCGTCAACACCCCCGCCCCCGCCGTTCGCCCAATCACGATGTACGACCAGCCCATACCGTGGGCCCCGAAGGTCAAATATTTAGGCGTCACCCTCGACAGTAGGATGACATTCCGCCCCCACATCAAGACGGTACGCGATCGTGCCGCCTTCATCCTAGGACGTCTCTACCCGATGATATGTAGGCGAAGTAAAATGTCCCTTAGAAATAAGGTGACACTCTACAAAACTTGCATACGCCCCGTCATGACCTATGCAAGTGTAGTGTTCGCTCACGCGGCCCGCATACACTTAAAATCCTTTCAAATTATTCAATCCCGTTTTTGCAGGATAGCCGTCGGAGCCCCGTGGTTCGTCAGGAACGTCGACCTCCATGACGACCTGGACTTAGAGTCCATCAGTAAGTATCTGCAGTCGGCGTCCATGCGCCACTTCGATAAAGCGGCACGACACGAGAACCCTCTCATCGTGGCCGCCGGTAACTACATTCCCGATCCTGCGGACAGAATGGAAAGCATTCGACGTCGCCGTAAACACGTCATCTCGGATCCTCCTGATCCACTAACGGTGCTTTTAGGTACTTCAAGCACCGGTCACCGTTCTCGTCGAACCCGTCGCTTGCGACGAAGGGCTCGACGAGTAAATTAACTCTCAGACACAGCCCACTGAGTTTCTCGCCGGATCTTCTCAGTGGGTCGCGTTTCCGATCCGGTGGTAGATTCTGCGAAGCACGACTCTTGCTAGGGTTCGTGTTAGCAACATCGTCAGGTTTGAGCCCCGTGAGCTCACCTACTAAAGTTAAGGCTACGCTGAAATAGCCGCTAGGGCTATCAGCTTAGGTAGGGAGAAAAAAAAAAAAAAAAAAAAAAAAAAAAAGCGCAAAAGTGGCCTAGCCCACAATTTTTCATAATCATGCTTATCAATTTTGATGCAAAACCGGCCTATTCACCCATAGATAGCAGATGGCTTTGTAAACATTACCTTTGCGTGTATTGTTTTTTTAATTCAAATTCATGAAAACGTAAACCTCATTGCTCCATAATAACTATGGTAAGCTTAGGCCACTTTTACGCTGACGGCTTCAACTAGGTGCAGTGCTTTGTGTCATTTTTAGCAATTTTCTCTGTGTCTTCGACTTTCAGACACAAATTTCTTACATCACACACGTAATATCGTACCTCTAGAATTGAAGTGGCCTAATCCAAAATTCTTATTTTTTTGGTAAACGTAAAAAATAGAAGTAAAGAATTGTAATTTTTTCAGTTTTTATTTTAATACTTTGAGCCTTAAAGCGTAAAGTTTAAAGAATGCGCTTGATTCAAAAGAGACGGTAAATGTGCCTTGTGCTTTTTCTAGACTAAAATTTAAATTTAATTTTTATTAGCTGATAGAATACATGTTTATAAGTCGTTCGAATTATTAAATTCATTTTCTTTAAATTTTAAGTTAAGCCACTTCAATTCTTAACGTGCGATATATTAATCAGTTATATTATAGTTTCAATTAACGTTTGCCAAACATAGTGACTTCGTAACGAACTCTCCGTACTAATGAGGAAATATTTGTACAAACAATAAACAAATCAGAGGCCAACCAAACCCAAGAACTTCAAAACGAAACCCAAGCTAAAATACAATTAACAAGTAATTAATCTAAAATCGTATGTACATTAACAAACTCTCAATTAAAACCCGCTAATACACAACGCGTTAAGCCGGGGATACATCGACGTACAAACAACGGATTGAGACCGACAAAATTGCCTGTTTTCACACGCGCCGCGTTAATGATTACATGTTGAACTGTGTTTAACGGGGTGCGGCTCCATTGTTATTACACACGTTTTCGTGTAAAAAAAAACGGTATTAATAAACATCGCCATATATATATTCTATTTGCATCGTATTCAACTGGTGGTAGGACCTCTAGTGAGTCCGCGTGGGTAGGTACTACCACCTCGCCTATTTCTGCCGTGAAGCAGTAATGCGTTTCGCTTTGAAGAGCGGGGCAGCTGTTGTAACTATACTGAGACCTTAGAACTTATATCTCAAGGTGGATGGCGCGTTTACGTTGTAGATGTCTATGGGCAGTAATCACTTAACACCAGCTGGTGGACTGTGAGCTCGTCCACCCATCTAAGCCAAATTCTTCAGTGCTGAGGGTCGTGACCTTTACGGAGCACTTTTGTTTGGACTGTGTTACTCCATTCCTTCCTATCCTCTGCGCAGTGGATAGCGACATTGAAACCGGAGTCCAATGTCATCCTAATTTGATCCAACCAGCGCATACCTAGGCCTCATTCCTTCCACTTTGCCGGTGATGAGTATTTTTTGGATATTGTTACCCTTTTCCCTCCCAACGTGATTGAATAACTCGAAAATCCTACGTAGGCAAGCGGTGGAGAGTCTTATGTGGATGCATATATAAATGTCAAATCCCCATTCAATAGTGTATGGGGGTATAAGTTGGCGCCGAAGAAACACGGAGAGTAAGTAATTCATTTTGGAATTAAAATGAAGCACAAAATGACAGCTTATAGTTTTATTTTTATAGAGCACTTGCAGAACGTCTGGATTGCTATGTCGAGTAAAAGAATAATAAAAAATGACTATTAAAATTAGAATTAACACTTTTTGTTTGCCAATTATAACTTATATAAATGGATGCTACTCTTCAAAATTTTCAATAGAAGCGCAATCTCCCTAGTATCAATGCGTATCCTACCCTAGTATCAATCTAGCGCAATGATGTGTGTATCTCAAATGATAGAGTTCGTAACTGTGTGTATACCTATATTTTTTTTCATATTACTTAAAGACAATATAATATACTGAATTATAATCGTCAGCCGCAGTAAAATCGCTGAATTGCTAGCTAATAAAAAAAAACCCAAAAAAAATATCGTGACGCCATAATCAATGGAAACGCACAATTGTGGGCGTTTGTTAGAACAAATTGCTACTTGCGTTGCAGACGTGTGACGAGTACCGCGGCTTTCCAAATTAGCCGTCGATGATTGTACGTGTGTCGCGACCTTTATAACGCGCAGAAGTGTGCGGTTACCCTAATGTATGGTTTCGTGTTACCGTGTAGACGATTCATTTATTTAACGGCAATTATGTGTAAATTCAATAAATTTGTTAATTGTACTTTTAAAATAATTGATAACTTCATCTTTTAAGTCTGGTAATTAGCCTGCCCAGATAGAATACTCAGTCTTAGTGTAGCCTAAGCAGGCGCTTCAGACCTAGTTTGTAAAGCAATATATACACTATTACAACACAATTAAGTCTTTAATCACTTATTTCTTTTTTTTTTGGTCAGGAGGAAATCGCCGGACTCCCACCCTCGACTGAGGATGGCGGGCGGGGTATGTCGGAGTCGAACCGACTAAAACCTCCAGTCGCTCAACAACCCACGTTCGAGCCTCGCATGAGACAGAACTCATGAAACGGCAAAGAGGGGAGAGTGAAGCGCTTAGTGCGGAGCACATCTCTTCCATCACCCTCCCCTCGGGACGCCGGACCGGCGGTCGTCGGCGCCACGACCACCAGCCCTCTCGGTCGGCAGGCTATCCGGAGCCCGCCTAGATGGCACCGGTTAGAGTGAGCTATCCTACGGAATACCCCGCTGGGTCAGAACCAGAATGTTCACGATTGAGGATTCCACGGTGAAGGAATAACATCGTGTAATAAAAATCAAACCCGCAAAATTATAATTTGCGTAATCACTGGTGGTAGGACCTCTTGGGAGTCCGCACGGGTAGGTACCACCACCCCGCCTATTTCCGCCGTGAAGCAGTAATGCGTTTCGGTTCGAAGGGTGGGGTAGCCGTTGTAACTATACTGAGACCTTAGAACTTATATCTCAAGGTGGGTGGCGCATTTATGTTGTAGTTGTCTATGGGCTCCAGTAACCACTTAACACCAGGTGGGCTGTGAGCTCGTCCACCCATCTAAGCAATAAAAAAAGTTAAAAAAAATAAAAATAAAAACCAGCTTGGGTCGAGGATAGCCGGCCTTCCATCACCCGGATGCTCTTCTGTAAAAGCATGCAGAGCAGCTTGCATCGTCCTCTTAGACCCCCTTCGCCGGTCCGCAATCCGACATATGAGGGGGACCCGAAATAGAGGGCCAGGGCTTGGGCGACATCAGCCTCTCTGGCCCCCGCTCGACGGCGGCGGGCTTGTGCGTCTCTCACGCGCCCCGCCGCCTCCTTCTGCGAGATGGTGCACTCGCAGAAGACGAGCATCGTCTTCCACGACTCGTCGCTGCCGAGCATCGATGCCACAACACTCGGCAACGACAAGTCGTTTCCTATTTTTGCGACGAGGACACGGCGCCACCCCTCCCATGCGGGGCAAGCGACGAGCGTGTGCTCCGCCGTGTCCAAGTCGCAACCACAATGGTAGCACTCTGCCGTCGGCTCGGCTCCGATCCGATGCAGGAACTCACCGAGCAACCATGCCCAGTGAGCACCTGCGTCAAATACTACTTACATAATAATTGCGTTATTTACATCGACACGTACCACATGATACTTCGACTACCACCAAAAATGTTATAACACTTTTATAAACGGATATTACCTATGTGTACTAATATTTTCATTGTTCAATATAGTTAAAATTAAACTTAACATGCATAAATACTTCGCGTTAATAAATAATAATCGGTCTTCATAAACAAATAATAACATCTCGTTATGTTCCATTCAAATATAGAATCATGCAACTGCCGATACTATATGTATTCAAAATACGAATAATAATAATAAAACAAATAAACAAACAAACAACAAACACCGCGAAAACAAGAACTAGTTTCGTTTGTAGCAACACTAATCTTCGACATCTACAAACAAAATACATTTTCGAACAATAAACCGACAGGAGTCGGTTGTGTTGTTGACGAAACGCTAATTCAATGTTATCTGATTGTAAATATTTTTTTTACGATTTTTTTGTATGGAAACCGTTGTTCGAATGCAAAACAATGGTCGTCTAGACCCGGGGAGGTAAGAGCACTCCTGGCCACTTGTAATCGATATTAGTGATTGTACGTTTCCCATTTGATTATTATGAAATTATTAACGTTACAACTTTTAATGTAAATAATTTTTGGGAAGCATAGAAAGTTGTTTGTGTTATTTTCTTTTTTTTTTCCGTTAATTTCCCCTCCGCCTATTTAGAAATTTCGTGTGAGTCAAAGTTGCATTGGCACAATGGTTTGGAACACGCGATGGCTGCTCTTCAGCCTAGAAACAGAATGAACGCAACTTTGGTCAGTGCTCAGTAATGCGGACTGTTCTAGTATAAATCTAGAACATTTTGTGGGTAGAGATATCCAAGTACGTATAGGAGTAGGCATGTATGTATAGACCCCGAGTTTCCTGCCGGTTCTTCTAAGCGACAAAACTGTATTAAGTACTAGCCGTACTCGCCCGCTTCGCTTGGCATTTAAAATTAGCATTATTATTGTCATTATTATTAGGGAGTCCAACACTCATGTAAATCTTAACCTATCGCATAAGTAAATGTATTTTCTACATGGATACCAAGTTTCAAGTCAATCGGATGCACGGGTCTGTAGTTATAGCGGAACATCCGTAAAAACCACTGTAGATTTATATATTAGTATAGATGAGAAGTAAAATCCTGACGATTTTAAAGTACGTATAAAAGCGTATTAGAACGGGAAGATAAACATTTAGATGCTTGACGATGAACACAGTCAACATCACACCTCAAGAAATACGTTTGAGGCCCCAACTCAGCTGATACAAATGTGCCACTCTTTAAACAGTTAAGATAATTTCGCGGCATAATTAAATGTGATAATGTTAACATCATCCACTCACAATCTACACCACTATAGGTGCATATCTTGGACGATATAGAAATAAAAAAATGTGTGCGTGTACTAGTGTACACACGTAAGAAGTGAAACTTATTTATGGCCTTATTTTTCGAAAAATGATCTACATGCAACTTTCTAGAAATTGGTTAAATAAAGTTAAATTAGATAAAGTTTAAACAAAAGGATTTTATTATCATAGACATGAATACAAAAAAGTTAAATTAGATAAAGTTTAAACAAAAGGATTTTATTATCATAGACATGAATACAAAACAGATGGCGCGTAACGGAAAAATGTGACGCGTAACCGAAAAATGTGACGGTAAATTTTTTTCCAACGCCGATAAGGAAGTTTCACTTCAAAAATAAAAATTTAACTCTTTGAATACTTAAATGCAATTTATACAGTCGTCGTGGCCTAAAGGATAAGACGTCCGGTGCATTGGTATGTAGCGACGGTGTTAGAATCCCGCAGGCGGGTACCAATTTTTCTAATGAAATACATACTTGACAAATGTTCACGATTGACTTCCACGGTGAAGGAATAACATCGTGTATTAAAAATCGAACCCACAAAATGATAATTTGCGTAATTACTGGTGGTAGGACCTCTTGTGAGTCCGCACGGGTAGGTACCACCACCCTGCCTATTTCTGCCGTGAAGCAGTAATGCGTTTCGGTTTGAAGAGCGGGGCAGCCGTTGTAACTATACTGAGACCTTAGAACTTATATCTCAAGGTGGGTGGCGCATTTACGTTGTAGATGTTTATGGGCTCCAGTAACCACTTAACATCAGGTGGGCTGTGAGCTCATCCATCCATCTAAGCAATAAAAAAATTAAAAAAGTCGTAGGTAAATACCTAATGTTAATCTTATTGTTTTGAGGAAGTACCGTCAACGAGAGGCTCATGGTCAACTTGGTGTCGCTAGTGTTGGGGTGCAAATCGAATCATCACGCCAAATTGAGTCTCGTTTGCGGCGGCACCCGTGGGAGCCGGCTCAGCGTGACTCCGACGTTCTTGTAGGGTGACCACGATCCTACTGACAGGCCTCATAAAAACTAATTTTAGACCGATCCAAAGTACATTGAGATTAAAAGATTCTTTATAATTTCAGAGCCATGCATCACCGTCCGTGATAATCCATTGTGATTATCATTACCCGAATATTGCATCGCCGCGTCCTAGAAGCGATTCCATGTTTGTTCTTTTTTGAAGATATTACGGCCTGGTAACGAGACCTTTAAGCCAAGTCATATATTTTCTTCTTATATTCTGTTATAATATTGAAAAACGATATAAAGCGAAATGAGATGAAGTTGATTAATCTGAGCATTCAATCAATTGGAATGAAATTTAATGAAACGAGATGAAATAAATTCTGAGTGAAATTTTGGTTATTTACTGAGACTTTTTCGGTGGTAGGTATTATTAGAAAAACCCGAGAAGCACGTCAAGCGACTTTGTTTCTTTCTCCCACATTTATGATATTTGCACAGATGGTAAGCAGTTAATAAATCACCAATAAAATAAATAAACATAAAAAACACCACTTTACTCCTTACGTACCAGCCAAATATACTTTGGTCTTTTAAAAATTTCATCTGGGCATTTTTTTAATTTAGCACAATCGTCACTTGTGTGCGCGGCTTGAAGCAGAGTCGCGTTATGAATACAGCCGGCGTCTTACCCTTTTTTTCCTACCTATGCCGATAGTCTTAAGAGGCTATTTCAGCTTCGCCCTAAGATGTGGGTGAGCTCACGGGGCTCAAACCGGAGTGTTGCTAACACCGGCCCTAGCAAGAGCCGTGCTTCGCAGAATCTACCACTGGATCGGAAACGCGACCCACTGGGAAGATCCGGCGAGAAACTCAGTGGGCTGTGCCCATGGGTTGATTTGCTCGTCGAGCCCTTCGTCGCAGGGTTCGACGAGGACGGTGACCAGGCGTCTTACCCGTAACGCCATGTATACATCGAATAACAGAGTATTCTAAGGTTAAGATTTACCGAAATAAAAATCTCATTTATTTACTACATTACAATTTTATAATGCCAAAGTGTCATTCGTCGAAATTCGATTATTGTGAATTCGAATTAATACGTACGTAAATGCAAAGATCAATGAAATACAACGACCTTAATATTATAATAGACGCGAGATTAAATCGTAAAACTGCATTTAATTAAACGAATATTGATTAGATTCTCTTTGTTCGTCAAATTACAATATATTTGTTTGTAAATTGTCTCAATATAAGTTGTTTTTTTTTTGGAATGAAGTTCCTTATGGGACGATGCGGAAGGGTACCGTAACCGGGAAAAAACGTCCGTAACGTAATATTTTTATTAGTAATGCACACAGTGTACGACTTAACTTTGTAATAACGTACAAAAAATAACATATTTTTTTATCATTCATTGACCACGATCTCAGAGCGTTTGTTTGCGCAATTCACTAACTCTTAAGCAAACAACCGTGAATGAAGTGTACCACAATAAGTACGCACGTTACCGAATGACCATGGGTTGTTGCGAAACCTCCAGTTTTATTTTCTTTATACCTCGAATAGAACTTAAAATTAATATTTTTATAATAAGGAAATTCGTTCCTATCCGGTATCAAACCAATGAATAAACCGACAATAATAGTAAGCGTTCAGAACTCCTAAGCCACGGTCACCCTAATGCGAAGGCCTCCCTCCAGCGTTGTACCAAAACACATCCCCATGAGAAAATTCGAGCACTACAAGATTTAATCGCGCCATTTTTTTTTGTTTTCCTTCACAATTTGAATTGGCCGTTGTTTGTCGGCCAGTATTATTTCATAAAACCTCTTCAGCGGCACACTCGAGTGATATTGAAACTCATTTGTACAAAATCAGGGGTCGTAAGTATGTGAAGACGTAGTCGACCAAGTGACTTTTGTTCTGGTTTCTTATTAACTTTTCAAGTTAAATTCTGTATTGTTATTTACAGGATTGTTATAATATGGAGTAATCGAAAATTATTTTCGTTTATTTTTTAGTTACCACATTTAATATTGCGTAGGTACCTACGTAATTATATTATTTAAAAATCATAATAAATGACAATAGTACTTTAGTTATGTACCTTAAGATACAAGTATTAAAATTTCACTTCAATAAGTTACAACATCCACGGTGGCCCGATGGGCACAGGCGCCATTTTTAAATTGAACACAAAAATGACAAGTCGGAAACAAAAATGCTCACAAAATGAAATGAGGGTGGTATTATTCCCTGTCAATAGTGTTCATAATCGAAATACGAGAACGTATTACGTTAAAATTAATTTGAATAACAATTTGAAAAAGTAAAGAATGTTAAGGAAGAAAATAGCTTAAGATATACCTACTAGGTATGAGAGAAATATGATGAGATATGTTGGTATTTTAACTATACGAATGAGGCTGTCGGTGTATTTGCATCTTAAGGTATAGTGATGTAGTATTCATATCTTGTAGGCGGATGGCGATGTATCTGCGTAAATATCTATATACATATTTAAATACAGTGACAGGGCGGACTATGAACCAGTATGTGTAGTAGCATCGGGTTGTCGGATTCTCCTTGACAGCAATTATCTTACGATACCATTGTGACTTCAACTTCATAAAGTGAGCGACGTTACTCGCGCTGTTATAGCAACGGTATCCACATAACTATTACCCTTAAGTTCCCCGATTCAGTTAGCGAAGTAAAAATAATAAGATTTATTTAATAATAATCAGAGAGTATCTTTGTTACATTGCTATTTTATATAGATTCGCTGGTGGATTTAAGTAAATTAGGAAAATGTAAGTCTAATAATTTCAGGCTTGAAGGAACAGACGTGATTGTAAAAATTTTGATACCTCAACACAGTTCTAAATATTAACGCAGTACCGCATAGGTATATTGTGGTCAAACATATCTATGCTAAAACAGATAGCAGTATCGGTACAAAAACAACATGCGACTGTATCGCGACAGCTTGTCGATAGTCGTAAATGAATTTCCCTTACCTAATAGCCACCCAGTAGCTTTGCGCCGTCAAGATAAGCCAACTTTACCCAATGAAACGTATATCCATAGAGCTGTACGTCAAGAGACGTGATGAAAGGGATGCGACTGACCGAATCAACGCGCTATCGAATGTTTAATTAAATAATCGATTTTACTTTTGTACACTTTTGTACCTATGTATAAAATTCGTACGTTTCCTTTTAAAAGTTTCAGATTCTTTTCTTTAGTTTATTGCCTTATTTTTTAATTATTTTTTATTGCTTAGATGGGTGGACCAGCTCACAGCCGCCCGGTGTTAAGTGGCTACTGGAGCCCATAGACATCTACAACGTAAATGCACCACCCACATTCAGATATAAGTTCTAAGGTCTCAGTATAGTTACAACGACTGCCCTACCCTTCAAACCGAAACGCATTACTGCTTCACGGCAGAAATAGGCAGGGCGGTGGTACCTACCTGTGCGGACTCACAAGAGATCCTACCACCGGGCAGACGAGCATACGGCCTGATGGTGAGTGATTGCCGTCACTCATGGACGTCAGCAATGCCATGGGCAGAACCAAGCCGCTGCCTGCAAACCGCTCCGAGCTTGTATTTTCTCCTGTGTTACGGATACTAGGAACACAGAAGACAAACAACAAGTACTCGTAATATAGTAGTATATAGTACTCGTAACACCTTATAATTCTAATAAAGACATTGACTTCGATCGGAATAAATTTTATGACAAATGATGAAATGAGACAATCGAGGAAAACTTGAAAAGTACCACGTAATTCGATCCATTTTGTGACTTAAGTTTTGAAGAATAAGTCTTGAAGTGACAACAGCGTAGAAATCACCTATAAAAGAGAAACAAAGGAGGCGAATATTTTAATGTATCAACAATGTTTAATTTCAATCAGTTGTCAATTTTTTTTATGTCCTAAATGGTGAACTAGCTCATATTCCGCCTTGCTTAAAGAGTTGACCGTAATTCCTACACATTAGAATGTAAGAATGTAGAAGAACGTAAGTCGTAGTTTCAACTGTGTCCATATATTTATAAGGGATGTCCCTCTGATTAGAGTAACCAATAAATACATCTAACATTGAGAGAGAGAGAGAGAGAGAGAGAGAGAGTATACACTTTATTGCACACCAAAAACACAATTTACATACAAAACCAGTCAACAGGCAGATACATTTTTACAATAGGCATTGAGTGGGTAGCTTTTCAATCAATATTATTAAGATTTACGACGGAAAATGAATGCTGTTAAATATCCTTGTCAATAACAGTCCTGTTTTGCCTCCCTATATACCAGTAGCTTCGAGGGGCTATTCTAGCATCACTCTAACTGGTGGACGAGCTCATGGGACTCAAACTGAAAGATTTTACTAAGAACTGCGCCTGAAAGAACAGTGCTTCGCTCAATCTACCTCCGGATCTGAATTGCGATACACTGAGAAGATCCGGCGAGTAAGTCAGCGGGCTATGTCTGTGGGTTCAGTTGTATGTTGTACCCTTCGTCGCATTTAATGAGTTAGAGGAGTACCTAAAAGCATGATGATCCGAAAGAACATGTATAATTGCATAAAGAAGAAATACAAAATAATAAATATTGTGTGCCTGAACAAAAAATAATAGCAATGATACCGACAAAGGTTAACTTAAATTGATAATATTAGGAACGGTACTTGAGTTTCCAACATTGGCAACTTCGTTTTTTTTTTTTTTAGGATTGAATATTTACTGGTGGCCCGGAGGCCACCAGTAAATATTTATAATTAAAATCAGCCTTTCCAGTTTACCAGGATAGGCGGGCGAGCAAAGGCTCAGCCAGGAGGGGTGGGATTTGCTAACAGCTACCCGAGCGCCTCCGAAGGAGACCTAACAGGTTCAAGTGCGGCTGCTTCGCGAATGAATCTACTACTGGATCGGAATCGCGACCCGCTGAGAAGATCCGGCGAGAAACTCAGCGAGCTGATTCATGGGTTAGGTTGCACGGCGAACTCTTTGTCGAGTTCGACGAGTACGGTTACCGGGGTCCCTAAGCCCGCTCCTAGTGTTAGAGCTGAAGGCGTCTAATGCAAAGGTTATTGGATCTGATGGATCCGTAAGGACGTGAACAACTTCGATCAACAATAGTAACGTTCATTTTCAAATCCCGTAGGCAAATACTCATTTTCCTGACTAAATACGAATTTAATATGCGTTACTATCAACATCTTAACATTTATCCTCGTGTGTTTCTGTTTATAGTTATACTAGCGACCCGCCCTCGCTTCGCTTCGGAAACATTAAAACAGACATGAAACCAAAAAAATAAAATTAATTTTTTTTTTAAAAAAGTAGCCTATGTTCATCAGGGACAATGTCGGCTTCTAATGGAAAAAGAATTTTTCAAATCGGTTCAGTAGTTTCGGAGCCTATTCGAAACAAACAAACAAACAAATCTTTCCTCTTTATAATATTAGTATAGATATAGATATAGATATAGTTAATAAGTTTGACTTCAAATTCTTGGCTGCGGTGCATCTGGAATAGCATCACCCACCCTTTCCGTGGAAGACGTAACGTGGCACACCTCCTGGCTAGGTGGTGCGATGACCTCCTAACGGTGGCCGGCAAGAAGTGGATGAGGAGAACCGTAGACCGGGCTCAGTGGTGTGGATTGGGAGAGGCCTATGTCCAGCAGTGGACGACTGTGGGCTGATGATGATGATGATGATCTCTTCCGGGGATTTTCTTTTCTATCTGTTCGCTGGTGGCTTAAGGGACTGTTCCAACTACACGCGGACGGGTAGGTGAGCTCACGGACTGATCTTGAGAGAATTTGGCAACACTAGCCCTAGCAAGAGCAATGCTTCACAGAATCTACTACCAAACAAGAATCGCTACCCACTGAGGGTAGCCACCCACTGTCCCGGCGACTAAGGAATTCACCGTATCGCAGGCGCTTATTGACAAACCATCCCAAATAAAACACGATTTAATCAAATGTCTATTCTGTAATGTAATGCATTAACCAATCTATAAATGAAAAATATTGTGAATTTAGTTTTAAAACTAAATTTGTCAATCATCATTATCCTGCCCTTCTCCGAGTCACCTGGGGTCGGCCCAACATGTTTTCTCCTTCCATACTCCTCTATCATATACCATTTCTTCGCTCACTCCCCTCTTACCCATATCGTCTTTCACGCAATCCATCAATTTCTTCTTAGGTCTACCTTTTCCTCTATATCCTTCCACATGCATAGTTAACACTCTCTTACCAATCTCATTTTCATTTCGTCTCATCACATGTCCAGACCATCCCAAACGCGCACTTCTCAGCTTCTCTGTCACAGGTGCCACTTTCAGACTTCCTCTAACATATTCATTCCGTGTTCTATCCATTCTCGTTACTCCACACATCCATCGCAACATTCGCATCTCTACTGCATGCAATCGCCTTTCATCCGCCACTTTTGTTGTCCAACAAGCTGATCCATACAAGACGGCAGGCCTTATTAAGGTCTTATATATCTTCCCTTTTAGGGGAAGAGGAATCCACCCATTTCTTCTTAGGTCTACCTCTTCCTCTATATCCTTCCACATTCATAGTTAACACTCTCTTACCAACCTCATTTTCATCACATGTCCATACTATCCCAAACGCGCACTTCTCAGCTTCTCTGTCACAGGTGCCACTTTCAGACTTCCTCTAACATATTCATTCCGTGTTCTATCTATTCTCGTCAATGTTCCTACTCTAATTTTGATGAAAACGATTCCTAAAGTCCGGCATCACTCGGCCTCCACCGACAGTACAAGTCATAAAATAAAAATTCACGGATAATAAATAACGCTACGAAGACAGCACGAGACGCGGCCGCACCGTATTTTTAAGCTAAACTTAAAAAGAGCCTTTTGTATCGCATTCACCATTATATCTTAAGCCGACAACAATTTTATTGGTGCCAAGGTAAATTGCACCTTACCGCTTTATCATAGAACACGCGAATGTGATCAAATAACGTTGTAACGTTTACAATGACCGCTTTCAGTAGGCGGATGCAGGTTTTTTTGACAAATGGCCAGCTGGACGATTTGTCTCATGTAGGGCGGAATGCGCAAAGATTAAGTTGGAACCAGAAGTGGATTGAAATATTTCACAATGATTCTTTATAATTTAACAAGTATTGAAATGTGACTATGCTCCGCCATCCCTAACGTTGAATGTACGAAAAACCCTTTTTTTTTAAATATTATCGCGCCACGTGTTTCTTTAATAGTAACTAGCGACCCGCCCTCGCTTCGCTTAGGGAACTGTAATTTATTATTGATAAGAGTATTTCTCCACTATTTAATGGATGTTATTATACATATAAACCTTCCTCTTCAATCACACTATCTATTAAAAAAAACCGCATCAAAATCCGTTGCGTAGTTTTAAAGATTTAAGCATACATAGGGATATAGGGACAGAGAAAGCGACTTTGATGTAGTGATGTGACAAGACCCTTAAAGTGCCGAACCGAATTATATATTTTGAAATTAATTCTGTTCAACTCAACCGAATCATTTCTACCAGTTACCTTAAAAAAATCAATTCATTAAAAAAACCCAATCATTTTAACTTATTAGTTTGTATCAGGTTCATTTAGATTATCTTCAAGACAAATACATATTAGTACATACAAAGCTAAATTCGATGCATTGACCATTTCGCTGGTATGTGATTAGTTTTGTTTTGATGTAGGTACGATGCATACTGTTCTACAGAAAATGATAGTTTATTATAAGATGAATAAGTAATGTAAGTAGACATGCTAGTTTTGTTTGTATCTACTATAATAAATAACTATTTTTATTATTATTATTATATACGAGTAACATTATCTTAATAATATCTGCATACAATGTTACTCATTTACTCTATTAAGTGTCAGTTGTCATGTTTTTATGTACAAATAGGCTTACTTCGCGTTACGTATTTACATAATGATATGATTTAAAACAATGACATTATTACCAATGGTTGGACGTATGGTAGCAAGCACGGTAGGTACCGCCATGCTGTCTATTCCTGCTTCGCTTTAAAGAATGGAATAGCTATAATACAAACGAAACTTCAACCGCATGTCTGAAAGCGGATTATGGCTACCACATGGTGGTGTCCGTGGGCTCTTGAAACTACAAACCACTAGGTGGATCTTTAGCTAAAGCATTCATCTTTACTATGCATCATTGCTATGAATAAATGTTATTCTGAAATATTTATCAGTAAAATAATGTAATTTCACCTAAAAAATTCACTGTTCGCACTCTTATACTAACTTTGGCAAACACGTAAAGACAATTATTTATATTTCAAAGCATGAGTGTCTCTCAGAGTCAATCAAAATGTAGGCATTGACCACACGTCAACGTGTGTTCAATTCGTTGTGTGTTCTTTGTTTCGCCGAGGGCGGGCGGGCCCAGTAATGGTCATAAAGGATGTTATGATATTATATCATTTTTCGTCGAGCACAATACTGAATGTGTACGCTGCCATTTCCTGCTTCTAATGCTTCCCTCGTCGCATTAATACATTATTGTTGTTCGGAATTACGACCACGATGCGCGCTTTGTTGACCAAAATCTGAATGAACTATTGGAGAATTTTAAAAACAAATTCTTGAGTTTTAAGTTCGACCGGTTTCAAGTTCGACCTGACTGACACTTGAAGGTCGAATATTCAAAATGTATTTTTTTTAAATCACAGAATGGCTATCAAAATCATTAAACATATGACAAAAATTGGCCTTAAAACATGTCTCTTAATGTCCATTAATATAAACAGCACACCGAACATTAACGCGTGATTACTTTTCATTAAGCGCCAGAGTATAATAATCATTTGAACAAAGAAGTCCTAACAATAATATAATGCGAATAATCCCGGGGAGTGCCACTCTATAGAGCTTATATCTCCTTCAGAGATTCCATTACAAACTCTCAGTGAATAAGACGTCTTACACAAAGTTTGTCGAGTATTGGCTGATTTTTTAAAATATTTTTTGTTTGTTATATGAAAGTGGCTTTAGCGTTAATTTTTGACTCGATACTAGGCGTGAACTTAGTAAGCAATATTACGATAATCTTAGATTATATTAACTTATTAATTAAAAAATTAATCAAAGCTATGCCTTTTAATTAGCCGCATAGGGTTTAAAACGCTTTGACTTTCTTTCTCAATCTCGGCGAATCTCGGCTGTGAATACTGAATGAACACGGTACATAAACGCGGTAGGAAAGGACGAATTATTTATGCCAGAGTGAGATAGAAACCTAAAGATAAACTATGCAGAGGCAAAACGAGAAAATTTTAATTATTTAGTGGTTTCTAGGTGGTGGGTGAGCAAAAACTCAGCCATAAGGGGTAGGATTTGCTAACAGCTGCCCGAGTGCCTCCGAAGGAGACCTAACAGCTCAAGAGCAACTGCTTCACGAATGTATCTACTACCGGATCGGAATCGCGACTCGCTGAGAAGATCCGGCGAGAAAATAAGCGAGCTGATGCATGAGTTAGGTTGCACGTCGACCTCTTTGTCGAGTTTGACGAGTACGGTTACCGGGGTCCCTAAGCCTGCTCCTAGTATTAGAGCTGAAGGCGTCTAATGCAAAGGTTATTGGATCTGATGGATTCGTAAGGACGTATCGAGGGCGTCGACGGTGACTGGCTCCTGCGTGATCCAGGTTCGGGGAGTAGTCAGCGGTGGCAACGATAAGGGGGCTATCATGACGCATAGCCTTATTGAAGTAGGTATATTCTTCGGTTTCGGTTCGGTCGAGACCACGTAAACGATATAATATCCGAATAATAAACATAACAATAATAAACACGAGATCAAAACGTAAAACTCGTTTTAATTATACGAATTATCTTTTTTTCTGTCCTGGCTAAGCTGATGGTCTTGAGAGACCATTTTAGCGTAACCCTAACAAGTAGATGAGCTTTCGTAGGGGCTCAAGTCTGATGACATTGCTAACACGAACCCTAGTAAGAGCAGAGCTTCGCAGAATCTACCATCGGATCGGAAAAGCGACCCAATGAGAAGACCCGGCGAGAAACCGGCGTGTCTGTGGGTTAAGTGACACGCCGAGCCCTTCGTCGCAAGCGACGGGTTCGACGAGAACGATGACCGGATTTTTTACTGTTTCAAGTCTGTCCTACATCATTGTCCTATCCTGGTCTAGGACAACTATTTTTCATCAGAAATAACAATATTTCGCCCAGAAGATGGCGAGAACGAAAACGGTGGCGTGCTAATTGATTGCATGTTAATTACTCAAGACCAAGCTATGAAGTTCAAGATTTAACTAAAAAAAAAGAAAAACACGCCAATCCACAATATCGTTACTACTCTATACAGCACAGAAACAAAGTGATTGAATTGAGAATAGCAACAACTTTGTCTCCGCCCGCCGCTTCGCATAGTAATGTGGGCTAGTCACTGCAAAATGGCGGCTTTAAAATGTATTTTAGTTTGATGAAAAACGATGAAAAACAGACCGCCTTCCCCGCAGCCGGACGGCGTTATGTCGAGAGTGGTCAAGACTTGGCTTAGTAGTGAACTGAATTCGAAACATTATTAAAAGTTTTGACATTTCTAAAAATATTAATCGTATCTAATCTATATATATAAAAATGAATTGCTGTTCGTTAGTCTCGCTAAAACTCGAGAACGGCTGGACAATTTTGGCTAATTTTGGTCTTGAATTATTTGTGGAAGTCCAGAGAAGGTTTAAAAGGTAGATAAATATGAAAATGCTCGGAGTTAAATAAAAATAACGATTTTGTTTTTCCTTTCATGTGTCCCCCGTCGGACGGATTCCTTTTGTTTGTTTTAAGTTTATTTTTTACAAAAGTTTAGGTCTTTTATTTATCGATTAAGGCATTACGAAGTCTGCCGGGTCAGCTAGTCGTATATACAAAATCGTCAAATTCTTTTCATGAAGAAAATACATAATATAAGCATTGGTTGGGATTCATCCTATATTGCTCTTTTCCTACCTTCATTTTTATTGTCTTTGTAGGGAGAAGAGCATACGGCCCCTTGAAGATGAATGATTATCGTCACTCATAGAAGACAGCAATACCAGGGACACAGCCAAACCACTGCCGAATTCTGAGTATTCTCCGCAAGCCTCGTTTGAAAGATTTCGCAAGAAGCATCAAGGAGGTAAGTTAATTTAGGTACGTGGTACAAAAGCTTTCAATAGCTTTTCTGCTTATTCAATTGAAAGCTTTAGCCGTTGTTGAAATCCGTACCGTTGAGTATTAGTAGACGTTCATTCTAAAGGACGGCTTTATGCGGAGATGCTTCCAGAGACCATTCTCTAGAACATTCGCCGTAATTTGTTCATTGGGACTCCTTAAATAACATTAGAAGCAATTCAATAAAGTCTGTTAGAGGCAATTCAATAAAGTCAATAATACTCTATGCAAAAGTTTTATTAAGAAATGAGTAAAAAAAACACATGGAGAAACTATAAATATTTCAGCGATAGGTTCATAATTAGAGAATAATTGGTCTGGTCTGGTCTATTAGTCTATCAGTGATATTGCTATGCGATTTTGGAGTTCGTAAGAGCAACACCATTTATATCCCTACTGAGCTCCCTTACTCCTGCTCTTTTTTTTTTATTGCTTTTATGGGTGGACAAGCTCACAGCTCACCTGGTGTTAAGTGGTTACTGGAGCCCATAGACATCTACAACTTAAATGCGCACTCCACCTTGAGATATAACTTCTAAGGTCTCAAGTATAGTTACAACGGCCGCCGTACCCTTCAAACCGAAACACATTACTGCTTCACGGCAGAAATAGGCAGGGTGGTGGTAGCTACCCGCGCGGACTCACAAGAGGTCCTACCAGTAAATTCGTGCTAAATTTTAAAAACCTGGGTATCTTATCCCCCAGTTTTGAGAACGAAACAGATACGACACCAACATTATTCGATTACAAATTATCTGCTTACAATTTGTCAATATATGTGGTACTTAAAAAAAATCAATGTAATTGAGTTCATTCGAATTTGTTGGCAGCGGTTTTCTAATCATGCTTTCTATGGTTAGCTCTTATCATTGGACGAGCTGTGAACTTATTTGAGTTAAGTAAACAATCCTATTTCATCTATGATACATAGTGACGTCATGTAATGGCGCACATTACTCTCTCTATGACGGTAAAATATGAGCCCTTAGAAGTGAGATCGTGACTTTTTATGCACTAAAGAAGCCAATTTAATACGAATTTGACATAAACGGTAAAAATAGCTTTTATTATGCCATTATGGCAAACATTCCGACTCTTCACGACGTAAGTTTCCAAGTGAAATACTAAACGTCCCATTAATCAGAAGTTTGGCGGTAAACAATTATATTTATGTTTTTTTGAAGTGAAACTTCCTTATCGGCGTTGGAAAAAAATTTACCGTCACATTTTTCGGTTACGCGTCACATTTTTCCGTTACGCGCCATCTTTTTTGTATTCATGTCTATGATAATAAAATCCTTTTGTTTAAACTTTATCTAATTTAACTTTTTTGTATTCATGTCTATGATAATAAAATCCTTTTGTTTAAACTTTATCTAATTTAACTTTATTTAACCAATTTCTAGAAAGTTGCATGTAGATCATTTTTCGAAAAATAAGGCCATAAAGAAGTTTCACTTCTTACGTGTGTACACTAGTACACGCACACATTTTTTTTTTACTGTTAGATCCTCTTTTGGTAAACTCCTAATATAATTTAGAAGACCCACAGTGGTTACAACGTTTGAAAATTACGTATATACAAAATATGTAGGTACTTGACAATGCTTTTTAATTTTTAAATTTCGAACATATTATTGAATTTTGAATGCCGCTATGACATTCAGAAGGAGTTATTGGAGGGAATGCAAAAAAAAAATTGTGTAAATAGTTTTATTTTGTTAATTTAGTGTATCTCGAACTTTAAATCAGTAATAAAGGTGGTTTATTAACTAGCATCTATGAAAGGGCACATATGTGAGAAAATAAAACAATAAAATATAAACGGTAAAATAAAAACAAGCCAAAGGATTCTTCCAAAAAGTCCAGGGAAATAGTCTCAGTGAGTAAATAGCCAATTTTTTACTGGCACTTTATTTAAGCCCATCTCATCCTGTTTCATTCCATTTGATTAAAGTCTAAAATTTTTATGTTCTATTTTTTATATTGCTTAGATGTGTGGACGAGCTCACAGTCCACCTGGGGTTAAGTGGTTACTGGAGCCCTTAGACATCTAAAACATAAATGCGCCACCCACCTTGAGATATAACTTCTAAGGTCTCAGTATAGTTACCGCGGCTACCCCACCCTTCAAACCGAAACGCATTAAGTACTGCTTCACGGCAGAAATAGGCAGGGCGGTGGTACCTACCCGTACGAACTCACAAGCGGTCCTACCACCAGTAATTACGTAAATTATAATTTTGCGGGTTTGATTTTTATTACACGGTGTTATTCCTTCACCGTCGAAGTCAATCGTGAGCATTTGTTAAGTACGTATCTCATTAGAAAAATTGGTACCCGCCTGAGATCCGAACACCGGTGCATTGCTCAACACGAATGCACCGGACGTCTTGTCCTTTAGGCCTCGAAGACTTCATACTTTGACAGTAACCACGCCGGTTTGTGTTACCAATAACGAATCTACTAAAACAATAATTAAAACAATAAACGAACAGTGCGTATTGAATTAAACTGCGCTAATTGAAACATAAGGCATTGTAATGATTGATAGGAGTGGATTTTGTTTGAACATCTGCCGCGCGTCGCGTCGGTAACGGGGAGCCCTGTTTAATTGTTTGCCCACGCAGCGGGGGTGTCAGATTTGAAGGGGCTGATTAGTTTTTTATTGATTTAACTGCATTTAACGGACGAGTGTTTGCGGGGACGAACGAATTGATTTAGTGTATTAGATCTGATCGAGATGTTTTGGTATGCTTTGAAATAAATAATTTTTTTTTTAAAGTTATACTTCTTTAGGCGCGTAATGAAAAATTGATTTAGAGTGAAATTTTACGATGCGCGCGCTATACGTGACACAAAATTAACAGAATGAAGTTGCCCACTATATCGCTGATTATAATACGACGTAACTTGGCGAGTCTGAATATAGCCGCAGGTGAACTTTCCGAACCGTACCGAGTATTACCGAATTTTTACGATGTCAAGAAAAGGGATGTCCAATATGCGTGTTTGAGGATGTTGTTTAATCGATTTTATTCAAATTGATTAAAAAAATAATAATAATAATAATAAAAATAAAGTATAGCTTCTTACGCGCGTACATAAGTACACGCACCCTTTTTTTAATGCTTAGTTGGCTGGACAAGCTCACAGCCCACCTGGTATTAAGTGGTTACTAGAGCCCATAGACATCTACGACATAAATGCGCCACCCACCTTGAGATATAAGTTCTAAGGTCTCGAGTATAGTTACAACGGCCGCCCCACCCTTCAAACCGAAACGCATTACTGCTTTACGGCAGAAATAGGCAGGACGGTGGTACTTACCCGCGCGGGCTCACAAGAGGTCCTACCACCAGTAAATCAATCCATGATCGTCTTTAGTTTTATACCACAACACTTCAATATCACTACGGTAGTACAAAGGAATGTTATATGTGGATGTTACGAAATGATCTATTCTCTATTCAATCTCATAAAAATCACAATGACGAAAATTATTAAATTATTATTATTATCATTTATTATTTCCATGCTGTTGATGTATTATATGTATGTAAGTATATTAGTATGTATTGTATGTAAGTATGTATATTGGTATATAATTGGTATATAAATATTGGTATATATTTCATATTATATGTAAAGGGTATATATTTTGTTTATTGTACGTATATATTTTCTATAATAATGTATTATCTATAGTACACCGCAACATACCTGCTATCTTTTTTATATTTTCCAGAATTTCTATAAATGAAACGGTTGTCTGGAAGAGATCGCTTTTAGCGATAAGACCGCCTATTGTATAAATGTATCTGCTTTTTTTGATTGTTTTTTGAATCTAAATTGTGTTTTGGTGTGCAATAAAGTGTATTCTCTCTCTCTCTCTATCTTGTCTCAGAAAGAACAAGGTATTAAATGAAGAGCCCGTAGACATCAACAACGTAAATACCGTAACCGACCATTAAACATCCGTCCTAAGTCTCAGTTCTTTAATAACAGCTACCTTACCTTTCAAACAGCGGTAGGCAGCGGCTTGGCTCTGCCCCTGGCATTGCTGAACTCCATGGGTGACGGTAACCACTCACCATCAGGTGGGCCGTATGCTCGTCTGCCTACAAGGGCAATAAAAAAAAAACAGGCACTGCTCCGCGCCAAAAATAGGCCCAATGGTGGTACCTACCTATGCGGACTGACGCGATGTCCTACTACCAGTACGCTTGGTAGCGATAACACCACTAGTCCAAATACTGCCTAATTCAGTTTCTTTCGAACTTCGTCTAAGCATCATGATCACTCTCACAAAATACTGTCAATATGTTTACAAACAAAATGTTAACGACTCGAGTGACCGAGGGCCCCACGCCACACGTTCCGACTCATTTAATCCGTAGCTAAATAAATTTCCGCCAACAATTCATTTGGCGCACTTAGCCGCCATTTCGGCTCACTGTGCAACGCATTATGGCTGTCGTTCTAATAATATTTAATAGTTAAGTTTGTTTTGGAATAAACAAATTGTCTTTATTACATTTTTATGGTAATCTGGATTTCTTTTACGAAAATGTTTATTTTTTATTGTTGCGTTAAATGGACAGACAAGTTGACTGAGCTGTTGTTTTTAAGTAGTCATTGGAGTCCATGGACATCACAACGTGCCGCCTCAAGCTTTGAGACATAAGATTGAAGCCTCGTTTATATTGTATGGAATTGGTTATGGGCAAAGGATCGTTTTGGAGTAATTAAAAAGATCAAACTATGATATTTTGATTACTAATTACAGAACTAGCTCTAGTTCAATGATTCCCATAACGTCAAGGAATAAGTCAGTTGGTCATGCTTGTTGTGTTTTAGCTTAATTTTAATATTGCTGCCGTGATTGCACCTATATAATAATAATATTAATTAACGTCCATCAATGGTGATGATATGTCAACATTAAGTGCGTCTTTCGCAAAAAAAGCTCGCAACGTTTTTTCACTGGTAATCTCGGCAGCTTTTTTCGGAAGCTGTGGTATTCCAATTTAGCATTCCATACTTGTCTACATTAAATCACAATTAAATTAAATTACCTAATACAAAATGGTAGTAGAAGTTTAATTTTAGATTATATTATTCCGTGGAAAATACAACAAAGACTTGTACTTTTTATTTCCTTTTTATTTGACTAAATGGGCGAGCGAGCTCACGGCCCAACTGGGGTTAAGTGGCTACCGGAGCCCGTAAACATTACACGGAGAATACCACCACCAACCTAGCAGCTACGGGTCTATTCATCTCGAATATTTAAAGCAAAATATTTTTAATACTCCGTACGTAGACATTTAGGATATTTAATCTGGTTGTCATTTATTTCTATTTCACATAAATTTTCGTAGAATATCTTCTAAAGAGAGAACGTCAGTAGAATATATAAAAAAAACTGTTTGTAAAAATGACATTATGTCGGCGCGCATCATTAAAATGATTTTCAATGCGACCGCAGAACAAAACCTTTGGAAGGTACATTATGTATCATTTGAACCAGTCGAGGATTGTACCTGAAGTGGGTTTTATTACGAACTAGTGAATGAATTCTGTCCGCAATTCACGGCTATTATCGTTAAATGTATTTATTTTTCCCACCTATTCCAGTAACCTCGAGGGTTTATTCTAGATTCGCCGAGCTTGTGGGTGAGCTCACGGGGCTCAAACCTGATAACGTTGCTACCACGAACCCTAACAAGAGCCGTGCTTCGCAAAATCTACCACCGAATTGGAAACGCGACCCACTGAGATGATCCGGCGAGAAACTCAGTGGGCTGTGTCTGTGGGATAATTTACTCGTAGAGTCCTTCGTCGCAAGCGACGGGTTCGACGAGAACGATGACCGGTCCTTGAGGTACCTAAAAGCACCGTTAGTGGATCGGGAGGATCCGAAATGACGATATACTACTCCCCATGCTACGCGCCGTCTATCGTGAGATGATGTTACTATGAGAGTAACCGTCCTTGACTTGCCAATAACTGTGCCAACTTTCATCACAATCAGATGAACCGCTTGGCAAAAAACAGAGGACAAATACCTATACAAATTAAATTATTTTAATCGTGTCTGGAATTCGACCATAAACTGTAATATGTTATGTTATAAATTCCGTTTAAGAAAATATATTATATTCCTTTCTTTTTATACTGTTTTTTTTATTTCTGCAGAAGTCGGAAGATCAGCTGTTTCCAAATTTATTTATTCTTATGTACCGCACTAAAATTCGTAGAACGCTTCAAAAGAAAATCGGTTAATATTAGGTATGCAGAAAAAAACTAAACTTTGTGTATCGCAATTATTTAATAAAGCTGTTAAAATTTGATATACCCACTGATTATTTATGAGATAACACTGAAAACCGTTCTTGAAACTTTATATTTTCAAAAATAATTGTCATGCACGCAATGTATAAGAATTTAAAATCAAATGACGCGTGGGGTCAGTGCACTCGAGGAAACGCGACTGCTTCGCATTAGAATGCTGGTTCACAAATCACGACATGAAACGTCAAATCCTAAAATATACCTAGGTATTATAAGAAAGACTACCACCACCCAACGAAATAAGAAGGCATGACTGCTTTCCGGAAAAGACACACTGGCTACTGTATATTCTCTGGAAAACACCTTAGTCTCTTGTGATATCAAGAAGAAGAGATACGATGGTGTTGAAAACTTAGTACCGTCACTATAATTTAAAGATTTTATTTTATTATGTTGTTCCATAAACATTTACTTACAGTAGAGTATATAAGTATAAATAATCGATATAGTCACACCACACCGAGCGTCTTACCGTTTAACTTCAAGCGAAAAGTAATAACAATGGATCGAAGAATGACGTCACAGAATACGAGAGGAAATCCTGTATTATATTCCTTATATCTCCATAATACTTTATATGTGCGCGACAATATCACAATAACACATCTAGCACGCGTTTTGGCCCGTTTGCGATTCACATTATGAATACACAGTAATATCAAGTTAACCAACGTTGTTGTAGCTTCACCGAAATACAAAACATCCCGTATTGCCTTTACAAAAGATCTATATTCGCTTGAAAATAATTCGAGAGGCGGTAAACTCAATTTGGTCTTTTCACACACGGAAAAAGCTGGATTCTCTGCATAACAATTCATCCATCATTATTCGCGTGTAGTGTGAAAGATGCCTGACGATTATGACGTACACTTCTGTAGGGCGTTATGAGTTTTATACTAATTTCGACTTTATGTACAGTTTGGTAAGACTTTTATTGAAATGCAAATTTAACAGTTAGGATGGAACACGAAGTACCGTTTGAAAGTGGAACAACTCCTTGGAACTATCAAACAATATTTAGCTGTAACTCAGTTGACTTAAGACAGTTTTTTGAAGATTACGATTTTGTAATTACTACCTTTTGCATATAAGGCGAAGAAGTAACGAGGCTTGATAAATACGCAATGCGAGAATTGCAACTTCAGTTCTCGTATGCGAATACAGTCTTTAACGTGTGAGGATAGTATCGAGAATCGTATTTAGTGATTCACAAAGATAGAACAAGAACTGTAGATATACTGTCTGAAAAGGACCGCTCCTGAATGATTTGAATACGAGAGCCCTGAATAAACGCACTCTGTTACGTGACGCCTTTCCCGGAACTGGCACTGAAAACATAGTTTTATTTTCGCCAGACTTACTCTCATAGAGTGGGCATAATTTTATCCGAATTTTATAGGGTGCATTGTGTACGTTTACTGGTGGCAGGACCTCTTGTGAGTCCGCACGGCTAGGTACCAGCACCCTGCCTATTTCTACCGTGGAGCAGTAATGCGTTTCGATTTGAAGGGTGGGGCAGCCGTTGTAACTATACTGAGACCATAGAACTCATATCTCAAGGTCGGCGGCGGCATTTACTTTACGTTGTAGATGTCTATGGGCTCCGGTAACCACTTAACACCAGGTGGACTGTGAGCTCGTCCACCCAACTAAGCAATAAAAAAATATGCTAAACGTCGGAAATAATGTTATATTAATAATAAATGCGAGGTTGTACCGTAAATATAGATTTAATTACTACATCATTGTTTGTAAGTCTAAAATATTCGAAAATTTAATTATAGAACGTTACGTAAGTTCAGTGTTATTCTGAAATAATAAAAAAAAGCTTTCGGCAATAAAACTCTTCAATTACATTTTGCGTCACTTCATTAATACAAATTCATCTTTTTACGTCAGAATTTCGATCGTTTGTGATATTCCAAAGTAGCACGTAATGAATTCAAATTCAAATGAAAATCAATTTCAATCTCGTCGTTATTGAGGTTTCTTTGATTAATTATTACTATTTTAGTGCAAAGAGGGTTTTGTAAACACGTATTCATGTGGAGTTGTTACAACGTTATCCGAGTACAGTTTTTAGTGTTATTAAAGGTACAGCCTACAGTCCACTTAATGTTAAGCCGAAAGAGGGCATTAACCCAGTTCGAAGGTTGCAATCGATCTTGAGCCATGAAATTGAATATAATCCCGATTATCGTACTCTTTTTTTTCCTACCTAAGCTGATGGTCTAAAGAGACCATGTCAGCGTCGCCGGGCTAGTGGGTGAGCTCACGGGGCTCAAACCTGACGATGTTGCTAACACGAATCCTAGCAAGAGACGCGTTTGGCAGAATCTACCACCGAATCGGAAACGCGACCCACTGAGAAGATCCGGTGAGAAACTCAGTGCGCTGTGTTAATTTACTCACCGAGCCCTTCTTCACAAGCGACAGGGTTCGACGAGAACGATGCTTGGAGTACCTACCTAAAAGCACTGTTAGTGGATCGGGAGAATCCGAGATGTCGTGCTTTGGGCGACATCGACAGCCTACTCTCAAAAAGGAGTATTGATACTGAAACTAACACGCACATATAGTTGTTCTAATCCGAAAAATCTTACCTGTGTGCTAAGTGCGAGTTTTTTAATTTCTCTATCGCGTAAAAGTTAACTCAAATTGGAATGGAGTTGGAACAACTCCACTGCGTTTGTCGCTAGATGCGCTTTTTTTTTGTTCCAACTCCGTACAAATTCGACTTAACTTTTACGTCATCGAGAACGTTAAAAAACTGGCACTAAGCACAGACGTTTAAAGAAAGATTTTTTCGACTTTCTCGCTATCTTAATCGTATATAAGTCATTGTTGAACAGAATTGGACTATGTGCGATATTCCTAGCATATTTGCAACTTTGTTAAATAGTTAGCTCAAATACACTCTTAACTTCCCTAGAGCCTTTTAATTACTTTTAAATTAATATTCTATGCCACACAATTAATATACACGCCCACCCAGTGCCACTATGGCTTACTTTACCTGCTTGGCTTAAATAAGCCAACGTTCCATTATCCATTGTCCAGCTAGAACTTTCTCGTGCTATTACTACTACTATCCCCAATTATTTACCAATCACCCTCATATCTAACGTTAATTTTTGTCTTTGCGACTAATGATATTAGAATAAGTATAATACAGAAGTATTCAGTAATATCTTAGAGTTGATGGACATATTAGAAGGGGTGGGGTGGTAGGAGTGGTTATTTATCTCGATGTTGTGTAGCAGGTGACGGGTGTGCTCAGATTTCGGTATACGTTCGAAGAGTCGTAAAGAATGTGACGAGATCGCCGCGTTCTAGCGCCGTTGTGGCCCATGCACCTGATGCCCTCCTCCCTCGCAGCGTCGCATACGTGCTGTGCTAACGGGTGTGTAGATAACAAGCTACAAAAATTGGCTTTTAATTGTCAAATAGTACTAAAAGTGCAGCATGCTCCCCTCCCAAACAAAATCTTAAATATTTCTCCGTTGTCTCAATTTAATTATTTGTCTTAAAGCATAAACGTTGTGACGTCTAAACGCTCCGGCAACTTTAGTTGCAAAAACAATTACTCGTAAAATAAAAGTCGTATCGAAACAGCTCTATATAAATGTCTCATTTTCTACAATATTATTATTGGTATTCCAATTTATATAAATTTTATTAGAGGAAGACCTCTTTCAATTTCGAAAATACAGTAAACAAGCCACTTTTCTTTAAACTGGGTAATAACAACATTGTTTAAACGTAGCAATTAATGAAAGAATGTTCGTTTTATAAATATTAAAACAAAGAGAGTTGTTTTGTATATATTTGTTGACATAGTACTTTGGTTCCGAATAAAATTAATCAATTTAAATATTTGCTTTTGAAAAATCGATATAATGCACCCATTTGTTCTGTGTCCATGCGTTTTTGATGCGTTGATACTTCTGTAATTGTCATCCATTATCCCAAATTTCATCATAATTGTACTCATGAATGAATACGATCCAAATTTACAAATAAGCAAAGACCGAAGAGCTTAGGACCGTTTTTATACTGCTTACCAATCAATTTTCTTCTTTAGTGTAAGTATGTACCTAATTATGGACGACATTTATCGCTCATAAGTATTTTTTTCTCAATGTCTTCTTCTTCTTCTTTAGTTTTTGGCTCCGGCACGGTTTGTGCATTAGCCAGCGTCAATCAATAAGATTTTTATAATTCGCTGTTTTAATTATTTACAGTTTATGAATAATAAAAAATGAAGGAAAATTATTAAATTGGCATGAAATTAAATGACATGAGATGAGATGATATGGGATGAAATATAATCTCAGTAAAATGGTAGTCATTTACTGAGACTTTTCAGTGGACTTTTTCGAGGATCCCGAGAAGTTACCTTCAGCGACTTCGTTTCATTTTCCCACATTTGTGAACTTTCACAGATACTATTATAAACAGTTAATAAACCACCGCTATTACACATTTAAACCCGAAGAAATACTAAATAGACAAAATAAAACCAATCACACATCTTCACTCCTCGCGTTCCCGCCAAAAAGTCCCTTTTCTCAATGTCCATAAAACAATAGGTATCTTAACACGTTGACTGATCTAAGCTAATTATGTCAATTTCTGTTACTAACCGTCTGGATCACCTTTTCTTTTCTTTTGTTTGTTAATGTAAGTTTTAATCTTTTAGTTATCTTAGAAATATAAGTATTTATTCTCTGTATCTTCGGATTCGTCTTTCCCAAAGTCTACTAGATATTCCAGCGCTTTAGTAAGAAGAAGAGAAATCGACATAGGTAATTACTTCAGTGCGCCACGTAATGAACCTGTAACCTACATAGCAGTCCGCAATATTAAAGATTTATGAAGTCAAAGGAATCGATATCTTGAGGCATCAGTGATTACGGTCGACCTTCGATCATTTGAACACTAGTCTGTGTAAGCACATGAAAATGTTAGAGTCCCTGTCCACCCTATCCGAGATAGCGAATCCATTACATTCTCCTTTAGGCTCCATCAATCCATCAGTAAATTGTCTCGTCACTTTCTGTACATTATTTCATATCAAACGAGGACGTCTTGTCATTCGCTCCGAGCTGTTTGGGAACATTGTGAATCTGCAGGATTCGAAAATGTGTTTTTTTTTCTTTCACAATTTCCCGATCGAATTACATATTAGATTTTGTCATTTGAAGACATGAGTGGATGAAGGGGTTAAGTAAGATTTTTAAGATTTATGAGTTTTTACATTAAATGAAGGTGTTATGTGCCTATAAACCATATTAGACCTTAAAACTCTGGGTTTAAATGCTATTTATAGAAATTGCATGTGATGAAGAAGTTATGTACGAAACAAAAGTATGAATAACAAAAGTTTTATGCCCGTTTTTTCAAAATTAACAAATTGTATCATATCCTCTTCATCCACTCATGTCTTCATTTATTTATTGCGTAGACAGGTGAACGAACGTCATACTCCGATAACTCCAAAATCAGATATCGGAGCTTTTATACATCAACAATGCGTCTTATGAGCCCGCGCGGGTAGGGTGATGAAGTTGATGTATTAGTGTTCGAATATGCGAAAATGATTGCGAATTTCTTTGAGACTAGGGTAGACCGAGGCGAATCGGATCAATTTTTTTTTGAGATTATGTAAATCTTACAAAAATGTAATTTATGAACTTTTATTGATATAATTGAAATCAGCAACAATCCAGCTACGCAATAAACATTTTAAAACTTAAATTGTTCATAAATTCTTTAAATTATAAACTAAAAACTTGAAAAACAGAAATATCCGAATCGCCCCAATTCTCGGGGCGAATGGGATCGTGCGAAATAAATATTTAAATTAAAATTTTCTTAAGACTATGAGCTTTGGAATCATAATTTTTTTTATAATATATAATAAGAACAATTAGTCATTACTAATACATAAATCACATACATATGGGCCTTTTTCCCCCTCCTATATAAGCACATTTTTCATGGCACCATTCTTCGTATGCATGGCACTGAATCCAATCTGCTGATGGTGGATGAATGAATTTTTCAGTTTATTAATACAATGCCAATCTCTCTGTTTTGCAGATAAACCTTTGATTTTTATTTTAAGCGTTGTTATTCTTCTCCTTTACATTGTCATCAGTCATTTTTTCTTTATCTACAGCTTTTTTGTCAGTCTTTTGTTTACTGTTAGCGTCTTATTCGAGGAAATTACTCTTACTCTGGGTTGATGTCAAATGTAAAATTTGTTTTATAATTTTCTCGTCCACATTGTACAATCATTCCAGTCTTCCTCTTAAATTAGTCTTGCATAATACTGTTTCCAGCCTTAAAGAATTCAGCTACTTTTCTCTTTTCATGCCGTCTATTCTTGCTCTTGACAATCCTTCTGGTTTCCGAAAAGTTAACTCCTTATTTATTTTCATAAAACGATGAAACCAGTCCTGACCCGCCATTCTTACTTCTTTGTTAAATTTGCGTTGAATGTTCTGACGTTCTGCGAATTGAAACACATATTTACGAACCAGATTGGGTGTAATTCCAAAGCCACAAGTCGCCAAATACAGTAAACGGTCTGCTAAAATCTTTTCAGCATCTTCAGCAGCGTCTCATCTCAGACTGGCTGTCTACCACGTGTTCTAGTGGTAGTGACACCTCCGGAGAAAGAAACTATCCTTTGTAAACTTGTGTATGGTTATTCGTAAATCACAGCAGCCCGACGTAACGTTAATTCTTTGGCCAGGATTTTATTTGCAGCTTCTCTCAATTTACTTGGGACCATTCTCCCACATTTGTCTTTATTGTATACCTGCGAACGATCTACGATGAAATAAAAATGTATTTATTAACTTCATTTAAAAAAGCGATCCAATTCGCCCCCGAAGACGTGATCCGAATAACCCCATATTAAAGACTTTTTAAATGCGTATTTTACACATTAACCAATAACATTGTGCTTAAAAACTATATTTTTTTCTAAAATTGATCCCCTTCCCAATCAATATAAGCCATAAAATTCAAAGTTTTAATACAAATCCAATAATACCAAATTTTTTAGTAAGTACTTACCTTGGATGAGCGCGAAAATTGTAACGCACACAAATACCTTGCTTAAGCGAACAGCGCTGACACACTGATGTACTAATTTAATCAAAACACTACCAATGGTGGGAGATGCGGGATGGTAGAGGGTCAAAAGACAGTAGTCGCCTGTATTCTATTTCAACGCGTTATCCTAAATATTTAAGAATTTCTTATTTTGATCCGATTCACCCATTGACCCGATTCGCCTCGGTCTACCCTATAAGTTTAATGTTACAGGAGCTCATTTCACATGCCTTTCTAAAAAATAAGATCTAATCGGAAATTATTTGTGAAATAAAATAACCTTCTTAACTTTAATGTCAACTTTTTCTTTAATATCTACATAATTATGTTAATACGTATTTTAATACATAGTGCATATAACAATAACAAAAACAGCATACCCCTAGACACTTTATCTCCCATGATTCTGTTCGATTATTACAGATCCAGAAATACCAAGGTCATCAATCATTGCACCTGTTAAAAGCAGTTTCCACTAAACTGGCTGTCCAGATAATCATTCTATTGCACCCCGAATGGGTAATGGTAAGATATCCTCGGAACGTCTCCGACATACTGCAAGTCCTGGTACGCCTTGACCATCATCTGCTGGCTGACGACTGCGAACGGTCTTGGGGAGATACTCTCAATTGAAGGTAACGGGCTTAAGTCAATTCTCGATAGATTATCTTCCTTCGACCTGGGGACGTAAGTCGGCTGTGGTAACGAAGGTACAGTGTAAGTTATCATGTTATTGTATGTAAGCGGATCCGCGTACGACAATGGTATTTGGTAGGACTCTGTCGTCCTTGGCTCCACCTCTACAAACATCTCCCTGCTGTAAGCCGGATCGCTTGTGTACGCTACGTCAGGTCTATTCTTCCTCCTGGGCCGGTATTTGTAATCGGGATAGTCCTGCATGTGTTTCAATCTTAGTCTCTTAGCTTCGTCGATAAAAGGTCTCTTGGCGGTCTCGTCTAGACCCTTCCATTCTAATCCTAAGCGCTTTGATATTTCCGAGTTGTGGAGTTTCGGGTTCATTATGGATATTTTCTTCCTCTGTAACCGGGACCATACCATGAAGGCGTTCATAGGTCGTTTTATATGGTAAGGATTTGTGTGTCTCGTCTTCTGTTTGTTCTGCTCCGTTTGATATGCCATTGGAGTTCATTGAATTAATTATATCATTTATAAGAGTCTTCCGGTATAGTCAAACTACGTTTCCAAGAAATAAAACATTGAAATGGCTGTTAGGCATTATTAAAAGTCAAAAATGAAACTCTGAAATTTCTTTAGTCTCCTTTTCGGATATCATCTCTTGGTGTATCACACGGCGCGACATTCACAATAACATCGAACTGACAATGATATTAACTAAAACGTTTGACGAACGAATCGTCCGCCCCAAGCCCGGTCACCCAGACGGCCAGAACCGAACTGTTGTCCGGTTTCGAAACAGAGTTAATCCTGAACGGTGTCATTAAGCCAACAATGGCCCGGTCACAATGCAACGCCAATTTTCCACGTATTATCTGCCCCTGAATAAAGAGCGGCGACAATACGCTGATTGCTCACAAATTGTCAAATGATAGTGCTGTGTATGTTTCGTGCGAGGCGCGCCTGTGTGGGACTCCATTAAAAGATACTGGTCCGGTTATTAAATCGAACGATATTTTGTGTTCTCCGCGAAATTCTTCAAACGAAATCATCGTGGCCTAAAGGATAAGACGTCTGGTGCATCCGCATCGAGCGATGCGAATGTCCCGGTGTTCGAATCCCGCAGGCAGGTACCAATCGTTTGAAATCCGTAATGAAATTCGTAATGAAATCCGTACTTAAGACATATTCACGAATGACTTTCACGGTGAAAAAATAACATCACGTAATCAAACCCGCAAAAAATATAAATTGCATAATTAGGCATTGGTGGTAGGACCTCTTGTGAGTCCGCATGGATAGGTTCCACCACACTGCCTATTTCTGCCGTGAAACAGTAATGCGTTTCGCTTCGAAGGGTGAGATAGCCCTTGTAACTATACTGAGACCTTAGAACTTATATCTCAAGGTAGGTGCCGGCATTTACGTTGTACATGTCTATGGGCTCCGATAACCGCTTAACACCAGGTGGTCCGTGAGCTCGTCACCAACCTAAGCAATAAAAAAAACATACCTGTGTACGTATATAACCGAAGTTAATAACTGCTATCTATGCTTTAAACAGATCTTTTCATCATATATCCAATCTGGAAATACTTATGTAATAGATTATACATATATTTTGTTTATGATTGAAAGATTACTGGTGGCCCGGAGGCCTTTCCAGTTTCACCAACATGCAAACTTACACATAACTAAACATATTAACTTTCAAATAAATTACTATTCCCTGTGCCGAATCAAAATCCGCGCTATTGAGATACTTAGTACCTAAATATCGCCAAGCAGTTTCAGTATTCAATCGCCACAGACCTATAATTTATCCATCACATGCCATTAATTTAATGTGGATTTGAATCCCCTCTGAACAGTGCTAAGGAGTGGTCCTAATCTTTGTAGTACAACCTATTGTTAATTTGAATGTTATTGTGGCGTTGTTACCTTTAGGCTCGGCTTCATTATGTTAATAGAATTGTAGTACAACAATAATATCAATATGTAGGAGGCTATGTCGTAATAGATTCCAACTGTGGTCGTAGGACCTCTGGACTTTCACGGTGAAGGAATAACATCGTGTAATAAAAATCAAAGCCGCAAAATTATAATTTACGTAATTACTGGTGGTAGGACCTCTTGTGAGTCCGCACGGGTAGGTACCACCACCCTGCCTATTTCTGCCGTGAAGCAGTAATGCGTTTCAGCTTGAAGAGTGGGGCAGCCGTTGTAACTATGCTGAGACCTTAGAACTTATATCTCAAGGTGGGTGGCGCATTTACGTTGTAGACGTCTATGAGCTACAGTAACCACTAAACACCAGGTGGGCTGTGAGCTCGTCCACCCATCTAAGCAATAAAAAATAAAATAAAAAAGGTGGTTGTGTCGCCATCTAGCATTGAAAGTAAGAAACTTACATGTATCAGACACCCGCCCTGCATTAAAAAGAAAGCTACAAAATAATACAAAATGAATTGGCCTGTTCATGAAATACATACGTATTTCATACGAAATACGTATGTATTTCATTCTTTCATACGAAAGAAATGATAATACGAATACGGGTAAAATTAAATTTCTTTAAAATATATATTTTATTACCTAACGATAATTCACAGATTAGTTTTGATTAACAATATATAAGACATTTGTCTAAAAAATGCCTAAAAGATTTTATGTTTTTGTGTTTTGCTTAATATTAATATTGACATAACAAAAATTATACACTAAAGTATGCTGGAATTTTCAAAAAAAATGAAATTGTAGACAGAGAATGGAAATTGAAAACAGCGCCACCTACCAAATATAGATTTAATCACAGCACTCTTGTTTTTGCTATTTATAGTTAATTTAGGTAGTCACATTATAAATGCCGATAGATGTCAGGTAAGCTTCTAATAGTTTGTCAACAGATGGCTGTAGTTGTGTACATTTGAAAAATGCCAGTTTTTGTATTTCCAAAGAATTCCTAAATTGTTATTAAAAAATATTTTTATCCATACAATTTTAAAGGGTGGATCACTGTAATGAAACAATCAAATAAAATCAAGATTTTGGTCACATGTCTACAAGCAGCTCGATGGCGTGGCGGTGCCCACGGGCCTCGGCAACTGACTAATAAAAAATTACCAGCTAATTCATCCGGCCAAAGCTTATTATGTATGATAATTAATTACAAAAACAAAAAGCCAACATCACGTAGTGTTCCCAGGCGGTCACCCATCCAAGTACTGACTACGCCCGACGTTGCTTGACTTCGGTGATCGGACGAGAACCGGTGTATTCAACGTGGTATGGACGTTGGCGACAGGTATGATAAAATTATGATAAAAATTAAAAATTCTCAAGTCATAAAATAATTTTTATTGCAATTAAAATTATTATGCTATTCACACGAACATAAATTTTATGACGTCATTCTATTAAAAACTATTATCTCCTTGAAAATACCAAGAGAGAAAAGGACCTAAAGATAAAATTAAAGAAAAATCTACAATGAAGTCACAAATAAAGCAGTTTGTAAATCATTGAAATAAAGGGGAACATTAGTGTCGCCATTTTGTGAAATAAGTCGCGAATCTATGGCAAGAGATACAAAAAGCGGGAGAGCGAGTCCCCAGAAATGAACTTTTATAGAATACGATTTTGGTATTTATTATTTTAAAATATATGGTAATATTTCTAGAATGAAACCGGTTAAATTGGGACAATTATTTATTCATTTATGAACTTTTAATTCATCAATCAACGGTGCTCGCCGAGGTTAATCAGAACGAACGGTCCTGCGTTACTTGCCGTTTCCCCGAAAAACCAACCTCCCTACCTACTTAATACGTAACAAGAAGTGTTCACGCGCGCTCAGTTACTAGCACCAAACTATTGACATCGCTATTAATTCATAGAACGCTGTGGTAAAAACATTACAATCTAATTGACCTAAAGCCTGAGGCGCCCGAGACTCATATTATGTGCATTCGAACTCAGGTAAGTTTTCACTGTGGCACCGTAAATTCGTCTGTCAGCATTTTCTCTACTTAACCTTTGGGCTATGTCAACTACCAGCGGATTGGTAAGTTAAATCATGGTGCTAAACCTGGATTTGCTAAAACTAACCCTAGCAAAAAATACAAGAAAATCCGGCTAGAAACACAGTGGGTTTCATTCAGGTACTGGGTTATTTATCGAACTCTCCGCTCGATGGGAACGGTGACCGGTACTTGGATTGCCTCAAAAGGACCGACAGTAGATGAAGATAATCCAGTAGACTGATACATAAACGAACTATTCGACGATACTACACATGTTTAGGTACTTGTACAAATTTATTTCATTATTTTCATGGACCGTTGTAAATATTGAACAGTAGCTTCCAAGTTAAGTAGAACAGACGGATCTCTCACATCTACTGATGAAATTATGCTTAAGGCTTTCGTTTTTTATCATTTGACTACGGAATCATCGTAATGTAGGTATTCCAGAATTACCTTGACAGCTATGAAAGTGATGGTTTTGCAAAAAAATCGTATCGTACACTATAAACAGTATTTAAGTCGAACTTATTGTTATTACTGCATATAATCCTAAGTTTTATGTGAACAGAAGCGGAACGAGTCCTTATATTAATACTTATATTTGTTTATGAATGATCAAATGGCTAAGATAACGATGTTTGAGTACATAAGGAGTAGGTATGCAAGTTGAAACAAAATGTAATTTCTGTAACTACAATTAAAAATACAAGTTATTATTGACCGAGTTTTTCTTTAATAAATTATAACACGCCTAATTTTAAGTGGTTATTCCATAGATATCATGATATGATTTAGGTTGCCTATACTAAAGGGTGTTTCAGATTAAAACATAAATTATATCGAAGATAAGCTTAGCCAGTCAATGTTCTGTTAGCTCATTTTCAAACGATCACTCACAACGAAAAATTAATTTGATTTGTGAAGATAATGTTTGAACATCGTGATAGCCGATACAATTGGTACTGCGACTGGTAACAACTTAACTCTAGATGAGGTATTAGCTCAACGGCCCATCCACAGCACTAAAAAAGCGTAGAATAGGCATCGAGAAACAAACAAATAATAAGATGTTATAAAAGAGTGAAATGTTATTCCTCCACCCTGTACGCAGTAAAGTGGGAGAGCACGTCGCACGGACTGATACACCCGAGATCAATACGTACGAGACGTATGTGAGGATATATGTTGAGATTTAATAATAGAGAACGTGATTGCTTGTTTCGATCATTATTTATAAGTCTTCTGATATATTCTTAATGCGTTATTGACATTTTTAATTATTTACATTGAAGTCGTCGTGGCTTAAAGGATAAGACGTCCGATGCATTCGTATGTAGGCGATGCAACGGTGTTCGAATCCCGCAGGCGGGGGTACCAATTTTTCCAATGAAATACGCAGTATTTAACAAATGTTCACGATTGACTTCCACGGTGAAGGAATAACATCGTGTAGTAAAAATGAAACCCGCAAAATTATAGTTTGGGTAATTACTAATGTTAGAACGGTGGTACTTTGAGTCTGCACGGGTAGGTACCACCACCCCGCCCATTTCTGCCGTTAAGTAGTAATGCGTTTCGGTTTGAAGGGCGGGGCTGCCGTTGTAACTATACTTGAGACCTTAGAACTCATATCTCAAGGTGGGTCAACACATAATTTTGAGGTAATCGAACATCCAATAATGGGGTTTTTTATAGCTTAGACGACTGAACGTGCTCACGGCCCACCAAGCGTTAAGTGGCTGGTGATGGCTATATACAGTACAGCGAGAATAACACCATCTCCAGACTTGATGTATTTGTCTCAATTTGTGCCGGCTCATGTCAACGTCGAGCAGTCCATCGGAGTCCGGCACGGCACTCGGACACGTATACAATAAATAATTATGAGTGATATGATTTTCCTTTGAGACTGACCCACACATAACTACGCACAGTGGTGACCCCGACGTGATTTCATGAAATCAAAACCCGCAACGAATTTGGTACTACTACCTATTCCGTCCACGGTTCCGCACACACGGAACGTTTAACGAATTCTATTATTAATATTGTCAATTTAGGTTGCAGAAACAGGCGGAAACACGATATAATGTAACGGGCTAACAAACCATCCTCGCACCACTGCTCAAGTTAATCTTTGCAGAGATAGTTATATACGAATGTGGATCTTCTAGAGTTAATGAACTGATCTATGCAATAATAATAATGAAAGAAGGACGAGAGAAAGATACCACGGTGGGAGTACCTAGATCTCATCAAAAATATCTAATTCTCAGTGGATTGCTTTTTGATACGGTGGTAGATTCTGCGAAGTGCTGCTCTTGCTAGGGCTAGTGTTAGCAATTCTCTCAAGTTGAGCCCGAGAGCTCACCTACCCGTCCGGGCGTAGCTGGAATAGCCCCTTAGGCTCCTAGCCTAGCGAAAAAAAGAATCTATAACAATAGATTAAATTTTGAATTCCTCGAAGTCCCATCGCTTAAGTTGGTAAATGCATCATTCTCGCAATTTAGTGTATGTATTAAAATATATCTAAATTAATAGTAAGTAGTAGTGAATATAATAAGTTTTATAGTGTAAGTTGATGTACATAATAATAATAATAATATATGTGTGCATTGTGTTCCTTTTGTATTTTTTTAGTTATTTTTTTGTGTAAACTTAATTTCAATTTTTTTTTCTGTTTGTTCACTCTCTACTTTTATGGGATTTCGATAGTGGAAACATGTTTGGTTATTTTTTACTTTAATAAATTTTATATTTGTTTTGTACTGTAGATTTCCCAAATAAGTAAATTAAATTATCTTGGGGACTGTGCCTCCGTAAAGCGCAATTAAAAAAAAGAAATACAAGGAAAAAAAAAAGAAATGAATTAAATCTCAGGATCGTATTACCCGGTGCATCGCACGGTACGCTGCCTCCTTCGCAACGTAGAGAGCTATTGATACGGTATTTTTATTTCCTCTACCCCGAACCGGCCGGGCGGCGCGCTTTGTGCCTTTCTGTTCAAACTCTCAATATAATATCCTTTTTATTATGTTTGTGAATACGAAATGATATTAAAGTATAGTATAGATAGTAAAGGGTTTCTCTGTGAACGGAGATTTAAAGTGTGTTGTCATTATTTTGATTCGGTTTTATGTATTATGATGTTTCGTATTATGCGGAGAACGGTGGACTGTATTGTGACGCATTAGGGACGAGCTAAATCCGGCAGTTAAGAAAGAACGTGCCGGTACAAAAATCTATATATTAATACGTAAAGCAAAAACTTTGTAACCCTTTTTACAAAAATTGCGTGGACGACGGAGGAGTATGAATTTTCCCACACTTATCGAGAATATAGAGAAGGAGTGCAGAATGATAATATTTTTTTATTATGCTCAAAAAATACATTAAATCAATAAATAAAAACATTACACACACTACCATGTATTTGATACACACGCATGCCTACTATTTGGTTATTGTCAAACTTTTCTTATTGCATAGCCTGTTATCAAATTGATAATAGATTAAATATTGTTTGTCTTTATTAATATTTGTCTAAAATGATGATGAATGTATAAACATATAATTTCAATTAATTATAGTCGATTTTAGACTACCCCCGAATCACTAGTAGTATTATAATAATTTGGAAAGTCAATTTCATGTCTCGAAGTGAACACTAATAATAAAGCTGTAGTGTTTGCAACGTAAAAAACCATATTTAGTACAACTTAATGAAGTATTATAAATACAAACGAGCCGAAAGGCTTTATTGTGATATTTGAATCGACAAGGGCAATAAGTTCAGGCGAATCAAATTATAATTAATGTAAATTTCTCTCACAAATCTTATACACTCATTAGCGCACTCCAGGTTACGTCTGTATGTATACAATAATAATATTTTATCACTTTAGATGGAAAGCAAAGGTTTCTAGTGTTATACCTCATTAACTTGCGTGAGAGGCGTAATGCCACTGAACTAATCTACTAATCTTTAGATAATTTAACCTAAATTTTGCTTAAAAGTAGTATTCATTTTATTTAAAGCATAATTAATATTATTATGTACTTGTCTGCTACGCGAATCGATCGTAGCGCTACGTAGACCAGCTACAGATGTAGCCTCAGGCTACAGCTCCCTCGTGGGAAGGGTGTAAGGCTTTTCAAAATTTTGTAATGAAACTGTTTTGATGATCCTAACTGCGAATGTGGAATATTAGTACTGTATCTATGATATCAAACCTTAGATATGCAGACGATGCTACTCTTTTGGCAACGTCACAGGCCGACGTAGATAGTTTTCTTTCGCTTCTGGAAGTTCCGACTTTGCCCTCGCCATAAACCGCAATAAAACTAAAATGATGGCAGTGGACCGTAAGAATAACAATCGATTTGATTTACATGAAATAGCAAACTGCGAAGTTGTCCAGAGTTACATCTACCTGGAGTCCACAATTACAAATACTGGAAGTTGCGAAGAAGAAATTAAAAGTCGTTGTACCGTGACACGATCAGCTCACAAAAATATGGAAAGATCGCCGCATAACTAAAAACACCAAAGTTCGCTTAATGAGGTGCTTAATATTTCCTAATTTCCTATAAGGAGCAGAAACATGGAGGATTCATCAAAAGTGTCGTAAAAAGATTGGCGCCCTTGAGATGTTGTGCTGGGGACGCTTGCTAGGGATAAAATGGACTGCTCACCGTACCAATGTTTCCATCCTGAAAGAGCTCCAAATCAAATAAAGGCTTTCGTCGTTTGCGCAATTGCGAATCCTTAATACGTTTGGACATATCATCCGTAATGAAAGCTCATTGGAACGATTAATGGTTCAAGGAAGAGTAGACGGTCAACGTTCTCGCGGCCGATCACCCACAAGGTGGACAGACTTGATTAAGTCATCTACTAAGTGTTCTCTTATTGAATGTACACGTACCGCCACAAATAGAAAGAGAAGCCTCGCAAAAGCCGCAACCAAGCAATAAGACATGCTTAAACACGACCTGGTAGTAGGACCTCTTGTGAGTCCGCGCGGGTAGGTACCACTACCTTGCCTATTTCTGCCGTGAAGCAGTAATGCGTTTCGGTTTGAAGGGTGGGGCAGCCGTTGTAACTATACTTGAGACCTTAGAACTTATATTTCAAGGTGGGTGGCGCATTTACGTTGTAGATGTCTATGGGCTCCAGTAACCACTTAATACCAGGTGGGCTGTGAGATTATTCGCCCATCTAATCAATAAAAATAATTCGTCAAATAACAGTTTGTTCTGTCGTCATAGCATTTTGTATAAAATCAAGGTACGACCTTCCGTGGACAGTTGATTGGCAAGTGAGCGTGAAATGGACACACAGCCACCCTCGTGATTCGGTTATATCCCGGCGAGGTACAATTCAACACAAAACTGTGGACACGACTTTCGTATTTTTTCTGAGGAATTTATTATATATTATGTCTTTGAAATCGGTACTTTTGGGTCACTTCTGTAGAAGTTGTTACCGATTGTGACGTCAATAATAAAGAACTAATACACGTAATGAAAAACACCGTTTATTCTTTAAGATGGTACATATGTTTACATGGAGACAGGCTCCGGGCAACTGGCGTACTGTAATGCAATAATTGCATGCGCATTGTCATTGACGCTTAATTTATTGAGAAACCTTTGTTGAAGTGTTACTTCTAATGCGACTTCCAACAAGGTTGCATTAAACGTTTAACGCTCCTGGGTAGGGGGAAAAGAGACAGAGCGAGAGTGAATGAGTGACACTCGAACGCATGCGCGTAGTATACCTGTTACAGCCCAGCGCGAGCGTCAGAGCGCGAGAGTAGCGTCCAATATTTTAATGACATATTTAAAAATATATATACGTCGGAGGAGCCACAGTTATTAACACCATCGTCAGACATCGTAGGGGCGAATAGGGTGATCGAGCTAAGAGAAATATTGAGTACACTAATCACGTTTAATTTAAAATATATATAATATAAATGTTGAAGATGTCGCATCTCTTATACACAGCATTCCCTATTACAAGAGCAATCTGATTTAAGGATGAAAAATAAAGAAAACCATAATACTTCGAAAAAGAATTTTCACTTCATTCACGTGCCCCAAGTTGCACGCGCACCGCTTTTTCTTTGTTATTTTTGTGTGATAACTTTTTTAGTATTAATGTGTCGATTTGACTATGTAGACAATTTTTATAAAATAACACGAAGGAAAAAAATGCGGCGAAACCAATAGTTAAAGTTTTTTTTAGTAAATATTTTGTGTGATCGACTGTACCCAAACAATTTGCAGTGTGACGTCACAATATTCTATTACGTCACAGCTCCGGTACGCCTCGGGCCTGTCTGCTGCTAACAATTTACATGCAAGTTATATTGAACGCTGTTATGCAAAACACAATAATAATTGCCATGTTTATAGTGGAAGCGCACGTGGTCTTCGTGGTAGGAGATTTGATCTCATAACTGACCTTGAAACGATTCCGGAGTAGCTATTCATTTGACGAAACACTACGTCTATATTTGATCCACAAAAAATAGAGATTTGATATTTATCACACGATGCTATTCCATCTACGGTGAGAAGAAGTGAACATGAATTAAGCGCGTAATTGTTTAACAAAATTGGTATCTGCCTGCTGGATTTGAACATCGACATATTCGCACCGCTTGATGAGCGCTTTCCGGGCTTTTTATCTTTTAGACCTCTCTCTCTCTCTCTTCGATTGGTCCCTCATTGCTGAGGATCGTGACTCCGTTTGATTCCATCAACTAACTGTCTCCATCAATCCCATTGTGTAGCTTGGTGGAGTTCGTTGCTGACAGGTATTTTTAGTTCCTCCGCTATTTGGTCCGACCATTGTTTGGGATCTCTACCCTTAGGCCTTGCTCCCTCGATTTTACCGGTCACCACAAGGCGTTCCAAATTGCTGGTATCCCTGCGTGCAACATGACCAAAATACCGCAATATTCTTTGTAGGCAGGTTGTGGATAGACGTTGAGTCTTTTTTTATTTTTAACTGCTTGAGAATAGAGATGTTGGTGCGGCGGGCCGTCCATGGTATGGATATATATTTAGGCCACAACGACTTCATAACTCAGTCATAAACAGTAGCTGTATTCTGATCGTATTTTCGTGCCCCAAAAATTAAAGATATCTTACTGGATTACTCGCACCACCGGCCAGCCTATGTCTGCTATTAAACAATTATACGTTTTAATTTCATTGTTCGTTCAAGCAATACAAAATATAAAAAAGTGTACACTATAAATAATACATGGATTTACCGTCACCTGGAAATGTATCGTAACATGGCGCTTATTATCGTAACGTAGTATGGCAATATCATAGATGAAAATATTATAATAAATGCAAATCTATTTTCAAATTCAGTAACGATGTCGGTTTGGTTTTTACGGCATTTGTATCTATTTCATCAATGTGAGCGTGATAGAAATACCAGTAATAGCAGCTTTGTCACTCTTCAGACCGGAAAGCGTGGATGGTAGTAAGTACCCCATCACAAGCAATTATTATATATATTTTAATACGCTTTTATTAGCTTCAGACGTATGTATGTAACGGAATATTTGACCCCCTTCAAAACGTCGGATTAACTCGAAATTTGGTATACTTGTTATGGACCGATAATAATTCAATATTATTAAAAATTGAAAAAATTTAAATTCATCCAAAAAATTAAATATAAATAATAGTTTAAAAAAACTATCAAAATACGCTTTTATAGAAAATCCAACAAAAAAATAGAAAATAAATTTTAATTAATTAGAATTAAAAATAGTGTAAAAAAATATATTTTATTATAAAAAAAAGCGTGGGGTGCATAGTATCAGTAGTTATAAATATTTTATGAACAGATATGAGTAGAAGGTAAGGTTTGATAATATCCTGAAAAGCACCCCACGTATTTTGTTAGTTTGTTTAAACTATTATTTATTTTATTTGCCCTTGTAGGCAGGCGAGCATACGACCCACCTGATGGTGAGTGGTTACCGTAGCTCATGGACGTCAGCAATGCCAGGAGTAGAGCCAAGCCGCTGCCTACCGTTAAGTACTCCCCAGAAGCCTCATTTGAAAGAAGGACATGTTATAACGCTCGGGAACCACCGTAGAAGGGAACTCATTCCAAACCCAATTAGAAACGTAATCAAATTTGGATTTTTTGTATTACACAATGATATGTGTATGATTCTTTGAAAGTTTAAGCTTAGTTAGAAACATTGGTACCTGCCTACTGGATTTAAACACAGCTTTAATCACATTGGTTGACAGGACTACAGAGCATCTTAACCTTTAGGACACTTGATAATTAGGTTTCTTTTTGATAACTCAGGTAGGTAGACGAGTAGTGGGAACAAATTTTAGGGCTACTACAGAAATAAAGATAGCTAAACGTTAGTATTGCTACCCGGTTCGAGATATAAGATGAAATACTTAATCTTTTTTTAATTAATATGAACGATAAAGTCAGCTAAGGCTTGTTTCACATGATCACTGATGCTGTATAAACATAAAAATAATTAAACAATTTTGCTTAGAGTACTCAGTGGTAGGCAGCAGCTTGGCTGTACCGCTGACAATGCTGGTGTCCATTAGCGACGGTAACCATTCACCACCAGGTGAGCCGAATCTCCGTAGCCTGGTAGAGCAATAAATTACGTGAGTAAGGAGTTCTTTGTGTATGTTTGTAATCCAAGAATTTAACTGTCTTATTAACTTCATCAAACAGGTCATTAGGTTATGTAAGTACATGAAAGCACAGTAATGCTCTCATTGAAAAATATTTGCATAGTAGTAGTCACTCGCCTTATTTAATTTAAATTGATAATAATTATGTGTTTTTTTTTCCTTTAATGAGATATTTTTATCCAAGTGCAGCGACCGTCTTATTTTTCGAACCTGAACGTAAGTATTAATTTATTCATTTTTTAGTTCATTAAAATGGAACTCTTCAATTGAACATTTCCCTGGTAGTATATTAAAAACTCTCAATTTCTTTATTACAATCTGATATTATGTAAGCTAGGTGTGAACGAGTCCTTAGGCGGTGTTGATGAATTGTTTACGTTCACGGCGGACCGCAAGCTCGTCAGCTTAATCGAATCCTCATCGAATCTCGTACAGTCGAGTTCTTTTTGCACCGATGCCGAGATTGTATCAAAAAAATAAATTTAATCTCGCTAATAAACATGCAAACAAGAATCCGTGGGCTACCTGTTGCAAGCGTGTGAGACAAACGATTCCTCAACCAATCAGGGAGCTGCGTCCGCCCACGGAGCTCCCTCATTGGCCGACTAGGACAGAGGGGGGATACATGGGGAGACCGAGCCAGAGGCTAACCGTTAAACATGACACCGGCAAGAAAAGCGCCGCATTGAGCTTTCGGGAAGCTTTTCACGGGCGCGCTCGGCTTACAACGATAATCGGTGTCGCGATTAACTCATTTGTATCGACTTGGTGGTTACTTACATTATATTAGATAATGAGAAGATTCTAAATATTTTTTAAGATAAAAATAATGAACTGTTTGAAAAAGTGTCCGAATAAATTTTCAAATTAATTTTTTTAATTGACTCGATTGCTGAGAACGGAATCATGTCGCTGGGTAAACAGCCTAATGAGCATATTAAGAGGCCGATGAATGCGTTTATGGTATGGTCCAGGGGCCAGAGGAGGAAGATGGCGCAAGACAACCCGAAGATGCACAACTCCGAGATATCTAAGAGATTAGGCGCTGAATGGAAACTTCTGACTGAGATGGAGAAAAGGCCTTTTATTGATGAAGCGAAAAGACTCAGGTTAGTAAAAATAAAAATTCAATTAACTAAAATTATATTTACTGTAAATATTACTTACTAGTCAATTAAAATATATCATCGATGAGCAGAATCCTTCAAGTTTGATTAAACACATCACATAATTGAAGAGCTTGGGTGTAACGAATTGGTTTTATGAAATAACTAGCGACCCGCCCTCGCTTCGCTTCGGAAACATTAAAACACACATGAAACCAAAATAATAAAATATTTTTTTTTTTTAAAAAGTAGCCTATGTTCATCAGGGACAATGTCGGCTTCTAATGGAAAAAGAATTTTTCAAATCGGTCCAGTAGTTTCGGAGCCTATTCGAAACAAATAAACAAACAAATCTTTCCTCTTTATAATATTATAGTATAGATATAGATTCTGAGACTAAAAAGATCTTCATATTCTTTCTCTATTAGATTTTTCTGTACTCTTTCTGTATTCTTTAATAGTTTTTTAATTAGGAACGGGTAGGGACGACCACTAAGGAAAAAGCTAAGGGAAAAAAATAGGAAAATAAATATATTCAAATATTAAAAAAAAAAAAAAAAAATCTTCACTGCGGCAGTCTGTGTGTACCATATCAAATATTTAAAATTTCCTGTTTATTTGCAATATGAAATAAATTTATTTTCCCCACTACTTTATTCAAGAAAAATCTAAATGACAAACTGTTCGACATTTTTTTAAGATTTTTCTTATGGATATAAAGTGTCCCTTTTGAGAACTTCCGCTGCGTGCGCTGCAGAAACGGTTGAAGTTCAGCTAAAATAATGTATGACAGAATTGTTCCCCTTTAAAAGATCTGAGACTCAATACAAGTGGAGCACCAATAAAGATGTTTCAAAATAAGGGTTTAAATAGCTCCTTAACATTCTACAATTATTATCTACAAAAATATTTTCACTTTCTACGTAAATGAAGTGGGGAGTAAAATTTAGCGTTATGCCAAAGTAACTATTCTACGCGAACGGAGTCGCGGGCAAAAGCTATTATTAAAATATACCTCTCCTAAAAATGTCAAGATAAAAGCTCTTTACGTAGAAGTCACTTAATTGTGTAAATTTAATGCTCTTTTAGAATAAAAATCAAACCAGTCTAATATACAAATTGAGCAGTTATCGGTAATAAATATTTTCATCCTGCCGCTAAGTAGTGTGCTAGTTAGAAAAGCCAATCGACCTCACGTCTCAAGATGAGTCACGGCAGGTCGTAACTTCTATGAACTCCGGTAATTAGCACCAAGTGTGCCGTCATCTCGTCTAAGCGTCTAAGCACTAAGAATATGTAAATTTGTTTTCTAGCTCCTAGACTACTAATCATGTTCGGCAAAGTCATTGCGCCTACAGAGCGTAACGATTATGAGATTCAATTAAGATTGAAAGTACGTTAGGATATAATCGAGTCTTGACTCCGGAAACTATAGACTAGTCGAAGTGAGAAACTTAGGTAGAGTTGTATTGTAACTATTTTTCTACTTTCCGGATACATACTAAATGCGTGATTTAAATAAGAAACTTTTTTTTTTAAACTACAAAAAACAAATTTCCATTCCGAACCATAGTTTAAAAAAAAATGTTTCCTTTTTTTGTATCCTAGTGGTTATATTAGGGAAAACCAATAAATTCGGCCTTAAAGTCGACGTGGCCTAACGGATAAGACGTCCGGTGCATACGTGTTTTGAGCGATGCGCCGGTGTTCGAATCTCAGGCGGGTACCAATTTTTCTAATGAAATACGTACTCAACAAATGTACACGATTGACTTCCACGGTGAAGGAATAACATCGTGTATTAAAAATCAAACCCGCAAAATTATAATTTGCGTAATTACTGGTGGTAGGATCTCTTGTGAGTCCCCGCGGGTGGGTACCACCACCCTGCCTATTTCTACCGTGAAGCAATAATGCGTTTCGGTCTGAAGGGTGGGGCACCGTTGTAACTATACTTGAGACCTTAGAAGTTATATCTGAAGGTGTGTGCCGCATTTACGTTGTGGATGTCTATGGGTTCCAGTAACTACTTAACACCAGGTGGGCTGTGAGCTCGTCCACCCATCTAAGTAATAAATTTTAAAAAATCTTTTAAATTCGTAGTCGATATTTTGTAATGTACGCAAAAATATTCGAGCTAATTGAATCTCATGAAGCTGAAAGTTGCCTTATGTGGGAAGATTGTCAAACCTACTCCAGCTAATAACAAAAATGTGTTCAAATATGAAGTCATGTCTATTGTACGAGTTATATGTTTTTTTTTATTGCTGTTGTAGGCAGACGAGCATACGGCTCACCTGATGGTGAGTGGTTACCGTCGCCCATACCGATACCGAGAGCAAACATTTATGTTGGAGTGAGTCACAGATTTTATGAGGTCGGTCCATCGTGTTGGAGATCGTCCGCGAGATCTTTTGCCCTCGACTTTCCCTTGCACCACCAACCGCTCAATGGAATCCTCATTACGAGTGATGTGCCCGAAGAACTTGAGGATTCGTAATTGGACTGTTGACGATAGTCTCTCCTTGATGTTGAGCTCTTTCAGGAGATTCACATTACATACAATACAGATATAGGTACTCAAAGTTTATTATTTAAACCGGAACAAGTAACAAAATATCATAAAACCAAAAACAGCTGCTGTGTACGTGTTTGTTTATGTGTCATTTTCACACACCTCAAAAGGTTCGATTAACTTGAAACTTTGCACAGGCATCCAAAACCGATGACAATGCAATAATTTTATAACTTCGTTCTAATATCCTGACCAGTATCAACGGGTGAAAAAAAGAGGAAATTTATTGTTAATCCAGATAGTTATTCAACGGTCTTTTTTAAATTTTGAAATTACATTCTAGAATTGCACAAGAAGATTAAAACCTTTTTTGGTAGATTAATTTATTAGGCCTGATTTTACAATGGGGTTACCGCACAGCTAAGCTGCTGTACTCTATGGATCCTATTTCAACTCATTTGAAAAAGAAGCCACCATAGCGCCGATAGAAAGACTTCACCTGTCCTGGTGAAACTGGAAAGGCCTCTGGGCCAGCAGCAGTAATCTCTCAGACATAAAAAAAAATGATAGACTTCATTCCAGAATCGGATGTTAAAAACAATCTACAAAACACTATAGAAGAGCGCGTTCCGAATAATAGGGATGAAGTCCGCTCTTATGATGAATGGTGTGATGATGCTAAAGAAACAAGGGTAGTAGTAGTTGTAGTTCCTGTGGTGTTTGTCAAGTTACACATTTTTAGTTTTTTTTTTTTTTAAATTAAACTTTTTAAAGCATTTTGTCTCTGCTCGGCTATCGAGGAATAAATTCAGAAAAACCGTCTTCATCATTGTCACTTTTACTTTTAACTTGATATAATTCCAACAAGAAAAAAACGACTTCTTATCTTCATTTATAATTAAAAGTGGAATACAGATATTCTATGCTTTCACCGAGAATGACTTTCATGAATAATGTACAAAATATTTACTTTATTGACTGAATTCGCCTTTTCGCATTAAAAGTGTACAATTTCCAAAAATATTCTAAATTGAGTTAATATGCGGAATCATTTGTTATCACCAGTATTTTTCTCATAAATACTGTAAAAAGAGCATAGTTAAGTTTTAGTTTTTTTTTTTAGTTTAGTTTACCAATGTTTTGACTACTCTTAGCAAAATGAATACATAATTTTATCTTACTTTAAAAGACAGATAATGTAACTGGTAAAAAATAAAAAATAAATATTGCAAAGATAATTATTATTAAAAATATCACATGTTAAGCCTTTAAAACACTCTCCTGTAAAATTAAAAGTAAGTTTTGAGATTATACAGTTTTAATGCGAGAAGACAAATTGTCTATAACTAGCTAAGAGTCACATAAAGATTGCAGATAGAGATTATGTCGGTATAAAATTAACAACAAAATACGGTATACAAATGCTGAAATCGGAAATAAAGTTTAAAATAAAAATACCAAGCCAGGTATATAATACTAACTAACTGCATCACAGATTCCAACATTAATTAACAAACGAAATTTTTAGTTTCTTCGTTTCCAACCAACACAAAATCACAAGATAAACATAGCTTTTTTTTATCTCAACAATTATTTCAAACATACATAGTTCTATAATTCTTTTATGTTGTATCAACAAAAATACCTCCCACGGATACAAAACCGTCCCGGGCGCGTATTACAAACAGCGTATTAAAAACTATTTAGTCTATGGTCGTTATCACAAACTTTTTAATTTCTGTTATCTGTCAAACAAAGCATAGTCGACACCTGTTCTGAGTGTTAATGTTTGAATTCTCGAGGGTTGCTTTGGGTACAGTTTTTTGTGTTCAACTTATCTTTGTAGGGTTATAATTTGATAGCAGTCAATGTCAAGATCATATTTGTTTCGAAAGTTGAAAAAGTTTTTTTTTAATTGATATTAATTATAATCCGCTAATAATTTTTGGAAAAGACGTTACTTATGTAATAAATAGAATAGCCTAGAATTAAACCACGGGATCTTTTTCTGTGATAAAATGAGAGTCGCAATACAGTCCTGCGTTTAGGCTCCAATACTTATGTAATGCAATTAAAATTATTCTCTTCTCAACCCCATGTCTGAAAATGGGTATTGGTAATCATGTGGTGATTTCTATGGGCCCTAATAACCACTTTATACCAAATGGGCCATTAATTCGTACCGCCGTGTGCGCTTAAACAAAAAGCAAATAGGCACTTTGAGGACAAAGTCCTAGTGTATTACTGGTGGTAGGACCTCTTGTGAGTCCGCACGGGTAGGTAGGTAGCACCACTACCCTGCCTATTTCTGTCGTGAAGCAGTAATGCGTTTCGGTTTGAAGGGTGGGGCAGCCGTTGTAACTACACTTGAGACCTTAGAACTTATATCTCAAGGTGGGTGCGCAGTAACCACTCAACACCGGGTGGGCTTTGAGCTCTCCAACAATCTAAGCAATAAAAAAAATAAAACAAAACCCGGATGAAACCGAAATTGATCGTCAATGATTTTTAAAATGATGAAAAATACCTTAGGGGCTAATGGACTGTGTGTGATAGAAAAAAAAGTAAATTCTTAAATTGTTTTTTTTTTTTAACTCATATTTTATTCAAGAATTTACATGTTATTATCCGCAACATGCTTCGTCAGATTACAGAAATAAAGTTATCAGCAACATGCTTCGTCAAAAAGTACAATACTTACTTTCAGCTGCAAGCGTCGTCATAAGTATTCTTTAAAATAACTAAAGTTGTAAAACGGTTTATCAACAGAAAATGATTTTGGGATACCACGAAGAAAATATTTCCACCGAATGAGTGAAATTGCTCGATAGACCGGCGGTCCCAATTTTATTGTTCGAAGCTTGTGTATATGCAAAATCATCCTGAAAATGTCTTTATTATGTTCTATGACAGCTAATTTCTAGAATTGAAAATTCAATAGTTTTAAATGAAGTGTGCTCACATGAAGGTTAATCCGCAACAATTTTTATGATAACCATAGATAGAAGCTTGTGTGCCACTCCAGAAGGTTTTTTACACAATGTGTACAATCTGAACTACAAACAGACAAACAAAGCCGCCGGATGTTATGTTTATCTACATTTTTAATTGTGAGATGTTGGAATTGACTTCAGATAACGATTAGGAGTAGACAGTCTCGACGGTAGAGACAAAATGTCGAATGCTTTTAGAGTTTAGGTAAAGAGTATTCTTTATTCCACAGCACAATATAGTAAAATTCGAAATTAGGTAATAGGTATAATTTTTACAATAGACGATCTTATCGCTATTAGCGAATAAATATGCCGGAATTGTAAAATTGCCGGAAAACCGTTTTCACATAGGAAAATTGTAGGTAAGTTGCTGTACGCTATGACTAACAAAATATTCACATAGTTGACCAAACCTTCTAATATATCATTAAATAATGAAGAAAAATATGTACACATATACAATAAATACAACGTAAATTATTGAAGAGTAAACTTGCTTTGCCCGTTTCAATCATGAGTTAAATCATGCAGTCCGGTCGGAATGACTCTGTATCCGTTCGAAAATTGAACCTTCAGTCTCAAGATGAGTGGTGACATCAAGTTAATACTAGATACACCGTAAACTCTGCTACAGATGCAGGGTATTTAGCGCAGAGCCCCTTGAATGCCCTGGTCTGTCTGGTTCTGGTCAATAGTTTCACAGACTGTATTTTGTAAGAGCCTTGGAGACTTTTACTGGTGGTTTTGTGAGTCCACAGGAATAGGCACCAGGTATCCTGCCTATGTCTGCCATGAATTATATTTAATTAAAGCTGTGGCGCGGGTAGTTATCATAAAACATAGATTTTGGGCAGATATCTGAATCTCGCTAAAGATAATTTGCTTGTATACAAGTTGCAAACAATACAATTTGGACTGTTGCGTTGGTCTACCGAACAATTTCCCCCGCTCGGTGGAAGATCTTCACTTTGTCATTTTCCCCGAAAAGATTTTCTTCTAAAGCTACTTTTACAGTGTTACAGTAGGTACATAAGTAGAATTCGATATTATACGAATTATATAACGTCATTTTATTTAAGTTCACAAATTCAAATATTTAAGAAAATACTATGTACGATAGTCAATAATGGTGAAACCCACCGTAATATAGGAGTGCTTGAGGATAAGAAGTAAAATAAAACAATTCTCACACAAATTCGCATTAGGCCATACTTTTTTTATGAATAATACTCATATATTGATATTAAACTAGCGACCCGCCCTCGCTTCGCTTCGGAAACATTAAAACACACATGAAACCAAAAAAATAAAATAAAAAAAAATTAAAAAAAAGTAGCCTATGTTCATCAGGGACAATGTCGGCTTCTAATGGAAAAAGAATTTTTCAAATCGGTCCAGTAGTTTCGGAGCCTATTCGAAACAAACAAACAAACAAACAAATCTTTCCTCTTTATAATATTAGTATAGATTCCTAATTATCAAGATATTTAAGAACGATGATTTTGTCATTACTATGAAATCTTGTTCGATTATGAATCATTCGCTTTTAAGAAACAAATTTGTAAGAAAAAACAGAAAACAAGCCAAATTTAATTAATCACGAATGAAAGTTTAGTTTGTGAATTATTTTATTGCACTACACGCAATTTAATGCACTGAAAATTCAAACAATCCCTTGCGTGAGTTTGACGGTTTAATGGGATGCGGAAGGGATGAGCTAATTGGGTGGGCTCAGACTGCGGGTCTAAGAAATGTGACGGATGTAACGATCACACTTAACTTGTGGCGGGTAGCCGTCACAGAACAAAAGATATTTGACAGATGCCTCAATCTCGCTTATAAGATTTTCAAGATAAGCTTGCATATATACGAATTCGGTCTACCGAGCAATATTAGCCGCTCAGTGAAAGATCTTCCCTTCGTAGTTATTCCCACAAGCATAATAGACCTAGTAGTCAGTGGCCCTGCCACCAGTACCACGGGATCCAAGTTTGACAACCAGCTGGAGTACTTACCTAATAAAATTAAAACAACGACCTTGAAACTGGTGAATTACTGGTGGTAGAACCTCTTGTGAATCCACACGGAAAGCACTACCACCCTGCCTATTTTTGCCGTGAGGCAGTAATGCGTTTCGGTTTGAACGATGGCGCAGCCGTTGTAACTATACTGAGACCTTAGAACTTATATCTCAAAGTGGGTGGCGCATTTACGCTGTAGATGTCTATGGGCTCCAGTAACCACTTAACAACAGGTGGATTATAAGTTAGTCCACCCATCTAAGCAATAAAATATAAAATAAAAAAATAGTCGTCAATGGATAAAATACTGTATCTGTAAATTAGTAAATATTGACACAAAAGCCGTGACCGAAAATCTTCACACTCGTTTTGCAAAATGATTCCCGGACCCCACCCCGTGGGAGCAGACAATTATCTGTTATTCATAGTGTATAATGTCTTATTCACAGTGCATTGTGAGGACGGGGGCGTTATCGGGGGTCGGCAGAGCTATAAAAATAAGCTTATGCTTGAGCTTCTAACTCGAAAAGACGAGTTTAGTACGGAGCTGTTTATACCAACTCTTATTTATGATGTTTTATTTACGACGCTTTTATTTATATTGCTCGGATTTTATTTGTCGAAGTTCTTTGAACGAAAACTGTTGAAGCTGTTTTGTATTCATAGTTTTATAATGTATGTAGTTGGATTCTTGTTTTAAAACGATGTGAAATTAATAATTTCTGAAATTCTTAATGCTTTTTTGTGGCTCTTAAAATTTGTTTCTACATATTTCCCAAATTTCAAAAAAGTCTATAATTCTAATAAGTAAATGATAAACATGAACAGATCAATTAACTATTGATATTTTTTCTATTGGTATTATTATTTCTTATTAAGACTTGGCCACTGGTGTGTTTAGTGCGAGTTTTTTAACGTTCTCGATAGCGTAAAAGTTAACTCAATAATGTATGCAGCTGGAACAGCGCCCCTAGCGGCAAACATAGACATGCGTTAAAAAACTAGCACTCCGTTATGATTCTCTATAAGGGTGAAATATTTACGTTGATTTTATGTCACTCGTCGCACTTCTCTCTTGTTATGACAAAAACCTTCCCTAGAGAGCCTTTGTGCGGGTGGATAATAATTATGCTCTAAAAATAAATAAATAAAACCGATTACAGACCTGCGTATCGTGTCATTTCGTAAAAAAATAATCGAAACTCACTTAACATTCAAATAAGCTTATCGAATTGTCTCCCATCAAAACGTAACTATTAAGTACCATAAATTTAATTATCAATTACGAATTTAATAAAAAAAAAAATATTATGTAAATAAAATCTAAAGTTAAAACATCCTAAGCACAGTTGTAAATATTAGGTTTATTAACAAAAATTTGTTACAATTCGACTATTAGATCCAGAATCCAAGAAATCTTTGTCACACAAAAACAAAAGCAGCCATCATAAAAGAGCTCTCTATCAATTCTTCTCGTATGTATTCGTTTGTAAGGGTTGAATTTATTAACAGCAGCCCTTAGGTCGCGTGCACAGTGCACACCGCCTCTCATATTTGTAACAATCTTATCATATTAACTTACTTATTGTTCGAAATTATCTGGTGAAGCGTCAGATTGTGAAATTTATAGATGGATAATTTAAGAATAGGTTATTAATTTACTTTATTTTTACTGCTTATATGTGGACGAGCTCACAGCCCACCTGGTGTTATGTGGTTACTGGAGCCCATAGACATGTACAACGTAAATGCGCCACACACCTTGAGATATAAGTTCTAAGGTCTCAAGTATAGTTACAACGGCTGCCCCACCCTTCAAACCGAAACGCATTACTGCTTCACGGTAGAAATAGGCAGGGTGGTGCTACCTACCCGCGCGGACTCAAAGAGGTCCTACCACCAGTAATTACGTAAATTATAATGTTGCGGGTTTGATTTATATATACTTATATATACCTACAATAATTGAAAAAAGAATTCTCTGTAATCAATCGTTTGAAGATATTTAATGTTTCCGGCCTTAATGTTGCTGGCTGCTGTAATTTTATTTGAATATCAACACGTATATATCGATATTCATCATAATCAGAACCACAATCGAGTACTCGCATTTTATTACCTAATAAATTTCAAAAGATCTAATAGAATAAAGATGTTAGTTAATTTGTCAATCATTGTAATGTCAGAACTGCCGTATTCCCAGGTAAATACCACGAGTTTCTCCTAAAGTCAGTCAGTTATCGGTCACGACAATGCCCCGGTCGCACCTCTGTTTACAAGCACACACTTCTTTATCATTTTTTTTTCTATTTGATTCTCGATATAATCTGTCTGTATTTGTTCGATCGTTCCGTATTCAAATAATATCGTAAGTATTAGATATGATTCGGAGTTGTTCTTTTATTTATCGATTTGTGAAATAGTTTTATTTGGCGCGTAAATGTTGACGCCATTTTGAATATTTTTTTTCTTAAGTACTGTATTTTTTATTACCGAAATTTATGAAGACCATGGTCCACCGTGAATCCACCAGGCACTTTGAGACATGAGGTTGAATCTACCCTCAAAACCGTAACGCTTTGCCACAGAAATACTTACAAAAAATATCTACTCGTTTGGAATTACAATACAAGGGGAGAAATTTGTGTTACCAGTCAACGCCATTTGGCGATCATATCTTCTCAATCTCAATAGGTACCTATTGAACGCTGCTGCCGATTCTCTGGTGAATCCAATAGTAAATTATACTCTACCTTTAACATATTTACCCAATAGTACACTGTAAGCTTATAATATTGACACAATAAGACAGACACATCACAAAGCTAGTTCATATCGAGAATCATACCGATATCACTATTTACGTTATTCGATTAACTCAAATCGAATATACACCGAAAAAAAAAACGAACGATAAAAAGATACGTTTTTTTTTCTCGTCTTCGAGATATTATTATTTTTCCTTCTGTTATCGTATTTATTTGAGCACTGCAATAACCAAAAAGCCGAGAACTCACACAGAGAATCGTTTGTACCATGGCAAAGGTATTATTAAAATTGTCGTATGTATGAATGATTTGATAGAAGCGTTGCATCGGTCATTGACCTGTTTTTTTTTCTGTATTTTTTTGTAGGTTTCCTGATCAATGGCGACAATGTTCTTGTGTAAATATGTGTTGATAAGGATAATATTATGTCGTTTGTATATTTTACGAATTGAATTGTCATTTTATGCTTAATGGAGAGGTAGGTATTTTGACTACATTAACTTTCGTCATGGTAATCGACTTATCGTTGCAGCCTCTGACTACTCCCCGAATCCTAATCACACAGGAGCTAGTCATCGTCGATGCCCTAGACACGTCCTACGGATACATCAGATCCAATAACCCTGGCATTAGACACCTTCGGCTCTAGTTGAGTTCAACTCAGAGCTCTTGAGTTCTTAGGTTTCCTTTGGAGGCGCTCGGGTAGCTGTTAGCATATCCCACCCCTCCTAGCTGAGTCCTTGCGCGCTCACCTGTCCTGGTGAAACTGGAAAGGCCTCCGGGTCACCAGTAATCCCTCAATCATTAAAAGTTATTGCTGTCTATCCACACGGTTTCAAGTACCAACATCACAACGCTCAATCTGTCTGAACACGCCATGCCAACAGTAAAAATCAATATTTAACGGTTTCCTTGACCCTGCCCTACGCCTTGTATAAACCTCACTAAATATCAAAGATCAAAACGGTTGTTAGGTTCTAACTCAGCATCCTTTTGTTCTATCGGACACAAGAGGCACAAATCAAAATGCATCACAGTCCAACACCGCGACCGTATAATTACAGTCGACTCGCTGACAATAACCAAACGATCACAAAGCCAGAATAATCGGGCAGTCACTATTTATTCACACGCAAAAAGGCCCTATAGCGTACTCAAGCACAAACCAAAATAGCCCTTAACTAAACAACGAAACAGTAGGATTTGGTTTTATGTTACACTGTGACATAGTGAGGTGACACGTGTTACCGATTCGCGATCGTCACAATGCAATAATCCGTGCATTGTTGAATCGTCATTGTTGTTTTAAGGGCGTCGCGACGTCCACAATTGAACGCTTTATTGCATAAATAATATTATTATATTGCAGAGGCATTGCATTGTGATGTTTTGTTGATTTTTTATTCTACTACGATTATTTGTCTGTAGTTTTGTTTTACTTATTATTCATTGTTGAGATAACCTATTTTGTAAGAGAAAAAAAAAGATGAGGTTAGTAAAACTATAATTATGGATGAAGAAAATAGTAGTAACAAAAAGTCAGACAGAGGGTGATCATGTAACATTCGCTGGAAAAAATTAAAATGCACGTGTATTCTACAAGTTTAATCTTTAAGAAATGACCATCGAGATTTTAAAGATAATACTGGTTTCCCGAAGCACATACGAGACGTGTACATAGAGGTCCCGAAAACCAAATATCTTTCATTAATCTACTGCATCACTCACTCACTACAATCTACGACTAATTCCAACTACATCTAATCCATTTTTTTTCACAGGGCTCTACACATGAAGGAACACCCGGACTACAAATACCGCCCTCGACGGAAACCAAAAGCCCTTGTAAAGAAAGAACCGAAATTCGGCTTCGGCATCAATGGACTAATGGCCCCCGTGCCACGGCTGGTCACGCCCTCTATGCCTCATCCCGTACCCCAATTACCGGTCCCACATCACTTATTACCGGAAAAACCGGATCTGAGCCGGGCGCTGTTCCCACCACTACCGTATCCGTTTTATCCGTTCGCGAAACTGCCGACCGATGATGGAAAATTAGCTGCGGAATTAGCTCATTTACAGGTAATTACACTACTTCATTTTAAAGTAATTTATTGAATTGTTGTTTAGTGATTGCTAGTTCAGATGCACAAATTGGGCAAATGGTAATTGTTTTTATGATTTGAAATTGCACCAAATCCACTCCATCGTTTATTTATGAAATTATACGTAGACCAATTTAAGCTTCAGATTCACTCACTTCACACTCTCCTTAAACGAGTAATGAAATTTTCTAGGCTCTGTACGGCGGAGCACTGTATAGCAGCGCTCTCTACAATAGTGCACTGTCCCCTTGCGGATGTCCACCACGTCGGACCCCATCACCCCCCGCCGATCTCAAACGTCCAGTAGCATACGTCCTCATGAAGAGCGACGAGGAGCCTCCTCAACACGTCATATGAAGGCCGGTTGCGCTCCCAGCGAGGGCCTGGCCTTCGCATTGGGAGCGACCCTCCACTTCAGTACAGGAGGTTGATAGGGAGTGCAGCTCGCCCGACAGCGTGTAAGACTGAACCTAGTGCTTTTATTGACGGAAGTTGATCATTCAGTGTACAAGTAAGTAGACAGAACGTGCATTTCACAGGAAAGCGTGTAGTACTGTATGCTCAGTGCGTTAATATGATGAAGTGATTCTGAATGAATGACTATAATGAAGTGAAGTCGATTATGCAACTACATTTACAGTGATTTACCTGACGGCGCATAAGACTGAGCCTAGTGCAATATGATGTAATGTTGATTATGATTGTTAATTAATTGATGTAAAATTGTGCAATCAAAAGACGATTCGACTCTTATTATACCGATAGTGTAAAATTTAATATATATTACACTCAATGAATGCAAATACCCTGGATGATCGTTGTGAAAGAGATCAGAATACTTTGAACCGTTTTCATTAACTAATACGTAATAATTTAGAAAATATTAATAGTGTATGTTATTCATTGATTAATAAATCGGACATAGAACGAACGCGTACGTTGAAGTAAACAAGCGCCCTTAGTTAATAATACGTAATCGACTAATTCAAACGTTGTATAATCGAAATACGAATTGAAACGGTCTAAAATTAAAATTAAATATGAACTTTGTGGCTGTGGTGTTAACGTTCAGTAATTCGAGGGTGATTTGCGGCATTCCGAGAAATTGAATTCCTTCCTCACTTAAACGAAGCACCTCATAATTAAGCCTCACAACATAAAATTGTAGTCAAATTAACCTAAGCTCCATGTTACTATGGAATAGCTGACATATCATAGAATATAAAATGTAAACGAAACAGCGTTAGTTAGATAATATGATGTCAATTTTGTAATTAACACACATTTACCGATTTTCAAGAACCGGTGCTAGATCGGTAGAGTAGGACAACACTAAGCTCAGTGCAACTGAGTTAAGACGTCATTCTGAGTATTAATACAGCGATTATTTGATAATGCGTCGCTGTTCTGAATAAAACCTTAATCTTAGTCTCTTAAAAAAAATTTATCTTACAATTCGGAATGATAGTTTTTTCCAAATGTAATCATAATCAAAGCAGTAATATTCTATGTCTATTTGAAAACACATTCTTAATCATCTAAAAATTAATTAAATGTGTTGAATGATGATTCATATTAGGCACTTTCATAACCTTAGGCAGCTAAGCACCGGAATATTAAATGAAACACAACAATATAATTTATACAATAAGGAAATTAAGTCGATATTGTCATATCAAAATAAATCTGATTTTAATCGGTTATATTTAGTTTTAAGTTTGGGTGTTTGGTTATGCCATAATAATGAACAGTAGAATAGTTGCCATTACACTGCAAATAGAAAAGAGTAAGCACTACATTTTGTTCATAGCTCGATATTCGTTATTTTTAATTAGTAGCGTTATAACTGCTGTAAATGCTTATATGATTAAGAATGTGTATTTCGTTTAACAAATCATTCTTATTATAATCGAACTTATTAATAGTTGAGTAGTTATTGTATATAAAGACAGTGTAAATATAGAACACGTTTTCGTTTTGATTCGGTTACCAGATAATTTATTGTTTACATAATTTTAGTATGTTTTAAGGTTATTTCAAGAATTTAAAAAATGTCCTTTTGTTGTTACCTATCTATCTCTATTCTTTTATAGTACCAATATATAAAAAAATATGCAGTTGAAGACTTTCAAGTTACGAGCATTCACTAATTTTTTTTACAAACATTGAATTACACACATGTGAAATGCCTAGAAACAAAGGTATTTCAGTCAAATTTTCCTTCAAGAAGGTCCGCTGAAATTTTATATGAGAATTATATTTGCGTTCTGTAGACTGTTCTGTAAGACTTGGATGTGTTTTTTGGCATCTTTGAGAGCATCGGTGACCTTGAGCTTGAGTCTTGGAAAGCAATAGAAAAAAACCAACAAAAGCTTTTTAAATAAAGACATTAAAATCAATACCGTTTGAAAAGACGGCATTTCCATACAGCAGAAATGTGTGAAGTGCAAAGCTATGGCTATTTTTCACTTCATTTGTTTAAATAAATACATGACTAATTACTGTCTATAAACTTTAGTTTTTATTGTGTAAAAATGTACATCACTACACACGACTTAGATTAAAATTTGTACTTGATTAATTAATTGTTTTTGTAAAGTAACTAATTTGTTGTTGAATTAATTTTCTTGTTTTATCAATAAGTTTGGTTAACGTATAATTATATTTTATTAAGTTTTTTTTACATGTTTAGTTGAATAAAATATTTCGTAAATTCTGTGTTTTCATTTTGTAGATAAAACTTTTTACAGTTTTTTTAATCCACATTTTTTAAATTACATTATGTAAATAAATTAACCGCCTACTACTAACCTATTTTCACTCCTACTCAATATCATTTATCTGATCCATTTATTTTGCGAATTCTCAAAATTGCAACCGCATTTTATGATCATTATAGAAAGCACTCTCTCTCTCGATATACCTATAGATATACCTATCAGATCGAAACATTCAAAAACAGATTCTATTGTATTTAAGTTTAAGCTTTTAGTTAGTTAGCGTCTGAGAAATTTAACAACCATACCTTCAACTACCATTCAATATGTATCAAACTTTATTAAAATCGAAAAGAAATACTCGAATCTATATTGAAAACTTAATAGGAAGCTCCCCAACAACATTGTAAACACACAAAACGTGGCATGTGTTGCACCCACTACAGAATCCACTAGAAAAGTCATCGATGTGAGATGATGTTGAAAAACAGAGGGGGAGTAACGAATTTAATTCACTCAGTCGGTTATAAACACTAAATAAACTATAGAAGGGAGTGCGCGTCTTGTTTTTAATAGATTTTCGCCCGAAAAACGCACATAACCTCAAAAATTATCATAACTCAAAATATAAGACGTCTGATGTGGTCGTATTAAGTAGTGAAACTGTACTGTGGTTCGAATCCCGCTAATGTGTAAAATTTGTTTTCTAAATAAATACATTCTTAAAACACTTCACGAACTAGGTAAATATCCGTTATGAATGAATTTACCAAATAAAAAGAATTTGCGCCTTTACTAGCGATTAGGCTTTTTGTAAGTCGACACGGGTACCACCATACTGCCTATTTCTGCAACAAGACCGACGATCGGGTTTGTAAGGTCGAATATGAAGATTGATACGGAAAATCAAGTAATGTGTAATCCATCTTCCTTGTCTAAACTGAATAAAAAAAAACAACTAAAAGTCGATAATCGAATGTTGCACATTTTTTTTTAAAAGAAATTCATTGGTACCATTTAAAAAAGTTTCACATAAAAATCTCAAACCATGAAGGTTCTATGTCAATTCTAAGTACCTATTAGAATAAAACGGCAATTTTATACTTTAACTCCTACGAGTATTATTAAATAGTTTGCATATACAACGAATTGTTGATTTTGTAAACAGCAGTAGACCGATGTAGAATCAAGATGCTCTACGAAATATCTTCGCTACGCGTAAGCTACGATCCGATGCTACGATGGATGTCGGTTTAAAATTGACACCAAGCAAACCTTGGTAGGGACTGAATGAGAAAGGCAAGGGACCGAAGAGAACTACATTCGAAAAGACCTACACTCAGCATTGGGTAGACACGGCTTGAAGAAGAGTAAGAGAATACCAATAAGCTTTCGTAGGTGTACACCGGTTGGTTAAAAACAGTCTTGACGATTTATATCGTTTCATATTCTTTATGACGGCCGGAATGTATTGACCTAAGTATATGATAAATACCTAATCATAATTAAACAAATATAGTCAAATTTTAGTTTCTATTTAGTGTAGATATTAAACAATAAGTTGCTTAGTGACAAAGTATTATTCTGGTTTTCATATTTTTATTTTTTATTGTTTAGATGGGTGGACGAGCTCACAGCCCACCTGGTGTTAAGTGGTTACTGGAGCCCATAGACATCTACAACGTAGATGCGCCACCCACCTTGAGATATAAGTTCTAAGGTCTCAGTATAGTTAAAACGGCTGCCCCATCTTTCAAACCGAAACGCATTACTGCTTCACGGCAGAAATAGGCAGGGTGGTGGTATCTACCCGTGCGGACTCACAAGAGGTCCTGCCAACAGTAATTACGCAAATTATAATTTTTTTGGGTTTGATTTTTTTTACACTATGTTATTCCTTCACCGTGGAAGTCAATCGTGAACATTTGCTGAGTACGTATTTCATTAGAAAAATTGGTACCCGCCTGGGATTCGAACACCGGTGCATCGCTCAACACGAATGCACCAGACGTCTTATCCTTTAGGTCACGTCGACTGACAATGCATACTCATTATTTGAATTTTTAATTCGATTCTAAAACCTCAGCGAATATTGTGACGTCAGCGCATATGACGTAGAATTTATTAATCACAGTACATTCCCGTAATAGAAAATGTTTTTACCGAATAAAAATAATACGAAACTTCTTTAGCACGTTTAAAACCATGAGATTGAAAAACTGAAAAAAAAACGAAAAAACGCGCTGAAACTCGTTTGGCACGGACGCCGTAATCGCGGCGGCCCGCGGCGCAGATCCGCCTCAAAATTACATTTCATATTTCAATCTTATTTTATTATCAACTTTGTGTTCTAAAAAATATATTTTAAGTGGAAAGCGATTGAGGTCTCTACGTAACGTTAAGACATAAAAGCCCTATCACAATCTTCATCGTATGGACGTCCATTGCTGGAGAAGTTTCCGAAGTTTCAGAAGTTTCCGAAGTTTTAGAAGTTTCCCCCAAAATTCACCCGGTCCTGTATTGTCTTAGTCTAGCGGATTCCCACGGCCTTCAACAGGTCGTCGGTGCATTTCTTGGAAGGCCTACTGACGCTGTGCCTTCCGGTACGTGGTCGCCAATCAAGAAGTTTTTGGCCCTAACGGCCGTCTGCTATACCTATTAGCAACAAGTCATACCCGCTACAACTTTAAGCTCGAAGCTTTTCAGACTGAGTCGGTCATCATAGAGCGAGACCTCATTAACCAACTATTGAAAAGAAGGCTCTCTATTTTTCCCTCATATCTGCGCGAAATAAAAAAAGAACATTAGAATTATCTGTAAATTTACGAACGTTCTAGTCTTTATGCAATATGTGTAATGCATCTGTAACAAAAGTGCATTTACATAAAATATATTATATATACATTTGCAGATTTTTGTCTGTCCGTTTGTTTGTTAGAGAATTACACAGGCAATGTTTGATCGACTTATATTTAAGCTTTTACTGGTAAATACATTAATTTCTCCAAAATGAGCCAAAAATACTTCAGGCTAAGAACCGATAGCGAAAATGTTCTTTTCGGTTTGAAAAGTGAGACCGACTTTATCTAAAAGTACCATGAGTAACAGAATTGAGACATCGAACTTAAATTACCTGGGATCTGGTTGTTACCAGACCCCAGAGAATGTAAGTTGGCATGCTTACACTAGCTGGAATTACAACTACAACAGAGGAAACAAAACGAAAAGACGTAAATGATACGATGTGGCATTTGCTTTAGAACATTCATAACCATACACTGGATTTTTTGGAACGAATTTCCTTATGGGACGATTCGGAGGGGTACCCTAACCGGGAAAAAACGTCCGTAACGTAAGATTTTTATTAGTAATGCACACAGTGTACGACTTAACTTTGTAATAACGTACAAAAAATAACATATTTTTTTATCATTCATTGAACACAATGTCAGAGCGTTCGTTTGCGCAATACACTAACTCTTATGCAAACAAGCGTGAATGAAGTGTACCACAATAAGTTCGCACGTTACCGAATGACCCTGGGTTGTTGCAAAACCTCCAGTTTTATTCTCTTTATACCTCGAATAGAAATTAAAATTAATATTTTTATATTAAGGAACTTCATTTATATCCGGTGTCCCACGACACCACACATCTTTTTTTAATTTCGTAGCCATACAACCTTGAACATGTAATGTCTAAAGCACCAGACATTTCAACATAAGCCAGAACACATAAGCAATGACAGTGTATAAAGCCATACCACCTCCTTCTTAATTTCCCTACCGCCTACATATTCCTTTTGAATACGATAATCCCAACTGAATCGTGGTGCCTATTCGAGCGGCCCTGCCTATTCTAACGCTCCTGTCGAGTCGAGCGTCAATACCCGGGTAAGCGCTCGGAATTACCGGGATCGCAGGCAAATCGCAGTCATTGTTGACCGTCAAATGAACGTTTCGACCATCTGGTTCCAATATTGAAAACTGAATTTCCATACGATTCGCTTTTTGATCCCGAAATTGATTTTAAATTCAAACAAGTCTAAGTTTTTTTTTTTCTATTCACTTTGTAGGAAGACACGGACTTTAGGATATTCTTTTTCTTCTTTATTTATTGGCTCCGGCACGGTTTGTGCATTAGCCAGCATTAAGTAATAAGATTTTTATAATACCCCGTTTTAATTATTTACAGTTTTGAATAATAAAAAACGAAGGAAACCCAAATTAATCAAGTGAGATGAAATTAAGTGAAATGAGATGAGATGATATGGGATGAAATATAATCTCAGAGGATACCGAGAATCCAAATCCAAGGTTTTTTCCGTTACGGAATTTCATGATTCGGTCGCGATTTCTGGTGGTAGAACGTATTGTCAGCATCATTTATTTATTTATTTATTTTTTGCTGTCATGAAATTGTGTGCTTCGTGATACGAAAAACAACAGGTCTATTCCAAATCATTTAATTTTTGACGAAAATAACAAACTACCAACATAATCACGTAATGAGCACAGAGTACACCAAACGCTATCATTTACTTTTCATTGCGTCGTATACCTCACGGTCGGCCTCATGGTAATTAGGTACCAAAACCATATAGTAGACATTAGGACATGAACACCATGAGACATTAGGTCGAAGCCTCAAGTGTATCGGGAACGCTATCATTGTACGTACAAATGAATGACGATAATACGTGTTTCAATCAATCATAACGTATTTGTAGGCAGCGGCTTGGCTCTGCCCCTGGCATTGCTGAAGTCCATGGGCGACGGTAACCACTCACCATCAGGTGGGCCGTATGCCCGTCTGCCTACAAAGGCAATAAAAAAAAAAAAAAAAAAAAAAAATTTTCATTAGTAAAATTGTTACCTACGCGATTTTCCTATTTTTTTTATTGCTTAAATGGGTGGACGAGACGGCCCACTTGGTGTTAAGTAGTTACCGGAGCCCATAGACATCCACAACGTAAATGCTGCCACTCACCTTGAGATATGAGTTCGATTTTACAATATGGGCATGCATATTGTAAAATATGCATGCCCGGTGCATGCGTATCGAGTCACCTCACTCGATACGCATGCACCGGGCGTGTTAACTTTCAAGCCGTATATTCTTTTATTACCATAAGTAGGCGGTAGGCATTCAATACATTTTAGTTTCCCAACTGGACACAAAAATTCAATTACTATTTCTGGCGAGGCTAAAATAAGCACGGAACCCTTTAATTCTGGATTCCGAGTAGACATCGCTCGCTTCGGGCGTCACAAACAAATAACCCGACAGTCACTATACGAATCACTGTGATTGAAAGCGGCGATGCATTACGTGTCGTCATAGAAATCGATCGGTATTCTCATCAAATTCAGCTAATTCTTACGCCTTTTTTACATTAGATTGATGCCCGAACTCACGGCCCTCTGGTATTAAATTGTTATCGACTCCAAAAGCATCGTAACTTAAATTCCGACGCTCATTTTGAGGTAAACGTTTCCTTCAAACCGAACGACTTGGCTTTGCAGAAATAGGCAATCTAGTACCTACATGCTCGTGTTACATAAAGCCTAGTAAACACGAAAAATTATAAATTTGCGGGAATCGATCATAATGGAGATCGGTCGTGAAATGTAACGTACACGTTCTTAAAAAAAAAAAAAAAGTGTGTGTGTCCGCTCCGACGCACGACTGGAGTTTACTGGATATAAAAAATTAAACGAAACAATACGAGAAATAGTTCTATATTACGACAACACGATACACTACAGATTATTAACAAATTAACGAGACACAAAACAAACGACTAACAAATATATGAAAATACAATAATGAGAGAAACGCGCGATCAGTACGAGGCTTTGTGGCGGACTGCCGGCGCAGCAGCCCGGCGTCACCTGCAATAACGCGGCCGCGCGTTGGCTCCTGATTGGCGCGCGCACGCATCACGCAATCAGGAGCCAATCAGGCGCATAACGCATTTCGTGTGACATGCTAGTACGATTTTGATTGGCGCGCGCACGCATCACGCAATCAGGAGCCAATCAGGCGCATAACGCATTTCGTGTGACATGCTAGTACGATTTTGGTCCCCATAATTTTCATACCCCGGGCCTATATATGTAAATCGATTCTAAAGGAGTAAACTCCAAAAAATGTACCTATCAGCGGTATATTTCAACCTCTGTATATTCGCATCGCTTAATACGAGCATATTGTATAAGTATTCTGGTTTATGTCGAAATATGTGGTGTTTCTGACGATAAACATTCAAGATTCCATGGCTACGTAATCTGAAAAATCCAATGTATGGTATATTTAAAAAAAAATGGCAGTATGCATCATTTATGTCTTTTCGTTTTGTTTCCTATGGTGTAGACGTATTCTAATCCCATCTAGTGTATGTTACTAGACTCCATTGAACTTAACCCAATCTTCACACACACTCAGGATTTTTAGGCCATACCAAACCACGAGCGTCGACTTTAGATGTTCACACCTCGAAGCACATCTATTGCTAACAATAATAAGTCCGCTCCGATGAGATTCGGATCACGCACGGCCGTCGGACGACACAAAGGCGTCAAATTTGCACGTCGCCGTCCGTTTACGCGGCATCTCGCATTCATCCCATTCACACACGATGTATACGAAAAATTGCCATTATGAGACCCCCGCCCCCGCCCCTGTCCGACCCCTGTTGATAGTCATTGTGCGCAACAATAGGATTGTTTCAGTGTTCTGATATTTGCTACTGGTCATTTTTGTTTCATATCACAATTCTAACTGCTTAGTTCTTACAAGTGACAAAGCACATTTTGAGCCCACACCATAAAGCTTCCACGATCATTCCTAAATTTTTTTTTATTGCTCATATGGGTGGACGAGCTCACAGCCCACCTGGTGTTAAGTGGTTACTGGAGCCCATAGACATCTACAACGTAAATGCGCCACCCACCTTGAGATACAAGTTCTAAGGTCTCAAGTATAGTTACAACGGCTGCCCCACCCTTCAAACCGAAACGCATTACTGCTTCTCGGCAGAAATAGGCAGGGTGGTGGTACCCACCCGCGCGGACTCACAAGAGGTCCTACCACCAGTAATTACGCAAATTATAATTTTGCGGGTTTCATTTTTATTACACGATGCTATTCCTTCACCGTGGAAGCCAATCGTGAACATTTGTTGAGTACGTATTTCATTACAAAAATTGGTACCCGCCTGCGGGATTCGAACACCGGTGCATCGCTTCAACACGAATGCACCGGACGTCTTATCCGTTAGGGCACGACGACTTTAAAACTTAATTTAATCTTAATAACTTAATTTTACTTAATTCTTTCGCGAACCATCAAAAAGTTACAGTTTGAAGAAATATGTTACATAGGGGTGCAATATTGTCACTCTACTAACTACTTAAATCCTACTACCTAAGACTACTTAAGTTTGTTTATGCATTCACGACAAACACGAAGATAATTTCCAATTTAAAATAATTCATAATATTTACTACATTTAATGCGACAGTTTTCTACTTTTACAATAATGATTTATCTCTAAATACACTAAAGACAAAATTGGCGTTATAAGCTAATAAAAAGACAAAGATTAAATACGTAAGACTTGATACCATTTATTTGCCGAGAGGTTCTCAATAATCTCCAGAAAGGAAACGGTTGACTATCCGATATGAAGCACACAAAGAAACTTATTTCCGTTCCCTTAGTACACAACACCAAGCCGCAGCATGCAAAGAAATCTCAACCTTACAACAAACAGATAAGAGTTAAACGCTGTTCAAATCGAGGTGCCGTGTATTGTGGAAAATAAAAACTGAGTAAATATCGCGATAAGGTTTTGTTAGGGCGAGAGGTCACTATCAATGGCGGGAATGAATATTTACAATAAGAATAAAATGTCAGAACAAATGTTTTGTATTACCCAAATTTGCCGTGTCTCTGAGAAGAACACCGGTTACAAAATTTAGTTCCCTTTAAACCCCGTACAGAAAGCATGGTCCTTTGTCAAGGCGATGGTTTTGTTGATGATCTCAATGACTAAAATCTGACAATATTCACTTAAAAGTCAAAATGTACATATTTTTTTTATTACATTTTCTGATTTGTTTTGTTATTTTAATTTTGAAAAAAAAAGTTTTCCTTACACTTACACACAGACACATTACAATATGATGAATGCCTTAGGAACGCAAAGAAAACATTTATAGAAAAAACATCGATTTGACGTTCAAAAATTTTACATACACACATGTATCCAAAAGATATTCGCTGAAAGATCTAAATATTAGTTTAGTGTTACAGATTCTTAATAACCATTTGGTGTAAAAAAAAAAATTTCAAAGATATCATTTCACACACTTTTTAACTAAATAATTGCAATCACAATTACCACATATTCTTACATAGTTTTTTAAAGAAACTGATCTACAGCCATCCGGTGGGCCATACATATTATATATCTAGATGTCAGACCATAGTCTCCGACGAAGCTTAATTAGAGGCTATGACCCTCAATTCGTGGTCGCCTAGAAAAGTAAAGCCCCACAGCTAATAAAATCACTTTTTAACCAGCTTCAAAAAAGGAGAAAGTTCTCAATTCGACTGTATGTTTTTTTTATGTTTGTTACCTCATAACTTTTGACTGGGTGAATCGATTTTGATAATTATTTTTTTATTAGAAAGCTCATGCTTTCCGTGTGGTCCCATTTCAATATAGTCCAGTTCTGATAATAGTATCCATGAGAAAACCATATAAGTCTTAAATTTGCATTAAGTACGTGCACAACAAATAGATCAATAACTCAATATCACGCCAACCGATTTCGATGATTATTGTTTTTATTGTATATTAATTTGTTTTGGAATATCTTTTTTTCTATTTGAAATAGGTTTTTGTTAAAGCATGCCTATTTACAATTATTATAAATCAACCCTTCTACATCACTATTCTACGCGAAACGGAAGAGTACCAGCACAAACCGACGTGGCGCGATAACACAGACAATGGCACCTAGTGTCGCTTAACAATACTTCGTTTGTGACGATTCTTCGCATAATAGCAGGGTGCGAAACGCTTTTGCTACAACTTTATTACTGTATTGCGGCGCGGCTAATTGAGTTACTGCCTACGACGTTCTGATCCTTCTTTTCTTTGTTTATTCTCTTTGATTGGCTGATTGTGGTTACCGCGCTGTTTGTCTGTTATTGTGCGAAGTGCGTAGTTGTTTATATGACGAAGAAAAAGAATGTTAAGCACGAGTCAAAGCTCTGAGCTCGGTAGCGTGGTATGGAACTGTATTATATTTCAATGGAGACCTCATTTTCCACTAAATGTGCCGAGGGGTTTTAGAGAGGTGAACGTAAATTGAATTCGTCTAACCTGGGGTATAAATAAAGATTTTTTCCGTCTTAGCCAAGGAAAATTAATGCACTAGTCCCTCATACCTACCTAATTCTTAATAATTGATTAGTAAAGAAAACCAGTGAACTAAGAAGCTTATTGTATTTTCGGTTTTTTTTTTTTTAAACTAGTTTAAAAAACATTATTTAATTCCATATTCAGTGCAGAAATAGCCAAATAGAATATGCTTAGTGAATATTTCGTGTTAAAATAAGTTTACTAATTCAAGAAGAGTTAAAGTATCAAGAGTTCATTATAAACAAATCCCATCATCAGGCCTGAAGGATATGCTGGTATCGACATTTTTTTTTTTTTTTTTTTTTCGGGCCGGGGGCCGAACCTCCTACGAGGTCCCCGCGCCTAGGGGGCGCGCGGGGTATGTGAGACTCAACGATCTGCAGGTGTTGAGAGCAGATCGCGGGCCCAAGGATTTTAGGGCCCACCCACTAAACGACTCCCCTGCACTCTTACACCCGACGTCCGATCTCCGTCCGGGGTCAGAACCCGTTCAGAGTAGGGGGGTTCCCGCGGTCAACACTACAACCAGACACGCGGCGCCACCCCGAGGACGCCCGACCGACGGGTCGTCGAGGCGATAGTCGACGACCAACGACGTCGGTCTCCGCGGTACGGCGGCCCTACCAGGCCGCCCGGGCGGTGCCGCTGGTGTTCCGGGATACCCCGCTGGGCCAGAACCAGCCTGCCGGGTCGGAACGCGATACACCGCCGACCGGGTTGCTCTTCAACAGTATGTTCGGCGACGATAGCGACGACGAAAATGCGGACCGCATCGCAGTCCGCAGCCGCCGACGCGCCGTCCCGTCCTCCTGGTGCCAGCGCGCTAGAGTGACGGTAGCGTGCGGCGCAGCCTCAACCCCCTTAGGTCGCCCCGTGACCATCACCGGGAGGAGACTGCCTCCTCATAGGGGCTGGAGCTGGACAAACGCCCTCCTCCGAACCTCGGCTCGACGGCGGCGGCACGGCGCCGAGAGGGAAGAAGAGCTCTCCCTCTCCCGTTCCGCCGCCTCCTTCTGCGAGATGGTGGACTCGCAGAAGTCGAGCATCGCCTGCCAGGACTCGTCGCTGCCGAGCATCGTAGCCACGACGGTCGGAAGCGACAAGTCCGGTCCTATTTTTGCAACGAGGACGCGGCGCTGCTCCGCGAAAGCGGTGCAGTACGCGAGCGTGTGCTCCGCCGTGTCCTCGTTGCAGCCACTGCAGTGGTGGCACTTCGGCGTCGGCTCCCTCCGGGCGACGAGGTGCAGGTAGCGACCGAAACAGCCGTGTCCCGTGAGCACCTGCGTCGCTCGGAAGGTGAGACGTCCTCGGTCGCGATTCACCCAGTCCGAGAGGACCGGGCGGATCGCCTCGACAGTCCGTCGCCCGTAGGCGGGGTCCGCCAGGCGGCGAGACCACGCCTCGAGCACGGCACGCCGAGATTGAAGTTTCCGCGCTCGAACTTCCGCCGCGCCGGGACGCGGCTCCCCCCTGGAGCGGAGATCGCATCGCCACGCGTAATCCGCAGCGAGCGCCTCCGCTTCTAGGTCCCAGGGAGGCGTCCCAGCTAGCACGCACGCCGCCTCAAACGAGACGGTGCGGTATCCACAAACCGCCCTGACCGCAATCGCGCGCTGCGGACGTCGCAACGCCGCAACGTTGTCACGGGTCAGGGCGTGGCACCACACGGGAGCCCCGTACAGTGCCATCGACCGCACCACCCCCGTGTAGAGGCGGCGCACTACCACGTCAGGCCCCCCGACGTTCGGCAACAGCCGACTCAGCGAGCCGGTAGCCGCCATCAGTCGGGGACCTAATCTTTCAAAGTGAGCACGGAAGCTCCAACGACCGTCCAGTACGAGACCGAGGTACCGCAACCCGGTTGCCTCGATCTCGACGCGAACGCCTCCGATCACGAGGTGGGCCCCCTGAGGCGGCGCTCTCCGGGCCCCGTGAAACAACAGGGCCTGGGATTTATCAAGCGCCACCTCCAGACCCAACCGTCGGATCCTGCCGATGACGAAGGCCACCCCCGCGCAGGAAAGACGAGCAGACTCGCGCAAATCCTTCCCCCGGGCCACGACCAAAGTGTCGTCCGCATAGCAAACTATGCCTAGACCCGGGAGAGGAGCGCTAAGGGCGCTCCGCAGGACCCAATCATAGCCGATGTTCCACAAGAGAGGGCCAAGGACCGACCCCTGTGGAACACCGCGCTCAACGGGGAAGCGGAGCACCGTCCCACCGTGCATCGACATATACGACAACTCCGGAGCTCAATTCCCCTATGCAGCTGCTAATGCTTTAAGGCAAGACGTACTTGATGCAACAGTTTCTCGAATGTAAATAAAGGTGATAAAGGAATTGTGTGATAAAAACAACCGGAAAAAAGATTAATGGCATTATTTGCCCATACTTGTTGTGACGTACGGTAAGCAGCGGCCTGGCTCTGCCCCTGGCATTGCTGAACCACTCACCATCAGGTAGGCCATATGCTCGTCTGCCTAAAAAGGCAATTAAAAAAAAAGAAGCAGTCCCGCGATTCGATATAAAGGGCGCGAAAATGTTATTAAAAAATCTTTGAAACTACGACTTTACGTCTGAGTGACGCTGATCATATTTTATTACACTTAAAATCAAATCAAATGTGAATTCAAATTACACATATAGCGCAAAAAGTACTTTTTACTGGTAGGACCTCTTGTGAGTCCGCACGGGTAGGTACCACCGCCCTGCCTATTTCTGCCGTGAAGCTGTAATGTGTTTCGGTTTGAAAGGTGGGGTAGCCGTTGTAACTATACTGAGACCTTAGAACTTATATCTCAAGGTGTGTGGCGCATTTAGGTTGTAGATGTCTATGGGCTCCAGTAACCACTTAACACCAGGTGGGCTGTGAGCTCGTCCACACATCCAAGCAATAAAAAATAAATAAAACAGATCTCTAGAAAATTAACAGGCCAGGCCAATGTATTCCACGTAAATATTTCACCACATCCACTGATCTATTACTGAAACACTTAAAAAGGATTAGAGAAAAAAAATACATTTTTTATTTTAAATCATTCGTTTAATCTACAAATTCGATATTCACTTGGTTTGCAACTCAACGTTCACGACAGACGGAGCGCGATCGCAACGACAAAAATCCAACAAAGAACTCATGAGCATACATTCAGTATAATCGGATGAAAGTATAAAAGTCTAACCGACTTGTGCCCATTGAAAAGAACGTGGAACAAACAATACTAGATGCGATCGTGTGTATATTTTTCATCTATATTTCGAGTTCTTGAGACAATTCGTGTGATGAATTAATACATACTAGTGGTCCCCCGGTTATCAAAATTCGACTATAATTAATTGAAATTCTAAGTTTGTACGCTATTATGATTCTATTGTTCAAGACTAATAGAATTCTATAATCACAGATTTCGCCAAGACTATACTGTACACAAATATTAATAAAGACAAACAATATTTAGTCTATTCTCAATTTGACCACAGACTATAAGCAATGTACTTAATGTTTTTTTGTTGTTGATTTAATGTATTTTTATGCATAATTTAAAAAATATTAACACTCTGCACTCCTTCTCTATATTCTCTATAAGTGTGAGATATTTTATACTTCTTCGTCCGCGCAAATTTCGTAAAAGGCTGTACAAAGTTACTGCTTCACGTATTAATATTTAGATGTATGAATTAATTAATATTTACTGTTTACGTAAAAAATCGAACCAAATAGCCGATAAACGAAAACGGAGTCCAAAATTGTTCAGTATTGTCATTAAGAAGGTCATTTTAATTTCATGCTAAACAGAAAATCTTTTGGTTTTTTTTTTTTCTACCTAAGGTGGTAGCCTAGAGAGGCTATTCCAGCGTAACCGTAACTAGTAGGTGAGCTCACGGGGCTCAAACCTGACGACGATGCTAACACGAACCCTAGCAAGAGCCGTGCTTCGCAGAATCTACCACCGGATCGGAAACGCGACCCACTGAGAAGATCCAGCGAGAAACTCAGTGAGCTGTGTCTGAGAGTTAATTTACTCGTCTAGCCCTTCGTCGCAAGCGACGGGTTCTACGAGAACGCTGACCAGTGCTTGAAGTACCTAGAAGCACCGTTAGTGGATCGGGAGGATCCGAGATGACGTGTTTTGGGCGACGTCGACTGCTTTCCATTCTATCCGCAGGATCGGGAATGTAGTTACAGGCGGCCACGATGAGAGGGTTCTCGTGTCGTACCGCTTTATCGAAGTGGCAGTCTTTTGTACAACGACGTCAATGTTCTAGAGCGTGGCTTATGACAAAAATTGCTTTACGGAAAAGAGACAGATATATTTATAGGCCACTCTATGTATCCACTGTAGACCACGTAATCTGAATTCAGACTTCTTTTTTTTGTTTTCTTTAATAGCTTAGACTGGTGGACGATCTCACAGCCCACCTGGTGTTAACTGACTACCGGAGCCCATAGACATCAACTACATTAATGCCACCTGTCTTGAGACATGAGTCTAAATCTCACTTTTTACAGTACAATAGCTGCCCCACCCCTCAGACCGAAACGAATTACTGCTTCACGGCACGAATAGGCAGAGTGACGGTACATAGTCATGCAGGCTTACAAGATGCCCTACCACCAGTACATCTCAAAAATATAAATGAACAAAAACCGAAACGCAATATTGTTTTATTTCTTCCTATTTACCATATTAAATTACGTTCTTTTGTTTTGAATTAAATATTTAATGTCGCTAGTATTCATGCCACATTCAGTATTTCTAAGCATCAGCGTTGAACACAAAACAACATCGGTCCCACAAAGTGACCAGCTCACGGCGAGTGCTCATGAATAGGATGTGCACTTCAATCCAAATATAAAAAGTATTGAGCTGAGTCTGGGGAAGCTTAGAAGTGTTTGCGATTATATTATGCTTATAAATATCTGTTCTGCGCATTAATTATGTATATTATTCACTTCTGAAATAAGTTATTCGATCTAGATATTTTAACAAGAACATAACACACAATCTTTAAGCTATCTAAGTGACATCCCTAATCCAACGCCCTCTGAGATCAATCAACCTAAAATAAATTTGAGTGAACGCCTCAAAACAAACACGGGTCGACCTCATAAACAAACAAAATACAATACAAGCGCTGTGTTACCCTCTCGAATAATGCTCAACATAAATAATGGCGGTAAATAAGTGTAAAAATATCGAAAACTGTCATGGCGGGCAGAAAGGCGCGCGGAACTTTATATCCTCTGGTTTCCGGAAGACCGCACTTCAAAATGGCAGAACGGATATTCGCGTATCGGGATACGAAACTTGATCGGCTTTGGAATAAAAAGAACAAACGAAAAAGTATTTTTGAAATGGCTGTTGCTTGAAATTCTTTTATGTTGTTTTAAAAACTAACTTAGTTAATAGACGCGTTTGATTGTACGGCATTAAGATTCTTAAGGGGTCATGCGAATACTCGATGATCTTGGTCAGTATGTAGACTCATATATCCACTACTACTTGACTCTTACACAAGGGTCCTTAAGTAATAAGAAAAAAATATTCTAGATACAAATTAAAGCTATCGAACGAAAGTGTAAAAAACGTATTGTAATTTTGCGATTAGATCCTATTGCAAATATAACTAATAGCCCTTTTGATTAATTTGCAGTACTACATACTGACTAGTATTTAGGTGATCCACCTTGAGATAAAACGTTATCAAAGTTCGAACGAAGGAAGAAAGGGTTAGCACATTTATAATTTAGTTACCCTTTTTCTATCCACAATCTTTTGTGATGGGAATTTCGTTTGAGAAAAAACAAGAATTAATGTGCTATATGAAGTCGCAGTTATGTCGCATCTATCAGCTACAAGCGTTTAACGAAAAACTGTGTTTTTTTAAATTTATTTATTTATTTTATTAGGCTCACAATACACATCACAAGCTAAAGATACATAAAAAACACAAATAAAAAGAAACAAAATCTGAAAAAAAAAAAAATATTTTTATGACGAACAACTTAGACCTCTCAAAAACCGACACTCTCGGATTAATTTTCATTATAGTTATGATGGAGAGAATCTACCGTCATTTTCTCTTGCAAAGGATTACATTTTTTTTATTCTTATTGATTTTCCTCATTCGCGGTCCGTTCTCTAACCGAATTTCATTTGCGGAAGTCCTACGTGAGAGGGTTTATATGTTGCAACTTTCACGCACGGTACGAAAATTTAATTAAAAATTCTAAGCTCTGAACTTCTGGATGTCTGAGGCATTTTTTTATAAAAACAAGGATGTGATAGTCATATTTCAATAAATTGTACGACTGATAATACGAATTCATAATTACTAGTAAATAATAAGTATCTAAGGTCACAAATCTAAACTTTAATTCAGCTAAAAGCTTTTTCCCATTAGTTGAAAAACCATCCATGACCGATTGTGACCGCTAACCATGGGAAAATCCGTGAACTCGTCCGACCATAAAGGCAATTTTTTTTATTCAAAACTACTTCCACACATCGTCAAAGCCTTCATAAAATATTAAAAAAAAACAAAACACTATTATCTATTCTTCGTTCTAAACGTCCGGAACCGCAGGGGAGCGCGCCAGATTTGAAATTGGAAGCAAATAGGCGTTAAATGGCGGCGCGCGCTGTTATAACGTCATTTGGCGTTCATCAGCAGGCGAAACAGCATCTCCGTTTGGTGCACGTTTTATTAGCGTAAGGAATAGCGGGGCACAGTGAGACGGAAATTGAGATTTGCATCGGCGACACGGAGGGCGGTGATTGCATTTTCTTTGCGAATGCAACGTCATTTAATTTTGCATGAGGGTCGTGGGAGCTTGGTCGTGTTAAATTGCGCTCTATTTCGCAATTAATTTCGCTTATGGACGTTCTAGTCTGGTTTATCAACCAGTCTTAACCGGATCAAAATGGTGTGCTGAATTAGAATTACTGCAAGGAAATATGTTAATTAAATATAAATAAAAAGAAATCTAGTAAATTTAAAATTACATAAGATAATAGAACTTTTACATTATAAGCTTCTGCTTTAATGGGAAAATAATTTACCATACATATCCGATTATTTCGTCCAAGCACTGAATACAATAGCCTACTTCTCTTAGAACCGTGACACACAATAATTTTAGGTTGCACTTTTTTAAGTTGTAAGTCCATTGCGTTGTAGAATGAACTCGAAGTCTTAATTCTTTGCAATAATGCGGAATAGAAGTGCATTGTTATTGCATCGAGTGCGTAACAATTTCAACAGTTTTCTAAATTTTATATCGAGCAAAATCGAGGGACTGCTAATTAATCATAAATAGCCTTTGCAGCAGGCAATTGGGAAATACTCAATAGCCAGATAGTAATGTGGTCTTTAAGTTACTAATATAGATTTTAAGTAATACTTACTAACATAATGTATGGTTTCTTTACTGAAATAAATATTTAATAATTATTATTATTTACGTCGTATAGCAGCCGCCCAACCCTACAAACCGAAAAGCTTGCCTCAGAAACATGCCGGATTGTGGTGCCCACGCGTTCGGATTCATAAAAAGCTCAACAACGAAATAATAGGACATTTACAAAACAAACTAGCATCATTCCTAATGGTAGGGCACACTTATGTGTCATTAAGACCTAAAACTCACCTTTCAAGGTCGAAAGTCATTTTATCAAAATATTATATAGCCTATCCATTAAGTACATGTATTTTCTACATGGATACCAAGTTTCAAGTCAGTCGGATGCATGGTTCTGTAGTTATAACGGAACATCCGTAAAAACCACTGTAGATTTATAACTAGTCAGGTCATAAGTATTGTCACACAGTAAAAACTTTTCTTTTAGAATGCTGGCCACAAAAAAGTTTATTGAATTCGAATTTCGAATTGTTCATGAAAATAAAAATGTATACTTTTAGAATTTTACTCATTTTTAAATATGGAGTGGACGCTTATAGAAGACCGTGTTGCAGTTATTGCGTTGCATCGTTGCGGTTACGCACCAATTCAAATTTTTAACATACTGAAAAATTTTAATATAACCAAAAGATTCGTTTATCGTACCGTCAAACGATACAATGAAGACTCTGGTGTAGATGACAGGTCAAGAAGTGGTCGCCCTCGGTCTGTTAGGACTCCAGCAGTGATAAAAGCTGTGAAGGCGCGAATTCAAAGAAATCCCAAACGTAAGCAGAAACTGTTGGCCCTTCAGATGGGGTTAAGCAGAACCACGGTGAAAAGGGTGTTAAATGAAGACTTAGGGCTTCGGGCATATCGAAGAAAAACAGGACATCGTTTGAATGCTCGTCTAATGGACCTGAGACTGAAGAGATGCCGCGCTTTGTTAAAGCGGTACGCGGGAAAAAAATATCGGGAAATTCTTTTTTCGGATGATAAAATTTTTACCGTAGAAGAGAGCTACAACAAACAAAATGATAAGGTGTACGCACACAGTAGTGAAGAAGCGAGCAACCGTATTCCGCGTGTCCAACGAGGTCATTTTCCATCCTCGCTCATGGTATGGTTGGGAGTTTCTTATTGGGGCTTAACAGAGGTACATTTTTGTGAGAAAGGTGTAAAAATGAATGCAGTTGTGTATCAAAATACAGTCCTGACGAACCTTGTGGAACCTGTTTCTCATACCATGATCAATAACAGGCACTGGGTATTCCAACAAGATTCGGCGCCAGCTCATAGAGCGAAGAGCACACAAGACTGGCTGGCGGCGCGTGAAATCGACTTCATCCGGCACGAAGACTGGCCCTCCTCCAGTCCAGATTTGAATCCGTTAGATTACAAGATATGGCAACACTTGGAGGAAAAGGCGTGCTCAAAGCCTCATCCCAATTTGGAGTCACTCAAGACATCCTTGATTAAGGCAGCCGCCGATATTGACATGGACCTCGTTCGTGCTGCGATAGACGACTGGCCGCGCAGATTGAAGGCCTGTATTCAAAATCACGGAGGTCATTTTGGATAAACTTTAGTGTCATAAGAATCTATGTTTTGTTAAGTTCATTTTGGTATATGAACGGTTACATAATGAATAAACTTGTTTCAATTAATTTACATTAAACATGTGACAGAATTTATGACCTGACTAGGTATATTAGTATATAGATTATGGTCTTTGGAATTCACTAACATCAGGCGAGCCATAATATTATAATAATAATATAATAACATAATATAATAATAACCATAACCCTGTTCACTAATCCAGTGCAATATATGCATTTCTTTGATACAATTCACAAAGTTCTTTACTGTACGAAAAATTACTAGAATTTAATTTGTAACGGAATCGTGAATGTAAAAGGCGAATTATTTCGCTGTTCGATCATCTCGGCTCATTACTTTTCACATAAAAATGAGAAACGCCGTGGGTTTTCTTCCAAATTTCATTACGTTTCGATAGAATCACAGTCTCGAATGTTACCGCTACCATTTGTAGGAGCCTTTTTTCATTTCAAACAAATCCGAGTTGCATTTTTCATGGGGAATATTTGCGATCTTATGCCGCGCAAGTTAATATGCACCAATTTGGCGGATAGTACGACCGTTATTACATTATAAATGATAATTAAAACCCGGCAGAATTAACCATGTGTTGTCCATGTGTTGTAGCCAAAGCAGACTTTGTTTCCAGCTAAAATACTGGACTAGCATTGTTCTATACCACTGCTATTTCGACCCTAGTATTCTAAGACGATATCGTCGACATTCACAGGGTTGTGTCTAGAAGTACACGGCCAACGTCATAGTACCTTATACTCTGCCCAACTAAGCTAAAATGTTTTCAAGAAAATTCTTCATCATTTTATTAATACGAAACATAAACAATTTATAAAACGATTTTCTCATTATTTTATGCACACACATTCACAGCACACACCAGAACTTACACACAAAAATCTTCTTTAAAATCGTCTAAAATCGCAGCTTTTATTTGATTCTTACTATTACCAATTCTTTCCGATTACCGTCATTATTCAAATTCCAGGTATTAAATTTATATATTATCATGTATTATTATGGTCTTCTTTTTAAATAATTTGTAACAGATTTTAGCGTTGATTTTGATACTTAAATAACTGAGTTCGCATAGTAAACAATATGCATTCCACCGTGAACAGTGTATGAACGATATTTCGTATTCACATATCTATTGAGCAGTGTAAAACAGCTTCTACGCGACACGACACTTTCATTTTTTTGCATAAATTTAATTTGCGTCTATCACACGCTTCGAATCTTCGAGAATTCGATTCGATTATACGGGAAATAGTTTAAGTGTTATACATACATCTTTATATATTATTACTAGCTGACCCGGGAGACTTCGTTGTACCTCAATCGATAAATAAAAGACCTAAACTTTTGTATAAAATAAACTTAAAACAAACAAAAGGAATCCGTCCGACGGGGGCAACATCAAAGGAAAAACAAAATTGTTATTTTTATTTAATTCCGAGCATTTCCACATTTATCTACTTTTAAACCTTCTCTGGACCTCCACAAATAATTCAAGACCAAAATTAGCCAAATCGGTCCAGCCGATCTCGAGTTTTAGCGAGACTAACGAACAGCAATACATTTTTATATATACCTAGATAGATAGAAGATAGATATATTTCTTCTGTGCGTGTGTTTGTCACTGAACTCCTCCTAAACGGCTGAACCGATTTGAACGATTTTTTTGTATGCCTTTGGGTGGCGCCCTGGATAGCTTAGATTCACAAAACAGCCCGGCAGATGGTGCTGCAGTCGGTATTTAGATTATTTATCTTTCCTAGAAATAAATTATATGGCAAAACGACGTTTGCCGAATCACCTAGTATATGCTATCATTATTTTCGATACTAAAATATTTTTAGTTTGTATCACATAACAGAAGTGTAGTTGACACGGCTTGCAGTTATCTTAATCTGCCTCACGTTTTAGTATCGCTTGACGAATCTGACCCTTGATACTCTATACTCTATGAGCAAGAACCACAGAAATGTTTAGGCGGGATTTTACAACGAATCTAGAAGTAGGAGGTCGCATACTCAGACCTTGTTAAGATGATATTTTTAAAAGACCAACGCATTTAAAACATACCATTGTCGGCTAATACTATACGTACAAAATCGTTTTGTGTAATTGACAATTTTATTCTAATTGATTATTTGGATTACTTTCTTTAATGACACGGAGTCACGAAGTATTGTGCTGTATAATTATGCCAGGAGTGAGTCGTAGTGTTTGCTTTATGGAAATTTAAAATACGATTTTGGTTCTGACTTCATTATGCAATGAATTTTCGAAAAAATTGCATGCGTCTTTATTACTCTTTTCTATTTTAATATCGACTTTTTTTAATTAGACTGATAGACAATTCTGGATCAAAAATAAAGAACTTGCAGTTTTCACTTATTTTTGTAAAAGTATTGCAATATTCCAAGACCAAAACCCTCCAATGAAGTCACCAATAGAGGAAAAAAATACCTTAGATAAATATAAACTAAGGATTGCCACATATAACGTCCAGACTCTTTCATCATATGATCGTTTGCTTGAATTCGAAGAGGCTATAAGAAGCATAAAGTACGAAACAAGATGGGAAAACGATATTAAAGCAATAGTTGGTCCAAACTGGAAAAAAATTGCTAAAAACAGAATCAAATGGGCATCGCTGGAGGAGGCCCTCACCCAATCTGAGGTTACGGTAGATTAAACATAACCACATAATATTAAGTAAACATAACTACTAATTGTACTAAGTGATAAAACTATATTAAATATTATTTTCAAATACTAACAAAACTAATACTAGCTAAAAAAAACTACATATATTGATTTTAAGTTAAGTAAATTTACTGGAACTAGAAGTCCCGCAGTAGTCGAAATTCGACTATAATTAATTGGAATTGTAAGTTTGTACACTATTATGATTCTATTTTATACTTCTATAATCACAAATTTCGCGAAGACTACACTATAAAAAATATTAACAAAGACAAACCATATTCTATTCTCAATTTGATAACAGACGTCAAGAACAAAAGTTTGACAATAAATAGTATGCATGCGTGTGTGCGTCAAATACATGGTATGTAGTGTGTGTGATGTTTTCTTTATTGATTTAATGTATATTTTATGCATTATTTGAAAAAAATATTAGCATTGTGCACTTATTCTCTATATTCTCTATAAGTGTGGGAAATTTCATACTCCTCCGTCCGCGCAATTTTCGTAAAAAGGGATACAAAGTTTTTGCTTCACGTATTAATATATAGATTAAAATTGCAATATTCAAAATTACATGTGTGTGTGTATAGTACATACTCGTACATATGAAACGTCAATCCATACAACACTACGGCGTGCAATTGTCGAAACATTTTTTTTTTGTCAAAACAAATAAATAAATGAAAATAAAATAAAAAACATCCATCAACAAAACCAATCGGCCGTCGAGTGAGTCACCACTCGAAACGTAACCTTAATTTTCCCGGCGCCGTATTCAACAAAACGTATAATTTAGCCGCGCTATCTATTTGTGTAAACGCCTCGGAGTCAGATTAAGACCACGATAAATAAATACTCGACGTTTTAATCCATTTGCGAGTCGGTTTCCAATTCACCGATAAATATAAGAAACGAGAATAATGGAACCTACAACGAGAAAATCAAAGTAGATTGTACTAAAGATTAACTTGTTTGATACTTGCGACTTTTAATAGTTTTAATTTTCTTTTTTTTATTGGTCATTGTGGCTAATCTACAGGGAAAGTTATTTGCAGCCGTTGCTAGTCATAATATTTTTTATAAATCCTTAAATGTTAAATGATTACCGGAACCCATAAACAAAATTACGTAAATGGCGCCCTCTACACAGAACATAAAGCTCGTCCCGTCATTATGAAGCTCGGTCGCGCTCCCGATTCCGTTCCCGTCACGAGGACTGTGGTGGATTGGCACACGCTGGGCATCAGCCTGGCTGAATCTGATCCACCATCGCTTCCGTTTAGTCCGGACTCTATCCCGTCTCCTCAGGATACCGCTGAAGCCATAGACATCGTAACGTCACACATCACCTCGACATTAGATAGGTCATCGAAGCAAGTTGTAGCGGAGGACTTCCTTCACCGCTTCAAATTGCCCGATGATATTAGGGAACTCCTTAGAGCTAAGAACGCCTCGATCCGTGCGTACGATAGGTATCCTACCGCGGAAAATCGTATTCGAATGAGTGCCCTACAACGCGACGTAAAGTCTCGCATCACCGAAGTCCGAGATGCCAGATGGTCTGATTTCTTAGAAGGACTCGCGCCCTCTCAAAGGTCTTACTACCGCTTAGCTCGTACTCTCAAATCGGATACGGTAGTAACTATGCCCCCTCTCGTAGGCCCCTCAGGCCGACTCGCGGCGTTCGATGATGACGAAAAAGCAGAGCTGCTGGCCGATACATTGCAAGCCCAGTGCATGCCCAGCATTCAATCCGCGGACCCTGTTCATGTAGAATTAGTAGACAGTGAGGTAGAACGCAGAGCCTCCTTGCCACCCTTGGACGCGTTACTGCCCGTCACCTCAATGGAAGTTAAAGACCTGATCAAAGACCTACGTCCTCGCAAGGCTCCCGGTTCCGACGGTATATCTAACCGCGTTATTAAACTTTTACCCGTCCAACTCATCGTGATGTTGGCATCTATTTTCAATGCCGCTATGGCTAACTGTATCTTTCCCACGGTGTGGAAAGAAGCGGACGTTATCGGCATACACAAACCCGGTAAACCAAAAAATAATCCGACGAGTTATCGCCCGATTAGCCTCCTCATGTCTCTAGGCAAACTGTATGAGCGTCTGCTCTACAAACGCCTCAGAGACTTCGTCTCATCCAAGGGCATTCTCATCGATGAACAATTCGGATTCCGTTCAAATCACTCATGCGTACAACAGGTGCACCGCCTCACGGAGCACATTCTTGTGGGACTTAATCGACCAAAACCGTTATACACGGGAGCTCTCTTCTTCGACGTCGCAAAAGCGTTCGACAAAGTCTGGCACAACGGTTTGATTTTCAAACTATTCAACATGGGCGTGCCGGATAGTCTCGTGCTCATCATACGGGACTTCTTGTCGAACCGCTCTTTTCGATATCGAGTAGAGGGAACCCGCTCCTCCCCGCGACCACTCACGGCTGGAGTGCCGCAAGGCTCCATTCTCTCACCGCTCCTATTTAGTTTATTTATTAATGATATTCCCCGGTCGCCGCCGACCCAGCTAGCCTTATTCGCTGACGACACAACCGTTTACTACTCAAGTAGAAACAAGTCCCTAATCGCGAGTAAACTCCAGAGCGCAGCGTTAGCCCTCGGACAGTGGTTCCGAAAATGGCGCATAGACATCAACCCGGCGAAAAGCACAGCAGTGTTATTTCAAAGGGGAAACTCACCGCTTATTTCCTCCCGCATTAGGAGGAGAAATATCACTCCCCCGATCACCCTCTTCGGCCAACCTATACCCTGGGTCAGGAAGGTTAAGTACCTGGGAGTCACCCTGGATGCATCCATGACATTCCGCCCACACATAAAAACAGTCCGCGACCGTGCCGCATTCATTCTCGGCAGACTCTATCCCATGATCTGTAAGCGGAGTAAAATGTCCCTTCGGAACAAGGTGACACTTTACAAAACTTGCATAAGGCCCATCATGACTTACGCGAGTGTGGTGTTCGCTCACGCGGCCCGCACACACATAGACACCCTCCAATCCCTACAATCCCGCTTTTGCAGGTTAGCCGTCGGGGCTCCGTGGTTCGTGAGGAACGTTGACCTACACGACGACCTGGGCCTTGAATCAATCCAGAAGTACATGAAGTCAGCGTCGGAACGGTACTTCGATAAGGCTATGCGTCATGATAATCGCCTTATCGTTGCCGCCGCTGACTACTCACCGAATCCTGATCATGCAGGAGCCAGTCACCGTCGACGCCCTAGACACGTCCTTACGGATCCATCAGATCCAATAACCTTTGCATTAGATGCCTTCAGCTCTAATACTAGGAGCAGGCTTAGGGACCCCAGTAACCGTACTCGTCGAACTCGACAAAGAGGTCGACGTGCAACCTAGCCCATGCATCAGCCCGCTGAGTTTCTCGCCGGATCTTCTCAGCGGGTCGCGATTCCGATCCGGTAGTAGATTCATTCGCGAAGCAATTGCTCTTGAGTTGTTGGGTCTCCTTCGGAGGCGCTCGGGCAGCTGTTGGCAAATCCCACCCCTCCTGGCTGAGCCTTTGCTCGCCCACCTGTCCTGGTGAAGCTGGAAAGGCCTTCGGGCCACCAGTAATCTCTCAATCATAAAAAAAAAAAAGAACATAAAGTCTCAAATTCGTTGATACAGCGGCCGACCTATTCTTCCTTCAAGCAAAAACCCATCGATGCGCGACAGACTTGTCAAGAATTAGTTTAAAATTTGCAAATACATGCTTCATTAGCGACCCACACTAGATTTTTTTTTTATTATTCCGGTGACTCTTACGATAGAAATAGTTTAAGATTGGTATTTTGTGGTTACTACAGCCAGATGACAGTAAACTTTTACACCCCCGATTACTCTCTTTAGTCAATCCATACCCTGGGCCAGGAAGGTCAAGTACCTGGGCGTTACCCTGGATGCATCGATGACATTCCGCCCGCATATAAAATCAGTCCGTGACCGTGCCGCGTTTATTCTCGGTAGACTCTACCCCATGATTTGTAAGCGGAGTAAAATGTCCCTTCGGAACAAGGTGACACTTTACAAAACTTGCATAAGGCCCGTCATGACTTACGCGAGTGTGGTGTTCGCTCACGCGGCCCGCACGCACATAGACACCCTTCAATCTCTACAATCCCGCTTTTGCAGGTTAGCCGTCGGAGCTCCGTGGTTCGTGAGGAACGTTGACCTACACGACGACCTGGGCCTCGAATCTATACAGAAATACATGAAGTCAGCGTCGGAACGGTATTTCGATAAGGCTATGCGTCATGATAATCGCCTTATCGTAGCCGCCGCTGACTACTCCCCGAATCCTGATCATGCAGGAGCCAGTCACCGTCGACGCCCTAGACACGTCCTTACGGATCCATCAGATCCAATAACCTTCGCACTAGACGCCTTCAGCTCTAGAAGCAGGCTTAGGGACCTCGGTAACCGTACTCGTCGAACTCGACAAAGAGTTCGCCGTGCAACCTAACCCATGAATCAGCTCGCTGAGTTTCTCGCCGGATCTTCTCAGCGGGTCGCGATTCCGATCCGGTAGTAGATTCATTCGCGAAGCAGCTGCTCTTGAGCTGTTAGGTCTCCTTCGGAGGCGCTCGGGTAGCTGTTAGCAAATCCCACCCCTCCTGGCTGAGCCTTTGCTCGCCCACCTGTCCTGGTGAAACTGGAAAGGCCTCCGGGCCACCAGTAATCCTTCAATCATAAAAAAAAAAAAAAAAAAAAAAAAAAAGTAAACTTTCCGTATCTTTATTACCATGAGGTTGTAAATTACTTTCCTTTTTTTTATTGCTTTGATGGGTGGACGAGCTCACAGCCCACCTGGTGTTAAGTGGTTACTGGAGCCCATAGACATCCACAACGGAAATGCGCCACCTTGAGATATAAGTTGTAAGGTCTCAGGTATAGTTACAACGGCTGCCCCACCCTTCAAACCGAAACGCATTACTACTTCACGGCAGAAATAGGCAGGGTGGTGGTACCCACCCGCGCGGACTCACAAGAGGTCCTACCACCAGTAAAAAACTAAAAGTATCAAAATTGTGTAACACGCTATGCCATTGTGAAAGAAGGACAAAAGTGTCGGTGATCAATTAATTCGGTTTATTGAGAACTGTATCAACACGGTATTCCGCCGAGACAAAGGTATTGAATGTAACGTTGCCGACAAAACGAAAAGAGGCCTAAGCGAAACCCCAAGTAGTCTTGTCTTAGATAAATAAGTTGATCTTTGGCAAGTTCTCGGCAGTTCAGACAAAAACGGAAGGCGTAGGTACTTGAACTTAATCTTTTTTTCAGAGCTAAAGATATCAGAGAAATACCTTTTTGTGTTTAGGATAGATCGAGAAATATTTAAATATATAAGTACATTTTCATATTTATAAATATGAATATTGGCGAACATCCGACTTTGAAACTAGTACGGTCTTTAGATGCGAAAATTCTTTATTCATCAATATTCAATGAGCAGTGTATTATTCTTAAAGCATTTACTAACATTGAAATCGATAGTATTCTAGCCTATCAATAGTCTAGTAACCACCGAAAATGTCGTCTCTGTAGCCAATCGCAATTAAAGCTTAAACTCCATACTTTAAAATACAAACAAAGAAAAAATGAACAAAAATTTCCCAAGAATAAGGAGATAATAAGCAGTATTCTTTCGTACCAAAATTGTCTTCCATAATGGCGTCGGTCGGGAAGATAGCACTCCGCCATAAAAAGATATAAACGACCATTTTCTCTATTATTTTTAGTCTTTAACAAAAGCAATGTGTGCACCTGCCTTCGGCTCTTTCTAACGTACCGTTAAATGAATGTGTTGTCCCTCTCTCGGGGGAAAAACAAAAATTTTGTCGCGGTTTCCCCACCCCACTACTAATGTTGTCGACTCGCGCCAAAGAAGATTGTCTGGCCTCCTTTATAATTATTACACTTGAGTTATCTAATACGTGTCAATTAAAATTTTATTAAAACCTCGGAACTCGAGTACACTTCTGTTTGAGCTAATATTATTAAGATTTTAATAACCTTAGCTTGTTTATTATATTTCGCACGATGTACCTAAAGACAGTTCGAGTGTTTTATTTTGTAATATTACGTTTTTAACTCATAATTAATGATTTGTTTAACGATGATGTTATCTTGAGTACTAAAGGAGTTTAATATCGACTATCTATTTATAAATGTTTTAGGCACGAGATATATTTTTGGAACATAATTACCTATACCTGAAAATTTTATTAGGTGCTTAAATTAGTGATATTTTGTAATTTTTTACTAATTTGTTTTAACGCGTTATATTTTGTTCTTCGTTTCATTCATTCGTTCATTCATTCAGTTTTTTTTTCACATGTGATCACAGATATTTTTAAAATATTTTTTTAATCGTATTTAGTACGTAATATCAGTGATTGGAAGGAACATGAACACAGGGTCACCCCGCGAATTACCGTGGTTGCCCCCGAGCCCCTAAAATAAATCGCCGCGTCGCCCGCCAAAACCGCCTCCGAGCTTCCGGCCCAGACATCAAAGCCTCGGCACCCTCTGCGTCGCAGGCTAAGCCAGCGTTCGTTCCGGCGGCGGTGCCCAGTGTCTCGGCCTGGGCAAAACCGCTGCCGTACACGAACACGGCTACAACTCCCTCCTCCGCGATTCGTCCCGCCCCCGCGACTCGTCCCTCTCCCGCGACTTGCCCTCCGACCGCGTCCGACAATCTCGCTTTAGCGATCGACTTCTTTCAGTCGATCAACTTTGAGCGCGTTAACGCTTTGGGCGACGCCATTCGCGCTGCCTCCACTGCACAACACTTTATCGCCGTTGTGCAGGAATACGCCGACGTATTCGCGTCATTAAATACGTACGTCCTCCCCTCACTCCGCCGGTAATCAATGGCGTATATAAGTAGAATAAAGCCCCTATCCGTAACGATAGGATTTTTTAACGCTTACGGTCTCGCAAATCAACGTGATCAGGTTTCTGACTTTTTGCGTGACCACCAAATTGATATCTTTTTAGTGCAGGAGACCCTACTTAAGCCCGCGCGCCGTGACCCTAAAATCGCGAACTATAACATGGTCAGGAACGACAGGCTCTCTGCCCGTGGTGGTGGTACCGTCATTTACTATAGAAGAGCCCTGCATTGCGTCCCGCTCGATCCTCCCGCGCTCGCTAATATCGAAGCATCAGTGTGCCGAATCTCACTGACGGGACACGCGCCGATCGTTATCGCGTCCGTTTATCTTCCACCGGATAAGATCGTTCTAAGCAGTGATATCGAGGCGCTGCTCGGTATGGGGAGCTCTGTCATTCTGGCGGGCGACCTAAATTGTAAACACATCAGGTGGAACTCACACACCACAACCCCGAATGGCAGGCGGCTTGACGCGTTAGTCGATGATCTCGCCTTCGATATCGTCGCTCCGCTAACCCCGACTCACTACCCGCTAAATATCGCGCATCGCCCGGATATACTCGACATAGCGTTATTAAAAAACGTAACTTTGCGCTTACACTCGATCGAAGTAGTTTCAGAGTTAGATTCAGACCACCGTCCCGTCGTTATGAAGCTCGGTCGCGCTCCCGATTCCGTTCCCGTCACGAGGACTGTGGTGGATTGGCACACGCTGGGCATCAGCCTGGCTGAATCTGATCCACCATCGCTTCCGTTTAGTCCGGACTCTATCCCGTCTCCTCAGGATACCGCTGAAGCCATAGACATCGTAACGTCACACATCACCTCGACATTAGATAGGTCATCGAAGCAAGTTGTAGCGGAGGACTTCCTTCACCGCTTCAAATTGCCCGACGATATTAGGGAACTCCTTAGAGCTAAGAACGCCTCGATCCGTGCGTACGATAGGTATCCTACCGCGGAAAATCGTATTCGAATGCGTGCCCTACAACGCGACGTAAAGTCTCGCATCACCGAAGTCCGAGATGCCAGATGGTCTGATTTTTTAGAAGGACTCGCGCCCTCTCAAAGGTCTTACTACCGCTTAGCTCGTACTCTCAAATCGGATACGGTAGTAACTATGCCCCCCCTCGTAGGCCCCTCAGGCCGACTCGCGGCGTTCGATGATGACGAAAAAGCAGAGCTGCTGGCCGATACATTGCAAACCCAGTGCACGCCCAGCACTCAATCCGTGGACCCTGTTCATGTAGAATTAGTAGACAGTGAGGTAGAACGCAGAGCCTCCTTGCCACCCTCTGATGCGTTACCACCCGTCACCCCGATGGAAGTTAAAGACTTGATCAAAGACCTACGTCCTCGCAAGGCTCCCGGTTCCGACGGTATATCCAACCGCGTTATTAAACTTCTACCCGTCCAACTCATCGTGATGTTGGCATCTATTTTCAATGCCGCTATGGCGAACTGTATCTTTCCCGCGGTGTGGAAAGAAGCGGACGTTATCGGCATACATAAACCCGGTAAACCAAAAAATCATCCGACGAGCTACCGCCCGATTAGCCTCCTCATGTCTCTAGGCAAACTGTATGAGCGTCTGCTCTACAAACGCCTCAGAGACTTCGTCTCATCCAAGGGCATTCTTATCGATGAACAATTCGGATTCCGTACAAATCACTCATGCGTTCAACAGGTGCACCGCCTCACGGAGCACATTCTTGTGGGGCTTAATCGACCAAAACCGTTATACACGGGAGCTCTCTTCTTCGACGTCGCAAAAGCGTTCGACAAAGTCTGGCACAATGGTTTGATTTTCAAACTATTCAACATAGGCGTGCCGGATAGTCTCGTGCTCATCATACGGGACTTCTTGTCGAACCGCTCTTTTCGATATCGAGTCGAGGGAACCCGCTCCTCCCCACGACCTCTCACAGCTGGAGTCCCGCAAGGCTCTGTCCTCTCACCCCTCCTATTTAGCTTATTCGTCAACGATATTCCCCGGTCGCCGCCGACCCATTTAGCTTTATTCGCCGACGACACGACTGTTTACTATTCTAGTAGAAATAAGTCCCTAATCGCGAAGAAGCTTCAGAGCGCAGCCCTAGCCCTAGGACAGTGGTTCCGAAAATGGCGCATAGACATCAACCCAGCGAAAAGTACTGCGGTGCTATTTCAGAGGGGAAGCTCCACACGGATTTCCTCCCGGATTAGGAGGAGGAATCTCACACCCCCGATTACTCTCTTTAGACAACCCATACCCTGGGCCAGGAAGGTCAAGTACCTGGGCGTTACCCTGGATGCATCGATGACATTCCGCCCGCATATAAAATCAGTCCGTGACCGTGCCGCGTTTATTCTCGGTAGACTCTACCCCATGATCTGTAAGCGGAGTAAAATGTCCCTTCGGAACAAGGTGACACTTTACAAAACTTGCATAAGGCCCGTCATGACTTACGCGAGTGTGGTGTTCGCTCACGCGGCCCGCACACACATAGACACCCTCCAATCCCTACAATCCCGCTTTTGCAGGTTAGCTGTCGGGGCTCCGTGGTTCGTGAGGAACGTTGACCTACACGACGACCTGGGCCTCGAATCAATTCGGAAATACATGAAGTCAGCGTCGGAACGATACTTCGATAAGGCTATGCGTCATGATAATCGCCTTATCGTTGCCGCCGCTGACTACTCCCCGAATCCTGATCATGCAGGAGCCAGTCACCGTCGACGCCCTAGAGACGTCCTTACGGATCCATCAGATCCAATAACCTTTGCATTAGATGCCTTCAGCTCTAATACTAGGGGCAGGCTTAGGGACCCCGGTAACCGTACTCGTCGAACTCGACAAAGAGGTCGACGTGCAACCTAACCCATGCATCAGCCCGCTGAGTTTCTCGCCGGATCTTCTCAGCGGGTCGTGATTCCGATCCGGTAGTAGATTCATTCGCGAAACAATTGCTCTTGAGTTGTTAGGTCTCCTTCGGAGGCGCTCGGGCAGTTGTTAGCAAATCCCACCCCTCTTGGCTGAGCCTTTGCTCGCCCACCTGTCCTGGTGAAACTGGAAAGGCCTTCGGGCCACCAGTAAAGGAAGGAACATATTACTGTATATCAGATTTTCAACGATTTTCTTAGTCCTTTATTATTGACCAAAATTGGAACAGTGGTAAATAATGAAATAAAGGTAGTATATAATCAGAAACTTTATAGTAGTCAACCAGATACAAAATGCATTTCAGTTTCAAGTAACGTATAAAAATCAATTCAAAAGCATAATAAGATAAAACAATTTTATGACTATATTAAAACTTTTAAGATCTAAAAATAAACAACAAAAGAAACCTTTTAACGTTCCACATAAGAATAGACAACAAAAAATATTTATTACACGTCGTGAATATAGGTACGTACATTGTGCGCGAAGAAAGGCATTGTGTCGCCATTTTAAGGTGACAATGGCGCGCTGTTTCGGCGGGAGAATAAGGCGGGAACCGCGTTATCGGCCGCCGCCATTATGGAGGGCTTATCAGAAACGTTTCCGGGACTCGCGCCCTGTTTTTCTTTTACGCGTCTTGCTCAACATCAGATACACTGAAACGTTTTGTTTCTCAGCTATTTTCAATTGTTTAAAATATTTTGTGAGTTACTAACGCTTACGTTTCATTAGGTCTTGAATATGATATTATGCTGATTTATATTTTATTATTTAAGCCAGTAGCCACGGGATATGCCGTTATAAATTCGTAAAGCTGTTCCTACCTATAAGTTAGGAAAAAAGCTATTTTATTGAACTTATAAGATATTTTGAACGAAAATTTTATTTGAACAAAATATGTTCTTATACAAATTGTGTGCGTATACTCCACTAGTATTAGATTAAAATTTATAATTAAATTCATTATTTGTATTAAATTTCAATTTTATTATCATGCATGCTTATCTTAACTACCTACCAGCTTACTTCATCTTTGAAGCAGTAATCACGGCATTAAAAAAAAAAAACTTTAATATATAATTAACAGAGTTGATAAATAAAACGTAAATTAGCACTTATCTTTCTCATAAAGTTTCCATCATGACGCAAGTATAAATTTCAATAACAATAAAATCGAATATCGGCTATCAGGTAACGTAATACCCTAGATGAAATCAATAAATATTTGACTATGCCACAGAATTTCACGTAAAGTTCATCGTCCCCAATAAAAAGACCGTATTATACCGATGGAAAAGGCGCCATCGAACTTTTAAATATTCATTAAATACCCCATTTTCGTGAAATCAAATATAAAAGTGCTTTCAATAAACAAGATGATTTAGGTGTGGGGACCGGCGGGGGTCGGGGGGCGAGGGAGTGAATGAGCTAATTAAGAAGCCAAACGAAAAGAAAATGCGAAGAAAAGCTGAGAAAACTCACGGAAAACAAGAATGTTCCGGGCAGTGCGCAGGGACGAAATCCGGTTTCGAACTAACCTAAAGTTTTATTTTAATTTTTTATTTAGTAAATTGACGTACAGATTGACTAAATGTTCGATTAATTTCAGCCATAACGCTACACTGCTGTACTCTATTTTACTCTTGGTAGGACCTCTCGTGAGTCCGCACGGGTAGGTACCACCGCCCCGCCTATTTCTGCCGCGAAGCAGTAATTCGAAGTAATAATTAGCAATAAAAAAATAAATTGCTTATTATTTTGCACCATAAATCTAATTCGTAACGTTAGGTACGTATCATTAAATGTGTTTACGAGATGTTCATGGTTCTAATTATTTTTACTATTAATACATTTTATACAACACTTTGATATAATTTTACACGCGGGAGGAAATGTCCAAATTTTCTCCCTTGGTGCACAATGTACTATTCTGATGTCTTTAGATAGGTCTTAAAATACAATTGTCTAGATGTGGCTTCTATAGGCGTTAAAGTAGACGCTTTTGCTGTGCCACCTACATTCTCTTCTGGAGATATCTGGATAAATTTCGAAATAACTAGAAATCACGCAACCCAAAAGAAATTTTCACCGAACGTTTGTAGAAGATTAAGATGGAACGTTAAGGAAATTTTGACGAATGAAGTCTTTGCAACATTGATTAGAATCCGAGACCAAAATATTATTAAATTGATTAGTTCAAATTTTACCAGTTTTTATCCTGACTACGAAACTATTTATGTTGCGTTTTTTTTAAAGTTAAAGGTTTCATTTTTTAACGTAGACAGGCTGTCGTTTCATGTATCGCAATTAAAACGATTTTTTTTGGTTTAAGTAATATTGCGTTTATTATTTTCATTTCATTATATCCGACATTACGAATACTATTTAGTTTTGGTGTTCGAAGCTAACCTTTCATCGATATTTCAGAGAGAATTTGATCATCAAATTCGTTTTAATCAATGTTTGAATCGCAAGGATGATAGTGACGGTAGTTTCCTTGTGTGTGCGTGTGTGTGTGTTTTTTTTTATTGCTATTGTAGGCAGACGAGCATACGGCCCACCTGATGGTGAGTGGTTACCGTCGCCCATGGACTTCAGCAATGCCAGGGCCAGAGCCAAGCCGCTGCCTACCGCTTAATACTCTCCACAAGCCTCGTTTGAAGAAGGACATGTGAGTGCAAAACCCAAGGACATCCTGAGTCCGCGCCTGTACCCAGGAGCCATCCCCGCGTCTGAATGGCCGCTAACAAACTCTTTCACAAAAACATAATAATTACTTTAGGCCGAATAAAAACCGGCTTTCTTCGTCAGCTTCGGGCACAAGAGTTTTGATTCCACCTTCGCTCCTCCGTTTTTATTGAGTTCTTCTCGCTTTTGTATCATGAAGCGTTCTTTGTTCAAGTACTTAACAGGTTTATTTTTTTCTTCAGGGCGTATTGTTTTTCTTTTTTTTTTTTTTCAATGAATATTTCGAGAACATAGTTTGACAGTTGTTTTCTTTTCCTTATCACATATCGATTACGCGCATCAAGATGTTTTACAGAAAAGAAATAGCAAGTTGTAACTACAACAAAAGTTTAAGGTTATTCATATTCCAATGTGTGGAGTAAGAATTACTATGTTTTATCTGATGTCCTTCAGAAGAAAAGAGGTCTCAGTGGGGGTAGCTCACCTACTCTGTAAGACCCCAGGAGAATTACCAAGACCCCTGTAAATAGTTGAAGTGTGGCAGAAAATACATCTCAATACCTGATCTTTGGGCTCTGAACTAGTGGAGTAAGTACCGAAAACTAAAAATATAGGTAGATCTGCTGCCACGTTTTGAACATTAGGTATACTATTATCACAAGATACACCCACGGCTGATATTAACCAATTACCAGTGGCTTTAAAATTTACGAAAATAATAGAACCTGATTAAAGATATCCTTTAATTTATCTTTTTTTTATTTTTCGATTTCTTTTCTTAGATGATGCTGGTCCATCTGCTTGTCTACCTACTAAAAGAGATAAAGGTACAAGACCACCCATCGTACTTTATTGTATTTAACGTTTTGCATCTGTGTTTAGTTTATGGTCTACAATAAAGTACCTACATATACTATACTCTACTCTACCTTTATACTTTTTAAATGATATTTTCATTCAGTTATTTAAGATTGTGCCTGATCAGAGCAAGCGCGAATAATTGTTATTTTTTTTTTGTTTAATACCCAATTGGTGATAAGTTTTTTTTAAGATTGAGGGCTTACTGGTGGCCTGGAGGCTTTTCCAGTTTCACAAGGACAGGTGGTCGAGCAAGGGCTCAACTAGAAGACCGGAACCCATAGGCAGTACAATGCAACGACCCCCACACAGAAACTGATTTACGTACTAACAATTGTAGTGACATTTGACCAACCCTTCCCCTTTAAACACTCGACTGCATAGCAGAAATAGGCAAGACGGTGGTGCCTACCCGTGCGGCGTAGCAAAATTCTTTACCACCAGGTATTCTGCTTGTCATATTTTACTGGTGGTAGGACCTATTGTGAGTCCACGCGGGTGGGTACCACCGCCCTGCCTATTTCTGCCGTGAAGCAGTTGTGCGTTTCGGTTTGTAAGGTGGGGCAGCCGTTGTAACTATACTAGAGACCTTAGAACTTATACCTCAAGGTGGGTGGCGCATTTACGTTGTCGATGTCTATGGGCTCCAGTAACCACTTAACACCAGGTGGGCTGTGAGCTCGTCCACCCATCTATGCAATAAAAAAAAATGCTTTTCCCGAAGTAAACAACCTTCAACCACACCTGCTAAACGACACCGCGCCCGGTCACACAACAAAACTTTAAAAAGTCAAACATTCGCATATTTAATACGTTCGTAGACATGAAATTCTACGTAACTATTTCATCGCCGACTGTAAATGAAGCGTATTGAAGGAGCGATTCGCATTTTATATTCAAACTTTATTGCGAAAGACGTTTCGCCTCTTTATAATATCTACAAAATAAATATCGTTGATTTTTATTTCTTTTCTTTTTACGGCTCATCAATAAGGTCGGAACTGCATTAATAATGCGAATTTATACTCTTTTCTATAGAAAACTCTAAATGAGTACGTATTCAACTTCTTTTTCATCATCTAACTAACCCATTATCTGGGATCGTCGCAACATGTCCTCTTTTTCCATTCAGGCTCATCAAACATCATCCCTGCACTCACGCGCTTCTCTTGGTTAACCTCTTTCGCATAGTCCATTCAAGTATTTTAAGGACTCCCCCTCTTCACATTACACCGATATATTAACCCTTTTATTTGTGATACTATAAACATAAGTAGTATATGTTTTCCCACTACCTATGCTGATAGCCTTAAGAGGCTATTTCAGCTTCTCCTTGACATGTAGGTGAACTCACAGGGCTCTAACCGTAGTGCTACTAACACTGGCTCTAGCAAGAGCAGTGCTTCACAGAATCTACCACCGGATCGGAAACGCGACACACTGAGAAGATCCAGCGAGAAACTCAGTGGACTGTGTCTGTGGGTTAATTTGCTCGCCGAGTCCTTCGTTGCAAACGACGCGTTCGGCGAGGGCGGTGACTGGTGCTTGAGGTACCTAAAAGCACCGTTAATGGATCGGGGCCGTAATTACGGTGTTTAGGGAAGTAGTATTAGTAAAGATTTCCGAATAGAAACGGATGACAACTTGACAAATTCAAAAAAAGACGTTTACAAGAATTCATGAAAAAAACAGAGAAGGAAAAATTGCAATTTTTCAAATATCAGGTTTTTTTTTATGACCTGGTAACTGAGACCTTTAGGTCATATCTTATTTGGAATGTTCATTACTTTGGGGCTGTCAGGTAATTTTAAAAATTTAGATTATACGCTTGAAAAGTTCTCGAGTAGCGGGTAGCGTGGGTAAATCTTCCGATTTGCGAAGGTCGCGGGAATCCGCTGGATACTGGATAAGCTGAGCAGGACCGATCATTATGGCGAACCTTGGGAAAGGTAAACGTCCAACAATAGACGTCTGTGGACTGATGATGCACTAGTCTGTAATACAATAATCATCTTTCACTCTTTATCTTAAAAATAATTTTCTTAATCTACCTTCATGCACAGAATATAACCAGTAAAAGATATAATAGAATTTATTTAATATACCATTAACGCAATATAATAATTAAATGCTCGTGAAGCTCTTATCTAATGAAATACGCGACGAACAGTAAATTGTACTTTATTCATTAAATAACTTGTTACGGAGCGTGTTATGCTATTAACTAATAAACTTTACAAGATGTGGCACTCGGATATAGAGTCTGGCTGGATGTGACTTATTTTGAGGATACTTAAATGAATGTACAATTATTTAAATTCTTCCTAGTGTTAATCAGGAATTTTCAATAAAGGGGCATACCTTAACAAGGCTGAGAAACTAAAGAAATAACTGAATTTTTCATTCGTGAATCGATTTATAACGTCATACGAAGATACAATATTGTTTTAGCTATATTTTTTTAAATATTGTATGTTTTGTATTGTACTGTTTGTTTCCCAAATAAATAAATACAAAAAATATAATTTTAAAACAAATAAAATTTCATATGACTGTTCTAGTTATAACTTTAAATTCTTGACATCGCAAAATTTCGCGGCGCACTAGGCGGGCGCGAATCAACTCTAAATTATTGTGCAAGTTGTGAACTAATCTCAATCAGAGCTGCACCGCCGCGCCGCCAAGTTTTTCAATAAAACACCGTTTATCTCCCGAAATGTGAAACTTTCGCCTCTTTGAAGTTGTTGAAAATTATTAGTGATTATTTTCGTTAAAACAGCAAAGACGCCATTTTGGATTTTGTAAATGACAAACAACAACCATAGGTTCTAGAGCTGCACAATATATTATTATGTATGTACCTACTTATTTGGAAGGACTGTTTCCTAAGCTTACCGTAAAACAAACAATCAACAAATTAAATGCCACAGTTATCCGGTAGGTAGTTTTTAAGTGCCTTAATCAATACATAGGGCCTTTTGTTGGTTTTTATCGTATTGTAGATGGATAGATAACACCAGCCAAGAAATTTCAAAGCGGGTAATAAACAAGATGGTATCGGTTCTCAATCTCCTGAACTCGACTTGGCTAATTACTTCGCAGCGATGTTCTGAAACTTTAGCCATCAGCGAAGTTAATTAGACCTAATGTGTACAAGCACAGATTAGTTCTAAATCTACATAAGCGCAGTTTCATGTCAAAACTTTTTGGTTCAAATAACATTTGTTAAAGCAGGCTGTTTGTTTCATGTGGCCTTTAAATATGACATAATATAAAAACCATTACGATGCTGAATCTGACTGGTGGATTCTGTTCCGCAGAAATCCGACTTTTTATTTTATTGATAGACTACATTGGAAGTCTATACTCGTTACATTTTAATTGAGGTTTCCAAATAATTACTAGGGTATCAGAACTTCTGGATCAATAAATTATTCAAAGACTGCTTGTAAAACAATATCGATTTATATATGTATGTCGGAGACCGTCATTAGTTTGGTAGCACAGCTCGATTCCTGAGAGGTGACAACACGATCATAATATCGTCGGAACTCGGCTAACTTCATGCTACGAGACAGCCTAGCCGATGGAAGCGTGCATAGACGCGACTTACTTACAAACCAGCCTTCTTGGAGAGCGGTGCCCTTGTCCTAAGTAAGAATTGTCATTCGTTTTCGTTAAGTTTGTTAACGTCAAAATGAGATTGCTAAATTGGTCTAAAAAACGTGTTTTGTGTACTCACTATTTCTCTTAATTAATACGAGAAGCAAAAACTTTGTATCCCTTTTTACGAAAATTGCGCGGACGGAGGAGTATAAAATTTTCCACACTTATAGAGAATATAGAGAACAAGTGCACAATGCTAATATATTTTTTAAAATAATGCATAAAAGATACATTCAATCAATAAAGAAAACATTCCACACACCATTAAGTGTATAATCTATGCCACACACTATACCATGTATTTGACGCACACACGCATGCAAACTATGTATTGTCAAACTTTTGTTCTTGACCTCTGTGGTCAAATTGAGAATAGATTAAATATTGATTGTCTTTATTAATATTTTTTTATAGTGTAGCCTTGGCGAAATTTGTGATTATAGAAGTATAAAATACAATCATAATAGTGTACAAACTTACAATTCCAATTAATTATAGTCGAATTTCGACTGCTGCGGGACCTCTAGTTTCTCTTAATTCGATCACCCTAGCTATTCTCTCCTGTGATGTCTGGCGATGGTCTTAATAATGCGGTCACTCCGACATGTATATTACATATTTTTTATAGCTGATTTGGTGGAACGTACTCACGAGCTACTGTGTTTTGAGTAAATCACCAAAATTTCATCCTTTGCGTGGTCGGCGCCCTCATAGCTGCTCCACGCTACTATTTCTCTTTTTTCTGCCTAAATGAGTGAGCTGGGTCACATCAAAAACGTAAATACCGTTACTTACCTTGAGACGCGAGGTCTAATTCTCAATTGTATAGTACAACAGCTGCCCCACCCTTCAAACCCAAACTCATTACTGATTCACGACAGAAACAGACAGGATGGTTAGTACCTAATCGTGCGGGCTCACTAAGCGTCCTACCACCAACAATTGCGCAGATAATTTTTCAGGTTTATTTTTATTACATGACGCTATTCCGTCACCGTCAAAGTCGTTCGTGAGCATTTGTTTAGTACATATGAAAAAATGGCACCTTTCTGTCAGGATTCAAACAGTGGCATAAACGTATCGCTCAATATGTATCCACCGGGCGTCCCGTTCTCTAGATGAGGACAAATTTATTTCAAACGCTACCGATCAGTACTAAGGCTAGCGCCCGTACTCGTCGAGTAAATTTCGGTCATCGTTCTCGTCGAAGCCGTCGCTTGCGACAAAGCGCTCGGCGAGTAAATTAACAGAGACAGCCCACTGAGTTTATCGCTGGATCCTCTCATTGGGTCGCGTTTCCGTTCCGGTGGTAGATTCTACGAAGCACTGCTCTTGCTAGGTCCAGTGTTAGCAACACCTCCGGTTTGGGCCCCGAGAGCTCACCTACTAGTTAAGGTTACGCTGATATAGATTCTCTAGATCATCAGCTTATGTAAAAAAAAAAAAACATGTTGCCTAGTTATTAGTAGCCGTATTAGGACGTTACACAAGTACCCAATTTGTATTCCATAAAATAGCATTGATACATTATAATTTGCATTTTAACGTAACGCTGATATAGCCTCTCAATGCTAACAGCATAGGTAAGTAACAAAAAGTCTAGTAAAGTGAGGTCACAGTTCGGCGGCGCTCAAAAAGGCCACCATTAACCCCTTCCTGACACTACCCATTCGCCCATGTGCACTGGTGAATGTGGAAAAGTCCACAAAATACGAGAAATCCTGAGGGGATGATTGAACCCTGAGAGGACTGCTCGTATATTACGAGCAATCCTCGCACCCCGAAAAGATTATTCGCAAAAGATTCTTTTTTATTTAAAAACTTCGAAAATCCAGTAAAACAACCTTAAAACGAACAATATAATAATTTATTAATAAAAACGTAAAATATAACAACCGAATTAACAAATAATAAAGTTAAGTACATGTTAAAAAGATAACATCATTTAACACAATACACCTATTTAATCAATATCGACTCTCGTTATATACATATAAGGGTCATAATACGTTATATACAAATAAGGGTCACAATATATTGAGCGCAATTCAATAAACACTAAAGCGATCAATCATTATTAAGCACAACTGTGAAAGCGCGCAGCGGCTTTAAGCTTTAAGCGCGTGGAGTTGATGTTTGCTTCACACAGCCACAGTATGATCAGAACTACGGCCTGTCCTCAATGACGCAGATCTGTCTCTTTAAATTGAAAACATCCTTTTTTTTAAATTGAATTAATATTTGGCAAAGAGCAAAATTAAGGTTTCTTGCTGATTCCTCTATTTGTTGAAACTGCTTCATTCTGAATCGATAGTAAAACTATGACAATTAAAATAGCGCATGTGTAGACCTACTCAAATGAAAAACTTCTTTGATTTTATAATTACATATCTTAACCTAATGTTAACCAGATACATTATTATAGTACAATTTAACTGCAAGGAAAGGGGCAAGTCTAATCTATCAGTGGCCGCGTAAACTAGACGAGCCGGCTGAACGCAACGTGTGACGTCATTTGTGGTCGAAATGTATAACGGGTTTGTTTATTTATATACCGTCGCCGCTTCAGTCTTTTAGAGAAGAAGTGGAAGGCGCAGTGATATGCTTTCATATCTCAATTGTTTACCAGCTATTCAAAAGATTTGGAACTAAAGCGGCCGAAATGTCAGGATCGTGGTAATGAACCGTGCGTGTTTTGAGTACACCAGTACTTAAGATAAGCAGTTAGGGAGTTCAAAAATCTGAGATCGGGCAGGAATGAGAGCGGACAGGAGTTGATAAGTTTTTTTTTATTGCTTACATGGGTGGACGAGCTCATAGCCCACCTGGTGTTAAGTGGTTACTGGAGCCCATAGACATCTACGACGTAAATGCGCCACCCACCTTGAAATATAAGTTCTAAGGTCTCAAGTATAGTTACAACGGCTGCCCCGCCCTTCAAACCGAAACGCATTACTGCTTCACGGCAGAAATAGGTTGGGTGGTAGTACCTACCCGCGCGTACCGTATGTGGCTACTAACGAGGGGAGAAAGGGGAAGGAAGGAGATCGCATTTTTAATTTTTTACCCCTAAGTAAAAATGACTCGTACATTATTATTTAAAAAATAATCACACAATTCGAGAAACGCATTTTGTGTCAATTATTCTCTCCATCTATGTATCTTTTAAGCCAAAGTGGCGCGTTGCTTCTCAAACCGGCCGGCCATTATCTTCTGTTCGGACGTCAGAGTCTCGCCTCTGAACCTTTTGTATCTGAAATATAATTCACATTGATCTTGAAGCTATTCTAGAAAGTGAGAATCATTTTACGTTCGAATAACTACTGAGGTCCGTGGGCATCATAACGTGAATGACGCCTGCCATCTCGAGACACGAATTTGAAGTTTCAATAGATTGTACTATTCGACGTTTTGCCCTACGAAAGGAGCCGTGAATGCTTATACTACAAAAAATCAGATAGTATTAAAAAAAAAACTTTTTTTTTTATTGCTTGGTTGTGTGGACGAGCTCCAATTATATATGCATATACATATTATAAGCCTACAATTAATAATTGAGCAAATTGGAAATTAGTTTTTACAAAATTTAGTGTCTTCGTCGCGTAGCATGTGTTCACGATAAAAACTTACAAAAAAAAAACGTTTACATTAAAAAAATAAATGAAAATTATAATTGAATATGCAATTTCGAAAAGAGCACATCTCTGAAAATATAAAATGTTCAGGAAATGAAAAAAACTGATTGTTTTCTAAAGCAGTGTAAAATTTTAAATATTAACTTTTGAGATACATTTTAGTGTTAATTAGCAATTGAAAATTACTGGAATTATTATCTTAAGCGTCAGTATATATATTTTATTGGATATTTTATATTTATGAGATATGCCCTTTTCAAAATTGCATATTCAATTATATTTTGATGCATGTCAATTATTCCTGATCGACCTTCCTGCAATAAAGTCTTACAAAACTATTTTTGGCACATACTTTCTTTGGCTTGGTGAGTCAAATTCAAATTCAAATTCAAAATCATTTATTTCAACTTAGATGTCAGTATGACACACTTGTTGAATGTCAAAATACAAATAACAATGTTAACTCTACCACCGGTTCCAAAAAAAGCCACAGTCCTGAGAAGAACCGGCGAAACAAACTCAGCGGGCTTTTTTTTTTTTGTTTTTTCTCTAATATTTTCTTTTTTTTAATAAATAGAAATATTCACAATAAAAGAAAAAACAAGTCAAAAAAATACAATTAAAAAAATAATAATAAAAATGAAAAGGCCAGGAGCGAGCGCCTCATTCCCACGTAGTAACTACTGTAACTTTTACTACTACTACCACTACTTTTATGGCTAAATTGTCATTTTATTGTTTCCAATCGTTTCGATTGCTTTACATTTCTCGTGTTCAGAGATGACTGTTTCATAAAATTAGTTTTAGTTGTATACATGTAAAGATACTTTATTTCTTTATAGTACATTTGTACAGCGCTCTATAGCTCCTGTGTAATTATATAGATGGCGCTGTCGACAATGGTGACATGGTGGTTGTTAATGAAGGGCGAGAAACTCAGTGGGTCGCATTTCTGATCCGGCGGTGGATTCTGCGAAGCACGGCTCTTGCTGGGGTCAGTGTTAGCAACTCTCCGGTTGAGCCCCGTGAGCTCACCTACAAACGTTAGGGCGAAGCTGAAATAGCCTCTCAAGGCTATCAACATAGGTAGAAAAAAAAAAAAAAAATTAAGGTTTGACATCTGCCATGTTCGGGCATATTGTTATAAATTAAATTAAATAATTATTTTAGGGAATTGAGGGTGGTGGACTTTAAATGTCGACCTATAATGTGAATGTAATGTTTGTTACTGTTGTGTATGTTATTAAGTTGTAATTGTAAGTTATTAAAATAATAAAATCTTTGTTTTCACAGCAACGCCATATTTGTTTCAACTTACAATTCCTATTTATATATAATTCATAGTAAATTAAATAGAAAAGTTTTATATACATTTGTAGTGAACTCACATCATATCGTAGAACAGTAATTGTTCTCTCGACAGCGAAGGTTTGGTTTCCTCCAAAGCTCCATCGATGTCTTCTTGCTGCACCACCACGGACCCCAATGTCGTGTCGTCGTTGTGAGCCTGCAAAACGAACTATTAAGGTCTACCCACATTGGCCGTCTCGTGATCTCCAGCCAAGGATCAGTCTCCTCCAACAATGACAAATTCTCCAACGCACGCGAAATCCGTGACTACTGCTGATGTTGCATTAAAAGTATTCACGTTTTACTTGCCTTTCGCTCCACTGTGTTGCTTATTAAAAAAAAACAATGTTAATTTACCAAAACTTAGTAAATTATTGGTAAATTACGGATTCTGTGAACCCGCAATGTAAAACGAACAAAACTCGAGGGACACATCGAGTGTTTGTATTACATTGCGTTTTAAAAAAAAACATTTTTATAGTATAAAATGCTATCTCCTATATTGTGTTCAGGGACCACGCACCCGGCACCCAAGTCGTCCCATGACACGGTAAATGTTAAAACGGAATTGTATTCACCAATTGTTTCTCTAGTCTTGTCAGTTGCGCCGTGACCAGTAAGGACTTGAGATCGGCGGGAGTGTAGCCCTCGGTGCGCTCAGACAACTCTCGGAGGTCTACCTCTTGGTCTACGGTTAGATTCTTCGTCAATGTTTGGAGTACTTCGTGTCTGCCCCACTGGTGGAGAAAAAAACTTCAAATTTTATTTAAGGAAATATTATAGAATTTGTTTTTTAGTCGGTCATTTTAATGCGGTCAGGTTTTTTTTAAGTATCACTTAATAATAAATTAATTTTAGTTTTTATTTATTTGATTTTACCTAAAATATATTGAGGTCTTAATAAATAATGTTTCTAGTAAATTCTATCGTTAATTGTAGGATAGGAGGACCCCTATATCTTACACTACAAAGATGAAACATCAGGCCTTTATGGAGTAGGGTTCCTAATAAAAAATGAGGCTATCCGACAAAATAGAAGAAATCAAAGGAATCTCTGAGAGAATAACTGTGATGAACATAATTTCTTAATGACAAAATATTAGATAAATGGACTATTATACAAGCGTACTCACATGACATGATAACTTTTGAACTATCTTATGACTTTGATGTAAGATTTATCTTAATGAAAATATCCTATATTATGAGAAAACAATTAAAAAAATTTAGATTGACAAGGTTAATTTTCATGAAAAAATTAAAAAACAGAAAAAATGCAATAAAAAATTATTATTTTTATTTTATTAATATATGTTTTTATTATTTTGTGAAAAATATAGTGAATAAAATATATCATAATTTTTTTTTTTTTTTTTTTTTATTACTTAGATGGGGGACGAGCTCACAGCCCACCTGGTATTAAGTGGTTACTGGAGCCCATAGACATCTACAACGTAAATGCGCCACCCACTTTGAGATATAAGTTCTAAGGTCTCAGTATAGTTACAACGGCTACCCCACCCTTCAAACCGAAACGCATTACTGCTTCACGGCAGAAATAGGCGGGGTGGTGGTACCTACCCGTGCGGACTCACAAGAGGTCCTACCACCAGTGAATTGATTGTCAACATTGCTAGCTTTCAAATGATACCTCTTTTGTCTTCCTAAGACGTCTACATCAGTAGCAATGATCAAATCAATGCAGGCAGCTGCAAAGTAAAAAAAAACAAAATGGGTGCCATTCTAGTATGGAGGGGCCAAGAGAAAATTGGGACAGTGATTTGTCGATAAAAATCCCCATATTTTGCCCCCCTTAAGTCTCCGACACCGGTGTACGGACACATTGTATATTAACCATGAAGTCAGTGTTTTAAAATAGCCCCTCAACTCCAGAGCCCAGCCCACTTAAATAGAACCGTTTAACACTTACCCTATCGGGCAGTTCGCAGTAGATATGCTTCTGAAGTCTGCCGGCTCTCAGCAGCGCCGGGTCCACCAGGTCCGGCCTCGATGTGGCCGCTATAACGGGACCCCTGGCCCCGCCCTCGGCGCCGTCCATCCTCGCCAGCAGCTGGTTCACCACTCTGTCCGTCACCCCGGTCGAGTCGTGACCACGTCTGCCAATGTGACCAGAACTCTTTGACATACATACTAGTCACGTTTTATTTCTAGAATAAAATAAATAGTATTGGAAGACTTAGTCCTGAAAAACTATAAGACTGGACCGAATATAAGGACTAATTAAAAAAAATATATTAATGTGATATAACGGAGAGTCTGGTTCCATGGTGTATTTAAATTAAGAACTTCAACGTCGCTGACGTCACTATCTTCATCATTATCATTACCTTCCATAGTGACAGTAATTAAGATTCACGTTTCTAATGAATTCATTTATGAAATTTCAAGTGTACAACGACAACAGCAGAGAGCTCTACTCCGTTCGACTGCTTGAGTCTGAATGTTTTGTGCAGTTTTTTTCTCTTTCCTACCTATGCTGACATAGAGAGGTTATTTCAGCTTCTCCTTGACGTGTAGGTGAGCTCACGGGGCTCAAACCCGGCGAAGTTGCTAACACTGACCCTAGTAAGGACAATGCAGTGCAACGCGAACCACATAAGATCCGACGAGGAACTCAGTGGGCTGTGTCTGTGGGTTAATTTGCTCGCCGTGCCCTTCGTCGCAAGCGACGGGTTCGACGAGAACGATGACCGGTGGTTGAGGTACCTAAAAAGCACCGTTAGTGGATCGGGAGGATCCGACATGACGTGTCGGTTTTACTTCTGTCTGCATGATCGGGAATGTAGTTATCGTGTTAGGTGCGACAATAGTCACTCGTATTTATAAAGAAAGTGAGCGTAGCTTAGTCATGAATTCTCTCAAGCAGTTGTTGACATACGGAACATTAAGAAAACAGTTTAACTTTAACTATTTTTAGTTAACTAATTGGTGACGTTGTGCTGACATAATATATAAAAATAGATTGAATATCGTGTGTAAGGTAATCGATCCTGTTCATACTAGAGGGACTCGACAGGAAAACCACGAAAATTACATTTCAATCCCACTGCACCGCACGCAATGTAACGCGATTATATGATGCACATAGCTAAGGAGCTGATTTCACTTTTCATTGCGCACTCGCACACGAACTTTTTTTTTTTTATTGGTTGGGCGAGCTCACAGCCCCCACCTGGTTGTTAAGTGGTTACTGGAGCCCATAGACATGTACAACGTAAATGCGTTACTCACCTTGAGATATAAGGTCTAAGGTCTCAGTATAGTTACAACGGCTGCCCTACCCTTCAAACCGAAACGCATTACTGCTTCACGGCAGGAATAGGCAGGGTACCTACCCGTGCGGACTCACAAAAGATCCTACCACCAGTAAAAAATGCGAATAGTTAACAAATAAGTTATTAACTTAACAATCTTACTGTCCTTCATTAGTATGTTTTTCCCGTTCTTTATTTAATTTGTCACAGGATTTAGCAGGATACGATTTCATTACACCCTGTATGTGTGCGCGCAAAACTAAAGCAAAGAAGACACTTACAGTACAAACTTACTTGGGCGCGAGACTGTCGAATTCGTCGAAGAACAATATGCAAGGACGCTTCATGTCCGCTCTGAAATTCATCAAAATCTTTCTTGTGTAGATCTGTGATTTATTTCAAGATATTATTATTAAAAAAACACATACATATATACATATTTCTGTTATATGTGTAACGTTGTTGAGATTGGGATAAGTTAATTGATTCACTCCAACGATTTCATTTTTCACACTCGGAAAAATTTTCTATGCAGATTGATCAACAAGAATCAGGCAATTAGGTTTTTTTTTTTTATTGCTCAGATGGATGGACGAGCTCACAGTCCACCTGGTGTTAAGTGGTTACTGGAGCCCATAGACATCTACAACGTAAATTCGCCACCCATCTCGAGATATAAGTTCTAAGGTCTCAGTATAGTTACAACGGCTACCCCACCCTTCGAACCGAAACGCATTACTGCTTCACGGCGGAAATAGGCGGGGTATTGGTACCTACCCGTGCGGACTCCCAAGAGGTCCTACCACCCGTTAAAAACTTTCCTTTTAAGCACAGACACCGCTTTTAATTTTTATCGCCATTTTTTTATTTATAGGTATGGCGTTCCAACAATTGCCTTGCCTGATATTAGTTTGTAATATTATTACGTCACAAATCAGGTTCCACATATTTCTCTGGCCGTGTTTTTCGACGTCCGATACGACAAACTATTTTCATCAACAAAAATTGCATGAGGTGACATATGACACTGTCACACTGATAGATAATTTGGCAAAGGTTCCCACGATACATAAACCCTTACACATATACAGGGTGTTCTATAATTTCGTAATAAGGTAATTTGTAATAAGTTATCAAAATAGACCCGACTAGAACAACACTGGTAAATTTTATTAAGTAAATTTTACTGGTAATTCTTTCAAAGAAAGTTGTTTTTTAGTTAAAGTAATGCAAATAATTATATGGAATACTTCAGAATGAATAAACAATAAAAGGCTTAAATGCGTTTTCTGTTATACGTATATTAAAATATGAACCGATAAGATACCGTCCATGAGCGACGGTAACCACTCACCATCAGGTCGTCTGACTACAAGGCTATTAAAAAAAATACATTTAAAGCCTTTTTTCTCTTTTAAAATTAATATTAAAAATAAAACAGTAAACAGTATTAATAAACTACACAAAAATCAACTCTCTCTTTACTCAACGTCAGACTTGACTCTACTGAATGACAGTGAAGAAAAATCCTGTTTAAAAAAAGTTTTAAAGAATAAAGGATTTTCTTTACATGCATTTAAGATATTTTTTCAATTGGTGACGCACTTACTTGTCGAAGACATCCCGAACAGCCTTCTCGCTCTGCCCTATGTACTTGGAGAGAAGCTCTGGTCCTTTCACTGTTATCATGTGCATATTGTTGAGTCTGGCGAGACAGGACCCGATGTAGGACTTGCCGGTTCCGGGGGGACCGTACAGTAGGATCCCACAGGATTGTGACGGGAACAACGCTGGGTACTGTAATTTTTTATCTACTAGCTATGCTGATGGTCTTGGGAGGCTACTTCAGCTTCTCCTTGACATGTAGGTGATCTCATGGGGTTAAAACCAGAAGTGTTGTTAACACTGACCCTAGCAAGAGCCGCGCTTCGCAAATCTACCACCGAATCAGAAGCGCGACCCTCTGAGAAGATCTGGCGAGAAACTCAGGGGGCGGTATTGTAATGCCATAAACATCTATAAAGTAAATGCCGCCTCCACCTTGAGTTTTAAGGTCTCAGTATAGTTACAACGGCTGCCCCGCTCTTCAAACCGAAACGCATTACTGCTTCACGGCAGAAATAGGCAGTGTGCGGACTCACAAGACGTTCTACCACCAGTAAATTTTCAATTCAGCATCGTGTTTTAGTTAATAATTTAAAGTTGTCTGAAGTATTTTCTCTCACCATGACAGGCCAGAAGATACACTCCGTGAGTTCCCGCTTGACGTCCTCCAAGCCCCCCACCGGCCCCCATATGTCGAACGCGGTAGTTTTCTCCGTGTCCTTAGCAGTTTCCTCGACTAAACGAGGCTTCGCAATGTCTGGGTTCGCTTCTAAGAACAGCACAATTTGTATGTGTTTGAAGCTTATTCGACACGTGTATATACATTGTATATAACAAAAATAAAAATGTTTCTAAGCCACGATTTTTTTTCCGAAAAATCTAAACATCATTCTCCTAACCTTCTTCCAGTCACCTAGGATCGGCGCGACATGTTTTCTCTTTCCATACTCTTCTATCACATACCATTTATTACATATATCGTCTTTCACGCAATCCATCCATTTTTTATAGGTCCATCTCTTCCTCTATATCGTTCCACATTTATAGTTCTCTTACCAACCTCATTTTCATATCGTCTCATCACATCTCCCAAACGCGAACTTCTCAGCTTCTTTGTCACAGGTGCCACTTTACAACTTCCTCCAACATATGTATATCCGAAAGTTTCTACGACTTGCCTAATTCCGAAGAAAATACTAAAAAATCATGAAAGCTAGGCCATGTTACGATTTCCGAACTGTTAATTAATTACAACGTGTCGAAGGGTGAAATGATATTTGCTATAAGCGACATTTATTTTACTTTTTATTGCTTAGATGTTTGGACGAGCTCACAGTCCACCTGATGTTAAATGGTTGCTGGAGCCCATAGACATCTAGAATATAAATGCGCCACCCACCTTGAGATATAAGTTCTAAGGTCTCAGTATAGTTACAACGGCTACCCCATCCTTCAAACCGAAACGCATTACTGCTTCACGGCAGAAATAAGCGGGGTGGTGGTACCTACCCGTGCGGACTCACAACAGGTCCTACCACCACCAGTCAATACACGACATATTTTATTTTAGTAATTATGCTAAAAGTCCCTTTCATTTGGTATCAACATCAACAGTTCGATCAATTCGACAACAATCAACAAATTAAAGAGCGGACGGTTAGCGTGGCATGGACATGTGATGCGTAGAGAGGAGATGCATATGACTAAGAGATGTATGGAAATGGTAATGCAACGTAGAGAGGGGGAAGAGGTCGACCGAAGAAGACATGGATGGAGTGTGTGAATGACGATATGAGAGAGAGAGAGAGAGAGGAGTGAGTGTTGAGATGAAGGCTGATAGAAAATAATGGAAGAGAAAAATTAGCTGAGCCGACCCCACCTAGTGGGATAAGGTGGAGAAAAAGAAGAAGTTCGATGTTTTTAATTGAACTTCATTTAACTGTACTCCATTCAAATAGTTGAACTAGTATTTTTGTTACGATATTTTTCCAAATTTTAAACTTTAAATTACTCTCTTCTAAAGTCGCAAAAAATGTCGCTTAAACCAAATAGCCTTACACCCCTCAATATTATATTCATACATTTAATATAGATTTTTTTTTTCTGACATTGAAAATTAAATTAAAATATTTAATTTTAAAACTATGCACATAATGACTACATGGACAACGCAAAGGATTTTTCTGTTCCAGTTTTGTTCGTATTTCACGCAATACCGCATGACGAATCCGCGACCGATGATATCATAAATGCAGTTTTTACGTGAGCAAAAATAACCGAAGTCTCAACAAAAACACAGTTAATTATTTTTTTAACACGATTTAACATATTAATAATAATATTGTGGCGGGTAGCCATCACAGTACACAAGATATTTGACAGATGCCTGAATCTCGCTTACGACATTTTCAAGATAAGCTTGCATATACTGGGTATTAGGAGAACCGCTTTCGAAAACGAAAACAGACGATAGTACTAATGACACTTTTGATGATGGGACGGAAAAAAAATCGATCCTGATTTAAAAAAAAAAACATACTTTTAAAATGCTTTATTAGCATTACTTACACTCCATCATGTTAGTACAGCTAAATGAAACGACAGTTTCATAAAAAATACATTACTTTACTTTTTACAAAAAACCAGCAATGAAACACAAAAACACAAACAGCTGATGCTCGGGTCAACGAACGCCCGGGCGCGGCGCTGATACCGCGCTCCCCAAAATTTACAACTTTGTAGGTAGGTACAAAACTTTCGTTTTCGGAAACAGTCTCTTAACAACCAGTATACAAATTCCGAACAACAACATTCGGACCGTCGGTCTACCGAGCAAATCCCACCAGCTCGGTGGAAGATCTTCTCATTCGTTGTAAACCTCCACAATATAATTACACTTACTTTTCATCTTGACGGCTTTAAATATCTTCTTATTGAAGTGGTCGATGATGTCCCGCACTGTGCACGAGGCGGTGTCCATGGCCAACGTGATGACGTCATCGTCCGCTACCTCGAACTGCTGACGGATCTTCTCGTTCATCAAATGCTTGAACAGCTCCACTCTTTCATCCTGAAAATAAATTGTTTTGTGGTTCGAATGGGTGGACGAGCTCACAGCCCACCTGGTGTTAAGTGGTTACTGGAGCCCATAGACATTTACAACGTAAATGCGCTACCCACCTTGAAATATAAGTTCTAAGGTCTCAGTATAGTTACAACGGCTGCCCCGCCCTTCAAACCGAAACACATTAGGTACTGCTTCACGGCAGAAATAGGTAGGGCGTGGTACCTACCTGTGCGGACTCACAAAAGGTTATCACACCAGTAATCACAACGTCCAAACATTATTGCTTCGCGGCAGAAATAAGTAAAATTGTGATACCTTCCCGTGGGATTTCACAAGACGACCCATCGCCGCTAATTATTACCCACATTTTATTTTTACGGGTTTCATATTCATTGGAAGTGGAGCCTCATCTTATTTTTTAGAATTTGGAATTTTCACTGGTGGTAAGACATCTTGTGAGTCCGCGCGGGTAGGTAACCACCACCCTGCCTATTTCTGCCGTGAAGCAGTAATGCGTTTCGGTTTGAAGGGTGGGGCAGCCGTTGTAACTATACTTGAGACCTTTTAGAACTTATATCTCAAGGTGGGTGGCGCATTTACGCCGTGAATGTCTATGGGCACCAGTAACCATTTAATATCAGGTGGGCTGTGAGCTCGTCCACCCATTTAAGCAATAAAAAAAAACTGTTTGAAGGCGTCATTAGGCGTCATTACTATTATGAAAAAGGTAAAAAGTGTGACGTCATCATCATCGCCCCCATCCTATCCGTGAACACGTCGAACACAACATGTCGTCGTCTACTGTCTCACCTGTTCAACTTCAGGTATATCGAAGTGCGCCGTGAACAGCGGCTTCCCGTTGAACTGCCTGAGGACCGGGTGCAGGGACTTCATTGAGAGTGACGTCATCAGCACGCACACACCCGCGCACGTCTGCAGGAGGTGCTTGATGACCACGGCTAATCTAATAACGGAATAACATTGTACATAAGATGGTTTCTCCCCACGTTCTGAGATATGGACTATTTTTTTTATTGCCATATAGGCGGATGAGCATACGGCCCACCTGATGGTGAGTGGGTATCGTCACTCATGGACATCAGCAATGCTAAGGGCAGAGCTAAGCCGCTGCCTACCGTTTGATACCCTTCACAGGCCTCGTCTGAAGAAGGACATGTCACGGCGCTCGGGAAACACCGTGGAGGGGAGCTCATTCCAAAGCCGGATTGTACGTGGCAAAAAAATCTCTGGAAACGCACTATGGATGAACGCAGTGGCTCCAGGTAGTATGGATGAACTCTACTCCGATGGCGGGCGGTGCGATGGTAAAAATGAGATGATGGTATCATCTCAAACAATTCCTCCCCATGGAACATACGGTACAAAATTCAGAAGGAACCTAAGTCCTTCCGCAGACTCAGAGGTTCCAAACGATCCGTGAGAATAGGATGAACTAACATTTACCTCTGATAATACGCTATATCCTGGGGCGAAACTCCCTCCATATCGGGCGGTACCATGGAGTCCACGTCGTCGCAGATCAATACAGCCGGACTGTGCTCTTGGCACATGAGGATAGCTTTGCCCAGGATCTCCGGTATATCCTTACGGCCCCTGAGCGCCCTGCAGTGCAACGTATGAGACCAGACCGTCAGCTCCTTCTCGATTATGTGACACAACGATGTTTTACCCATACCACTGGACCCTGTCAACAAGTCGTCACATTCTAACACAAGCTCTTGCCTAGTTATTAATAAACAAGGTACAACTAAATTTTGTTTAAATTGTTTTTGAAGTGAAACTTCTATAGACGCGTTGAGAGTAAAATTTAACTCGCGACAGATTCGTTACGGCCAGAGAGAAAAGATACAATTTATGAAGAGCGAGAGTGAGAGAATAGAAAGAGCGTCTCGCGAACCACTCTACCGTGTAGAGAGAAAGTACAAAGCGAGCTAGGTCGTTTCTTGCCTTTGTAGGTAGACGAGCATACGGCCCACCTGATGGAAAGTGGTTACCGTCGCTCATGGACGTCAAAGTCATGAACGTCAATGCAATGCAGTCTTTTATACACAGCTTTCGCTATTACAAGAGATATTAATTTAGGGATGAAAAATGAAGAAAACCATAATACTAAACACCGCAAAAGAAGGTTCACTTCTTTCATGTGCACCAAGTTGTACGCGCACCATTTTTATTGATTTCAACAAGATAGTTAGGCCCGATATCCATAATATATCTCAACTTAAAAAAGACTTATCTCTTGTCGTTGATGGATTAATTGCATAATTTTCATATCAGAACGCATAATTAGAACCGAACTAGCTAGGAATTTAATTGAACTAGGAATTTAATGATTTTCATAATCATTATGAGCTTAGTTAAGAAAATTAGTGAAGTTACTTCATCTTGGAGAGGCTAAAAGAGATACACTGATAGCAGTATACCAATTTCTGCATACCAGTTTCTTCTGAAAATCAGTCCGATAGACTATTATCACGCAAACTCCTCTGACTCTGTGCCTGTGCTACGGATAATCGAGCTCTCTGGTACCAGAGTTCATTGCCATCAAAACGTGAATTGTCATTTTTGAAACAACAAGCTAAAGTCACGGATGTTGCCCGGCAAAAATAAGAATCTTACTGTCTAATGACGGTCCCACCCTTCAAAGCTTATAGCTTATACCTTACTGAGCTAGTATACCAGGTGTAAAACTATTAATTGACGTTAAAAAACTACACTTGCCCGTGATCAGAACGTTGCTTTTAATCTCTGATGCATTTTTAAACGTCGCCTCTCTATGTATTTCGAAATACAAATGCGAGAGAACTTTACTGATCAAAGTCTCTATTGATTTCAATGTCCTGCAATAGTTCTTGAAATCATACTCCATGCGGGAGGCGCTGCGTTTCGGCAGGACTAAATCCGTGTCGTTAAGGCACGTTGCCTTCGTAGTGAAATGCCTCAAACTCTCCGAATCCAAGAGGGTATATTTCAAACCGTCTGGTTTCAAATTGAACCGCAAATAACCATCGCTTATCTGACTATTCTGCTTAACTATGCCGTTATTTATTAAAAATCTTTTGCCTGAATGCGTGTTCTCTATGACGCATTTCTTGAATCTGTCTATAACATCGACTTCTGTTTGTTTTTCTTCTGTATACGTCACCAATTCAATGTGCACAGGTTGCTCTACCGTATCCCCGATTATGTTGAATATAATTCTCGTTCCATTCTCAATGTTGATAATGGCATTCAACGATTTCGGTATCAACACTGTCGGTATGTTTCTGTTGTACACTTCGCGGCTCAAGCTCCTGTATATGATACCGTCTATGGGCACAATTTCAACGCACAAATCGTTTATGGCGTTATTATTGTTCTCTTTATCGTCTTCATCAGTTTCGCTCAGAATCGAAGGAATAGAATTCATGGTCGATAATATAACAGTTAAATTTTTGAAGCATTCGTCTATTAAATCTTCATGTATGAAAACCGTGTAAGGATGTATCAAATTCTTTTTGCCGTCGCTGTCTATAGGTACCGAACGCAATACAAGCCTCTTTGGTGAGTTCAAATATGGACGAAGCATCTCTTCGTTTATTAAGCCTATATTTTTAAAAGGGCCATTGGGTTCGTTTGGCGCTGGAGGTTTTGTTTGGAAGCCTTGGTAGCTATTGAACGCGTTAACTTTAACGACTACGCGGCTCTGGTTCACTAGCAAGCCGGTCTGCTTCGGCGTGAAAACGATGGGCATCGATGAAAATATCCACACGACGCATTTTTGATGTGCCGCCACATATCGAAGCTGATCTAGTATTCGTAGCTGCAGTAATTCCGCATTGTGTTCCTGAATAATCAATCAATAAAAACATTAAGATATTCATTGTCAAGTCAATATTTTTTATATATATGTATTATAAATGTAAAAGTGTGTTTGTTTGTTGTCCTTCTTTCGAAGAGAAGCAAGGGATTGACATTAATTAAAAAAAAAAAATCATAGTATTAAGGCAAGGCAAGGCAAGAAAATGAAATATATAAAATGACAGACGTAATGCCTTGTAACATTGGACCAACATCACATTGACACATTTCCTTGACCATACGGCCGAAGCCTCGAGTAACAGCTAATATGCTTATAATTGTGAAGATGAGGATATTCATATCAAACTTTTCGAGCTCACACATAAACACTATAAATACATGGGAAAAAAATGACGTTCACTACTAATTATATTACAGATTCGTATTGCAGACGAGGCAAAAGCCCATCTAGTGTTGCGTGGTTAGTGAAGGCCATTGACATCAAAACGTGAATGCCGCCACGAATGCTTCAAAATTGTAAAGACACTTCCACCCTTCCAACTGTAACGCACAACTGCTTCATCATGGAAATGGGCAGGATGGTAGTACCAATCGATCAGTACGTACTTACACGCCTAACAACAAACAAAGTAATATGTTCACAAGAATTTTTTTACAGTAACATGCTGGCTGAATTATTTATCTACTAAATTATTCAATTTCTATTATTTGAAAATCTTTAAGATAGATACTTCACATTGAACAAACAAAAAAATATATAGCGAAAAAGTTTATCATTTATTTCTTTTTCATTGTTACTTCCACACCATCAAAACCTTAAAGATCTTACCAACAACTCCTGGTCATCAGGGCTGTCCGTATCTATATACAATTCATCCAGCACTCGCACATCACCGTATGGTGAGACAAACACATCAGCTCCCTCATCTAAGCCAATCAGTTGACTATGCACTGGATTGCAAGCTATTTGTCCTTCCGCAACACCACTGCTGTACACCACCCATAAAAACAGGTGCTTGTCTTTGTATAGAACTTGAAGGCACTGAGACTGTAAAAGATCTTTTTTTAATTCTCATGTCATAAATTTATAAGAAAATAAAAAAACAAAAACAGATTAGATTTGATTTTAGGGTACAGTATATAGGCTATATGACTCATCATTACACATTTTAAAAGGATCTACATTTGTAACTGTTCGCCAGTATGACTGTATTTATATATCTAATAAATGTTCTATTTGAATATTAAAACAATTTATTCTTTATTAAATCTAAATAATAGCATGTCTACAAACTACATAAAAAATTGAAATATTTTCAGAAAATCTTTTTTTTATAATTTTTAAACAGGGTTTATTTCTTAATGGGATCAATGACCATTTCACATATTATAATGCCAATTAAGCCAATGATAAACAAATTAATAACCTAAAAGTGAAATCTTTGTATTGATGCATTGTAATAAAATAAACCTCCTGTCTATCCAACATTTCATTATTTAAATTTTAATTGTTTTTCTTTACCTGTTCATTATTACTACTGTACTTTGGACTTATATATGCGAAGCAAGTTTTTTCGTGAGTAAACACTACTTTTAGTTTAGCACCTCCTAACATAATGAAATCAACATTCACTCTTTATTAATCTTATATTTCAATGCTCTTATGTGTAATTTGACATAATAATTTAATGTTTTTAAATTAACGATATAAATATTTAGGCAGTATCTTTGATAAATTTATGTAGGTCTAGACATAGATTATACACTTAATATAATTGAGAGGTCTAGACTTTACATGACAGACTTTTTGTTATCATAATCATTGACGTTCCAGCTTCAAAAAAAAATTCGATATCTTTAGCATACAGCAATGAAATTTAGCAAATAAATGCTGTTTACTTCTGCTTTCAAATATCTATAGTGTAAGCTTTCATACCACGTGCAATTTAAAAAGTATTGTAAAGTATAATGTTAAGCAAAACATCTCATTATGTTTCACACTTCACACTCTAAATGACTCAAAACGGCTGAGAGGAATAATTCGTCTATGTCTATGCAGTCTCTGACATGCTAAAAATGTTTATAATTTTCCAACCCACATTTAATGTCAGTCTAAAATTCCATTCCATTATTCTCAACTTTGTTAAGATACACATCACATTACATTTTCGTTTACATTACTCAAACACAAAGTATGATATTTTATTTCTAAAATTAAACAAAGAGTTTTTTTGTAGAATACGCCACTCTTGAGAACTTCTACAGGGTAGCTTTTATTAAGTCGGCAATTATGGGAAAAATTTACGTTAGTTTCACCTTCGTAAATCGGAACGTAGCTCTTGCAAAATCTATACTCTATTGGCTAGGCCATTAACCAATTAAAATTCAAAGCAGCTCAACGGTTTTTAAAGACGTATCTGTCGTGTCGTTGTTAAAATCTTTAGAATTTATGAAAAGTTTGCTCTAAATTCTCAGCTAGGAACCTAAAATTGTTTAATCAACATCTATAATATAACGGCTCGTGCCGTTAAAAGGTGAGTAGAAAATAGTCGTTAGAAAACCGTTTAACGCTGTGTAGACTTCGCTTGTTTTGCCTCCATTTTAGTCGTTAAACATGATAATTTTTAAATGCTTGTTTATGTTTTTACTTTATACTTCTTGTACACTTTATAAATGAACTACCTACTGAGTTAGATAGTACGTTTGTACAGCACGTGATTGTGAATCGTCTTCTTTATTATCACAGTAGGTCCGTAATGGCGCCAACAAGATTGGCAACGAAACCGCTCGGCGTCAACGAGAACCTGAACGGCATGTTAAGCCACGGCATTACGACGAGGAGTAAACAGCTAGCTTCTCTAAAGAGTCACAAGGACAGTCTAAAAATTCCCAATAAAAGGAAAGCGGACAGTCCTCTTAAAGATGTGACTGCGAAGAGGGCGGCGTTCGGAGATATAACGAACGCCTATAACAAATCGTGCGCGCCCCAGGACAAGGATAAAGCCATGCCAGTGAAGAAAGTCACTGTTGAGACCAAAATGCTTCCAGCAGTAAAGGTTTGTTGAACTCCAGAAACACTTCTATTCAGAGGGTATCTGCTTCCTTTCTGTATGTTAATATAAACTGATCAAGATTTACGTTTATAATACCTAAATAAAATTCTAAAGTTATTTCCCTCCAAATTTAAACAGGAGCATACTATTACCTTACAATATTATTTACAGCTGTTTGAATCATAAACAACTTCTTATTAATATGTTTTCTCCATATGATCATGTTAGTTGTTCATTACAGATTTAAAAATATTTTAACCTTATGTATTGCTTGTAGTTTTAACAGATTTTGAATAAATAATAAGCCTTGATTTAATTAGTTATACAATGGAAACAGTAGTTATAAAAGTAAGTCATAAGTAAGAATTTTTATCACACATGGCATTTTTATGATAAACTGGAAGATTAGGGATAAGTAAAGTTATTTCAAATCCACAATAACTAATCATTGATAGGCTTCATAGTCATAAAAAAGAAGATAGATACATAGTTTGAAGTGGTTTACTTGGTAAATATACAAATTCACCAGAAATGAAACTAACAATATTATCCATAAAACATTGTAAAATTGGTGTAACTTGCAATCTAATAATCAATATGGGTAATACCATACCTTCTACATCCATGGACAGATCAACTGCTTGACTGACCTATAATTATTGTGAATTATATTTTTCTTCTACAAATTAACTAATCAAATATTCTAAACATCCATAACTGGATGTCTGCCTATGTAAGTATGTATATAATATCATGGCTTTTATTATTTGTATCTAGGTGACAGAGGTGAAAGCCCTTCCTGTGTTAAGTGGTTATAAGAACACATTACTGTGTGAATACTGTTATTCATATTGAAACATAAGACCAAAGTCTTGGATTATATAATGGCTGATCCATCCTTAAAACTGAAATGAATGATTATATTTTATTGATTAATATGATTATATTTTTATTGATCAATATGAAGGCCTACCACAAATAAGCAGGACAGTTATACCTGCCGTTATGCCTTCACAACACTAACGTAGTACTAAAGGATTTTTTCATTCATTTCATAATCACACTATTGCTCTTTTTACTTAACTAAAGTAATGACTGAATTGAATGAAATGTTTGAAGAAATTGATTTTTAATTGGAATAGTTTAATAAACCTCATGAAATTCAAATGTGAACTGAATTTCTGTTAATATTGAATTAATTATAAAAACTGACCACTGAAATTCATTTTTTAATTACTATTTATTTAAAATGATACTTTTCATTAAGCTTCTTTCTTTTAAATAATGTCAATATTATTTAATACAAATAGTTATACAAAATATAATACAGATTAATTCATATTGAATTAGTCTGTTAATTAGCACCCTAAACTTAATGGGAAGAACCAATTTTCTTTTTTTATTGAGTGATGAATACATGGTAATTGTTTTGAGACGAGCAAGAGTACATAGCCAGTAGGCAACAACAAAGTTAGCTGTTCTGTGTAGTTTCACTTCTTTGATCTCTTAAATTGAACTTCCAAACTACAAATGTTTCAGAGCATCAAATCACAAACAAGCACACTAAATGGCAAAACTTCAAAGACCAAACAACTCCAGCGGGTAGCCAATAATGCTATTGATGCAGTACAGAAACATTTCACCAAAGACCCACCCAAGCAAGTGGCCACAAGAGCTCAGAATGGCATCCTGAAGAATTTTGAAAGGAAAGACAAACTCAAAGAGCAGAATCTGAGTAATGGTTCAGTCAAATCTGCAAGAAGTGATGTTTCCGGTGAACCCTCACTTTATATGACTGCCTTGGAGAATATGTAAGTACAAGTAGGTAGTTAAAAAGTAAATAGTATTTGAAACATATTCGAAAATTAAAAATTATTTTAACTCCACATTTTAATTCAAAGCCATGAGATATTGAGCTCCGTTCAAAATTCTCCAATTTAGCTAATCAGGAGTTTAGTATAAATCAATAACCAACCCCTACATGATCAAATAGGCAGACATGATTAGGTGGTATACCAGTCATTTATTATTAACCTATGCATATCCATTATATGCCACTTACTCTTGTTATTAATTGATCATGCATTACAATTTGAGGAGTAGGTAGCTTATTTGTCAACCAACTCTAGATATTTGCTGTCAAGTGACTCCAACCACCCATAAAACCTCAAGGGTACAAAAATGATCACCTTCATCATGATAGATTTAATTGATGACAGATAATGAACATGATAAATGAAATAGTTTACTGACAATTCAAAATTTATAAAAAAAATTAACACCTTATTTTTATAATGTTTAAAAACAAGGCGAATAAACATCACACCGATGGTATTTTTGTCTTCCATAAGCCACATTAACCTCTTTTTCAGTAGCCCATCTGAGGTAACTAAAGAAGAGTACAAACAAATCAGTGAGAAACTGAACAAAGTAAACTTGGATGACACATCTAGGTCTTTGGATGAAGAAACAGAGACCCCTCATAAAACTCCTTCTGGTGTTCTTGACTTTGACTTTGAGAATTGGAATGATCCACTCCAAGTATCTCATTATGCTATGGACATATTTAATTATTTGAAAAACAGGGAGGTGAGTTGTGGTTTTACATGGTTTTACATTTAAACTTTTTTTTATTTTCCAAATATCATTGGTTAATAAAGTATAATTTATTTCATTTTTATTTTAAATGAATTCTGATATATTAAGGTATTATTCATGCATTTACTACTCTTTATAACTGTTACTCCAGACAACAGTTGTTGTGTAATAAAATGAAATTAATTTCTTTCAGCGCCTTTTCCCTATTGACGATTACCTGAAACGTATGAATGGAATTACATCGTGGATGAGAGCGCTACTTGTAGACTGGATGGTTGAAGTTCAAGAGAGTTTTGAACTCAATCATGAGACCCTGTATTTGGCTGTGAAGCTAGTTGACTTGTTCCTTACTCGTTCAACTAAGAATGAACAAATAGAACAACTGACAAAGGAGGAATTGCAACTATTAGGAGCATCTGCCTTGTTTATAGCTTCTAAGTTTGATGTGAGTAGTTTTGTGCTCAATGTTTGTAAAAAAAGAGTAACAATAGATGCACAACACACCATTGTTTATATTATTGTGATTAAAACTTAAATTTATGGTATTAAGGTATGTGATGATCAAATTATGCCCTTCCTATTTCTGCTGTGAAACAATTGTAAAGGTTTAATATTAAATCTAGGAGAAGCAGATAATTTCAAACTTAAGCTCACAAATATTTTAACTGTGCATGCAAGTCAAAGCAACGTGTTGTCCAATCAGTCAAATAATGTACTTGTAGGAGCGCATTCCGCCCCTAGTGGACGACTTCCTGTACATCTGCGACGGGGCATATACGCTGAGCCAACTGCTTAAAATGGAGATGACTATTCTCCGGGTCATCGACTTCGATCTCGGCGTGCCGCTCTCCTACCGGTTCCTCAGGAGATACGCCCGGGTGAGAAACTGGGCTTGTTAGAATACAGATTTTTTTTTAGATAGTATTGTCTTACGTCGCCCATGTTAACACCTCTAAAAAAGAAAATTTCACAATATTATTACAAGACTGAAAAACTGTGTTGAACCACCGAATTTGAATTTGTGACACAAGTCTCGTTTTAGTACCACTGGTTAGTGAAACTGAAAAGCAACATTGTCTTATTATAATTGTGCACACATGTAAACACATTTAGTGTATTTTTTTGTATTATTTTGTGCCATACTGTATTGCCTAAGTAGTTTTAGTAGTATGACTCAAACACAGTACACAGTCTGATATATATACTACTAGACCATCACTATTATATTAAAACATTTCATATTCATTTGAAGAAAAAAAAAACACTATTTTCGTCAACAGAACATCATAATGTCAATTTAATTTTCAACAGTGTGCTCGTGTATCAATGCCTACACTAACACTGGCTCGGTTTGTGTTAGAACAATGCTTGTTGGAATATGGACTTATTGAAAATTCAGACAGTAAAATGGCTGCTGCTGCACTGTACCTTGCTCTCAGGATGAAGAATCTAGGTTCATGGACACCCACTCTACAGTATTATACAGGTAAATAAAGAAAACAATCAAGAGTATGTAATAATCAGACAGTTCATACAAAATTTTCAATGAAATTATACTGTTACTATAAGAATATAATTTCTATTTTTTAATAGAAAATAATTCAGAATAAATCATTCTATGTTCGAAAATAAATATAATGTACCTTTTATATTTTTCAGGTTACAACCTCAAAGAAATTCTCCCGATTGCATTAGCCCAGAATGCAGTTCTACACAAGAAGCCAAAGTCTGCGATTAGCACAGTTAGGAATAAATACTCACATACAATATTTTTCGAAGTTGCCAAAGTACCCCTAATAGACGAGGCGACGCTCACTAGCTGAGGAATAAGTACCAGGAATGTTGTATAAAGTTTAGTACTAGGGTATGTACTTAAGTTTTGATAGTTAGTTATACATGTAATCGTTAACAAAGCTGTTAGCCTAGTCGCCAAGATCAAGTTCTTCAACTACTAACTCTATCAGTTTCGGTATCTAGATTAGAAATTCCCTATACGCGTTCTCCTAAACCTAGCAGAGAATGTATACGACTAGGCTTGCTTTTACTAAATTTTACTGTCATAATTTGAAAATTATAGCTATGAAATTCAAATAAATATCTTCCTAGATAAACTTGCTTCGTCATCTGTAACACTACCAGTAAGCATTTATGTTATTATTAAATTGTCGAAGCCCTAGAGGGTAAAAGAAACAGGAGCGCCTGCCAAGAAATTGTTGCTCTCTTGAAAGTATTGTTCATACATATCTCTAGACTATGGTGTTTTGTACCAGTGTATTTGTTTGATGTGAAGACTGAAATATAATGTGACATAGCAGAGATGATATAAATTATATCTGGATACTAAGAGAATGTATTCTTACTTCTGTTAAGAAATAAAACGAAAATGAGTGAAGTTAAGTCATATTAATGATTCGGATTTTTTCTGCTAAAAATCAGTACCATTGGGAAATGTTAACCAAGAGTGTGCCATAATAGGCAAATGAAAGTCACAGAATCCTCTTCAACTATGGAGTTGATTACGGAACTAAAAGTTTCAAATATTGTTTAATTTGTATTTAAAAGAAAAACCAAAATCAGTAACCTCAAATAACATTTTGTACCAAAAATATCCAAATCAGATTCCATCTATTTTACAGTACTGTTTTTGATTAACTTGCTTTTGTTTAACAACAGTCTTCCTATAGAAAATTATAGGTAGTAAGTTTTGATAAAACTAGTTAATTATTTATTGTTTTATAATTCTCTCCGTACAGTCAATAATAAAAAAATCTTTAAATCAAAATTTATTATTCTTCAAACAATTTTAATGTTTTAACAGTACATTGAATGTACTTGTTGCTTCGAAAAATTTTAATTGGCTCGTTATTAACTAAAATTGAATATGATTTTGTTATTGATTGTACTTCATGTGCATTTTTAGAATTGCAAATGGTATTTTTTGGATTTGGTTTATCAGTAAGTTACGCTTAGACGTTTAGTATAATGATGCCTACTTAAAATACCTGAATAACTGATATGTGTAGGCTTAAAATATATTTTTAAAAGGTTAATTAAACATATTTAGAAAAAAAACGAAATTTATTACATAAAATTAGTAACTAAGTAGCCTCAATTTATTTAGTTAAAGAAGGATTGTATGCTAATCAGGACTATAGAATTGAATGAAAGCTTCAACGCAATTTTATACAAATGCAATTTTAGCGGATTTGCTAATATAATTTTCAATTTAAATTGTTATTAGAATGGATTTTGTAACATTTTTAATATTAATTAATTTTACATTATTTGTAGTTATTTGTGAGATTCACTTTCCACTGTCTTACGTTTATTATTATTTTTGTAATTTATCACGATTTTAGAGTACAAAATATTGGAATGTTAATAATGTTGTTCTTTTAATACTAAGTTTTTAGATGTAACTTTGAATACTGTTTTTTTTTCTCTTGATAGTATCTGTGCTCTAGTTATATACATGATTAATGTGAACCTACTGACTTGTAAATAAAAACGATTTTGGTTTGGTATTTTTATTTTTTTATTTATACTCCGTTTTTCAAAAAATAATAAAAGTTTTTTTTAATACATATAACAGAGAACAAGCAGTCATCTGACCCAAATTAAGATTCCCTGCGTTATGGGTAAATATTTACATATACTTAGTCTGGCCATAAATACTGTTACAATTAAAGATTAAAAAAATTCTATTGCAAATAACATTTATTACTTTTACAGTGTGTTAGTTTAATACATAAATATAAAACAATTTAAAGTATAAAAAGCTTCGAAGTAGTCTCCATTGGCTGCAATACAGTCCTTTAAACGTTGAGGCCAGTTATCAATAGAAGCACGCACTCTTTCCATGGGAAAATTTTTCACTGCCAATCGTACGGATTGTTTTATAGACTCCAAATTATCATGGCGTTTAGAGCAAGTCGTACTCTCTAAAACTGACCATAAATCATAATCCAGCGGATTAAGTTCGGGACTAGACGACGGCCAGTCTTCAGCTCTGATGAACTCCGAAACTTTCGTTTCCAACCACGATTGCGTAGACTGAGCTTTATGACCTAGCGCCGAGTCTTGCTGGAAGGACCATTCTTGATTATTGAACATGGTGTTGTTAAGGGGCTTCACTACCTTCTCAAGAACGGTATCTTGATACACTTATGCCGATGTTTTGATACCTTTTTCACAAAAGTATGGCTCAGTCACTCCTTCATAGCTAATACCCCACCAAACCATCACTGAAGTCGGATAGTGCCCACGTTGCACTCTGTCGACTAATTGGGAAGCTTCCTTAGAGCTTTGAGCATAAATACGGTCATTTTGTTTGTTAAAATCCTGCTCAAGTGTAAAAATTTTCTTATCCGTAAACAAAAAATTTCTATGACCTCCCTTTGCGTACCGCTTCAGTAGTTGTTTCGATTTTACCACCCTATTCTCTTTTAAATTATCAGTTAAGAAATGACCAGTATGTCTCTTATAGGCTGCAAGTCCTAAGTCATCTTTTAAAATACGCGACATGGTTCTAGGTGCTATCTTCATCTCCCGATATAGAATCTTTTGCTTTCGGACAGGATTTCTTTGAATTCTTTCCCTTACTGCTTTGACCACCTTTTTCGTACGAACACTACGTGGACGGCCAATCTTTTTCTGTCACAAACAGAGGAGGTCTCATTGCACCTATTAATAGCCCGGTACACAAACATTTTACTAATACCAAGCGTATGGAGAGTTTTAAAAATTGCGTTTGGCTCCATACCTACTTTGTGTAATGCAATCACAGCGATTCGGTTCTCTTTATCACCCCACTCCATTTTAATATCGCAAAATATTGTACAATGTATTGGCCCCAAAATGAGAAAACTCAATGAGCAATCATATAAAAATGACAGATTCCAAATTCAAACGTAATATTTTGTTCATTTTTAATTGTAACAGTATTTATGGCCAGACTAAGTATATATAGGTAGATACTAAACACCCAGGCAAAGAGCAAACAAACCTGTTCTTCACACAATGCCCTAAGTAGGAACCGAACTGGTGGAAGAGACCTCTTGTGAGTCCGCACGGGTAGGTACCACCGCCCTGCCTATTTCTGCCGTGAAGCAGTAATGCGTTTCGGTTTGAAGGGCGGGGCAGTTGTAACTATACTGAGACCTTATAACTTATATCTCAAGGTGGGCGGCGGCATTTACGTTGTAGATTTCTATGGGCTCCAGTAACCACTTAACACCAGGTGGACTGTGAGCTCTTGCACCTATATACGCCGTAAAAACCGTGACCGGTGCTTGAAGAGCTCAAAAGCACCCATAGTGGTTCCGGAATCCGATAAGACATGTTTTGGGCGACAGCGGCTTTGCTCTGCCCCGTCGTCTGGGTCGGATATGTAAAAATTGTGTTTTGATGACTAAATATCAGAAGGATCACGTTTCAATAGAATTTTTATTTTAAGAATATTAGATGTAAAACATTCTTAACTGCACCATATTATAATAATAGATTTATAACGAAATAATACTACAAAAAATATTGCATGTGATTTAATCACGTCTGAAAACAAATTTTCATTTTCAAATTTTTGCGTTCGTACACACTCCCAATTCATTATACATACAAAAATTACAAAATATCTATTCACATGTTCACATCACTACTATCATCGTGTTTACAGGATGTTACAAATTCCACGCGCAACTATAATACTGGTCGACAAAAACGATACAAAATCGCTTAAAATATTGGAAGACAGAATCGAACATTATTTTTAATTAGCTTTTCATATTATCCCAAAAACTTTAATTATTAGAGTGTATTGGGAGTTCTTTCGATGGATTTTTAAATATCTAAGAACATGGCAACACTGAACATAAAATGTCAGTGTTGCCAGTGAGTAGGGATTGGCCCGGTGCAGCCGAGAGCCTGCTGGGCCACGCCTTGCCCAGTATCATAGCTACTGCGATGCGACTCGTCGCGAATCTAATTACAACGTTCCTAAAATATATAATTTTATTCAAATTTTACAACTAAATTAATATGTACATTTACATAGCACAAAATACTTACATTGAAATGCACGTAACAACTTCGCCGCGTTTATTTATTTTGAGGTATCTAATCAATTTTACAGTACTTTTATTTTATTTAATAACATTGTTACAATTAATTTAACCTTACTTTTATTTTGAAATGGTAACGCTTATTTATTAACTTTTTACCGGAGCGCGTGAAACGAATGACGAATAACGATTGGATATTAAAAATATTTTCATAATAGCTTCATACCTACATTTGGTAAGAAACACAAAAACATTTTTATAACAATATTCCGATTACTTAAATTTTTTTTTATGTAGTTTAATCTGACTTAATATAAAAAAAATTATCAATTCGAAATTACATATTCTAATATTGAATTAAAATTTTACTTTAATTAAATTTATACATATACGTATATGTACATACATCATTCATATATCAGGCATCTAATTAAAGTAAAAAAAAAACCTTCAAATTGGTATTTAATGGAATCACTTTTTTAATAATAAATCTTAAGAAAATTTAAACAATTAAGTAACCGGTTTTCGGATCAACAAAATTCACGAAATCAAATTATGAAACGCGCACAGAAGCTGCCAATTGTTAATCAAAAACTCGAAAGAAAAGTGGCTTTGTTTAGTTACACTAATACTTAAACTTAATTAAAATAATGTAAAACAAAAAAAAAAACTTAATATTAAATCGGCGGATAATTCATTGATAACGCGTTACTTTCGCAAGGCTAAGATTCGGTGTTGTGCTTAGTGCGAGTTTCTTAACGTTCTCGATAGAGTAAAAGTTAACTCAAATTTGTCTCCAGTTGCAACAGCGCCCCTAGGCGCAAACATAGGTAAACTTTCCAACTGGTTAACTTCTATGATATAGAATTTTGTTGGAACAGTGCCCCTAGCGGCAAACGTAAGTAAACGTTCCACTGCATACAAATTTGAGTTAACTTTTACGCTATCGACAACGTTAAAAAACTCGCACCAAGCAGACTGGTGTCGCGGATCAATAAGCGAGTTGTACACTCGATTACAAAGCTTGTGGCTGCTAGTTCACGTTCGGCCACGGATACTCCGAAAGATTCGTAATTAAAAAAGAAATCATTACTGTTATTAAAACTGAAGTAGTGACATGCACTAGGTAGGTAATCTTGCACAAACATCTGCTGAATACAAGATAATCATCAATATTCTTTCTAATTTCTCTAGACATCTGCAGACGCGCTCTATTAGGTGTCGATTGAAGTCAGTTGACACTAAACATACCACTACGGGTACCAATGACCCATTTTAAACTTTCGCATTGAAACTGCACATAATTATCTTCTTATTGCTTTTGCACATTTGTCTTCATGCCTTTTTCTTACCAATTAATCTACAATTATTATACTTTTATTGTTTGTTTTGTTTATTTCGAGTAGCACTTGTCTTATACCGTTATCTACCCGCTATGGTAGAAGTAGGTACCAGAACGTGTTGGTATGATTAGTGTTAAAACTACTAATTGTTTAATTCCCATAATGAAAATTACAATTGCGCAGTAACCAATCCTACAATCGGATTTAAAAATTATACATATTCCTTAATTGGTAACATTGATGTTAGTTAATCGTTAACAATTTAAGAAGACGCAACAGAATGTATAGTATTTATAATAACAATCAATAATGTATAAATTTAAATTGAAAAAAAAAAACTACTCAATTCTGTGAATTACTGAAATTACGTACATTAGCAAAATTCCAGAAGAAGAAATGGTGCACGTCTATATTGAGACAACTGTTAAATATGTTTATTGTACAGTCGGCTACAAAAGTACATTGCTCGCTCAAGAACCCATCGCATGGCCCTACAGTGGACACGATCCATCGCGCGGCGGCTCTACTGATACCTACGCTGCCATAAATTTTATTGAGAAGACATTACTCAGCCGGTAACTTTATTTATATATTATAACATCAACTTTGACAAATATCAATCGTCGAAATTACCTATATGTTTTCTATCGCAGTGTTCGAATTCAAGGAATTTTCTTTTAATATAAATAAACGTATTTAAGTTATTTAGTAGATGGAGGATAGAAGTATGGAGGATCATCTTGTATAGGGGACAAGCTGAAAAAGTTTCCGCCTGTAAACAGCAAGTTGTTTTTGCAAGACTCACCGAAATAGCGCTAGTTTAGGAAATGAAAATGATAATGAATATGGCCGTTGTAAACAGAGTGTAGTGTGTTGAATTTAAAATTTTAATATTATTGTAACTAGTGTAGTTAAAAAAAATACAGTATTGAAAATTTCAACTATTTATTTTTATTATAATTTACGTAGGAAGTGTTTCTTTCCTTCGTGATTTAGTATCCTACTTTCATAGGTTATGGCGCTGTTTTTAAAATCATTCCTCTTGCGACAGTGGCGCCACCTTAATTGGCTCCTTTTGAGCGGATACTTTTTAAAACACAGAGATTGTGCTCCGTACTTTAGTAGTTGAAATAGAAGATCACTCTGTTTGTCAATATTAATAACTATCATTATGCATAATAATAAACTTGTAAGTGTATTGATTGATATATGATTTAGGTGACAAATATATATTTTTGGCGCTAAATACACCATTATTTAGAATGAAACGGTAGTTCCATAAAAAGCGTAAATAAGGTTAGGCCGGGCCGGTGATTGTCAACGTCATGTTAGTTTACTTTTAATGACCTACATTATACTGTAAATAAACAGTGTTCGTGGAATTTTCACAGTTCTCGCCGGATCTTCTCAGTGGATCGCGATTCTGATCCGGCGGTAGATTCTGCGAAGTACTGCTCTTGCTAGGGCTAGTGTTAGCAAATTCTCTCAGGTTGAGCCCGTGAGCTCACCTACCCGTCCGCAAGTAGCTAGAATAGCCCCTATAGGCGTTTAGATAGGGGAAAAATAATACTAATAATAATGGAATTAAATGCTTCGAAGCAATTTTGCAGCCGACTGCACACATCACCGGGTACTAACTATACATAATATTAGCCTGATTAATTCAACAGAGGTCCGTATGTAGTTCCTACCCAATAGGTAGTTAGTCGGATCTGAATTGTAAAAATTAAATGTTAAATACGTGTATTGTCACAATTATATAATAATAAATGAAACTTTCTTTAAAATCATTAAATTAAAATGGAATAATTCTACGAAATAAATCGTAGACTGTAAAAAAAAAACACAAGCACAGATTGTAATAATTACAATAAACAGTTTTTTTTTCTATTTTACGACCCGAGTCGTTCTGTGACGCGACAATTCAATGTAAACGAACCTTGTTTTTACACGGTCAAATTAAAATACGATTACTACGCGACTATTTCGTCTCCAAAATCAATGCAAATTGACATTTATGTTCAGCGCAATAAAAACCCTGTGTAATGTTCAGTTTCTAAACTTTACGATTTTATTTAAGTAACCCTTTGCGTAATATAAAGGATATCATAAAATCAAGTTAATTTAATCAAGCGAGGTAATTTACATGAAATCACAAACAGCTGAGAACCGACAGTTGAATGACCGCTCCCGACGTCTGACGACACGCGTCCGGCGATGTGCGTCCGACGGCATGCGTCCGGCGGCTCCTTCGAATCAGCGCCTACTTTTTTGGTATAAAATGTTGAACACGATAGGAACTGTCTCTACATTAATACTCTACTAACTCCTAAACTCTAATCTTAATGCAGAGACCTGAGGAAATAATCGTGTATCTTCTGAATCGGGTCAAGGCTTTTACCGCGCATTAGTAAATAATATTATTGCTTACGACTAACATTTTATTCATTAATTATTATATATACAAATAAAGTCGTTCGCTCGGAACTTTCTTACAACTAGTATATACAAGATGCTTTGGCTGATAACAGGTTAGACGCGTTCATTCCTTGGCTTATAAGCAAATAGAAGACGAAAACCAAACAACTGTCCCGCTCTAGTTCAAATGAATGAGGATGTTTTTATAGTTTTCGTCTTAAAACGGTTTCTGAGTAAACTGATATCTCTGCAAAAAACCGATAATTTTGAAGGTAGACGGATAAAATCGGTAGGCGAAATTAATAAGTTTAGTTTGTCTGACTGCCATCTGAAAAATACTATTTTTTTTATTCTTTGACGCTCTGTTGTGTTATTGTCTGTTCGATCTCGATTTGTTTTGAATACATTACGCGGTGAGTTCAACGAAACATTGAATATGAAAAATTGGAATTATTCTTAAGACATTATTAATTATGTATGCGACCCGATAACAAATGAGCGGACAAAAACATCCGGGAGAACGAGAGAGAGAGAGAGTGTGAGAGAGAGATGCTTCAGCTTTTACTCAGAAACCGAATCGGGATCCCGCTCGGGAACTTAGAAATTACATATTCGTATATTGTTTGGAACAAACCTAAAAACCTAATATACGTTTTATTGTAGAACGTCCTCGTGGCTTGAACTCGGTTTGGGAATTTCGATTTGTGACTCACAATTGTTACGTTTCACTGCTCGTATCCCGAAATACTATGGCAATCCATTATAAATGCAAAAACATTAAAAATAATTTACACGCATTAATGATTAAATTTACATTTTTTTATTAAACACACAAACTAAGACAAAGCGCCCACAAGAACGCGGCCGTCTTGATTATCGACAGATCGAAATTCCCAAACTGCATCACGAAATATTAGCTGGGGTTCGATCGCTTGTGGTTCTCCGGCGGGTCCTGGGCCTCGATCATCGGCTGGACTCGCGGCGAGACCGGCCTGAAGGTGCACTCGAGCGAGTCCGAGTCCGGGGTGCCCGGGGTGGAGGGGGTGAGTCTGTCCGCGGTGCACATCCGCTTCGAGTGCGGCGAGTCGGCGTCGTCGCAGCGCCGCTTCCCTATGAGCACAGTGGGCCGACTCACCGGACTGAAGTTCGACGCTCTGATCGCGATCGGGGACAGGCTCCGTCGGGTCGTGTACTTGCGCGTCGACGATGGCGACACCGCTGTTGAGAACCTAGAACGATTTCACAATTCCTTAAATAAAGGAACCCTTCAAAGATGAACGATTTAAAACACATACGCATTACGCGGGAATGCAGTCGCAATTGTTCCGTAGCATTTTTTCTATTGCTTAAATGTGTGGACGAGCTCACAGCCCACTTGGTGTTAAGTGGTTACTGGAGCCCATAGACATCAACAACGTAAATGCCGCCACCCAGCTTCCGTACGGGTAGGTACCACCACCCCGCCTATTTCTGCCGTGAAGCAGTAATCCGTTTCGGTTTGAAGGGTGGGGTAGCCGTTGTAACTATACTGAGACCTTAGAACTTATATCTCAAGGTGGGTGGCGCATTTACGTTATAGATGTCTATGGGCTCCGGTGACCACTTAACACCAGGTGGTTCGAGAATTCGTTCACCCATCCTAGCAATAAAAAAAAGGAATGGCACAATTGCGATTGCATTTCCGAAGATGACGGAACCTGGTACTTTGGCAATCCTGGGATTCCGTCACAGTACTACTGACTTACATTTGCAAACGCGGGAGTAGTGTTAAGGAAACTAAGATTTTCTTGACATTAGCGATATTCGCAACATTTCACCCCATCGTACGTAAAGTTATAAGTCAACAATAAAAGTACCTAGGTATCCTAGTAGGGGAGTTGGCTAGGCCGGCCAGCGTGAGGTCTTCACAGGATTGGCCCATCTGCATGGCGGTGTGGACCTCCCGCTCGTGCGCGACCTCACGCGTGTTGCTGACGTCAGCGCACTCCTCCGCCCGTAGCTGGTTCACGCGACCCAACCGAGGGCCCCACGCGTTTTGGGCCTGGAATTCGAATTGCTAATATTGGTTTATAAATTGTTGGATTCAATGCGAGTTCTCTTCACGACCCTCGATCGAAGTAAACCGATTTGATCCCGAGAACAAAATTAACACTTGTGTACATCTTATATATAAAATTCTCGTGTCACAATGTTAGTTAACATACTCCTCTGAAACGGTTTGACCGATTTTAATGAAGTTTTTTATATGCATGTTCAGTAGGTCTGAGAATCGGCTACTATTTATTTTTTATACCCCTAAATGATAAGGATTGTCCCACCCCTAACATTTATTTTTTTATTTTTTGACCAATTTTTTTTTTGTTATAATGAGGCATTATGTGGTTGACTGAGGTTTTGTTATTTTTATATTCCCTCATCGTTCACAGAGAAGAAATTCCCTAGAAATTTCATATATGGTAAAACAACGTTTGTCGGGTCCGCCAGTTTATTTATAATTTCTAAAGTCTGGTCTACATAAGGCCGCGTGCCGAAGCTGGTTGATACAAAGAGGTCAAACTCTTACAAGTACAGCTAAGCCCTTCGCACCGAAGCCTTGGGTGGCTTAGCAGCGAAACGGTGAGGGAACCTACCCGTGCGACCTTACAATACACTACGACCAGTAACCATAAAATATAGTTATAAGTTTAAAAGTATGTACACCATATCGCCACGCAGATGCCTTTGAACCAAAAGGCGCATATTCTCAAACTGTGCCGCATAGTAATGTTCACGAAGGCTCACGATTGCCAGTTGGCAATGTGTCGACACACAATCTGATCCCGTTATCACGTGGCCGATACAGTCAATGCTGGCACGAGATCGATTCAATTAACCGCTGACCCAGTATTTGCGTTGATAAATGTGTCAAATTGCAGATTCATAGTCGTTCTTTCAACGTTTTTATATTAGGCTTTCGGTCTCAACGAGAGTCTTCCATACGTTTCTAGAAGGCATAGCCGCTTGGACTACTACAAGACTGCGACACCAATTAGATAGGTTCACCATTTGCCGATTACTGCTACTAAGCTACGCTAAGCTTTTTATTTTTCGTCAATTACCAATGAGATTCTCTACGAACTTTACAAGGTTTTAAACATTTTTGGATCCAGACGATCATCTCACAAAAAATGTACTTCTTTATTATTTAGGTCAAACGAACCAAACTTTGTATTTGGAGGATGTTATGAGCCCTAATGGTGTCGATTTGAATATTAGAATGGCTGTTCGTCTAGCACTGGGCTTTACCTTGCTAACCTGCCTAGTGGGCAGCAGTTTTGATATCCATGGGTTCTGACAATCGCTTAACACCATGAAAAAGCACGACTTGGACATCTACGATAATATAACCAAAATAAATATTTACTAAAAATTGTGCTCGGCTTAAAATTGTGCAACTTACAGCAATATTGTGAGTGACCTGAGGCGTATGCGACATAGGACTGAAACTGCCGCTACTAAAACGTCGCGTCCTCGACAGATTATTGTTCGAGAACATACTAAAGATCGATGTGTTCCTGAAACAATAATTATACACATAATTTGACAGCGCTCCAACATGTACCTACGCACTTTCCTAATTAAACAATGCAGGATTTAATAAATAAATTTTGAGCATAATGTTTTCGTTAACGACCAATTACAGAGGTGATGTAGCAGGTTAACATCTTTACAATTACCGTTATATTCAAACATCAACGATCTCGTTATCTAGACATAATGAACTTACGGATGAACAACGGTGCGATCTGTTCGATATATTTGTAGGAGTCAACGTTTTAATGTAATATTTCGTTCTTTCCATTCCTAATGTTCAATGATAAAACATCGTCTTGCTCATTTAGAATTTCTCAATCAGGAGGCAGACAAACCTGCACAGCAAATAATTCGAGCAAACATTTATTTCAAAATTTTCAATTTGGTCGTTATGAGACCACACGGTTTCACTTAAATTATTAATTAATATTAAAACAATACTTTATAACGTCTATTAAATGTCGCAAAATAATTTACGAGGTTTTTGATTTACTTCACGACAGTACTATCTGATACACCTGAATAATATTTTTGAATCTAGAACGGAGGGTGGAAAAAAGGTCGAAAGCTTCTGTATTTGTGAGTCAAAATTTTAATGCCCAGTCCTGGTTATAGAAGTTTTAGAAGCACTGAGATTTAGGAAACACTGGGGCGTTCGGACGTCAGTCTACTGCGAGGAACAAACACGAAACTGGGGCAAATGCAACCCGTAGAAAAACACAGTGCACTTAGTGTGCACTCTCCCCGCGTCTCACTTGGCCTCCGTCCAGTGCCCAACTGCTATTTTTCATTATTATTATTATTAATGCATAACACAATAACGATCGACTGTGAATAGCGGTATAGCGTTCGCGACCCATGAAGTCCCAGCCGTCTCCCTATGTTTTCATTTTATCCTGAAAATCTTAGTTATGTACTGTACAAACGATGTAGCAGCCCACTAAGTTTCTCACTTTCAGCTAGAGCCCGTGAGCTCACCTACTGGTCTGCGCGAAGTTGCAATAGCCCCTTAGGCTATTGCAACTTCACGGATCGTTTGGAACCTCTGGGTCTGCGGAGGGACTTCGGTTCCCTCTGTATTTTGTACCGTATGTTCCATGGGGAGTGCTCTGAGGAATTGTTCGAGATGATACCGGCATTTCGTTTTTACCATCGCACCGCCCGCCACCGGAGTAGAGTTCATCCATACTACCTGGAGCCACTGCGGTCATCCACAGTGCGTTTCCAGAGGTCTTTTTTGCCACGTACCATCCGGCTATGGAATGAGCTTCCCTCCACGGTGTTTCCCGAGCGCTATGACATGTCCTTCTTCAAACGAGGCTTGTGGAGAGTATTAAGCGGTAGGCAGCGGCTTGGCTCTGCCCCTGGCAGTGCTGAAGTCCATGGGCGACGGTAACCACTCACCATCAGGTAGGCCGTATGCTCGTCTGCCTACAAGGGCAATAAAAAAAAAGGCTACCAACGATTAAGTAGAGGAAAAAAGATGCGTAGTGTTCGTTAGTCGTGAACGTTTAGCGCCGGGAGCCTTTGCTTGTCGAACCCGTCGCTTGCGACGAAGGGCTCCGCGAGTAAACTAGCCCACAGACACAGCCCACTGAGTTTCTCGCCGGATCTTCTCAGTGGATCGCGTTTCCGATCCGGTGGTACATTCTGCGAAGCACGGCTCTCGCTAGGGTTTGTGTTAACAACAACATCAGGTGACACGCTGAGATGGTCTCTCTAGCTAGACCGTCAGCTTAGGTAGGAAAAAAAAGTGGATTCCAGTACGATTCAGGCATATTGTAACACGATTCTTTTGTTTCCAACACTTTACAGACTCAATTAGTTCTACATTACCGGTTTACGTAGTATATTAGGATTGCGTGCGCATCACAAGCACGCACATTCGCTAAAAATGCATCCAACATCAATCGACGCGGTAACAAAACAATTTAGATTGAGCTTTTGTGAAAGCTTTTATCAAAAATAACGTTGTGAATTGAAAATTCTTAACACGACATTAAGTAATCGGAAATGGGCTTATCCTCTAGACCGAGAAACTACGATATTATAATTTTATCTTGCGTCATATAATATCGAGGCAAACGTCTGCCAGGCTCATCGAAATGTATGCAGGTATGCGATTTCCTCGTCCCAAGTTATTGCTCCAACCTAATTTGAGACTTATGTCCGTAAGTATACGATTTAACTCATTTTACTTTGCGAACTCTACCCATAATCCCTACCTTGAACACTGTATGAGAGGTGCGTCGCGATTTCGCATCGATACCCCATACAGATCACACAATAGACAAGGGATATGTCGAAACAGAAACAAATATACAATCAATTCGTGGCCAAAGGAATATTTTGGTTTGTCGTGTGAAAAGGCCGCATCAATTGTCGCGTAATTGAACTTCCAAAGAGGATGTGAATGTGTACGAGTTGATAGTCGGACAGGATGCACGTGATTCCACCTCGACGCTAATATCCTGTTCAATTGGATGCTGGATGTGCGAATTCTAAGTTAACAGATTCCATTGGTCATGAAACTAGCTGAATAACAATGTTTTTTACGCTCATTAGATGGTAGAGTGAAGCGGCTTAAAAACCGTATCTTGTGCCAAAGCCATCAACTACATAAACGTTTTGAGAGCTTTGAGAGCTTCCGATGTCCCGAACGGGTTGGTGACAAATTCCAGCTTATTTCTGCCGCAAGCCATGTCAATCAAATGTGGGACAGTCTTTCCAACTATGAATGAACTGAGACTTCACTAAGGATGGGTGCATTCACGTTGTGATTGCTATGTACTGTGTTAACATTAGGGGGACTGTGAGCTAGGCTAGGCTATACGGTGCTCTAAAAAAACTTTTTTCTTCCAGTTTTTTTTTTGTACCTTTTCGCTAAGGGACTATTCCAGCTACGCCGTGACGCTGATCCTAGCAAGAGCCGTACTTCGCAGCTTCCACCACCGTATTGGAATCGCGACCCACTAAGACGATCCGGCGAGAAACTAGGCGGGCTGTGTCTATGGGTCTGGCAGTTAAGACTTTTCAACGCCCCTGAGCCTGTTCCACTAATGCTATTTGGTGGAAACAATATTCAATTTACGTTTATTAATAAACGGATTGATGTAATTAATTTTGTATAAATACGAAACATGATACGGTAGCAAGAATTAGAACATGCAACGACAAATTGAAACGTTTTCAAATATGTATAATCGAATGCAAAACGCATATTACAAAACAGTTAATACGATACAACGATTCAAACAAAACAAGATGCCGTTACGTTTCATAGCGAATAACAATAGCATTCGAACACAATATCAATTTCAATTACTGTTATGACTACGGGCAATTAAATGCGAACACTGAACTGAAGAATATTGAATTTCTATTCTTACTTAAAAAAAAAAAAGTTCCTTTTTTGAGTTTCCGATGTATCGACTATCTTTAGTATCCACCATATCGCCTATTTTTACCGAGAGGGAGTATGCGTTCCGATCTTAATCTGTGAACACAATAGACATCGATCTGGTGTCTCAGAGACAGCTTTCATTTTATGATGTCTATACGGCAATCGCTTAACGCCAGGTCGTTGATACAAGTAGAACAATGAATCAAAATCATGATAATAATTGTAAATAGACATGCTTTAACAAAAACCGACTTCAAGTAGAAAAAAAAAAGATATTCCAAAACAAATTATCATACACTAAAAACAATAATCATCGAAATCGTTTGGCGTGATATTGAGTTATTCATCTAGTTATCGCGTACTTAATGCAAATTTAAGACTTATATGGTTTTCTCATGGACACCATTATCAGAACTGGACTTATGACTTGAAATGGGACTACACGGGAAGCATCAGCTTTCTAATAAAAAAAAGAATCATCATTATTGATTCACCCAGACAAAAGTTATGAGGTAACAAACATAAAAAAAACATGCAGTTGAATTGAGAACCTCCTCCTTTTTTGAATTCGGTTAAAATGAGTTAACCGTGAAAGTATTTAAATGGGAGAAGTCCAAGTTAAGACCTTCTGACAGCATTCTGCCCTGTTATTATTAGTCAAATATAAGGTTATAAGATAGGCACCGAAACTCCCGATCCTTGTGACACCAGCTTTATTCACTCTAAGGCAGCGCTCGGGGAACTTTTTTAATTAGGTATTACCCCAAAATATTTTTGTGAAGTTGATATTACCCCATGGCGAAGAACAAAAAAAAACGAAATCGCTTCTTTTTAGTATCTTTCATATTATAGCCCCCATGATAATTTTGAAAAGAAAACAATAACTAAAAATTTCACGATTCTAAAGAAGTTTCACTTCAATATACTTTGTACTCGCAAAAGTTTCATTTTTACCCCCCAATATTTAATTTTACCGCTGCCCTAAGGTAACATAACCCTCGACTACATATCGATAAAACTACATAAGGGAAGCGAAACGAACTTCTATCTCCCGGAATAATTTTAATGTGACGATGAAAACACCAGTCAAGCAAACTGCTAGGCCTTTATTTAAGTTTGATTTATTTCTATGTGCAAAGAAAAGTGCGTAGACTAAATTTACATTAACAACAATCGTGTCAATCATTCGTTCAGAACTTAAAAAACAAAATAAACAATGCATCATAAGGATGAGATCCCTCCGCTTCAATAAGAGCTCTAGGGTGCCACAATATTTACTTATCTTCTGAACAATGGCATTCATTCTATTTACAAACGAAAAAGGAACTACAAAGTAAAAAACAATACTGCAAAACGTGACTGAAGGATGTAAGTAAAATAAAAAAATTAGAATAAGGCTATCTACCTAATCTATTCCTAAAGATCAAAACGCACGAATGCTCAGCGCCAAAAGTACGTGATCTGATACTCGTGCGGGCTGACAATACCTAACACCAGTAAAAATTAGAATCGGGAAAGAGAGCACTAAAAATATGAAAAGGAAAAAAAAAAACAGAAATACTAGTGCTATGATTGAGTTAAGGCGGGGGTTCTCAAACTTATTTTGTCTACTGCCCACTTCAAGAATAAATTATTTTTAGCGCCCCCAATTTTTCACCTACTCAAAAACCACTATATCGACAGCTCAGTCGGTGTCTAAGAATCCTCCTAGATGAAATTACAAATCACCTCCCAAGCATCTACACAAAGGCCCCTTTTTTCTCTGGGTCACTTACCGCCTTCCCTTTAGGCCTGCAGCGTCCACGAGGGGGCGTCATGGCCCACTTTGGGAAAGGCTGAGCTAAGAGGATGTAGTGAAGTATCAGCAGCTAGAAGTGGCCGAGGTCACGTATCCGTGTCCGCTGGTAATTATGGCCGTCAGCGCAAAACTGACCTAACCCACAATTTTTCACATTCGTTCTCTTATATTGCAATTCATTTGAAACATAATAAATGTTGATGAAAAACCACCCATAGTGTAACTATATCATTAAACATTATTTTTGCGCGTGTTATTATAGCTTACGAAGCAGTGTAAAAGTAAATTCAAACCTCATTATCTCCATACTAACTATGATAAGCTTAGGCCACTTTTGCGCTGACGGTCTCAATTAACCTTTTGCATATCGAGAGGTGAAAGGTTATTTGGTTTTAGCGACATTTTTGCAAATGTTACAGGAGAGCCATTGAAAGTTTTTTTTTTATGGCTTAGATGGGTGGACGAGCTCACAGCCCACCTGGTGTTAAGTGGTTACTGGAGCCCATAGAAATCTACAACGTAAATGCCGCCGCCCACCTTGAGATATAGGTTATAAGGTCTCAGTATAGTTACAACTGCCCCGCCCTTCAAACCGAAACGCATTACTGCTTCACGGCAGAAATTGGCAGGGTGGTGGTACCTACCCGCGCGGACTCACAAAAGGTCCTACCACCGGTTAGAAAGTTTAAAATTCGGAAAAATATCGTTAAAACAAAACTTCTTCAGTTATTTGAACGGAGTAAACTTAATTAAAATTCAATTAGAAACATCGAATTGTTTAATTTTATGTCGCATATTAAGCGAAATGTCGCTTAAACCAAACAGCCTTTCACCCCTCGATATTATTATCAGATGATCGTATGACCTCTGATATTATAATTTAATTAATCGGATTCAACTGCTCATCCCAAGCGGGAACAATACATTGTAGTTATGGCCTTTCGAGTTTTACGTCAGCTTACTTATTCTATAAACTTGAACAAACCATGTAAAGATGCACAAATAGGTTGTTAAGAAATTTGTCTAAGCAGGGAAAAGAATGCGGAGGAGGTGAGCGTAATGCATATTGATAGGGGCCCCTTAAACCTACACTAGTCGCAAATCCACTGGCATTCTCCAAATTCCTCTCATTCCTCATCCGCACGCTGAAGAATTGCTCAGACATCCGTTACATTACAGACCTTAAATACCAACAATGCTATTGAATCTTCTCATTAAATCCACTTAAACGCTGCACACGCTACATAACAAAACATGTTATTCATGTTATGTTTTGACTACACGCGTTATCAACAAATGCATTCAGTTAATTGGCTCAAAAATATTTTATTTATTCATTAACGTCACCATCTGCAATCAGAATATTGTATGTGATAATGATGATAAATATCTCGATCGAGATTCTAAGTGGAACATTGCACGCGATTTTATATTTTATCTCATTTTTAATGACTAGCCATGTCCGATTGGTGGTACTGGGCTTTTTTATATACATATTTTCAATCAAGTTATAGCTCTGATCATATGAGTAGACTATTATCAAAGGCGGCAATCTGACTTTTGGACAATGATTGGTAAATCAGAAAAACGAATTATTGACTTTGTATTCCATTAGCAGTCACAAAACTCTTCGGAACGACATCTTAGATAAATAACAGGTTAACTATTAACCTTTATTTAATGCAGGTTTTGAACTGTATTCTTTGAAGGAGACGATTATATTCAAATAAATCTGTATTGACATATCAATAAAAAATTTTTGTCCAAATGTACAGATTGCCGCCTTTGATAATAGACGACTCATATATACTTGATTAAAGTTTTTTTTTATTGCCCTTACAGGCAGACGAGCATACGGCCCACCTGATGGTGAATAGATATCGTCGCCCATGGACGTCAGCAATGCCAGGGGCACAGCCAAGCCGCTGCCTACAGTTTAATAGTCTCCACAGGCCTCGCTTGAAGGACATGTCATAGCGCTCGGGAAACACTGTGGAGGGGAGCTCATTCTAAAGCCGGATGGTACGTGGCAAAAAAGATCTCTGGAAGCGCACTGTGTATGAACTCGGTGGATCCAGGTAGTATGGATGAACACTACTCCGGTGGCGGGCGGTGCGATAGTAAAAACTAGATGATGGGATCATCTCAAACAATTCCTCAGAGCACTCCCCATGGAACATACAGAATGTCAATATAGTATGTTTTAAGTTTTAAAGTAAATTATCTAGGGTTAGATCTAGGCCGAAAATGATATCGGCCTAAGATCGGTCGCATACGGAATATGAAACTGGCTAGTTCATACTTAAGTTTCTCAAAATTATTTTAAGGGATAGAAATTTGCACATGATCAATGCCATAACACTAGCAAAAATATCAAATGACTATGCATGTATGTTATGAAATTTAGCTTAGCATATTAACATTATTTTATGGTGAAGTTCATTACTTTTCAGGTTTGCCTTCCAGAAATTATCCTTTTTCAGGAAATGTTTGTGAAAATGATAGGATTTTTTATTAATTAGGACAAGTTAAATGTTATAATTAGGATACTCCTAGTTAGAATGCCACAAAATACAGAGCTGGTACAAGCAACAGACTTGTAGTAAGTATAGAGATTCATAAACAATAAAAATAATATCTTTTTAATCAATATGAAAATGTTCTTTCTGCATATGCAATTTATCTATTAGTTTTATTTTTATTTTTAATAATGATAATAAATAATGTTTTTTTTTTTGTGACAAGGTTAATTTAGTTAGTGATGTTTCTTTTTTAAAATATAATATAGTTAAGCAGCTTTTATTCAGCAAGCGATGTTTGTAAGTTGAGGAGGATGATGGTGAGATGGACACATGAGCTTCTTCATTTTCTAGATGGACAGGTGAGCTCATGTCCTACTCAATATTAGTTGTTTATGTAGCCCATTATTACCACAATGTGATAGCTACCACCATCCATATTGCACACTACTGCTAGTAGACATAGGTTGCTGATTGCAATGTAATGGTTTAAATACTCTGAGAAAATCAGTGAATTGACACCATAATATAAATGCCCTAATCCAAGTTTCAAGATGAAACCTGAGGTATAACCAATGCAGGCTCTTAAACAAAAGTGTTTTCTGTTGATTGATGAAGTGTGATTTTAGTTGCAATGAGATTCTTTATAATTTGTATTTTGAATATATTTTTCTAAATAATCTTCTATATTACTACAAATATAGATATAAAGTTAATTTTTCTATGTTGAATGTATCTTTACAAATATTAACTGTATATGCATACCATGTAACGCTGTTATGGTAATAGTGTGTAACCATAATGTGCTAAAGAGAACCAAAAATAAAATATGTACTTTTCGGTTTCAAAAAAAACTGGTTTTCATATAATGCAGTGTGGCAATAAAAACATAATGCATATTATTGGTTTTCGAAGTAACTCAACTGTAAACCAATTTTTTTTAAAGCAACTACTTCCAACAGTTTAAGCTTTGTTATTTAATCTATTTTCAATTAACAAATTACTTCTAATACCTACTAAATGCTTGCTTTCAGAACAAATCTGTCAAAATACATTTTATGAAAAAGAAAACATACTGTAAAGCCACTAACACAGCGTCTAACACGTCGTAACACTCGACTGGAACTGTCTCACAGCTGTCATGCTTAATCAAAACATTATATGCCAAATTGATTGCAAAGATCGATATATAATACACAAACACGGCTAAATACGGGTACAGCACCCACTGACGACCTGAGCAGCTGTCAAAAATAGGCAGGCAGCATAGCAACAACCATAATGTAGAACCACAGAGGCGTGTGCATCAATGTGTACTTTACCTGGGTGTCGTGTTGGTCGTGAGCGACGTGGCCGCTGTGGAGGCCGCCTCATTGATCAGAGGTGCGCTGCTGCACCTTTTCAATATGTTAGGAGCGTCCACATCCATTATCTTACAGCCACCATTCGTGCACTGACGTACTATGTAGCTATGTGCATCGGATCGCCGATATGATTCGTTCTATAGTTTATATAACACTGCAAGTGCACTTGCCGACGTTTTAAAGATTATCGGACTTTAAGGTTAAAGCTACCCATACATTATTTATTACAGGTAAATCAAAAGATATTCTAAATAAAAACGAAAATACGCTAATACTTGAGAAGCTAAAAAAGTGGCTCAAAGCTGACCTGTCAAACCGCCGAAATAAGGCAGCGTTCTGATAGTTGCAAATGTTGTCAAAACATTGATTTTAGAGGATATTGTGTCCACTTACTTCTAAGAAATATTTATTGTTAAGATTTAATTTCCATTTATTTTGAAATCAAATCAAAAATCTAGTAAAAATACGAGTGTTATACAATGCAAGTATTTCTCGATCACACTATTAATCAAAGGGAATAAATTGATGCAAACTATTTTGAACGCGTTTTACGTCAAAAATCTTTAAATTTAGTTACGGTTATTGGTTTATCGACTATTCAGCACACTAATGGTTTATTTTTTTTTTTTTTATTGCCTAGATGAGTTGACGAGCTCACGGCCCAACCGGTGTTGAGTGGTTACCGGAGCCCTTAGACATCTACAATGTAAATGCTGCCACCCACCTTGAGACATGAGTTCTATGGCCTCATTTGTAACAGTACAATGGCTGCCCCACCCTTCAAGCCGAAACGCATTACTGCTTCACGGCAGAAATAGGCAGGGTGGTGATACCTGAAAAAAAAAAAAAAAAAAAAAAAAAAAAAAAAAAAAAAAAAAAAAAAAAAAAAAAAAAGGTGGTGATACCTACCCGTGCGGACTCACAAGACGTCCTATCACCAGTAATTACGCAAATTGTAATTTGTTAAGTACGTATTTCATTAGAATAATTTATACCCGCCTGCGCCTGTGGGATTCGAACACAGGTGCATCGCTAAATACGAATGCACTGGACGTCTTATCTCTTAGGCCACGATGACTTCACACTGGCTGGTTGGCTTGTGGTAGTCCTCAGTTATATAATATGTATCACCCAAACGGGTTGTACATAGCATCAGTGTTAATCAGATCCCAAATCGTCAATTAGCTGGTTGCTTGATTAGTTGAAATCCTAGTTAGTAATCCTCAGTGGTGGATTTACACTAGAGACAGTCGGGACAAATGCCCAGGGCGGCAAAATTTTGAAAGTAATATTAATTTTTTTAGATCTATCAAGGTTGCTATGATTTCTATTATTTAATAATTTTCAGTTTAATTGATAATTCAACAAATTCAATTCATCCATTATTTGTGAATTATAACTTTGGCACTTTTGGTAAAAATCAATAATCAAAATGATTTAATCAATTTGTTTCATTGGACATTTAAAATAATAATCGATTTTTCCATTTTCTGGAATTAAAGAAATTTAATTAGCTTTTTTTTATATAATATAATTATGAGTCACCCTTAGTGCAAAATTTATAATTGAGAAAAAAAAACAAATATTTATGTTTTTGGCATATATATAACATATGATATAGTTTCTGCAATAAATCAGTTATTTTAATTTTGAAAAATAAAATATATTAACTATAAGTTTAGGTAAAATTCCAGTATTGGGGGGTTTTTTTTCCGGTGCCCAGGAGCGGCATTAAGTTTAAATCCGGCCCTGGTAATCCTGGTAGCTGCCCAACATGAGGTAGTTACTGCTCTAAGAAATTTGTTAAGATGGCCCCGTTTTTATCATATCGTTTTTACCATTGCATCACCGACAATCGAAAAAAATTCATACGCATTACTTAAAACAACTGGGGAGAGTGATTTGTGCTTTCATAAGCATGTGTACTTTATTCAACTAAGTTTGCGGAGATTACTCAGCGGTTAACAGCGAACTGGCTGTTTCCCTGGCATTGCTGACTTCCGTGACCGACAATCACTACTCACCATCAGTCGTGTGTTTGTTTGCCTACAAAAGCATTAAGAAAACAAAACTGTGAATGAAATTCTTTGCAATTATAGAACTATGTCTGAAATAAAATTTATTAACATTGTTTACATTGTTTTAATAAACTGGCATGAACTATCGAGTCTTTACATAAGGCCCATTGAAATTTCAATAAACTCCTAATACGTTGTTGAGAGGATTAGAATTCATATTAATTAATTTGATTACATTTCAGTCTATTCCTTAACTCATATTAACTCGCTTTTCGTGTGTTGAAAGTGTATGAGCTATGGTCCTTTTGCCAGCCCAATAAGACAAGTTAAAAATGAAATCCTTTATCTTGACATGTGACAAACTCAAGAAAAAAATATTTGTTTACCTACCCTTAAGTGTATAATCTATGTACCTACCTGTAAAGTACAACCCATATAACATATTAAAGACACATTTATTATGTTTTGAGACATTAAAAAACAGAAAATTAGCAGGACATGTATCTTAAAAGAAGGTGTAGTAGATAATTATTAAAGTCAATAAGTAAAATCAAATAGTTTTTATTTCAAACATCTGGAATGATTTCAGTTCAACAGTGAAGTACTTCGCAGCCGCAATAATAGGATGTTTACTATATAGCGAATGGTTAATATATTCGATGCAGGCTTGGTATTGGAGAACCCTGGAGTGCGTCGAATACGACTCATCTTGCATCAAGATACTGTTCGTAGCAGATCCTCAGATACAGGGCGACATAGCGGTGCCGGCACCTTTTAGCTATCCAATTAATTGGGATAGTGATCGGTAAGTCATCACTGTAATCCTAAGATCTCAGGTCTACTATTAAATATTCAATAAATATTGTATTATGTTATTCTTTGCTACACCTATGTGTGCTTAATACAACTATCGCGTCTACTATTTGAGTCCGCGCGGGTGGGTACCACCACCCTGCCTATTTCTGCCGTGAAGCAGTAATGCGTTTCGGTCTGAAGGGTGGGGCAGCCGTTGTAACTAAACTTGAGACCTTAAAACTTATATCTCAAGGCGGGTGGCGCATTTACGTTGTGGATGTCTATGGGCTCCAGTAACCACTTAACATCAGGTGGGCTGTGAGCTCGTCCACCCACCTAAGCAATAAAAAAAAACTATCTGGTAACTGTACATAAATGTGCATCATAGAGATCCTGATAATGTGAGTAAGTGTTATTCACCTTGCCATTCCTATGATAGTAAATTATATTCCATTTTAGAATAAATTTACCAATTCATACTCAATTCCCTTTAAGAATACATAAACTTAACACGTTGCCTGTCTGTGCATTATATATAATGCATTTTTGGTCCAGCTGTGACGTCCGTGCATTATATGTAATCCACGATGTTCTTGTTACTATGTTCGTGCATTATAAGTAATGCACGGTATTCTAGCTGACACGTCTGTGCATTAAAACAATGAAATTCAGTATTTTAGTTGTTTTTGAAAGTGTTTTTTGAAAAGCACTTACATGTACTTCATAAGTACATAAACTGAAATAGTTAAGCCGAAAAAAAAATGGGCGTCACGGGTACTTAACCAAAATACTCTGGACAGGCAACGTGTTAAGTAACACTGGAACAAAGTTGGTATCACTGTTTACATCCCATACATTCTTCTGCATTATGTTAAATATGTCAAGCAGTAATATTCTTGGTTGTCCTATTGCTATATACTTGCTAAGCGAGTATATCTCAAGACCAGTGATGTTCTTTTTTTTTTCAATAAGAGCTTTGAACAATTGGGTCCACCACCACTACAATTCACAATAAAAAAACAAATACAATCATATATTTAAGCTTAATTTTCTTCTTCTTTTAAGTAAGGCTTTTTGTTTTCAGTTACCTTAAGTCAACATTTAGAGTTGTTATACAGCACTTCAGGCCAGATGTTATTGTGTACATGGGTGACCTCATGGATGAAGGTTCCATTTCCACCTTGAAACAATACCATAGCTATGTAAAAAGACTGTCTGATATATTTGAAGTTGATTATCCTATAGTGGTGAGATTTATTGAAATATAACTTAAATATAAAATATATAGCAATATCTTTGTCAACATAATATTTTTTGGATTACTCAAGATCAGTACACAGGCCAACTCTTAAATAGTTCTGCAACGCATAGAAATAGTCATCTTAAATTGTATTGTATCTCCCATTAAACCTATTAGCGGTAGGCAGCAGCTTGCCCCTAGCATTGCTGAAGTCCACGGGCGACAGTAACCACTCACTCACTCACTCATCAGGTGGATTGTATGCTCGTCTGCCTACAAGGGCAATAAAAAAAAATTTGACTGGTTTGAAGCAGAAATATGCAGATTACTTCTACCACTCTGAGCTCATAATAAAACACTACTAATAAACTCACTTCACATACACTTATATTTCATCTTGTTTCAGCAAATTTGGATACCAGGTGATAATGATATAGGTGGTGAGAATGAACCGATTAAGAAAGATAAAATTGAAGAGTTCAACGAAGTCTACCAACAACCAGAAACTGTGACATTCCGGAATATAACATTTTACAAAGCCAATGGTATAACGAACAGTTTCCCAAAGAAACTTAAGGGGAATGGCAATGAATACAGGATTGTGGTCTCACATTATCCTATTACATACAGACATGCTTTTGGTCATGAAGTAAGTAGTAGTACTGTGGTTTTTTCTATTACCAGGAATGAAAATTTATTTGAATGTATTCACTTTGAGTCTATGCTTGATTTTTTTATCGATACTAATATAGCAATGGGTGTCAAGAAAGTTCAATTCAGTGATTAGTGCCACTAGCTAACGTCAAAGGCTGTATCCTCAATTTTCACTTCAGACAAACAGATTAGTTTCACCGGTGTCTGGGTGTTCTATAGCTATTCATCTATATACAATATATTTAACATATTTAATTTAACATATTATTACAATTTAACATATTTAGTTAATATTAAAATTTTTGGATTCTATAAAATCCCCAGTGTTTTTCATCATCACTGGACCCTGTGCTAATTCCGCTAGGCTATCGTTGTGGCCTAAAGGATAAGATGTTCGGTGCATTACTATCTTGTGATGCACTAGTGTTTGGAAATACCAAATGTTCCTGATTGACTTCCACAATGAAGGAATAACACTGTGTAACAAAAATCAAACCTGCAAAATTATAATTTTCGTAATTACTGATGATAGGACGTCTTGCGAGTCCGTAGGGGTAAGTACTGCCACCCTGCCTATTTCTGCCGTGAAGCAGTAATGCGTTTCGGTTTAAAGAGCGGGGCAGCCATTGTACTGTAAAAACTCAGAACGCATATCTCAAGGTAGGTGGCGGCATTTACGTTGTAGTTGTCTATGGGCTCCGGTAACCACTTAATATCAGGTGGGCCGTGAGCTCGTCCAACAACCCAAGCAATAAAATAAGGTTGGTGGTGGCATCCGTGTTGTGCTATCTATGGGCTTAGGGAGCACTTATGATCAAGTAGGCTGTAAGATCGTGCAGCCACCTAGTGCAATTTATAAGAAACTACTGATGGCTGTCCAGACACTATCAATCCGATCAAAAATCAAGAAAATTCACTCCAATTGTATTGAAACTTATAATTGCTTCTATAAATTTGTACAGGGCTACCTCTTTACAGTTTTGATTTCATATTCCAGGTGAATAATGAAATAAATCCGGATATATACTTCTGCGCTCACGAGCACGAGGCAAAATATGTCAGACAGAGTCGAAAACTGACCAATCGAGACTCACACATGCTAACCTCAGAGAGCGCCGTCCTGAACGTGTCAACCAAAGACGATCATTTGTATGAAATTTACGTTCCTACGTGTTCATATAGGATGGGCACAGATCAAATTGGTTATGGTGCTGCCATACTTGGTAATTACTTTTTTTAAATGGTTCAATATGTAAAATTTAAAATAACGACATGACAGGGTTGCCATCTTAAAGTACGCACCATCCGGCTATGGAATGAGCTCCCCTCCACGGTGTTTCCCGAGCGCTATGACATGTCCTTCTTCAAACGAGGCTTGTGGAGAGAGTATTAACCGGTAGGCAGCGTCTTGGCTCGGCCCCTGGCATTGCTGAAGTCCATGGGCGACGGTAACCACTCACCATCAGGTGGGCCGTATGCCTACAAGGGCAAAAAAAATAATAATCTTAAAATTTAAATTTGATTACCTAATTTTTTTATTAGATCTTATTAATATACCTGGTATTTTGAAACAATGTAAGAATTGTATATGTCACTGAATTCTTCACGAGGTTCTGTGACATACATATAGAAGAATTAAATATTTCTCTTCTTCAACCCGTGTCCACCCAATCCTCAACCCGTGTCCACCCAATCCTGAGTGTAGATCTCTTCGAATGCACCCCATTCTCTTCTCTCTTCCCTTCAATGCGTATCAATGTTTCACTTTACGTGTGCACGTATTAAATAGATATCTTGATCGTCTTTTCAGAGAACAACAATCAGAACTTGCGTTACACAGTGTTCTGGTCGTCACGAAGGTTTCCCTACTTATTCATTTATTTAGTAACCTTCATCATACTGCAGATCTACTTTGTAATATACTGCGCGGCTTGGGTCAGTTACAGGAAGCCAACGATGAACTGGGCCACTGATAAAGTGCCATTATTGGACAGAGTATAATAACAAAACCGTTGAATACTGACTACCTACTTATAGAATTGGAATTTTCATTAGTTTACTCTGAGCAAGCTTTAAGCAAGGTTAATCATTGATTTGAGCTTTAATGGAATTAATTAACTTTTGTTTAAATTATATTGTTGTGTTTAATGATAACTCTATATATAGTCACGTTATTTTCCGTTGTCTATAGTTAATTTATCTTTATTCGGTGTTATTCTCGAGAATTTAATCCATACGCAAGTATGAAATACGATGGAGTGCCAAGGTCATGTGATAGATTATAAAGAAAAGAGACTTCAACGGAAATCCTTTACTATATTTCATAAGATTCCTCACTGTTGAGAGATTTTGCGTTGACCGGCTTATTCAAATATGTCGCAATATTGTCAGATCCAATGAGCGGTTGAGCTGAAACTTACACCTACCGTTACTAACCTGTCTTAGATTTCTACCCATTATACCTTTTCATATTAAACAGCAGGTAGATTTCTATTTAAACTCGAAAACCCGAAAACGAAAACCTTTAAACTCGAAAACCTCGAAAACGTTATGAAATCAACATTAGTAGTAGGTATTGAACAATACGGGTAGGTAACGAAAATGTAAGCTTTGGCATGACACTTTTTTTTTATTGCCGCATAGGTAGACGAGCATACGGCCTACCTGATGGTGAGTGGTTACCGTCGCCCATAGACTTCAGCAATGCCAGCGACAGAGCCAAGCCGCTACCTACCACCATTAAACAAGTAGATTTTTTTTACTAACAATAGTCATGATATTGACTTTGGTAAGTTGTTTAAAACACGTAATGATGACTAAAAACGTAAAGTAACTATCGCAAATAAATATATTGAGCTGCAACGAAAATAAATATGTTTAAGAAATTTAAGACTAAAGAACTTGCCAGCTGTTATTTCCTTTCAGAATTTTACAAAATGTTTGTGTAAAAATGAGACTGTTATAATAATGTAAATATTTTTTGTTACCCGAATTTATTTATCTACTTTTGATAAATATTAATATTTTATTTTTAAAAAGTGGAGGAAAAAAAAGAAATACTTAGGAATATTAAATATTTAACAATTTTTATTTATTTATAAATGCTACCTATGGAGAATTCATATTTATTATTAAGACTAATAAATTATGTAATAAAATTGAAACTAAACATAATAAAACATATAGCCATGAAAACTGTACAATTAACTATAATATCTCAAAATTATTATTTAAGTATATTTAATACTTGAGAATGATGTAATATTCTAGTTCCCAATTCGTCGGTTCGTCGTTCGTACTTAATAAATTAATAAACAATCATTCCATTGGACATATAATTACACTCTTTATGTATGAACTATTACTCAAACAAAAAGTAGTTCTTGATAAATGGAGAATGTGTAGAACAAATACTGTGTCTATATGGATTGTATGGAAGGTACTAACCAATGTTTAGAAATTCTTGAATTGTTCTTTCCTCAGAACTAAAGTCTGGGTTCATGAGGTATTTTATAGATATGGGTAACCATTGTGTTAACACAATAAATTGCCTGTGCCGCCAATCATTTTTTATAATAATTATGTCCTGTAAAAATTTCAATGTATTTTTGTATATGACAAGTAAATTATAAATGTTAGTTAAAAAAAATAAAGCCTATTGAATTAAATATTTTGTTTTTCATAATTTAATACCCACATTATTCAAAAATACAGTAATAGCAATAGTTACTATCATATAGGTATTTAAAATTAATAATGTGTAAGTACTTGATACAAACAAAGGTCTTATAGACATGTTTATAACTCCCGTCAATATGTTAGATACTAAGAAATACAATAAACCATTTTTATTTACATTTTGCAATATATATGGAACAAATAATATATTCTTTTCATTTTTGTCATAAATTGTAACGTCTAAGAAAAACAATAATAGTAATACTGTGATGAAAATCGCTTCTAAATACAAGCAGTAGGTTAAATTGGCTAATGTTCTAGAAGGTGGTATAATTTGCTCAAAACTTTTAAGGTAAACCCATAATAGTAATGAATTTAATGATAAATATGATAAAACATCAAGTTTTCGCAAACTTTGATTGCTCAGTATTGTTTTAGTGTGGGCTCCATATAAGTATAAAGCAACATATCCTAAGGAAGAAGATATGCCTTCTCTATTAGCAGATAGCAACGATACACGAGGATTATCACTGAACACCCAGTTTTGAAGTCCATTGTATAATAGAACTTCATGTAACATGAGCATAAACATACTAAGAAACAGTGATCTATTTGTGAAATGTAGGAGTATTGTTGAAGTTAATTTGCAAATGGCCAAGGTAAAGAAAAAATTCCAATGGACTCCATATTCTGATATATGTTCTTGGTAATCTAACTTTTTAATACTTACAAATCTAAATACTCCTAATATACATAATATGGAAACAAATTTTATATTGCTTCGTAGAATGGCAACAAAATTATGACTGTGTAAATCTTTATGAACTAATCCACTTATCAGTACAAACAGTCCAACTCCAGTATCCATTAAACTATAACCATATCTTTCAGTTTTAGCTAAATGCCTAGGAAAGAATTTGAAATCAACAGCTAATATACAAAATACTGTTATTAAATAAGTCAGCCCGCGGACATAAGTTATGCTAGTAATTATATTATTATTTAAAATATTATTTTGTTTCAACTTGTTACTAATTGTGTTCAAATTAATTTTATTTTTAAATTTGTAGGTTAATAGTAGAAATGTGAATAAATTCAATTCATAAATATAATTTGATAGTATTGTATGAGCACATATTAAAGGTAAAATTATAATTACATATTCGTATATATAATTTTTCACCTTCATTAAAGAAACTATAAGTGCACATTGAACTGTGAAGGATATACATAAAAATGTATGAAGTAAAGTTGAACCATGGTTATTCTGCATAAACGACTCATGATATCGTTTATATTCCGTAGAATTCAACGTTGAGTTTTCTTCGTAAAAAAACATCGTGAATAATCTATTGAGAATCTGGAAGCTTGACGTTATCCAAACTAATTTTTCACAGAACTAGATATGGTTTTATGTTGTATGTATGTTTTATGTACTAAAACTACAATTCTTTTATTTGAGCACGATCTTTTGTTAAAATTTAGTATATTTTATTTTTAATTATAACAAAAACACAATTTTTCATTAGAGCACCTTCAACTTCTACTTCAAAACAAACAAACATAGCCTTCAACTTTTTTACTTGAAATCACTGCAGTTTATCCCACTGAAGTAGGAAACCTATGGAAATGAAACGTCAACGAAAAATTCGTGCCACTGTGACGTCATCTGGCCACAAAACATGGCGGATTTAGTGCTGCCCAGAAGATTTTAATGTTAGTAGATTTTATCGATAAACGTTCTTGGCTTATTTTATTTTAAATATTGTTGAGTATGAATGTATTTGTAGAATTTATACTTTAATAGGTATTAAGTATATTATTATGTGCAAAGATGATGTGATTTAGATATTATGTGAAATCTAAGACGAGTTCGTGCTTCAAATTTTCCAAGTAAACGATATGACGATTTTTAAAATTTGCTACACTGATTTTATAAAGTTTTCGTTTGCCGCAAAACATAAAGATATGGCATAGTACAGTGCCATCAGCCCATTTCTAGCATGCTGAATGTTATCGTATTTTGAGTACGTGTTTTTCTTAGACTATTACAATCTATTTTAATTGTTTTGCTGACTCTAAAGTCCGTAACAGACTACCGCAGCGCACCTCAAGGAAGGTGCACCGCACCATTTGAATCACTCTCACTTGAGAGTGATTCAAATTTTAAACTTATCAAGGGACCGCCTGATAAAAAAAAACACCTACAGAACATTTATTCGTTAATGAAATTACAAACGTCATTCCTTGTGACTTCCTCTGTAAAATCACTTAATTAATAAATATTTAACGAATTTACAATAGTGTTTTACTCACTGCGGAATAAAACTATTTTATTTAAATAGTTCCAAAGAGAATTTGTCAGTAGCCTTTTTCCCGAAATATCTAAACAGAATGTCTAAATATGTTTTGATGACATATTTTAAAGAGGTATTTATGATTAGTATCATAATGAATAGATTCCGACCGAAAAATGGTGTCCGATATTTCGGTTTTTTTTTTTTTCTACCTAAGCTGAGAGCCTTGAGAGGCTATTTCAGCGTAACCCTAACGTTTGTAGGTGAGCTCACGGGGCTCAAACCTGATGAGATTCGGATTCAAATATATTATTAAGTGTATAATCAATGTTTCGGATGAGGGCTCCATAATGAATTTAAATATATATAGATAATAGTTTTGGGGCATCGACCTTCTTGAGATCCTATAAAATATGTTTTAATTATTATTTTTGTATGTTTTAAGCATGATAAAATTAGAAATTTTATATAAGCAATCATATTAAATCGATATCAAAGTCAATAAATAATGTACAACCCAAAACAGACGGCCGAACTAACGTGACAATGACATTTGGCGCGCTAAGCATGACGGATTTTCGGCCTCATTAGACGGAGACGGAGACATTTACGTATATTCATGTTTCATTTTATGTACGCACTGAAATACTGTTATATTGTTTTCCTGCGAGTTAAAGTGCTGAGTAAGAACGAGATAGATATATGTTTATGTGTGTGCCTTCAAAATGGGTGCTATTTATATAAGCAATTGTACGCATAGAACAATATGTCGTGTCCCTACTATATAGGTCTATGGTTTATCCACAGTTTTCCCAAACCAAAACAAATAGGGGCTATTGTCGAATTTGTCAATTTGTCATTTGTCAAAATTATATTTTTTTAATTCGCGTTATACAAAGGATTTAGGAAGGTTTCCTACGTTGTATAGTTGTCATTTTTACGCAATTTTGTATTCTTGAAAGTTACCTTCCTTTTTTATTGCGCTTTATATCCATTCTCTTTATTTCTATTTTCTATAGATCTATTTTCTTTACTTAGCGTTCTAAGGCCGGATCTGAGTGATCCTATTGAGTCTCAGGACTTTATTAGGTATACTAATGTTATAAATAATTATAATCGTTCATATCCGATCCAGGTTGTTGGATTCCCTGGATCCACTGTCGGTGCTTTTAGGTTCTTTAAGCACCGGACACAAGCCTCTGAGTTTCTCGTTGGATCTTCTCAGTGGGTCGCGACTCCAACCCGGTGGTAGATTCTGCGAAGCACTGCTCTTGCTAAGGTTAGTGTTAGAAAACACTCTTAAATTGGGCGCTTCAGCCTACCTGCCCGTCCTCGCGTAGCTGGAATAGCCCCTTAGTCACCAGCGTATAAATAGGCAAATGAAATCATAATTTTTCAGTAAACTAATTATGATTAATATAAAACTTTATGATTAATATAACGACTATTAATGGAGTCATGGATTCGCCATTATTTTATTTTATGGTATTTCCTGGAAATTTTTAGCAGGCATCTTTTTTGACAGAATTATTTTGTCTTACACTATGGTTTATGATAAGTAGTGGTTAAAATGTCTAATTTAGGATTCGCTGTTGGTTATTTAATAGGTCACAGAAAATATATGTGCTAACCTTGTATTTTTAATATCTTTGACGAGGTCATTTGTTACTACCAAATCATATGTATGTTTAAAATTATAAAATGGCCACAGTTATTTTTCCAGAGGCGCCTAGACATGATGAATCTTTAGAATGGATTAACGAAAGCTTTTTAGTATCCCAAGACTTTGGCCCCAGTAATGAATTATCTTGTAGACAACTACCATACTGGAAAACTCTAACAAAACGAATGTCTGATTCATATCAATCTTTAGTAAGCTTGTTATCAAAGAATAAAAAGAAACGATTTTCGCGAAGACTAAATTCGAAATATGTAAGAAATGAAGTAATTGTTTATAACGTCAATAACAGTACTGAAAAGGAGCAAGAAAGTAATTCAGTTAATGACTGGTATAAGAGAGAATACACCAATCAAGTTGGGGAACCTCCGAAACACGATGCGGAGGAGCGCTTAGAGAAGGCTATTATTGGATTAAAATGGCAGTCTAAGTGCATTGCTTTTGATCGACTGTTTTATGCTCCACCGGTAAGATATACTTTTATACTTCATAATATCTGTTATGCCTATTTAAAAGGTTTCATGTTTGGAATTTATTTTATTGTATGTACTAGATCCAGCGCGAACTAATGCTAGAGCAAGTAAATTGGGATGACACTCCCCTAGCTCTAGCCTGCACGTGTCCAGCAACGATATGCACATGCTCGTGTAGGAAAAACTATTTGTTGCCAGCTCAAAAAATACCTAGACGTAAGTTTAATAAAAATAGTTCACAACAATCCATCCATATACTGGTGGTAGGACCTCTTGTGAGTCCGCACGGGTAGGTACCACCACTCTACCTATTTCTGCCGTGAAGCAGTAACGCGTTTCGATTTGAAGGGTGGGGCAGCCGTTGTAACTATACTGAGACCTTAGAACTCATATCTCAAGGTGGCGGCATTTACGATGTAAATATCTATGGGCTCTGGTAACCACTTAACACCAGGTGAGCTGTGAGCTCGTTTTGACATCTATGCAATAAAAAAAAAGTGGGCTTCAAGACTTTTCATTATCTTCCGGCAGGTCTAATGTATTTGTATAGTTTGCTGAATAAATCCTTAGAATTTAAATTGTAACATTGCATCTGGCAACACTAGCAGTTAAACATAGCACCCTTTTCTTTTTTTTTTTTTTTTTTTTTCGGGCCGGGGGCCGAACCTCCTACGAGGTCCCCGCGCATACGGGGCGCGCGGGGTATGTGAGACTCAACGATCTGCAGGTGTTGAGAGCAGATCGCGGGCCCAAGGATTTTAGGACCCACCCACTAAACGACTCCCCTGCACTCTTACACCCGACGTCCGATCCTCTCCGAGGTCAGAACCCGGATGAGGTAGGGGGGCTATAGCACCCTGCCTGCCTAGTCATCCTGAAGATCTCAACGACTGAGTAGAAAGCGCGCTGAGTAGAGTTTGAATTATTTGGATAGATCACTCTTAAATAAACATAAACTTCAGAGTGCTTAGTGCAAGTTTTTAACGTTCTCGATAACGTAAAAGTTAAGCCATTTTTGTTTGCAGTTGAAACAGCGCCCTTAGCGGCAAACGTAGGCAAACGATCCCATTCCATACAAATATGAGCTAACTTTTACTCTACCGTGAACGTTAAAAAACTCGCACTAAGCACACTGGTCTCTATTACATTCTGAAATATTGTCTGTTAATTGTTGCACCGCAAGTCATACTTCTACTAATTCAATACAGACTTAAATACACCAATATTTGATGTTAAGTTTATGACTTCTATGAGAATGACATGAATTGCAATTATTTTAAATTACGCCAATAGCGTCGACTGTATGAAAGCTGACTGATGGCATTTATCGATTTTGCCTGAGATTTTTAACACTGGACAATACTCTCACTGAGTAAACTAGTTGATGAAATTTTGTTTAATGGACACATCAGTTTATTTAAAACCATAGATATGTATGGGGCATTTTGTTGAGCATCTCATTGACCACACTATTATTCAAAGTAATCGTTTTCGAGTTTCGTATTAAGAGAAATTCAAGTTCTAAGTGGTATTCGAGAAGAAACGCGTAGTTAAAAGCTACAGCATTGAAAATCTCGAATAGCCCCGTAGGCTACTAGGAAATAGGTAAGGAAAAGGAAAAAAATATTGAAAATGTTGAAATACTGTTTTCCTTAGGACTGTGTCCGTATTGGTTCGGTGTTAAGCGATTTTTATGGTTGTTCCATTGTGCGAAGTATCCAAAACCGGCTGGTACGCTAATTCCGAAACTAGTTGCTGTTGTCAACAAAGAATCTGCGTTTTACAGAAGTCCTAAAGGACGTATCATACGTGAGTTTTTCTATACCATTTAAAAAGTTGTCTTCTTCTGTCTAATAATTTTCGTCAAGCTGCCAATCGTGAGCACATATAAATTCAATTTACGTATTGTGCTGTTATTTGATTTAATTTTAGACTTGGACCAATCTGCCTATTTGAGATTAAGGGTGTTCAGTCGATTTGCAAAATCGGAACGACCGGTTGCACTACACAAACTCTATTCTTTAAGTTATGTCAATGCGGATTTCCCGCCTATTTCTGCCGTGAAACAGCCGTTATAACTATACTGAGATCTTAGAATTTATATCTCAAGATGGTTGGCGCATTTATGTTGTAGATGTCTCTGGGCTCCAGTAACCACTTAACATCAGGTGGGCTGTGAGCTCGTCCACCCACCTAAGCAATAAAAAAAAAAAGAGGAACTTCAATGGAAATGTAAAATAGAAATGTATTTCAAAATCCATTCAGTAAATCAGTAATCTAGTGAGGCCAAGGCGATGGTAATTTTCAGTCAAGCAGCAAAAATGAGTCGCATAGCGGCTCGTGTGACCTCACACGTTGAGGCAGTATACTGAACGGTCTTCGCATTGCGTCCTCACTGTTCTATTTACTAATTTAAACAAAAATGGCGCTCGGATAAACGTCTAATTCTATTCTAATTGGATACAATGAGCACATGGCTCGCCATTTTTTATGTTACTGGGGCCCACAGATATCACAACGTGATTGCTGTCACCCATTTTGAGACACAGCTGCAGTCATACTTCCTTTGTATAATCTTTAAAATCCGTAACCCATTACTGCGTCGCGGCGTCGCCACAAAAATACGCAGAATGATGTAAATAAATTATGTATGATGCAAAAGTCTAATAAAGGAATCTACCTAATTACCGTGGCATAGTCTCTTTCACTTTACCATGAAGTGGTGGAGACTTGGTGACATAGGTATTCCTAGCTATGACAAGAACCAGGGATCCATAAACAAGTCCTTTTTAAAAATGTTATCTATGTTGTTTTGTTCGCGGTGAGGGAAATAAACTATTATTACATACCGTACAATGGGGTAAATAGGGACAAAATCGACCTTCAGATTGAATTTTAAAATAGTTCCAATTAAATAGTCACTGCTCAACCAAAGAAATAAGTTGAGTCTTGAACGTACCTAGGTGATGAAAACCGTTACATTATTTTAATTATTCATTTTAAAGAAATAATCGGTAAAATAATGGCCGTCCCAATTTACCCAGCGTCCGGGGTAAATTGACACGGTTAAGGGTTAAATTGGGATATTTGTAAGGGTTGTCAACTCGCAGTACTGCGATATATAGGTAGGTGCCATATAATTATTTATATGGACCGAAATGATGAATACAATCCATAATTTAAGCACAATACACAACATAGTGTAAATTAAGCTGGTTTCTATTCCGAAGCGATGTGACGTGAATGATAATCAACAATACAATGATCAAAAAAAGTATGTGCATGTTATATTTTAGAAAATTATTATTTAATTTCCTTAAAAATCACAACTCTGAAACAAAATCATAAAATAGAATAAAAAATAGAAAACAAAAGGACTGGAAATGCACTATTACAATTTTATTTAATCAACATTTTCAAAATAATCTTTGAGCAAGAGTAAGATATCAGGTGAATAAGATAAAAAAAACAGCTTTATCTGATTACTGCCACTAATAACTAAAATAAACGAAATTCTTTCTAAGCTAAATAACTAAACTCAATTAATTCACTCACTCATAATTGGATATCTCGGATTTTTAATTAATGTTACATTTAAAATCTGAGGCCTGTTTTTATTTGTGTGTGCGTTGTGAATGTTAACAAAATCATGATTCGACGCGAAGTTTTGATTCGTTTGAGTTCTTTTAACTTTTAATTTTTTTTATTGCTATAAAGAACATACGACCGAGCAGATATTACAAGGTAAATGTCGCGAAAAAAAAGTAATTATATATATACTTTTCTTTTACCTATAATACTTACATAAACTAACTGATAAACACATTAACCTTCTTTACATCACGCAATTAAGTGATAGTATAGGCTAAAATATCTATTATAAGATATCAGTGACAACCCTAACAAGCCATCCCTATTTTGTCTTTTGGCGTTCCAAGTTTGTGTTTTTTCGTCCCTAATTTTTCCAGTCTCGTTCCCAATTACCCTACATACGTCCCAATTTTCCCCAAAAAGAAAGGAAAAAATATACATTTTTTATTTTGTCGAAATATTGTATTTAAAATAAGAATATTGCAACTTACCGTTTGTTGTGGTATTTCCAGGTGTATTAAAAACTTATATAAACTGTGATCTTATTGAAAAAACAACGATAATATTACTTTTTTTAAAAGTTCTTTAAGCCGTTTTAAAACCCACTTTTCAACCACTATTTTAAATTTAATTTGACGAATTTTTGGGACCAACTTAACTCATGTTTAGTACTTCCATAGTTAACTTGGTTTTTCTTCTATACATTGATAAATATTACCTTAAAGAAAATTAGATAGATTCCGTGCTACAAGTACTTTGAGAATCTTCCGCAGGTTTGTCCCAATTTACCCCAGAATCCCAATTTACCCCATGTCATGGTATTAATTAAAGGCTGTTTTCTAAGATCCGCGAAAAATGGATATGATAAAAGTATTTTTACGGTTATATTATATATCGCGTTAATTAACGCTTCGAAATCATTACAGTCTTCGTGGTCACGGACAATAGTTGTCCGTTTCCGTAGTTTTCATTATTTGATGCTCATTGATACGGTATAACTATTGTTTTTTTTAGTAACACAGAAAGGTCCAGAGTTTTGCATGTCCGGTTGTTTACAATATTTAGTATCGAGTTCGCAAGCGAATGCATTGTAAGTCCTTTTTTTTAAGAAATATCAATGTTTAATACATATTAACAATTTCAAAATATTGTGTATATAAATTAATATACAACATAATTTAATACATGGTTAAATGAAACATGTAACTAGAGGTTTCTGGTGTGAGTGAATTACGTTTTTAAATTACTTTCCATATGGTTCTATCTCTGGCGCTCCAAGTGAGCACGATAGAGAGTAAGTACTTAATGTTTTCTTAAACTTAATTCGTATTCAGATTGGCTGCTGAAATCGCGAAAATTCAAGAGATCGACGTTGAAGGACTTCAGGAGGCTAGTATTTTTTTTATTGCCCTTGTTGACAGACGAGCATACGGTCCACCTGATGGTGAGTGGTTACCGTCGCCCTTGACTTCAGCAATGCCAGGCGCAGAGCCAAGCCGCTGCCTACCGAAAACCTACCTATCGGCGCACTTACAATGTTTTGTAGGGCATCATGAGTCTCCGTGTTTTTGAGTCTTGGACACGATTTCGACTCTAAATGACCTAGTTTGTATATGTTACATTCCATTTATTGTGGACCATGAAAATTTAGTTCGTGTTCTACAACCGCATGAATAATTGCCAAATTAACTTAATGCGTAGAAACTCTACATTTTTATGTAACTTGACAGATGATTCAATCTATGCTAGTGCGAATTTTACAGAGCGGTGGTACGAAGTTTGACGTACCAGATGAGATGGACACCGAAGGATATTGTGATGGGTTCACGTGTACTGGTTTGTGTTTTAATATTCGTTTAAATTAGATATGAACAAAATAAGGACATTGAACCGTAACTGCCGAGATATAAAGTCTATTGCGTTAGTTCACAGATTACCCTACTAAACAAATGAACGCGCGATAAAAGTGTTTTGATTTTTTATTTTAGTTTCAACGCAAACTGACAACGATGAAGAATCCGACGAATTATTAATGGGAGATTACACTCACGTCCTGTACGCGTCAGTGGAGAATACCTTCATGAGTGACATGGACGGGAAGAAACTGCAGATATCATTTTACAATGAGTACGAAACTGTCAGATTATAGATTAAATTACGGAATTGACATCCTTGATTTTCGAATTTTGTACTGCACGATTTTTTAAAATTCCATATTCATCCAGACTTGATCTTGAATATCGTAATGAAACAAAATACAGTGGAATAAGTTTTAGACATGTGTAAATTTTATCAAAATAAAAATTAAGCAATATCTATACTAATATATAAATTTACAGTGGTTTTTACGGATGTTCCGTTATAACTACTGAACCGTGCATCTGATTGACTTGAAACTTGGTACCCATGTTTTTTTTTTTTTTTTTATTGCATAGCTGTGTGGACGAGCTCACAGCCCACCTGATGTTAAGTGGTTACTGGAGCCCATAGACATCTACAACGTAAATGCGCCACACACCTTGAGATATAGTTCTAAGGTCTCAGTATAGTCACAACGGCTGCCCCACCCTTCAAACCGAAACGCATTACTGCTTCACGGCAGAAATAGGCGGGGCGGTGGTACCTACCCGTGCGGACTCACAAGAGGTCCTACCACCAGTAATTACGCAAATTATAATTTTGCGGGTTTCATTTTTATTACACGATGTTATTCCTTCACCGTGGAAGTCAATCGTGAACATTTGTTGAGTACGTATTTCATTAGAAATAATTGGTACCCGCCTGCGGGATTCGAACACCGGTGCATCGCTTCAACACGAATGCACCGGACGACTTATCCGTTAGGCCACGACGACTTTTAGAAAATACATGTACTTAATGGATAGGCTAATATTTATATGAGTGTTGGACTCCCTACACCAGTTGCGGGGGCGTTAATGATGAACGTGGGTGAGAAATAATAATGTTAATTTTAAATGCCCAGTGAAGCGGACGGGTACAGCTAGTTATGATATAAATCGATATTAATTTGTCAAGAAGTATAGGGAAAATAGCTTGCGGACGCACTCCATGCTAGCTGACTTTTTGACTGCATTGCGTGCTGCATATCAAATAAATAAAAATTAAGAATAATTTTCATTTTTCTAATGTGCTTCACTACCATATACAGCTAGCACGCTTTTTCACATAGCTGACTTAGATAATAAATACGAAACACAGGAGAAACGAATGCGCAATGTAATCTGAACTAATAACATTTAGCTTGTTCCACTACACCCGACACTGAAACAAAATACTTTGATTTCAGAGAGCCTCCAGATCCTTGTGCTTTTAGTCTTAGCAGAGTTTTCCATGTCGATGAGTAAGTTATATGTTGTTTATTCCAATATGAATATTCACTGATTTGCATACAATAATAAAGGACGAATTTGATATCTTGAAAAATACATTAACCTGTTCTACTCATTATATAAAGCCTGAAGCATTTATCAATTTTCAGAATGAAACAACACCTTCACAAAATGAAAGAATTGTATTCGTCAATCTCCGTGATGATAGGTAAAACAATTTCCCATGAAGTAATTGAAATATTAGTAAGTCCAGTTTAATTAATATTTTTACGTTTTATTGCAGATAAATACAGCGCAAAGTAAGTACTGAAATCACTACTGCATTCCCCTCGTTGATAGCGTATTGACAAAATGCAGTTCATTGCAGGAAAAGCCACTTCTTATTTATTATATAGTTTTTATTTATTCGATAGCAAGCTAGGTACCAGATGATAGCTACAGGTGCGTCTATAAGCACTATCTATCTATTACCTACTTCTGTTTCGATCACTAGTGGTATGGTGTGTAACTTCATAGCCTTTGTAGGTTGTTACTATCGTTTTGGTTATTCCTGCCACAAAGATGACGTGTCCTGATTCATAGGAATTCAATTGTGGTTCCGAGACTACGATTATGTCTGTGGGCATCATTATTAACATCTAAGTAAAAATGGTTTTAGTTGGTCTATAACAATTACAGCATACCTACGGTAGGCAGCGGTTCGGCTTTGCTCCTGGCATTGCTGAAGTCCACGGGCGACTAATCAGTCACCATCAGGTGGGCCGTATGCTCGTCTGTCTGCCTACAACGGCAATAAAAAAATTGAAATGGTCGATTTTTACAGTAAAATTGTTTATATTTGTCTCATTACATCGCATAATGTTACACAAAATAATTTAATTTTGATAGAATATCTCACGTGGGCACCAAATCCGAGATTGCAACGTAAAATTACTTTGCCTATTTTGTATTTGACCATCCAATCTATACTTTCAATAGGCACACGTCTAAAGTCGACTTAGAAGGGAGCGAATGCTGTCATGACTATACATCGTGTAGCCGTAAAAGATCCGGTCAACGAATAGAAAAAACCAACAAAAAACCTAATGAAGACCTTGAAGTAACAACGTGGCAGAAACTACAAAAAGCCAAAAGCTCAATCAGGAAGTATTTAAAATATATAGATTTGTCAGACGCTTGTGATAAACAAAGCTCTAAAACTGAAAATAGAAGATGCATTCCTAAGCCGGATATGTCAAGAAAAACGGATGATACTAACAATGAAATAAAAATGATGTCTCCAACGACGAATTCCAAAGAATCTGTAGAATTACTTAATGATGACATTATAAATACTCCTGAAGCATCTGATTTCGAATCAGGAAAGATAAAATCTAGAAGATTTTCCGTTAAAAAATCGTCAGACAAATTGAAATACAAAGTGTCGTTCAAGGATGAACAGTCTAATCATGAAATTGATTGTAGTCCTTGTAAAAATTAGAAAACATTTTATAAAACCAATTTGGATCCAATAGATCAAAACGATAATAATATTTCAGTTAGTGACAATGAATCATACTAGTCTGCGTCAAGAAATTTTTATTTTATTTAAATGTAGCAAATGTAAAATTGAAGATTTAAATATTTTAAATAAATGTTTGTGTTGTGTATCACGGGTGTTTCAACTGCATTCCCGCTACTTAATTTATTAGCGATTTGTAATTGCTCATTATTTTGTTATGATATTAATAACATAGCTTCAACGGGAAACTTTTTACACAACTAAATGACAGTCCGTCAGTTTCCTATAAAATACACATAAAATACGCATTATGTATACAGGTCAGATTCGACAAATTTACTGATATCATTTTAGTGCGGTGATTACAATCCTTTTTATTATTAGATAGATCGATGAATATCCAAATACAGGCTTTAATATCACAATCATATTTGGGGACTTTAGAAAATTACAGGAGTGATCGAAATCAGCTATGTAAAATTTATTTCAAAACATAGTAACATAATGACGGATTGGTTGGAAAGAAAAGTTGAAGCTGAAAGGGAGTGGTTTCAAAAGGAGCACGAGAAACAGTTTGGGAAGTCTTCCAAAACAACTGAAGAATTAGAAGAGAGACTTCACAAAGCTATTAACAAGCTAAGGAAATTATCTCGCAGGAAAGTTTGTGAAAGGAAACATTTCGCACCTTATGTAAGTTACATATTCTGCTTATAATTTTAATCCAACCTATACATTTAAGAAACGTTGTCGTACGTAACGAACATTGTCTCTTAGTTTATTTATTTATTTATTGCTTAGGTGCCATAGACATCGACAACGTAAATGCGCCACCCACCAAGAGATATAAGTTCTAAGGTCTCAAGTATATTTATAACGGCTGCCCCACCCTTCAAACCGAAACGCATTAATGCTTCACGGCAGAAATAAGCAGGGTGGTTAGTTTACGAAATGACACGACTAAATATTTTATAAAGCTTTTGTGGCCTTAAAAGCTAAAACGGTGTAGCCGTGCAACTATGTAGGTAGATCTAGAGGTATTAATTTCTTCTAAGCGGGCAATAGTAAATCTTAACTTAATACCAGGTGGGCCGTGAGCTCGTCCACCCATCTAAGCAATAAAATATTATTATTGATAAATAAATCCCTTGTTCTTTAATGATCCTTTGTTGTATGAATGTAAAGATAGATATTTATAAACAAATATTGAGCAAGTTGCGAATCTTATTCAAGGGGTTTACGCGACCTGGAGGCGCGCGTGGTATGTGGTTTTGACGATCTGCAGATGTTAGGGGCGGACCCAAGGCTATTTTTAGCGGCTTACCGATGGGTAGCGAACCCCTTGCACTTTCTAACAGAACGTTAGATCTTCGCCCGCTGTCAGAACCCATACAGATCAGATGGGTTCTCGCAGTCAACACTACAAATAGACTTTCGGCGCCACTCCGAGGACGCCCAGCCGTCGAGGCCATCGTCGACGTCCAGCGACGCCGGTCTCCGTCCGCGGTATAGCGCCAAGTTAAGCCACTCGAGTTAGGCGAACGCCCTCCTCCGGCCCCCTGTTCGGCGGTGGTACGGCTCCGAGAAGGATGGAATATTTAGTTCTGAGTCCTAACTCTAATAATGAGTATGTGTTAAATTATCAACGAAGATTTGCCTAAAGTCTCTGTTGTTATTGGTTATGCTAACCAGAAACGTTTAAGTTATAATCTTCGTTAACGTAATAACATTGCGTTAGATTAATTTACCGTTGCCGCTGGAGCCAGTCAGCTGGACAGCACCCTTGGCGTTGAAATGTGTATGTCCAACAGGAGATTGTCGGTGTTCTTGCAAAGGAAACACGTTATTACCTAAGAAGAGACTACCGTTTTGTAAGATAATGTTTTAATTTGAAATTAGATTCTAAACGAGCGACCGCACTAGACATCTGACATCGACAATGAAACAACTAATTAGTATTGACTGTTGTAAAGATTTTTATCGTAGTCTCGTTTGAGTTGAGATGTCATTTTGTTTAGTATGTATCTTATCCAGGCGGACCCGTATACTCGTATACGTGTTTTAAATTGTAACCTTGCAATCATACTTACTGCAACTGTCCCGGTCATCGTTCTCGTCGAACCCGTCGCTTGTGACGAAGGGCTCGATGAGTAAATTAACCCACAAACACAGCCCACTGAGTTTCTCGCCGGATCTTCTCAGTGGGTCGCGTTTCTGATTCGGTGGTAGATTCTACCTACTAGTTAAGGTTACGCTGAAATAGCCTCTCAAGGCTATCAGATTAGGCAGGAAAAAAACAACTTTATTCACTGTATAGGACTTCACTGTCAACTTTGTTCACGGATATTTAGAAGATATCGCTACCTGACCGCCTCTTGTTATTGTATTGTTAGATAAATTATTTTGGCGAATACGGCGTAGCCATATAACGAATAGCGCATAACGCATGGCGGTTCCAGTATTACTTGCGTACTAAATGAGAGAGAACGGAACAAAGAGGGTGAACAAAATTTACAAAAATATTAAAGCAATTTCTGTAAAATTTCCCTGGCATTCATGTTCCGTTCCTTATCTCTCGATTGAGTACATTGATAGTATTCAGGCTTATTTTGTTTTCACTAAGTACTTCGTTACGATTGGTGGGGCCTGCGAGTTTTGCTCCACGCGCTTCGTATTAAAAGATATTCGAAGCCAGCCGGTGTTCTCCCGCCGAATCTTGTCGAAGCCGTCAAAATAGAATCCGAATTTTACAGGAGCGAAAAAGGACGGGCAATACGTGAGTACTCGATTTTTTTTTCTAATTATCAGGCGTTTAACAACATACGAGGAGTGAAAATTATGAATTATCGTGATGACTAGAGATTCTTCTAATATTTGCCGCGAAGCATTACGTGTTGCGAAAGAGATGGAGACAGATTAACCTTTATTTCAATAGCTTTGACCTTTTCTTTCAAAAATGGCGGTTTTATTTTGGCGACTGTGGGCTCTGGTAAAAGTTTCAAAGAAGATAGTCTGTGACTTTGTCGCCCTGTAAATTCAGCAATTGTTATGTTGATATATTAAAATTTATCGAAATAATTTAGATATTTTAATCCTTCCTTGAATTCATTTCTTACGTTAATATTCGTTGTGAAAGCTTGCTTAATTTGCCAGAACTAAAATTGACTTGTAAAGGAGAAGCCGTGTTATTATAAAATAGGCAGTCATATCAGCGACAGCATTACATGCCATTGGTATCAGATTGATAACCATGAGCATTCGTGATCACACTTCACATTACGAAACTAAAAATGTACTCGAAGATCGAACGTTACTCGAAGATCCTGCGAAATGCTATCTACCTACGCTATTGGCTAGGGTCTGCGACCTTCCTCCCACACTATAATTGAATACTTAAAATTTCTCAATTTCCATTCTATTTATCAATTGCTATGCAAGTACAAAAGTTGTCATAATTTTAATGTTCACAATAAATTTTCAGTGATAGAAAGAGGCCCTGAGTTTTGTCTATCAGGATGTTTGAAATTCTTCATCACAAACAGGACTCAGGAAAAAAAGTAAGCGTCGTAATTGCTCTGTGGATCCTAGATATCATCCTTTCTCAATTTGAAGTGTAATTAGTACTTTGACGTTTTTCCTTAATGTTTTTTTTTTTTATTGCTTAGGTGGGTGGACGAGCTCACAGCCCACCTGGTAATAAGTGGTTACTAGAGCCCATAGACATCTACAACGTAAATGCGCCACCCACCTTGAGATATAAGTTCTAAGATCTCAGTATAGTTACAACGGTTGCCCTACCCTTCAGACCGAAACACATTACTGCTTCACGGCAGAAATAGGCGGGGCGGTGGTACCTACCCGCGCGGACTCACAAGAGGTCCTACCTACCAGTAAAAAAGTAAAGTAAACAGTAATGTGACCTAGTGGTTTAGAAAATTATGAATACTGGACTCACACGTTTCCATTTAGATTAGGAATGAACCCCGATTACAGGCTCGATTAATTTATATCCTGTATAGTTTTACAGCGGTCATACAAGAAATGAAGGAAAGCATGGTTATCGCAGACGAGGGCCATGAAACTAGCGAAGACGTAACGCAAGAAAAGGTATTTTTTCATTGATTTAACACACAGACCTTATGGCCACGTTTGTAAATTCATTTATTCTTGGTTTTCTCCGAAAGCCGGGCTAGCCGTATGCTTCGTGAATGTGATCCAGACTAAACACTTCACGTTGTGGCTTTTTGCTATTTCTAACAGTCTTTCCAGTAATTTAAATAAAATTAGCTAAAAATATCTTACTGGATTCGTCACAGATATATTTTAAGATTTAATAATTTAAAAAGGTAACATGTATCTAGATGATGTGATTGCTTTAATTATTTCCACTTTACCTAAACCTTATAATAATGAAATTTGGTGTGTTTTGTATATTAAAATAAGTTGGAAAAGTATTGATTTTTTAATATTGAAGGGTATAAAACCAAAAGTAGGACTCAGACAACCAGTTCAGTATGCTTTATTCTTTATTGTACACACAGTTAATACAATATAATAATTGTGAAAAGTTATAAAATGGCGAGCTTAACTCAACAATGCGAGTTTCTTAACGTACTCGATAACGTAAAAGTTAACTCTCAAATTTGTAAGGAGTTGGAACGTTTGCGTACGTTTACCGCTAGGGGCGCTGTTCCAACTGCATAAAAATGGGGTAATCTTTACGATATCGAGAACGTAAAAAAACTCGCTCTAAGCACACAGAGCTGTGTGCCGAATATATGTATCCAATATTAATGTATACAATTATCTTTCAGGATAAAGTAGCTCCCAAAGACTTATGGCTTGATCGAACTTGTGAACAATACTATTGCTCAGGTATTTTTGTTATTTTTTTATTGCCCGATCAGGCAGACGAGCATACTGCCCACCTGATGGTAAGTGGTTACCGTCGCTCATGGACGTTAGCATTTCCAGGAGCAGAGCCAAGCTGCTGCCTACCGTTTAATACTCTCCACAAGCCTCTGAAGATGGACATGTCATAACGCTCAGGAAACACCGTGGAGGGGAGCTCATTCAAAAGCTGGATGGTACGTCGCAAAAATGATCTCTGGAATCGCACTGCGGATGCACGTATTTAGCATGTAATCCTATTCATAGATCGATTTTGACCTTGGATAATTAAATATTATATTTCGTGTTTGATTTCAGTTTCCACCCAATCGGAAACTAATTACGATGGAGATTTTATTATAGGAGATTATTCTCATATATTGTTCGGATCACCAGACGAAAGCATTCTGTGTGACATAGAAGGTGTCGAGTTACAAGTTTCATCCTATAAGGAGTACGTTTACTATTTTATTTGTAGTTCTAGACTAAAACAGTATTAAAATAGCATTTGTATTGCATTAGTAGATAGTCGAGAAAACGGTGAGCTGTCACCTTCACTTATAGACTATACTTATAGCAGTACCAGCGAAGCAGCTCAGCCTTTCCTAGCTGTCGAAGATTGTCAGTCAAAGCTCGTTTGAAGAAGGACATTGCCCAAGAAACAAAAAACTTACAAATCTAAATACTCCTAATATACATAATATGGAAACAAATTTTATATTGCTTCTTAGAATGGCAACAAAATTGTGACTGTGTAAATCTTTATGGACTAATCCACTTATCAGTACAAACAGTCCTACTCCAGTATCCATTAAACTATAACCATATCTTTCAGTTTTAGCTAAATGCCTAGGAAAGAATTTGAAATCAACAGCTAATATACAAAATACTGTTATTAAATAAGTCAGCCCGCGGACATAAGTTATGCTAGTAATTATATTATTATTTAAAATATTCTTTTGTTTTAACTTGTTACTAATTGTGTTCAAATTAATTTTATTTTTAAATTTGTAGGTTAATAGTAGAAATGTGAATAAATTTAATTCATAAATATAATTTGATAGTATTGTATGAGCACATATTAAAGGTAAAATTATAATTACATATTCGTATATATTATTTTTCACCTTCATTAAAGAAACTATAAGTGCACATTGAACTGTGAAGGATATACTTAAAAATGTATGAAGTAAAGATGAACCATGGTTATTCTGCATGAACGACTCATGATATCGTTTATATTCCGTAGAATTCAACGTTGAGTTTTCTTCGTAAAAAAACATCGTGAACAATCTATTGAGAATCTGGAAGCTCGACGTTATCCAAACTAATTTTTCACAGAGCTAGATATGGTTTTATGTTGTATGTATGTTTTATGTACTAAAACTACAATTCTTTTATTTGAGCACGATCTTTTGTTAAAATTTAGTATATTTTATTTTTAATTATAACAAAAACACAATTTTTCATTAGAGCACCTTCAACTTCTTCTTCAAAACAAACAAACATAGCCTTCAACTTTTATACTTGAAATCACTGCAGTTCAATAAATTAAGTGTATAATCTATGCTGCAGTTTATCCACAGTTTTTCCAAACCAAAACAAAAAGGAGCTATTGCCGAATTTGTCATTTGTCAAAATTAATTTGTTTTAATTCGCGTTAGACAAAGATTAGGAAGGTTTCCTACGTTGTATAGTTGTCAATTTTTACGCAATTTTGTATTCTTGAAACTTACCTTCCTTTTTTATTGCGCTTTATATCCATTCTCTTTATTTCTATTTTCTTTACTTAGTGTTCTAAGGCCGGATCTGAGTGATCCTATTGAGTCTCAGAACTTTATTAGGTATACTAATGTTATAAATAATTATAATCGTTTATATCCAATCCAGGTTGTTGGATTCCCCGGATCCACTGACGGTGCTTTTAGGTTCTTTAAGCACCGGACACAAGCCGCTGAGTTTCTCGTTGGATCTTCTCAGTGGGTCGCGACTCCAACCCGGTGGTAGATTCTGCGAAGCACTGCTCTTGCTAAGGCTAGTGTTAAAAAACACTCTCAGGTTGGGCGCTTCAGCCCACCTGCCCGTCCTCGCGTAGCTGGAATGGCCCCTTAGTCACCAGCGTATAAATAGGCAAATAAAATCATCATTTTTCATTAAACTAAAACTTTATGATTAATATAACGACTATTAATGGAGTCATGGATTCGCCATTATTTTATTTTATGGTATTTCCTGGTAATTTTTAGGAGGCATCTTTTTTGACAGAATTATTTTGTCTTACACTATGGTTTAGATAGGTAGTGGTTAAAATGTCTAATTTAGGTTTTGCTGTTGGTTATTTAATAGGTCACAGAAAATATACGTGCTAACCTTGTATTTTTAATATCTTTGACGAGGTCATTTGTTACTACCAAATCATATGTATGTTTAAAATTATAAAATGGCCACAGTTATTTTTCCAGAGGCGCCTAGACATGATGAATCTTTAGAATGGATTAACGAAAGCTTTTTAGGATCCCAAGACTTTGGCCCCAGTAATGAATTATCCTGTAGACAACTACCATACTGGAAAACTCTAACAAAACGAATGTCTGATTCATATCAATCTTTAGTAAGCTTGTTATCAAAGAATAAAAAGAGACGATTTTCGCGAAGACTAAATTCGAAATATGTAAGAAATGAAGTAATTGTTTATAACGTCAATAACAGTACTGAAAAGGAGCAAGAAAGTAATTTAGTTAATGACTGGTATAAGAGAGAATACACCAATCAAGTTGGGGAACCTCCGAAACACGATGCGGAGGAGCGCTTAGAGAAGGCTATTAATGGATTAAAATGGCAGTCTAAGTGCATTGCTTTTGATCGACTGTTTTATACTCCACCGGTAAGATATACTTTTTTACTTCATCATATCTGTTATGCCTATTTAAAAGGTTTCATGTTTGGAATTTATTTTATTGTATGCACTAGATCCAGCGCGAACTAATGCTAGAGCAAGTAAATTGGGATGACACTCCCCTAGCTCTAGCCTGCACGTGTCCAGCAACGATATGCACATGCTCGTGTAGGAAAAACTATTTGTTGCCAGCTCAAAAAATACCTAGACGTAAGTTTAATAAAAATAGTTCACAATAGTCCTTCCATATACTGGTGGTAGGACCTCTTGTGAGTCCGCGCGGGTAGGTACCACCACCCTACCTATTTCTGCCGTGAAGCAGTAACGCGTTTCGATTTGAAGGGTGGGGCAGCCGTTGTAACTATACTGAGACCTTAGAACTCATATCTCAAGGTGGCGGCATTTACGTTGTAAATGTCTATGGGCTCTGGTAACCACTTAACACCAGGTGAGCTGTGAGCTCGTTCTGACATCTATGCAATAAAAAAAATGTGGGCTTCAAGACTTTTCATTATCTTCCGGTAAGTCTAATGTATTTGTATAGTTTGCTGAATAAATCCTTAGAATTTATATTGTAACATTGCATCTGGCAACACTAGCAGTTAAACATAACACCCTGCCTGCCTAGTCATCCTGAAGATCTCAACGACTGAGTAGAAAGCGCGCTGAGTAGAATTTGAATTATTTGGATAGATCACTCTTAAATAAACAGAATCACTTCAGTATGCTTAGTGCGAGTTTCTTAACGTTCTCGATAGCGTAAAAGTTAAGCCATTTTTGTTTGCAGTTGAAACAGCGCCCTTAGCGGCAAACGTAGGCAAACGATCCCATTCCATACAAATATGAGCTAACTTTTACTCTACCGTGAACGATAAAAAACTCGCACTAAGCACACTGGTCTCTATTACCTTCTGAATATTGTCTGTTAATTGTTGCACCGCAAGTCATACTTCTACTAATTCAATACAGACTTAAATACACCAATATTTGATGTTAAGTTTATGACTTCTATGAGAATGACATGAACTGCAATTATTTTAAATTACGCCAATAGCGTCGACTGTATGAAAGCTGACTGATGGCATTTATCGATTTTGTCTGAGTTTTTGTAACACTGGACAATACCTACTCTCACTGAGTAAACTAGTTGATGAAATTTTGTTTAATGGACACATCAGTTTATTTAAAACCATACATATGTGTGGGGCATTTTGTTGAGCATCTCATTGACCACACTATTATTTAAAGTAATCGTTTTCGAGTTTCGTATTAAGAGAAATTCAAGTTCTAAGTGGTATTCGAGAAGAAACGCGTAGTTAAAAGCTACAGTATTGAAAATCTCGAATAGCCCCGTAGGCTACTAGGAAATAGGTAAGGAAAAGGAAAAAAATATTGAAAATGTTGAAATACTGTTTTCCTTAGGACTGTGTCCGTATTGGTTCGGTGTTAAGCGGTTTTTATGGTTGTTCCATTGTGCGAAGTATCCAAAACCGGCTGGTACGCTAATTCCGAAACTAGTTGCTGTGGTCAATAAAGAATCTGCGTTTTACAAAAGTCCTAAAGGACGTATAATACGTGAGTTTTTCTATACCATTTAAAAAGTTGTCTTCCTCTGTTTAATAATTTTCGTCAAGCTGCCTATCGTGAGCACATATAAATTCAATTTACGAATTGTGCTGTTATTTAATTTAATTTTAGGCTTGGACTAGTCCGCCTATTTGAGATTGAGGTATTCAGTCCCTTCGCAAAATCGGAACGATTATACTGCACAAACTCTATTCTCTAAGCTATTTTAATAAGCAACTTCAGTGGAAATGTAAAATAGAAATGTATAAAAAATCCATTCAATAAATCAGTAATCTAGTGAGGCCAAGGCGAGGATAGTTTTCAGTCAAGCAGCAAAAATGAGTCGCATAGCGGTTTATGGCATAGCTCGTGTAACCTCACACGTTGAGGCCGTATACTGAACGGTCTTCGCATATCGTCCTCTCTATTCTATATACTAATTTAAAAAAAATGGCGGCCGGATTAACGTCTAATTCTATTCTAACTGGATACAATGAGCACATGGCTCGCCATTTTTTATGTTACTGGGGCCCACAGATATCACAACGTGATTGCTGTCACCCATTTTGAGACACAGCTGCAGTCATACTTCCTTTGTATAATCTTTAAAATCCGTAACCCATTACTGCGTCGCGGCGTCGCCACAAAAATACGCAGAATGATGTAAATAAATTATGTATGATGCAAAAGTCTATTAAAGGAAGCTACCTAATTACCGTGGCATAGTCTCTTTCACTTTACCATGAAGTGGTGGAGACTTGGTGACATAGGTATTCCTAGCTATGACAAGACCCAGGGATCCATAAACAAGTCCTTTTTAAAAATGTTATCTATGTTGTTTTGTTCGCGGTGAGGGAAATAAACTAATAATACATATTAATTAAAGGCTGTTTTCTAAGATCCGCGAAAAATGGATATGATAAAAGTATTTTTACGGTTATATTATATATCGCGTTAATTAACGCTTCGAATTCATTACAGTTTTCGTGGTCACGGACAATAGTTGTCCGTTTCCGTAGTTTTCATTATTTGATGCTCATTGATACGGTATAACTATTGTTTTTTTTAGTAACAGAGAAAGGTCCAGAGTTTTGCATGTCCGGTTGTTTACAATACTTAGTATCGAGTTCGCAAGCGAATGCATTGTAAGTCCTTTTTTCTAAGAAATATCAATGTTTAATACATATTAACAATTTAAAAATATTGTGTAGGTATATATGTAAATTAATATACAGCATAATTTAAAACATGGTTAAATGAAACATGTAACTAGAGGTTTCTGGTGTGAGTGAATTACGTTTTTAAATTACTTTCCATAGATAATAATACTTTAAATAATACGGTATGGTTCTATCTCTGGCGCTCCAAGTGAGCACGATAGAGAGTAAGTACTTCATATTTTCTTAAACTTAATTCGTATTCAGATTGGCTGCTGAAATCGCGAAAATTCAAGAGATCGACGTTGAAGGACTTCAGGAGGCTAGTATTTTTTTTTATTGCCCTTGTTGACAGACGAGCATACGGTCCACCTGATGGTGAGTGGTTACCGTCGCCCATGGACTTCAGCAATGCCAGGCACAGAGCCAAGCCGCTGCCTACCGAAAACCTACCTATCGGCGCACTTACAATGTTTTGTAGGGCATCATGAGTCTCCGTGTTTTTGAGTCTTGGACATGATTTCGACTCTAAATGACCTAGTTTGTATATGTTACATTCCATTTATTGTGGACCATGAAAATTTAGTTCGTTTTCTACAACCGCATAAATAATTGCCAAATTAACTTTAATTGATAAATAACTTGACAGATTTTTCAATTCATGCTAGAGCGATTTTTACAGAGCGGTGGTACGAAGTTTGACGTACCAGATGAGATGGACACCGAAGGATATTGTGATGGGTTCACGTGTACTGGTTTGTGTTTTAATATTCGTTTAAATTAGATATGAACAAAATAAGGACATTGAACCGTAACTGCCGAGATATAAGGTCTATTGCGTTAGTTCACAGATTACCCTACTAAACAAAAGAACGCGCGAAAAAAGTGTTTTGATTTTTGATTTTAGTTTCAACGCAAACTGAAAACGATGGAGAATCCGACGAATTATTAATGGGAGATTACACTCACGTCCTGTACGCGTCAGTAGAGAATACCTTCATGAGTGACATGGACGGGAAGAAACTGCAGATATCATTTTACAATGAGTACGAAACTGTCAGATTATAGATTAAATTACGAAATTGACATCCTTGATTTTCGAATTTCGTTCTGCCCCATTTTTTTAAAATTCCATATTCATCCAGACTTGATGTTGAATAGATACTTACTAAATGAGTCGAGCTCCAGGTCATCGGGGAGATCCACATTCCTCAGGAACCATGGCGCTCCGACGGCTATCCTGCAGAATCGTGATTGAATAACACTAGGCTTGCATACGTCCTGACGGGGCGTATACGAGTTTTGTAGAGAGTTACCTTATTGCGGAGGGACAGTTTGCTTCGACTACAAAGCATTGGATAGAGTCGTCCTAGTATAAACGCGGCGCGGTCGCGTACTGTTTTTATATGGGGACGGAATGTCATCCCTCTGTCGAGGGTGACGTCTAGATATTTGACCTTCGAGGCCCACGGTATGGGCTGGCCAAAGAGAGTGATGGGGCTAACGGCGGAGGTGTTTGCGCGCCTACTACGGAGTGGGATGCTCGAAGTGATTTAAATGCCCAGTGAAGCGGATGGGTACAGCTAGCTATGATATAAATCGATATTAATTTGTCAAGAAGTATAGGGAAAATAGCTTGCGGACGCACTCCATGCTAGCTGACTTTTTGACTGCATTGCGTGCTGCATATCAAATAAATAAAAATTAAGAATAATTTTCATTTATCTAATGTGCTTCACTACCATATACAGCTAGCACGCTTTTTCACATAGCTGACTTAGATAATAAATACGAATCACAGGAGAAACGAATGCGCAATGTAATCTGAACTAATTACATTTAGCTTGTTCCACTACACCCGACACTGAAACAAAATACTTTGATTTCAGAGAGCCTCCAGATCCTTGTGCTTTTAGTCTTAGCAGAGTTTTCCATGTCGATGAGTAAGTTATATGTTGTTTATTCCGATATGAATATTCACTGATTTGCATACAATAATAAAGGACGAATTTGATATCTTGAAAAATACATTAACCTGTTCTCCTCATTATATAAAGCCTGCAGCATTTATCAATTTTCAGAATGAAACAACACCTTCACAAAATGAAAGAATTGTATTCGTCAATCTCAGTGATGATAGGTAAAACAATTTCCCATTAAGTAATTGAAATATTAATAAGTCCAATCTAATTAATATTTTTACATTTTATTGCAGATAAATACAGCGCAAAGTAAGTATTGAAACCGCTACTGAATTCCATTCGTCGACAGCGTATTGACAAAATGCAGTTCATTGCAGGAAAAGCCACTTCTTATTTATTCTATAGTTTTTATTTATTCGATAGCAAGCTAGGCACCAGATGATGGCTACGCTGCGTCTATAAGCACTATCTATCTATTACCTACTTCTATTTCGATCACTAGTGTGTAACTTCATAGCCTTTGTGGGCTTGTACTATCGTTTTGGCTATTCCTACTGCAAAGACGATGTGTCCTGATTCATTGGAACTCAATTGTGCTTCCGAGACTACGATTATGTCTGTGGGCATCTGTGGGCATTAACATCTAAGTAAAAATGGGTTTTAGTTGGTCTATAGCAATTACAGTATACGGTAGGTAGCGGCTTGGCTCTGCCCCTGACATTGCTGAAGTCTATGGGCGACTAACCACTCAACACACAACGGAAATAGAAAAAAATTGAAATGGTCGTTTTTTACAGTAAAATTGTTTAAAGTTGTCTCATTACATCGCATAATTTTACATAAAATAATTTAATTTTGATAGAATATCTCACGTGGGCACCAAATCCGAAATTGCAACGTAAAATTACTTTGCCAATTTTGTATTTGACCATCCAATCTATACTTTCAATAGGCACACGTCTAAAGTCGACTTAGAAGGGAGCGAATGCTGTCATGACTATACATCGTGTAGCCGTAAAAGATCCGGTCAACGAATAGAAAAAACCAAGAAAAAATCTAATGAAGACCCTGAAGTAACAACGTGGCAGAAACTACAAAAAGCCAAAAGCTCAATCAGGAAGTATTTAAAATATATAGATTTGTCAGACGCTTGTGATAAACAAAGTTCTAAAAGTGAAACTAGAAGATGCATTCCTAAGCCGGATATGTCAAGGAAAACGAATGATACTAATAATGAAATAAAAATCATATCTCCAACGACGAATTCCAAAGAATCTGTAGAATTACTTAATGATGATATTATAAATACTCATGAAGCATCTGATTTTGAATCAGAAAAGATAAAATCTAGAAGATTCTCCGTTAAAAAATCGTCAGACAAATTGAAATACAAAGTGTCGTTCAAGGATGAACAGTCTAATCATGAAATTGATTGTAGTCCTTGTAAAAATTAGAAAACATTTTATAAAACCAATTTGGATCCAAAAGATCAAAACGATAATAATATTTCAGTTAGTGACAATGAATCATACAAGTCTGTGTCTAGAAATTTTTATTTAATTTAAATGTAGCACATGTAAAATTGAAGATTTAAATATTTAAATGAATGTTTGTGTTGTGTATCACGGATGTTTCAACTGCATTCCCGCTACTTCATTTATTAGCGATTTGTAATTGTTCATTATTTTGTTATGATTAATAACATAGCTTCGATGGGAAACTTTTTACACAACTAAATGACAGTCCGTCAGTTTCCTATAAAATACACATAAAATACGCATTATGTATACAGGTCAGATTCGACAAATTTACTGATATCATTTAAGTGCGGTGATTACAATCCTTTTTATTATTAGATAGATCGATGAATATCCAAATACAGCTTTAATATCACAATCATATTAAGGGGACTTTAGAAAAGTACGGGAGTGATCGAAATCAGCTATGAGAAATTTATTTCAAAACATATTAACATAATGACGGATTGGTTGGAAAGAAAAGTTGAAGCGGAAAGGGAGTGGTTTCAAAAGGAGCACGAGAAACAGTTTGGGAAGTCTTCCAAAACAACTGAAGAATTAGAAGAGAGACTTCACAAAGCTATTAACAAGCTAAGGAAATTATCTCGCAGGAAAGTTTGTGAAAGGAAACATTTCGCACCTTATGTAAGTTACATATTTTGCTTATAATTTTAATCCAACCTATACATTTAAGAAACGGCTTGTCTCTTAGTTTATTTATTTATTTATTGCTTAGGTGGGTGGACGAGCTCACAGCCCACCTGGTGTTAAGTGGTTACTGGAGCCCATAGACATCCACAACGTAAATGCGCCACCCACCTTGAGATATAAGTTCTAAGATCTCAAGTATAGTTACAACGGCTGCCCCACCCTTCAAACCGAAACGCATTAATGCTTCACGGCAGAAATAAGCAGGGTGGTTAGTTTACGAAATGACACGACTAAAAATTTCATAAAGCTTTCGTGGCCTTAAAAGCTAAAAAGCTGTAGCCATGCAACTATGTAGGTAGATCTAGAGGCATTAATTTCTTCTAAGCGGGCAATAGTAAATCTTAACTTAATACCAGGTGGGCCGTGAGCTCGTCCACCCATCTAAGCAATAAAATATTATTATTGATAAATAAATCCCTTGTTCTTTAATGATCCTTTGTTGTATGAATGTAAAGATAGATATTTATAAACAAATATTGAGCAAGTTGCGAATCTTATTCAAGGGGTTTACGCGACCTGGGGGCGCGCGTGGTATGTGGTTTTGACGATCTGCAGATGATAGGGGCGGACCGCGGACCTAACAGCCTGGCCACGGGACATTCGCCGATACGAATATTCGCGCGGTGCGAGCGGCGAAGCGTCTAGCGACTAAAATAAGCGCATAGAAATGTACCTAACAAGCCACGCGCACCGGCGACCGGCGAAGCGACCGGCGAAATGTACCGAGCGAATCGCGCGATGCGGCGGGCGAACAAAACAAATGCATGAATACGGACGGCGCGAGCCACGGAGTCGAGCGGTAGTCGCGGCGAATAAATAGTACAGTGATTAAATGAGTTTAGTTGTTTTCGCCGCGAAAAATTAACGCCGAATTTTTTTTATTTTTTTTTTATTTTTTATTTTATATTTTTAAAGTCGTCGTGGTGAATTTCCACGGTGAAGGAATAACATCGTGTAATAAAAATGAAATCCTCAAAATTATAATTTGCGTAATTACTGGTGGTAGGACCTCTTGTGAGTCCACACGGATGGGTACTACCACCCTGCCTATTTCTGCCGTGAAGTAGTAATGCGTTTCGGTTTGAAGGGTGAGGCAGCCATTATAACTACACTTGAGACCTTAGAACTTATATCTCAAGGTGGGTGGCGCATTTACGATGTGGATGTCTATGGGCTCCAGTAACCACTTAACACAAGGTGGGCTGTGAGCTCGTCCACCCATCTAAGCAATAAAAAAAAAAAGCTGAAATACTAGCTAGACCAGCTATTTGGAAGTCTAGCCACCCAAAGTATTTCTCGTACTTCTTGTGGAATTCTCCATCTTTAGGTATACTCCGATTCTTATTCAAATCATGTACTTCACAATCTTTTCCAAATAATAGGTCCTGAACCAAAAAACTATTAATTTGTAAGCAATATCGAGATAATTTCGATATAGACATTTCGCTGTCGGACTTCCTTACTAGTCGCGGCGGCGAACGTGAGTACCCGTGGCCTGCAAACGGTGCTGCGCGAATGGTCGCCTCGTCCACCGCTTCGCTGTTCGCACCGCCGATCCCCGTGGCCAGGCCGTAAGGCTATTTTTAGCGGCTTAGCCGTGGGTAGCGACTCCCCTTGCGCTTTCTAACACAACGTTAGATCTTCGCCCGCTGTCAGAACCCATACAGATCAGATGGGTTCTCGCAGTCAACACTACAAATAGACTTTCGGCGCCACTCCGAGGACGCCCAGCCGTCGAGGCAATCGTCGACGTCCAGCGACGCCGGTCTCCGTGGCACAGCGCCAAGCTAGGTCACTCGAGCTAGACGAACGCCCTCCTCCGGCCCCCTGTTCGGCGGTGGTACGGCTCCAAGAAGGATGGAATATTTAGTTCTGAGTCCTAACTCTAATAATGAGTATGTGTTAAATTATCAACGAAGATTTGCCTAAAGTCTCTATTTTTATTGGTTACGCTAACCAGAAACGTTTAAGTTATAATCTTCGTTAACGTAGTAACATTGCATTAGATTAATTTACCGTTGCCGCTGGAGACAGTCAGCTGGACAGCACCCTTGGCGCTGAAATGTGTCTGTCCAACAGGAGATTGCCGGTGTTCTTGCAAAGGAAACACGTTATTACCTAAGAAGAGGCTTCCGTTTTGTAAGATAATGTTTTAATTTGAGCGACCGCACTAGATATCTGACATCGACAATCAAACAACTAATTAATATTAATTGTTGTAAAGAATTTTATCATAGTTTCGATTGAGTTGAGATGTCATTTTAGTTTAGCATGTATTTTATCCAGGTGGACCCGTATATACGTGTTTTAAATTGATACCCTGCAACTAAACTGCAGCTTTATTCACCTTACGGTTGTACAGAAGATATTGCTAGGTGACAGACAGCCTGTTGTTATTATATTGTTAGATAAATTCTGTAAATTACTTTCTTTTAGTGTAAAAAAAAACATGTGCTTACTCTGATATGGCGTACTAATGAAAAAGAACGGAACAAAGAGGATGAAGAAAATGTGCAAAAATAATACTAATTTGCGTAACACTTCCCTGGCATTCGTGCTCCTTATCTCTCGATTGAGTACATTGATAGTTCACTCTTCTTTTGTTGGAACGAAGTTCCTTACGGCAAGCTTGGAGGGGATAGGGATTTTGCTGCGCTACCGAACTGAAAAAAATGTGATAGTAAAACCGTAAGAAAAAATCCGTGGAAAAAAGTGCGTGAAATAAAACCGTTAAATGAGACGTGCGCAGGCGCGACAGTCGCATACATTTTTTTTTTTTTTTTTTGGTCAGGAGGAAATCGCCGGACTTCCGCCCTTTTCTGGGGATACTGGGCGGGGTATGTCAGAGTCGAACTGACTAAAACCTCCTGTCGCTCAACAACCAACGTCCAAACCTCGCATGAGACAGAACTCATGACAAGGCAAAGGGGGGAAAGTGAAGCGTTTAGTGCGGAGCACATCTCTCCCATCACCCTCCCCCTCGGGACGCCGGACTGGCGGTCGTCGGCGCCACGACCACCAGCCCTCTCGGTCGGCAGACTGTCCGAAGCCCGCCTAGATGGCGCCGGTTAGAGTGGGTTACCCTACGGAATACCCCGCTGGGCCAGAACCAGCGTGGGTCGAGGATAGCCGGCCTTCCATCACCCGGATGCTCTTGCGTAAAACGCGTGCAGAGCAGCTTGCACGTCGTCTTCTTAGGCCCCCCTCGCCGGTCCCCAGACCGACATGTGAGGGGGACCCGAAACACTTAGAGGGCCAGGGCTTGGGCGAGATCCGCCTCCCTGGCCCCCGCTCGACGGCGGCGGGATTGTGCGTCTCTCACGCGCCCCGCCGCCTCCTTCTGCGAGATGGTGCACTCGCAGAAGTCGAGCATCGCCTTCCACGACTCGTCGTCGCCGAGCATCGATGCCACAACACTCGGCAACGACAAGTCGGTTCCTATTTTTGCGACGAGGACACGGCGCCACCCCTCCCATGCGGGGCAGGCGACGAGCGTATGCTCTGCCGTGTCCAAGTCGCAACCACAATGGTGGCACTCTGCCGTCGGCTCGGCTGTGATCCGGTGCAGGAACTCACCGAAACAACCATGCCCAGTGAGCACCTGCGTAAGCCGGAAAGTGAGGCGTCCTCTGTCACGATTCACCCAATCCACAAGGACCGGGCGAATCGCCTCGACGGTCCTACGACCAGCCGAAGGATCGGCCAGCCGTCTGGACCATGACTCCAGCACGGACCGCCGAGATTGGGCCCTCCGCGCTCTGACCACACTGGGGCTGGGACGCGCCACGCCCCGGGCACGAAGTTCAGCCCGCCACCTATAGTCAGCGGCGAGCGCCTCCGCTTCCAGAACCCAAGGCGGCGTCCCAGCCAGTACACACGCCGCCTCAAAGGAGATGGTGCGATAACCACGGATGACCCTGACCGCGATGGTGCGTTGCGGCCGTTGCAGCAGCTTCGCCACCCCCACGGCCAGGGACTGGCCCCACACGGGCGCCCCGTATAGGGCCATTGATCGCACCACCCCCGTATAGAGACGGCGCGTCACCCGGTCAGGCCCCCCGACGTTGGGCAGAAGCCGGCTTAGCGCGCCGGCCACCCCCAACAAACGAGGGACCAGGTTCTGAAAGTGAGCACGGAAGGTCCAACGACTGTCCAGAATGAGGCCGAGGTACTTCAACTGCACCTCGACCCCGATACGGACGCCTCCAACCACGATATGGGCATCGACAGGTGGCACTCTCCGGGGCCTGTGGAACCACATGGCCTCGGATTTACTGAGCGCCACGTCGAGGCCCAATCTCCTAATTTTGCCGACGACATGCGCCACCCCAGCCGTAGCAAGACGGGCAGACTCAGCAAAACTCCCCCCCCGGGCCACGACCAACGTGTCGTCCGCGTAACATATTACGCTCAGGCCCGGGAGGAGGGCACCTCTCAGCACCCAGTCATACCCGATATTCCACAAAAGGGGGCCGAGCACCGACCCCTGTGGAACACCGCGCACGACCGGGAACCGGTGCAGGATCCCACCATGTCCGGTACACGTGACCGATCTGTCCTCTAAGTAGGAACCCACCAGCCGGCGAAGGTAGGGGGGCACTCTATGTCGTTCCAGCGCCCCCCCTATCACGGACCAGGGCAGGGTGTTAAACGCATTGGCGATATCGAGCGACACCGCCAAAGCCACCCCACCCCTGGAGACGGCCTCCTCCGAGAGGGCCCGCACGCGAAGGATCGCGTCTACCGTTGAGCGGCCCTCTCGGAAGCCATACTGCTCCGCCGACAGATCGGATCCCACCCCGACCAGATGCTGGATGATGCGGGCTGCCAGAATGCGTTCCAGCAGCTTGCCCACCTCATCCAGCAACACGATGGGACGGTACCCGGCGGCAGTATCCGCCGGGCGCCCCTCCTTTCTCAACAGCACGAGTCTGCCCGTCCTCCACGATGAAGGAAACCGTCCCGACTCGAGGCAGGAGTTGTAAAGTCTCAAGAGTCGGTCCCCTAGGGCACCAAGAGCCAAGGCCCAAACCCGGCCATGGACGCCATCCGGGCCGGGTGCAGTGTCCTTCGCGCACATTTTGCGAACGGCCACACGGAGCTCCGCCCCCGTTATATGGGGCACCTCAGCAGGGACTTCGCCGTCGTAGTCCGGCGGCGCGTCCATAGCGGGAGCGACAAATCCCTCCCGCTCCTGCGGGAAAAGCACCGAGACGATGTCCCGCAGCTGCTGAGGCTGGAGACGCTCCGTGATCGGGGGGGCCCATGGGCGCATTTTATTGCGCACCATATGATAGGGCCGCCCCCACGGATCCTCATCCAGCGTCTCCAAGAGACCCTCCATGTGCAGTCGCATACATAAGCGAGTAGTGTATAATTCCTTTCTCTTTCTCCCTCTTTCTTTTCGTTCTCTCATCCATTCTCTTTCTATTTTACGTAATTTATTATTTCCTAAAATACTGAATTTCCTAAATACTTTCCTATATTTAAATAAAAACTAATCAGCAAAATTTAAGAGAAAAATCAAGAAAACCTACATAAACTTGAGCACGATTTTTTTTTTGCAAATTGTGTCGATTCTACATTAGCCGAAGGAACTTCGTTCCTACCTGGCGTCCCACGACATCTTATGTTTTTTTTCACTAAGTACTTCGTTACGATTGGTGGGGCCTGCGAGTTTTGCTCCACGCGCTTCGTATCAAAAGATATTCGAAGCCGGCCGGTGTTCTCCCTCCGAACCTTGTCGAAGTCGTCAAAATAGAATCCGAATTTTACAGGAGCGAAAAAGGACGGGCAATACGTGAGCTGTTATACTGGAATTTTTTTTTTCTAATTATCAAGCGCTTAACAACATACAAGCAGTGAAAATTATTAATAACTGTGATGGCTAGAGATTCTTCTAATATTTCTAATATTTGCCGCGCAGCATTACTTATTGCGAGAGAGAAGGAGACATTTCAGTGACTCTGACCTCTTGTTTCAAAAATGGCGATTCAATTTTGGTTACTGTATGCTCGGGTACCAGTTTTAAATAAGATGGTTCGTTTTTTTTATTGCATAGGAGAGTGGATGTGCTCACAGTCCACCTAGTGTTAAGTGGTTACCGGAGCCCATAGACGAATACAACGTAAATACCACCACTCACCTTGAGATATGAGTTCTAAGGTCTCAGTTACAAGGGCTGCCTTCGAACCGAAACACATTACTGCTTCACGACAGAAATAGGCAGGGCGGTGGTACCTTTCCCTCCAGACTCACAAGAGATCCTACCACCAGTAATTTCGTGACTTTGTCGTCCTATAATTTCAGCAATTGTTATGTTGATATCTTAAAATTTATCTAAGATGTTTTAATCCTTCCTCGAATTAATTTCTTACCTTAAAACTCGTTGTGGGAGCATGTTTAATTAGCCGGAACTAGAATTACCTTATGCAGGAGAAGCTGTGTTATTATAAAATAGGCAGTAATATTAACGACAGCATTACATGCCATTGGTATCAGATTGATAACCATGAGCATTCGTGATCACACTTCACATTACGAAACTAAAAATGTACTCGAAGATCGAACGTTACTCGAAGATCCTGCGAAATACTATCTACCTACGCTATTGGCTAGGGTCTGCGACCTTCCTGCCACACCTATAATTGAATACTTTAAAATTTCTCAATTCCCATTCTATTTACCAATTGCTATGCAAGTACAAAATTTGTCATAATTTTAATGTTCACAATAAATTTTCAGTGATAGAAAGAGGCCCTGAGTTTTGTCTATCAGGATGTTTGAAATTCTTCATCACAAACAGGACTCAGGAAAAAAAGTAAGCGTCGTAATTGCAATTGTAAATCTGTGGATCCTAGATATCATCCTTTCTTTATTTGAAGTGTAATTAGTACTTTGACGTTTTTCCTTAATGTTTTTATTTTTATTTTTTTTATTGCTTAAATGGGTGGACGAGCTCACAGCCCACCTGGTGTTAAGTGGTTACTGGAGCCCATAGAAATGTACACCGTAAATGCGCCACCCACCTTGAGATATAAGTTCTAAGATCTCAGTATAGTTACAACGGCTGCCCCACCCTTCAGACCGAAACGCATTACTGCTTCACGGCAGAAATAGGCAGGGCGGTGGTACCTACCCGCGCGGACTCACAAGAGGTCCTACCACCAGTAAAAAAGTAAAGTAAAAAGTAATGTGATCTAGTGGTTTAAAAAATTATGAATACTGGACTCACACGTTTCCATTTAGATTAGGATGTAGCCCCGTTTATGGGCTCGATTAATTTATATCCTGTATAGTTTTACAGCGGTCATACAAGAAATGAAGGAAAGCATGGTTATCGCAGACGAAGGCCATGAAACTAGCGAAGACGTAACGCAAGAAAAGGTATTTTTTCATTGATTTAACACACATACTTTATGGCCACGTTTGTAAATTTATTTATTCTTGATTTTCATCCAGACTAAGCACTTCTCGTTGTGGCTTTTTGCTATTTCTTTCTAGTAATTTGCATAAAATTTGCTAAAAATATCTTAATACTGGTTTGGTCATTAATTAATTTCCTTAAAGTAGAATCCACACATATATTTCAAGATTTAATAATTTAAAAAGGCAACATGTATTGTTGTGATTGTTTTAATAATTTCCGCTTTACCTAAACTTTATAATAATTCGATGTGTTTTGTATCTTAAAATAAGTTAAAAAGGTATTTATTTTTTAGTATTGAATTTCAAAGGTGTAAAACCAAATATATTATGTACCCAATATTCATATATACAATATCTTTCAGGATAAAGTAGCTCCCAAAGACTTATGGATTGATCGAACTTGTGAACAATACTATTGCTCAGGTATTTTTTTTTATTGTCCAATCAGGCAGACGAGCATACGGCCCACCTGATGGTAAGTGGGTACCGTCGCTCATGGACGTTAGCATTTCCAGGAGCAGAGCCAAGCCGCTGCTTACCGTTTAATACTCTCCACAAGCCTCGTTTGAAGAAGGACATGTCACAGCTCTCGAGAAACACCGTGGAGGGGAGCTCATTCCATAGCTGGATGGTACGTGGCAAAAATGATCTCTGGAAACACACTGTGGATGTGCTATTACGTATTTAGCATGTAATCGTGCTAATAGATAGCTTGGATATTTATATTTCGTATTTGATTTCAGTTTCCACCCAATCGGAAACTAATTACGATGGAGATTTTATTATAGGAGATTATTCTCATATATTGTTCGGATCACCAGACGAAAGCATACTGTGTGACATAGAAGGTGTCGAGTTACAAGTTTCATCCTATAAGGAGTACGTTTACTATTTTATTTGTAGTTCTAGACTAAAACAGTATTAAAATACCATTCGTATTGCATTAGTAGATAGTCGAGAAAACGGGTCACCTTTGGTGAGTTGTCACCTTCACTTATAGACTATATAGCAGTACCAGCGAAGCAGCCCAGCCTTCGTTAGCTTTCGAAGATTTTCAGTCAAAGCTCGTTTGGATATTGCCCAAGAAACAACAAACTGTTGAGAGTGGTGCGATAGAAAACAAGACGACGAAATCATTTGAAACGATTCCAAAGCTAATAGATATATGACAAATTGTTGATAAATAGAGGCTATTAACTGATCTCGTTTGGGAGGATGTAAGCGTTGAATTTCTGTTGGGCTCAAATTGACAGTTACGAATACAATAGCGGTACATCCCTTGAACCAAGTGAGAACATATTCTTGACAACATAAGATCGAGAAACAGATCAGTAAATACATTGATGTATTAAAAAAGTAAATAAAAATGTAGGTACAGAAAAATAGAGTGACTAATATCTTTTCATAGGTTGACAAAACTATGCTATTTTATATAAGTTTAAAACGATACTGTGTTTTTTAGCGTACCAAAGGAATCTCGAAACTATTTAAATGTTAAAAAAACGATTGATAAACTATTCCACGTGACTGAGTAAGTATACCTATGGGAGGTTATGTATATGGTATGGTTGAACAAAATGTAATATTTTGGAAATACTATGGTTGGATTAACAATATACTAATTTTGTTTAAGGATTAAGCAACACATTTCCAAAGTCAAAAAGGACATGGTAACCTCAATATTTCAAATACCAGGTAATTTGAATTTGAAAAGATTTTTAGTTAATGTAATATGTACTTTACTAGACTGAGATAATGATATAAGTTTACTTTCACTTATACAGAAATATTTCAGACTAAGTAAGTTAATAAATTTTAAGCTTAGAGCAACTGTTAAAATATTTATATTTGTTAGATTTAAAAACGTAATTTACAATGTCATTTCAGAGAGAGCCAATATGATTGTGCTGATATAAAGATGGAAACAGATATAATTTGTGAATCTCTTGCGGATGTAAGAAGGAAGCAACGAGAAAAAGAATGTATAAGAAGATTAAAACAGGAGAGTTTGTATGAAGGTGTTTTTGATAATAATATAACTGAATCTACTCCTGAAAACTTTTTAAATGATACAGAACAACGCACAGATCTCAATGATCTTTCTTCAACTGATGATGATATTAAAAACGAGATTCTCACACAAGATCCACAAATTCCATTCCAATATGCTCCTACAAACAAATATGAATCCAATGAGATAAACCTAACTAAGTCTTTGAGTAGTAATAAAAATAAGTTAGACGATAGCACTTTGGATTCAAAACCTAATCTCTGCTGTGTTACAAAATCACAAAATTCGAATAATCAAAAACAATCAGTGGCATCAATTATAGAAGAGTCTCAAAATAAAATTAATGAGATATTAGAAGACTTTAGAACTGAAAATAATATCAAAGACCCAACTACAGCAAAAAAAGAAGATAGCGTGCAAGATTCTGATAAAGATTTAAAAAAGAATGGTAAAGTGGAGAATTCTTATGATAATGTCTTTGAACAAAATTTGGATGTGAAATCCTCTAAGGACACTCAAGAAAGTACAAGTCCTATAATAACTACAGATACAAGTTTTGATAATTGTAACATGGAAACGACACCGAAACAAGAAATGGATTCTGAATCCATTGAAAATGATCAAAATAATATGATGAATAGTACCTCAGAGAGCAGTCAACGCAGTGCCGAAAAACTTCCCAGTAGTGCGAGTTTAAGATGTTGGAATAAAAAACTTAGTTCAAATCTTGATGTTGCCAAACGAATTTCGACTAATGATGCAAAACAATCACAAGAAAAAAATGAAGTCTTGGGTCAAGAATCTAAGGATATGAGCGAACATTCGAGTAACTCAAGTACGAAACAATGTTGTAGACACCGACACACACCGTGTACAGACAGCACTGTGGAAAAAAATGTTAATAAAGATCCTTCGAACACATCAAATCCAATTCTTCAGAGAAACACTTCGAAGTCTAGTTGGAAATCCCTAATTTCTTGGAGTGGAAAACAAAGGGTTCGGTGCTGTAAACGCAGAAAGGAAGATCTTGGTGTAATGGGGAGTAGTCAAAATGAAAACGCAAAGGGATGTTTTGGAGATGAGGTCATTGATAAAGATAATGAAACGACCAGCGATTTTGAAGCAATGAGCCTCAAAAATTTATCTTCGGAAGTTTCTAAAACGACCAACGATAATGCAATGGTAAGCTCGGCGGTGACGGAAAACAGCGACGATGAGGGGAACAACACAGATAAACTAGATTCTATTTGCGATCAACATTACAGATTTTATTACTAGTTATGCATTTCCATAACTTCAAACAAATCATTTGTGTATCTGTTGTATTTTTGTATTGCAAAAATGTTATGAGCCATTTTCTATAATATTCGTGGTTTAATGATGCTTTAGATTGTTCCTTTTGACACAGTCACATCTATGTCAGGATACTTCAAATTTTCTTTATGAAATTTCTCACATCCATCCATCATTAATTCAAAACAATAAAACTGAAATTATATAGTTTCAAATTTTATTTAATCTTAACCAAATCATACAAAAAGACTAGCTTAAAACTAATTTGTAACTTAACAAATCTTTTATTATCGTACATAAATAAGATAAGATAACTTAGACATTAAGGTTTTTATTATTTACAAATTCCCATTAATTACAACCAACAAGGAGCTTTTGAAAGAGAGTGTTGAGAACACAGCGATTGTTGCTATCGTTTCAAATCGATAAAACAAAAAATAACAATATCATATATCACTAAAGATTTGATTGTATTGTGAGAATCTAAAAGTCGAAGTCGTATGGACGCTGGGGACGTCTCTGGCCCAGAGGAATGTTCACCTCCTCCGCCGACCTGAACACCTGGGCAGGTTGAGGCCTCGGAGACGCGCGGAGCTGCTGCAGCTGAGGCTGGGGCTGAGGGTGGCGACGAGGGGCTTCTTCCTGCGAGACGGACACCAGAAATTATCATCACACTTGACACACTATTATCTGACATTATTATTGCGAATTTGTATTTGATAGGATTTACATTAAAGCTAAGCTAGCGTGAAAGTAAAATGGAATGGAAGAATAAACTTAAATACTTTCTCATATTGAATATTCATAGTAAAAAGTAGATTAGAAAATACGAAATTGCTCATACATTGTTGTTGTCTATATGTAAAAAAAAAACTGGATAGAACAGTTCGGTTTATGTTAAGTATAAATATACTTTCCGATAACTTTGTATACACGGAAAATTATGAAGTACTAGCTTTTCCCGCGACTCCGTCCGCGTGGAATAGTTACTTTGGCATAACGCTAAATGTTACCCCCCAGTTCATTTACGTAGAATGTGAAAATATTTTGAAACATTCTTTATTGGTGCTCGACTTGTATCGGTCTCATGATGTTATATAGCCTATAACCTATAGCCTTCACACTGAAAGAATTTTTAAAATCGGACCAGTAGTTCCTGAGATTAGCGTGTTCAAACAAACAAACTCTTCAGCTTTATAATCTATCTTCTATCTATATATATAAAAATGAATTGCTGTTCGTTAGTCTCGCTAAAACTCGAGAACCAATTTGGCTAATTTTGATCTTGAATTATTTGTGGAAGTCCAGAGAAGGTTTAAAATGTAAATAAATATGATAATGCTCGGAATTAAATAAAAAAAAAAAATTGTTTTTTCCCTTTAATGTGTCCCCCGTCGGACGGATTCCTTTTGTTTGTTTCAATTTTATTTTATACAAAAGTTTAGGTCTTTTATTTATCGATTGAGGCACACGAAGTCTGCCGGGTCAGTTAGTATTAGTATAGATTCGCTCGAAAAGTGTAAGAAAGTCGGTATCTGACCTCTTCCTCTTCCTCGTCCTGCTCGTACCGGTCGTCCCTGTACACCTCGGCCGGGTAGTACCGGTCCGAGTACTTGAGGGACACGTTGGGCTTCTTGTCCACCTCGTCCTGGTTCACCGGCCGGTACAGGTACTCGTTCACGAAGTGGTACTTCGACGACTTCTGGCAGATGTTGTCGTGCGTCGGCGGCATGCAGATCAGGTGCACCTGGGAACAGGGCGCGTGTGACTGCCGCTACGGGGAGATATTGTTGCTTACAGGTAGGCAGCGGCTTGGCTCTGCCCCTGGCATTGCTGAAGTCCATGGGCGACGGTAACCACCCACCATCAGGTGGGCCGTATGCTCGTCTGCCTACAAGGGCAATAAAAAAAAATTAAATGATCGTTTTTTACAGTAAAATTATTTATAGTTGTCTCATTACATCGCATAATGTTACACAACATAATTTAGTTTTCATAGAATATCTCACGTGGGCACCAAATCCGAGACTGCAACGTAAAATTACTTTGCCTATTTTGTATTTGACCATCCAATCTATACTTTCAATAGGCACACGTCTAAAGTCGACTTAGAAGGGAGCGAATGCTGTCATGACTTTATATCGTGTACAGTTGTAGGATTAAGTACTACCCAAAAAAAGTATATCTCCTATTGCGAAGGATTAATGTTGCAACTGTCTTGCCTGCTTGGAACAATTTCTTCCAAACAAACGTGTATCGAGAGAAACTAACACACACAATAATATGCTGTCTATTAGTTGAAGACAGATTCTGGATCATCAGAGTAAAAGTGAAACTGAAATTTCGAATTGAAAAATCAGCCATAAGTCGTTATAAAAATTATGCTCATTGTAATAAATACATGTAACATTATTATTGAGAGATATGAAGCAACAGATGAACAAAACAAATCGTTTTACGTATAAGTAGCAACTTGCCTCTGATTTTATGATAATAAAGTATCTGTCCTTACTGATTCGAATTTTTCAAATTTGCATTTAAATTAATAAGATAATTGGCTCAAATGTATTCATTTATTTATTTTTATGCGTTTCTTAAATAATTGCCACGAACAAATTCGCTTAGATAGTAATTTAGAAGCAAAAAACTGTTTCGATTTTGTCTCTTAAGTTTATGCCATTTACAAATTATGATCTATGTTTTAGTAAAATGAAACCAAGTCTTCGTCCACAGATGGTCTACAGTTAATTTATACTAATATGTATATAAATCTACAGTGGTTTTTACCGTGCATCCGATTGACTTGAAACTTGGTGTCCATGTAAAAAATACATGTACTTAATGAATAGGCTAATATTTATATGAGTGTTGGACTCTCTACACCAGTAGCGGGGGCGTCAATGATGAGAATCTTTGTGGGGGTGAGAAATAATAATGTTAATTTTAAATGCCCAGCGAAGCGGACGGGTACAGCTAGTAAGCCTATAAAAACAAAAAAAAAACTATCAATTCGATTCTATTACACAACCGATACCTAATTGTACAGTCGCAGTTGTTGCATGTAAATGAATATCAAGTAACTAGTTGTTAATTTCTATTGAAGGTCGATGCCCACACGGCGCTGTGATTCATGTGTTTGGCAATTGTTTTAAATCAAGGCTTCGAACGATTGCAGCGAATCTTGTCTTAATGCGGGCTATGGTAATTGGCCATTTAAGGTCTGGTATGCTATTAATCAGAATATCTTCGCAGAGTCCTTAAATACTTCGGTCACATTGCAAGAAGGATGGTAGCAGTCTCGAGAGGCTCATTGTAAACGGTAAAGTGGATGGGAAAAGACCTCGAGGGCAGCCCAATATGTTGGTCCGACCAGATCCACACCGCTCTTATTACCACATTTCACGACGCCCTCCACACCGCCAAAGAGGATGACCTAGATGGAGAAAGATCGTGCATGCGAAGGTGATACAAAAGGGTGGTAACGACCCTCAGCAGTGAGGAATACGGCGCAAAGAATATCCTATTTATACTGGATGTTCCTAGTTGAATAGACAAATATAGTTATTTTAGCAGTTTTAGTTTGAAGGGTCGCATAGCAATATATTATTGAGACTACCGCCTCATGCCTCAAGATGAGCTGCATTAAGTGATGTTTCGACACGAAAGACAACACCAATGGACCAGATCTACGTACCTAATACTTAAGCCGATGTCCATTGCCCAGTCTTCGACTCTATCCGTTTACAAAATATTCTTACCTGGTGGAATGTGAAGCCGTCCGGGCAGATCCAGGAGTGCTTGACGCTGTCCTGGCAGTAGTGGAACACTTCGCAGTTAAGTTCCTCGTCAGCGTAGTAGCCGGTCTGTTTGCCAACGCAGTTGAACTTTGACTGTTGGAGCAGCTCAGAGAGACGGTCGGGCTCCTCCTTCTCGTCTTCTAGTTCTTCTTCGACTTCTTGGAGTTGTTGTTGTTGGTATTTCAATGGTCTTTGCTCTTGAGGCTGTAAAAAATTTATTTATTGTACTAGCTATCAGCCCGTAGCCTCCTGTGCGTGGATTACACTTTAAATCGCAGATCCTGATCGATTGCTTATATCAGTTCAAGCCATGTTTATACCGAATTTCGTGGAAATCAGTTTGTGGTTTGTGCGTGAAAACGTAATAAAGTAAATAGAGTTAGCAACATTTTAATGAAGTAAAGTCTATATCTATATTCTGGTCCAAATTAATATAAAATATCATTGGAAAATTAATTCAGTAGTTCAGACGACGTGCGCCAATAAACGAACAGAAAAAAAGTCCAAAAATTGTTAGTTTGTTTTCTGTATCTCTTCATTCGTCATCTCAACATCCTATCTATTTTTATTACTTTTCTTCAAGGTACAGACATACCGGATTAAACAGTTTTAATAAATTGGTTATACCAATGTCCGATTTTATCCTTCGCAGATAACTAAAAAACGAATAGAGTTGAAGATTATCGATAAGTTTGATTACGTTTATTTTTCATAACGGCAGTACATTGTAGGTTAATTGCCTCATGGGTCGGAAGGAGACTACCATTATGCCGATACAAAACATTTCGTGTTTCATTTTACATGTGTAGGGTAAAACCTGGATAGATGCCGCAGCGGGATAGATGCCTCATGTTCTAAAAACCTAACTTCCCGCACTCATGACAAAAAATGAATTTAATAAGTAGGAACCACAGTCACCCTATACCTTATCTACCATTTGAAAATCGCGTGGTGACGAAGTGTTTTCCTCGTGCATGTAATTTTCTCCGCGCGGAATTTCACGAACACGTAAAAGATTGAAAGGTTAGTATTTAGCGTGGTATAACTTTATAATTAGTGTAAAATTCCATTATATTTTTTACTACGTGAATATATTGGTTCATTGAGTCTGCATCTAGGTGTAAATAAATGCTATTAAGTTTATAATTTATTTACAAAAAATTTGGGCATCTATCCTTATCACAAAGGATAGTTGCCCTGATTTTTTGGGGTATAGGTGCCTTTAGAGGCATCTATCCCTCCATACTCTACCATTTCAGAATATAGCTGAAATATGCCACGAAAACATAAAACACAAACAACTGATTTACAGTTCAAGAAGCGAAGATGAAGACAATCCACTTAACTATAAAATGAAAGGAAATAAAACAATAGATTTGCCCCTAAAGAAATCTAAGGGATAAACCTAAAACGCATGTAATAATATCTGCATTGAATGTTTTGAAAACTATAAAAATACGAAGTCGCAATCCGACTGGATTCAATCTTTAGTGTTTCAGAACTAGCTACATGAAACGTGTTTTTCAGAAATGATGTAGAAGATGTGAAAAATTTAAAGCACTATCCAGTTAACTTCAATTGGACAAAATAATAAAGATACCTTTATTGTGTTAATTTAATATAAAAAAAATACGATTTTGCAATGTACACATTGACACTTAATGTGAATATTTTATAAACAATTAAGAGTTTATATTTTTGTTGAATAAATATTTGTAAAATTTAATTGAATAAAAAAATAGAATGAATAAAAAAATGAAATGAATAAAAAATGAAATGAATGAATAAAAAATAATAAAATGAATAAAAAAATAATGCATGTTGAAACTAAAAAAAATGTAATTTAGCTTACGCTTACTTAACGCTTTAAAAATTTAATTATGATCATTTGTGTGATATGACAATTATCTTTTAATTATAAACATTCAAAGACTTAAAAAATACAAAATATTTTTTATTATTATGACCTATGTTTCTTGGAGACAATTATTGCTCTGTTAGGAATAGAACTTCTTAATATTTGGTTTGGTTTTTTCGTTTACACGATATAAAGGGCATCTATCCTGCACTGCAGGCATCTATCCTACTCAGTATTTTCTTGGTGGGGCAACTATCCATACAGGTAGGCATCTATCCTCCAAAAAAATGTTCTACGAAAAACGAATTTCTACAAAATCTGTATTTGATAGGTTAAAAAAAAATTATACTAATTAAACATAAAGGATTGAGCTAACTAAATTAATAGAAATTATTCGTATAAAATTAATATTTTCAAAATTACATGACTATTTCAAAAAGTGGGGCATCTATCTCGGCTTTACCCTATTAGAATTACAAAAGTAGCGTGAGAAGCTTCTTAACTTAATAGATAACTTAAACGCCACGAGCAGAACAATTAAAACTTACGTAACTTATAATTGTCACTAATAAATTATTATTTTTTATAGTGATTATTGATTTATGACCTTACCTTTCTCTGGACAGCTCTGACGGGCGCTCGAGGCTCTTCGATGTAAACTTGCTGTTGCTGCCTGGTAGGTACGACGTATTCTTGCTGCTCCTGCTGTTGTGGCCGTTGTTGGTACCCAGCCAGTTCAGCCAGGGAAGGTGTTGGACGGAAGCCGCTGGGCAGAGCGTTGTATGCAGTCGGCGTGTAAGCACGCGGACGAAGATTCCTTGTTTCCTGAAAATAGTCATTTGTTTGGTCAATATTACGATACAACGTAGCTTTAGGTATAGAGGCCGTCAATTATAATATGCAATTTTAGTGTATTCATCTTTATGAATACATAATAATTGTCATCACTATTACAATAGAGATGATCTATAACATCCCTATGTCTAAATGAAAGACGCTCTTGCAAGAAAGAAGAATATTTTCTACGGATACTAGTCTTACTGTTGCCGGGTTACCCTTTGGTGAACCTTACCTCTCTCTAAGCTGGGTGAGGGACCAAACTTTTAAATTGTTAAAGGTGCCACATTTTCGTCGCGCTGACATAGACAAGATGTAACAGTAAATGGGCCGAGTTCTGTTGCAAGAGATAAAACTTCGTTTCAAAGTCCTTAACAACATAATTGGACATAATAGTTTGGATTTGAAAAGTTTTGATACGTAAGATGATTTAGTTAATTTTTAACTCAATTGCACAAGTTACTTATTACTAAGTTGTTAATGGATTTCATAGCTACAAAAAAATGAATGACGTCACCAATCTTAGTCCAGCACACAGGTGCGCGTAGGTAGGTAGGTAGGTGGCGACCCTAGTCATATTGATTGCAATAAAAAATAATGTAGTGAATCCGAATTTTTATTTTCAAAAGTTCTTAACGTCGCGCTTGATTGGATGTCGAATGTGAAATGGAAAATTTAATTTTGTCGACAAACTTTTATATAATTACGTACCTAGCTTGCATAATCGTGTATTGAATAGCTATTATGTGGCAGTAACTCAGTACGAGAATAATGACTGTTAGAATCGACAAATAAAGAAAAAAATATAAGCATCATTGGACTTTCGAATTCACTCCATAATGATATAATTATTCGGTTCATTCTGTGAGTTTTGTTTTGGGGTTTTTAGGTGACTTTTATGATTTGGTTTTTAATTAGGTTACGGATGTATTGGCGGAGTTCTTACACAAGATATTGGGATAGGCAAATTCAAAATGAGAACGATACCGCAACGTTGTACTAAATATAGACTTACGATTTTTGTTTCAGGGTGAGTGGCGGAATTTACGTTGTTGATATCCACGGATTCCGGTAACCACTTAATACCAGGTGGACTGCGAGCTCGTTTACCCGTATAAGCATTAAAAATACCTGTTATTTAAGCTACCTAATATTATTATGTATCCCAAAGATCACAAATGCCCTTTTTTAATCAACGTCGGCAGTTAATCTAGAACGGTAGGTTGGTTTGTTGGGTTTGGTGGGTAGGGTCTTAAAGCATCCTTGGACCCGCGGTCTACTCCCAACATCTGCAGACCGTCAAATTCCACATAGGTACACCGAGCGCCCCCTAATCGTGGAAACCTCGTACGAGGTTTGGCCCCAAACCCGAAAAAAAAAGTTTGACTGTATCCTTAGGATTGCTGATATCCATGAGGGTCGGTAACCATTTAAGTGGATCGTGAGTTTTGTCTGCGTGCAGGACTGTCTTCAATTAAACCAGTTTTTTTTTTCAATAATGCGGCTGCGACATTGTCGTTATAACTAAATACCTAATAATTATTGCATAAAAAGTTCAAGTCGGATATTCGCAGGCGATCGTGCGAGACGACGCGACAGTTATGTATTTATAAAATCAATTGTGTTATGTAGAAATTGTATCACGCATGAGGCGGATTTAGAGGGATGTTTAAATTTAGTTTCATTATGAAAGATGTTGGAGTATTTTATTGTATTACACGAGCTTTGTACAAATAAACGATGATACACATCACAATAGTCATAATCTTTTAAATAGGTACTTTTATGTTTGAATTGTTTTAAAATTATTGTATTTTAATTAACTATGAGTCAATAAGGGAGCGTTCCAACTGCTGGTCTATTTCCGCAGACAATATAAGTTTATCTGGTAGCTTATGCCTTATACCTAGTATTAAATTCGCCCCTATCCTTTAATTTTTTTAGTACAATAAGAATTTTCAATTTGTCTGGGGTATTGTGAGCCCACACAGCATATCCGCGATTTTAATTATTTCCTTATAACCTATACAATTATTGTTATGTTTGTCGACAAAATTATAATTCCTATTTCAATGAGAGAGGCTAACGTGCGAATTTAAGATAGTTGTAAAAATTAAAATCGGAATAATACTCTATGTTTATTGTCAATTTTAAATTATCACCGAGTGCAGCCCTGGCAGCACGTCAGCAACCCGGGTGAGAGGTTTTTGTTAGAGCTTTGACTGTCATAATTTATTAACCGTTGCTCGATTGCATCTCCGATTTCTTTAACGATCTATTAATAAACATACTTTTACTCTGTTTTATAGCACTAGCAGATGCTCGTTTTTTTTTTGATAAATTGTGTTTTTTAGAAATGATATTTAAATCCTAATTATATATTGATAAAATGATGAAATATGAATAATATTTTTCGATCGGTTATTTAAGGTTATCGGTTATTTAAGGAGAAAAACAAAATTGATAAAATCGATAAAGTTAATTATTGAAAACAACATTTTCTGAAAATAAATTGTAGCTAGATCGATTTATCGCCCCTGAAATCCCCTGTTTACTAAATTTTATGAAAATCGTTGGAGCCGTTTCCGAGATTCAGATTCAGATATTTATATACAAGAATTGGTCGTTTAAAGATATAAGAGTTATATAGTAGTGTTTTTGGTTTTATTTTGTTTGTTTATTCGAAACGCATTCGTAAAACCAGTTACAAACAGAAAGTGGTTTACATAAAAAAAAAACATAAGGAGACATTCATTCAATTAAAATTTGTGGAAATTTGCGAATAAACATTTTTTGATGAACACACTGTATTACCGTGAACCAAGAATAAAACAAAAGAAAAGTAGATAAGTAAAGCTATATTTAATAATAACTCCTTTCGTATGTCTTCACGCGTAAGCAATTAACTTTACTAGTGATCGTCCAGTGGTCGAAATACGACCATAATTAATTTCAATTATAAGTTTGAACGTTATTAAGGTTCTATTGTCAAAGACTATAGGTACTTCTATAAATCACAAATTTCGCCATGGTTACACTGTAGACAAATAAGATTAAGAACAAACAATATTAATATATTCTCGATTAGACCACAGACTTAAACAATAAACAAAAGAGGATATACGTGTGTGTGTGTGTCAAATACATGGTAGTGTGTATAATGTTTTTCTTATTGATTTAATGAATTCTTATCTTTCAAAAAATATAAGGATTCTGCACTCCTTCTCCTAAACTATAAGCGTGGAAAATTCCATACTCCTCCGTCCGCGCAATTTTCGTAAAAAAGGGTACAAAGTTTTTGCTTCACGTATTAATTTATAGATTTTTTAAATGACTTTTGTTCGTTGGAAAATATTTTTGTATTGAAATAGCTACATTAAAACCCTAGAAAGGGCATATAGCGTTACCGATAATACCGTTTTTATTGTAATCTCTCCTGTCTATCGCAAGTTACGTCGCGTGCGAGTCGAGAGCGAACAGCCACATTAGCATATTTCTCACGCGATTGCGTAACAACTGATCGCAGTAGCTGGCGCTATTCGTATAATACCCGTAAATAACGTTCTACGCTTCCAAGTCTTTAGTTCATCTATGATTTCCTGTTCTACTTTAGAGTAAAACTATTCGGTGGAGCGAATAATAAAATAAATAAAAGACAGATGTCAAGGGACACCCGGATGGAACGAAGTTCCTTTCGATTAATTAGTGAAGGAATTGTAATTTTTTTTAAGTTATAATAATAAATTACGGCATTATGAAGAAAAAAAACAATACTATGAACTAAACGCTATCTCGAGAAACTGTACTCATTACGCGGACCAATCGGATACGAGCAATGTCACGCGATAAGCGCCTACACGTTGATTGGTCAGAATGACGGATCTAAAAAGTGTCGTGACAACTTTTCGTAAGAATTTTTTCCGTCTAGCCCCCTTTCACAACGCGCGATAAGGAACTTCGTTCCAAAAACAGTTTTTATTCAAGTCGCGAGGCAACTCTGAAAAGTATCGAGCTATATTCCAAATATGCACATTGCGATAAAGACGGCATAATTCATGAATCATTTGAAATCGTTTGACTAACCAAATGAAACAGGTCTACGTTCCTAAGCACTATCAAATATCTGTACAGTCGTATTTCTGTGACACGCATAATTTTGAGAAATAGATCGCAAAAGTACCTACATAGTTGTGGTCTGTGGAACTTCATGTTTTTGGGTTCATGCTAAGTTGTAAATATTATATGCAATAACCGTTCATTACCATTCTTCATAAGCGGTAGATTAAAAAATACGGGTTTGCGACTTCTTATTTATCCAGGGTGCTTAGTGCGAGTGTTTTAACGTTCTCGATAGCGTAAAAGTTATCTCAATTTATGGAGTTGGAAGAGCGCCCCTATTGGAAAATATAGGCAAACGTTGCGAGTCTAGAAATATGAATAAACTTTTACGCTATCGACAACGTTAAAAAAATTCTCACTAAGCACACAGTGCGCTAAGCCGCTTACTTATCTAAACTAGCTAAGTATTGGTGAACAAATACGACACTACAATCATATGTCTCGAGTTGGGCTATTGCATTTACGTTATACCTACTATAGGACTCCAGTAATCGTTTAATATCAGGTGATAGATAGATATGTAGAAGTAGGAGGTAGATGTCTGTGAGGGCTCCAGTAACCACATAAGACCGGGTGGGCGGTAAGCTCGTCCAACCATCTAAGCAATAAATAAAAAAAAGGTGCCTTGAGATTGTCTGTCCTTTTTGACAGAGAAATAAAAGTTGCTATTCCACAGAAAAAACATTTGTCTAATTGGTGCAATGTAATTAAATGCAACTAAAATATTCAATCATTGAAAAATCAAATGCAATATGAAAATAATATTGAAATTTCTAAATGCGATCCCCTTCGATTCAAATATTCAATTTACCGCTACTTTTATTGAGCGATATAAAATTCTTAAAGCTAATAATAAAAAGTGATTTGCTTTCCACTTTCACTGCACCGGCGGCCTTGTGTTAGACAAATTCACACAGCGGGTCGTTTTAAAAATTGCACGTAGTAGCGAGTTGGCAACACTGTTTCGGTCAATATTCCGGGCATATTTGAAATGTTACCGTGAAATCGATCGGCCGCCTTGCTTTCGTTTCAAACTTATTTCTTTATTGCACACTCTCAAACACTTTCATTAGAATGTGACCTGTTTTTCATTACTTTGTGTTATTAAAATGTACCCATGTATGTTGGGTTGTAATTTCACGGATATGCTTTTTGATTTATGTAGTCAATGTTTATCGTTTTTTAAGTAAATAGACGAGAGATACTAGCGGTAAGAGCTATTGTAAGCCCGTACGCGTAGCTATCTCCATTCTGTTTCTGCCGCTAAACAACAGTTATGAAGAACTTTTAGGATTTGGTCAATAGTATTGAGTCACGTCCTTACGGATGCATCAGATCCAATAACCCTTGCATTAGACACCTTTAGCTCTAACACTAGGAGTGGGAACCCCGGTAACTTTACTCGTCGAACTCGGCAAAGAGTTCGACGTGCAACCTAACCTAAACATCAGCCCGCTGAGTTTCTCGTCGGATCTTCTCAGCGGGTCGCGATTCCGATCCGGTAGTAGATTAATTCGCGAAACAGCTACTCTGGAGTCGTTAGGTCTCCTTTGGAGGCGCTCAGGTAGCTGTTAGCAAATCCCACCCCTCCTGGCTGAGCCTTTGCTCACCCACTTGCCCTGGTAAAACTGGAAAGGCCTCCGGGCCACCAGTAACTTCTCAAACATAAAAAAAAGTATTGAAAAGTATTGAAGTATATAAAAAATTTAGTTCATATGTCAAGGTGGATCAAATGGCATTTACATTTTAGGCTATAGACGTGAGCTCGTCGTCCTTAGAATAGCAATAAAAAAAATTGTGCGTATCTGCTCCGACGCGCGACTGATACTTATTGTTGTATGTTATTACGATTGTCATTGAACACTGAAGTAAACACATCCGATAAATGCGATGATTTCTCTCTTATTAATATAAGAGTACTGAAGACATAAGGATAATAATAGCGAAGGCTAATAATACTACTAAACTACTAAAATATACTGAATGATATGTATTTTTATTCGTATTTGTTTATTGGTTCGATGAAATATAAAGCGTATGTAATTTAATTGGGTCATCTGTTGTCAATTACCATTATCTTACGATAAGTCATTGAATTTTTTAAATCTTAGCTAACATGAATAAAAAAAATGGAGTGTATCTTAGATCAAAAAGTACCTTAAACAAAAAATGTTAACCATGGCATTTACGAGTTATTATTTATTATATTATTATTATTATTAATTATACTACAAATGTCAAATGCTGTCACACTTTATTTATTTTAGTATAAATAGTAAAACAGGAAAGCGGTGATCGAATGATAATATCGTTCGTTCGAAGACTAATTACCGGATAGCGTAGCAACAAACCGAATGGATTGTTAGAATCGAGTAATTGATGCCCTATAGATATCTGAAACGGGTCGGATGTATAGGCACAAGATATCTAAGATAAATGTTCTTGAAGTCTAATATATTTACTAATTGATGTTGACTGGCACAGTAAGTTTGTTCAGGGACTTTTTTACTATATTTAATACCTACTGGTGATCCCCGAAATTGTTCGCGCGCCATCTATAGTATATCAATCGTCCTGTTATGCCCCATGTGCTATCTAGTATGCTATTACAGTACCCGGCAACAAATGACAAATGCTTGACTTCGTTTTTTTAATTTTTGGAACGAAGTTCCTTATCGCGCGTTGTGAAAGGGGGCTAGACGGAAAAAATTCTTACGAAAAGTTGTCACGACACTTTTTAGATCCGTCATTCTGACCAATCAACGTGTAGGCGCTTATCGCGTGACATTGCTCGTATCCGATTGGTCCGCCTAATGAGTACAGTTTCTCGAGATAGCGTTTCAACAATAGTAATTTAGTTCATAGTATTGTTGTTTTCTTCTTCATAATGCCGTAATTTATTATTATGGCTTAAAAAAAAAATTACAATTCCTTCACCAATTAATCGAAAGGAACTTCGTTCCATCCGGGTGTCCCTTGACACCTCTGAAGTTTTTTTTATTGCTTATTTGGGTGGACGAGTTCTCAGCCCACCTGGTGTTAACTGGTTACCGGAGCCCATAGACATCTACAACGTAAATGCCGCCACTCACCTTGAGATATGAGTTCTAAAGTCTCAGTTGTAACAGTACAACGGTTGCCCCACCCTTCAAACCGAAACGCATTACTGCTTCACGACAGAAATAGGCAGGGTGGTGGTACCTACCCGTGCGGACTCACAAGACGTCCCATCACCAGTAATTAAGCAAATAAAAAAATTCGGGTTTAATTTTTATTACACAAAATGTATGAATATAGGAAATTGCCCATTCCTTACCTCCTGATCCAGAGCCAGTTCATCGCTGTCTTCCTCCACTCCCACGTCAGGTATACTGTCTTCTTCATCCGAAGCCATCGCCACTCCGACCAGCAAAAGTGCTAAGAGAAAACTCCACCTGGAACAATTAGAATGCATTTATTTTACGGATATTTTTATTTACTACATAAATGGGTGAGCGAGCTCTTAGGGCAACTGGTCTTAAGTGGTCACCGATGCGCATAAACATAACAACGTGAATGCCGCTGGAAGGAGCGTTCCTTCACATCCCAGATTGAGGTCTTAATTGCGCGTTTGGTATCCGAATATCCTATCCTTCAAGCCGGGACGTTCGTGGCAGAAATAGGCAGGATGGTAGTACCTTGCCCTGTAGAATAATCTATAATTTTTTTGATGTTAATTAGTCTGTCACTAGAATCTTATATACCATCTATGGAATAAGCAAGACTAAACTAAAAATTCAAATATTCTTTTTTTTTTGAGGTCCTGAAAATTATAGACATTTAGCAAGAGTTACGAGTATATGATAACTGTATCGTCAACGATGCGTGTGCAAATTTTCTAGTTAATCGGACGTCTAGAAGTTCGTGACAATTACGTTGGAAGGTCGCCTTTAATAGATATTAAAACCACTTTTACGATTTAAACTCGATTTTTTTTAATTTACTACGAATCTACAACTACGAAAACTAAAGAAAATACTATAACAGAAGCGTATTAAAAACACCGCCGTGCGTATTCGGATTTCGTATGCGTCTGACCCATTAATCAATATTTTAAATAATCTGTTCAATGCACTGTCAGTAAAATGTCGACCGGTGTTACATAAAAGAAGTAATTTCTCCAAAACGGCGACGCGGTACGCAGGGCGGTTATATAACGACCAGCTGTTGTATTAAATTAGTGCAACACACATAGCCGGTGTACTGTATTAAGTGTGTAATTTGTGGCCAGAGAATATTATGTAATAGGTCCCTTATATGCTTTAAGTATGCAACTTCGGGTATTCAGCTTCTGCTGCCACTTTTAGAACAATTTTATTTTATTTTTTAGGATTGAAGGGTTCCTGCTGGCCCGGAGGTCTTTCCAGTTTCACCAGGACAGGTGGGCGAGCAAAGGTTCAGCTAGGAGGGGTGGGATTTGCTAACAGCTGCCCGAGCGCCTCCGAAGGAAACCTAAAAACTTGAGAGCAGCTGCTTCGCGAATGAATCTACTACCGGATTGGAATGGCGACCCGATGAGAAGATCCGGCGAGAAACTCAGCGGGCTGATGCATGAGTTAGTACGGTTACCGGGCTCCCTAAGCCTGATCCTAGTGTTAGAGCTGAAGGCGTCTAGTGCAAAGGTTATTGGATTTGATGGATCCGTAAGGACGTGTCTAGGGCAACAATTTTACTGTACCAAGGTTATTGAGCAGCGTCTATGTGTCATTCAGGGATTACCTAATTCCGTGGATGAAAATCGCCTTGAAGTAAGAGTTCGATATGGCAATGAAAAATGAGTCTAATCTTAAGAACTAGAAATACGTATGTTGTTTTATAAAGGATTGTCATGTAAACGCGTGACGGATCGCAAAGACCAGAAATAAATCGGAATATGTGTGTTTATGGTTGGACGTTCTGCGTCTGATATACAGTATTATTTTTTTATTGCCTTTTTAGGCAGACGAGTGTACGGCCCACCTGATGGTAAGTGGTTACCGTCGCCCATGGACTTCAGCAATGCCAGGAGCAGAGCCAAGCCGCTGCCTACTGCTTAATACTCTCCACAAGCCTCGTTTGAAGAAGGACATGTCATAGCGCTCGGGAAACACCGTGGACGGGAGCTCATTCCATAGCCGGATGGTACGTGGCAAAAAAGACCTCTGGAAACGCACTATGGATGACCGCAGTGGCTCCAGGTAGTATGGATGAAGTCTACTCCGGTGGCGGGCGGTGCGATGGTAAAAACGAGACGTTGGTGTCATCTCGAACAATTCCTCAGAGCACTCCCCATGGAACATGCGGTACAAAATACAGAGGGAACCGAAGTCCCAGAGTGAAAATTGAAACATGTAGAATAGTTCTGTCGTCCAGTTCGTGTAGTTCATGTCTACCCCGGTCAAATTTGACACAAAGTTTAATGCTATTATTCCTGATTGATTTGGACGCGGTCTACGGCAGAAATAGACAGGAAAGCTGTATCTTTTTACCTACTAAGCCGACTAAAGCGCGTTCTTCTACCAGTGAATCGATAAAATCATAAGTTCCATCAGTTATTTCAATGAAAAGCAAAATTCGAAACCATTTAATTTTGTATTTTAAAAATAAAATTATATTCTTTTCCGTTATTACGAAATATTAATTAAGTGTGCAAATCAAAATTGTCGTTACCGCCATCACGACGCGACGACCATCGACAATTAAAATGACAAACTTTAAATGGTAAAAAAACGAGTCGAACAACAGTAATTCAACACATCCATAAAACTGTCGATTATGTGACCGATTTAAGTGGGTCAACGGAACACTGCGACGTACATGTGTGAGATAAAAACATTGCAATGTGTCGCGTAACCCAGGCCTGTCCCAATGGTATTTATTTAACTTTATCGTAATTAACGCGCGAAAGTCGATGGATTGCTGTAACTATTTTTATGATTATAGGTGAAAAAGTCGATTGCGCAACGTCCTTAATGTGTTACTTCAGGGCCCACACTTTGACCCTTAAGCCCTCAAGGGTCATCTCCTAACTTCTACTCCACATTTCGAAGCAACGCAGCATAAGTTTTACAATGGTGTTAGGGTTTTAGAGCCTTGGTAGTTACATACATTGTTCTCATTCTTGAAGGATTGTTCCTACAGTGGTCTACAAATTGAGTTTTCAGACAAATTAAAAGTATCATATGTCCAAGCACTACATAGTTTTTGTTGTCGCCGCCTCGGAGACGAAGTCCATATTTGTTACAGTGAAATCGGTTTTTGGAAAAGTCCCTCGACGCACTATTAGCAACATTTAAATATTCATAAATAGTTCAAATCGTACCAGTTCTATTTCAGAGTCCTTTCTTGATAATCAGGCGAAACCTGCTATCTCATATGGGAAAATGATGAGGCTAATCGCTAAATGATTTATAGTTTTGTTTACAGTGTTTTTCCCGGACATCTTTGATATTTCTAATTTTGAAAAATAAAAAGAGCGTAGGTACTATAATATAACCTACGTCATTGTTTCAAATTTTATAAATATTTAAAATTAAAATACGGATAGAATTTAATAATTTTTTTATATTTATTTAATTAAGCTAACAATGCAATAACACCGGACGAAAATGCTCATATAACACTTACAATTTGGGTAGAAGAAAAATAATTCCAAAAATTATTAAGCATAGGTTTTTTTCAATGAACAATAGAAGAATAGTTAAATACTCATTTAAAAATCCGTGGCGTCCAACCGCATTAAATATGCCAATACCGAAAACGACAACGAACAAAAAATGTTACAGTTATTCAGGTTTTATCAAATCTGTGGTTGAAAAACAATCTCTATATATAAAAATGAATTTCTGTTCGTTAGTCTCGCTAAAACTCGAGAACGGCTGGACCGATTTGGCTAATTTTGGTCTTGAATTATTCGTGGAAGTCCAGGGAAGGTTTAAAAAGTGAAAAAATATGAAAAAGCTCGGAATTATATAAAAACAAAAACAATTTTGTTTTTCCTTTGATGTGTCCCCTTGATGTGTCTTTTATTTATCGATTGAGGCACTACGAAGTCTGCCGGGTCAGCTAGTTTAAGATGTAAATCAGGTTTTTTTAAATGAAATCACTAATTTCGTTGAACTCAATGAAACCCCACGCTTTTTTTTTCCCTACCTATGCAGATAACCTTGAGAGGCTATATCAGCGTTACCCTAGCGTGTAGGTGAGCTAATATATAAATTAATTAAATAATTAATAATTAATTAATAACTAATTATAATTACCCTAGCAAGAGCAGTGCTTCGCAGAATCTACCACCGGATCGGAAACGCGACCGATCGGGTGGTACACTACCCTGACTCACAAACGAATGCAGATTTTAATTCTAAATGAAGATTAGATGCGTATGTACATTTTTCTGTGCATATGCAAATTGTGCTTAGCTGCGCCTTAAAAAACACAGGCGAAACCACAGACGTAAAACTATTTAGACTTCACAGTTGTAATTAAAAAATTCTGTTAAACCATGTGTAGCGGTTAGTTCCGCAAAATAATTGTTTAGTTGAACTTTCGTATTTGGCCACTTCTAAAAGCTGCGGGAGCAATTAAAAATCTGACCTTTATTTAATGTTATAAACGTGTATTTTTTTTTAAATTGCATATTCTATCGGTGGAAATATAAAATTGGATATTATTATGTTAACATCGCATTACTGCCGACTGCAAAGGATTTCCTGAGTCTAGATAATATTAATATGGCCACATCATAATACATGCGTCATCACTTAGCTAATTTGAATCGGTCGCTCTGGATATTTAAGGGGCTATGGATTGCAGCGATTTTCTTATTGGATTACACATGAACATTACAGTTTACAAACTACATTTTAAAACATAGCATCCGCATCACGTGCCTACATAAACAAACAAAAAAACCATTGGCACGTTTTGATGCTTTCTCCATCGGAACCATCGAATCGTGAAATGAAAACTTATCTATTGTCCAATATCTCTTGAACTACCGTTTGCAACTGAACTCACTAAGAGTATTATTGTTCATTTATGTTATATGGTATCTGATCCGTGACCAAAGATTGTGTTAATGCACCTAGCTAACTAAGCACGTCGGAATGCGAAATTCTAGTGCACTGTCCATTGCAAACGATTTGCGTTCCAAACTTTAAATACAATTACGGAATCGGAAAGGTAATTGAAAAAAAAATTGGTAATCTTTTGACTATTGTTGGTTCGACTCTCTGGAAACTTCAGCGTGTAAAACCGAATAGTACATGTTTTTAATATTTTAATTACCCATGAAATAAATAAAAGTAAAATATATACTTACTATAATACCTAGAGGTATTTGTAACACAGATAAAGCACTATCCGTAAGCAATGTAAATCCGTAATAAGTTAGAATGTGTTAAACCGTGTCGCCTGTGACTCATTTCGGTTTCAACCGCCTTCACTCTTATTCTAAAGACAGAATTCTGTTAATAAAATTTGATTTGTTTTTTATCATACAAAAATCAAAGGTCAGCCGTTTAGTTTTAATAAAATCACAAGCAGGATTTGTTTCTAATACCAGATCGAGTCGTGACACTTCTTTCATTGTCAAGTCTAACGCAATTCATAAAGCGAACTGTTACGCCATTATTAATTGCATTTCGTGTGGCCAACGTTGTCCATTTAATATTATCTTCGTGCTGGAAAATCGTTTTTTAACTATTTGACTTTGAAACGTTATTGAGAATACGGAAACTGCGTAAACTTGAATTCGATTCGTAGCACGCAATTTTCAGTTGCTTCAGTTTTGTTTTGTAATTGTAATAGACTATTACTATATTAGTTTTGTGCAATTTCGCTAGAGAATGTTCTTAAATTTACTAATTCAAGTAAAAGAAAAAAAAACTTATTGTGCTACGCTTGAGTTGAGTTTCGAAGGAATAATGTTGATAGAAGAATTTTATTTATAAATCTGTCAAAAGAGGATGACTTTGTTAATAAAGACTTAGGTTGAGAAATCAGTTATGATATGCGAACAATGCTAAAACCAATGAACTGTTTCGGCTATGCAGTAATGCGAAAATCGAAATGACTTTGATAAGGCAATTTGGACTGAGCTTCTTTTGTGGCAGAACTAATAATAGTGATTTATAGCTGAATTGTCAAATATCATTCATATTCATGTTGGTCTTGATGGACATACGGAAATTACAACTCGTGTGGTACATCAATCATGAATGCTGTCACTTGAAGTCGTCTTGCATTCAGTATGAGTGCAATACGAAATATATCTATAATCTCATTTTTTGCTAGCTCGTGATACTTTCTAATACTAAAGTGCTAGCTTGAGCGGGACTACAAAAACTGTAATGTCAAATACGGAGAAAACTGTAAAATTTATAAAACAATTGCAAAATTACACGATCTAAGCTTATCGTGATTTGAAATGGGATTTGGATCCGCTCACAGATCAGATGCGCCTGAGGTGGTACTAAATTAAATCATTAAAATTGAGTTAATCGAAATCTAGAATCGAATTAAATTAATTAACTAATGAATCTTACAACATTCTGTACAACAGTCTTACAACAGGCTGTCAAGTCGTTTCGTAAAAATATTTTGTCACTGTCAATTCAAGGAAGGTAGTACTATAAGACCACATTTTTTTAATTAGACTTCTTTTGCTACATTGTAGTAATTTACTTTTGATTCTAGAGCTTAAAATTTAAAACTCAAATAATATGCATCAGGTCTGAAGAGATACATTAAGAGAATTCAAATCACAATAAATGTAATGAAGGCTTTCTTTAAAATCTGAAATGTCATTCTCAATACAAGACTTTCGCTCAGTGTAAATGCGTGTGTGTAAATCGTTTAATTATTAATGATGGTAAACTCAGTCACCGTTATTCGGCACTTAATCACGAACAAATCCTTGTGTAATGGCATGTGGATTTTAGACACCATTATCACGTTTCACTTTCGTTTGCGTAACAATCTTGTTCAATCAAGCTTTGGTTCTGTAAATATACTTAGTCTGGCCATAAATACTGTTACAATAAAAAATAAAAAAAATCTATTGCAAATAACATTTATTACTTTTACAGTGTGTTAGTTTAATACATAAATAATAATAATTTATCACCCCACTCCATTTTAATATCGCAAAATATTGTACAATGTATTGGCGCCCAAATGAGAACACTCAATGAGCAATCATATAAAAATGACAGATTCCAAATTCAAATGTAATATTTTGTTTATTTTTAATTGTAACAGTATTTTTGGCCAGACTAAGTAAATAAATGTTTTAGGAAAATATAGTATAATACAAGTATTTTTAATAGTAAGCCGAAGCATAATAAATAACAAAACTTGTTATAACTTATTACTTACACGTATATAACTTGTAATATCCTCACCATTATTAATTTCATGCTTTGTTAGTTTTTATTTTATTAAAATATATTTTCCTCCGTCTTCCGTCGCGATACCATCAGTTTCTTCTAAATTATATTATATATTAGTAATAAATTACTTTATAATCTTACTGGTCAAAGGTACAAGAATATTTGATACGGCAATTCACAACAAATTCCCGGTAGTTACTGGTATTGTAGTATTGAAAGTACTTAATCTTAGGTCAGTATCGTTTTAAATTTGGCCTATTGCTACAGTTTCGTACTTGACTTTATGGTCGTTCTAATTACCTTTATCATATTGATCAATCAAACATAAATACTGATAGTAAATTAATAGTTAGCCATTTAAATTCCAATTAATGCCATCATCCTGTTTACGACTTGGATTATTTCAAAATTCCATCGGAATGGTCCAAGTTGTATTGATTTAATTTCAAGGATTTATCAATATAATAATATGTTATGTTCCGTCATCGAGGAATAACGGTTCACGGACAGGCATCGATATATTTAAGTTTTCTTAAGACTGAGCTCATACTAGATCAGCTTCTTAATTTCATCACTAAAATAATAATTGTGTTAATAAGTATTCTCTTTTGGCTGCTAGTTCAGATTCTATTCCGGTCAGTAATTTGTTCATTTAAAACTACAGTCCATTTGATTTAGTTCCATCATATAACTTCTAATACAGTCCACCTACATATCTAAGAACTGTATTAATACAATAGCTGACACAACAACCTGTGTATAGATCTCTCGACATCTGTGTCAGTGTCGTCACGAGCTATCAGCCCACAATGTCTAGTGTCAATAGACTGTGGACAATCGTTAATTGAAGACGTTGATTCATTTTGTATCGTTACATTGTTGAAGGTATTCATGTGTCGTAACATTACTGAGATTAGTTAAATGTTGTTACAATATACTCCTTAGTGAACTGGTTTGCTTGAAATTTAAATTTCGTAGTGGATTTTTTTATGTTGGCACTTTACAAACCATAATTAGAGTGTCTGTATAGAGGATGTTTGAAGGAAAATATTTGCCCCTTATGTTAGGGGATTAAAAACTTTTTTTAATAAAAATAGCTTGTATTCCTATCATTGAACATTTATCTCTCTATTAATATTAGTGATAGGTTCTCGATGGTTCATTAGTATTTGGTGACAGGTGGCTTTATAACTTGATAGGTAGCATCCACCGGACCTAATTCGCATCCTAGTTCTTCGGTAGATACAAATCCAAAATTATACTTTGCCCGCTTAACAGCTAACAGCCAGATACCTATTGGGTACATGATTGGATGGATAATCGTTGATCTAAACAAAAACATACATATACAGATAATTTGATCCGACAAACTGGTTTTGTAATAATTCAAAACGTTTTGTGACTCATGCATATTTGATTATTCATCTAATGCCTTATAATTAACCAAAATCGAAACGGAGTATCGATTTTATATTATCCTGTCGAAATCGATTTCCGATCGATTTCTTTCCGCGCCTGTTCAATGTTATGCAATTTTCCTGTTAATAAGTTTATTATATCATAGGTCAGTAGCCCTATTAAGTGTTTCTCCTTGGCTTTTGTAATTATACGAATGATTTCCCTTTATTTTAGCGGAAATAATCGCTTTGACTTGTAATCGTTATCGAATTATTTCTGCTGCATAACATCCCTCACTTTTTGGTATTGCGTATGTTCTATTTACAAAAAAAAAACTTTCTAAATTGTTCCTGCTGCTATTTAGTTAATCATTTGATAATTCTCTTTGCCTACTATTTAACAATCAATATCCACTACGCATTAGTTGTATGTACATAATTCTATTAACTCTAGTAATATTATTTAGTTATGTCATGTGATATGTTTCCAGGATTTACCAATTTATGTTTATTAACGAAAAACGCATCCAGGTGTGCTTAGTGCGAGTTTCTTAACGTTCTCGCTAGCGTAAAAGTTAACCATCCCATTCCATTCCATACAAATATGAGCTACCTAACTTTTACGCTATCGAGAACGTTAAAAAACTCGCACTAAGTTAAACACACATTTCCTTGTGCTCTGCCAACCTAACACAAAAGTCCAACCCTAATTTTAGCATCATTTGTTCACATTCGTTTGTAAGTATTGTCTTTTAATTTTAATATGTGATCCTGGACAACAAATACACTAATAAAAAATTCTATATGCACAGATCAATCCCTCAGGCAGCTCGGAACATGTATAGGTACTCAACGCAACGGAGTCAAGGTTTACAACTTCTCTATTCGAATAAGATGTGACATTATGTTACATATTATTATGTGTTCATGTGGTTATACGTCTAAATAAATAATTATTCACTGTTGGTGCGGTCTGCGCAAACACCGGTTGGTAGTACCAACCTGCATGATTCTGCCGCAAAACGATCGTGTCCCAATGGATTTGAAACTTTAAAATTATGCACAATCAGATTTAAAAAAAATTGTAATGAAATAAATTAGTGAAATAACTTAACTCAATTTTACCATCGTTTTATAGTATTAGATATTTAGTAGTCGTCGTGGCCTAACGGATAAGACGTCCGGTGCATTCGTGTTGAAGCGATGCACCGGTGCTCGAATCCCGCAGGCGGGTACCAATTTTTCTAATGAAATACGTACTCAACAAATGTTCACGATTGACTTCCACGGTGAAGGAATAACATCGTGTATTAAATGAAACCCGCAAAATTATAATTTGCGTAATTACTGGTGGTAGGACCTCTTGTGAGTCCGCGCGGGTGGGTACCACCACCCTGCCTATTTCTGCCGTGAAGCAGTAATGCGTTTCGGTTTGAAGGGTGGGGCAGCCGTTATACTTGAGACCTTAGAACTTGTATCTCAAGGTGGGTGGCGCATTTACGTTGTGGATGTCTATGGGCTCCAGTAACCACTTAACACCAGGTGGGCTGTGAGCTCGTTCACCCATCTAAGCAATAAAAAAAAAGGATCGTTCTCTGACATTTTTATTATTAGTTTCTTCCTTTACTAATTTTTACCACTAGCACGGCTTTTAATATTATTTACTCGTCTCCTATTAGCCGAATATTACTTAATACGAATACTTCTATTTGTCATATGAAATGATTTTGGCTTAACACACACACAGTGACAATAAAACAAACAATTAATATGCCACCAACTACAATGGGCAGTACACACTAGTCCTAACATTTTGTTTGTCTATTCTTATTTAGTTTTTATTCAATCATGTGAATTTAAAAACACACATTATTATTGTTCTTAATGTCGTATTGTTAGATCATGATAATTAATATAAAGTAAGATATATAGCGTGTTGACTTTATTACTTATCAATAATCAAGTTCGTATATAAATAAAACTAGAGAATTACCCTTTTTTTTTTTTTGATAAATTGTGTTGTTTACAAATTATATTTAAATACGAATTACATATTGATATTATATTATTATTTGTTATTATCTTTCAATAAAAAAAAATGTTTAAGTTGATTATCGATAAAGTTGATTATTGAAAACACGAATAAAATAAACATTTCTTGAAAATAAATCGTAGTTAGGTCGATTTATCGCCCCCGAAATCCCCTGTGTACAAAATTTTATGCAAATCGTTGGAGCCGTTTCTGTTATTCAGATTATATATTTATATACAAAAATTGCTCGTTTAAAGATATAAAAAAAATTCCTCTTACCTACGTACACTGAATGCGGGTGTGACTTAGCGTAATGTTTTAGCGCAAGATCATCGTAATTCGCATTTAACGAGATCCACTTGATACTTAGTTCGTTGCGCAACGTTACTTCGTGCGTAAAATAGCTTCTGGTTTAACCACATAAGCGTGATTCTCTATAAGGCTTATTGGTTTAAATTGCAAGTTGTATTCCGTGAAGCTCTTCTTATTCATGCACTCTGATCAAATGTAAGCAAGTTGTAATTAAAATTATAATCTTAATTAATAATTTCAACTTTTTGATCTATATCTTTTAATGTTCTTGAAGATATTATAAACTTAAAACAGACGCAACGATAAAATCTACCTACCTACCTATTTAATAAAAAAAATTAAAGAATGTATGTTAGATTTTTTGGAATGCATGAAACACATGATGCAATAAAAATTCATGAACCGAGCTTAATTAGCTAAGTATGTATAATTTTTCATAATTAACAATTAGTAAAAAAATATCCAAATTCTTAAGGAAATATTTACCTACCTTGTTACATGTTAATGTTTTAAGATTAGAATTTGTTTTAACGGGGAGAATTGTAACGCAATAGTCAAAAATATGAGCAAATTATATAATTGATGATTAATTACTATTGATTTGGTTAGGCAGAGAAGCTGTGAGCAAGTCTACCTAGTGTAGTTATTGGAATCTGAATTCTTCCGAGGCTATGTTTGGTTCGTAGTCTCAATTACCCATCAAGCCATAATGCTTAGCTGCAAAATGGCGGTACCGACTCCTGCATTACACTAGATCCCTTAAATCAATTAATATGCAAGAATGTGTTAAAGATCTCTTTTGAGATTCAAATAATAATAATAATAAATAAATAATTATTTAATAACAATCACGCCACGTTAACTGGCCCCGTGCTAAGTTCGTAAAGAACTTGTATTACAGGTACCAGATAACGGAAATAAATGTAAGATTTTTATTATACACATACATATATTTAATACACATCCATAACCCTGGAAAAGACATTTATATTTACCATACAAATATCTTCCCTTGGCGGGATTCGAACCCGCGACTCCCTTGTGTAGTGACCATGTCACTTACCACTACACCAGACGATCGTTAAAATGTTGACGATAAATGCCTTTTTTGTAATGCAATGTCTAATATTTAACCAGAAGCAAGTATAATATGTAGTATCGTGTATCTTACTTTGAAAATGACGGAATTTTCCCTACATTTTATATTCTTAGGGAGGAAAGATACAAAAATCCTTAGTTAGTACTTACAACATAAAAGGAATTGAACTCCCTAATTATCAAATTTGGAAGGTTTTACGTCGATGGTGTATAATGAAAAAAAAAACAACAATTATAAATAGAAATTCTTAAAATAAAAATAGCCTGCGAACGCGCGTACACAATCGTGAGGCGCACACAAAAACACTAAAACTATGAACTTGTTTGATGTTGCGACCGCGCGCACCAATTATGTAACGAGTCTCCCAACACTTTCTTAGTTACACATTACGTTTGCATTTACATATTAGACAAAAAAAAAACTGAACCGCTTTAAGATCATAATAAGTAATATGCGTTTAAGTAGCTAATGCGGAACGGTTTCCTGCGATATTATATTATGAAATATGTTCGTTAACTGTTACTCGCAAAGTTAGCAACATTAACGGTACAGGAAACGGGAAGATAATCTCAGCACTGTATTTTCCGAAATCTACATTTGTACTTGATTTTCGGGCAGCCTTAACAAAGCACAAAAGGCTTGGATTTGCATTCGACTATAAACACTAATTCGAGCATTTGGATACATGAATGGATATATGAAGTCGTCGTGGCCTAAAGGATAAGACGTCCGGTGCATTCGTGTTGAAACGATGCAACGGTGTTCAAATCTCGCTGGCGGGTACCAATTTTTCTAATGAAATACGTACTCAACAAATGTTCACGATTGACTTCCACGGTGAAGGAATAACATCGTGCAATAAAAATCAAACCCGCAAAATTATAATTTGCGTAATTACTGGTGGTAGGACCTCTTGTGAGTCCGCACGGGTAGGTACCACCGCCCCGCCTATTTCTGCCGTGAAGCAGTAATGCGTTTCGGTTTGAAGGGTGGGGCAGCCGTTGTGACTATACTGAGACCTTAGAACTATATCTCAAGGTGTGTGGCGCATTTACGTTGTAGATGTCTATGGGCTCCAGTAACCACTTAACACCAGGTGGGCTGTGAGCTCGTCCACACATCTAAGCAATAAAAAATAAAATAAAAACATTTACCTCCTATTTTCTAGTATCCAAGTATTTCATTTATTATTTAAGTATTTCTTTCAAACAGGAACGCAAGAATGTTTCGCGGTATAAATAGGCACCACTTTACTGCACGGTTTTTTGTATCTTTTTAAAATCCTTGGAACAAAACTCTAAGTTAGACCTAGATAATTTATTTTGGTCACTGAAATGTTTATTTCATAATGCAGATTCGTTATGCAATATACCTTAATAGGAGTAAAAAGTACCTAGTCAATCTATCAATCGGTTATGGGCTAGTTTTTTTACTAGTTCTTGTCCTAGTAATGCTGTGAAATTACTTTAACGTTGCTCAGAACCTTGGCGGCTGGTAATTATTCGTAGAATACACTCGAAATTCCGAAGACGCGGATAGGTGGCAGTATTGGTGATTACAGAGACGTAAAAAACAGTAACACTTGATTTTTTCAAATGTCACGTGACAGCTGACACACGGGATGATCATCCCGTCGACGTGACTGATCAGTCACGTCGACGTTGTCTGCGTCTACTTTCGAACGCGGTTGGGTTAATTTAAAAAAAACTACGTTTGTTTTTTTTATTTGTAATGTTAATATCAAGATAAACTTCTTAAAATTGTTTTTAGGCATTTCCATAACTTTCATGGGAAAATAGTATAGAGAGAGATGGAGAAGCCTCTCAAAAGCCGCAACCAAATATTAAGACTTACGTAACCACGACCACTCCGCCAGGAGTGAACGACTGAGAAGAAGAAGAATATCAAGATATTAATTATTTTTAATAAATAAATATATTTTTTTCGTCCGACCATTTCGAGGGAGTGCGTCCTCTGGGACGTTTGCCCTCTATCTTGCCCGTCATCATCAGCCGCTCAAGCTAGTAAGCCTTCTTTCGAGCAATGTGTCCAAAGAACTCCAATACTCTATTGATTGGCTTGATAAATAGAGTTCTTTTTATAATGCTAAATGACATGACCCGGACAACGTTAGGTATGTCTGCTATAGTAAATTCAACAGTGTGGTCATGATCATCATCATTAATCGTCCACTGCCGGACATAGGCTTCTCCCAATTTACAGCAGTGAGCCCGACCGTTGGCTCTCCTCATCCATTTCGTTTGCCGGTGCGCCGTCTCCACTCAAGAACCCGTTTTGGCACAGTGAACGTCGGTTCCACGGCATATACATAAATACATATGTCCAGCACGCTGCTACTTCAGCTTACCGACTCACTGAACAGACAGTGCGTAAGCTGAATCGTAATTATACATAACAATGGATCTATAAATCGACGAGTAATTTACGAACCAGAGAGTGATAGACGCAACTTTTTATCTCGGGAAATATCGCGCGGTTTTTGTTCGTGAACGATAAATTTAAAATTGGTGAAACCGCAGGGTACGTTTATTTATACAATAAAAAAATAAAACAAAATCAAATTAATTGTAATAGAATATTGTACACTTTGAGGGTCCGCTTAAGAGTCTTTAATGACCATAGGTATTTATGCACCATTATCGAAATATTTAACTTTGACAATATCTACGCAACGTCTATAAACTAGCTGACGTGTGGCGTGATACTATTACTCATAAAAATAATAATAAAAAGCGAGACTTTAAATATTATAAGGAGTTCAATTCACTTCAATTACAATCAAAGAACGAAACTTAAAGCGTTGGGTATTAGTACAATGAGAAAGCGAGCGATTTCTCATGTTGCGGTACACGAGAAATTAATAGAAATTAACTTCTTGACTGACAATAGACAACAAGAAGACAAGAAATTTAATAGTCACTATTGAAATGACTATAGAAACAAACTACAACAGAAAACAATTAAGTAACTGTATTTGGATAAATCACATTAGTTTTATCATAAGTTTTAAATTATTATAAGTAATTCAATTTATTTCTCGATAAATTGATAAATCGTGTTATGTAGCACTTCTCTATTTGTGTATAAAGAAACCGAGAAAGTTAATTTTTATTTCTTGCACATAAAAAATCTGTATATTTACCTCATTTCCATTGTCACGCACCGAAAAATTATCCGTGAAAAATTACAACACTGATTTCTGTATACGTCAAAAAGCGCGCGAAATGACCGAAACGCGCCAACGTCTGACGAAACGAGACTGTTCGGGCTAAGTGCTTTCTCCCGGCTTTATAACATGGCACGGGCGGACCGACTTGGTGGGCTAAAGAAAGAAGCCGTTTGGCAACCTTAGGTAGGCAGGTACGCCGATCGAACGAATTGACCAGCATTTTTTGCTTTAATTTTTATAGTATCTGTTCTCCAGGCGACGCATCGTATGTCCTTAGTTGGATTTTGTTAATTTCATTTATAGTTTCAGACATGATTCTCGAGTTTTATTCGTTAGTGTTGCAAGCAAACATTTATCTATTTAGATATTAATTTTCAATTTTAATCCTCAGATTTAAATTTGAAAATATGCACAACCTTTGAAGAGAAAAGAATACAGTAAGTACCTACTACTACTAGTTAACTTTTACGAGATCGAGAACGTTAAAAAACTCGCCCTAAGCGCACTGGTAAGCTCCAGTAGCGCAGCTATACGATCTGAGGCCCATGGCAAATGATGGATGGTAAATTAGTTGATTTTAAGTACACAAAATTTATAAATTACGTTATTTTGAGATCGCGGCTCCGTCATGCCAAGGGCCCGTCGCATTTTGCCAACCTAGCCATCTTAAAGTTACGCTACTGGGAGGCGTACGATCGACGATCTGTTTTACACCGCTGCCTTTTAAATTATAGATGTCTGCTTCAGCATCCCACTCGGTATGTGACATCTTGTAACTTATTTCCACGTTAAATAGATCGGTGCGGGTTTTGGTAAAGCGATGCTAAAAGCTATCACTTATTGACATCGATACTGCCTTGACAGACAAAATGTCACAACACAAAAATAGTATATTAAAATAATCTTTTTTTTCCCCTACCTATTCTCTGGTAGCCTAAGGGCCTGTCCCAGTACGCCCGGACGGTTAAAAATAATCGTTAAAACGAGACGCCTTTTGGGCAACATATGCGACAATCCTCAGCATCAAAGGTATATTTTATCAAACAGATTGCACTTTCTTGTGTGGTCACTCTGTTATAAAATGCCAGCTAATATTTAAAGAAACTATAAAACTTCAAGGACATAGTTTTATTGTTTGTTATTCAGGCGCCAAAATAGTAGATTCATATTCATAATTTATTGCACCAAATATGTACAATTATTTCAAAAATTATGTACATTGTGCGTAATAAATGGAATGCTCTTCCCTAATTTTATCATTTTTCTCCATTCTGTAGAGACAAGTACAACAAGGACAAAAGTACAGACGCAAAAATTTTGCCATCTTTGATTTTGTACGATTTGCCGCGCTTTCATTAGAATAGAAAATTGCAGTATTTTCTATGCGACTGCATGCAGCATTATAAATTTTTAAATCATGCTTCGGATTAAATGGATTATTAATTTTATCGTTTTCTAAATCGCATGGTTTGTTTTCTTGATCTACTTTTTCCCAAGAGGTCAACGGTAGGAGATATTCTTCCATGTTAATACTATGCTTTGAAGGAGTTCTTGATTGCTTTATTAGTGTGGCTAAATTAACCATCGATGAAGTATCTGGTTGGTGGAAACCATCCCCAGGATTTCCATCATTTCTTTTCAGAGCATCGTTGGTCAAGCACTTTTTCATTCTTAATACGGTTATATCTGAATCGCTTGGCCAAGAAACAACATCAGGCAATGGACTCTTACGGCGTTTCAATCTTTTTTTAATTTTCTTTTTACTAGTTCTGCATTTCAATTTATAAATACTGGATTCTAAACTTTTTTCAGTACAGGCTGAAGATGAAACCTGTTCATTTTCTGGGGGTAAATGAAAAGCGACTTGCCGTACATTAAAATGCCCTTCACCCTTTTGCATATCAATGATATCTTCAATTTTTGTAATACGTTTACCATTTGATAATTGAGACGTAAAATCCATATCGGTTAAATTTAAATAATTTTTTTTGCAAAGTTTTGTTTTAAATTCAAGATGGTTTTATGACATTTTAGAAATGACACAAAAAGTAATATGATTTATGACAATTAATGTATATTAAATTTTTATTCCACACTCTCTATGAAATTTATTTATCTGTAGTATTTGTAGATGTTTATTGCTAAATTGCATTGTTCTAAATATTCACTTCTCGGTTTACAATTCTTCAAATTCTAGGTATTTTATCTCATTTCCTTTAATTCATTTCATTTTATTCAAACAATTAAATTATTCTATTTTCAGACAACAGACCTGACTTCGGTAGGTACTTTATACGGAAAGTAGAGGTAAAAAGGATCATCTTATATATTGAGAAAGTTTCGAGCTGTGATCAGGGTGCTTAGTGCGAGTTTTTAATACGCTTTTATTAGCTTCATACTTAAGTTAGTATGTATGTAACGGAGTCTTTGACCGTGATTTTAATCGCCTTCAAAACGTCGGAATAATTCGAAACTTGGCATACTTATCAAGAACCGATTCAGTTCCGACAATTCAATATTTTAAACAGTTAGACCCGTTATTTACTGTCGGCAGTCAAAACAACAAATTCATTTGAGCGCCTTCTTTTTTTCACTTAGCAACTGTTGTATTTGCCTGAATGTTATTAATGAATAGTTAATTTATGATACATAATAATGTTACTTAAACAAAAAAATGAAAAATAAATAATAGTTTGAAAAAAAAAAAAAACTAAAAAGCACGCTATTATAGAAAACCCAACTAAAAAAATAGAAAATAATTCATTGTCAAAAGGCGTGGGGTACTTTTTAAGATATTATCATTGATGTAAACTTCTTAGTTGAAATTATCAGCCATAAGTTGACGTCATTGTCAATCTATTTTATTCGTTATTTGTCAATGTATCTAATGTAATCAAAGCAAATTTTACTGTTAATTTTAGCTTATTAAAACCTTATATTCAGTAAAGGTTTTCTCTTATTACAATTTAATAAGCTAAAAAATAAAAAATGGATAGATATCTCCGCCCTGAAAGGTTTGATATCGACCCGTCAGATAGCTCTAGTACGAGAGCTTGGATACATTGGCGTAAAACTTTCGAAAACTTCATTTTCGTGCAAAAGCCGACCGCTCCAGAAACAGATGCACAGTCGGTTCGTCTGCCAGAAAAATGGGACAGCATAAAGTTTCAACTTTTGGTAAACCATATATCACCAAATATCTACACATATATAAGCGAAGCTACGAACTACGAAGAAGCGATCACAATACTGCAAAAACTGTATGTAAAACCAAAAAATCTGATTTTTGCTAGACATATGTTAGCAACAAGGAAACAACGACCAGAAGAAAGTATTGACACATATTTACAAGCTTTGAAACTACTTTCCAAAGATTGTGATTTTGTGGCTGTTGATGCAGAAACAAACAAAAACGATAGCGTACGTGATGCTTTCATATCCGGTATATCATCGCATAAAATCAGACAAAGGCTTTTAGAAAACTTAACTCTAACACTTGATCAAGCTTACAACCAAGCACTCTCTCTAGAAACTGCAGAGATCAACTCTCAAAAGTTCAATACTGTCTCTTTAAATGCTGTTGCTCCAAAAGAACCAACATTAGTCTCTTCGAAATCACAAACTCTGCACAACGAGACCTGCTCTTCTGTTAATAATCCTCGACGACAAAAATATTTCTTTTGTGGGGGTCAAATACATCCTCGTATGAACTGCCCTGCATTTGAAAAGACTTGTCAGCTCTGCAACAAGAAGGGGCACTTTGCCACTGTTTGTAGAAGCTCTTCTAAATCTACAAATTCTGTGGTAGTAGGTACTGAAGATCTTTCCGCTTGTATCACAGCAGCGTCACCTTCTTCATTACGTAAAGCTACTGTACCCGCTTATATTCGAGGAATAAGAGCAGAAGCACTTCTCGACACCGGCAGCTCCATCAGTTTTATAAATGACAACTTTGCAAGACTATGCGGGCTAAAAAGAAAATCCTGCAATCAGACTATTTCTATGGCCTCTCTTAATTATACTTCACAAGTAGAAGGTCAAACTTGGCAAACCCTGAAAATCGGAAATCATAGATATGATAATGTGAATCTTCTTATCGTGAAAAATCTTTGTGCTGATATAATTATCGGCCATGACGTCCTCGAAGAACATTCATCGCTAGAGTTCTCTTTCGGTGGGCCAAAACATCCACTTCAAGTATGTAACGTAGCTGAAGCATCAGTACCAGCTGTACCGCTTTTTGCGAATGTATCTCCCAACTGCAAACCTATTGCTATAAAGTCTCGAAGGCACAACAAAGAAGATAGTGAATTTATTAAAGAAGAAATCAGAAACCTTATAGCAGAGGGCGTGATTGAAGAAAGTAAATCACCGTGGAGGGCCCAAGTACTAATAACAAAAAGCGAAACTCATAAAAAACGCCTTGTAATTGATTACTCTCAGACAATTAATCGTTACACAGAACTCGACGCGTACCCTTTACCAAACATTGAGGACTTAGTTTCGAAAGTGGCAAAGAATACATTTTTCAGCCTAATAGACCTGAAAAACGCGTACCATCAAGTACCTATACTACCCGAAGAAAGGAAATTTACTGCTTTTGAAGCACTGGGAAATTTGTACCAGTTCAGGCGTTTTGGCATTGCTGAAGTCCATGGGCGACGGTAACCACTCACCATCAGGTGGGCCGTATGCTCGTCTGCCTACAAGGGCAATAAAAAAAAAAAAAAAAAGGCGTATTCCTTTTGGAGTAACAAATGGTGTTTCGAGCTTCCAACGAACGATCGATTGGATTATAAGAAAAGAGAAGCTTCAAAATACATATGCGTACCTTGATGATATAACTATTTCTGGCCGTACTCTTGAAGAACACGATCATAACTTAGAAAGTTTTATGAATGCCGCAAAGAAATACGGTTTAACACTGAGTATACAAAAATGCAAATTTTCTCAAAAGTCAATTAATATTCTAGGCTATAATATTCAAAACCACATAATTAAACCTGACAATGAGCGACTCAAGCCACTGATTAATTTACCTCCACCAAGCGATTTACCGACCTTAAGAAGGACACTCGGCATGTTCGCACATTATTCTAAGTGGATTCCAAAATTTTCTGAACGGATCCACTCACTTGCTAATACGACGATTTTTCCGCTCACAAGCGAGCAAATTAAATGTTTCGAAAGCTTGAAAAATGACATCGCAAAGTCTTCTATACATGCAATTGATGAAAATATACCTTTTACAGTGGAAACTGACGCTTCCGATCATTCCATTGCAGCAGTACTTACGCAAAATTCTAGACCAGTGGCGTTTTTCTCAAGAACGTTAAATTCAAGCGAACAAAACCATTCCGCCATTGAAAAAGAAGCGTACGCCATTGTGGAATCATTGAAGAAATGGAGACATTTCCTTATTGGTAGACACTTTAAGTTGGTAACTGACCAACGCTCGGTTTCTTTTATGTTTAATATGAAACATTCAAGTAAGATAAAGAATGAAAAGATTCAAAGATGGCGACTGGAACTTGCTGCTTTCAAATACGATATTATATACAGACCGGGGAAAGAGAACTATGCTGCTGATGCACTATCCCGAGTTTGTGCCACTGTAGAAACACGTACTGCTAAACTTTTCTCGCTGCATGAGGCTCTTTGTCATCCAGGGGTAACAAGAATGTTTCACTGGGTTCGCTCTAAAAACCTTCCCTATTCTATTGAAGAAGTCAGAACAATGACAAAATCTTGTCGAACCTGCTCTGAAATAAAACCTAGATTTTTCCGAAATACCTTTGATGACCAGAGGAAGCTTGTTAAAGCGACGGCTGCTTTTGAACGCCTTAGCATAGATTTTAAAGGACCAGTTCCAACAAATAATAATAACAAATTCATACTTACCGTGATTGACGAATTTTCACGTTTCCCGTTTGCATTCGCATGCTCAGATGTAAGCTCGAAAACAGTGATTAAACATCTTAACAACTTGTTTATGATATTTGGCATGCCTTCTTACGTTCATTCAGATCGCGGAACAGCATTTCTTTCTGCTGAAGTACAGGAATTTTTACATGTTCGAGGTATTGCCACTAGTAGAACTACAGCTTATAACCCTCAAGGTAACGGTCAAGTAGAAAAATTGAATTCTACTCTTTGGAGAACGATTCTTTTGGCGCTGAAGACGAAGAATCTTTCGGTAGAAAATTGGGAACAAGTATTATCACAAGCCTTACATTCAATTCGATCATTACTTTGTACAACCATAAATTGCACTCCACATGAAAGAATGTTTAGACACCCTCGAAGATCTACTAACGGCACTTCTGTTCCATCGTGGCTTACAAATTCTGGACAAGTCTTGATGAAGAAATTTAATCGTACAAATAAATATCAGCCATTAGTAGAAGAGGTTGAATTGATACACAGCAATCCTGACTTTTCATACATTCGGCTTCCAGATGGCCGAGAAACAACAGTGTCGAATCGTCATCTAGCACCATTGGGTTCAGAAAGGGTAGATCTGCGAATAGATAATGAACACACTATTGATTATCAGAACGTCGCAGAACCACTTCCGGAAACAGAAGACCAAAACTTGGAGATTCCTTCATCCAATGAAACGGGACCTGTGGTACTTGATAATAGCAGAGAGCTAGAGACAGAATTACCATCATCACCACCGCTGGAGCCAACACTTCGTAGATCTGGTCGCGTCCATAAAACGCCAGGATTTTTAAAAGATTATGTTTTAAAATAGTGCGGGAGAATGATGTAAACTTCTTAGTTGAAATTATCAGCCATAAGTTGACGTCATTGTCAATCTATTTTATTCGTTATTTGTCAATGTATCTAATGTAATCAAAGCAAATTTTACTGTTAATTTTAGCTTATTAAAACCTTATATTCAGTAAAGGTTTTCTCTTATTACAATCATAATGTTAATCCTTCTACTCATATATGTTAATAAAATATTTATAACTATTGACATCATGCAACCCATTTTTTTTATCCTTAGATGGGTGGACGAGCTCACAAACCACCAGGTTTTCAGTGGTTACTGGAGCCCATAGACATCTACAACGTAAATGCCGCCACCCACCTTGAGATATGAGTTCTAAGGTCTCAGTATAGTTACAACGGCTGCTCCACCCTTCAAACCGAAACGCATAGCACTGCTTTATAATTAAGCTCTAGTAAAATATTATGTTCTTCATAAAAATACTTTATAATCGTTTGTGAGGATATGAAACTAAGAAATCAGCAGTGTTTTGGTGGGAACGGGAGGTTGTTGACAATATTGTGGGAATTGTTTTTTTTTTTTTTTGTTAAATTAATGTTTCTTCAAATTCAAATGTGTCGTAACACCAATAACGGTAGTCTATTACTCGTTTAGCGTCTCTGAATGTGCAAAAGTGTGGGAAAATAAAATAAAGTCCAAGTCCACAAAAGTCTGATACACGTCATCTCGGATCCTCCTGATCCACTAACGGTGCTTTTAGGTATTTCAAGCACCGGTCACCGTTCTCGTCGAACCCGTCGCTTGCGACGAAGGGCTCGACGAGTAAATTAACTCTCAGACACAGCCCACTGAGTTTCTCGCCGGATCTTCTCAGTGGGTCGCGTTTCCGATCCGGTGGTAGATTCTGCGAAGCACGACTCTTGCTAGGGTTCGTGTTAGCAACATCGTCAGGTTTGAGCCCCGTGAGCTCACCTACTAAAGTTAGGGCTACGCTGAAATAGCCGCTAGGGCTATCAGCTTAGGTAGGAAAAAAAAAAAAAAAAAAAAAAAAAGTCTGAAAAAATTACCACAATTTTCTTAAAAGTTAATTTCATCCTATTTTATCTCGTTTTACTTAATTGAACGACAATTAGCTTCAAAGAAATCAACGTATCATTTAAATAATTTTTCGGCCCATTTTATTTTTCATTTGACAGAAAATTAAAATGTAAACGAAATGTATGTAGTGAAATCATTACCTTTCTGGTCGAAAAAATTAAACAACGTTATACGTCAATTGTCAATTTTCAAGTAACTGTCCCTGTCAGTGTCAATTGGCATCATCGTTTAGAAGACAAGCAGTAAGAGGATGGTGAAATGGTGTTTACGATCGAATAATTTATAATATTTTCGTAATGGAATCCAATAATAAAGACAGTGAAGTTATAGATAAAAGTGTTATGAATGGTGAATGTTCACCAGCAGAGAGTATTCATCCGACAAATTTGAATAAAACGAAAAATATTGATGTCATTTCGACACCCTCCGAATTAAAATTCGATAATGGTACATGATACATATTGTAAACAATTTACAGCACTATACTATATTTATTTGTTTAAACCTTCGAATGTGTTCCTTAAAATTTCATTATTTTCTCATTTGAAATTTGTGTATTTTTAGTAGAAGTTTGAATCTCGAGTGAAAGTTGTGCAAATGTTTATGTTGTGTCATGTTATGAGCAGAGCCGGAGGAGGAAGACCCCGAGATTGTAGAAAAGAGGAAAGAGATTGAGGAATGTCTCTCTGATGTCGATTCTGTTGATGTGGAAAAATGGAAGAATCTAGCCAGAAGCAAAGGAGGACTTATCTGTGGTGAGAGTACTTTGCAAAAAAGGATTTACATATTTTAGAAAGTGTCCAGCTAAGTAACAATTGATTAAGATATTCGACAGACTTTGGCTGGTTTTAGTATTGCTTGATATGAATCAGGCATCAAAACATTGGGGTTAGTGGTAATTGTCTACTTTTATACATTAACATCATTCATAAATTATTCTTTGTCCAGAATATTCTCATAACCCAGACTTACAGAGAAAGGCCTGTTTATCATTTCAAATGCACTAGTACTGTTGTAAGGCATTGGAGTACTTTTAGATATTAATTATAAATGTACTGTAAGAAGTGAAGTACACAGCACATCTCCACAGCAGTGTGTCATGCTTATAATATAGATAATTTAAGGGGCAAAGACTGTTCTAATAAAAAGTCTCAGTTAACAGAAAAGTGTGAAGGCAATAGGAAATAATGTAAATAGTATTACTTATAATAATAATAAAAAAATTAAAACAGATGAATACAGAAGAAGAATTTGGCCTCTGCTTGTTGGTGTTACAAAAGAGGAAATGACTGAAGCTCCATCATTGGATGAGTTATCAACGCATCCAGAATATAACCAGGTATACCATATTATTATTTCATGTGACTAAAGCCGAAAGATCCTAAGCTTATTTTTATATGATGAATTAGTATAAAAATTGAAAGTTATAGGTTAACTTACTTCTCTTTGTTTGTTTTGTTATATAATTTACCTAGTACAACTGTGGTGACCCCTTTAAATTCAACTAATGAGCTCACACTACCTGGTGCTACTTATGTCTAGATATTATACCTAATAGAAAGGAAAGAAAGTGGAAAAATATGGCTAATTTACATATGAATAAAAGAGACTGAATATTATTAAAGTTTCACAAACTCACCTATCACTTGCTAAATTAACTTAAAGCTTGCGCTTTTATATATTACCAGCAAAGATTAGATAATAGTTTGAGCTCTTCTTGATGATCTAATAAATTAGAAAATAAATTACCTAAAAATCTAGATACTGGCTAAATACACTATACTTATATATGAAGTTTTTTTTATGATACCCAAACCCCATTATTTTGTATTCATTAAACACATCATTTTGTATTAGATGTTCAGAAATTTCTTTCGGATTTCCTAACTAAATGGTTATTTATCACTTTTGTGTTAATTCAAAATCAGGTAATTAGTAGACTTAAGAAAAAAGACAGACTTGAGAAATAAAATAAAGTACTCATTGATATCAATTAACTCATTGCATTAAAACTATTAATGTAATATAACATACATCATTTATTTTAAATTTAAATTGGAAATACCTAGCAAACAGGAAAGACAAACAATAAAACACATTTGTGTAGTTAAAATGTTTACAATTATATTGTATGTGTTTCTATGTTCCTAAGTAATATTTAGTTTAATTATTACAAGAAGGCCTAATCTAAAAATAAGCAACCTGAAAAGCTTAATTTAAAAATAAAAAGTTTACAAAAGACTAATGTCAAGACACATATTGATAATGTTATTATTTAGGAATGGTTCATTCTATCCTATAAACACTTACAGACTTTCCATTATGTATTATTTATCAGTATCTAGTATGTATTAATTTTAAGGTGGTGCTAGATGTGAACAGGTCTTTGAAAAGATTTCCTCCTGGCATTCCATACGAACAAAGAGTGGCCCTTCAGGACCAGCTGACAGTATTAATACTCAGGGTCATCATAAAATATCCACATTTAAAATATTACCAGGTATGTTTTCAGTTTGTCAATTATTATTGTTCCCACCAGTTGCGCATGCAAATCAGATACAGATGGGCAATTTTGGTATGTGCTATGAATGAGGCTTCAAGAAAGATCTTTGTTGCTGATAAGCATGAGCGACAATGAGCACTCATGATCATGTGGCCCGTATGTTTGGCTGCCCTGTAAAGTACAAGTGTATATAGATATATATATGTATATAAATGAATTGCTGTTCATTAGTCTCGCTAAAACTTGAGAATGGCTGGAGCGATTTGGCTAATTTTGCTCTTGAATTAATTGTAGAAATCCAGAGAAGGTTTAAAAGGTTTAGATAAATATGAAAATGCTCGGAATTAAAGAAAAATCACAAATTTGTTTTTCCTTTGATGTGTCCCCCTTGTCGGACGGATTCCGTTTCTTTGTTTTAAGTTTATTTTATACAAAAGTTAGGTCTTTTATTTATTGATTGAGGCACTACGAATTCTGCCGGGTCAGCTAGTTAATAATAAATATTCTACATGTTATAAGTATGTATGTCCGATTTCTGCAGTTTGAGAGAGCGCTTCGTGGTTTATGATTGTAAACAAAAGAGCTATAAAATTGCAAATTTCAATATTTGTTAAAGTTGGAATGTCAATACAAGTTTGAACAATCACTTAAATGATAACCGTATTTGTCAAACAATAGAGTAATCGATGCTAACAAGAACATTAATGGGAATAGATATCATTGAAGAACAATCATAGTCCCTTGTCGGTACGTATTCTGCATTTTTATTAAAAATGTACTAAATATAAAAACGATCGACATATGTACCACGTAGACAGTTATTTTCTGCTATAAAATGCTTTGGAATCAGATGCTATTGAGAAAAATTAATACAAAAAGCAGTTTTTGCGTTTAAGGTAGACTAAATAAATGGTCGTGACTATACGACGTGACTATACGATTTTTGTTATACAATTATTTTCAAATTCAAATTAAAAATAATTAATTTCTATATCATTGAAACTTCTTAATAATTGTAAAAATAAAAACTTTACCATCGGCTCCAAGAAGACCGACGCTCCTGACAGTACTCCGCGAAACAAACTCAAGTTTTTTTTTATATCTTTTTATTATTACTTTTTTTTTGCTATAGTCCAGATGTCGACTCAAGACGCCTAATTTGTGTATAATGTCTAAACGTTGCGACTTAAAATAAAGTGTCTCCTCGCCTTTGTTGATGTCCAAGCGTGAACTTGGCTATTTACCATCAAGTGGGCGATATGCTCGTTTGTAAGCCAGGAAAAAAAATCTCACATAGCAAAAATTTGATCCCTATGCTATTGTTGTCGAGATTTATACCGAGTTAATGTTATTGTATAACATGTATTAGCGTATGTTTACAAAGTGTTAGACATTGTTATCAGTTCATTAGTCACACGTTGCGGTCGACAGATACAATGCGTTGTTAGCGTTGTTGTAAAGTGGTCTATTACCGACGTTTGATTACAATCGATCGTTGCTATCACGACACAGGGCCTAAAGCTGCGGTGTTACTTTGTACGAAGCAGCCACACCTCGATGGCTCATCGCGGGTCAAGTTGCCTCAATTAAATCACATTTCATTTTACGATCAGTGATGGCAAAATTCGAAAGTTAATAAATGTATCATGATTTGTATTTAAAAAAATATTGAGGTTTTTCTAATATTTGAAGATGTTAATTATGTGTAATCAGAGATAAATGGTATTATTATTATAGGGGTACAGTATTAAGGATTTTGTTTTTTTAATTAAAATGAAAGTTTACAGCGTTAAATGCATTACATCGACTACAATCGTTAATTATTACCTACGTATTACGTAGATAGAGGCTGTAGGAAAAATATTGAAAAGTATGACAAAAAATTTGTTCCTATACCTACTCTATTCCAATTACGAAGTCCCATGAGACAGATGTTATTATTATGTTATTGTGTGTGTGAATTAATTGTATAATGATTTAGATTGATGGTGTATTTTTTAAATGATATTTACGACAGTGAACAAAAAAAAGGATTATTGTTTCAAATTATGCGAAACGTGAAGAGTTACGTTCTAAGAAGTGTCAAAAGCGACTTCGTACTTCGAATAGAGTGTAGACCTATTCATTATATACCTATCAAATCAAATCAAATAAAAAAAAAATTCAACATAAATGAAGGTACATACTTGTTGAACGTCAAAAAGAACTACCGCCAATTCACAAAAACTAGCCTCCGTCCTGAGAAGAACTGGCAAGAAACTCAGCGGGCATGTTTTTTTTTTATTAGATTTTTTTTTAAATATTAGTTTTTTTTAAATAGTCCTTTTTATTGACAAATATTCATTTCATATGATATGTTACGGGAGCATTGATTTGGATAATTTAATAATTAACCGAATAAAGCATGTGCCTGATAACCAATTAAATTGTTAAAACAAAACAAAAACACGCCTAAAGATGCAAGAATCAATCGTAAAGTGATATATTAGTCGGAAAATAGTATTTAACGTTGTTTGATGGGTCATTGATGAAAGTTATTCCTGTTCCAGGGTTACCATGACGTGGCGATCACCCTGCTCTTGGTGTGCGGAGACCGTGCCTCGTTCCCGCTGCTGTGCCGCCTGTCCTACGGCGCCGGGGCTCCGCTGGCGCCCTTCATGCAGCTCACGATGCAGCCCACGCAGCATCTGCTCAATTACATGCTGCCAGTCGTGGGCAGAGCCAATACCAAACTGGCCAATAGACTTGAAGAGTACGTTGGATTTCTAACAACTTAAATATCTTTCTCTTTAATTGTCCCTACTCGTATACCCATCTCAGTATAACCCTCCCAACATCGGTGGATCAGTCGACTTCTAAATAAGCTGAGATAGTCGGATATCCACGGCTTAAAATGTTTATATTGAACATTTAGAATTGTAATTATATGTTATATGTTCCTAACTATGTATATGCGACCGTTTTGTTATACATACAATGTGTCCATGCACCAGTGTCGGGGACTTAGGGGGGTAAAATATGGGGATTTTTATCGACAAATCACTATCCCAATTTTCTCTTGGCCCCTCCATGCTCCATTCTAGTATGGCTAGGGCAAGAGAAAATCGGGATAGTGCTTTGTCGATAAAAATGCCCATTTTGTACCCCCATTGAGTCTCCGACACTGGTACACGGACACATTGTATATCGCAGGGATACGAGAAAACCTATTCGGTCTCGTACTAAAACTGTGTTTAATTGTACCGTGTCGACTACGGGCGACTGTGTCTACAAAGTCAACAAGCAGGTACAGTCCTCGCGCGAGCTCCGAGGCGCGGTGCACACCCGCCCGCTTCCTCAGCCCCCGCACTCTCCCAGTACTAGTGTCGACCTTAACGTGAGAGTACGCTTACCGACTCGTTACCGCAGTGTTAATTACGTGTGTTTTCTAATATAAATAGTCTTACACTTATAAGTCTTTTTGTTTGCACAAATAGCTATTTAATTTGATGAAAAAAGAATGGCGAGCACTAGCATAATAAACGTGTCTTAACATTAGAGGAACATTACTGGCAAAAGGATGGCTTAATGGAGGATGTTGTCGAATCATTTATTATTGAAGTACGCGAGGAGAGTGACAATAGTACATCAAATTCTTCAGCTACTGATTAATCTGATTGCGAGAGTAATTAATAAGATTTCACCTTCATTTTGTACAATAAGTATCAGTTTATTAAATTAAATTCATACGTGATCAATTGTTTTTATTATTATTTGAAGTACATAATGCCCTCATAAAACTATTTTATAATTTACACTCGCACGGAGGCTTAAGATTTGTTAGTATCGATAGCGTATTATCGACTAATTACAACACTAGCTTATTACGTGAATATTCCTTAAAAATCCTCGGAGCTCGCGCGCGGACTGTATAACTGGTAGTACGATGCGTCGCAGGGCGGGTGTGGGCACGATGTTCGCGCTGCCGTGGTACCTGACGTGGTTCGGGCACAGCCTGGGCCGGTACGCGCTCGTCGTGCGCCTCTACGACTACTTCCTGTGCGCGCCGCCGCTCTTCCCCGTGTACGTCACCGCCGCCGTCGTGCTGTGCAGGTATGCACTGCCCCTCCCCCCGCCCCCTCCATATGCTTAGATTGTGTAGTGATCTGTTAAAGAAATTTACAGTAATCATTTTCACAAAATCTCCATATACGATGTTCAATTCAGACAATTTCAGTTGTTTTTATTTTTACCACTAAAAAAATATACCAATTTTATGTACTTTTTTTTATTGCCATTGTATGCAGACGAGCATACGGCCCACCTGATGGTGAGTGGTTACCGTCGCCCATGGACATCAGCAATGCCAGGTGCAGAGCCAAGCCGCTGCCTACCGCTTAATACTCTCCACAAGGTTCGTTTGAAGAAAGACATGTCACAGCGCTCGGGAAACATTGTGGAAGGGAGCTCATTCCATAGCCGGATTCATCTAATGAATATTAAAATATAATAATATTCTTTGTTTTACAGAGCCGATGAAGTGTTTGAATGTGAACTGGACATGGCTATGCTGCATTGTTTACTGTCAAAGGTCAGAAAAATTTTATTTTTATAAAATTAATCGTCTCCACCACTCGTTCTCCTGTGTGACGGCTGTGGGCAGCACGTGCGCGACAAGAACAAGTACATACACACAAGATGACAAACATTTTGTACGAACAGAATCCGGCCGGACCTCTCGTGTGCTGGTACCCGGGAACGGAGGGGACCGAGGAGACGGACGCACTAATTAATAATTTTTTAAATATTGTTTTCATTTTATTTGTACTAGTGGTCCCCCGGTACTCGAAATTCGACTATAATTAGTTCAAATTATAAGTTTGAATATTATTATGGTTCTACAATCACAAAATTTTCCAACACTATACTATAGACAAATAATATTAAAGACAAATAATATGTACTAATTTATTCGTAAAAAGACCACAGACTTCGGTGACGAGGACGGTGACCGGTGCTTGAGGTATCTAAAAGCACCGTTAATGGATCGGGAGGATCCGAAATGACGTGACGTAATATTTATAGATGCATAAACGTTTAGAAGAGGGCTATCAGCATTAAGTTCTGGCGCGCCTCACATCCGTGAGCTACAATGACTTAACGTTAAATGGACCCGACCTCACAGCACCTCTACAGAAATAAGATTAAAGCCCCAATCGAGATGAAATTAATAATTTGTTTTTATAGATTTCGCTTATGGTATGGAACGTTTCAGTTACCGGATGACTTGCCCTTCGAAGACATCTTGGTGACTGCCCAGGAGCTCTACGAGAACAACGACCCCCTCGACCTCGAGGACGAAGTCGTCGCACTCGAGCAGAAAGAGTGAGTATATCGTGCTCGACTTAATACTTATGTGGATTGGGAAAGTATCTCTTCAAATTAATAAAAAAGAAGTGTTTAAATAAAATAAATTTCAGAGACATATTTGTTCTTTATGGTTAAGATGGTTAAGATGCACCGATGGGTTAAAACCCATCGGTGCATCTCGTAGTCTCCAGTCTCGCCGTGACCCCTCGACTTAATGATATTTATTTCTTTTTTTTTATTTTGGCAACATGGTCAAACAATGAAATTCTTTGTGCGAGACTGTCTGCTTAGAAAGTTTTGTTAAGAGATTTAATGACCTGGTAACTAAGACTTTTAGATCAATTATTATTTTAATTTTAATGAAAACGTTTTTATATTAAAAATGATATTGTATTATTAAATGAAATGAATTGAGATGATATGAGATGAAATATAATCTCAGAGTAAAATGTTGGTCATTTATTGAGACTTTTGCAGTAGACTTTTTGGAGGATCCCGAGAAGCTACGTTCAGCGGCTTTGTTTCATTTTCCCACATTTGTGCACTTTCACCCATATTAAACGGTTAATAAACCACCCTTATTACACATTTAAACCTGACGAAACACTAAATAGACAAAATAAAACAAATCACACAAATTCACTCCTCGCGTTCCCGCCAAAAAGTCCTGCTTGTAAGATATTTTACTGGTTAATCTATACCTAAAACCGTTTAGTGCGTTTAGTGATCTCATCGCGTCGATGTACTGTTGCAGGGAGGAGCAGCGGCGGCTCGACGAGGAGCGGTCGCGGCGGCGGCGCGCGGCGCGCGGGGCGGCGCGGGGTGCGGCGCGGGGCGGGGGGCGCACGCTGGCGCGGCTGCGGGGCGCGCGGGGGGTGCTGCTGGCGGCGGCGGCGGCGCTGCTGGGCGTCTACGTGTACTACCGCCCCGACCTGTTCTTCAACAGGTAGCGCCACGCCTACCGGTTCGTCTTCTTCCGCCTCTAGAACCGCCCGCGCTACACATCCCGTTCTAGTATATCAGCATTATCAATCATTTCTGTGGACAGTTTTTCTGATAACGCCCGATAGGATATTTTACGTGTCAAACTTCTAATAATTGTTGAACATCTGATAGAATTAAAAAAGGTGCAAACTGATTGAAATGCTCTTATACTAGTAGGAGTGAGGGCGGCGAGCGACAGATGGCGCGGTGCGTTGTGACGGGCTGTTCAATATTGTGAATCTTTTAAAAAATAGCCACTTTATATCAATAATAATCCTTTTCTGATCAAACTTGAAGAGCTCTAAAATGTGCACTCCGTACCGACTAGCGTGGGCACAATGTGCGCGCAGTCTCTCCACGTTCGAATTGAAATTATTAACTGACATTTTACACAAGAGATATCGTTGAGTGACTTGCGTTTGGCATAAACTTAAAAGTAGACAAGTTTAGAAATCGCATTTAAATTAAAATTTGAGTGTTCGCAGTCTCCCGCACCTCACGCGGGTCCTCCGATGGAGGGAAGTGTAAGGCTAGTGCTGCCATTTGTGAGACTACTAATACATAGTACTCATTTGCTACCGTGAACTCAAAAAAAAGTTTTTAAAGGTTTTAATTTTCCTTGCATCTATTAGATAACTTCACTTGTCTGCAATCAATCTAACGATGGCACATTGAAAGCGCGAGTTTTAACGAAAAATACCTCAAAGAAGTCAATTCGTTCAAATTAATATTTCATTAGATTCATGCTACTTCCTACTTAAATGTATTCACATAAGGTATATTTTCTAACATGACGCCCGAATGAAATCGTTGCTTACGTCACTGCTTGAAGACGAACCGTGTGTGGACTTTATTTGAATTGTTGAAATAAGTGCATAGTGAAGTAAGTGTTTCGTCTCGCTTTCTCTTTGCTCATGGACCGTAAGAGCGAGCGAGCAGAGTGAATACGAAGAGTGGCTGTTGTAAAGCTGTGTCGTGCGACAAAGACAACGCTCTTCAAGGCAGTCGACTGTCTCTTTCTAATGCGGGTAGAGACGTATTACTAAAGGCGTTTCAAATGAACATTTTAAAGGCAATGAGTTATTAAATTCGGTCTTTCATTATTAAACATAAAAATGTATTTTGAAACGCCCAAAAATGCTAAGAATAAAAAGACTTAAGTTTGTAAATGTAGCATAGCTTGTCTATTAGCTTACGGTGCGGCGGTGTAGTACGTACGTCCAGCTCAATGTACTGCTGGATCTGGTAACTCTTCTATTAAATTGTCGGCTAAACGTATTCTTTATGCAGCGTGTGTTTTTCTGTCTCAATCAATTCATTTAACATGCATCAGTTTTAACGTCTTCGTGTTTGTTGCGTACAATTATTATTTAACGTAGTTGAAATAAATTGAAGACGTGAGTGGATGAAGGGGTTAAGTATCATTTTTAAGATTATTGACTTTTTACATTGATTTAATGTGTTATGGGCCTATAAACCATATTAGACTTAAAATTCCGGGCTTAAAGGCTATTTTTAGAAATTGCATGTGTGAAAAAGTACAAGGAAGAAAATTTTGTTGCTCGTTTTCTCAAAATTAACAAATTGTATCATATCCCCTTCGTCCATTCATGTCTTCAATTGTAGTATGAAACAACGCGTGCCCATGCGTGCGAGGTGAAGAACCGGAACACAGACAGACTGTGCTGCGGCTACGATTCTATAAAACTGTTACATTTTGTGAGATGAATTGAAAATATAAGTTTAGATTTTGAGCAGAACCAATTTTATTTATAAATTACAAAAAAATCATTCTTAATAAATTTTAAATTAACATATTGTACACATTCTAAACTGTTTTTGAATAAAATAAACAGTTTTGAGGTATTGTGTTTAGAACATTAAATAATATTTATCTTCTCGCAGAATATTGGTTATTTGTTAAATAATTTAAACTCCTTCACTCATTATCGGGATCACAGATAAAAAAATCAACTATTATCATTCATTCATTTATACACTAGTAACATTGTTTTGTTTTTTTTTTATTGATTATTTTTGTTTGCAGGGAAATTGACTACGTTTAGCCGAATATGTATATTTAGTGAGCGGAACCGCTTGAATAACTTCACTAAGACTTTAAACATTCAGATGCCTTATATATCGTGTAGTGTAGATGATGTAGCGAACTTTGGTAATTGTAAGCAAAATATGTAATACTATGCGTGTTTATATAACGTTATTTCCAAAGCTAACCCCCTTTTAAAGATAAAATAAAACTATTTAATTTATTTATTTATTATAAGCTTATTAGGAAATATATATATAGTTAGTACGATTTAAAAGAATTCTGTTTAAAAAAAAATTGGTTAATTAATTAAAATTAAGACGAGAAAATCTCTATTTGATTTCTGTTAAATGAACAAGCAATATGTTTTAACTTTACACAAGTAACTTATTTTAGTATATAAGCTTATCGATTAAATATAAATCGATTTCATATAATCGATTACTTCCTTATTAAAATAAATATTATTTTTGTAAGCCAAATTTTAGGAAGAACTTAGAAAGTGATTTCGTCTCAACGTCAGACGGTTCTATCGATTAGATATAAATCGATGTCGGATAATCATTAACTTTCTGATTATATATAATGTAAATTTATGTTATTATTTGTAAGTTAACTTTTAGGAAATACTTAGAAATGTATTTCGCTTCAATGAGAGACTATTCTATGAATTAAATTGATCTATCGCTGTGATTGCTTTAGGATTAAAATTCAATTAAATTTTTACCATAAAAGAAAACACAATTCATGTAATAAACTAAATACCGTCAGCTGTTTTCACATGTATGTTCACGAGCGTTCACAGCTGCTAACCTATTGGCATTCTTCATGGCAATATATTTATGTGAAGCATGCTGTCGATAGGTGTACTCGTGTAATCGTTATATGGCAATAAAAAAATATAATAAATGTTTAATCTATGATTAAGAAAAGGTTAGAAAAGTTCGAATCTATTTTTGGCAAAAATCGCTTTCACGTCGACCACGGGAGAACAATCGGTTGTTATTTTAGCCTGTCTCCCGTAGCTGGCTGGCTGTATTGGTTGTCCTAAATGCGACATCGATATTAATTTATTTGCATAAAAAATCGATTATTTTTTTGTAAAATGTGATATTTCATACATCGTAATTTGACTTTTAGATTAAGTATAGGTTCGTTCTTTTGTCGTTAGAGCGTATTGTTGAGTTGCCTTTAGCATTTATTACGTGTACTGCAAGCGTCGTTTGCATGTCGATGTCACTCCGAGATAGTTTGAATGCGTATAGGAAGATTATATTTAGTTCGGAATTAGTTCCAATAACAATTTGTATGGAAGAAATCATGACTCTCGTGTTTAAACTTATATCACTTAACCCAAATTCATTCGAGTCGAAATGCAGTAGGTTCGAGTCTCACATGTCCACGACGCGTCCCACACATGGGCTGATAATGCTGCGGTTCAAGGCCATATAACATTAAATTTAGGCCTGAAATTTAAACAGACTTTTAATGACATTTCATTATTTCCGCGATCGTGATCTTTATTCATGCATCTTTTGTTTGAATACAAAAAATCTTTTGAATAATTTGCGTAATAATAATTTTTTTTTTATTGTAATACTTGATATATTTATTATAAAAAAAAAACAATAATGTATGTTTTGTGGACACTAATGTTTTTTTTATGAAGTATATTAGTATTAATTCCTGGTAACGTGTTTTTCACATTTGAAATTTACAAATTATATATTCATCAAGCTCACATACATTTTTAAATTGGTGTACTTTCCATATCGACGCTTGAAAGGCAAACGCGACTAAGCGACAATAACTGCTTTGTACATAAATGATAGGCAATAACCATATTCGATGCGCAAAAAAAAAAAAATATTTCTAGATCTATTAAAATCATTTGAATCCTACAGCTAGATTCGTTAAAATAAATTTTGTTTTCAGATATTTCAACTTTAAATTAGTCTACTGTAAAGTTCACGCATTGTCGCTTAGTCACGTTTGCCTTTCAAGCATCGATATATATTTTCCAGAAAGAAAGAAGTTTATACGTACTATTTTTTAGTATGTTTGTGTGAATATTTTTAATAGGAACAAGATTAGTTTGAGATCGAAAAGTACTTAAAGGTACAGTTGTTTCCAAACGTGTGTGTATATTCTTCAGGATAAATCGTGTGTTATAACAAAATTGAACTCTATAAATAATATGTTAAGTTCCGAAACGGTAATAGCTATGTCGCGGTCGTATTCAATTGTTGGGGATCAATGAAATTACGTGATTGATGGTACCATCCATACGGAAGTCAGTAAAAAAAGTCCATCAGCTTTTTATCTGAAGCACTAAAATAAATGTGCTTTAACGAAATTAATTGCGGTAGGCAGCGGCTTGGCTCTGCCCTTGGCATTGCTGAAGTCCATGGGCGACGGTAACCACTCACCATCAGGTGGGCCGTATGCTCGTCTGCCTACAAAGGCAATAAATAAAAATTAAAAAATAATAATAATAACGGTTTGTTTGTATATTATGTTATTATAAAGTTTGTACAAACCGAAGAGATACAAAGCTACTTTTTGTGATGTCTAGATCTTTGTATATGGTACGTTAATAGTTAAGATGTATATTATGTAAAGTATTATGTAGTATATAAGCTTTATATAGGAATGTATTTATGCAGTTTTGTATTGTATGTAAAAAAATTCAATTGCGAATAGGCTTAACTAATAAAAGATGAATGATTTGTGAAAAAGTGGTTCAAAATACATGGTTATTATGAAGTTGTTTTTTGTTGGTTTAGTTCTATAGTGAAATGTCCACTACGATGTTCTAAATGTTGCTGTGCTGGTTATTCACTAATAGGTCTCTGGGCCGATTCCGAGGTCTACGACACATACACTGCGGTCCTTAACCGTTTGAGGGTGAACCGTCGATAAATCGACTCTATTAATGTGTATGAACCGCGGGCTATGACTATGACTATTGCGCAGTTTGATTATAGGTATTACTAGCTGTACTCGCCCGCTTCGCTGGGCATTTAAAATTAACATTATTATTTATTGTTATTATAATTAGGGAGTCCAATACTCATATAAATATTAGCCTATTCATTAAGTACATGTATTTTCTACATGGATACCAAGTTTCAAGTCAATCGGAAGCTTGGTTCAGTAGTTATAACGGAACATCCGTAAAAACCACTAGATTTATATATTAGTATAGATGTATCGACATGTACGGATTTATCTTAGCGCGCGCAAGTAATTTAAAATTATTTTCTTGTGAATTTAGCATTACTTTTGTATTTTTTTAGGTTAAAGTTTTTTAAGGTACAGACATACTTTTTTTTTAATTCTTAGGCAGCTTCTGAAAATATGTGAAAACCAGCTCAGCATTAAAAAGGTTAATGAACGAGCCACCATCGTCTACTGCTGGGATTAAAGATAGAATTCAATAAACATAAATTGAAGCCAGTGATGTCCTGTAAAAACGTTGCTCGCTAGTTAAGTACTTAGAGAGTAGCTAGAGTACTTAACGGTAGGCAGCGGCTTAGCTCTGCTCTTGGCATTGCTGAAGTCCATGGGCGACGATAACCACTTACCATCAGGTGGGTCGAATGCTCGTCTGCCTACAAGGGCAATAAAAAAAGTTAAGTTTCGCTTTATACAGAACGAATCAACAGTATCTCGAGGTCTGGTACTTTAACTTTTATTTTGGTGGGACGCAACGGAAGACTGTAACACTTAGTAACTCGGAACTCTTTCCTTTTTTGTTTTTTTGTTTTTTTATGATTGAAGCATTACTGGTGGCCCGGAGGCCTTTCCAGTTTCACCAGGACAGGTGGGCGAGCAAAGGCTCAGCCAGGAGGGGTGGGATTTGCTAACAGCTACCCGAGCGCCTCCGAAGGAGACCTAACAACTCAAGAGTAGCTGCTTCGCGAATGAATCTACTACCGGATCGGAATCGCGACCCGCTGAGAAGATCCGGCGAGAAACTCAGCGAGCTGATTCATGGGTTAGGTTGCACGGCGAACTCTTTGTCGAGTTCGACGAGTACGGTTACCGGGGTCCCTAAGCCTACTCCTAGTGTTAGAGCTGAAGTTGTCTAATGCAAAGGTTATTGGATCTAATGGATCCGTAAGGACGTGTCTAGGGCGTCGACGGTGACTGGCTCCTGCGTGATCAGGATTCGGGGAGTAGTCAGCGGCGGCAACGATAAGGCGATTATCATGACGCATAGCCTTATCGAAGTACCGTTCCGACGCTGACTTCATGTATTTCTGGATAGATTCGAGGCCCAGGTCGTCGTGTAGGTCAACGTTCCTCACGAACCACGGAGCTCCGACGGCTAACCTGCAAAAGCGGGATTGTAGAGATTGAAGGGTGTCTATGTGCGTGCGGGCCGCGTGAGCGAACACCACACTCGCGTAGGTCATGACGGGCCTTATGCAAGTTTTGTAAAGTGTCACCTTGTTCCGAAGGGACATTTTACTCCGCTTACAGATCATGGGGTAGAGTCTACTGAGAATAAACGCGGCACGGTCACGGACTGATTTTATGTGCGGGCGGAATGTCATCGATGCATCCAGGGTAACGCCCAGGTACTTGACCTTCCTGGCCCAGGTTATGGATTGACTAAAGAGAGTAATCGGGGGTGTGAGAAACTCTTTCCAGCCGGTCTCCATAATGTTATTGGAAATAAAACATTAATTCATCTCGCTCAAACGATTTATTTAAAGTATGAAAAACAAATTGACTAAACAGAGCATCATAGAGGTATTAATCACAGACATTTCAAGTTGCCTTTTACACTTAAAAATAACAATCGAATAACTAAGACGAAGGAATCGCGTGGCGGACGGGCTCGGCCACCCCCCCCCCCCCGCGGTATTTAGCCAATAGCACTAACATCACGAGTATATTTGCGACAAGGTAGATAATAATAGTAATAAAACATGTGATTTTATTATACGTTATAAATATAATATTTGAATTAGGCACGACATAATTGGATTGATTGCTTTGTCTGTAGTGAGATTGTTATGACCTGTCCTGGTGAAACTGGAACGGCCTCCGGGCCGCTATTAATTCTTAAAAAAAAAAGAGATTATTTTACGATCACCTTGGCAAAAGAACTTTCATAACATTTTTAACTAAGTGTGTAATGAATGGCCCTTAAGGTTTGTTATTATAGACGAGAATTGTAGTCTCCCGTATGGATGTGGATGGAGTAGTATGTATGCGTCGTCGTCCGGACGCGTAGCGTAATGTGGTAAAGGTAAGTAAGTACCTGAGTAGGCGCCGTCGGTGTTCGGATAATAAATGAAATACGACACCTTGCACACTAATTAAATGTTTATTAAAATTTACACTTAGTCCACACGAAAATACAACACGGTCTATATTATTAAAATTATGAAGAATAGAAGGTTATGAGCACTGAAGAGATTCAGTTTATAAACAGTACACAGAAGACACTTTACACGACAGTACAGTAACGATAGACACAAAGAAAGCGCGTTATCACAAGAGATGCAAAAGCTTCGAAAACAATAAAACAGTATATAATTAGCGAAAGCGACGTGCGTTCAGTACGAGGAGTCAAGCGCAAGTTCAGCGCAAGAGTATATTTTCCAGCTACCCGCGACATTCCGTTCAAGCGCGCGTGTCCACAGCGCGAACGAACGGGCGACCAGCTGATTGACGCGGCACGATAAATTGTCGTGTGTGTATGTCTGTTTTATATGTAATGTAGTAATAATATATTAATAGATATGTTATATGTGTGAATGTATACTCTGTGTGTATTAATAATTATATTAAATAAATATATTATATAAGTTTTATATTGTGAAGAGTAAATGTGTATGTGCATGGAATGTGGGATAAGCCCACATTATAAAAAATAAATCGTCAAGACAATGAACGTAACTTTTAAAACTTGTTCTTTTCAAATCAGAATTCTAGAGTTCTTGTAAAACAAAATTGAGAGTATCTTCTTTTGAGATTTTTTTTTCGTTTATTTTGTTAGCGAAAAATAATGTCTTCGATTAATCAATCAGGAACCCTATAAATCTGAGTTTAATTTGTCAGCGAATGAAATGTTGCCAAAGAGATAGAAAGATGTTTCTAAGGAATTCCAACCAGGGAAACCAACGTCATAAAAGGTTAAATTAAAATATGGTACTTTAAAAAATACATAATTACAAAATCCGAGACTAGGAACATTTAATTATTGTTAAATGTTAATTACATTTATTTCACTTACATAGCGTGAGCCTTAACCATAATAAAAGCAATATAATTTGAAGTTAAAAATCAAACTAACCAGCCCATTAAATGATTTATTATTGATATAATAATAAGCTGAAGACTATAAAATTATCACAGAACAAGTCATTTATTCATTATTCTTGTTGGAAATAATTAGTTGTTATTACAATTGTATATCTAAAGTTAAAAAGTAAATTTTCGGGTATTTGCACTTATGTGTGAAATGTTATCCATCCAACAATAGTATTACTGATAAACTTTTGGCTTGTCTGTATTTTGGTTTAGAAATTAAAAAACGGCTCAGTTTGATACTGTGATAACTTAAACAATATCCAGAAGCAGATTTTCTCAATAATTTTAAATGCAGAAATTAAAAAAAATGCTTCATTAAATACATACACGTGAATGTCCGTGAAATATGCATAGATGCTTGAACGAGTGCTTACATCAATAACAGATTGAGCAAATGTATCTAAAACCTAGACAAATTCATGTAGGCATTTAATTTTATACAAAATTCAAAACACCGCTAAAACTTAATACAAAAATGTATGCATTTCTAATTAAAATAGAGAGCAATAAGATAGCTTAAGCATCGAATTATTGAGGGCTTTGTGAGAGTACAACGCTCACTGTGGGGAGACAAAACCTTATTTGAGATAAGTTTGTCATAGTGACTGTTTGGGTATAATTATCTGTGTCTACTGCAAGCTGCGCGGTGTGGTGGTGGCGCCATCTGTTTTATTAAAATTCAGTATTTTTCTGAACAGATGTGTTCACGTCAGTCAGCTCTATCTATCGTTAGTTTTTGTCATGAACAAATAAAAATTAGTGGTCTATTCGTATCACCGCGACTAACATGAAAAGTATAAGCTAAGACACAAACATAATTAATAAAAACATTACAATGCATGTTAATTAACAAATTTATATAATAACTCTGTTCCGTAATTAATTTGGTTCAATTTAATGAACTAAATTAATTCCTTACATTAATAACATTTCATCTTGTGTTACGTATCATTAATTGTATTGTAATTGTAAACATTTATTTAACACAATGAGACAATGAGATGATATGTTATAAAGATTTTTGAATACTTACTAATATAAAAAAATTAGTAAAAGTATTTAAAAAGTATTTAAAAATTAGTAAAAGTATAATATCATTTTAAACAATTTCAATAATGAGCAATTTAAAAATAATAAGTTCGGCAAGAGATATTCTTCACTAAACGCATAACTGGGACAACGGTTATTGTATAACTGAGGCCAAGCACACAGAGGTATGACGAAAGGACAAGTTACAATTAGTTGATTATTAATAATATATTATACAACATGTATTATTGTTCTATGAACATAAAATTAACAAGTTATTTTACATTTCTTAAGATGACACATTGACTACGTAGTTAATATAAGCACAACACAGCCCTCGGCCGGACCAGCCTCACGAAAGCACTTTCGTTAAGCAGTTCCTTTGAATATCTCTAATATGTGAAATTAATTAATTTTACTTTAATAAGTAATAATAAGTAAGTGTAATTTGAATTCTACACAAACTGGATTATTCATTTAGATGAAAATGATAGAAGTGAAACTTCTTGGCAGTAGTTACACTATAGAAACGAGATGACCTTAGAATGACCTATCGCACTTAGAGAAGTTGAACTTCTCTAAGATCTAGTTGCTCATGACAGTGGTGATGTAGTCGATGACGCGTTTGTCGTGGAGGATCTTGAGGTGTTCTGCGTTGCTGAGTGGCAGTGACTTGACGGGCTTGCCTCCGTTGAGCGTGGTGCGTCCGCGGCGTTTCCGCCAGTGCTCGCAGGCGCCCAGGGACCGCAGGTTGACGGTGCCGTCGCCGTCGCCCGTGCCCAGCGCGGGGTAGCCGTCCAGCCACGTGCCAGCCTTGTATACCAACCTGCGATTGACATTACATCACCCTTTTTGTTAATTACTCAGTATAAAGTACTCTTAAGATTGCATACTGCATGCCTGCATATTTTGAACAAAATTTTCTGTTCAAATTCTGCTGACACTTTCATTAATTTTTTTCGGCACTACTGTTTATTTTAAATGCTTAACGTACTTATATAATTTAAATCACTTAAATTTACGTATTGTGAACCTGATGTACCACCACCCTGTATACCAGTTAGAATATGTATATTTATAAAGATGGTGGTTGGACCTCTTGTGAGTCCGCACGGGTAGGTACCACCACCCTACCTATTTCTGCCGTGAAGCAGTAATGCGTTTCGGTTTGAAGGGTGGGCCAGCCATTGTAACTATACTGAGACCTTAGAATTTATATCTTTCTTTTTTTTATTGCCCTTGTAGGCAGACGAGCACACGGCCCACCTGATGGTGAGTGGTTACCGTCGCCCATGGACTTCAGCAATGCCAGGCCAAGGCAAAGCCAAGCTGCTGCCTACAATCAAGGTGAGGCCTATCTCAAGGTGAGGGGCGCATTCACGTTGTACATGTATATGGGCTCCAGTAACCACTTAACATCAAGTGGGCTGTGAGATCGTCCACCCATTCTAAACAATAAAAAAATCATCAAACAACTAGGCTTTAGAACTTGCAGCTCGGATATATATTATGTATCATTAACTAAATTATAGCACAACATTACAAATACACTAGCGTGTTCGTTGGTTGGTGCTTCTATGGTTTTTTCCCAGAAGAAGGGCATGTAACTAGTTTGTAATTAGAAGTTACAACTAGTAAGCAGTAAGCAGTACGCACCGCTCCACAGTGGCGACGTTGTACCCGTACACGCAGTGCAGTTCGACGCCGGGAGCGCTGAAGTCCTTTGTGTATTTCTCAGTGTCCTTTTTCATCTCCCAAGCGTTGGGTAGCTCCATGTCACTTAAATAATACAACCATCAATATAAAGATTAATTTTAATTAATAATACAACAGTTAACTAATGAACATATATTTTGATATCCATAAACTTTGTTTAGAAATTACATATTTGAAATGTATATAGGTTTAGTTATAAATTATAGTATGGTTGACGGGTTGTCATACAAGAATCTACAATGGTGCTGCATTTCTTGAAAGAATTATACTATTCATTGTAATAATTTGATCAAATACTGTTCTAATAGAACTAAGACTGCAATGTCTAAAATAATTAGTGGCACATCAAGTCAGTAGGCTCTAAAAAGGTCTCTTGGCCAGAATCATGGTCAGAAATAACAAAAGTACTCACTTGAACAACTTTTGAAAGTCGTTTATCGTGTAATTATATTTGTCAGTTTGCACCAGAACTTCATTAGGCTTCCAGAACAAGGGTGAGGGTAGCAGCCAGGCCAGCGAGGGACAGGTTATCTGCTGGGTCCTCATTGTGCTCTCGAACAACATCCTTGAGCCGAGATCATCGCCTGCATATCAATTCTGTACTGAGTCCCTGACAGGGGCTTGTGTAGGTAGCTAAGTACAACTATAATATGGAAGCAAACTGAAACATTTCGGTTCTCGAAACGACTACATGGATTATTTCTCATAATGACATAAGTATGACATAAGGCGTCCGATGTATTGGCGTTGAGCGATGCACCGGTGTTCGAATCTCAGGCGGGTACCAATTTTTGTAATGAAATACGTACTCAACAAATGTTCACGCTTGACTTCCACGGTGAAGGAATGACATCGTGTAATAAAAATTAAACCCGCAAAATTATTATTTGCGTAATTATTGATGGTAGGACCTCTTGTGAGTCCGCGCGGATGGGTACCACCACCCTGCCTGTTTCTGCCGTGAAGCATTAATGCGTTTCGGTTTGAAGGGTGGGGCAGCCGTTGTAACTATACTTGAGACCTTAGAACTTATATCTTAAGGTGGGTGGCGGCATTAACGTTGTAGATGTCTATCAGCTCCAGTAACCACTTAACACCAAGTGGGCTGTGAGCTCGTCCACCAATTTTAGTAAAAAAAAAAAATTGTTGAATATTCTTTCTTGTCTAATTTGTATAATTCGAAGGATAGCTATGATAGTGCTCTTATTAAGGTTTACATGTGGACATGCCTGTATAAATGCCATATTCAATAAATATTGGCAGATAAGTTCAATTTCATTAAATAAATATCTATATTTAGAAGATCCACCTACCAATAGCAAATACTTTAACAGCCTTCATGGACCCTGCCCAGGGTGTGGAAAGAGAAATCATCCTTCTTATGTACTGATCCTTCCATTTTTGAGTTTGGAGCTGAAGGAAATGTAATGCCATTCTGCCTCCCATACTATGCACTATTAAGGTAACTGATGTCTTATTGTTCTTGTTATAAGTGTCTTCTACTAAGCTTTTAAACTTTATGAAGAATTCTTGGTTTTCATCTGCCAATAATTAAAACCCTGTATTAGTTATTTTATCGTATCGGTAAAAAAAAATACGAACGTATACCTACTAATGAAGATACGGCACGTCTGGTTTATTTTAATTATTTTCATAGTGTTATGTCTTATGGAATTTTGCTATGGGGCAATGCTGCCGATGTCGAAACGATTTTCATCCTGCAGAGGAGGGCTATTCGTGCTATTTATAATATGCACCCGAGGGAATCCTTGAGGGACAAGTTTAAGGAAATCAAAATTCTAACTTTAGCAACCCAATACATTTTTGAAAATTTATTGTACGTGCGTAAAAACATTAAAGAATTCCCCAGAGTCTGCTATTTGCACAATGTGAAGACTAGGAACAAACATAGGCTTGCGTTGCCGGCGGCTCGAATTAAGAAAATAAGCAATCTTTTAGGGGACTGGGTGTACAACTTTTCAACAAGATCCCACTAAACGTTCAATTACTACCTGTTCATAGATTTAAGAAAACTGTCAAGGAACGTTTGTGCAACAAGGCATATTATAAAGTTAAGGATTATTTTCTAGATGGCACTACGTGGGAATGAGGCGTTCACTCCTGGCCTTTTCATTTTTTTTTTTTTTTTAAATTGTATTTTTTAACAACTTATTTGTTTACTGTCAAAATAACTTACAGTGAATACTAACAAGTGTACTATTATAACATTCTCACGTGGAAGATCGAATATCTTGTATGACTATTCTATTAATGGTCAAACTTTGGTACGCACCACAGTTGTTCGTGATTTGGGTATTTATTTGGATTCCAGTTTGATTTTTGATGTTCATGTTAATGAAATAGTAAATAAGGCTTTTCGAATGTTAGGCTTCATACTTAGAGTTGGTAAAGACTTTAAAAGACCATCTACTTTGGTTCTGTTGTACAACAGTTTTGTACGGTCTATATTGGAATATGGCTCCGTCACATGGAATCCCCAATATAATATTTATATTCAGCGACTAGAAAGAGTCCAAAAAAAGTTTTTTAAGCATCTTTTATACCATTGTCGTCGCTTTAACTCTCCAGTACCGACAGAATTTGTCTCTCTAGTCGATCGTAGACTACTGAGGGATCAAATGTTTTTATATAAAATAATAAATAACGAGATTGATTCTAGCTATCTTCTTTCCAAAATTTCATTTAAATGTATTCGTATTTCCGCGCGTTCTAAACAGACCTTCCACATGTCCACGGCTCGAACGAAATATGCTTCTAACTCTTTTGTCCGTAGATCTTGTAGGTTGTATGATGCTAAGTTCTCTAATGCTGACATATTTTGCTTGTCACTTGTAGCATAAAGAAAAGCTATTTTAAAATATTTATAAGGTGATTATAGATTTATTAAGTTGATGTATAAAATAATATGTGCGTATTGTGTTGCTTTTGTTTTTTTGTCTCCTCTTGTTCACTTTCTACTTATATGTGATTTTGATTGTGGAAACATATTTGGTTATTGCTTTAGCTATATTTTTTTAAAATATTATATGTTTGTATTGTACTGTTTGTTTCCCAAATAAATAAATAAATAAATAAATTAATTTGAATTTATCATCTTTATCTATTTACTATTATAAAAGTGGCCATAGTCATCAACATAGAGCTTTTGGATTCACAATGTGTAAGATGTAGGATGTCATGAACAACAGAGATAAAATGTGTTTTAAATACCCTTTAAAAATATATATATGTATATTGCAAGTAATTGAGTGCCATATTGGTGGAAATTAAGGTCTATATTGTGGAAAATTTCCCTGATCTAGGGAATTTGTGATCTCATCATATTTCGTTTAAGATTGTACTACTATTGACTGAAACAAAGTTCATCTTTAGCCTTATATTTTTTGCTACATTCGGTTATGCTAGAAATGAACATGTATTTCCCGAGGCCTATGGTGTGAAAAGTACTTAACGGTGCACAGCAGCTTAGCTGTTTCTCTTTCGGTTAATGTTGCCATCCCGTTAATGACAACGTAAAGCATATTAACAATGAAGTGGCAGGCTTGGAGCTGCTATTAATAGCCCATTGGTCTAAACATGGTTTTTAGTTTGGCATTTAAGGTGTTAAGCATAACTACTTACATTTTCATGAGTTCAATATGTAAGGCCACAATTTTAATACATAATGTAGAGAAGAGCGAACGAATTATGACATTTTCTATTCTCATTCATTTTTGGTGATGTAGGTTAAGTTACATTATTCGTTTTAGGCAGTATGTGATGTTAAAAAAAAACTAGAAGAATTGCATGATTCTTACTTACTTGGAGCTTTTCTGAAGTCATACGGAGCTCCTATGATGGATACATTTCTAACATAACCAATGCTGACTAGAGAATCTGCTATACTATTGAAATATGCTCCAGATGACTGATGAGACGGATCCAACCATTCAACTGGTTCTGTGTTACCCCAGCCTGGAACTCGGACTTCAACTCCAACGGGGCTGTGAGTTGTTCTCGTAACATTGTCATATTCCAATCTTAGATTATCAACCCAACAGTCAATAATATAAGGCACGAGAAGTTCAAGGTTCAACCATATATTAAAGTAGTCGGCTGAGGTTTTACTACAAATGTAGTGGACCACTAACGATCTGTTAAGTCTTGCTTCTAATTGATTACCTCCATCACCAGGAACTGGAACATGTTACATGTGCCTTTAATTAATCTAATAAAAATACATATAATTCAAAGTATAACTATTTACATTTTTTTACTACGACTTGCCAAGACAACGCTTATTTTATGTTAAATGCCCATAAATATCAGAAATGATTCCTTGAGACATTCCAGAGACAGGTTTATTGACTTACCATCACACTACAACGAAATGTTTTGACATGCTCTTCAAAAAAAGTTTGATACAAGTATTTAATGGTATACAGCTGCATGATGGTTCCCCTGACATTGCAATAATAAGTGACAATAGCCACTTACAATCGGATGAAACATTACTTCATTTGTCTATTCTAGCAATAAAACTGAATCCATTTCGATTGAAAAGGAATGTCGCTTCCTGAATCATATTCTACTAGCAGTATTTGAATAAGAGCATAGCAAGATGTTACTAAGAAAAAAAACACAAACAAAATACACTGCGCTATTATTTGTTCCAGTTTCAAAGGTTTAGATAGTTGTTATACAATGCAATTGACACCTCGACCTCAAATCTCAAGCTCAAATTCTTGTGTTTATGGGCATTAGTAAACACTTATATTATGTGGATGGTGAACGCATTCACTGTAATTTAAAAACTTTTTAGCAGTAGTTGACAGGTTATACCCGTATTTTTTTATTACTAAGACAAAATAATAGCCATAATAAGAGCGCCAGAATTAAGAGTAGGTGAGCAGTTTTTTGTATTTACACTACATTTGGCATTCTTCAATTTTAAAGTGAAACTTTTTCAATTTAATACTCACTAAGTATTACAGGAGACAGTCCCCAAGAGCTCTTGGCCAGTAAATAATAAACAAATATTAACTGAAAAGTTACTCTAATACCAAACATATTCATTTGCCAATAAAACTAAGTTTACGAGTGAAATAGCGCAAAGAATAATCGCGAACACGATTTAATAGGCTCTGCGTTATTTTTACGCAATTCGCTCGTATTAGCAATCGGGAAAAGTGGATAATGACGTAAAATCGTATGATGAAACATTAACTGGGAGGTAATCTTATATGACAATTAGCGGACGTTTAACAATTAGCTGCTTGTATTTTGATAAACACAATTGTTTTGATTTAACGAATCAAAAGAATTGCGTAGGTTCTTAGAATACCATGAGATAAGATTATTTTTATCAGGGTTGCCAACCTTTGAATATTTTTCCTCGTACAGAAGCAGATAAAAATCTCATAAATTGGCTTTCGAATCTCGTATATTCATATTGCGCGTAAAATGTAATAAAACTAAGAAAAGGCATTAAAATTAGGATATTTTACAAAATGAAAGTACTTTTACAAGTTTGCTACAAATAAAATATTGTAATAAAACTAAGAAAAAGGCAATAAAATTAGGATATTTTACAAAATGAAAGTACTTTTACAAGTTTGCTACAAATAAAATATATCTATATATGTAGACGCTCTGGAAATGTGGTGCTGGAGAAGAATGCTTGGAGTTTCGTGGACGGACTTTCGTACAAATGTCTCGATACTTCAGGAACTCGGCATCAAGCAGCGTCTATTTGCTATAGTACAGTCTCGAATAGTGGATTTCTTCGGACACGTTTCGCGACGAGATGGCCGGTCCAAAGAACACCTCGTTGGACAGGGAAGCGTTGATGGCACAAGACCGCGCAGGAGGCCACCAATGCGGTGGACCGACCAAATTAAAACTGCAGTGGGAGGGACCCTAAATGAGTGCAGTAGAATGGCCTCGAGCAGGCAGAGATGGCGAGACATCGTGAGACGCATCAAGCCTGCCCCTTCCAACACTACATGACGATCACTACCACTCTGTCAAGAGTGACACGGTTGAGAACAAGAATCTATTAAAAAAAACATGTATTATTATGTTATTATAGGCTTAGTTTATCATCTCCAAATATGATATCAGGAACTTCCTTACTGACGTCGTTTTACTTTCCACTGGCGTTTTTTTTTTTTTTTTCCACAGGAGAAAATCGCCGGATCCCCACCCGCGCGGCAGGTGGGGTATGTGGGAGTTGAACCTCACTAAAAACTCCTGCCGCTCACAACCGGCGCCCTACCTCGGACCGGGCTGGAGCCCAGTCGGGGCTATTGAAACGGCGGGACAGGGTTGACGCAGAGCATATTACATCCATCCCACCGTCCCACGGACGCCGGACCGGTGGCCGCCAGCGACACGACCACCGGTTCCCTCGTTCAGCGGGCCGAGAGCCCGCTTTGATGGCGCCGCGTTACACCTTCCCCCAGAGCGGTCGGGGGAACGCGGTCTACCATCACCCGGCTTCCTATTGCGGGTGAGCGTGCAAAGCACGCCACCCCACGTCTGGGTCTCTCCCCGCACAAAACGGGTGGGACCCCTAGCTCTTAGGGGGCCAGGTCACGGATACGACCCCGGTCCCGACCCCCTGCTCGGCGGCGGCGGGTTTCTGCGTAGTGAGGAGAGCTTTCCCTCACTCGCCCCGCCGCCTCCTTCTGCGAGATGGTGCACTCGCAGAAGTCGAGCATAGCCTTCTTCCACTGGCGTATAACTTTTCTTTAGTCATACGACTATACATCTCCTTCGATGGTTCAAAATTAACGCAGTTTCTAACACGTATTGGACCTTTTGTACCCTCCGCAGCAAGAAGGGTGCCGTTCACAGTTCCCACAGAAGTCCGTTTCGTATGTCTGTTTTTATTAAATTGACTTTATTAAAACTTTATGAATGTAGATAGGGCAAAATGAGCAAAAGTCTTCAGTTTTCAGTAGATGGACTCAAAACTTATCTGGCTCACAAATTTCATTTAAACCTTCAGGATAACGAGCTTGAGCTCATTCATGTTTATTCGAGTGAGATGTAGATAAATAATTTAATCATGTAGATAGAAATGTTCCCAGCAATAAAAATGATTTTTTAGTTTCATAAATCAAAGTCTCGTACACAACTGTACGAGGCTAATAACGTCCTCGTACCTCGTACGGAAGACCAGAAATCTCGTAATTGTACGAGGAACCTCGTACAGTTGGCAATGCTGATTTTTATCCACTTACCTACCTTTTTTTAATATGGGATTTTATAACCTGGTAACTAAGACCTTTAAGTCATGTCTTATTTTAATTTATATTCTTATTTTATAAAAAATGATATTAAGGAGATAAATGAAATGAAATGATACCTACCTACTTACCTACACACACACACACACACACATATCTTATTTTTTCTAAGTTCGGTAAATTCATTATATTTTATTATATTACCTTTATTTATTGACCGTATACTATTAATTTAAGCCAAATGTTCCTTTAATGATTTTTGTGTTCAAGAATTGAAATAGTACAAGTATTTCTTTTTTACGGCCTATTTTATTTGTTCATAGAGGTATGAATTTCTTAGTGTTATGTTAGAAGATAGGTTAATGACAAAAATGTATTTATTAGGTACCTATGGAATGCAATGGATTTATTTGAACTGATATGGGACAGCATAACATCTCAGTAAAATAATAAAAATTATCTAACCAAGAGCTCAGAAATTCCTGAGAAGCCACATATAATTATTTTGGAATATTTTTCTCACTTAATGGATCACTTAATTTACAGACCGTAATAAATCACACACGGTCACCTAGCCTAAACTAGAATTTAGTGTCCTATGTTTACCAGAGATATTGATATATATGATAGTCACGTACATCATATTATGATTCCCAGCGTGGGAAGTGACCCCATAGAGTAAGATTATATATAGTGACCCTAAGCCCAGCACAGATGTCAGGGGTATCAAGTCAGTCAAAATAAATGTTTATATAGAAACCATAAATTGATAAAATAAAACAAAGTTGTGTCCATAGATAGGTACATACTCCTAGCTTCTATACTCATACTAGCTCATACTCATGGCTAACAGTTGTAACTTTGATGGGCTCTAAGAAAGTATTTAATGATGAACTCAAGGTATTAAATATTGTATGACTTGAATAATATAATGAAACCGGATACCCAAAAGTAAAGTATCTCGAGCAAAGTACTCGAATATTATATCGAGTACTTTAATCGTGACATTATTTGGTTCATAAGACAAAATTACAGGTAAAATAGTTAAGGCACGCAGGTTACTATAACCGAAATGGATAGACCTCGTAAAAAACTTGGGCTCACTAACAAACAAGAATTGTAAAGATATATAATCAAAATCAAACATGTCTGCGAAATTGTATTTGTCATTTAATTCGGGCTCAATGAATTTGGCCCCCCTTTTGTGATTTTCGGATTTTTTTAAATTGTTTGTTCGTTTTTTATTTATTTATAATTAATTAAACAAATGATCACCTTGAAGTGGGCTCCCCTTACTAGATATCTTTATTTTTATCGCTCAGATTAGTTAATTTGAAAATGATACTATTCATTACCATGCAATAGGAGATAGATAAGATACTTTTATTTTATAATAAAATTAATAATTCCTAAATTCACTATATAGTTCAATAAATGTAAATGTAATGCACACAAAATCTGTTTTTGTTGAAATGATAATTATTTATAAGCTCAAGAAATATATTGCAGGGACATTTAGTAGAAATTAATTTAATATGGAAGAACAAACTTAGTATATATATACTCTTTAAACAGGATTTTATTTAATAAATATATTTATTTACGTCTATATTATCTTAATTATTATTATTATTATCTAATCTATATCGAGAACTATCTTGATTGATATAAATATATTACAAGGCTTCGTTTTTTTTTATTTCATTGTAAAAATAAAGATATCTAGTAAGGAGGGGCAACTTAAGAGTGATCATTTGTTTAATTAATTATAAATAAATAAAAAACAAACAAACAATTTTTACATTCGACCAAACGAACAAATGACGAACAAATAAAAAAAAAATAAAAAAATCCGAAAATAAAAAAAAGGGGGGCCAAATACAGTGAGCCTTTAATTCGAATCTTCTTATCCAAGAGTTGAAACATAGATAATACATTTACAACTCGACCAAGCTAAGTTTGCACCTCGCTGGAATGCGGCGCTCCGCCCGCTTCCCCGCTTACCTTCCCGCAATCGCCCCGTCGCGTTAGTACGGTTAGCATCTTTGTCGCCGACCCGCGTCATACGTGTTTTCGTCTCCCTATCCGTTGAATTTTAATTTTTTTAGCTGTTCTTGTTAGGTTTTTTGTTGAAGTTTAGTTATATTAATGGACTATTTTTGTTAAGTTTTTGTTGAGCTGTTTTTACTGAACGCTTAACGTTCTTTTTTTACTTCGAGAGGATTGTTGTGTGCCACAAAAATGAAAGGAAAGGTCATACACCGTGAAGGGAGAAACATAATCCTGAATAGGAAGCATAAACGAAAATTATTACTGAGCAATTGGGATACAAATTTAAAAAGTGCAAGAACGCCCGGGTGGTCTTAATACAAAAACCCGTTATCGCTATATTCTAATGTACCTATGTATAATATATTGTTAAAAACAATAAATGCAAAGTAAAATCTAACAAACATTTGTTTACATTTTTAAAGTCTTAGCGAATCCTTTTTTCAGACCATTTTTTTTTATGATTGAATGATTACTAGTGGCCCGATGGCCTTTCCGGTTTCACCAGGACAAGTGGGCGAGCAAATTCTCACCCAGGAGGGGTGGGGTTTGCTAACAACTGCCCGAGCGCCTCCGAAGGAGACCTAACAACTCAAGAGCAATTGCTTCGCGAATGAATCTACTACCGGATCGGAATCGCGACCCCCTGAGAAGATCTGGTGATTGTATCCGGGCTGATGTATGGGTTAGGTTGCACGTCGACCTCTTTTTCGAGTTCGACGAGTACGGTTACCGGGGTCCCTAAGCCTACTCCTAGTGCTAGAGCTAAAGGCGTCTAATGCAAAGGTTGATTTTCAGACCATACCTAAGCGGCAGTATGACGTAATCGATGCGAGGTGCAAACTTAGCTTGGTCGAGCTGTAATAATAAATGAGGTACTGGAACCATAGATTATACACGTAATATTTGTGTCAAGCTATAAGCGTAAGGTCATACGAGGTGCACGACCCGAAAGTTCAGTGCCTTAGTGCAACGACACTTGCGCGCAGGCGCGATCATTTAAATATCCAAAGATGGACATTTCTTTGTCCTAGCTCATTTAGTATTTAATATAGATAGTTTAAATAGATTTAAGTAGGATTTCAATATAGTATTTTATTTACAATGTTAAGAACAATTAACAGTAAGGGAACAAGCACGGGCGCTTTTCGCTATTGTGTCAGAAAGTGAAATGTTTTTGCAGGTAAGTGAAGAAAAATAATCGATAAATGCAATTTGTTAATAGTATGTATACGCGGTCTTCTAATTGTTTTACTAATTCCAGGGTCGTGTTATAATTGTTTGGTTATCTTGGCTTATCGGTGGCGTATGCGGAGTTTTTATTTTGTTAGTTATTATATGTTACTGCCGCCTAATGCCTCGTCATCAGAAATCATTAGGTAAGTTTAGTAAAAATAATATGAAAAAAAAAATGGTTTTTAATAAAAATAGATAATTTTTTTCAGACGAACAATATCTAAAAGAAAATTACACTATCAAAGAGAATCATGCATACAGTAATCAAGACAATTATAGAATGAAACATGCAGAGGTTTGTAATGGATTCAATGTACTTTACTGTTTTACAGAAGAGTCAGTGATGGATTCAGGTTTGATGCCGCCCTAGCCCTGTTTATCGCGCCGCCCTTAATGCTAGAATAAACTTTCTTAATTTTGGACCCTCAACAGAGGGATGACATTCCGATCCACATTAAAACGGTACGCGACCGTGCCGTCTTCATATTATTAGAACGCCCCTATCCCATGATCTGATGACATGAAGTAAATTGTCCCTTTCGACACTCTACAAAGCTTGCATACATATGTACTTGTTTTTTCGTCTTTAAAAAATTTTTTTTTTATTGCTAGATGGGTGGACGAGCTCACAGCCCACCTGGCGTTAAGTGGTTACTGGAGCCCATAGACATTTTACGACGTAAATGCGCCACCTACCTTGAGATATCGGTTCTAAGATCTCAGTAAGTAAATTTTTCTGTCCCTCAAATCATGCGGCCCTAGGGCCTAGGCCTAGACGTAAATCCATCACTGAGATGAGTTCATGTTTAATTGTATTCAGTCCTTCCTCTGGCCGCTCCTATTTAGTTTATTTGTCAACGATATTCCCCAGTCGCCGCCGACCCTATTAGCCTTATTCGCCGACGGCGGATAGCCGGATAAGATGAAAAAAATTAAACTCGCATTAAAAAAAATGCTTTTATCGAGTGACAGTGATGATTTATGAATCAGATAAACTGCTCGTCAATTTCTCGTCATTATTATGTCGGATATACGGAGTCAGACTGACTCGTTTCATTGATCATAATATAAGCGTCCTGTGTGTTGATTCAGGTTATATCTTTGAATAAAATATCATTCAAAACTGTTCAATCGTTTTTGTGTGATTGAGTAAAAAGCATTCAAATTATGATGAGTAGAGTAGTAAAAGGCACATTCTTTGCGAATGAAAAGTATAGGTACGTCGAAATACGAACAAATAAGATTGGCGCTTCCGTAACAATGGTAGAATAAAGAAATAGCACAAAATGTTACTATTTTTTATTGCTTAGATGGGTGGACGAGCTCACAGCTCACTAAGTTAAGTGTTACTGGAGTCCATAGACATCTATCACGTAAATACGCCACTCACCTTGAGATATAAGTTCTAAGGTCTCAGTATAGTTACAACGGCTGCCCCACCCTTCAAACCGAAACGCATTACTGCTTCGCGGCAGAAATAGGCAGGGCGGTGGTACCTACCCGTGCGGACTCACAAGAGGTCCTACCACCAGTAATTACGCAAATTATAATTTTGCGGATTTGATTTTTATTACACGATGTTATTCCTTCACCGTGGAAGTCAATCGTGAACATTTGTCAAGTACGTATTTCATCAGAAAAATTGGTACCCGCCTGCGGGATTCGAACGCCGGTGCATCGCTACATACGAATGCACTTCAATAGTTGAAGTTAAGCATAACCGAGTGTACGAATGGCTCTGGTTCGGACAGGTACAGGTGCAGCGAGTGTCCCGCCCCGCCAGCTACGCCGGAGACCAGGAGGGCAGGAGGGCGCAGTCCTCCCACTGCTACGTGAACAGGGTCCCGGCCCGGCCGCCCGCCGCGCTGCCTCCGCTCCCGCACCACAGCACGCAGTACGCCTCCAGCTCCAGTGCGTCCTCTACCACTCAGCACGACCATGTTCCATATCACATCGACTCTTGAAAGGCAAACGTGACTAAGCGACAATGCGTGAACTTTACAGTAGACTAATTTAAAGTTGAAATACTTGAAAAAAAATCTATTTTAACGAATCTAGCTGTAGTATTGAAATGATTTTAATAGACCTAGAAATATATATTTTTTTGCGCATCGAATATGGTTATTGCCTATCATTTATGTATAAAGCAGTTATTGTCGCTTAGTCACGTTTGCCTTTCAAGCGTGGATGTGATAGCTACGTAACGGGTCCCATCTGCACGCGCTGCCTACTGAGGAGCATGCAGTGTTGAAATTCATAAATCCGTATCGTTATTTGTGATGTGTGACATTTATTGTGGAGTGCTTTGGATCAATGCTTAAAGCGCTTATACCCATTTATACGAGAGCCTCTAGGGCAGGCACCACTGTAACCAAATAGGTATCTATGGCGAGTGGACGGACGGTTAAAGCATCGTAAAACTATTGGAAAAAACGAAAGTTTGCGTGTTATTAGTGGTAGAGCATACAGGTTAGCAAGGGTAGGCTACCTATCACCTACCTACCTACCCACTATCCTGCCTATTTCTACCGAGTAACCGTTATGTGTACCGATTTGATGAATGGAACAGTGATACATCGAATGAGCCTTCTAGTTAATCCCTTATGGCGGATGTCGTGACATTGTAATGTTGTACTTTGGCAGGGTCGCCATGTATCTAATGTTGTACTTTGGGAGGTGTTAAGGGAAAAGGTATTCTTGCGTGTATTCCATGTTTAATTATCATGTTAATCTTAGTTTACAATTATGAAGAAGCCTATGTTTCTGGTTGGTCCGCCTTATTAGGGGGACATGCGAGATTACGCCTATTAATTATGTTATATACTAAATGCTATGTTAATACTATGCCATACTATGTTATAATATATAAGTATACACACTTCAATATTTGTGGACTCTGATAACCTCCTCTGATAACTGAAATTTTTGTAAATCCAAAAAGGCTTTAAAACTTATTAAACTCGGTTTTAGTGCTAGATGAAATAGACAGTGGTGCGAGTGTAGACGCGCTGAAGACCAGGTCCCTGCCGGCGTTCCTGCGGCCCAAGCCGCGCCCGCTGTCCACCGAGGACGACCTGCAGCAGCTCTACGCGAAGGTAATAAAAAACAAACCCGCAAAATTATAATTTGCGTAATTACTGGTGGTAGGACCTCTTGTGAGTCCGCGCGGGTAGGTACCACCGCCCTGCCTATTTCTGCCGTGAAACAGTAATGCGTTTCGGCTTGAAGGGTGGGACAGCCGTTGTAACTATACTTGAGACCTTAGAACTTATATCTCGATGTGTGTGGCGCATTTACGTTGTACATGTCTATGGGCTCCAGGAACCACTTAACACCAGGTGGGCTGTGAGCTTGTCCACTCATCTAAGCAATAATAAAAAAAAGGTTTGTGTTGTCATCATTCCTATTCTTTAATTAAATTTCTAGTTATATTCCACAGTCGATTTTATTACATTACAGATACAGATAGGCAGACCGGTGTGCTTAATGCGTGTTTTTTAAGGTTCTCAATAGCGTTAAAGTTAACTAAAATTTGTATGCAGTTGGAATAGCGCTTCTAGCCGTAAACGTGGGCAGATGTTCCAGCTTCATACAAATTTTAGTTTAGTTTGTGGTCGTCGTGGCCTAACGGATAAGATGTCCGGTGCATTCGTATGTAGCGATGCACCGGTGTTCGAATCCCGCAGGCGGGTACCAATTTTTCAAATGAAATACGTACTCAACAAATGTTCACGATTGACTTCCACGGTGAAGGAATAACATCGTGTAATAAAAATGAAACCAGCAAAATTATAATTTGCGTAATTACTGGTGGTAGGACCTCTTGTGAGTCCGCGCGGGTGGGTACCACCGCCCTGCCTATTTCTGCCGTGAAGCAGTAATGGCGTTTCGGTTTGAAGGGTGGGGCAGCCGTCGTTACTATACTTGAGACCTTAGAACTTGTATCTCAAAGGTGGGTGGCGCATTTACGTTGTAAGCAATAAAAAAAAATCACTCTCACGCTATCGAGAACGTTTAAACACTCGCACCAAAAACACTGCTTATAGCCCATCTAGTCTGAACATTGCTGTACATTGCTGTATCTCGTCGCACATCGCTGTACATCGCTGCGCATCTATTAATAAGATTTAAATTCCGTCTAGTACAATTGCCCAGTTTTCTTTGTAGACTGGAGAAACTGCAATATCAACCAGCTGTTAGTTTCATTTTGCTTGTGGTCCAATACGTAAATCCTTCAGACGCTACTAAGACACAATAAATATGCATGTACCTACAAATGTACTTATATATAACTTCGCCTTAGGTTTTTTAGAGTGATGATGCCACATTGGAGTATTGGTTAAGAAATATTCTATTAGTAAATATAATTCATTATATTGATGTAAGATTACCGCGAGTCGACTCACTGTGTGTTTAGTGTAAAACAGCGCCCCTAGTGGCAAACGTAGGCAATCGTCCCAACTGCATACAAATTTGAGTTAACTTTTACGCTATCGAGGACGTCAAAAAACTCGCATTAAGCACACAGTGAGGTGTTTAACGAACAATGCGTATTCACTTTGTGTCTCAGGTGAGTCTCAGCAAGAAGTACAAGAACAGAATGAGAAACGAACACGCCGCGATAATAGCTCTCAGCAAGTCCCACAGCCAGTTCTTAGACGCTGATGCGGTCATAGTCTATGATCAGAGGACCGCCTTGTGAGTGAAGCCGCACAAGGTTACTTCGATGACCGGCGACTGTTGATAGCTTATGTTTACGTCAAGTTAAGTTTTGATAACCAGCAACTTAATCCGGCAAGTGAGCGCTTTTTTTAATAGAAGCCGGTTCAACACAACAAAATGTGTTTGATACTCAATGCGTGTTTATTATGAAATAAATAGTAGAGTAATAAATACATACAATACAATAGCACGTTAGATACAACCCTTGACCGTTAGTTCAGTCGTATTAGTTGTAAATCTAATCCTAAACCACTTTCCCAAACATATCTGTAACTAGTCATTATCTTAGATTAATAATTCATTTTCTAAATCATAAACTATAATAGGAGATAATAGGAGATATATTATTTTTAAAATAAAAAAATCATTTGTCGGGAAGGCTTAGTGATTTACTCGCCGATCCATTAGTTGTCGGTGATAAAAACTTGTAGATCCGTGAATTAAATACACAAACTAACTTAATTTCTCATATCAAATACAACAACTTTGTAAAGAGCATATGTGTGCGAAACACGCGCTCGGTTCGCAAATTTGTCCCTCATAACTTTGAAAGGATTTTCCGCTGAAGAAGTCATCACATGGGCCATGGGATGGGGCATTCATGTCCTCTACTAAACGATCCCATGCGACTGGCGAGTAGGTAAGTATAGGGTATGGATGAAGTACAGACGTCCACTGTGGTGCAATTTGAAAGTGAATATACGCAGCAATAGAGCGGATATGGTCTGGTAAAATATCATTAATGTCATATCTGTTTTGGGTTGATGACACCAATTAGGTAATGAACTCAAGTAAGTGCCATGATCCCACTCGTCGCGTCTACCTTTTATATCACGAAGCAACCGTGCTTTCTATGAAAGATTCGACGTCCCCCACTGTCGACTTGGTGGAACGCATTGTTGAGATTACGGGCTGTGTAGCCGCCCTTGAAATACTATAGGTGTTCTTCTACGCCTAATAACAAAAGATGGTAGTTCGTCGAATGAACAATTGCAAAGCGCACAACTAAACTAATACAATAATAATATCGTAGTATAGATATCGAAGAGTCAAAGCATATCTTCAGAAATGCCACAACCGATGTTTGGTGTGAATTGTGCCGTGTAACATTTGAATTTTATTTTGTCAAGTGGTATTAAGTTTTTCTTTTTCAAAAGTCAATTTTATTTAGCTTCGTTTGAGGATTCTAGTTTTTCCAATTTATAAAAGTTATTATGGTTCTTAGCATAAAATGGAGGTCAAATTTAAAAGCCACAATTGATTTTTTAATATTCAAATTACACAGTTTAAAAAAACAACGTAACGCAATTTATACAATGTATGGAAATCGTGAAGACTACGAGTATATTGTACGTTGTGTATTGTGATTGTAACGCTAAATGTGATAAAATAAACGTTAAAACGGCCTAAATGCGACATTTTTGTATAATTATCGTAAGTACAGTCGTGTTAAAACGTCATTGTCCTGAGATATTGTTTCGTTTGAATTCTCTATTGTTATGACTATAGTTTATGAACTTATAATATATTTTATGTAAAAATAAATATATTTCTTTGAATACGTTTGGGATATACAAAAGTATTTGACTCTTCAAGTATTTATATAAAGCTGTTGGTAAGTTATGCTCAAGATATGTTAGTTAAATTAAATATTTTGTATTTTTATTAACCTTACGTATTTATTACGCGACTGTACAAATTGTAAATGTTAACGAATTTCGTAGAAATAGCGTTTTGTACGTAACCATGTTGGTACATACCCACTAGTTGAAAACTTTGTTATGTGGTATTGTAACCTACAACAGATTACGTAGGCGTCTGCTAAAATCACCTGAAAAGCTTTTGAAAAGGCTTTGCTTGTGAATTAGCAACGAACGTTTACATACCAAATTAAAATATAATAGATTTGTTTAATATGAAAAATAAATGTTTTTGTAAATTTATTTCATTGTCTAATTTGTCTACTAGCTTCTAAGTGAGAGTTCTTATCGGCACACAACGACTTGCCTGTGCCCCTGACACTGGATTTTCATGAGGGACAGTAACCAATCACCAACAGATGGTTCGTATGATGGTCTACTTACGAAGGCCATAAAAAACTTCCAGGGTGTAAGCGAGGAATGGACATGCGCAGTAGAGTTAGAGCTAGTTAGAGCTAGTGGAGCTACCGAGGTAGCTAAATTATCATCAATAGCTAGAGGGAAAATTCCGGTGGAACCGCCTTCATTACGGCGACGCCAAGCAACGAAAAGAGTTGTTGGTCTTGTTAAATTTATTGGACTACTTTATTTTTATTTTTGCCCGATTTTCCCATCATCAAAGAAAAGTTTTAAACGGAGTTATTATTCCAGCAAGTTCTCGACTACTTGAGCCGGACGCAAAACCAAAAAAGAGTTGCAAATGAAAAGACACACACTACTATTTACCAATAGTTTATTAAGACTTTTACCAATAGCTTAATTAAAAGTACGAAAACTAGCTAAAGTTGGATACGTCTTCAAACGTAGCAGTTCCAGTTCCGTCTGTAGCAGTACTATGGTTGTGTGATTGGCCTGGACCTCCCGGATCAGCCGTCCGCGCATCACCAAGGTCTCCATCCTGCAAGAATCGTGGGGATTCATGACAAAAGGACGGGAGTATGATCTTAGATTTTAGCTATGAATATAGTATTACAATGGTTATAGTTTTTACTGGTGGTAAACTGGTTTTACTGGTTGACCTCTTGTGAGTGCGGACGGGTAGGTACCACCACCCTGCATATTTCTGCCGTGAAGCAGTAATGCGTTTCGGTTTGAAGGGTGGGGCAGCCGTTGTAACTATACTTGAGACCTTAGAACTTATATCTCTAGGTGGGTGGCGCATTTACGTTGTAGTTGTCTATGTGAACTGTCAGCCACAAGAAATCCAGAGCTGTAGATGTTGCCAACGGATCGTATACACGACGATGCGTTTCGCGCTTACCCGCCCTCAGAGTGGCGAAGAGATGTGTTACATATCCAAATTATTCAAGTACTCCAAAGGCGTAAAACCCCTATCAATATTTTTTTTATTGCTTAGATGATTGTACGAGCTCATAGCCCACCTGGTGTTAAGTGGTTACCCATAAACATCTACAACGTAAATGCGCCACCCACCTTGAGATATGAGTTCTAAGGTCTGAGTATAGTTACAACGGCTGCCCCACCCTTCAAACCGAAACGCATTACTGCTTCACGGCAGAAAAAGGCGGGGCGGTGATACCTACCCGTGCGGACTCACAAGAGGTCCTACCACCAGTAATTACGCAAATTATAATTTAGTAGTACCAGTAGATAGTATTATTCATTCGGATAATAATTATTGACGGACCTTTCCTTAAAAACTTTTCTTATACGTATAGGCTCGAGAGGATCTTGGTGAATTCTTTTCTCGGATACTTTTACATTGAGATCGGCTATCACCTGCTCGAGACGATTGGCTTCAGTTTCAACTGACGCTAACTTCACCTGGAAAGAGAAAATGCTTAGGTTGATGTTAAATAAGTCGGAGCTGTAGTGGGGGTAGCGGCTGGTCAGTTAAATGGGCACACTTGTCGAGTTTGGTCTAATCAGATAATGTGATGTTCAAGTGCGGGGTTTTTTTTTTAAATCTTCAATTCTGACGACTTTTACGGCCCGTAAACCTCAAATACTGCTTTCTTTGGGGTAAATAGACGGCATCAGAACGTGAATATGGCCTAACTTTCAACCAAAAACTTTACGGAAAGGGCTAAGTTATCAAAATAATGTATTTTACCGTGAGTAATTTTGCTGTTCCCCTGTATATTGTTCAAATCTCAAAACAAGTTCCTTTTGTAGACAGGTTTCTCATAAACGGCAAATCCTACTGTCTGGCGAATGGTATTTGTGAATTAAAAACCCCTGGTAAAATTCAAGGGTCACCTCGAGCTCCTCCACTCTATGTATCTGCTCATTGAGTATCCTGTTGATGGACATCTTGGAGGCAGCCATCTCCTTCTCCATCCGCATGTAGTCTTGCTCGTCGGTATAACCCAGTTCCTTGTTTTTCAAATACTGCTGGAGTTCTTTTGGGATCTAAAAGGTCGTCAAACTTCAAAATTCAAATAAAAGGTAACTTTATGGTCGGTATGGAACTCTCGCTTATGAGAGCAGAGTATCTGAGGAGGATTAAAGGAACGAGTTGGTTGGCTTTGCACCAGACACGGCAGAAATTCACGGAGACGACAGATGCTTTGGGGCAAAATTAAATATTTTATAATATATTCCTATATTAAACAACAAATAACATGAGAGGAAATGAATAAGTCTCTAATTATTTATCAAAGTTATAATCAGGGGGATCAGGGCTTGTGTTCCGACTCCTCCCATAGCTGCTGCTAGAGAGCACTCTATCATATGTCAGTATAATATAAGAGTACTTATCAAGAAAATATTTTCCTGAGGCTTCCTTATATTTCCTGAGCCTTATTTTATTTGTAATTTATGTTAATTGTTGATTTAAATTAAGTTAATGCGTTTGTAGCGTAGACTTTACGCTAAAACCTACAAAAGATAGTTTTGTGGGGAGGTTTTTATATTATTTGATACCTTCAGTCGTAAGTACGAGCTGAGCTCCTGTTCCATGTGACGCAGTTTCATCTTCATTTGCGCGTGCTCCCACTCCTTGCTGAGGATCCCTTTGCGGAAATCCATCTGCTTCTTCATCATTCGAAGTTTTAGTTCTCCTACTTTCTGTTGAATTTTATTTCAATTATTATCGTTGTAAGAGCAAAATAAGTTAAGAATGTCTATTGCGACACCATTTATTTTGTTCTTTTGCTAGATGAGTGGACGAGCTCACAGCCCACCTGGTGTTAAGTGGTTACTGGAGCCCATAGACATTTACGACGTAAATCCGCCACCCACCTTGAGATATAAGTTCTAAGGGGTCTCAAGTATAGTTACAACGGCTGCCCCACCCTTCAAACCGAAACGCATTACTGCTTCACGGCAGAAATAGGCAGGGTGGTGGTACCCAGCCGTGCGGACTCACAAGAGGTCCTACCACCAGTAATTACGCAAATTATAATTTTGCGGGTTTCATTTTTATTACACGATGTTATTCCTTCACCGTGGAAGTCAATCGTGAACATTTGTTGAGTACGTATTTGATTAGAAAAATTGGTACCCGCCTGAGATTCGAACACCGGCGCATCGCTCAATACGAATGCACCGGACGTCTTATCCGTTAGGCCACGACGACTTGAAAATAATGACTTCTCCTAATAATCCAACATTTACGTATGGCTGTTCGTTTAAATAAAACCATTGATTTTTAGTTACCATGATATGTTGCAGCCAATTTAGTTTGAAGGTACTTTTCTATTCTTGTTTATTAATATCGATATTTTATTGAAATTGGTTGAATCACTAAAGAAAAGTTTCAAGCAGAGTTATTAATATTGCAGCACCTTGCAATCACAAACTCTCTTTTTTTACCAGAAACAAAATTCAAAATTATTATCTTTATTTCATTGCCAAAATAATAAGCAGTTAAAAATTTACCAATATAACGTTGTTGATTTTCTCTATATCTTCTCTTCGGATGAGAGTAGCGTCATTGTAATCTTCCATGTGCCCTGTTGTGAAGATCTCAACCTGTCCCGCTGGGAGTACCAGCTGTGACGTGCAAAGAACAACGTTTGAACAGGCGTTATGACTAAATCTGGACCTGCAAATCTCTTAACGATCACTAGATATTTTCTTGTGAAAAAGTATTTTGAATTATAAAACAGCTTGTTAGTTATGTTGAATGAAACACCCATTGCTTTTCGTCCCCATCCCGTCCATCTGCTGATACTTACTGGTCCTTACTGGTGGTCGGATCTCTTGTGAGTCCGCACGGGTAGGTACCACCGCCCTGGCTATTTCTACCGTGAAGCAGTATTGCGTTTTGGTTTGAAGGGTGGGGCATCCGTTGTAACTATACTGAGACCTTAGAACTCATATCTCAAGATGAATGTTCGCGCGACAGCGCGACGTTCATAAATGTTCGGCTCAACTCGGGTGCCGTCGCCCGTACGCACCCCGCACCTCTCATAACAGTGCGGTACATGACGGCACGCGGAGATACGCTCGTTCGATATTGAGTAAATTGTGCGCGCGCGCCTTTCGTATATACTAAGTAAAAGGTTGAGTGTGAACCGGTGAAAAGGTGTATGTGCCACCCATCGCAGAGGAACACCACTACGACCGTGATAGTGCCAGCATCAGCCTCCAAGTAAGTCCCGTTTTCCTACCTACCCTTTCGTATCCGCTCATTCTCCGCAGAGTTCATTTGCTCCCTTTCAGCTCATCAGCTCACGTTTAAGGTGACGCTCACCTGCGTCACCATTTTCTGGTCCTTCGAGCCGGATCATGTACCGCACTGTTATGAGAGGTGCGGGGTGCGTACGGGCGACGGCACCCGAGTTGAGCCGAACATTTATGAACGTCGCGCTGTCGCGCGAACAATGAATGGCGGCATTTACGTTGTAGATGTATATGACCTCCAGTAACCATTTAACACCAGGTGGGCTGTAAGCTCGTCCAACCACCTAAGCAATAAAAAAATAAAAATAAAATATTTTTTTATCTATGTATGTTCACAGATTTCTTTATTGGTGCTCCGCTTGCATTGGTCTTAGCGTGATGCTATATACCCTATAGCCTTCCTCAATAAATGAGCTATCTGACACTGAAAGAACTTTTCAAATCGGACCAGTAGTTCCTGAGATCAGCGCGTTCAAACAAACGAACTCTTCAGATTTATAATATTAGTATAGATGAAATGCCCATAGCTTCTCGTCTCCATCCCGTCCATCTCCTGATAGGGACTGGTTCTAGTTGATAGATGGGCCGGAGTCATGCCAGACCTGTACAGTTTTGTTCCTGGAGAGCAGCTCGACGTCCCTCCTGTGCTGCAGCACGCGCTGGTGCGTGTGCGCCAGCAGCGAGCGCCGCGCCGCCAACCCGCGGCCCCACGCCCCCGCCGCGCCCTCCGCCAGCGACAACTCCTGGCACACTGCACGCATCTGTACGGAACCGCATTCCACTTTCGTTTTGTTACTAAAGTGACTGAACCCCTCTTTTAAACACGATATAGACCAGTTCAGTAGTATCAGTTTTTAGTGAAATAAGGAGCAAATAAATAGGCAAAGAAAAACATCTGTACAGAACCGCGTAGAATACGTTGGTTTTGTTACTGAAGTTAGTGTACCCCTACTTAAGACACGAGATAGAAGTGCCAATTTTAAGTGAAATAACCAGAAAATAAATAGGCAATGATAAGAATTCTATTATACCCAGTTCATACGCTTAGTGTCAAAATACCGGGAAGAGATTGGCTTTCTTAACGAACTCTACGTTGCTTCTTTGCACTGTGTCGGGTAGGTACAGTTCAACAAGAAGGCGAATGATGACCTATTATTTACCTATATTTTGCGTCGATAAAATCAACGACTATTTCTTCTACATACTGTGCTTTATCACTGACAGAGTATGTGTTAGTTGAAGGTATTTCAACACGTTATTAATTCGCCGCAATTATTTAAAATTCAAGCTCAGAAAACTTTTACTCGAATTGTAGATTCTCTAAAATTATTCAGAATTTTAATTTCTTAAGTACCCGGATTTCATTTTCGATTTTGGCTCGACGCAGCTTGCACATGAGGGCCCACAAGGCCTCGTCCATCACCGGGGGCATGTTGGTGCTGTGGTCTAGTTGTTCCACCCTGTACAACCAACACATTAACAACGGGCGTCTTTTAATTGATTTGAGGCCAAGTTCGAGACCAAGGGACACACACACGTTAATCATATACGTCTACTAATTATAATACAAAAAAATCTGTTTACATTTGGTAGTGCAACCTAAAAAAAATCGCAAGTTAAGCCCAACTAACTACTTAAGATTCACATTTCATGAATTTAATAATACCTACTAGGTATATGCTAGTGAGTGTCAAATACATGGTAGTGTGTGTATTTTTTTTTTTAAATGACTAAATAATATGCATAATTTAAAAATATATTAACATTCTGCACTTTTACTCTATATTCTCTATAAACGTGGGAAATTTCATACTCCTCCGTCCGCGCAATATTTGTAAACAGGGGTACAAAGTTTTTGTTTCACGTTTTAAGTTGTCACATCCACAATCGATAACATTTTTTTTATTCATGTATCAATCTATGCTTTACTTATTACCGCTAATTTCTGGACGGTCCATATTGCTAGGTATAACGGCTATTCCGTCTTAGAAACGTTCGTGCCACAAAGGGGTTTGATGTTGGCATGGGCTTGTGCGGGAATACAACACGTCGTACGACCCCTAAAGGCGTTTACCCCTTGTAGTAGTCGAGACAGTCGGGCGGCAGGAGCGGCGGCCTCACCGCGAGCAGCACGGCCGCTGCCAGCTCGTACAGCACGCCCGCGCTCGCCGCCGCGCGCTGCTGCCACTTCGGACGCTTCCTGAAGACACAATACACACAATACCCTCATAACAAGTCGTCGTGGCTTAAAGAATAAGACGTCCGGTGCATTCGAGTCGAGCGATGCAACGGTGTTCGAATCCCGCAGGCGGGTACCAACTTTTCTAATAAAATGCGTACTGAACAAACGTTCACAATTGATTTCCACTGTGAAGGAATAACATCGTGTAATAAAATTCAAACCCGCAAAATTTAAATTTGCGTAATTACTGGTGGTAAGATATCTTTTACCACCAACCTACCTATTTCTGCCGTGAAGCAGTAATGCGTTTCGGTTTGAAGGGCGGGGCAGCCGTTGTACTGTAAAAAGTGAGACTTTAGAGCTCATGTCTCGAGATGGGTCGGCGCAACATGTTTTCTCCTTCCACACTCCTCTATCTTAAACTATTTATTTGCTTACTCCCCTCTTACACATATTATTATCGTCTTTCACGCAATCCATCCATTTCATGTTAGGTCTACCTCTTCTTCTATCACTCTCTTACTGTTCAACTAAGACTAAAATGCATCATAAAATTAACGCAAATTCAAGTATTGAATAAAGACTGCAAGAGAAAAAACAAAATAATATTTTGTCCAACTTACTTGAAAAATTTATAGCACTGGTCCACAATAATTGGAGAAAGATCAGCAAAGTGATTCTTGAAGGTCCGATCCAAGTATTTGTCCTTGACGACCAAACTGTCGTACGTATTCTGACAGTCCGTGATCTGATCCTGCATGGACTGCAACTCCTGGTTGAGGGTTTCCACTTCATCTTCATAGCGAGATATTTGTGCCCTAAAATGTATGATAACGATATGGGGTCATCAGAGCTCAGGGACCACTTTCGCTTTCTACCTTTTTAGCCTACCCGATAATTTAAGGTTAACCTACCGCATATCTTCAAGTTTCTCGGCCATTTCAACACGATCCAGATTAGTTCGACGCAGACGCATCAAATTGAGGTTTTCTTGACCTATCACAGAATCCGCTTTTAATTTCGTCAGCCACATCTCCTTCACCTAAATAAAAAGAATCGTAGAGTTGTCTATTAACCAAATTGAAGTTTACTTTTGTCACATTTGACGTTGTCTTCTGTAATTACCCAACCAATAAATACCTAGTCAGGTCATAAGTATTGTCACACAGTAAAAACTTTTCTTTTAGAATGCTGGCCACAAAAAAGTTTATTGAATTCGAATCTCGAATTGTTCATGAAAATAAAAATGTATACTTTTATAATTTTTACTCATTTTTAAATATGGAGTGGACGCTTAAAGAAGACCGTGTTGCAGTTATTGCGTTGCATCGTTGCGGTTACGCGCCAATTCAAATTTTTAACATACTGAAAAATTTGAATATAACCAAAAGATTCGTTTATCGTACCATCAAACGATACAATGAAGACTCTAGTGTAGATGACAGGTCAAGAAGTGGTCGCCCTCGGTCTGTTAGGACTCCAGCAGTGATAAAAGCTGTGAAGGCGCGAATTCAAAGAAATCCCAAACGTAAGCAGAAACTGTTGGCCCTTCAGATGGGGTTAAGCAGAACCACGGTGAAAAGGGTGTTAAATGAAGACTTAGGGCTTCGGGCATATCGAAGAAAAACAGGACATCGTTTGAATGCTCGTCTAATGGACCTGAGACTGAAGAGATGCCGCGCTTTGTTGAAGCGGTACGCGGGAAAAAAATATCGGGAAATTCTTTTTTCGGATGAAAAATTTTTTACCGTAGAAGAGAACTACAACAAACAAAATGATAAGGTGTACGCACACAGTAGTGAAGAAGCGAGCAACCGTATTCCGCGTGTCCAACGAGGTCATTTTCCATCCTCGCTCATGGTATGGTTGGGAGTTTCTTATTGAGGCTTAACAGAGGTACATTTTTGTGAGAAAGGTGTAAAAACGAATGCAGTTGTGTATCAAAATACAGTCCTGACGAACCTTGTGGAACCTGTTTCTCATATCATGTTCAATAACAGGCACTGGGTATTCCAACAAGATTCGACGCCAGCTCATAGAGCGAAGAGCACACAAGACTGGCTGGCGGCGCGTGAAATCGACTTCATCCGGCACGAAGACTGGCCCTCCTCCAGTCCAGATTTGAATCCGTTAGATTACAAGATATGGCAACACTTGGAGGAAAAGGCGTGCTCAAAGCCTCATCCCAATTTGGAGTCACTCAAGACATCATTGATTAAGGCAGCCGCCGATATTGACATGGACCTCGTTCGTGCTACGATAGACGACTGGCCGCGCAGATTGAAGGCCTGTATTCAAAATCACGGAGATCATTTTGAATAAACTTTAGTGTCATAAGAATCTATGTTTTGTTAAGTTCATTTTGGTATATGAATGGTTACATAATGAATAAACTTGTTTCAATTATTTTACATTAAACATGTGACAGAATTTATGACCTGACTAGGTACTATTGAGTGTGATAAACTCAATTAATAATTGTTTTTAGAAAAATAAATTATATTTCTCAGACGGAATGAATATAAATATCAGAAAGATCTACATTGCTACGAATCGACCAGGTCACTTTTCTTTCTTTTTTTTTCCTACCTAAGCTGATGGTGTAGAGTCTAGAGAGACCATATCAGCGTAACCTTAACTAGTAGGTGAGCTCACGGGGCTCAAACCTGACGATGTTGCTAACACTTGCTTTAGCAAGAGCAGTGCTTCGCAGAATCTACCACCGGATCGGAAACGCGACCCACTGAGAAGATCCGGCGAGAAACTCAGTGAGCTGTGTCTGTGGGTTAATTTACTCACCGAGCCCTTCGTCGCAAGCGACTGGTTCGACGAGAACGGTGACCGGTGCTTGCAGTACCTAAAAGCACCGTTAGTGGATCGGGAGGATCCGAGATGACGTGTTTTGGGCGGCGTCGACACCAGGTCACGCTGAAAGTTACTTAAATGAAGACCTTCTGGTTAAACTTGACGACCCCTTCGTTCAGGAGCTGTGCAATCTTCGCATACTCGGCGTGCAGCATCTTGCGGTACTTGTCTCTTTCTTCGTTACGGAACTTCACTTTGGCTTCGTAGTCGAACATCAGCCGCAAATCGTCCTCGTTGAAATGCTCCGGGTCTTTTTCCAACTGAAATGTTTACTTATGTATATACAAAAACGTATCTTCTATGTCCCGGGACTGAAGAATTCTCAACTGGCTTTTATACTTTTTTGTGAAGTCGTCGAGGCCTAAAGGATAAGACGTCCGGTGCATACGTGTTGAGCGATGCACCGGTGTTCGAATCTCAGGCGGGTACCAATTTTTCTAATGAAATACGTACTCAACAAATGTTCACGATTGACTTCCACGGTGAAAGAATAACACCGTGTAATAAAAATCAAACCGGCAAAATTATAATTTACGTAATTACTGGTGGTAGGACCTCTTGTGAGTCCGCGCGGATAGGTACCACCACCCTGCCTGTTTCTGCCGTGAAGCAGTAATGCGTTTCGGTTTGAAGGGTGGGGCAGCCGTTGTAACTAAACTGAGACCTTAGAACTTATATCTCAAGGTGGGTGGCGCATTTACGTTGTAGATGTCTATAGTCTCCAGTACCCACTTAGCACCAGGTGGGCTGTGAGCTCGTCCACCCATCTAAGCAATAAAAAAAAAATACAGGCCTTCCTTCTTTCTTAGTACAAAGTCTACCCTTTGTCGCAGTTTATTTACAAACAATGTTATGAACTCAAATAAAAAGCTTAGACTAGATTTCTATTATTCAATTACATCACACCTAAGGTGTTCAAACAAAATGACTTGTACCATGCACTGTGGCATTGGAATGGGTTTTTTGATTTCCTCATGCCAGAGTTTTTCCAGCACACCGTCCATCATCTCCATTAGGGCTCGATCTTTGAAGTCGTCTTTAGGGCCAGGATCGGGGGGCACGATGACAATTTGACTGGGGCTGATGTAGGGTTCAATGCTGCACTAGAAATAAATTAAATGTTAATATTTGTATCGGTTAAAGCGGTTAGGCCTTTTTTTAAACTATTCATCTAAGCTAATAATATAACGATAAACCACTGCTAAGTTCGGTACCTACTGAGTAACCTGTAAATTTTTTTTTTTTGATAAGATGTAGAGCGACACATGCAACTATCTTCCTGCCCAACTCCTTGATTAATAATTAAAACCTCAAATGATTACGGGAGGCCACTCTACAAGCCCGCAAACTAGGTCACACCAGGCTAACCAAGGCCGAGCTAATAACACAAAGGGTTTCTTAAGTATTATCAGTAGCTTTTTTCAAAATATTACAGCGTTTTAAAGCAATGGGTTATCTAATATATTATGCCCCAGATACGAGACTGCCCAGATCAGCTGCGTCTTCTATCTGTGTCTTCAATCGGCTTAATTTTAACAACTAAACCTGTAAAATTGAATGTACACGATGAGGCCAATATTCACTTACTTCTTCAGGTTCGACTTTAATAAGTTTTTCGGGTTGTTCCTCTTGACGCCATACCGGATCTCTAATTTCAATGTTCAGATGATGAAAACTGCCTCTAAGATCTGACAGCTTATTCAATTCTGAAAATAAACTTGTCTTCGCCTAAAAGTCCAATATTCACTTCGATGTACCTATTCACTTTTTAACTGAAGGGAAGGAAATAATCGGTCACAGCATTTGGATTTTTTTTTATTTTTGTTTATTGCCCTTGTAGACAGATTAGCATGGTCCATGATGGCCCTGATGGTTAGTGGTTGCCGTCGCTCATGGACATCAGCAACGCCAGGGGCAGAGCCAAGCCCCTGCTTACCATTATGCAGCTCTTGAACTGACCTCAACGGACCTAATGAACTGTTTAAAAGTCTTTTGTATAATTTAATTCGTTTCAATTGAATCTTTAAGGCTAATATTCTTTAGTTAAACAATATATCACCTTCGATGATAAATCGGAGCTTCAAGTTTCGGTCCTCAACGAGAGCCATCTCTCTCTTCTTGAGATTCATGAGGTCGTCGAACTGATTATTGAACCAGAGCCGCATGTTCTGGACGTTCAACTACAAGATTATTATTGCTGTCAATACAAGATGTAAATAAGGTAGTTAATGTTGTGTAATAATTACCTAGTACTGTTTATATAGAATACAGAGCAATTTTTATTGCTTATTACAATAACCAGTACATATTTAATATGGGTCACTGCCAGAAAATGTTATGGAAACCCTCTCTTATCATGCGGCTCGTCAACTGCTAACTCTGTCATACTGCACAATTTTTCTGGGGGCTCAATCCGTTTCCTAGATCCTTGGGCAGAAGAGGGCATGACGTGGTGTTAGCGACTCCGTAGCAACTGAACTCCCTTGCACTGTCACCTTAACGTGATCCCGAGATAATCCGAGACAGAAACGTAGAGATAGGAGGGGTGATTGCTATCTCATGCTGCGTCCTAGCCCAAATAACCATGAGACCACACAATAAATTAAATCGTGTAATTAAAAATCAAACCCGCAAAATTATAATTTGCGTAATTACTGGTAGGATCTCTTGTGAGTCCGCACGGGTAGGTACCACCACCCCGCCTATTTCTGCCATGAAGCAGTAATACGTTTCGGTTTGAAGGGTGGGGCAGCCGTTGTAACTATACTGAGATCTTAGAATTTATATCTCAAGGTGGGTGGCGCATTTACGTTGTAGATGTATATGGGCTCCAGTAACCACTTAACACCAGGTGGGTTGTGAGCTCGTCCACCCATCTAAGTAATAAAAATTTTTTTTAGATAAATATAAAAATGTCCTGCAATGCCTTGGTGGTATGATGCAGGCCGTCCATTTGCAAAAAGGAATATGCGAGTATCTGCGGCGTGTGGGCGCGCGGGACTCGCACGTACAGCGCCGTGCTGGCGCCGCGCCACCACGCGCACCGCGGGACCTCCTCCTCCGAACGACCAGACTCACTCTCCGCCAGCTGCGAGGCCGACCCCGACGTGCTGGGCCGGCTGTCGAACACACGTCCTTAGTTCGTTTAATTAGGAAATTGTAGAGCAACGGTTATAACAATACCGACCAAGGGTTCTTCCCTTGTGTTGTATCATCCAGACTCCGATTACAAATATATTTTGCGAAGCCACTGACGGAGAAGCAAACCAGGACATAAATATGTCTTTTACTTATTTATTACAGAGTCGAGTAAACAAGCGCACCTAATGCTCCCTCTTAAGCCAGGACGCATTACTATTTCGCTGCAGAAATATATTGGGTGGTTACACGTCCCGGGTCACAAGACGGTCTACCGCCAGCTATCAGGAGTATTTCTTTTTTTTTATTGTTTAGATGGGTGAACGAGCTCACAGCCCACCTGGTGTTAAATGGTTACTGGAGACCATAGACATCTACGACGTAAATGCGCCACCCACCTTGAGATATATGTTCTAAGGTCTCAGTATAATTACAACGGCTGCCCCACCCTTCAAACCGAAACGAATTACTGCTTCACGGCAGAAATAGGCGGGGTGGTGGTACCTACCCGTGCGGACTCACAAGAGGTCCTACCACCACTAAAAGCATAATTAAGACGTATTTTCATTTGCGAAAACTTAACATAATACAAAAGAGCAATAAGTAATCTGTTGCCTACACTTCAGCTAAGCTTTTAGAGTTTTGTTCCGGCATCTCTTCGACCCAGGGCCGGAACACATCGGACTCGTTTTCCGCCTCTATGGTATACAACGCCTCCAGTCTCTGTAGTTCAGGCCAATTATCCCGTTGAGTAGGCAGTACCGCAAAATTTTCTACCTGAATAATAAAGAATACGCAAGTTTTTACCAACTTTACGAAGTCAACATCTTAATCGCATTTCTCAGAAATCCTGTATCGTACGTAGCGAACACCTGTTTTTGAAACTTATGATAATGTGACTAAATTTACCAACACTGAAGATTATTCCTTCTGAAATCACGAAAAGAACGTCGCCGAAAAATACGATCGAATAGACCCGAAATTATTGAATGAAAATCATAAACGCGGAATTCAGCCGCACAAGCGTTTTAATTAACTCTACGACTCGCGAGAATCGAAGAGAACATCTACCTGATAGTGACTAAATATTGCGAAGATCTTGACCCTCGGAGAGAGCATGGTGTCCCAGCAATGTTTCTTGATCCAAGCGGTCACTTTGTCTTGGGCCACGATGCGGGCCTCCGTCTCCAGGCGGATCAGCTCGCGTTCTTTCTCTGCCTGGTTCAAACATAATCAGGCTTTAAATGGAACCATACGGAATTTTTATGTTTGTGTGCTGGTCTTTTAAGCCCTCGTTGGAATAATAAGCTGTTGATGGCATTTGTGTGGCTCTGACTAGGCACCGTCCAGGTGCAGTGGGTGGGCGCGGGTCGCGTTAACGAATCATTGTAACATTATAATGCCTGATAATGTCATGCAAATACGCTGCTGAATTGTAATAGTTACTCAAAATTCATAAGCGCTTGTAGTAACTTTACTTCTAGTGAGCCTGTGCCTGGTCTTCGACTTGTAAAATTGGTACCCGAATACCTGTTTGACCCTTTCCTTCTTATTCTCAAGATGAAGATTGAATTCAGCCAATGAAAGTTGATGCAGTTCTGGCGCGACAAGATTTTCCTCTAAAAGTTCCACCAGCTTTGCTCTCACATTCTCGAATGACTTGACGAGCTCTTCGCGCTGATGCTTGTGGTCCATGGCTTCCTCGCGCACTTTCTTTTCTTCTTGAAGGTCCAAATAGTTTTCTAAATGAAACAAACTATAAAAATTGCTAAAATATTCAACTTAGCTTATAAATTAATCTAATTCGTATTTTAAACAGACTTCGAGACACTGGTAGTGGGTTCACGTTGTAATATTTATCCCATAGACAAAGCCCAATAAGCTTCTCGCCAGATTTTTTTTTTTTTTTATATTGCCTTTGTAGGCAGACGGGCATACGGCCCACCTGATGGTGAGTGGTTACCGTCGCCCATGGACTTCAGCAATGCCAGGGGCAGAGCCAAGCCGCTGCCTACCGCTTAATACTCTCCATAAGATCTTCTCAGTAGGTCGCGATTCCTATTCTGTGGTAGGTTCAGCGAAGCGCTGCTCTTTCTTGGGCTAGTGTTAGCAAATTCTCTAAGGTTGAACCCGTGAGCTCACCTACCCGTCTGCACATAGCTAGAATAGCCACTTAGGCTACTAGCGAATAGCTAGGAAAGACCTATAGTCTTTGGAGACCAATCAATAGACGGCTGTGAGATAGTCAGGGTCTTAGTGCCGACACGTGTGGGCTCGGGGTCGCGTTTTATTATATGGTTAAGCAGTTTGATCACTGACTCGTGTTCCCATCCAAAATGCTGATGGTTTTGGTGGCGTCGAACATGCTGATGTCCGGGGGCTCGAGGGGCAGCTCCCCCGCGTGCTCCTCGCGCAAGCACGTGCAGCACAACGTGTTGTTTCTGCCGATATGCACTACGAACTTGTTGTCTGCATCGATAATCGCTTGTTTGATTCCCAGTTCGTAACGGTGTGAAGCTACCAGTTTCAGATCTGGAATGAAGGATTACTGGTTGTATTGTATTGTCTGCGTTTGAGGAGTTGGGTCCGTTTTAGCGCGTCACATTACGTCACGAAAATTACAATTGTTAGGTAGACGCCCAGTAAGTCCGAAAAGTAACTATGTCGTCAAAATTATTATTTTCATTATGTACTTTTAGCTAAATGTATTATTATTATAATTCCATAAATATTACTACAGCACGGTACAGCGTGTATTAGAATCGTTATCGAGGACGAATAAAGTGGTCAGTGCTAGAAATTATTGAAACGATCTCAATAACAATCGCGATCGAAACCGTCCAACATATTTTCAAATGATTGGTTTACATTATTAGCTGAACCATGGTCAACGGAAGGTACGTGCGAGACAACTGCTAATTTGACTAATTGTGTTTTCACAAACATAGTTCTTCATTAACAAACTAAAACTTAGTAAATTAATTTCATTTTCCGTTTAAGTTACGATGAAGGCATTAACATTTCGGGAACGATATGACCCTATGTGTACGGTACACTTTTCAGTTTTTCACTAACCGTATTGTTCCAGAGCCGGACCTTTCCTCAAAACGACAAGACCATCATAACCGAAGCTCAAAAAACATCCGTTAGCATAAGTCCCGTCGAAATACTTGATGTCATGACCGGAGTCTATTATGGGTCCCATCTTTACGGATACAGTTACACCTTTCTGTGGAGAAACGATTCTTACTAGTTACATTTTAATTGGGCACTTGAGGATTTTTGCGATATGAACTTGGGAACTTGAAGTGGAGGAGGTTAAAATCCTACATTACATATATGGATGAACATTTTTGAGCCTAAGACTTTGATAATGGCTACCTAGATCGAGATATCTAAAAGATTTTGTCCCTCATGTGTAACGCAAAATCCGTGTAAGCTGTGTTTCGGGCAGTTTTTTTTCTCCTATCTATGCTGATAGCCTTGAGAGGTTATTTCAGCTTCACCCTAACGTGTAGGTGAGCTCACGGGGCTCAAACCAGACTGTTGTTTACACTGGCCCTAGCACCCAAACGCGACCCACTGAGAAGATCCGGCGAGAAACTCAGTGGGCTGTGTCTGTGAATAAGGGTCACTACCGATAGTAGTGCATTGCGTTCACCATATATAATATATTTTTAGCATCGGGCAGAGTGGAAACATCTGTGGCTATAAACAAGAAATCTTGAATGGTATAAGTGCTGGGCGGTTCGACTGTCTATTCCTCATGTCTTAAAACAGGTTGTATCCCACAGTTCCATCTGGATTTAATATATGATAAATTAAAATAAAAGCCCTCTGCTGTTGACGCACTATGCCTCCGACAAAAGCCTGCTCTAAAGATTCCTTTCAGCCCGTCCTTTGCTATGCGAATCCACATTGGACCCGCTATTTGTAAAAATACAATTTTGTTCAAATAATACGAACAGATTCGACTAATTTTAGAGATTTATTTATGGTTTTACGAAAGAAGATTACATCAGATCAGATCAGAAGATTTGAAGTCTGACTATATTCAAGTATTTTCTTCGGTATTCAGGAGACGTACTAAGACTTGTAGACATAATTAAAATTATTTTTTATTGTCATTATGTTATTTCTGACGTTTAATATAATGACAATAAAAAACGTGAGATTAAACCGACAAAATAATGATGGCTATCGTAAGCCTATATGAATATGCAGCTTAATCAAAGTTGTTCCAGTAATTTTTTTATATGCGAACAAGCAAATTAGAGCACAGTCGAAAACTTTAATGCGCTAACAACCCGTCGCTTGCGACGAAGGGCTCGACGAGTAAATTAACCCACAGACACAGCCCACTGAGTTTCTCGCCGGATCTTCTCAGTGGGTCGCGTTTCTGATCCGGTGGTAGATTCTGTGAAGCACGGCTCTTGCTAGGGTTCGTGTTAGCAACGTCGTCAAGTTTGAGCCCCGTGAGCTCACCTACTAGTTAAGGTTACGCTGAAATAGCCTCTCAAAGCTCTCAGCTTAGGTAGGAAGAAAAAAAAAAAATTTGAGCACGTTATTCACCAACCTCTCCGGCTAGTTTCAGGACGTGGTACTCCTTGCTAAGATGCGGTATGGCGACCATTGTGTCGCTGTCGCTGAGCGGTATGAGCCTCGCATACGGACCTTGCATCTTTCCCGCAAACTTGTTGTCTTTCCCCGTATCAGCATTAATACAGATGATTCGTTCACCTTAAAACATTATTATAACAATCGTTATTCAATTAAATACATAGATACAAAACCGTTTTCATGACGAGCCGATTTAATTAAGACACCTATCTAATTACTGGTGGTAGGACCTCTTGTGAGTCCGCACGGGTAGCCACCACCACCCTGCCTATTTTTGCTGTGAAGTAGTAATGTGTTTCGGTTTGAAGGGTAGGGCAGCCGTTGTAACTCTACTGAGACCATAAAACTTATATCTCAAGGTAGGTGGCGCATTTACGTTGTAGATGTCTATTGGCTCTAGTAACTACTTAACACCAGGTGGGCTGTGAGCTCGAACACCCATCTATGCAATAAAAAAAATAAAAAAAAACGGAAAAAACTTGTGTAATGAAGGCACATCCAGATTCGTCAATACCGAATCAACAACAACTCTGACATCGAATTAAAACTTATTATTTCCTATGATACGTAATAATAATAATAATATACATTCATTATTTTCTATCCCTCTCTGTTAGTGAAGGTTGAAAATTTTGGAAGACTTCATCCTACGCGCCTCACTGTATTTTTGTATGCTGAGCTTAAGACACTAACCAATAGAATATTTATCAGAGAACAGAACGAGACAGAAAGCTCGCATCGCATCTCCAACTTTCATCAGCATGCAGTCAGCCAGCCCGCGGCCGAGCTCCACGTATCGCACCAGAGACAGCTTGTGGTCTTCCGACACCTGGGTGAATTTTGTTTTACAGATCAACTAGCTGAGTCCCTGCGATGTTACTCGCGTTGTTTTCGTATCGCGGGTGACGCTGCGGCGCGAAGCTAGTTTAAAAAAGTAGCCTAAGTTACTCCTTATATCATCAGCTACTTATCAGTGAAAGTCCCGTCAAAATCGGTCCAGCCGTTCCAGAGATTAGCCGGAACGAACAGACAGACAGACAAAATTTGTAAAAAATGTAGGTATGACGTACCGTATATGCATATAATATGCATGTAGTAAAAAACTGTTGTTTCAATATCAACACGCACCGGAAGATTCAGGGTGTGCTAAAGTCTAGTGGTATTGGGAATGTAATTATGCTTTATTGTATTGATAATAAATGATTATATTGTCAATAAAAAGCACCAGTTACTAAATTTAGAGTCTCAGGATTCAAAAATAATATGAAATATTGAATGATAATAGTCTTTCTGGTATTTTTTCCAGAAATTAAATTTCGCAGCAATGCGTACTCTATGTTAAGTCTTTTTTTTTATTGCCCTTGTAGGCAGACGAGCATACGGCCCACCTGATGGTGAGTGGTTACCGTCGCCCATGGACTTCAGCAATGCCAGGGGCAGAGCCAAGTCGCTGCCTACGGAAGATGCGGCGTCCTATTGATTTATGTTGCAAAGCATTCTTGCACACGGTATAAATGTGTAGGACAGCCGTAAGAGAATACCATTGAGACTTCAAGTTTGCATCTCCAAGTGGGTAATGATATAATATACACTTTATTTTATTATAAATTAATAATTGAATAATAACGGGCGCTGATTTCTAAGTAAAACAACTTTTACGGCTTAACCTCACGTTTATTACTTTTATAACTAGTCAGGTCATAAGTATTGTCACACAGTAAAAACTTTTCTTTTAGAATGCTGGCCACAAAAAAGTTTATTGAATTCGAATTTCGAATTGTTCATGAAAATAAAAAATGTATACTTTTAGAATTTTACTCATTTTTAAATATGGAGTGGACGCTTAAAGAAGACCGTGTTGCAGATATTGCGTTGCATCGTTGCGGTTACGCGCCAATTCAAATTTTTAACATACTGAAAAATTTGAATATAACCAAAAGATTCGTTTAACGTACCATCAAACGATACAATGAAGACTCTAGTGTAGATGACAGGTCAAGAAGTGGTCGCCCTCGGTCTGTTAGGACTCCAGCAGTGATAAAAGCTGTGAAAGCGCGAATTCAAAGAAATCCCAAACGTAAGCAGAAACTGTTGGCCATTCAGATGGGGTTAAGCAGAACCACGGTGAAAAGGGTGTTAAATGAAGACTTAGGGCTTCGGGCATATCGAAGAAAAACAGGACATCGTTTGAATGCTCGTCTAATGGACCTGAGACTGAAGAGATGCCGCGCTTTGTTGAAGCGGTACGCGGGAAAAAAATATCGGGAAATTCTTTTTTCGGATGAAAAATTTTTTACCGTAGAAGAGAACTACAACAAACAAAATGATAAGGTGTACGCACACAGTAGTGAAGAAGCGAGCAACCGTATTCCGCGTGTCCAACGAGGTCATTTTTCATCCTCGCTCATGGTATGGTTGGGAGTTTCTTATTGGGGCTTAACAGAGGTACATTTTTGTGAGAAAGATGTAAAAACGAATGCAGTTGTGTATCAAAATACAGTCCTGACGAACCTTGTGGAACCTGTTTCTCATACCATGTTTAATAACAGGCACTGGGTATTCCAACAAGATTCGGCGCCAGCTCATAGAGCGAAGAGCACACAAGACTGGCTGGCGGCGCGTGAAATCGACTTCATCCGGCACGAAGACTGGCCCTCCTCTAGTCCAGATTTGAATCCGTTAGATTACAAGATATGGCAACACTTGGAGGAAAAGGCGTGCTCAGGGACTTTTTGGCGGGAACGCGAGGAGTGAAGTTGTGTGATTTGTTTTATTTTGTCTATTTAGTGTTTCTTCAGGTTTAAATGTGTAATAACGGTGGTTTATTAACTGTTTAATATCTGTGAAAGTGCACAAATGTGGGAAAATGAAACAAAGCCGCTGGACGCAACTTCTCGGGATCCTCCAACAAGTCCACTGAAAAAATCTTAGTAAATGACCACCATTTTACTAAGATTATATTTCGTTCCATATCATCTCATTTCATTTAATTTCATCCCAGTTGATTAACGTCTCAAATTAATCATTTTCATTTCATTTCACTCCATATTATCATTTTTCATAAAAATAAGAATATAAACTAAAATAAGACATGACTTAAAGGTCTTAGTTACCAGGTCATAAAATCACTTAAAAAAAAAAGGCGTGCTCAAAGCCTCATCCCAATTTGGAGTCACTCAAGACATCCTTGATTAAGGCAGCCGCCGATATTGACATGGCCCTCGTTCGTGCTGCGATAGACGACTGGCCGCGCAGATTGAAGGCCTGTATTCAAAATCACGGAGGTCATTTTGAATAAACTTTAGTGTCATAAGAATCTATGTTTTGCTAATTTCATTTTGGTATATGAATGGTTACATAATGAATAAACTTGTTTCAATTATTTTACATTAAACATGTGACAGAATTTATGACCTGACTAGGTAGTATTATTTTCGACATTTCGGATTCTTAAGTTTGCGTAGACACAGATGGTTGTCCGAAAATAATAAATGCGGGATTAAGCTGTTAAAGTATTTTTTAATCGTATCTACAACTGGATAAACTATAAATGAGTAATATGTGTTGAAGTCGTCGTGACCTAAAGGATAAAGACGTCCGGTGCATTCGAGTTGAGCGATGTCTATGGGCTCCAGTAACCACTTAACACTAGGTGGGCTGTGAGCTCGTCCAACCATCTAAGCAACAAAAAAAAGCTGTCATGCTGTATTTCAACTAAACTACATAGATATACTATAGACGAAAAATATTTTAAAAATTAAGAGCACTATAGACGTGTGGTACCTTATAAATAAACACATGTCCAGCAGACATGGCAGCCGCTATCAGTTCCCTGCCGGTTGGCGAGAACACCACGTGCGAGACTATCTGGTGGGTCAGGCACACGCTGACCAGTTTCTGAAGACCATCAGGCTTGAAGCCGAATAAGGCTAATCCGTAGTTATCTTCTTCTTCTCCGTAAATCGCTAGGACTGGTTCAGCGGGGCTTGCTTCGAAAGAAATATCGTTTCCTTCTATGTACTTCAGAGCTACCTATAAACCGATTGTCAGATATGTATATGATGCGTTACAGTAACACAATCTATATTGATTTTAACTGATATAACTGGTGTTGTGAGTCCACACGGGTAGGTACCACCACCCCGCCTATTGCCGTGAAGCAGTAATGCGTTTCGGTTTGAAGGGTGGGACAGCCGTTGTAATTACACTGAGACCTTAGAACTTATATCTCAAGGTGGGGGGCGCGTTTACGTTGTATATATCTATGGGCTCCAGTAACCACTTAACACAAGGTGGGACGTGAGCTCGTCCACACATCTAAGCAAAAAAAAAATAAAAAAAATGTAGGCGGTAAGGTAGACATTTCTAGTAGTAAAAACACATCATTATTTTATTTATTAGGGATGACTTATTGAGTGAAACTAAAAACCACCACACGAGCGGATCAGAGATAGTTGACTGATGTTGGCCCAAACGAAGCTTCCCGGTCCCCGGGCTGGGTCCATTGCGAAATTCCGCTGCCCAAAGATTGCAGAATCCAAGCAAATGGTTTTATATTTGTCAAATACGTTTGGAGGATGATTCTTAATTTGTTCGTTTCATCTCTCGTTTACTTCTTTCTTTTGTTGTTGCATTTATCTTGTCATAAAAAATTGTACTTCTTCTTTTAAATATCTTTCGAATTTAGGATTTTTCTTGTTTTCTAATTTCGAAATTTCTAGATTTTTTTTAAAATATGATTTGAGTTGTTTTTGGCATAGTAATTTATTTATCGAATACTTTAACTACTTATAATTACAATTGCATGTAGTCCCTAAGAGACTAATTAAACACATTTACTATATATTATAATATATTTCTGTAAAGGATTCTAAGTAAAGAAATAATTAGACAATTTATCAATCAAGAAAGCGACCACCTCTTCGCAATTGCGACTAGTTACTGATTTGATTTCGATGATCTGTTTTAAACAATGCAGTGGTCTTCATTTTACTGACCATTTTACAAATATCATACATTTTAATAATATGTTCGTAGATTAGTCATACCAAATAGCAGTAGTACGACACTGGGTACCCATTCTTCAACTGCATAGTAATATTCGTTGGGCATGTTAACGCTAATTTCAGATGCACTTACCAATTTTGCGGTTTCAACTTCATACACACAAAGGACTCCTTTTATGTTCATCGTAGCCAAGTACCTACTGTCGGGGGCGATCAATTGTATTTTAGAAATGTCTCTGGAAAAAAAGAAGCAGAACAATCCCAATCCGATCTCAATTTATTTTTTTAAAATGATGAAAAATAAAGTTATGCTTATTTAGGAATATTTAATATAATATAACCCAACTTTTTAACCTAAATTTGAATTTTCAAAATAAGTTTGTTATTTAGGAACACAATTCTAATTTAAAGGGGTCAATGTAATGTTAAATCACATACAGTATTAAAGTAATTAACTTCAGTTGATATTATTTGATTAATTTGAAGTCGTCGTGGCCTAAAGGATAAGACGCCCGGTGTTCGAATCCCGCAGGCGGGTACCAATTTTTCTAATGAAATACGTACTCAACAAATGTTCACGATTGACTTCCACGGTGAAGGAATAACATGGTGTAATAAAAATCAAACCCGCAAAATTATAATTTGCGTAATCACTGGTGGTAGGACCTCTTGGGAATCCGCACGGGTACCTAGGTACCACCACCCCGCCTATTTTCCGCCGTGAAGCAGTAATGCGTTTCGGTTCGAAGGGTGGTGTAGCCGTTGTAACTATACTGAGACCTTAGAACTTATATATCTCAAGGTGGGTGGCGCATTTACGTTGTAGATGTCTATGGGCTCCAGTAACTCATAATCATTCTCTAATCATTCTCTTGCCCTTCTTCCAGTCACCTGGGGTCGGCGCAACATGTTTTCGCCTACCATACTCCTCTATCATATAGCATTTCTTCGCACACTCCCCTCCCCCTCCCACCCACACGATAGTGTAAGAGGGTAGTGAGCAAAGACGTGAGTGTGACACGACTCTCATGGTAAAAATTCATAAACCGACAATTCAATGTAAATTAAAATTGACAACTGCTACCGTTGCTTGAACGCCACCAGCTTCATGTCAGGCTTGTCCTCATCCCCTGTGACCTTGTACAGGAGCCCATTGGCAGTCCACACAGCTGCGACGTCACCGGTGCTGTTGGACACGAGGCTCACCACGTCGTCTGCTGGCGTATGCATGAACACCACTTTCCACGCGCTTTCAGATTTTTTCAGTGACTGAAAAGCGTTTTTCGTTGTATTCAGACGGGCAGGTTGTAGTTGGTCAAAGTCTGTCCAAGCCTTTGCCATTAGCATTATCCCTTGTCGCAGTTCCGACGTTTTGTTATTGTATGGAGTTAACTTTTACGCGATCGACAAGTTAAAAACTCGCACTAAGCGCACTGGACGAGTAAGGTACTCCACGGCTTACGTGGTCTCGTATGAATGACGTGAAGACTATGTAATAGGTTGGGGAAAAAGTTTCTTCGCATTTCATTCATTTTTAATATAGTTTATTTACAGTTAACTAAAGTATATTATTTCAAATAAATTGAATGGTAAAAATGTGGTATTACTTGAAGATTCAAGATTGGCACTGGAATTTCCAAGTCACTAATCTCTTTCATAATAATTATATCTTATGATAATTCGATAAGATAGTAAATGAAATTACAAATGTTTTTCAATGCTCCATTTACAAATCCTGACTAACCCTTAGACATTTATCAGGTCCGTAGATCAGAATCCCGTTTCCAAAGGAGCACATGCAAGGCTTCTGAGTGCCCTCTATGTCTTCAGCCCACTCCAAGCTAGACACCATCCCGATGCCATCAGACAGGAGCTGTTCACAGATAGAAACCTCTAGAATATCTTATATCAGCTATCTTTAGTACAAAGAGTAGTGCATTTTATTTCCCATTCGATCTGCAATTTTGAGTATCTTTCGACGATCGTTATCTGGTAAGAATCACATTGGCGATAAGGTTTCTTTTCTTTTTAGATAAGACGATAAGATTTCTTTTCAAATTTCTTTGCATTGTAGGAAAAAGTACAAGAAACTGAATCAATTTTTCCCTTTACCTATTCGCCTATGCCTAAGGCGGGCCTAATGCGTCATCTAGTACCCTACGACTTATAATGTTGGCCTAACTTACAATGTACAATTTAGCGGTCGGATCGATGGCATACAGCTGGCCGTCGCTCGTCCAGCAGACGTCCACGTAGGGCGGCTCCGACACCTCCCACCCCGTTTTCTCCTCCTTGGCGCGTCGCATCATCAGGCACCGCTTGTAGCACTGCGCAACCTCCCAGACTATCAAGCCTTCTCCCCAGCATTCGCAGAGGAGCATATGTGTTCGACTCGCTCTGTACAGTGACACTTATTACATTGTTGTATAAAGACTTAATATGTAGCTTTACAATTATTGGTTACTAGCCGCCCGCTCCGGCTCCGCTCGGGTCTTTAACAAAAATTTCAACTATAGGTATTTGACGTTGTTTTATTTTTTTCAATAAAAGAACACTAGTTAGACATATGCTGTCGCGACACTTTTTGTAAATAATAATGTGTTCTACAAAGTCGCAGTACATTATTTTATTCTATCATCAATAGTTTTCGCAGGGCACGCGATGTAAAGAATATTTTAGGTATTTTTTTACACCTTTGGTTACATTATTAGAGTTTTAGTAAGGATCCCTAATTTTTTTCAAAAAAGCTTATAGCCTATGTCACTCGGTGTAGTGTAGCTTCTAAACAGTGAAAGAATTTTTCAAATCGGTTCAGTAGTTTCGGAGCCTATTCAATACAAAGAAACAAACAAATCTTTCCTCTTCATAATACTAGTATTAGTTGGTTACTAAACATAATCGAAATAAATGACTCTCTTTGACTACCATAACCTCGATGACTTCTTGGAATCTGTTTATGTAATTTTATTCCTATGGATGAAGTGGTACCTCCTAATATAGGTACTACTTCCTACTAATACAACTTCTTCGCGTACAATATCTCGTTTAATGTATTTAAACTTTAGTACCATGAACAATTTATTTAAGTATAGGCCGTGACTAACTAAAGCAGTCTCGTGTATAATAATGTATAGAACGTTTTGTGAGTCCGCACGCGTAGGTACCTCCACCCTGCCTATTTCTGCCGTGAAGCACTAATGCGTTTCGGATAGAAGGGGAGGGCACCTACCGTTGTACCTACTGTAAAAACGGAGACCTAGGAACTCATATCTCAAAGTAGACGGCGGCATTTACGTCGTAGATGTCTGTGGGCTCCGGTAACCACTTAACACCAAGTGGGCCGTGAGATCGTCCATCCTACAAAGCAATAAAAAAAAAACATAAATATGACCATGAAAGTACATGTAAATCTGCTTTCTTCGCACGACTCCCGTTGGTATGCACAAGAGTCTTTGATTTGTTCGCCAACTCCACACCGAGACGACGTAGTTAGGAAAACCGCTAAACCCTGCTACAAGGTCAGATTCCATCATGCAAATACCCTTGTATCTGTTCACGTCACTGTCTGTGGAAAAATACAGGATTAAACATTTTCGGTATAGGTTTTTTTTTAAAACTCATACTTATTTCATTTTCTACTTGAATATTTCTAAAATTTTAGTGATGTTGAACCCAACATTCCACCAGTACCCTATTTCTGTCCCAAAGCGTTGGGGCTAATAATATAGAGTAGAATTACCAACCTACCCGTGCATATTCATAGCATGTCAAAGAAGTAAAGCGGCAGCTATCATAGACCAGAATATATGTACCTAGTCAGGTCATAAATTATGTCACATGTTTAATGTAAAATAATTGAAACAAGTTTATTCATTATGTAACCATTCATATAACAAAATGAACTTAACAAACATATATTCTTATGACACTAAAGTTTATTCAAAATGACCTCCGTGATTTTGAATACAGGCCTTCAATCTGCGCGGCCAGTCGCCTATCGCAGCACGAACGAGGTCCATGTCAATATCGGCGGCTGCCTTAATCAAGGATGTCTTGAGTGACTCCAAATTGGGATGAGGCTTTGAGCACACCTTTTCCTCCAAGGGTTGCCATATCTTGTAATCTAACGGATTCATATCTGAACTGGAGGAGGGCCAGTCTTCGTGCCGGATGAAGTCGATTTCACGCGCCGCCAGCCAGTCTTGTGTGCTCTTCGCTCTATGAGCTGGCGCCGAATCTTGTTGGAATACCCAGTGCCTGTTATTGAACATGGTATGAGAAACAGGTTCCACAAGGTTCGTCAGGACTGTATTTTGATACACAACTGCATTCGTTTTTACACCTTTCTCACAAAAATGTACCTCTGTTAAGCCCCAATAAAAAACTCCCAACCATACCATGAGCGAGGATGGAAAATGACCTCGTTGGACACGCGGAATACGGTTGCTCGCTTCTTCACTACTGTGTGCGTACACCTTATAATTTTTTTTGTTGTAGCTCTCTTCTACGGTAAAAAATTTTTCATCCGAAAAAAGAATTTCCCGATATTTTTTTCCCGCGTACCGCTTCAACAAAGCGCGGCATCTCTTCAGTCTTCATTGTATCGTTTGATGGTACGATAAACGAATCTTTTGGTTATATTCAAATTTTTCATTATGTTAAAAATTTGAATTGGCGCGTAACCGCAACGATGCAACGCAATAACTGCAACACGGTCTTCTTTAAGCGTCCACTCCATATTTAAAAAAATTATATTATGTGTATAATCTATGTTTAAAAATGAGTAAAATTCAAAAAGTATACATTTTTATTTTCATGAACAATTCGAAATTCGAATTCAATAAACTTTTTTGTGGCCAGCATTCTAAAAGAAAAGTTTTTACTGTGTGACAATACTTATGACCTGACTAGTTACATGACAGATGCTTAAAATACTAGCAATAGGTAGGCAAAAAACCATTTGATCCGTTGGTTTACCCAGCAATTTCACTAGTACGGTTGAAGATCTTTCCTCTCGCGATTGATTACCTCCAAAGGGGCTAACAGTTTAACTAATCATCGCAACATTTTATCATTTCCATTTAATATCACCCAATGTAAAAGTTAGCGCTATAATCTTACCTCTGAGCTCTGCTAAAATGCTGAACGACGGATATGTGACGATGAAAATCCGAGGATTTTTCACTTTTTCAGCGAATGCAAAGATATTTGTTTTGTGACCTACCAACAGAATCGTAAAATAATTTTATAATACATAAATGAAAATCAATGTGTAATTGAAGTTACGGTGAGAATTGAATAGATTAATCTAACATTAACCAACGCTTCATTTACGTATAAGTACCTATTGAAATGGTTTCAGAATCTTCCAAATGTATGTCGTTATTTTTACACATCGAACATCTTGAATCGAGTTGTATGGAGTCTTTGATACGCTAATTTATATGAAAAAACGACTGCGTACGTCTGATTTGAAATCGATCGAGATTATATAAGATCTATATTTATAAATATAAAAAGGGTACAACTTTTAGTATTGGCGTAAATCCAGTGCTATACGTTTGCCGGATTTTAACAACGTGAATACCACAACTTCACCTTGAACGTGATCGTGAATTCAAATTGCATCGCATGGTTGAATTCAGTTAAAAACCTATTTAATGATTTTATTGAAATAAATGTAGCCTATATCAGTACCCCATAGACATTCATGGTAAGATTAAACCGCGATTCGGCAAACGCAGCTCGGGGTGTCTCCGGCCAGATGACGATTTACGAAAGGCCAGTAGGAACGAACTGGAAGAACTGCAGACCGAGTTTAAAAGCACGTATTAGAAGAGGCCTACATATATTATTATGCATGTATGTTCAGCTGTGGACGACTCTGGGCTGCTGCTACCTGATGATAATGACGATGCCAGTATTTCATAAAAGAGCAACAGAAATAAAAACACCTTGGAGAAGTTTCACCAATGCTATTTGCAAACAATGTAATACAAATAAAAATTGCCCGACGCCATATCGAGGGAACGCAATGTGCGGCTTAGATTACGGGTCTTTTCAACGTGAACTTATTATATAGAAATTATTTTATTGCCTTTTTGCAACGAATAAGTCTTAACGCCCTTGTATGATTTTCTGGATGAATTACGGCTGGTCCTAGCACTAATGCTTCCCAGTATAATTATGTTACGCAAGTAAGAGTAGCGACATCTATCGCCGAATAGTAGAAACGAATATCGAAGCTACTCGACTTGCACAGAATGTTTTCGATAAATCTAGGGATGTCGTATCGACTACAAAAGCGTTGAGGAGATGTCACGAAGTCAGTCAGTAAACGGATCTACTCGATGCGAAACAGCGAACGGATCACCTGAAGCGAAGCGGAAGAAGTGAATTAAGAATTTTGAAGTGTTCTAACTGTTAATACAGTTTCAATTTATACTTCGGTAGAATTTTTATTTATCCCGAACCCCAGCGCGTAACAATTATATTCTACAATTTTTACAAATTCATGTTAATAAATGTTAATAAATCTGTACGAGTCCGTGTTAAATGAATAAAACATACCGGCAATAACGTCCACACCATCACCCGCCTTTTCATTGTTAGCAACGTAAACTAATTCAGTATTGTGCTTGAAATTAAAGAATATGATGTACACATCGTGTCCCACGGCCAAAACGTCTTTTCCAATAAATGTTAGAAAATCTAATCTATGCGGGATCGCCCATCTGCTTAAAATATAAATAATAACGAATAAGTTAAGTATTGGCTGAAGTAGACGGTTAAACGAGGCAATGACAATGTTACTGCTGATTTTCAACGCAATCTAAATCTCAATTATAGTGGAGTGGTGATTATCCTTTTCTTTAAAGTATAACATCAAGCAATCGCTGCTCGATAGGAATAGACGAAAATAGTTTTAAATTGCGGGGACAGAGCTTATGCCCCACCGCGTTATTGGTTCACGGCGGAATCAAATATGACGGTGTTACCAAACCATCTGATTTCAAAATACCAGCCATCCTATTAGCTGCAAGGCAGATCCAAGAATATGGCGTGTAAGCTGCTTTAGATACGTCTTGCGTAAGATTAACCGCATGACGGTTGACCACACTCTTCCATACCACGCTGGTTTTGACCCAGCGTGGTATCGTGGGGTTATGAACTGGCGACATCTCGCTATTTAAAGCCCGTCAGCTCAAAGGCTTAGCACTCGCATGTCGCCGTCGATCGCTGGTCCGGTGTCCAGTGAGGGTAAGGAACCTGGGTGACACGTCCTCCGCACGAATTGCGTCATCTTACCCCTAGTCTGTCTCAGATGAGCTTGGTCTCAACTGAGCCTGGGACACAATTGTTGAGCGATTCGAATCGGACCGTTATATTGTTTCTATAGACATGGGTATACACACAGTAATGTCGTCAATTAATATCAGTACCTAACAATTTCTGGATTCTTTCAATGTGTAAATGAACTATTTCATTTTTTTCTAGATATCTTACAAATAGATTTATTTATGTTAATACGTGCCTCACTTTAGGATTGAAGGTTCCTTCTGTTTCCGCTGACTGAACAGAATTTTCCACCATACTTTAGTCTATTTTTTCCTCTTTATGCTAAAATTAATTCACTGTCATTAAATAAATACTTCAAAAGTTAGTGTGTTTTCAATTTATTTGCTTATGATTTCTCCGAGGTTTCCTTGGTAACAAGCTAATGGATTTTTTTTGTAGCAGGCAAATGAAATATTGTTAGATATCTATGTATGGTATTCTTACTATACGGCTTCCTGCATCGCCATTGTTGTCCGTGTCGAGTTTAAAAACCTCCTCAACTACTTTATTATATTTAATGGAATGGAAGGAAACGAGACGAAACGAAATTAGACGAGATTAGGTCAAATGGAATAATATCCCAGTCAATGGTAAAAATATAGTGAACATCAGAGAGATATAAAACACCTGAGATTTATTTTCTATTTGGATATTACATATGACACGAAGTTTCAGAGATGCTAAACCGTTAATAAGTCACTATGTAGGTACTATGTACCTACTACTATGTAGGCTAGTGGATCCAGGTCATTCAAAACGTACTTTAGAGCATCGATGTTTGGCTGGTGTGTGAGTCGGGTCAGGAATATAATTAGTGGCGAACATAGTATGGGAGTTATCGAATTAAAACGAATGGGTTTTACAGAAATTACAGAATCATCTATCCATCGGTTCAGGTAAACAGTTATTTTAGACATTGTCTCTAGGTAGGTGATGTCATTTAAATTGTAGTGTCTCTGTGAACCGGTAACTAATTAACATGAGCTGGATGGTGTGCGTGTATAGCTAGATCAATAAAAATGGAATTAATTTTGATTGGATTTTTTTATTGCATGTTATTTATTTTCCTAATGTTTTACAGTCGAGTAGACTTTTTAGGCTAATGTTGGGTCTTATTTAGTTTATATCAAATTGCAAATTTGCAAATAGTAAATTGCACATGTAAGCTTTCTTATTAATTGTAAGGTGTTAGTCATAAAAATAATGAAACAATAGTGCATACGTGAAATGGAACGTGTTTGATATTTTACCGATTTATTGTCATTAATGTCAAAAATTGTTCTGAAGACGGGAAGTTGAAGTTTGGTGATTAAATTGATAGGAAAATATCAATAAAAATAAGATGAAAGATGAAAAACTCGTACAGTGTTTTTATTTCTAGCTTTCAGTTTGCACTTAAGATGTGAAAAAAGATAAAAATATCAACTTACTTGTCAATATGTGAGTAATTTATATTTGCGTAGCTATAACTCAGTGTTTATATTCGTTGTTTAATACTTTTTATAGCTAAATTCTTTATTGAAATTTAATAAAGTGATGAAAATCGTATGTTCAGGGATAATACGACCGACTCGTGGGACGACCCAGTGGCTCAAAGATGGAACACATCCTCGCTAGAAATAGGAAATATTACAATGGATCGAAATTTCGCCCTCCTCCTGGTGTCCTTAATATCGGCCATGCTTTGGGTTGTTTATATAACTTATTACAATAGCAGAGTCCTGGGCTTTATATTAACGAGGTTGATCAACAAGTTCTATTTCCAAGATGAGAATTTTAAGATAGGTGAGTATTTGTTTTTCACAATTATTTTGAACCTTGTACCCTTGTGTAAGTGCTTAATAAAGTTTTTATACATATTATCGTCACTATTAATTCTCGTAAGTTTACTTAAAATCTATAATTCAAATCCTTTGAATATCTGTATTTTAATTATTTGTGAGATATTTATTTAATGAAGTTTGTTTTGTAATAAAGAAAAACAAATACTTAGTTTTGTTTAAGGATTTTAATTTTCTACTATAGTTTGTTGGTTTAGTAATTAATTGAATGCAAACACAAATCAACCAAACCAATTGTACTTTACTGGTATCAGATAATGATGTATTGTTATCAAAATGTTACAAAAGTAGGTGATTCAAACTTGAGTGAATATTATGAATTGTTTTTAATCTTGATTGGTTGATTTTGACAATATCTGTAGTGTTAGGTTAATATTGGGCATTCCTTATACAACTGGACCTAAAGAGATCTTTCTAGAGTTCAACAATCTACAAGCTTTTAGCTACTAGGTATTAAGCACATATACTTAGTTGTTTAAGTACCTTTGCTGTTTTATCAACTGTCATGTTAAGAACTGGCAAAGGAAGGCAGTTAGCATATAGTTTTAGCGGTAGAAAAATGTGAATTATTTTTCATAATCTTCTTAACTCAATAGAACAATGTGCTACACATGTTTGAAGTTGTCATGGCCTAAAGCATAAGACATCCGGTGCATTCATATCTAGCGCTGCACCGGTATTTGAATCCCACAGGCGGGTACCAATTTTCCTAATGAAATACGTACTTAACAAATGTTCATTATTGACTTCCACGGTAAAGGAATAACATTGTGTAATGAAAATCAAACCCGTTAAACTATAATTTGTGTAATTACTGGTGGTAGGACCTTTTGTGAGTCCGCACGGATAGGTACCACCACCCTGCCTATTTCTGCCGTGAAGAAGTATGCGCTTCGGTTTGAAGGGTGGGGCAGCCGTTGTTGAGACCTTAGAACTTATATATCTTAAGGTAGGTGGCGCATTTACGTTGTAGATGTCTATGGGCTCCAGTAACCACTCAACACCAGGTGGGGTGTGAGCTCGTCCACCCATTCTAACAATAAAAAAATAAAAACATAAATCATTTCAGGATCATTTACCTTAAATGCCTTGTCAGGCAAGATCATGTTTCGAGACATTGTGTATATCAACTATGACTATACACTACGCATTCAAGATGGATACTTGATATTTAGGTGGTGGAGGTCATATGTACCTAAGGATGTTTCTGAAGGTAATCTAATTATTAAATATTTTTCTGCAATATGTTTTCAGTGTGAGAATAATCAATACCTTTTTTAATACACAACTTTATTTAATAGTACCATAACTTTGTTAATTATAAACGTAAGTAAAATGATTTTTCTCAAACTGAGTTGTCTTTGTGACTTTGTATGAGTAGTATAATTTGAGTAACTTATTTATTAGGCATTTTCAATGAAAAATTTTATAGCATTATTTTGATACATGAAAAGCTGGATAAAATATCAAACAAATATAATGTACCTAAAATAAATTATATTACTCCCTTCTATTTATTTTTATCATAAAGCAAATGGTATTTAATTTAGTTTAGATGGTGGACCATAAAAGTAGTCACATGTCACATTTCATGTTTAGATGGCAAGAAACTGGACTATCAACCAGGCAAAATATGTCTATGCGTTTAGCTTTTGAATAAACAAATGTACAGACATTAATTTTGTGAGTGCTGAAAAAAAATACTGGAAAGACTTGTGGCTTACTGTTAATAAGAATTTGACATTTTCTTCCTTCAGTAATTGATTAGCTCTCAGAAACGGAAGAACTAGTTCTGTTGTCTTGACCTATTTTGGCAAATTAACATAAGTTTTAACTCTGTAAATCAATTTATTAAATTTACTAAGTTTTATTTGATGTGGAAGTGGTCTATCATACTATGTAAAGTAATTTCCTCAAGTTCTGAATCATGTGGACGACCACATCTAAACCGATTATCAAATTAGTGTCCACGAAACTAGGCAAAAAAGCTAAATTTATGTCTAAATTATTTGTGAATTGGTTTCTTTATTATGCCTTTTTTATTAATAACCCAGAACATAAAATGGGACATTTGAAACTATCCCTTAACAATGTCTCCTCTTAACAGTGTCCATATCTGTTCACGGTCAGAAAATGACCGATAACTATCTGTTGACCTTATCTGCTTTTGATGTAAAGAAATATGATCAACAGACAATTTGGAAAACTGCTAATGATATTTATAATTACATATTGTTTGATATTTATTCTATTGTATAGTGATTTAATGCGATTTTCTCAACGTTTCTTAAGCCTTACTATATCTGTTAATTGGATAATTAAGGTCAATGTAAAAGGTTCTTTTTGTAGACTAGTGTTCTAAATAATGTTTCTTTTCAATATAAAGATTCGTCAAATACTATTCCAGACCTATCACACTCCGATACCCGATTATCGATCGTCTTAAATGGTTTCGAGCTGCACTTTTATAATCGATGCGAAATGTATAGCGAACTCGAAAAAGTATTTGGCCTCGATCCCGGCGTCAAGCAGCAGAACGATGATGATTCGATCGACAGAGACAAGGCTATGAATGATGCTAATGAGAAAAGGAGACGAGCACAAGACACAGTCAGATCCGAGGCGGCCATGGCCAGAACGTGGCGTGACCTCATACCTGTCATTAAAATAGACATATGTTCCGGTAGGATAGTCTTCGGCAATCGTCTGGTTCCGACGACCCTCTCGATAAGTATCGAAGAAGCTCATCTAGTCTACAGCACTAAACCTCCTGCTTCGAGCTTAGATCACTTGATGCATTTTGTGAAAGCAAAGGCAGAAAATTGTAAAGTGATTCTTGCGCCCAGTCCAAATTATACTTCAATGGTCGACGAACCTCCTAGGTACATGGGTGAAGGTTTCGTCGTCATGAGCTCGAATTATATTGAAGTGTATTTCTACATGGACGAACCGGGTCTTGTACCAGAACAGCCTGTGCTGTTGCAGTTGGCCAATGGAGATATAGTGGAATCTGCTCCACCTATTTGGGGCGTCGACATTAAATGTGGTAAGGGAACAGATTTCAGTTATGGCCCGTGGGCGGATAGGCAGAGGGATCATTTATTCAGATTTTTCTTTCCCCCGAATTATAAAAATTTAGAAGTCACTCCACAACCTAAACCGGGTGACAGACGACAGACCCAATCATTCGATATTAGACTCTCGACATTGAACGAAGCTACCATAGACATTCTGTTCACGAAAAATAAAGAAACAAACGCGGTACACATTAATATTGGTGCAGGATCATATCTAGAGGTTACCCTACCCTGGATAGTTTTACAAGATGGTTACACAACTAAGATCACTGGTCAGCTACTTCACTTGGAAGCTACTACCAGTCTTCAATACAGAAGTTTAGCTGAAAGCGAAACATTAGAGTACACTGTGAAGTGTCATTTTCCTTTAGTTTGGAATCATCATCAGTGCTGGCAGTTGTCATTGACTGGGTGCAAGGCGACCACTCATCTAGTTTACACACACATAGATTTTTTCCAAGACCTAATTAACGACTGGGCGTCGAAAGCACGACCAGATATTTTACACTTTGTCCCTTACACGTGGAAGATATCGCTTTTACTCAAAGAATGTGAGGTGATTACGGTTAGTAATCAGTACAATTGGATAGATTGCAGCTCTACTAATCAAGAAAACAACCACGTTGCGTTTTGTGGTGATTTACTCGATGTGTCGTTTGATTTGCCATTCACTGATTTCTTGCCTGACGTCATCCCGCTTAAGATTTGGGTCCAGGGTGAAGCTGTCGATATGAGTTTGTACCTTCCTGAAGTAAACACTTCGCGATTACTTCTCCTATCCCTTGACAAAAACATGAAACTGGTTCCCTGTAGATTAAAAGCATCCAAGTGGAGAAAAAAATGTGTTAAATCCCAAGGTTGGGTCGATTGCTGGTCGGTCCCGATAGTAGCGTTGAGTGTCCAATACAATTATCATCCGATTCCTCCGCTCGGACCAGAACCCCAAGCAGACATTACGACACCAGAAAAAGAAGAAATATTATTATCACCGATGAGAATACCGCGAATGAGAAAACAGCCTCAGATCAATTGGCCTATAGATGGAAGCAAGTTTGATCGCACTTCCCTCGCACCAGATAAAGTAAGCGTGGAACTAGAGGTGGGTCCGTCAATACTATTGGCATACGGAACTATTATTACGAGTTTCATGAATTTGCTTGAAAATATATTTGGAGAAGACCAGACCTTCACTGACATGCAAAAGACACCGAACATAGATCCGTTTTATTGGACGAGTGAAAATAGTACGAAACTAAATGACAGAAGCAGCGTGAATCAGCATACAGAAATATCGATCGATGACTCATCCGACGTCAGCAAAGGTCCCTTTGATCCTCGCAGATATCGGCCTTTAGACGTGACGGTGTCCATAATTATACATGACATACAAGCGCATCTGGTAAAGAATTGTAGCGAGAACGAGCCACCTTGTCCAGTCGTGCTTATTGAAAGATTCGGATTCGAAATGGACAAATGCTTCAAAGAGACCAAATTACAACTCCTATTGAGTCCCTCGATATTGGTGTCTGCAAACAATCTCTCGAGAAATAATCCAGTGAATTCTGGTGCTTTGTATCAAGGTCATTTGATGCTATCGTCGTTTCAGTTAAGGGGGAACGGGTTCTTCAGTGACACCAATCGTAATGTCGAAGAAGACACAGTTGAGTACGCATGGATGATGGAACTTCAATTAGGACAGTTGACTGGTCGGATGACGTTGCCCCAGTTATACCAAGTAATCTCATCTCTGGAGACGTTTTTGCTGTTGATTTGCGACAGTGAAAACGAATTGATCCCGCCGAATTCTGCAAAACATTGTCACCATGGTTTGAATAACGTCATGTGTCCTGAGACAGACTTCACATTAAAATACCGTTGTCCCACCGCTAATGAGATAAAGTATCGTATGATTCGCGTCGCCATCGACCTCATCGACATTTACATTGCCGATTCTAATACGACGTTACAAACTTGGTTGTCGCCTCTTAGGCTTAGCTTTTGCAATCTTCACGGGGCCGGTTTCGCAACGGGTGTCACAGGATTACTGCCCAACATTAAATTAGTTCTCTATACACAAACTAATATGCAAACAAACGTTCACCATCATTCGAGCGGCAGCACCAATAGCCAGAACAGACCAAGCGAAAATGAAAATTGGGTCGGCGTGGGTTCTGTTTCCCTGGGCCCTCTACTCATCGAAGCTGCATCATCACTGCCACAAACCCCAAAGAATATGCATTTAGTTCAACAGAAATTTTTGAGGCTTCACGATGACAAGACCAAAAGATTGTGGTTCTTGTGGCCTAATGATAGTAGAACGTCACAGTGTGGCTGTACAGGGGGGTGTGCATTCTTCGGAACAAATCGAAACGGACCAAACTTCCTCAAACCGACTCCTTCTGATTTAAATGAAGGCATCAACGTGGCAATGTTTAATGTAATAGAAACAGCTCCAGGAGAATATGGTTATGGGCAGAGCTTGTTACATAGTGGACAACTAGTTTTTCATACCCCTCCGTATAATACGATGAATGTATGTTTGCAACCTACCAACGTGTCTACGTTGATACCGTCCCCGCTACCCCAAAACTTGAGCAAATCTCCGCAGAGTACTGAACGCAGAAGTCTGACGCGTAGATTTTCGTACACGAGCATGGGTAAGGGCAGCAATAATATATTAGTTTCGAGCACCAAAAGTGATGTGCCTTACGCTCGGTTAGTCGATTCCACGATACCTCTCGGTAGCTCCAAGATTGACAGCGATTCGAAATTGAATAAGAGCGTTTTAAGCGTACCCCAAATGGAGAGTAGTGTTTCCGATTCCAAACTAGCGATGACTTGTGTGGCTAAGGATAACGCCAATACAACATCGAAGAAACAAGCTACAACTGAACATGAAACGTTTGTAGTACCTAAAGTTCCGTCTCGGTCGGTAGCCGTGTCCGAGTCATATTATTCACTTAATTCTCAAGTGCCGCAAGAAGACGCCCTAAATCCAGAAGTCCAGAGAGCTATGTCCATTACGAGCGAAAATCATTCCGAAGCATTCTTCTCCGCTGATGAGGACATGTTCCCCAGTCGATCTTCAAGCTTGAAACATTCCTTTGGTAGTCGCCATAGTAACCCTAGAGATAAGAGTTCGTTTGCAATTAATGACATAACAACGAACGAGAAATGGACCAATTCTTTGACCAAGTCGGAGCACGCGGATGTTCCAGATACAATCAGCAATTTGAGTGCAGGAGTTCAACCAGATTCAGAGAGTGGTTCGGTGTCGTCTACATCTTTCATATCTGCGATATCATCTCAAGAAGATATGACTCTTGTTAATCTACATATGCAAACTAATAAACCTATTGTGGAGTCCCCCTTACTCATGGCCAGCTATATGCAAAATCTCCCACAATACAGATGTTCTAACTGGACCACATGCTCTTTACCGAGTGGCAGTGATGCGTTCACTTTACCACTTTTCAAAAGAGCAGACGACGGTAGCTTGGTATACGTTGGTCAAAAATATTTGCCAAAATTTGAAATACTTGGAAAAGTGAATATACTTAAACTGATTGCCAAGAAAGACGTTCACAGCAATCAAAACCAACACGGTCCTTATTCGAATTTGGCGCCACATTTCAATTCTCAGATCAAAGCACACCCATACCCTCAGGGTTGGTGGGATATTCAACAAAATGTACAGGATAACCAAGAAAATAGTACTGATAAAAGCACAACTTCTACAGCGACCACCACGAGCGACAGTAAAAGCGGACTGTTCATCAAACTGCGCGGAGAAGTCGATATGATGTTGACGCCACTCGTTTTAGAAAGCACTCAAAAGTTCGTAGAGTCACTCACACCGGTCTTAGCAAATATTCACCCGATAACAGTGATCAGTCATCTACGCCTATTATGCATATCGACTGTTGAAAGTTCAAATATATTGAAACAGAAACAGTATGTCCAGAACTGGCTTCCTCAGATGGAAGGCCGAAACCAAACCAAGGTTATACAGAGTAAAGACGACAAATGTAAACTGGCCACCATACCGCACTGCAACGTTTACGAAGAGACCATTTGTGAGCAGCTGCAAGCCACGGTCTCAGTGCCCAAAGTTAACATTGTCTTCATACAATCATCAGTTGTTGAAGACATGATTTCATTTGCGGCCCTAGACAATATCCAAGACCTGACTTGCGTGTCTCTGTTTGGAATGGCCATAGAGAATGTTGTTGCCAAATTTGTTAGTTCTAAAAAAACATTAGAATCAGTGCAGTTGTACTACAGACCGACGTTAAGAGCACTGGGAAGTAAGAAATCGTTTGGTATCATGAAAGGGCCAAGGGCATTGATCTCAGCTCAGTCTTCTGGTCGAAAACGGGGCCAGGAGAAGGGTGAGCCGGTGTATATAGAAACTTCTCAGCAACAGTGTGAAGACGTGACCTTCACTTTGAACGTCGGTGAGTATTCAATCATACAAGGTTTCTGTTTCTCTAAAAAAGTACTTTGACCTAGGTATTTCATTTCTGCTTTAAGGTAAAGTTCACGGCCAACTACGGCGGATTCGGAACGAATCGTCTCAGCTAAAGGACGCCACAATAACGGGCATACCGTCTCAGCATTCCAAGGTCTCATTCAATTTTATCAGAGTCGATTCAAGTACTAAGGGCTGTGAAACATTGGTAAGTATGTCTTGTAAATGATTAGTGCGTAATTATGCCTTTCACAATTTTGTCAACTAAATTCCTCTTTAGGGCTGTCAGAACGGATCAGCGGATAATCAAAAAGATACTTCAATCGGCTTTATTATGTTTGAATGTGGCCTGGAAGGCGTATCTATCAAAGTATCTAAACATTCTCAGTCAAACAAACAAAACGAGGAAAAAAAACCGATCAAAGCCGATACAGAGAGCTGCAGGGAATCCGTTAAATCTGCAGAAGAATTAAAACCCGATAAAGAAAAGACGACTAAAAGATCTACCGGCATTGAAGACTTGTTCAGGAAGAGAGATTCTAATTCTAAGCCAAGTACTCCAAACTTGGGGACATCTCAGCCGCCTCCCGTTCCCCCCGTGCCTCCCGAACCCTCGACCCCAGGGCCAGACGAACCCTCGAACGACAGCAACATGACGATGGTTCCAGTCAAAGATAACGGGAACATGTCATCCTGCGCAATAGACCTTAAAGTGGTTTGGTTCAACTTCGCGGCTCCGCCACGGACGCCGATCACCAAGAAAATTGACTTTACAAGGTTTGCCAATCACCATAATATTAAGTGTTGCTTCGTGTCTTGAAAGGTTTACACAATATTGTGCTGTTTGCAATGCAGATTGGATTGGAACTTGCTGAGCACGGCGTCGCCGGCGATCAACGCGTGGATGAACCCGTGCAACCGGCTCGGCATCCGCGTGGTGGCGCTGTACCGGGCGCACGCCGGCCGCCTCACCGCCACCGCCGCCAGCCTCATGGCCGCCGCGCTCGACCTGGCGCCGCACCACACGCTGCCCAAGGTATGACCGCACTCTGGACGTACTTGTCGGCGTTAAATCAGGGTTTTCACACATAAGTTCTTTTACAATGAAAATACAATACAATTCTATAAACCTTTAACATTACTTATTTATTACAAAAAGCCACGTCTTAGTTCTTACACAATTAGCCATTTTGTGATGGTCATAGTAACAACAACTTCTTTTATACAAACAAATGTAATTACTGCGAAAAAATTCACAAAATATAGCTTAATATTCACAATACATATTTTAGTGATTTTTACATGACTTGACATTAATTTATTTTATATGAATTACTTTTAACTTATATTAATTAACATTGTTATTATCCAGCCTAATAATAGATGGCGCCAACATTATTTGCATAACAATTACAATACTTAATTAATTTATTACTGTTAATTATATTATAAATTATTATTAATATTTATGCTTTATTAATATTTAATTATTTATACAGTCATTTGTGTTTTTAAACAATAATATAAACAATAATCATATTCTGAACATTTTCATATCAAAACAGTGTCTGCTAAATATTTAATATGGTAGAATAACAGTTTCATCTTGCTAATAATAAATAAATATTAACACAGAATAAACTAGATTATACTTAGTCTGGCCATAAATACTGTTACAATTAAAAATAAAAAATAAAAATATTGCAAATAATATTTATTACTTTTACAGTGTGTTAGTTTAATACATAAATATAAAACAATTTAAAGTATAAAAAGCTTATTCGAAGTGGTCTCCATTGGCTGCAATACAGTCCTTTAAACGTTGAGGCCAGTTATCAATAGAAGCACGCACTCTTTCCATGGGAAAATTTTTCACTGCCAATCGTACGGATTGTTTTAGGGACTCCAAATTATCATGGCGTTTAGAGCAAGCCGTATTCTCTAAAACTGACCATAAATCATAATCTAGCGGATTAAGATCGGGACTAGACGACGGCCAGTCTTCAGCTCTGATGAAGTCCGAAACGTTCGTTTCCAACCAAGACTGCGTAGACCGAGCTTTATGACCTGGCGCCGAGTCTTGCTGGAAGGACCATTCTTGATTATTAACATGGTGTTGTTAAGGTGCTTCACTACCTTCTCAAGAATGGTATCTTGATACACTTGTGCCGATGTTTTGATACCGTTCATTCACAAAAGTATCGCTCAGTCATTTCTTCATAGCTAATACCCCACCAAACCATTACTGAAGTCGGATAGTGCCCACGTTGCACTCTGTCGACTAATTGGGAAGCTTTCTTAGAGCTTTGAGCATAAATACGGACATTTTGTTTGTTAAAATGTTGCTCAATTGTAAAAAATTTCTCATCCGTAAACAAAAAATTTCTATGATCTCCCTTTTCGTGCCGCTTCAGTAGTTGTTTCGATTTTACCACCCTATTCTCTTTTAAATTATCAGTTAAGAAATGAACAGTACGTCTCTTATAGGCTGCCAGTCCTAAGTCATCTTTTAAAATACGCGACATGGTTCTAGGTGCTATCTTCATCTCCCGAGATAAAATCTTTTGCTTTCGGACAGGATTTCTTCGAATTCTTTCCCTTACTGCTTTGACCACCTTTTTCATACAAACACTACGTGGACGGCCAGATCTTTTTCTGTCACAAACAGAGGAGGTTTCATTGCACCTATTAATAGCCCTGTACACAAACATTTTACTAATACCAAGCGTATGGAGAGTATTAAAAATTGCATTTGGCTCCATACCTACTTTGTGTAATGCAATCACAGCGATTCGGTTCTCTTTATCACCCCACTCCATTTTAATATCGCAAAATATTGTACAATGTATTGGCGCCAAAATGAGAAAACTCAATGAGCAATCATATAAAAATTACAGATTCCAAATTCAAATGTAATATTTTGTTTATTTTTAATTGTAACAGTATTTATGGCCAGACTAAGTATATTACTATGTTAATTATTGCTAATAGTGGCGTTTGCGCCCATATACTCCATGAGCCTCTTAAGTACGAAGGTGACGCGTCGAGTTTGGTCGGCAGAGCCGCTACGGTCGGCACACGGCCATGGCGAAGCAGCTGCGGGAGGAGCCTTCACTGCAGCTGTGCGGCGTGCTGCTGCGGTACGCGCTGCTGGCGGACGCGGCGGCCGTGCAGGCGGACCTGGCCGACCGCCACCTGCCCTCCTTGTCCACGCTGCGCCAGGTGAGCCGCCTCGACCACATTAGTATATAAGTACTAATTAAATTTAAATTAAAGAAGCTTATATCGGACTAATAATTTCGTAATCTATCTATCTATCTATATATATGTATATAAAAATGAATTGCTGTTTGTTAGTCTCGCTAAAACTCGAGAATGGATAAACCGATTTGGCTAATTTTGATCTTGAATTATTTGTGGAAGTCCAGAGAAGGTTTAAAAGTAGATAAATGTGGAAATGCTCAGAATTAAATAAAAATAACAATTTTGTTTTTCCTTTGATGTGTCCCTCGTCGGACGGATTCCTTTTGTTTGTTTAAAGCTTATTTTATACAAAAGTTTAGGTCTGTTATTTATCGATTGAGGCACTACGAAGTCTGCCGAGTCAGCTAGTAATAAAATATTTTTTTATTGCGCCAAAAAGATGTGACCGTGCACACACAGTGTCCCGCTGAGTCATGATGCTGACGACAATGTCTTGTGCACGAACACATACAAATGGGCACACGTGTACAGTAAGGGCATGTGTCGTGCAGGGGGTGATAGTGCTGAGTCGGCAGTGGAAGAACATCCTGTACACGCCGCTGCTGCTGGAGCACAACTACAAGAGCAAGGTCATGAAGCCGCTCAACGTCACCTTCGCGCTGCCGGACCTGCTAGAGGTAAGCGCTCCGACTTGCCCATACTCAATCCGTAGCTTTATTCATTTTGTGATCATTCGTATCCAAATGACGCGCTGTCAGTTATTAGCCATATCTATACTAATATATAAACCTACAATGTTTTTACGGATGTTCCGTTATAACTACTGAAACAAGCATCCGATTGACTTGAAACTTGACATCCATGTAGAAAATACATGTACTTAATGGATAGGCTAATATTTATATGAGTGTTGGACTCCCTAATAATAATGTTAATTTTAAATGCGCAGCGAAGCGGGCGAGTACGACTATATATTATTATATTACATTGTGTATTTGTATGTTTATTTATGAATATAATATGTATGTATATGTGTATGTGTATGTATATCTTTCACTGGATTGGTACACCGCGTGTAATTCGTTTCCAAATGATTTTTGTTGAAATGTTAAAAAATTATTCCGGAACAGTTGGATTGACGACGATTTATTTCGACAATCTTAAAGTTAAGTGATTGCTGAAAATTATTCACACTACTTTTATTTAGCTCATAGAATGTTTTTCTTAAATGTACGAAAACGGTGGAAAATATGTGCGATATTAGAAAGTTCTCAATAGTCATTATTACATACACAAAAGAGCTTGCGGTGGTAGATATAATATTTATATCGTAAGATATGAAAAATCATTCTGTGTGATAACGTATTAAAATACATTTTAACGATATTCCCCATATCCATGTCCCTTTGTACAAAATTAAAACAGCTTTTGCTTCTAAGTTCTCTAAGTAAAGCACGTAATGCATGTACACATTCAAAAGTCCATTACCCATATACATAACCAGTAAAGGTAATCTTGATACATTGAATTCAGAGTAGTTTATTCTAAATTTATCTTCAATAGGATTCCGTCGAAGGATGGCAGGAGTACCAGCTCGACGAGGCACTGGACGAGAACTGCCTGCTCCTCAACATGGATGTAGACAAAGCGAACGCTCCCGGTAAGCATAAAAAATATAATTTTAGCGTATATAACGTAAAATAAATTCACTTGAATCACGTTAGCTCAATTTTATCATTCTAAATTATTCTTTATATAGTAATTTTTTGGCAATTTTCATATACATACAAATATATGCATCTGAACATATCTATTTTCCAATTTTAGTTATTATATTGTAAAAATTATTTGAATTAAGTGATATAAAAGTGTTATATAAAGTATATGCTGCTTTATTGTTTCAAAAAGAGGATATCATTATGAAGTTATATAATTAAGTAAAATATGTAAAAAAATCGGAAAACTTACTAATTAATAAAAACAAGCCTGTTTTTGGTGAATTAACAAACCGGAAAGAGGGATTGGAAAAAGCTTTCAAGATTTTGAATTGTTGATGATGATTTTTTTTGAACTTATAACATAATGTGTAATGTAATGTGTAATTGAGATAATGCTGTTTGCACACAAGCGGTTGCGCCGCAGATGAGTACGCGCCCGCACTCGTTCCCCTCCACGCCGCCGTCCGGTGCGTACGCGGCCTTACGGGCGCTACACATAGACGTTAGAATTATTTGTCAACACCAGTCATACCCATGCTTTGTTTATATATACGCAGTATTTTTTTCGGGTTTCGTCACGGATTGTAGACATAACAGACATAACATTACAACTACCCTGGTCGTTCTTAACAACGGACACTAAATTATTATAAAAATTTAACAGTAAATGTAGTTTTAATTATATCTATAAGTTGTAAAAAATACAGAAACTCAAGAATATCAACAGCAAACAATATTTAAAAAAAAAAACGAACACAATATAACTTGTGGAAAATTTGAAAGGAATGCAAAAGATATGTGCGTGAAATAAAATGTCGGATATTGAAATAAAATGTGTGATAAACAGGTTTAGCCATTTGGTTTTAGCTTGTTATTCGTTAATAGAAAATTGCAAATGTCAAGATAATTAACGATCAAATGACAAAAATTAACCAAATTAAGCAGAAGAAATCAGGAAACATTTTTGTGTTTAACTTTTAGTGAACTTTTTCTTTAAAAGCTATAGCGGAAAATGGCCAAAAGATTATACATTCATAAATTTCTATAGAGAAAGCTATAATTGCCGTTTCTAGCACTTCGAACTGCTTTCAGTCTGCCCTCTTCCCGGGCCATTTCCGCATTTTAATTCTTCCCTCCCCTGGTTTCACGGAAAAGGCGTCAATTAATCTTTACCTATTTCAGTCTTCTTTCAGAAATCAGTCATTATAACCCGAGAAATACAACCATTTTTTGCTTTCCTCTTGTACCCATGACTATATTGTAAATTATTAAAAAAGAAAGTTAAAATATTTTTACAATTAAATCGATAAAAATAATACTTTGAAATCATTGTTTTAAACTGAGTTTACTTATTATTTTATTTTAGCAGGAAGTATAGTTATTTGGTGTATGACGAAAAACCAAATCAAAAAACAATGAAATTCTAACGTTTATGTATGAAATCGCTTAGATATTTTTGTTGTTTTATAAATAATTTCATTACATGGATGTCAGCTTTCTAGAATTGATCGTTTAGTTGTGTCTAAAAGCTTGGAGCGATTTAAAGAGTGTTTTGAGATTAAGGCATGAATCGATACATGACTATAAGATGTAAACGATTTCATATCTACATAGTTACTAACATAATAGATTTACAATACAATTTAATGTCAATACTCTTGGCTTTGAATTCTTCAACGTTATTAATATTATAACGCTTATGCCATATGCAATTAAGTTTGTTTTCGAAACACAGATAATGACTAATACTAAGCATTAAGATTAGCATCGCTTTAAGCATGACATTTATCCTTACATCATTAGTTATTATACAATACGTTTGTTTAAAATAACCGCTCGATGTTCTTTTGTTAAACAATGCATTTATACTTTGCTGTTCTGTTGTTTTAGCTTTGCTTTATAAAAACAGTTGGATGTTTTTCAAAAACATATAGTGGACAAAAGTTTATTTGTGTTTTATCTGTTTGGACAGCAAAGCAAGTATATTAAGTAGGCTAAATAGGTATACAACCAATATGTAGGTGCAAATATTTATGCCAAAATAGGGCATAAGATAAGTCTTCTAGCTTATGCATAGGATTTCAAATTGTAACGTATATGAGCTCCAATAACTCCTAAAACTGGATAGGATGTAAGCCAGTCTGCCTTCGTAATATCTAATAAAATATTTTCCTCCTGCACAATTTTGTACCATAGTATAGCAAATGTTTTTAGTTTTTATTTAATTTCAACAATGATTGTCGTTAAGCGGATGTTTAATCATGGCATAGTTAACCATTTTACATTATTCATTGTGGTTGAAGGATTTTATTGATAACCAATTTCTCTCATTATCTATCAACTTGATGAGAACAATTATGCGCTCAGTAAATAATATTATCTGTAATCCATCTCGTAATTTATATATCTTACCAAATCAATGCAGCTTCTGAATTCTGTCGCTTGTTTTCATTCTCAGTTATAGATGTAGATTTCATACTGTTATTTGGATGCGTGTAGAAAACTGTGGTTATAACTCTGAATTTTCCTAAAACACCCGCTAATCCCGGTTCTTGGAACAGTTCGAGCCGCCCAAAGCAGTCGGGCGAGTCTAGTGTTCCCATCGTTGCCATTCTCGACAAGGAAAACGCCTTTCCAGGATGATGCCATAGCTGGTAAGTTTACATCTCAATCTCCGCTAAGGAGAAGATTCAAAATTGTTAAAAATAAAATCCACATGCAATGAATCCACTACAGACCAGACATGAGTCGAACCCCCAAACACAAAATATCTTTAACGAAGTGTCTTTTGCCGGGAATCGAATCTGGACCCGTGCTATAGTAGTCACGACTTTTAACTATTAGATAGAGGTAGTGATCATCAACCAATTCTATAGTCTCGATTTATTTTTCATCTACCCTACACTGGCTGATGAGTAGTCTTAAATGCAATAGAGTGCCATTGAATATTATGTCAATATATGACTAAAGTCTTTGGAAAAAAACTTAAGTAATTCTAGAAATTGAGTTTAAGTTGTAACATATGCTTCTTAGACTAATAAATTACGTTCTATGTTAGTCTTTAAATATAATAAAAATATAAAGACGAAAGAGTTTGTTTTCGCCTTCTTGGACTGTGATTCCTTTAACGATCGGTGGTGGATCTACTTATGGACACATTTAACAATCATGTAAAAGATAAACTCCAGCTTAAAGGAGTTTTTGTTTGAATCCAGATTACGGGACCCTGAAAGAAGACTTGCCGACTGTCGGCTCTAATCCGTCTCTGTACTCTCCGCACGGGAGCGAGGAGAACATAAAGAACGATCGCGCCAGGGAGGACCTCTACCAGTGGATGGCCAAACAGGAACCTATCAAGTCTGTGAGTGAGCACGTAATTCCGTTTGCTCTATTACTTGAATTGCGAAGTTTTTTTTTTTAGGTTTTTTAGGTTGCGAGCTCACGGCCCACCTGGTGGTTACTGGAGCTCATAGACATGTACAACGTAAATGCCGCCACCCACCTTGAGATATAAGTTCTAAGGTCTCAGTATAGTTACAACGGCTGCCCCACCCTTCAAACCGAAACGTATTACTGCTTCACGGCAGAAATAGGCAGGGTGGTGGTACCTACCCGCGCGGACGAGGTCCTGCCACCAGTAATAAAAACTCCAGAAGTATAAAATTTATTTATTGTTTCTCAGCAGGAGAAGAGCAAGAAGCCGATGATATCAGCGTCGAAGATGAACCCTCGCACGATGACGTCACTGCCGGCCTGCAGCCTGTATCCGGTGCAGGGCTCGCTCATGCTGCTGGACGCGCATCTCGTGTTCCAGCCGCTCCTGTCAGCACTGAGGGTCTCGGCCCATCAGCTCACGCAAGGTATCAAATCAATTTAAAAATATGTGTACGTGATTGTTTTAATTTTTTTTTGTTTTCATCAAAACTATACATATGGCACTCTTGATGTTCGTTGATGTTCGGCCCCGACTTTGTTTCCCGTGCACTCCTAATAACGTAAGTGTGTCGGTAGGCGGAGCGGGGCGTGGCGGGGCGGGGCGCGACGGGGCGGGGCGGGGCGGCTCGGCGCTGGAGTCGCTGGGCTCGGCGCTGTCGCTGCTGGTGTGGGCCGACGCGCTGCGGATACACATCGTCGTGGGGGACCTCACCAGGCAACACTCGCATAAGGGAAAAGGTAATCTAACAACTTTGCGCTATTTTAATATTAAAAGCCAATCTATAAAATGGCAAAAATATCTTCTGTTTTTCAGATGTATACAGATTTATTAAGGACACGATCTCTGGAGCTTATATGATTCTACGAGTTTAGTGTAGTGAAACCCTCAGCAGGATCCTCTCTTACATTTGTACTAACTCCATAGCGACCAATTCCAGTTTTCTTCTTAACCCTAGCTACAGGATAGGTTGCGAACCTAGCTCTGACAAGAAGTAGTCGTGTGACCAGTGACGTCGACTGTGTCTTTGCCGTTGTGTTTGTAAATGCTGGTGACGAAGTCCACTTTTTTAGGTAGTCAAGTCCACGCGGACTTACCGTCGGAAACACCGGCCTTCTTGTGCGAGAAGGTGTCCATCGACTTGGACCTGAAGAAGGTGGCGGACGTGTCCGTGGACGAGCTGATTCAGCGTCACAACGTGCTGTACATCTCGCGGGGACAGCTCAAGAAGCACATCAGCACTATGCTGAACTTCAACGTCAGCATCCGGTTCATATCTCAGCAGGTCGGTACGACTGCACTGTACGGGCTTTTGTACTGCTAGCTAAGAAACTACGGATAAAACAAAACCGCACGCCCTATAACGAGAACCTCCTCTTTATTGTTATTTGAAGCTGGTCAAAAATAATGAATGGTGTTCGCCCGAGACTTCTTAAAAATCTATTGTTGTTATTGGAATATATATACACTTTTATTTTATTTTTGTTATTTAGATTTTAAGAAAAAAGCCAAAACTACTATAAATACTATAGCTACTATAAAATATTTTATAAGTACAAAATTCAGATAATAAAAGTGATTAACAGTTACTGGATGTTTTACCGTCAATCATCGTAATGTTTGTCCTATAAAAGTCACTTTCTAAGTTTTTTTTATTGCTTAGATGGGTGGACGAGCTCACAGCCCACCTGGTGCTAAGTGGTTACTGGAGCCCATAGACATCTACGACGTAAATGCGCCATCCACCTTGAAATATAAGTTCTAAGGTCTCAAGTATAGTTACAACGGCTGCCCCATCCTTCAAACCGAAACGCATTACTGCTTCACGGCAGAAATAGGCAGGGTGGTGGTACCTACCCGTGCGGACTCACAAGAGGTCCTACCACCAATAAAAAATAATTACAAAGAAGTGTTTTTAAAGCAAAAAACAATGAGGGCAGTAAAACTGTGAACAGTAATGACGAGTCGAACCTGCTCCACCATTCTTACCTGCTGCAGGTGAACATGCCCCTCCTGCGGCTGCTGCATCAGATCAGCAACATGTACCAGAACGTGAAGGACACGCAGGTGGAGCTGCGCACCCAGACCCGCCTCTCGCGGCGCCAGAACCAGCACGCCTCCTCCTCGGGTACGTCACGCCCACTGCACAGCTGCGCTGACCTCATCAACTGCACGGTCAGGGCCGATTGTAATCTTTAACATTAGTTTCAGACTACAGAGAGAACTTGGTGAGCGTTTCGTCGTTAGAAAAAGAAGTGACATTCGCGACGGTCGCACCCAAGTGGGATCTGACGACGCCGGGACTGAATTCGGAGCTGCCGACCGTGGTTTCGGAGTCGCCCAGCCAACAGAAGCTGGTGCAGCCTCCCACCAGGACTCGGCCGCAGTCTTTCGCCCAAAAGCTTCGGTCCACCGGGAAAAGTGTTAAAGGGAAATTAGGTAGGACTGAGAGAGAGAGAAAGAGAGAGAGATAGAGAGAGAGGGAGAGATAGAGAGAGAGGGAGAGATATAGAGAGAGAGTGAGAGAGAAAGATAGAGAGAGAGGGAGAGAATACACTTTATTGCACACCAAAACACAATTTACATTCAAGAAACATAGGAATGATAGCATTACATTTAGTTTGTTCATAAGGACCCTGTCCTAAATTATGTCCCAATATATCATAATATTACGTACGACGTCTCGTTACTAACATCATCTTGCAAAAAATGTATCGAGTTTCAATGTTGAATTTAAAAAAGTAATTTAAGCATCCTTTTCATTAAAACGAACGTGCAACCATAAGGTGATATGGCTCGTATCTCAGGTGTCATTGAAGGTGGTACCTCAAGCACCGGTTGCTGTCCACGTCGAACCTGTCGCTTGCGACGCAGGGCTCGGCGAGTAAATTAACCCACAGACACAGCCCACTGAGTTTCTCGCCGGATCTTCCCAATGGATCGCGTTTCCGATCCGGTGGTATATTATGCGAAGTACTGTTCCTCTGGTTAGAGCCCTGTGAACTAACCTACCAGTTTAGGTAGAAAAAAGATGTGTGGTATCGTGGGACACCAGATAGGAACGAAGTTCCTTATTATAAAAATATTAATTTTAAGTTCTATTCGAGTTATAAATAAAATAATATATTTGGGTACACATTTTTTATTACGATTTTTTTATTGATAAAAATAAAATAAAAATGTAATTTTTTGTACCTTATTACAAAGGTAAGTCGTACACTGTGTGCATTACTGATTTGTACGTTATTACAAATTTAAGTCGTACACCGTGTGCATTACTAATCAAAATCTTACGTTACGGACGTGGTTTCTCGGTTAGGGCACCACTCCGCATCGTCCCATAAGGAACTTCGTTCCTGAAAGTAAAGCTCGCCAAAGTAAAGCTTCGCCTCTGAAAGTAAAGCAGCTATTGATTTTGCTTGTGTAAGCGGTAAGCGAGTCCATAGTCCGTGTGGCGTGAGTGTCCCCCCTGGCCGCAGGGTACAGCTCGCTGAACGAGGGCGCGCACACGCCGATGTTCCCGGCGGACGGGCCGGCGCCGGCGGACGGCGGCGACAAGCTGGCGCCGCGCTGCTGGCGGACCGTGTACCAGCTGCTCGACCTGTACGCCAACATGCCGGACGCGCAAACCATCACGCACAGGTGCACAAACCTTGCCTTTCTTTGCTTCTCTCTGATTATTTTTTTATGTCAAGCTTAGATAGACGCAAGACGGTCACAAGATTACGTAGATCCTTCCTTAATGATAATTGACAATATATTTTGTAATAATGTATTTTGTCAACCACATTAACCATCGAGGAACCCGACCACTACATCGCACTATTTAATTTTTCTGTAATTATTCTAGGATCTCTTAATATCATAACTTTTACTATTAGTGAACAAAGATAACTATCCAATAATTTCGAATACGACTGGCAGGTTCTCAGTAACGACGGACCTGCCGGAGCAGTACAGACACAGCCGCGCGACCCGGCCCAGCTCCCGGGAGCAGAACGCCAGCAACTCGTCGTCCAGCGCTGGCAACATGGGCATTGTGGTTGTCGGAGTTGCAAGGTATACAACTCAATTATGTATTATAGGTTCTTCAAATCCTAATATTATTTAAAAACAATTTACAGACCGCGTTATAAGTGATTATCCTTTTTTAATTACTTAAGGAATTGATAATGATCGTCTTGGAAACTGTACTGTTGGCTCAATACTATACAAGGGTGTGTTTAATGTTTATAAAGAATGTTTGTAGTAGTAGTTGATCGCTGTTTTCGGGAATTATCTCTTACACCCTGTATTGCATAAGAATATATTTATATATTTTTTATTTTTCTTTTTTTGGAGTTTACTCCTTTAGAATCGATTTACATATATAGGCCCGGGGTATGAAAATTATGGGGACCAAAATCGTACTAGCATGTCACACGAAATGCGTTATGCGCCTGATTGCGCATGTCACACGAAATGCGTATCGCAGGTGACGCCGGGCTGCTGCGCCGGCAGTCCGCCACAAAGCCTCGTACTGATCGCGCGTTTCTCTCATTATTGTATTTTCATATATTTGTTAGTCGTTTGTTTTGTGTCTCGTTAATTTGTTAATAATCTGTAGTGTATCGTGTTGTCGTAATATAGAACTATTTCTCGTATTGTTTCGTTTAATTTTTTATATCCAGTAAACTCCAGTCGTGCGTCGGAGCGGACACACACACTTTTTTTTTATTGCTTAGATGGGTGGACGAGCTCACAGCCCACCTGTTGTTAAGTGGTTACTGGAGCCCATAGATATCTACCACGTAAATGCGCCACCCACCTTGAGATATAAGTTCTAAGGTTTCAAGTATAGTTACAACGGCTGTCGTACCCTTCAAACCGAAACGCATTACTTTTTCATGGCAGAAATAGGCAGGGCGGTGGTACCTACCTGCGCGGACTCACAAGAGGTCCTACTATCAGTGTTATCCTACTACAGCTGTTAATTGACCTGGTCTAAGTTCAACCGACCATATTCCACCAGGATCCATCGCACGCGAGTGTTGGCCTCGTTGTCCGGGTTGAAGCTGGAGGCGGAGCTGACGTCGCTGCAGAGCTCGCTGTCGGCGTCCCGCGCGCGGCAGTACGCGCTGTCCGCCACGCTCGGCCGGGCCATGATCGTGCTGCTGGAGGGCAGGCATCCCGACCACCAGTACGTGCACTTTACTGCCCTTCACTGCCTCCAGAGAGCAGAAGATTTCGTTTCGTTTACTTTTTTAAATGGATGTGACGTTATTTATGATGGTATGGTGGAGGGTGTGGTGTCTTCCGTGAACCTTATCGGAGTGGTCAATAAATAAATAAGTATAATTGCATGGTTATTCACGTCAGTGATCGCGGTGGATCGCTGCACGTTAACCACATAACATATATGGCTTATTATTCTGATTAGTAAGTTAAACGCGGCGCGGTATCATTCCCCTACATTGATCTTTTTATTGCCTTTGCAGGCAGATGAGCATACGGCCCATCTGATGGCAAGTGGGCACCGTCGTTCATAGACGTCAGCAATGCCAGGGGCAGAGCTAAGCCGCTGCCTACCATTAAGTACTCTCCGCAAACCTCGTTTGAAGAAGGACATGTCATAGCGCTCGGAAAACACCGTGGAGGGGAGCTCATTACAAAGCTGGATGGTACGCGGAAAAAAAGATCTTTGGAAACGCACTGTCGATGAACTCTGCTCCGATGGCGGGAGGTGCGATGATAATGAGGGGCTCGGAACGTGAAGTTAGTGAGTGAGCTTGGCCGGTGCAGGACGGTGGTGCGCGTGAGCGTGGGCAAGTCGCAGGCGCTGTACTCGTGGGAGGCGGGGCGCGCGGACGCCGCCGTGCTGCTGAGCGGCGGCGCCGTGCGCGTGGAGCTGCCGCAGCACCCCGTCGCGCTGCACGGCGTCATGACGCGCTCCAGCCGACACCTCTCCTCCACGCTGCAGGTACTACACGCTCTCCACGATCACTGTCACAGCCCACCTGCTGTCAAGTGGTTACATCTACAACGTAAATGCGCCACCCACCTTGAGATATAAGTTCTAAGGGTCTCATCATAGTTACAACGGCTGCCCCGCCCTTCAAACCGAAACGTATTACTGCTTCACGGCAGAAATAGGCAGGGTGGTGGTACCTACCCACGCGGACTCACAAGAGGTCCTACCACCAGTAAAGATCACGCGCACAGCACGTGATCTGCACCAGCGGCGGCGGGGCGCGACACACGAGACTACGACCAATGAGAGCTACATCGGCCGCACGGCGTGCGACACGTATTCACAAAATGTCCTAATACACATATTTTATTGTCCGATTTGTTTGATTGCTGCCATTCCACATCAGCTAAATCAGCTCTCCCGGACAATGTGTCTCAATAATGTTTGTCATATCGTCGCTGTCAAACCAAGATCTGCTATGTGCAAAAACTCTATTTTGAATTAAAGAGTAAAAACATTTTCAAAAATAAGATGAATTTTTAAAAACTATATCAAATGAAAGCTATAGATAAATATTAAAGCTATAGACACATAACAGTTTTTTTTATACGGTAGATAGGGCTGTCAACTATACGAAAAGGTCAAAAAGTAAAAATCTCAAAAACGTGCACATAGCAGATTTTGGTTTGAAAACGACGATATAATGCTATACTCTTTCGATAAAACTTTAAATTTACTGATATCTGGTTAGTGCTGACTATGCCACTCCCATGCGCCGCGCCAATATAAATATAACTGTAAAATATTTTCCAAAATAAATTAAATTATAATACTACAGGAACTGGGCGTAACCCGCACCTCATCCCGCATGTCTCGCGGGGGCGGCCCGGGCGGGATGGGGGGTGTGGCGGGAGCGGAGGGGTCGTCCTCGGAGGGCAGCCCGCCGCCCGCGCCGCGGCCCCCTCACTCTGCTCCCCCCACTCCGCAGCCCCCGCACCCACTCTTCAACCCTCTGCATCTACAGTTCAGCATCGTCATACAGGTGATTAGCGAAACTGTAATAACTAAGATAATTTTGACTTTCAACTTATTAATTATGAAAAACACATAACTTTGTTATTTTTTATTGCTTAGATGAGTGCACGAACTCACGACCCATCTGGTGTTACGTGATTACCGGAGCCCATAGACATCTAAAACGTAAATGCCGCCACACATTTTCACAATTGCTGCAGACCTTTAAAACCGAAACGCTTCACGGCAAAAATGGGCCGAGTGGTGATACCTACCACGTCGTCCTACCACGAAAAACCATCTGGTTGGCTATGCCTTCCGTTTATTACTACTAAATATTAGCCAACCCAGTAAGCAAAGCTTAAATCGTCAATACACTGTGTGGTGTCGGTCGCCAGAGCGTGAGCATAACGGCGGCGCTGCTGCCGTCGCTGCAGGCGCAGTACAAGATGGAGCAGGTGCACAGCGGCGGCGTCACGGGGCACAAGGCGCATTTCACCGTCGACCTGCCGCACCACTCGCTCAGCTTCGTCACCAAGCTGCAGGTGCGCACCACGACTCCTCACCCTTCGTTGTCGATGTTTCCAATGAATTATGAGTCTGTATGATCATTGTGATAAAATTCATATTGATCAACAGGTTGTATTCCAATTGTGTCTGATTATGGTCCAGAATTATGGACCATTTTAGCGAAAAATAAATTCTACCTTCTGGACCCTGTTGGATATTTTGTCGGAACAGCAGATGAGCTAGTGCCGAGGATCCCTGTCACAACCATCAATAAATCGCAAGCGAAAAATTATTCAGTGCAAAGGTTCTGTAGATTGCACGCAATGTAATATATCAGTTAATATACTGAGTTTCTCGCCGGGTCTTCTCAGTGGGTCGCGTTTCCGATCCGGTGGTAGATTCTGCGAAGCACTGCTCTTGCTAGGGTCACAGTAGAAACACTCCGGTTTGAGCCCCGTAAGCTCACCTTCACACGTTAAGGCGAAGCTGAAATAGCCTCTCAAGGCTATCAGCATAAGCAGGAAAAAAATTCAACTGACACGCCAGATACATTGACCCGCGGGAACAGATAGCTGCATTTGTTATACATTGCGTACTCACAAAATTTCGACGCTTATAGCTTAGCATCATGTAATACATGCAAAATCGCAAAATTACTGATCATGGGGCGTGCAGTAAACTCGCATAAGCACCACCGCCTTGAAACCCCCGCGTTAGAAATATCTGACGCGATGCAGCTACGAATTCTGGTTTTTCAGAGAGTCAATGTACAAGACAATTGAGATATCGAGTTCATCTCTCAAAACGCGCGATGTCTGTGGACTGTCAGCTCTTTCTCGTATTTCCATCCAAACAAAAATATGTTTTCCGCCAATTTAACATATTATTTGAAAATACAACTGCATATGTCCGAATCAATCAGCGGCGACGGTGTGCATACCTGAATACAGAACATAATGCTACATATTAAATTACAAAGAACGTATTAGAGGGTACGGACTGGACGAAACCTCATTTCCTAACTATATATATTTTACATTACACGTTGGTTCGCGGTCCACATGACTGTGGGGGCCTCGTGTAGTTGTCTCTTATTGATTTTCCGAATGCGATTCTATACGTGGTCGTGGCTTCAGTGGATGGTTGGTGTGCGCGTGCGTATAGAGCGGGGGGGCGCAGGTAGCGGAGGCGAACCTGCCGGCGGCGGCCAGCGTGGCGCTGCCGGGGGTGGCGGTGCGGGGGCGGGTGGCGGAGGGCGCGGCGGGGGCGGCGGCGGGGGGCGCGGTGCTGCGGCCCGGCACGTACCTGGCCGCCACCGCCGACATCGGACTCTTCGAGCACACCCTCTCCACCGACCTGCTCAACCATCTCGTCTTCGTGCAGAAGGTCTTTATGAAGGTGCGCCCTCTTCAATATTTCACTTTGGGTATATTTATTTTTTAAGTTTTATGACTTAGTAATGAGGCTTTAAGTCAAGTGTTGTTTCTTCTTATATTCTGTTATATGAAAAATCATATGAAGCGAAATGAGATGAAATTAATGAAAGGAGATGACGTGGACTGGAATAAACTCCATAAAATTTTCGTTATTTATTGAGACTTTTCCAGTGAAGTTTTTGGAAGAATCCGAGAAGTTACGTTTAGCAACTTTAGGTGCACTAAAGATATATGCCAACATTTCATGATGATTATTCGTATAATAGTGTAACAATGAAGAAGAAGAATCATTAACGTGCTACTTCTAAATATGAACTTGCACAGGAGGTGAACGAGGTGGTCCAAAAAGTGTACGGCGGCGAGAAGCCGGTCCCGCTGTGGAGCGAGGAGGAGCCCAGCACGTCGGCGCTCAGCAGGATCCTGTTCTCTCTCACCATCAGGATCAAGGTAAGGCGCCGCCCCCCTCCCCGGCCGCCGCCCCGGCTCCCACCCGCACTGACGTGTCGCTCGTGGCGCAGCGCGTGCAGCTGACGGCCACCACGCCCAGCAACTCCGCCGTGCGCCTGGAGACCGGCGCCGTCGAGTTCGAGATCTCCAACCGCGTGCAGAACGTGTCGCAGCCCAGCCAGCCGCACGGCGCCAAGCTGTTCGCCAGGGCGCAGGTGATACCGCCATCCTACCCGCACTCTTGCTTGGAAGGTCAGACGTTATACACTACAATTAAAACTTCAACATGGAGGCGTGTGATGTCGGCAGCCTTCGCTAACCTCTCCACGCCAGGTGATCCGTGATCACGTCTACCCTACTCCAGTAAGGCAATATGAAACTGACTGTATTTGTAGCTCAAGTGGTATGCCTTTAACTTCTCTTATTAATAAACACAGACTAAACCAAAAAGGTTTTCTAGCTTCAGCACAAAGGGATCACCCGCTGAGTAAATTAGGACAAATTAAGAGGGGGGGGGGGCGCTTGTTAAGCCCAGCATTTGATTTTCATCCAGGTGGACGTCAATCTGAGTCTGGGGCAGTTGCTAAGGAATGCAATGTTCGAGGAAGCAGAGCCAGAGTTCCAACAGTACGCCTTCTTCAACACGCGTATCGGTAAATTCATTACACCATACTACTATCTACAGTCTATATGCTCATTCAGTATATCAACTAGCAGCTTCGTTAGTCGCATTGCTACACTGTCATCCACTGGACTGCCTATCTTTTGGTACTGTCATTTAGTACCAATGTAATATCGACCTTATGTTTAAAGGCGGTAGACAGTATTTACTTTGTAATGCCCATGGGCTCTGCGTAAAAAGTCTAAACAGTGAACGTGCTTTGACATTCAAAGCATAGCTTTTAAAAGAACTGAATCCATATTCATAAGAACCCGTTCACGTACATACGACCTTTCGGTATGAGGGACGCGCATTTTAATATTTGTCAACGCGAAAAACATATATTTAAATATACGTTTGGAAAAAAATGTCTCTATAGTATTATTTTTTTAAGTAAAGTCTTCTTTAGCACCGCTTTGATTTGAAACTTGATGAAACGATTTTTCGCGACAAATACTATATGTATAGAATTTAACATGTTAAAGAATGAGAAGGAATACTTCAGAATCTTTAAACCTCTACCTCGTGTGCACATTTAAAAACAAACGAAGATATTTTTTGATATTTAGTACTCATTGCTTTGTCAGATATGAAAAAACTTATTGTATTACCTATTGCTATTTGTCTCGTAATTTAGTTTTAATTTTCATTGGTTGTATGACATAGAACTATACGTGATACCACTAAGCGCTAGGTCACATGGGAATATACTATAAACACTAATCCTCTCACTACTAAATCTCATTTGACTAACCGGTTCCCTCATGTCGAAGCGATGCGCAACGCATTCCAAGAGGAGATGGTGTGCGGCGAGGACAAGGAGGTGGTGCTGATCACGTTGAAGCGGCCGCTGGTGTACGTGCAGCCGGTGGCCATAGACAAGGCCATACTGGTCTGGCTCAACTACAAGAACGCGTACGAGTACTGGAACGAGAAGCGCTTGAACCTCAACAAGGAGGTGCTCACCGCTACGCAGCAGGTCTTCGAGAAGGTGACGCCGCCTTTTCAGCTTGGATAATGGGGAGATGCGTTATTGACCGTTGTAACTTTACTTGAGACCCTAGAACTTAGATGTCTGTGGGCTTCAGTAACAACTTAACACCAGGTGGGCTGTGAGTTAGTCCACCCATCTAGCAATTAAAAAAAATAATGAATATTTGCGATAACAGCATGACTGTTGTATCTTTCTAGTGGATTATTATCCGATATAAAAATAAAAACATTAAATATTAATTATCTAAAAAAAATATGAAGGATATTTATTAATTTTTGCTAACAGCAGCACCAACCAATAGGCACCTCCTATAAATACTGAGCTCTGTAATATCAGATTATTGAAAACCTTTAAGATTTTTTAAAATTTTCTTCTCACGTAAAGGTCGCATTCTTCTGTGGCAGGTGCAACTGACGTCACAGATATCTGCTCCGCACCTCAGCACCCTGTTCCTGCAGCTGAACGTGGACGACATCGGAATATGTCTGCCGCTCAACCAGCCTCCCATGGTGAGCGTCCACTGTAACGTCCAGCCGCCTGAACCGTCCCACTCTTCGTCTCCATGTGGGGCCGGCGGGGACCACCGAGTCTCCATAAAAATCTCCAGAGAGCTGTCGATCGGCCCCATAATCAGACTGGGGAGGGGCTACGGAATCATCTTTCACAACCTCCCATGTACTCTCTCTGCACGCCTTGTATTATAATAATTAGAGTTAGGTTTTAAAAAATGGCGACAGTGCTGGCTCTACTGACATATGATATGGAAATGGCACCAATATGTGTGTGTGTGCGACAGGCATCCTGGGGACGAGAGAGTCGCGGCGCGGTGGTGGTGACCCTGGACAGCACCAGTATCGGCGCGTGTAGCTCAGGCGCGTTGGTGAGCAAGGGCCGGTTCGTGGGGCTGTGCCTGCGGTTCGCTGACGACTTCGAGGCGTCACTGGACGACTGGAAGCCGGCGCCCGGCGAGCCCAGCCTCAACGTGTGCTGCGTCTCCGAGGGGACCTACGAGGTCTGCAGCAGGACCGCCACGGCCGCCGCCGCACACAATGGTGACCACACAACACCGCACGATACATTCTGCTTACAGTTTGAGCGGATCCAACATCTCGCAATTATTTTCACTTTTCTAGAAAACGCCAAGTGGTTCCTCAACGTGTCCTGGCAAATGGAAGGAGTCGACATTCACCTGGACGTGAACGTGGGCAAGCAGCTGTCCGCGCTGGGCCACACGCTCACCATGCTCACCGGCTTTGAGGAGGAGGACCCGCTGAAGATGGAGTACGAGAGCGACGTGGACGACGAGGCCGACAACAGCAAGGGCTCGCAGGTACGGGACCACAGCACCAGCGCCTGTGTGTAGGGCCTGCCATGTACCACTACAATTTTTATTCATTACATCCGCTGGATGCAGGCAGCGGAGGACCGGTCTTTGTGGCGAGGCTTGGGGGAGGCCTATGTCCAGCACTGGACGTCCATGGGCTGATCAATCAAATCAATCAAAAAAACATTGACTATATATTTAGTGGTATCTTTGACAACGTCACCTCCACTCCGGCTTGGATTATGTTCTCTATGCGAGACTGCGTACTATGTTGTTCACACAGCTAAAGGGGGCAGTTCGGTATTTTCATATATCATATAATCGCCATTTCAATTACCCCCTAAAAATTCATAACTACAGCTGTAATAATCAGTGAATATCGCCGCGTCGGTGTAGTCGGTCGCCGCACCCCGTATCAGCGACCGGTGATGGCGGTGGGGACATTTCTAGAAATGAGGAAGGGTTTTTGTGATTCAGAGCATTATATTGAATAATGACACCGATGCTGAAATCCGCTATATCCATTCTCGGAGTCGTGTCGTACTTTGTGGTAAAGAAAGCCCTTATTAATTCGGCCAAATCATCAAGCCATTTAAAATTATTCTGAATATGAAATATATTTATTTAAAAACCACCAACCCCTTTGAGATTACTTAATTAATCCTATCAATTGATTACATATATTATATCGGTTTTGTGAATATACGAACGCACCGTTACCTGCCGTGGCTGCTTGCAGGAGAGCATCATCCTGCGGCGCAAGTACACGGACCACCTGCCGGCCTTCGTGTTCGACAGCAGCATCGACGCCAAGAAGCGCTCCAAGCTGATCGAGAAGGAGATGAACGAGCAGGCCAAGATCATCAACGACCTGCGCACCCTGGGCGCCAGCCACTCCACCATCGAGTACGAGATGAAGCGCCTCCACGACCTCGAGGCTCTCGTCTTCAAAGACTTTCGAAGGTGAGGCTGATGAGACTCAAGTTGGCACTTACGAAATTAATTGGAATTATTAAATTAAGAAGTCGGAGATCAAATCAGTATATCGTCGTTGTCAAACCAAAATCTGCTATGTGCACGTTTTTGAGATTTTTACTTTTTGACCTTTTCGTATAGTTGACAGCCCTATCTACCGTATAAAAAAAACTGTTATGTGTCTATAGCTTTAATATTTATCTGTAGCTTTCATTTGATATAGTTTTTAAAAATTCACTTTCATATTATAAAATTTTACACGAAAATGTTTTTACTCGTTAATTCAAACTAGTTTTTGCACATTGCAAATTTTGGTTTGACAGCGACGATATGTAAGATCTCAATTTAACGAAATATCACAATTGGCCAAGAGTCGCTATGACAATACAAATATTATTTATAACAAAACCGTAGCCAATGCAATAAATAATTAGAATCGTAACTGATGGAGTAGCCGGTACACTGTAACGTTGCTGACGGGAGTGCGTGCGCAGGGACATGATCCAGAAGCTGCGGCGGCAGAGCGTGCGCGCGTCGTCGCTGACCAAGGGCAAGCTGGGCCTGGGCTCGCACCGCAGCCGCTCCTTCGTGCTGCCCGACCCGCCGCCGCACGGGTGCGTACCCCCCCCAACCCCCCAACATTTACTAAAGATCTCAAATGTATCTTTTAGATTTGCTTTATATATGGGTTTATAAGAGACAAGAGGTCCTACCACCAGTAATTACGTAAATTATAATTTTGCGGATTTGATTTTCATTACACGATGTTTTATTCCTTCACCGTGGAAGTCAATCGTAAACATTTGTTGAGTACGTATTACATTAGAAAAATTGGTGGACGTTTATTTAATTCTTTTATTAAGTTACTAGCTGTACCCGTCCGCTTCGCTGGGCATCTAAAATTAGCATTATTATTTCTCACCTCCACAAAGATTCTCATCATTAACGTCCCCGCAACTGGTGTAGGGGTTCGACATTCATCTAAATATTCCTAGCCTATCTATTAAGTACATGTATTTTCTATATGGATACCAAGTTTCAAGTCAATCGGATGCATAGTTCAGTAGTTATAACGGAACATCCGTAAAAACCACTGTAGATTTATATATTAGTATAGATTAGTAAGAATTAAGTCAAGGACCTTTAAATATCCCCATTGCGGTGATTTTTATACGACGTTACCTCTTCAGCGTGTAATAAAAACGTTGGCAAAATGACGCACTGTTCCGCCGCCCTGCCTTCACACCATAATCTGCAATGAACTCAGGTTTGAAAAGTAAAGTAATCGTTATACAATTGTATTGAGATTAGAACTCATTTCTCTGGCGAGGGCACCAGTTACACTGTGATGTTCGCCAATCTCGATCAAATATTATTAAAATTATGAAAGAAGAAATTATTCAAATATTGGCGTGCGAATGCAGTGTTGCAGTAGAACCGAACCTGGTGCTGACGTCCGGCGCCGTGGGGGACTCCGGCGAGACCCTGCTGCTGGGGGATGACGAGCACCGCCTCGCCGACATCATGGAGGGCGGCAGCTGGAGCTCTATGGAAAGCGAGCCGGTCACCGGTAAGTCCTCCGCGAGTTGCTACTCGACAACACTACAGTGACATTACAACAGAGTCGATACGTATCTCTAAAAAATTTTTGTATATCTTATTACCCGCTAACGCAACTTGTCCAGGTCCGTCCCGGTCGGCGTCGGTGCGGGGGCGCGGGGGCGGCGGCGGGGGCGGCGCGGGGTCGGGGGGCGGCGGGGTGCAGCGCCAGAGCTCGCTGCCGGCGCACCCCGACCGCTGGCCCGACGACATCGAGCACGTGCAGCTGCGGAAGAAACATGACCACTCGTGAGTACCTTTTTTACTTTACTATTAATATGCAGACGCTACAGGCTCACCTGGGGCCTGCGTCGGTCAGCGCGCGGTGTCGCGGCCTGCTGCTGCGGGTAATGACGAGTAGCGTTGTGGTACCGTGTGCAGCGTAGTTTTTATTAGAAAGTTTCATAGGTAGTTTTCCAATGACAGCACCAGAGCGCATTATACGGCATAATGCTCAATATTGAATGTTCCAACTACAGCAACGCTTCGCACTATCGAGCACTTTCAAAAGTACTGCCTATCATCAGATATTTTATTAATGGCTAGATAAGATGATTCAATTAAAAACTATATAATTTTCTTAGAACTCATTTAAAAAAATTACTGAAAACGTAAAAAAATTATAGAAATAATCAAAATCCAAATTATTTAAAATAACCGTAAATAGTTTTCAACCAATTATTATTGTTTACCACATTATTTATACATTAATGAGGTTGCTAACTCCGTGAATATATTTTTTTTTCAACACTGAACTTAGCACACTCTGCTGATGCATTTGAAAACGAATTCACGTTCAAATTAAGCTTCAGCATAATTCGGCATTGTGCGCCACTCGCATTATGCTCTGTAATTGGAAAACTACCATAATTTCCTGTACGTGTGGTACTGCGCAGCGTGCCGCCAGCGGACGGTCCGGGCTCGGAGAGCAACAAACAGAACAAGGCCAAAACTGCGGAGCCGAACATAGACTTTGAACTGGACGTCAAAGTGCACATCAACAGCGGGAAATGCGTGCTGCACACCAAGGAACCTTTGAAGGATGACGAAATTAAAATGTAATTGGCTTTTTGTTTCTATTATTTGTTATATTATTTTACTTTGTTAGTTGGCTGTTGGTTCTCCTTGTATTAAATAAATAAATAAGTAAGAACACACAACTTGCTCTCAACTCTTTACACTGTCATACAAATAAGTACTTTATGCAAATAATTAAATCTACATATAGTCAACTAGCGACCCGCCCTCGCTTTGCTTCGGAAACTGTAATTTATTATTGATTTCTCCACTATTTAATGGATCTTATTATACATATAAACCTTCCTCTTCAATCACTCTATCTATTAAATAAAAACCACATCAAAATCCGTTGCGTAGTTTTAAAGATTTAAGCATACATAGGAATATAGGGACAGAGAAAGCGACTTTGTTTTATACTATGTAGTGATAAATCAACAATGGCCGTGAACAATTGTATATCTGCGCATCTTCAGTTACAGACTTTAAAAAAATATGTTTTTAAATTTTTCTTCTAAAATGATGTCCTAAAATTATTTCGAACAGTGGAGGGCGTATGCGCGTCGGTCGGTCAACATCTGGGGGTCTGTCAGAGACTGGTACTGCAGCTCCCAACCCTGCTAGCGCGGGGGCAGTGGGGGGTGCCGGGGGGTCGCCCACGGCTGCACGCCGCAAGCCCCCAGCGCCTCGACACCAGCCCGTACTGGACCTCACCGTCTTCAGAGTTCCGGGACTTGACCTCAAGGTAATTTGTAATTTATTAGATGATTTGTCTTAGTCTTAAGTTTTGTAAGTATTATCATCGCAATACAATAACAATTCAAACGTTAATTTACAAATTTAATAAGCTTATAATTCATACATGGGCGTACAATATACGAGTATAAGTACGATAGTTGTTCAGATTATTTGGAAGTAAAAACAAATGTATTTAATCTGAGACTCGTCCATTTCTGAATTATTATATTTCTCTTTATTTATTTCTTTTATCTTATCTTATACCTTTAAACGAGCAATTCTTGTATATTAATATATGTATATAATCTGAATCTCGGAAACGGCTCTAACGATTTTCATAAAATTTAGTATACAGGGGATTTCGGGGGCGATAAATCGATCTAGCTACTATTTATTTTCAGAAAATGTTTTTTTCCATTGGCGAATAATAATACTATTTTTCTTAATTGAGGGCAACTAACCGCTTTAAAGACACAACAAGATGGCGTTATTAAAAAACAAACGAGCAAAGCTCGGTCATCATCTAATTATTGATTTATTATTTAAAAGGTTACAGTTATTTTATTAATTTAAATTTAAGCGCACGTCTATGTGTGCGAATGTTGTTGCAAATTGTTCTATTGAGCAATGACCCGATGGTCACGGCCTATCTATATAAAATATTAATAGTTGCCAAATAAAATTTTTCTAAAAAAAATTTGAGTTAAATTATATAGTAGCATATTATGTATAATAAATTCATCTTGATTATTTAATCAAACGCTAGGTACATTACGAGTCGAAAACCGTACCGGAGGAAGTTCCGTCACCCCAAACGACGACCTCAAGGAAAGTAGGAACCAAGAAAGCGTCCCTGTTCGCGTGGATAACGCTGCAGAGCATCCCCGAAGAGACGATCATCAGCCCGCACATACTGGAGTTCTTGGAGCAGACCCTGGAGCCGATACCGAGCAAGGCGTCGTTCTCCGCGCCCGCACCCGCGTCTGCGTGCGCGTCTGCGAGCGCGTCCGCGTCGGCTGCGGCGCCGGCGGAGGGCTCGTACGGGCAGTACGTGTACGCGTCGTTCCCGGTGGACGTGATCGTGCACTTCTCGCTGCAGCCGTCCAGCGTGCGCTTCAGCTGCCTGCCCGCCTCGCGCGTGGAGTGCCTGCTGCGCCTGCCCTCGCTGCACATCGTCTTCAGCTCCAAGCGGGCCACCGACAGGTGACGCTACTAGCTTTGTAACGGTTCACACCGACTAGAATTAAAACCTTTCAAATATAGGATGTGTGTTTGTCTCGTTTTATTGTCGCTTTTTGAATATCATTTTCGTTTCACTGAGTTTATAACAACAAGCGCGTTAAAGAACTTTGTGATTTAAAAATATAAATCATTTTTTTTATTACTTTGATGGGTGGACCAGCTCACAGTCCACCTGCTGTTAAGTGATTACCGGAGCCCATAGACATCTACAATGTAAATGCGCCACCCACCTTGAGATACAAGTTCTAAGGTCTCAGTATAGTTACAACGGCTGCCCCACCTTTTAAACCGAAATGCATTACTGCTTCACGACAGAAATAAGCAGGGTGGTAGTACCTACCCGTGCGGACTCACAGGAGGTCCTACCACCAGTAAAAATTAAGTTTGTGAAGGTATTTCAAAAAGATTATCAACAAAGACTTCCATGCATTATATATACAAATTAATTAAATTAATTAAGTACTTACAACTCATTAAAATAAATACAGGGAAATGGCCGAACCGGCCGTAGCCATGGGCGGCCTCAGCGTGACCGGTTGCCTGGCAGACTTCTCTGTGAACCTGTTCCATCCGTATGGCGGGAAGAAGTCCAGCCTCAAAGAAGCCCAGTGGTCTCCGCTCTCCGACGCTGAAAGAAAAGATTCTCTCAGCATCAATGTGGAGTTTGTCAAGTTCCACCTGTCCAGGTCTAGGAAATTGGATTTCCAAGCTGACCAAGACCAATCGAAGGCCACAGTCAGATTTTCGAGTAAGCCTAATGTTATATTTAGATCTTCAATTATAAAAAAAAAAAATGTGTGCAATTCACACGTGGTAGAAGTGAAACCTTCCAAAATTAAAATACAATTATCCTAAACGTATATGTAAAATTTTGTCATTAGTAAATAATTGTAAGGTAGCGCCCTCTGTGAATTGATATTTTAATTTCACGTATACTCCTAAATTAAAATTCACTACAAGAGCTTTCATACACACGTTAGTATTAAAAAATCTCACAGATGGCGCTGTATTAAATAGTATGTATATTTCTGTCTCATTCTTTGCTGGCTTCATCCTACACATTTTTGTATTTGTGTCTCTTATCTGTCGTTTTTTCCGTTGCATCCGGTTTGAAATCACAACGATTCTAAAGAAGTTTTCACTTCAAAAATACTATTTTAGGGAAACGATACCCCGCCCCGCTTGGCTTACTAGGCAGTTTTGGTAATAATCTACTTAGGCATGTTGGTCAGTGGTTAATGTGCAGACTTACTTACCGCTCTGATGAGGTTCCCGGAGGATAATACACAACCACTCATGAAATAACCTCATCATAAAACTATCGAATTTATAATTTTGATTTTAAACGAAACTTGCGACGTTTTTTAATGCAAAATAAAAAATAGCTTAAAAAAATATTAAAATATACTCTTTTATAGAAAATCCAACTAAAAAAAGAAAATAAATTTGAATTAAAAATAGTGTAAGAAAAAATGACTTCATTGTAAAAAAAGCGTGAGTTGCTTTTCAGGATATTATCAAAATAACCCTTCTACTCATATCTGTTCATAAAATATTTATAACTATTGATACCGTGCACCCCACGCTTTTTTTTTCAGTTAATCCACAGTTTGAAGGGGGTCAAAATCATGTTCAAAGTTACCGTTACATACTAACATACGTCTGAAGCTAATAAAAGCGTATTAATTAGGCCATTTTGAAATTTTTAAACAAAAAAACGCAATAAGTTGGTGACTTGTCCCCGCAGCCATAGTGGACGTGGGCTCGGCGTCGTTCAAGTACGACATGCGGCGCCTGGGGGAGATCCTGTCCTTCCCGCGCGCCTGGTACCGCCGCACCATCGTGCGCAGGATGTTCCTCGGGGACCTGGGCCTCGCCGGGGACCAGCCCGGGTACGTTCCGCCGCCCCCACATTATCCATGACCTGCTCTGTGACTCGGCCGTGAGAGTACCGTACGCTTCGCAGCTCGTCAACCCACACGGCCCCCACATCGCCGGTGCTGCCCCAGCGCGAGAAGCTGAAGCCGTTCGAGCAGCAGCGGTCCAAGGACAGCAAGCCGCCCCCGCAGTCCGGCGCCGCCTGGGAGACGCTCGTCCTCTTTGCCGTCAATTTCACCAAGCTCAACGTTCATATGAATATGGGAAACGTCATGGGCAATGTCAGGTTAGTTTGACAATGTCCATAAGAACTTGTCTGCGTGCAACAAATGCGGTCCTGCTTACTTTGTTTCACTACTATCCTATCTCTACCTTTACTACCCTAGTACTGGTATGTGAACATTTAATATGCGCACAACGACCCGTGCTCGCCGCAGTTGCTCTGACCGCCTTTTCTTCACAACTTTTTTATTGAACTTTATTATATTTTATTACTTTATTATATGCTTCTTTTCCAAACTTATTCCATTTCCTATAAAAGATAAAATTAAATCTTTATCAAGAAAATTTCATATAATTTATATTTTGGTAAATATTTGGTAACCAGTTATTAAATAAAATGGTTAAAGTAATGTTTCCAAATATATTTTTAAAATATTAAATGTAATCTGAACGGTGTTATAAGTGCATTCGAAAAATAGCGTCATGTTGCGGCGGGCAACGGGCTTAGATTAACGATCCCCGCGTACTAGACGTCACTGCTGTGATTTGTGAATTCGGGACCTCACGGGGTGGCACTCGCGACGAGGGCCACGCTGTCGGGGCGGGTCGGCTCACGTTGCGGTTGCGTCAGTTGGCAGAGCCGCGGCTTCCACTGCTCCGGGCGGCTGAGCATCGGCAGCGTGGGGCGCCGCAACATGCTGCTGGGCGTGGCGCTGCTGGCGTCCGAGCTGGACGCGCGCGGCGGCATCGTGGGCGGCGCCATCTCCCTCTCCTCCATCGACACCTACGGTCAGTCTTGTGGGCCGTACACGTACATCGACATCTTTACAAACTATATCAACTAAACTGTTGCCACTTCCGTCATCTGTTAGAAAATTACAGACTTAATAATGGTGGGAATAAAATGCAGATGTGAATCACCTTAGGTCGAAATTGTTTATTGTTTTATCGATAGGATCTTATTTCTTGTTTGTTGCGTCGAAGTTAACCGTTGTATTATTGATTTATACAAATGCAGTGCACATCGAGGAGGAGCCGGGGCGCAACCCTGGTCACGTGTGCGGCGTGAGGGTCGCCGCACTGGAACTGCGCCTCGAGTACATGGGGGCCGGCGCGCTGCTCACCCGCGTGTCGCGCCTGCACGCCTCCGCGCGGGACCGCTGGCACCCGCACGCGCACAGGTACGTCCGCGCCCGCACCCCGCGCCCCCTGCACGCCTCCGCGCGGGACCGCTGGCACCCGCACGCGCACAGGTACGTCCGCGCCCGCACCCCGCGCCCCCTGCACGCCTCCGCGCGGGACCGCTGGCACCCGCACGCGCACAGGTACGTCCGCGCCCGCACCCCGCGCCCCCTGCACGCCTCCGCGCGGGACCGCTGGCACCCGCACGCGCACAGGTACGTCCGCGCCCGCACCCCGCGCCCCCTGCACGCCTCCGCGCGGGACCGCTGGCACCCGCACGCGCACAGGTACGTCCGCGCCCGCACCCCGCGCCCCCTGCACGCCTCCGCGCGGGACCGCTGGCACCCGCACGCGCACAGGTACGTCCGCGCCCGCCCCCCGCGCCCCCTGCACGCCTCCGCGCGCGACCGCTGGCACCCGCACGCGCACAGGTACGTCCGCGCCCGCCCCCCGCGCCCCCTGCACGCCTCCGCGCGCGACCGCTGGCACCCGCACGCGCACAGGTACGTCCACGCCCGCCCCCCGCGCCCCCTGCACACGGGGCTGTACTTAGGTCAATGTAAAGAGGGGGGAAACCAAGTGGATGTTAAATTGGTCCGATAATGTTTTTTTCACCCGTATTCATTATTCTTTACTTTGATCATTGTATGGACAGGTGACAGCGACAGTGTGCACCCGGTAGTCTCGTTTGCCAAAATTGATGAATCAGTCACAACTCAAAGCCACATCTCTCCCTAGGCCGGCCATCATCCTTATCCACGGCACACTGAGTTGGCACCAGCTGCAGATCCTGATGAGCAGGAGCACCACGCCAGACCTCCTGAAGATGCAACTGAAACTGGAAGAGTTTTTCACCCAGCAGTTCAAGTCCAGCAAGCGCGTGTTTAGTTCCCTACACCCGAACTACAGGAGGGACCGCAGGGGACGTGAGTGCATTCGCCATTTAATCTTTATTAACGTTTTAACGGTTAATGAATTTTTAACTGTTTGTTCATGTCAGACTCTGATTAAACTATCTATTGTATCTATATATTAATACGTTAAGGAAAAACTTTGTACCCTTTTAAATTGCGCGGACGGAGGAGTATGAAATTTCCCACACTTGTAGAGAATATAGAGAAGGAGTGCAGAATGTTAATATTTTTTTAAACCATGCCTAAAATATACATTATGTAAATCAATAAAAAAACATTACACACACTACCATGCATTTGACGCAATACGCATGCATACTATGTATTTATTGCCAAACTTTTGGTCTTGACGTCTGTGCTCAAATTGAGAATAGATTAAATAGGTATTGTTTGTCTTTATTCATATTTTTCTATAGTGTAGTCTTGACGAAATTTGTGATTAGAGAAGAATAATAGTCTTTGAAAATAGAATCATAATAGTGTACAAACTTGTAATTTCAATTAATTATAGTCGATATTTCGACTACCGGGTGACCACTAGCAATATAAAATGGCTGTTGAACATGTTTTGATGTCAACGTGACAGAGCAACAGGCGAGCGCGTCGGCGGAGGGCCCGCCCCCGCAGCAGGAGCTGCGCCACCACCGGCACTGGCAGCGCGTGCTGCAGCTGGTGTCCGGCATGCAGCTCTCCACCATGCCCAGCCCGCTTCCGGACCACGGTACACCACTAACGTTCACAATTTACTTCCACGGTGAAGGAATAACATCGTGTAATCAAAATCAAAACCCGAAAAAATATAATTTGCGTAATTACTGGTGGTAGGACCTCTTGTGAGTTCGCGCGGGTAGGTACCACCGCCCTGCCTATTTCTGCCGTGAAACAGTAATGCGTTTCGGTTTGAAGAGTGAAGCAGCCGTTGTAACTATACTGAGACCTTAGAACTTATATCTCAAGGCGGGTGGCGCATTTACGTTGTAGATGTCTATGGGCTCTAGGAACCACTTAACAACAGGTGGTCTGTGAGCTCGTCCACACATCTAAACAATAAAAAATAAAATAAAATAAACCTTGCTGATGCAACCGAAAAATTGACTATTCATTTTGAAATACTATTTCACTGCTTTTTTCACACTGTAATATTTTATTACTTGGTCAATTTTAAATCTCCTTAGAATTCTTTTGTCCAGTGCGGGGTTCAAGGTGGCCAGATCGGACCAGTGCGTTTAGTACGAGTTTTTTAACGTTCTCGATAGCGTAAAAGTTCAGTCAAATTTGTGCGGAACAGAATCGTTTGCCGCTAGTGGCGCTGTTCCAGCCGCATACAAAGTTGGATTAACTTTTACGCTATCGAGAACGTTAAAAAACTCACACTAATCACACTGATGTTTGTGACGTTTCCGACACTGCAGTCCCGAGAAAACTGACGATCGTGTGTATAAGTAACTGCAAAATGTCTGCGTTCCAGGCGTAGTCCTGGGCGGCACGATGGAGCTGCAGGGCACGAACATATCGCTGGCGTGCTTCCACGGGAACAGCTTCAAGGCGAAGTCCTGGGCGCTGTTCAGTCTGAAGGAGCCCTGCATCAGCTTCGCGACCGAGGCCCAGCACGCGGACGGCGACGAACGTACGAGCTGTTCACTGACATCCTCCTAATGCGACTCTAATATGCAACAAATTAAACAACGCATAGCTAAACACGTGATGCAATTCGCAGAGAGATTTTAATTTTTTTTCTCTTTAATATTTATTTAATGTACATGTTATAATGACGTCAGTCTTTTAGAGCGTGATCCCAAATCGTAGTGTTCAATAAACTAACATCTTTTTTAGTTATTTTATGTCATCATTATTTTATTATAATATTAGCGGTAGGCAGCGGCTTGACTCTGGCATTGCTGAAGTCTATGGGCGACGGTAACCATTCACTATAAAGTGGGTCGTATGCTCGTCTGCCTAAAAGGGCAATAAGAAAAGGGTGCGTGTACTTATGTACGCGCGTAAGAAGTTATACTTTATTTTTATTAAATTTATTTCTTTTTTTTAAATATTAAATAATTAATAATAAATATTTAACGTTAATTGTTTAATAATATTTTAAATGAATTATATTGAATAATAATGTTGTCATTTATATTACTAAAAAATGAATGCTAATGTACATGCGCGAAAGTTCACCTGCGGCTATATTCAGACTCGCCAAGTTACGTCGGTCGTATTGTAATGAGCGATTTAGTGGGCAACTTCATTCTGTTAATTTTGTGTCACGGTGCGCGCGCATCGTAAAATTTCACTCTCATCAATTTTTCATAACGCGCCTAAAGAAGTATAAGTTCAAAAAATTGTTAATATAATTAATGCTTCAGCACTGATAGTAACACGGGTTGTAAGTCGACATTGGTGCCACCGCTCTGCCTGTTTCTGCCGCTAAGTAGTGATGTGTCCCGATTAGAGACGGGGAATAGCCGCCATGTTATACAATTGAGACACGACCTCATGTCCCAAATCGACTTCGATCTCTTTTTTTCTTAAAAATCTTTGGAGTTTTCGTTGTACTGGGAGGTTGAGGTTGGCTGGTGGTATAGTGGTGTTGTGTCGCCACACGCAGCGGCGGGCGGCGCGGTGCAGGTGGTGCAGAGCCTGACGGCGAGCCTGGGCGCGTGCCGGCGCGCGGCGTCGCTGGCCACGGTGTGCCGCATCACGCGCACCGTGCTGTTCCCGCCGCAGTTCAAGACGCTGCGGGAGTGGTTCCACTACGCCTTCGCCAACAGCGAGATCGACGGTAGGTCGGCCGGCTCCCAGCGACCACTGTGTGCCTTACAGCTATGAGGAGCGAGGAGTGAAGTTGTGTGATTTGTTTTATTTTGTCTTTTTAGTATTTCTTCAAGTTTAAATGTGTAATAACGGTGGTTTATATCTGTGAAAGTACACAAATGTGGGGAAATAAACAAAGCCGCTGGACGTAACTTATCCTCCAAAAAGTTCAGTGAAAAAATCTCAGTAAATGACCACAATTTTACTGAGATTATATTTCGTCCCATATCATCTCAACTCATTTCATTTAATTTCATCCCAGTTGATTAGTGTCTCAAATTAATCATCTTCATTTCATTTCATTTCACTCCATATTTGATTATTTCATAAAAATATGAATACAAATTAAAATAAGACATGACCTAAAAGTCTTAGTAACCAGGTCATAAAATTCCTTAAAAAAAAAAGGTTTGTGATGTTTTATGAAACCACGGTAAAAGTGAAACTTTTTTCACATTCTATAATATGAAAAAAGTCTGAATGTGACTGTGAATGTGAATATCTATACATTTAACTCTGACAAACAACATTTACATTAAACACTGACAAAAACAAACAAAATAATGTCGAGCACTGGCACAAATGAGTAATAGTCTATACACTACACGGTCAGCTGCTACGAACTATAAGCGCCGCCATATTGGGCTTGGCTGCTCTGACGAGCGCCTTTCACTTTATCCTTACTCCGCCGACCGTCACGCGACATGCAACACACAAACGAAAACGTTTGAGACGATGTAATTAAAGTTTAACTTTAAAATGACAGCTATAGAGTTGTTCCCGTCGCTGGAGAAGGAGGCGGGCGCCGGCAACACCAACAGCACGGAGCGCGAGCGGGAGCGAGAGCGGGAGAGGGAGCGGGAGCGCAGCAAGGCGGGCGACAAGCACGTGCGGGAGGTCATCTTCGCGCTGCCGGCGCTGCAGCTGCACCTGCGCACGCAGCACCACCAGCCCGCCGCGCCGCCCACGCACAACGGTACCCGCGCCCTCGCCAACGTTTTTTTTTTTCTACCTAAGCTTGGAGCCTTGAGAGGCTATATCAGCGTACCCTTAACTAGTAGGTGAGCTCACGGGGCTCAAAGCTGACGACGTTGCTAACACGAACCCTAGCAAGAGCCGTGCTTCGCAGAATCTACCACCGGATCGGAAACGCGGACTACGTGCAGCCCACGGGCGACTACCGCCGGACACTCGTCCAGTAGATCGAAATGCGACAAGAATTTCCGCAGAGCAATCCTCTAAGTCGTAACTAAACACTGATTATCGTTTCACGTAGACGAGAAGCCGGTAGTGGAATGCAGTTTCATTACGGAGTTCGAAGACCACATCTTCGTGTCGGTGGACGCCGAAGCATTCCTGTTCCTCCACGACCTCATCTCCTCCTACCTCAAAGAGAAGGAGCGAGTGGTACGTAATTTCTTTAATTTATTTTAATTTGTTCTAATAAATATTGGCTTAAAAATAATTCAAACAAAAAAATCAGTTCAACGTTACTAAATGTGGTTTGACCAAACTTTTGCACCCACATATGACGTCACAAATGAGATTAAATGTAACACTACTACTACTACTACTGCGCTGGCGCTAAGACCCCGAAGTGGATCTTGGCCTCCGATAATAAACGTTGCCATTAATTCCGGCGCTGCGCAACACCTTGCCGGAGCTTACGTAGATCCCTTCCACAGCGTCAGACCAGAGGTACTTGGGCCTTCCCGGGCGGCGTCCCTCCGGTACACCCGTTTCACAGGCCGATCCTGCTCCATACGCACTACATACTCGAGCCATCCGAGCCTCTGCGCCTTCATCTCCCCCAGAACATTTGGTTCACCAAAAAGCCTTTTTACATCCTTGTTTCCCGGCCGTGCCAAGAACCAACACCTTTCTGAACTGGTCCCAGTATCTTTCTCGGTACCTTCAACTCAGTCACGAAATTTTTGTCTCTTCTTTCTGTGTAAGCGTCCATGCTTCGCATCCATACAATAAGATCGGTTTGACTTTAGTCTTGTATATCGAAATCTTGGTGCGCCTGCTTAGTAACTTCGTAGAGAGAGCCGGACGTAGGGCTGCACTGCATTGTAAGGTATTTTGTACACGTATTTCGATCACGTCTTCCCTGTAATTGGTGTCTGTTACACTGCAGCCAAGGTGCCGAAATTTGGCCACTCCTTTGTATCTCTTACTTCCCACCAACTAGGTCTTCTCATTTCTGTCGGTCGGTAGTACAGCCTAGCTAGCTGGCTCGCTGACCAAAGTAGTGTGTTTTCCTCCTGCATTTTGGGGGCTACGCAAGAAGCTGACAACCCCTTCATGTAAAAAACCTTATGTTACGAAACCGACAACTACTAACATTAGCTGTGATTAATTAATTCCACATCTGTTGGAATGCGTAGGCCCAGATGCCAGGCAACAGGTCGTGGGGTGAGCCCGGCGCCTCCACCAGCTCGCCCCGCCCGGATCGGCTCACCCAGGACTACCGGGACTACCGCTGCGTCACCTGGCACTTAGAGCCCACCGTCAGGTACCCTACACTTTTCTTACGTAAACTTAACCAACTAATTGACATTAAGTAAACTTAATAACGAAAAACTCTTACAGTGTATGTTAAGTTTTATATACCAACTAGCGACCCGCCCTCGCTTCGCTTCGGAAACATTAAAACACACATGAAACCAAAAAAATAAAATAAAAAAATATTTAAAAAAAGTAGCCTATGTTCATCAGGGACAATGTCGGCTTCTAATGGAAAAAGAATTTTTCAAATCGGTCCAGTAGTTTCGGAGCCTATTCGAAACAAACAAACAAACAAATCTTTCCTCTTTATAATATTATATATAATATATACCAATATTGTATTTCTACTACTCATGCTCACTACTCAAACAGTATTTTTGATTGACGTTACTCATATTTACTGGTGGTAGGACATGTTGTGAGTCCGCACGGATAGGTACCACCACCCTGCCTATATCTGCCGTGAAGCATTAATGCGTTTCGGTTTGAAGGGTGGGGCAGCCGTTGTGTTGTAGATTGAGACTTGGGACTCATGTCACAAGGTGGGCGGTGGCATTTACGTTGTTGACACCAAGGTTCAACCTAAGCGCATTCACCCACCGGAGCAATAAAAAATTGAAGTTTCTGAATGATCGAAATCCCTTCAACAGATTACTATCGTGGGCCGGTAAGTCTATAGAGCCGTACGGCGTGGACTACATCCTGCAGAAGCTCGGGTTCAGCCACGCGCGGACCACCATACCCAAGTGGCTGCAGCGGGGCACCCTGGACCCCCTCGACAAGATACTGTCGCTCGTGCTGCTGCGGCTCGTCGCCATCATGCCGCACAAGACTTGAGCCCGTTTCGTTTAACGCCATCTAACGGGCTATGTAGGAGTTAAATGTTAAGTCGACAGTAGCGACATGTGTTAGAAGTTTCCTGTAAATGCCCAATCCAAAAGTACAGTTTTAGCGAACAAAACAACTTTATTACATTGAACATTAGTTTGTTCAGAATGACTTGATCTCAGTTCGACAAGTGCAAGTTGCTTCGTTCGGTTGTAACGCGTCTCGTCTGTCAGCACGGGTTGCGTCACTATGTAGCGGAGGGAGCGGGATAGAGACATATGCTACCTCGCTCCGACTGTCCACTTTGTTTCAACATTCCCGAAAATTAAATAAATACGATATTATAGTATAACACGATTGATTTAATTAAGAATTATTATTATTATTATTAGTATTATATGTAATGCTATTATTTGTATGAAACAGGCCTCAATTGGAGAGTGAATTAAAATTAAAATGCAGGGAGTAATACAACCGTTCTCCGCTGAAACGATAGGTTTTGTGCCCACTACTCACGTGCTCGGAAAACTATTCTTTGCTAAGACAATCATAAATCGTGCGTGATTTCATGAACCGACAAACCGGTCGGTCGACGCGCCGTCGTGTCTAGCGTTACATTGCGGGCCGTCAATATACTCTATCACGTAATATTAAGGCTCATTTTCTTTTGATGCGTGAGTGTTAGTAATTTATTGATTCTTAATTAAAACTAAATTTACGATTTATCCTCGCATTGTTTATCGGTAAAATCCGTGACGCCGAAAGCTGTGAAGAAACGGATCGGATATAACACATTATATAGTTGTTGCAAAGTATGATCGCTTTTTTTTTCTTTTCTAAGGTATTGGTCTAGAGAGACTTTATGACTATATCAGCGTAACTTTAACTAGTAGGTGAGCTCACGGGGCTCAAACCTGAAGACGTTGCTAACACGAACCCTAGCAAGAGCCGTGCTTCACAGAATCGACCACCGGATCGGAAACGCGACCCACTGAGAAGATCCGGCGAGAAACTCAGTGGGCTGTGTCTGGGGGTTAGTTTACTCGCTGAACCCTTCGTCGCAAGCGACGGGTTCGACGAGAACGATGATCGGTGTACGAGCGTGCGTGGCCTTTATTTGTAGTTGTAATCATAAACATACATTTTGGTAAGTGTGTGTACCCTCTGCTCTCACGCCTACATTGACGCGTGTACATATTGGTCACCCACACAACTAAGGGCGGCGCGCAGTCGCACTGCAACAACTATACAATAAAACGCGAAATCAAATCGTAAAAGTAGTTTTTAATTGTGTCTATGAGTCGCGGAACCGAAGTGAACGTTCGCATCGGCTGCGGTTTCCTTACACCCTGTATTTGTCTGGCAGCTTCATATTAGTACAAAACATCAACGAAATTGTGTTTTGAACACGAAATATAAATGTAATGTATAAGTTGGTAATTTAATATAATATATTTCATTTTTATTATCAATACCTCCTCACTCATGACAAAAGGCTCCTGATAAAGGCAGGCCAAGTGCGACCGCCCAACAATGCGTCCATGCATACGCTCCAAGACATTTACCTCCCTTTTCTAATAGCTGGGCACAGTGAAATACAAGACTGTCTCATTAGTTTAATCGTTACAATATTTAGGGTAGGCAGCGGCTTGGCTCTGCCCCTGGCATTGCTGAAGTCCATGGGCGACGGTAACCACTCACCATCAGGTGGGCCGTATGCTCGTCTGCGTACAAGGGGAATAAAAAAAAAATTCTTAAATTGTCTGTTAGAAAATACAACACTTCTATGTGTGCGCAATACAATAAATTATTTCAGTTGACTACCCGCAATTATATTTAATATTAAAGTATTAACTTCAAATCAATTCTTTGATTATTCTCACGAGAAATGTATTGGACAATCTTTTTATGTAAATTTTTCAGATAAACACCTAAATAAATACTCTGTTATATGACAGGTTTCGTTACGTTGTTTTGTGTTAAAGTAAGAATATAAAAAAATTATGCAAATTTATTATTGTGAAATTATATTGAAATTATTCATATTTTTGTGTTACAATAAATTTGTTAGCTGGGTTAAGAACGTGGTGTAATAAAGGGATGTATCTAGGTTTATTTTTTGTGTTGGACCAAAAATGTATAAAAAGTAATAATATTATAGTGCAATTGATGTTCTGTAATGTCGCTGAACTAAGTAACTAATTAGTCGTGGCTTATAGAGCAACCAAAAGCTGATGTTAGATTATATTTCATTAGGTAGGTTCTACTACATATGCTATTCTATACCAATCAAATATACGGCTTTTTTTTTCACTTTACTTCCTTTCCAAAAAAGACGTTGAATCGTAGCGCTGTCACCAAACCAACAAAGACATTTAAAATTACTAATCTCAGTGTTACGATGACTCTTCGACACAGATGATGTTAGAAACAACAAACATTAAACTCAATTATCATTACAATACCAAATACCACTATTGGAGTGTCGTTTAAGATTATTGCAGATGTCTATCTAATAAAACAAGAAAGTATTGTACACTGTAAACTCAGTACAATTACTGAGTTCGTAATGTGCTCGTAAAGTTTAGCCGTGTACCGATTATGTAATCTTAAATACTTAAAAAAAATGGCGCTCTATACATACTGATTTTAATTATACATTTCCCGAAATAATGTTTCCCATTAATATTTCCTAAAACATTTGTATTCAATTAATAGTTTAATAAGTATTCATAAATATTATAATACTCTAAAAAAATTATGACAATCGCTTAAAAAACATTATACCTGTGTTACCAAAAAAAAAAAAAAACGAAAATATATCGAAGTTGCCACACTTGCCCGTGTCCGTGTCAAATTAAAATCGATTATTTAATTTTAAGTTGCTACAATATTGAACTGATTTTGTATGATTAAATTGATATATTTCAATTCGGCTTTATTATCGAGCTGTGGTTTGTACATAATGTATGTGATATGTAATAAATTATTATTAGAAATTATGTTTTATATTTTTCGTGATACTGTCACAAGTTTGCACGCGCCGTTAGTGATGGATTCATAATGTTGTCTTCAATCAATTAGGAAGAGTTTCTCACTACGACACAAAGATCATTGCCCGAGCCATTCTGACAGCCACGCAGACAGAAATAGACAAACAATAATTTTTTACACGATTGAAGATTAAATAAGTTGATAAAAAAAAACACAATACCGTAGCAAAATAACATTTAATTTAAAAAAAATATGTATTTCAAACTTAAAATGATATGCGATTAAACGAGTTTATAGAACATACATGCGCAATATACAATATCATGGTAATTCCAATCATAACACAAAAAGAGATAATAGAAAAACTAGCTTTTAAAAGGGTATTTGAATTTAAAAATTAAGTCCAGTACAGATCCGGTATAACTTGCATATACAGTGATAAATTCGGACGTCGCAGCCTGTCTAATAACTTGCGAAGTCGTCTGTCTAAATGGCGAATCACTTGATTTTGATGGTGAAGGACAACCCATAAAATATTTAAGTTAAGAATTGAGTTATAGACCAGAAAGCTTGTTGAGAGACAGAAAAATGCCTTATTGCTGATTGAGTTTCTAATAATTTAGCAACAGACAAATACCCTATTTACCAAAAATAAAGGACAATGCAAATTAACACCGCACAGAATATGGCGAATTATAAAAAAAAGAGTAATAAAATAAATTAAACAAAAAATTACAATTTTAGTATTTACCTACTTAACGTTTATAGAATATAACAGAATCCTATTTATTTTACAGTTTTATTACACATTTATAATAACAAAATGTTTAAAACACATTTTTAAATCATATTACATAAAAATAGTTTATAAGTGCATTAGGTGGTAATAAATGCAATCATAAAGCTGCAATGTATTACTGGCCTTTAAATATGCACTTAATGTTAAAAAAATAACGCGCTGCCAAAATTGTTGTCAGCAACAGCGATATGAGAATGAATTTTTAAAATATAATGCGATTCGTTATACAAAAGACAAGATTGCAAACGATTGAAAAACGCATTATTGAACTTGTCGATTTTAAAGAAAGAACAAAAATAAGACATGTATTTATGAATGAGCTGTAGAGGGTATTTACATATTCACTTATACATACAAATTTCATAACAGATCGATAGAAACACGTAGTATAAAGAAAATGAATGTTTTCCTCGCCTAATTCTTTTAATTCTTTTAATTCAATTTAGATACTGTTTAATTTGCTGGTAACATTTAAAAGAAACAATAAAACAATTTTTAGAGAATGATGGATTGTGTTTTTGAACATTGGACCTTATAACAAAATAAATCAGTAAAGTGTTGTATATTTACAAAACATTACAGCATGATAAGCCAATATATATTATTTTGTGTTTACAAACTTCAGGTGTTCATATTAAAACTAAAAGTCTTGCTTAGCGTCTTCAAACATTTAACTTTTTTTTTTTTTTTTTTTAAGCTGAAAAGAACAGATACTACACTTTGATCTTAGCCAAAAGGCCGAGAAGCGATAACATTTAACACCATCGGGACCACAGACAATTGTGCTCTACAAGCGCTGCTTGCTATCTTTGTACCGTAAAAAGCTGAACCATAAACAATATGCTTAAAGTTAATTAATCGAGAAATTCTGTGTGAAATCATATTCGATGGTGGGTATAACTGTTTGTACGAATTTCAGGAATACTATGAGGTAGGAGTGGACGCCCATCTCGCCGCCGCTCTCCGTTACCGTCTCTATTATCTTCTTCATGACGTCCGCGTGCCTGGTACGGAAACAATTCATCAATGATCGGCCCTCGCAGAAAGATAATCCAATTAATATTATAAACTCATTTTTATTAATAATTATTCTAGAAATTTTTATTGTTAAACTGAAAACTGAAAATAACTTATATTATACTAAACACTAAGAATATGATAAGTTTGAGCACACATACCTGCAAGGGTGTACAGAAGCCATGCTGGGTCCAGAGAGATGAGGGTGAGATTCCATCGTGACAGTCTTTTTAGCGTGATCTTGGGACACGTCTTCGTACATCTGTTCCACAGTCAGGAGTGACCGGTTCTAGGAGAAAAACCTCATTTTAAATAAATGTTTATAAGCTCTTTCAAATGATCTTTGACTGTCATGTAAATTTAATTTACAAAATGCTAAAATGTATTTTAAGGAAACATAATCAATATCAACCCGGGTGTTATGTCACCAGGTTTTCAAATCACTCAGGAGTTCACTTTTCACCAAATGTCACAACCTAGTCAGTTCTTAGTGGAATAACAAAAGTAATGGATAATAATTAAAATCAGTCACCTCATCATATCCGATGAGCCACAGCCTCGGAGTTTGGTAATACTTGTCATAAGTGATGTGTAGGTCGTAAGTTCGAGTCCGGACGATCTCATCACCTTCTCCTTGCTTCTGTTTCTTATCGGCTTTGAGTTTTAGCTCTGTACGCTGGGCTAGATCTGTTGACTGATCATTTATTATTGATATTGTTAAATTTAATATTGCATTACTAATTAGCTGATAGGAGTTTGATAAATTCTTGTTCTTTATTATACACAGAAAAATCACAACAAAAGCGTAATTGTAATGGTGTAACAGGCGAGCGTAACTCAAACATGAGTTACATTTTATTGAGAAAAGTGATTAATTTGCCTATGTTGATTCTGATCTCTTTAACCCTGCATATGATATATGTAAGTCATTGAGAAAAGAGCTTTATGATTTGACATATACATCGAGGGTAATTGCAAAGTAAAATCTTTCACTGGGCTCACTTCTTAGTTAGTCTGACAGTAATGTAAGCACTTGGCGTTTGGCTAGTTTATAAAACAGAACTTACCGGATCTACTTCATCTAAAAGACCAGATTCTTGGAACTGCTCCATGTCCTCAGCCTCGCCCTCATCATCTTCGTCTTCATCATCATCACCACCGTCGGCAGCTCCATCGTCACTGTCGCCAGTGTCAGCTGCTTCGAGGGTCATCTCACAGACCTATTTATAGTTTTTAATTTACAAAGGATTAAACAGTATTATTGTTTTACTTTCCTACCTGTCAATTGGTTTTAAAGTATGGGCATGCATGTTAAGGATATCTGCAGATAATCAGGTGAGAAATTGGTCTATGTAAATAAGCAATTGAACCTGCTGACCTTTTCCTCGAGTGCAGGGGAGCCTGCATTGTCATAGTGATGAGTATCAACCCAGCCACCATCTGCATCGTTTTCATCTTCTATCACTTTCTCTTTATCTTCACAGTATTCAATCTAGAAAGAAATTAAACATTAACCCAATTAATATCTAGTGGGTTGGATGGCCAGTTTGCACTTTACATACATGCATAGCTGAATGTTTTCTTTAATATGTGTATTTTTTATTCTAATTTCTAATGTATTTTTTTTTCTTTAAATAAATACCAAGAAATTTTTCAAATATCGAGTACTATTTTTTAAAATTAATTATGCTACTTATTTTAAGTGATCTCCGCTACCATGATGAAGTACAACCCAACAAGCAGGAAATTCTCTATTATTTGATGTCTCTAAATTGCGCCTATTTTTCGTGATAGTATAACAGCAGTATAAAAGAAAATGTTGAGCTGGCACGGATATTTTACCACAAAGCAGTCTATATAAAACCTTCACAAACCAGAATAAAATCTTTAGTATCTAATATAATGGAGCTTTGTTAGGCAATCTAGGAATTTAGGTGTAAGTGGGAATCGTTGGAATCTAATACTTTATCACTGTTATGGTAACAGCATACAATTGAAACTGCAAAATGAGTTAATTTGGTAATTATACTATTTGGGTTATAGGGTTGCAAGTTTACTAAGTGTCCAGCAATAGATTATGTGATTATTAATTTTATTAAAAAAAATACCTTTATAATTTAACAAATTTGAAGTACAATTCAATACAACTTTACTGCCTGTTACAAGCTCAAGTAACCATAATCAAAACTCCTTAGTAAGTACTTGTTCTCAGCCGTGTGGAGACATCCACAGAGAAACTTTCAGCTTATATAAAACAAAAAAGGTCTAGGCATCACAAGATCATGCTCTAGATTATTACTTTATCCAGATAGTTTTGTGTTTACACATGTGTAAAAGTAAAAAATTATTTTACAAAGTGTTAGAAAGACATTAGTCATTAGACAAAGAAATTTCAAATTAAATAAACACAATTCAACACTTCAGTTGTGCTTGACTATGATAACTTTAGTCATCTTGGGCGATGGTTGTAATTATAATGTCTTTCCAAATACAAATGGACACAAAGAAAGTTTTTATTTAAGACGAACACAAAATATACAAAGAAGGTGAAAGTAACAAGAAATAGATAGTCCAAGCAACACAAGCGGTACACGAAACAAAAAGTAATAATTAAAAGGCGTAGTACAGAAAGAATAACACGGGATGCATGCTCGCATATCAGATTTCGACTGGTGGCGGTGGATCGGTAAAAATGCAACGACCGGTTCGTCTATGCACCGATGTACTAGCGAAATATTATCGTCGCCGCTATACTGCAGTTATCGCCCGACTTTAGTTGTGGATTTAATTTTGTTTAGTGTAAATAATGTTTTGTATGATTGTGTGATAAATGAATGTGTTGATATAAAATAAAGTAAGTATGTATGTGTTGTTGTGTAGTGTAATTATAATAAAATATTATAAAATAAATAAATACATGTGAGTCACCCACAATAACTACAAAAATTTTGAAATAGCTATTGCAAAATGACAACTTCTTGCGGAGGTTGTCATAAAAACTGAAGAAGCCGTGATATCTATTGTAACTTACAAAAATTGTTTTAGCTTACTTGTTTACATCGTCTGTAGCATGGCACATTTCGAGTTATAAGGAATTGTTTGTCTGCAGGAAGGTAAGGCCTAATCTTAGCTTCCTCTCCCTTTGCCCACTGCCAGGTAGGGCAGTGGTGTACCAGGTGGTCACCAGCAGCTACAAACTCTTCAGGAGTCAGTACACCAGTTTCTTGAAATTTCGATTCCTAGAAATAAGTGAAGTTAATATAAATAAGCCTTTGGTTTGTTTTCAAATTTCTTAGTAACCTAATTGACTTGCAAATGATCCTCAAATCCCCATATTCTGGAATTACCGTTCAAATTGTGAGACACTCACTACAGAATATTACATTTTAAATAAATATGAAGCATAGAAATAAATATTTATTTTTACAGGGTAAAAAGATTATCAATATGTTCGGTCAGTCACCGATTCATATATATAATGAGTAATTTCAATATGTATGTAATTAATAATGATCGTGATAAACGTACCTTCAACACCGGTGTCAAGTAACCGGCCACGCCAAGAGCAGTTCCCTTTACTGTGTTTATTACACTTTGCATTGTGATGTCCCTAATAGGATTATGGGTTGTTAAAAAAACTATGAGCTGTCTTTTACACTATCTACTACGTATACCTAGCAATTGCCGGCCCACAAAAGAACTTATCAATTTGACCAAATTTGACAATTCAATTTGATTTGATTTAATTCTTTGTTCAAGTGTTTTCTCGTTCGGTGGTTACCGTTCTCGAATATATTAAGTGTATAATCTATGGTTACCGTATGTACCATAGATTTTAAACCATGGAGTTAATAAGTATAGTAACTCTATGTTTTAAACTTAATCTCTGTCTGTAATTTTAATTCAGTTTAAGCAGTGACACTTTTGCTGCAGGGATCTCGAACATTGTACCTATGCGTGTGTTGCCTGTGGTATTCGTATCGTTAGGTTTTCGCTCATGTCATGTCATGCGGCCCGTACACACGTTAACTCTCTCCAGGTCATCCAATCTTGTTTCTGCAGGATAGCCGTCAGAGCGTCGTGGTATGTGAGGAATGTAAATCTTCACGACGATCTAAATTTAGTACCGATTCGTAAATATCTTATGGAAGCGTCAGAAGGTCAGAGCGTTATTCAACAAAACGGTGCCACACGCAAGTAGATTATGCGAAGCCTACTCTAGTAGGACTAGTGGTAGCAAATTCTTTCAGGTCGAGTTTGTGAGCTTACCTAGCCGTCGGGAATAGCTTCTTAAGCTACCAACGAATAAATAGAGAAAAAAAATCATTTGCTTGAAAAATTGTAGCGAGATATGACTTTAGTCTTTTCTATAAAGACTTTTAATCCCTTTGGCTTTGTTACTAGGTCTTTTTTATAATACTAAGTAAATGTACTTTCTAACTTTTTCAGTACCTAAATTATTTCGAAATATACTGTGTGGTCGGATGTTTTTGCCTTTCTTAACCTGGAAAAACTTAAGTGCCACTGAATCATCATGAACGATGTCAAACATTCAATGTCAAAATTGTCAAACAATCCATAATTCCATTTATTCTGCATTGCAAATCTACCAATTTCTCGTAATAAACCTTACACGGTACACCTATTTTTCTTTTTGTAAACGTTAAATATCTAATCAAAGTTATCATTTATAGTAACCGGCTACAATGGAAGACGTATTAGACGAGATTGTTTCATCGGAAGATTTGCAAGTAACGATTAAAACTTTGTTGTTGATAGTGACTCACAAATAAATTTACAATTGTTCATAAATCTTTGTTTGTTTTTTTTTTTGTAGAAATTCGAGAGGGTCTTTCATGAACAATTGCATCAAGGGAACGTTTCCCACAAAGCCCAGTTTGAATACGCATGGTGTTTAGTGCGCAGCAAGTATCCAACGGATATACGAAAGGTACATTTATTTACAAATACATAGTATAAAAACTGACGTCAATTTTACAGATCTCATTACAGTGGTATGTCAGAATATTATGCATATCATCAACTTGACTTGTTTTTGCCAAATTTGCTAAACAAAGCCATATTTATATATTTAAACATTAAGATATCTAAATATTTAATACAAATATACTTAATATAGAATACTATAGTCGGATTTTTTATTAGACGAAGTCAACTGACGTTTACTGTGTTGTCAGTTTTTGATGAAATAAAAATAATGTTGTGACAAAGTGAACGATTGAAAAAACTCCTGAATTAATAAAATTGCCTCGATTGTCTAGTGAACAGTTGGTGTGCCGAATTGCCGATATCGGGTACGGGTTTCGAATTTTAGGCGTGCTTTGTACATACCAACGAGTTTTCGACGAAATATTATGTTCCTATAGTATCTACCTGTACTGAATACCGAGTGTTTTAATTAAGAAAAACACTGCGAGGAAGCTTGTAAGACTGTCATATTTCCAATACATCATGTAGTTGAAATTATAGATGTATAAAATATAACAATTATAGGTAGGTAATGAAAATAAAAAAAGCTGATTGTAGTTACATACTATTAGCAACATATATTGGAGCACTTTAATACAATTTTATTGTAAAATATAAATAATACTCTTTTATAGTTTGAAATTAATGATTAACTCTTCACACTCATTGTTCATTTGTGATTGAACGAGAACTGAACGCATCACTATTACTTTAAATATAGCAACATTATTTCACAAAGTGACATTAGCTACTGTCAGCTAGCTTCGTCTAATTAAAAATCCGACTATAGCACTGAATATCACTACATTAGAAGAAACGATTGTTGTTTCTGATATTTTTAAACCATTCATTTCATTTCCTGTTAGTTAAGTGTTTTTATTATTTTGAATGTGTATTCCAATGGACACATGAGATTGATAATTAAAAATAAATGGAACTCATCATGGCTTAAAGGATGAGTCTGCAGTGTACATGTTTCAAGGGATGTTACAATTTTAGTGTTAAAGTCTCATAGGCATGTGCAAGTTTTTTAAGGACTGACTTCCAAGGCAAAGAAATTATATTACATATTTAACTAAAAACCAATTATTATTCCACAACTTGCTTAATAACTACTGGTAACAGGGAATACTGTGTATAATTAATGTTCACACTGGTAGTCAACACTATTTTGTCTATTACTGCCACATAATAGTCATGTTTTCTGGTTTGAAAGGTGAGACAACCCTTACACAAAATAATTGAGACTTATCTTAAAGTCAGGATGGCAAAGTTTACATTATGATATATATTTACCAGTCTGAGCATAGTTGGAATAGCCCCTTGGGCTACCAATGATTAGGGAAAACATTTAAGAAAACAATTACCTCCTTTCGGACTTTTGTTAATAAGATAATGAATTCAAATCATTAATTTTTTTATTGTTTTGTCTTAAGTTTTAATCTTTTAAGCATCAAGTAAAAGCAGAAAAGAATGTATAATTTACTTGACAGCTGGAACTACAAAGCACGCTTAAACATTTCAAGTCTTCAGAAGTTCTAAGATGAGTATACTTTACAGGGAATCTTACTTCTTAAAGAATTGTTCAACTCTCATCCTGAAGGCAAACGTGACTACCTTTTCTACCTTGCCATTGGTAATGCCAGAATAAAGGAGTACAATAAGGCTTTGCATTATGTGAAATCATTCCTCGAGATTGAACCCGCTAATCAGCAAGTATTGGCATTAGAGGTAAGATCAGCTATAATAACATAAGTTCGAATGGCAGAATAGTAGAGTAGATACATGAGAAATCTTACATTTGAAGATAAATAATGACATTAGTCAGTTTGGCAATAAGTCTGAAGATATGAGTATGTATATGTGTTTTTTTTTGGGCTGTCCGCTGAACTTCATATGAGATTGTGGTAGGGCCAAACGAGTCCCCTAGCATATTTCACCCCTCGTTTGATCTCCGCCTGGAGTCAGACCCAGTCAGAATAGGGAGGTACTAGTGATGAACAATACAAGAATGGCCAGGCCACCCTTAGGACGTCTGACCGAAAGGTTGCCGAGGCGACAGCCGACAACTTTACGTCGGCCCCGCTCAGAGCCGCTGATGACACGGAATATCCTGTTAAACCAAAACTGGCCTACTGGGTTGGGAGGGGATACACCAACAACCATAAATACTGTCCCACAGCAGTTCTGTAGAACTATTGTCTTAAAGCAAAATATATCACAATAAATAATATATAATCGTATATAAGCCCTTAATACTGGTTCAAGAAATAGTGAGTAGTGAACCTTTTTTGACAAAGAAAAAAAATTGAAAAAGAAATTTGGTAAAAGTTAATGTAGTAAATTTCTCTCCAGCTACGCATTAAGCCCTCACCTCAAGCTTCTACTATTTAGGTATTTCTAGTTATCCTAAGTGCTCTTCTGGCGGTCCACTCACCACTCATCATTCCATTAACCATAGTTATTAAATGCTACTTGTTCATAACCAATCAGCAATAAAAAAAAACTATTAAATTTTGAAAAAAATATTTTATTCATTCTAGCGTCAAATCAATAAACGTATGGAAAAAGAAGGTTTAATTGGAATGGCGGTGGCAGGAGGAGCTGTCCTTGCCCTTGGAGGGCTCGTGGGACTTGGAATCGCACTTGCTTCAAAGAAATAGCATTTAGCCTTGCTGTGAGTAGTTTGGACAACTTAAATGTGTGAGAGTAAATATTGCCTATTAAAAATTTAAGGTTGAGACTTTAATAATATTTAATCGTGAGCTTATCTCTTTATTTATTTAACAAATCATATCTAATGTTCTAGGTACAATTAATCAAATTATGTATTTGTACTAAACACAAATTCTACATTCAACGCTATTGGAATTTTTGGCAACTTTTTGGTATTTCTGTAGATGGGCATCCAAGTTCACAGCACATATTGTATTCTGTGGTTCCCAGAGACGCCACAACATAAATACTGCCACTCACTGTGACATGTGGTTAAAGTTTCAATTGTATACAACACTAGAACATGTGTTGTATACAACACTAGGCAAAGTAGACCCTTGCCTACTTTGCCTAGTGTATTCACAGCTTTAGGCAGCTAGAATGTTGTGTATCTCCAGCTATGACGACCCATGTAATTGTAATGTTTTGATATTTTTTATTTAAATCGATTTATATTATTTACAGAATGAATGCTGCTCTAGGTGTTCATTATCTCTTTAAGAGGAAGCAAATCAAAGAGGACTAAAACTTCATATGAATTTAATTAGAAATCATCCTATATCTCGCTGTGCAATGTATGTTATTTTGTTTTTGTCTATTAAATTAATAAAATAATAAACATCTAAAAATGCTTCTAGTTTGATAGTTCAGGTATCTAAAGAGTGTTGAGTTTATAGTTCGAATGAAATATGTGATATTATTTTTTCTAGATTTAGGTACAATGTAATTAGTAATGTTATAAGCAACAAAACGATTCCATTAGAATAAATTTATATTTTTTTGTTTTGGTTCCATCGTTTCCATATTTTACCACACTCAATAATCAATTGTCGAGAGACTTACGTGAGGACACAGCGCATAAAAATATTGGCCAGCATACTTTTGGATCTGTGAATGAATTTGTATATCTTGGTTCTCTGATAACGAATAATAATAATATAACAGCAGAAATAGTTAAGAGAATACTGTCGGCGAATAAATGCTACTTCGGCCTGCTTAAATATTTCTGTTCCAAAATTCTGTCACGAAATATCAAAATTCTTTTATACAAGACCCTACTGAGACCCATTCTTATTTATGGCTCAGAGACATGGGTACTCAGCAAAAAAGATGAGAACCGTCTACTTGTGTTCGAGCGTAAGATTCTAAGACGGATATTCGGTGCTGTGCGGGAAAACCAGATATGGAGGACGCGCTATAACCACGAGTTGTATGATGTTTACAAAGATCCTAACATCATAACAACTATAAAGATTGGACGCCTACGATGGGCAGGACATGTGGTTCGAATGGAGAGTACCAGAATGCCAAGACAATTGCTCTATGGCAAACCAGAGGGCCGCAGAAGTCGTGGCAGACCCAAACTTCGATGGTTGGATGGCGTGGAGCGCGACCTCAAAAATATCGGCGTCAAGAACTGGAAGGAGAAAGCCCTGAACAGAGCAGTCTGGAGAGACATACTGGACCAGGCTAAGGCCCACCCTGGGCTGTAAGGCCTAAGATGATGATGATGATGATGAATAATCAATTGTGACGATTTGATCAATAAAAATGGTCTTTCGCCATCTTCGTTGATGAAATACAAAAAATAATTATGTTAATACTTCACTGGTGGTAGGACCTCTTGTGAGTCCGCGCGGGTAGGTACCACCACCCTGCCTATTTCTGTCGTGAAGCAGTAATGCGTTTCGGTTTGAAGGGTGGGGCAGCTGTTGTAACTATAGTGAGATCTTAGAACTTATATCTCAAGGTGGGTGGTGGGTGCATTTACGTTGTAGATGTCTATCGGCTCCAGTAACCACTTAACACCAGATGGGCCGTGAGCTCGTCCACAACATAGACTATGACAGTGATCGTTGAGAGCGTTAAGTACCTGCAGCGTGGAGGAGAGGTGTCGGCTGGAGCACGTCCAACCATCTAAATAATAAAATAAAAAATATATATTTTAATATTTAGTAGATACGGACCTAGATTTTCCGTGAAACAGGAGTCTGGTTTAAAATTTCACCAATGTGAAACAATTTGATCGTACGAAAATAATTTAATTTGAAAATGTGCACAGTTTTAGAGAAATCCGCAACTTGTAGACATCAGTGTGCTTAGTGCGAGTTTTTTTCTCGATAGCGTAAAAGCCAACTCAAATTTGTATGCAGTTGGATCAGCGCCCCTAGCGGCAAACGTAGGCAAACTTTCCAACTCCATACAAATTTGTGTTAACTTTTACGCTATCGAGAACGTTAAAAAACTCGCACTAAGCACACAGTTTATTGACTATGGTGATATTTGATAGGCAGATGTCATTAGCGTTCCTGTTCTTATTTTGAACGTAACTGTCAGCATTGATTACAAGTTCTGCTGTCAGCATTATTAAATGAAATAAAACTTGCCAGTTTTATTAATACAGACAAATTGTAGTGTAGGCAGTTAAATTTTCAGTATTTTATTTTAGAGAGGCGTCCAGCATGTTATTTGTTCATGATTACAATGGCATACAAGGCTATATGTCGTCTTTCGAAAAACCGATAGTTTCCTTGTGCAGTTTTAGAGATTTAATATACTTATAATGATAAATGAGTCGACTATTATCAAAGGCGGCAATCTGACTTTTGGACAATGATTGGTAAATCAGAAAAACGAATTATTGACTTTGTATTCCATCGGCAGTCACAAAACTCTTCGGAACGACATCTTAGATAAATAACAGGTTAACTATTAACCTTTATTTAATGCAGGTTTTGAACCGTATTCTTTGAAGGAGACGATTATATTCAAATCAATCTGTATTGACATATCAATAATTTTTTTTTGTCCAAATGCACAGATTGCCACCTTTGATAATAGACGACTCATATGTCATCTTTCTAAAACCGATAGTTTCCTTGTGCAGTTTTAGAGATTTAATATACTTAGAATGATAAATATAAGAAAAAATATATTATTATGCATTTAAAATAAGTGAATAAATCGATTTGCTAGTATATTTTCCTTAGCATTTTGTTTGCTAACACATGAAAGAAGCTTATTTGCTGGTGTGTCAATATTAACAATTTCCACGTTTTTTTCTGTATCAGTTTTCATACCTTGACTGAATAGAAGTACTCTACTCTACTATTAAAGTCTTAATATGAACGGTAAATAAAAAAACAAGTTTTCAAAACAATTTATTTTTGTATATAATCATGTATTTATTTAAAAGCAGCGTACAGCTAGTACTCTAATTTACAATGGCGCGGGCGTGGCTCTCTGCCGGTTATGAGTGCATCTGTTTGTCTAAATTATAATTCATCAACATGACTTTGATATACAAATTTCTTTCCAAAGTTTATATTATTTTTAATTTGTAAAAAATTATAATTTCGACAAATAGCACGCACTTATCTGGTAACACCTGAAATGATGGAAATGAAAAATTTCGAGGTGGCAATAATTTGACGGTACGTCGCGTTCAGCACGCAACCGCAGGACAAAATGGAGACGAAACATTACGCACGAGATCAATAATCAGCTGTTGGAATTTGAAAGTATTTAGCAGCAAATGGTCATTTAATAATAATAAAAAAAACAAAAACCTACTAAATCAAACAGTACTAAACCAGTAAGTACCACCGGTGGACAATATACAAACAAATATTAGTCAACTAACATACTACGTTCATACATTTTCGAAACTTAAATAATATTTTGTGCTCCCTAAAAGGAAATTAAATATGACCCGGAAAAAACAATGGCAATCTAGTACCTGTCTCTTCCAGGTCATTAAATGAAATCAAGTCTTTCATTAAATCGATTAATAACACGAATAATTTTCTTAGATCGATTCTAGAAGACTTGATCTGATTCATAAATCAACATTGCAAGGAAGAGTCAATAATAGTTTTACATGAAACGTCATGCTAATGAGGTAAACAGGTAAAGAAAAAACATATAGAAAAAAAAAGCACTAAAATCGAACTTCCAAAGTTCACGAGGTAACTAAAAAACGCAAATGTTTCACATAAAGAGAGCAAACCGTCGACTTATAGTCCTAACATTTATATTTTATTCATATTTCCGATCACTGGTACATAATTATCTGTATTAATCAACAACTGTACACTTGCTATGAAAATTATATCGAATCAACACGATCAATATCGATACAATCGTAAAGTAATCGACTTGATTGTAAATTTCATGAATATGTATGAAAAAATATAACATCTTCTGGTAACTGACCTATTGTAAGTAGTGTGCATCCGTCTATTTTCTAATTTAAAAAAAAACTACATAATCGAATATATAATAATAAAATCCACAATAATATCTAAATAAAACTATAATTAATCAATTAAGCACTCGCTCAGTTTCTAATTTAAAAGAAAACTTATTTTTTTTTAATATACAGTCAAAAATAATTACTTACTATGGCAACACCCTAAATGTCAACAGGTAATATAAATGTAAACCCAAATTGACAACTCATAGTCTCACTAAAATACTAAACAATAATTCTTCAACCCGTACATACTTGTCTCTGTTGACCTAAGTTTCATATTGCGATCCACAATGACTCGTGAACTGTTTACAGATACTTTTGTTTGACACTTAGTTCGTTTCTAAATTATTATTAGAATAAAATCTGTAAGTAAGATCGAATGTCAAAATCGGATAACCCAGTAATTGATAAAAGTTTATCTCATATAAAAAGATTAAATGCCTTTACCTATTGCTCACTAAATACTTAAATAATGTGTCCTAAAACTTGAGAGGTAAATATATTTTGTGATTTTGCTTACGAACGACATTCTTATTTTATATACTAAATAGCTATAACATTGTACTCTAAAAAATATGTATAAGTATTGAAGGCTAACATGAGATTTTAATCACAGTAATTGTTGTTAATATAACCAGCCCATATCATCTACAAAATAAACCTTCACGAACACTACGTTACGATGCGTTTTCCCGCGCAAATCGCCGCTAGTGATGTACTCCATAATATCTTTTTTAAATCATCTGTAACAACGGATGACGCGCGATGTGTCACAGATTATTGATTATCTGGTAGAGGTGACGTGCTCTGTTGAGAATCGACATGACATCACTAGCAGGGTCTCGCTCGAGTTCCGCCGAACAAATCTCTTCATCATACATTCCGTACACTATCGAATCGTATTTACACATTAAAGGCAACATCAAGGTATACTTTATTATTGCTTTTGGTTACTATTTATGTACTTTACATATCACCATAGTTTTTATATACATTGAAATATTAATAATTTTCGCTCTTAAATTTGAACTTTAGTCGAATCGCGCGTGAGTTAACGCTTTAACGCACATTGAAAAATTCAGTCTCAAGGCAGTTACATTTTTGTAATACAAATTGTGTTGTGAATTCAACAATTCATTAATAATGCGTTATACTTTTTAGTATCGATACTCAGTATTCGAATATCGCTATATATTTTAATAGGTATACAATAGTATGATTTTTAAGCTCTGTAATATTTCCTCGTATACAAAGATATTTATGTTAGTGTGCTCATCGATAATGGTTACGTACATTACTCGCTATGTTGTGACATTCTAAGTATACATCTCTAGTGAGTGCGCATTCTATATCAAACCCATACGTTACGAGTATCTACGGGCAGCACTAACGATGACCTAAAAAGACTTGCATTAATATATTTTAGCTACTATATACTCTATATAAGTATATATAAATGCAATTCGAAAAAATGCATAAATAAAGAGTTATTTTTTTTAATATCTATAAATTGTATAAAATATTAAATAAAATCTATTGAAGTGAGGTAGATGGATGGAATTTCACAATTTGTGTGGATATATGTAATATTTATATATATTTATATTTATTTATTTTTATATACTTTGCCGCATTGGCCCAAATGCTGAGGTAGATGGATGGAATTACTATGTAAGAGGCCCTATGCTACGTGACAGGGACCTTACATACACAATAAATCACTACTCGCTAGTATTCCTATTTCATTTCTTTCTAATTCACGGGACCGTCGCGTCCAAAAGCGTAAAAGAAAATTTAGATCTTTTAAATTGAAATTTTATTTCTTTATATCTCTAGGTAGATAACTTTTTTTTAATTTTTTTTTTCTTTGAACTCATTGTTTGTCTAGTTTATAACGACGGTCCCGTTTTGACAATCAAAACGTATCATGTTGTAGTTCTAACTAGTGTGTAAGTAGGTTAATTCTAAGTGAAAAAATGGCTGTGATATCACAACGGGTACAAAAATAAAGTCTTACTAAGACACAAAACAACTGTACCGTTTCTTGCCCTCAATGTGGTGGTATTTCACGTGTACCGCCCCAGTCAGTCCCCGATAAGTCCATCGGCAGTGGCGACGACAAGGCATTAAACATTCCCACTTTGTACGCAAACAAGCAACCAACTTCGAACTGCAACCGATCAATTCTTAAATATAATTTACATTTACAATACCGGCAATGGCACCAACGATATTCCACGGGTCAACAATAAAACGAGTCGGCTAATTACCACAAAACATAACACTCAAGCACCGTTTCAACACACACGTCCAACAAAATATTGTCCTACCCTCATTGTTACCCTAAGCTAACAACACACCGCTTTTCATCGACATTTCATGACGAGTTCTTGTTGTGTTCGTCCTCTGAGTAATCCCCCTCGTCCTGGCCGCTGTGCTCCTGGTCATGCTCGGTCAGGCGGCTCCGGTCTTCGTCGTTGTAGTCTTTGCTGTAGTAATCCTTGCCGACGTCTTTGTCCTGGTTCTCGTGTTTGTCGGCGTCGGACTCGCTGATGCTGTCATTCCTGTGCCTCTCCTTCCCGAGGTCCAGGGGCTCGTCGGAGTCGCGCATGATGTCGGGCTTGCCCGTGCTCTCGGTGTACTGCCGCTGCATCTGCTTGAGGAAGCGCTGGTGGGCGAGGTTGGTGGGCGGGGGCGGGAGGGAGCCCATTTGCGGGGAGGGTTCGTCGTAAGTTTTCCTGTCCAGGTGCATGGCGTTCATTTGTGCTAATTTTGCGTTCATACCTTGAATTAAGTTTGCGAGTTAGTCGGAATTGTAAATACATTGAGAACACAAATCGCGTAATTAAAAAAAAAACTAGTGGTCCCGCCGTAGTCGAAATTCGACTATAATTTAAATTATAAGTTTGAACATTATTAAGGTTTTATTGTCAAAGACTATTATTATACTTGTATAATCACAGATTTCGTCAAGACTACACTATAGACAAATAATATTAAATATAAACAATATTAACTTATTCTCCATTCGACCGCAGACTTTGAGCAATAACAAAAGATTGTGTGTGATACATGGTAGTGTGTGTAATTTTTTTTTTTATGTATTATTAATGCATAATTAAAAAAAAAAAAATTGGCATTCTGCACTCCTCTATATTCTCTATAAGTGTGAGAAATTTCATACTCCTCAGTTCGCGCAATATTCGTAAAAAGGGGTACAAAGTTTTTGCTTCACGTATTATCTATACTAATATATAAATCTACAGTGGTTTTTACGGATGTTCCGTTATAACTATTTCACCATGCATCCGATTGACTTGAAACTTGGTATCCATGTAGAAAATACATGTACTTAATGGATAGGCGAATATTTATATGAGTGTTGGACTCCCTAATAATAATGACAATAAATAATAATGTTAATTTTAAATGCCCAGCGAAGCGGGCGACTACGGCTAGTTAATTACATAGATTAGGATATTTACCGAACATATTCTCTCCGATATACTGCAGATAGGTGTCGAGCAGGGCGGAGCTGCCCCCGTAGCCCGGCGGGTAGTCGTCGTGCTTGAGCGGCGCCAGCCCGTGCGGCGCGCCCTCCACCGTCTTGGCGGCGGCCGCCCTCACCGCCGGCACTTTAGTGATGGTCGTGTTCGCCAGGCTATTGATATCTGATAAATATAATATGGCAATTAGTTGTGTTCCGCGATTTTGGGACACGATTACGATACGTTACGTTGGTACATACAGTTCATGAAATCGAGAAAAAAATGATTTTAATTTCACGCTTCAAACTTACGAACATTTTCGTTGTAGAAATATACCCGACTTTAGTGTTTATAATTTAAACATGTTTGTTTTATTTCTTAGATGAGTGGACGAGTTCACAGCCGACCTAGTGTTAAGTGGTTACCGGAGCCCATAGACATCTACAGCGTAAATGCGCCACCCACCTTGAGATATAAGTTCTAAGGTCTCAGTATAGTTATAACGGCTGCCCCATCGTTCAAACCGAAACGCATTACTGCTTCACGGCAGAAATAAGTCGCTAACAGTAGTCGTGGTGTACAAGACGTGGCTACTAACGCGGCGGCGACACGGGCAGGTCCTGGTAGCGCGACTGGCTGAGCTCGTCGTTGTCGTTGTCCCCGCACAGCGAGCTGGTCTCGGAGGCGGCGGAGGCGGACTTGGCGTCCAGTTTCACGTCGGAGCGGCGCGGGCCCGTGGGGGACGCGCGCGCCCGCAGCTGCTCCGGCGACACCTTCACCCCGGCCTTCGCCAGCAACCTGTCCGCAGACAGACCATGTCACTATGTGGCCGCGGAGGGCTGATAGCCTTGAGTGGCTATTTCAGCGTAATCTTAACTAGTAGGTGAGCTAGGGGGCTCAAACCTGACGATGTTGCTAACACGAACCCTAGCAAGAGCCGTGCACGCAGAATCTACCACCGGATCGAAATACGACCCACTGAGAAGATCCGGCGAGAAACTCAGTGGGATGTGTCTGTGGGTTAATTTACTCGCCGAGCCCTTCGTCGCAAGCGACAGGTTCGACGAGAACGATGACTCCGCAGAGACGATACTAAACGTTTAACACTATTCGTTTCGAATGTTTACTGTGCCTTGTTGCAACATTAATTTTATTAACAGACACACGTCCAGGGCCAGATTTAGGGGAGAACAACCGGGGCGAAAACCCCGGGGCCTCCACAAACGGAAGGCCCCCACAATAGATATTTTGGAAAAAAAATATAAAATTCTGACAAGCAAACACTAGTGAACATCTTTTTATTCCTCCGAAATTTAATTTCAAATAATTCTTGTCTCCGATTATATTTATGTATGTTTTTGAAATACTAAGAGAATCTACGTGGTTTCACAATAATTTGTTTATTAGAAAACTTGACTGAAAAAAATTGTTCGTTTTATTTGGAAATTTAGACCAGGGGCCTCCGCTTCCCTGTTGTCCCGAGGCCTCCAGACCTGTAAATCCGGCCCTGAACCCGTCCGCGCGTAGCTACAATAGCCGCTGAGACTGCGACCGATAAGTAGGAAAAAAGATACCATTAAACCAAAGAAAACCATTAATTTGGTTAAATCACGATTTATAAAATCATTAGTTTATTTTCCCCACTTATTAGCTGGTAGCCTAAGGGGCTATGCCAGGTACGTGCGGTCGCGAACACTAGTCCTTAGCACTCAGTGTTGGCCTGATGTAAAACCATAAAACCCCTTGATCTAATGTCCCTTGTGAAAATCATTAAGGGTCATTTTTATTCATTGTAACTGGCAACATTACTCACTGGCTCGCCAGTTCCGGATCGAAGCGCGTCGGCATCTGCAACACCGGCAGGTCTTTAGTGGAGATCCCGCGGTGTTGCCGCGACATGTGCGAGTGCAGGGAGTTCCGCGACTTGGCCACGGTGCCGCACAGCACGCAACTGTAACAACATTACACGTTCCGATATTTTGTTTGATTACGTTACGTCGATTTAATATAAATGCGCAATTTTTTTTATTGCTTACTTGGGTGGACGAGCTCACAGTCCACCTGGTGTTCAGTGGTTACTGGAGCCCATAGACATCTACAACGTAAATGCGCCACCCATCTTGAGATATAAGCTCTAAGGTCTCAAGTATAGTTACAGCGGCTGCCCCACCCTTCAAATCGAAACGCATTACTGATTTAAAATAAAAGCAATATTTTTTTTAATTGCTTACATAGGTGGACGAGCTCACAGCCCACCTGGTGTTAAGTGGTTACTAGAGCCCATAGACATCTACAACGCAAATTCCGCCACCCACCTTGAGATATGAGTTCTAAGGTCTCGGTATAGGTACAACGGCTGCCCAGCCCTTCAAAACCGAAACGCATTATTGCTTCACGGCAGAAATAGGCAGGGTGGTGATACCTACCCACACGGACTCACAACACGTCCTACCACCAGTTAAAACGTTGACTTTAAAGTAATAAAACGAAAAGCCTGCAACTTATTAGTTGAGAATCTCACCGGTAGCCGGGGCACACTGTGTGCTTGTCCTCGAGGTGAGTCCTCAGGGTGTGAGCAGATCGATAAATTTTCCCGCACTTTGGACACGGCCGGGGGTCGGTGGCCCGAACGCGCAGGATATCTTGAGTTCTTCGACAGCCACCTAAAGACAAATCACCATTAACGCATATGGTATATTATACAAAGTTTATTGGGTCCTGAATAATTATTCTTACCTTTCAGTTAGTTTGTGTTAGTCGGTAGTTTGTTTTTAGTAACTATCAAATAAATATCGAGAAACGTAATGTATTTCATAAAAAGAATTGGAAAACTGCAGTCAAATTGAATGTCTCTGGAATGCGCCTGCGGGAAACCGTATTAACCGTATGATAAATAAAACAATATACAATTCTACTTCGTAGTTTTATTCGTTTATATATATATTTTTAAGCAGACATTTTATTTTTATATTTGGGTAAAAATTAAAAATTATTACGTATATATTATAATAGTATCACTAATACAAAAATCGCAACTAGTATCGTTTACTCATATTGAACATTTGGTTATTTGAGATTAGGTACTAATTTTATCTATACAATAATTATCATGATTAAAACATTATTCGTTTTATTATCGATAAAAATAAATTTAGACATGTCACCGGAACGTGCTTCGAATACGTCAATCGGCCATTTAAATTTATTTATTTCGTAATTAATCGATTTTTCAATACATTTTAAGTTATAAGATTTGCCTCACAGGCGTCAGGAACAATTTCATCTACTCGCTAAGCTAACCAATATTTTATTTCGAAGTCAACCTTTCTGTCGCACATATTTTTTATCCTAAGGCATCGTATTTATTGCTTTTTTTGTTAGCCTAAAGACGAAAAATTATATTTTCTTTCAAATATGGAAGACTATGGAATGTCTAAGAACTTGGAGCGTTAGTTAATCAGTTGAAGAACGATAAGAATTTATTTTGTTGACAGCAACAATTATCACTACACAAAACGTTAAACCTAAGTAATCTAGGCACAGACAATGAAGGCGTAAAATTACCGAATCTAATGTTTGGCGGTTAAAATATATGCGACAGAAAGAATATAATGTATATTCTAAATGAACCATCGAACTTTTTTGCCTACTTTGACTAGATATGTTTAACATTGTGCAATATTTACGTACATATTCTTGGGGCTTCACTAAAAAACTTTTTAGAAAATAAATACTCTATGAACATGTATGAACGTATCCCTAACTATTGCGTTATGAAGGCATTTTTGTTATAATCTATTTCGTATTGTCATCTATGGTCGAGTTTATACGCCATGTTTATCTACTATATCTGGTATAACAGCTTAGCTGGCAACACTGCGTCGCTTACGTCACAATATAGAGATTCAATGGTCTCACTGATTTGAATTTTTTTATTTATGAAATCGTATGTCCCGATTATGGTTGTTCTTGTTTTATTTTCGGAAAGTAAAAGCTATCATACCAGTTCGGTTATAAATAACGCCTATAATCCTAAGGAAGATACTAAGAAAGACTGAAATACTGACAGCACAGCAGAATACTAAGGAAAATATACTATTATTTCTATTTCTAGACAAAATATAAATAGATCCGAAAGTTAAAAGAAATATGTACCTATTTAGCCAAATCTAACACTTAATCGAAGTTTGTCAATACACAGTTTGCAGTTTCTCATTAATAAGGTCAGATATAATTTTATAACGAGGATCTATATACTTAAGAATACTGTTGACAGATCGCTTTGTGGTTTTCAAGATTCCCAATGTTAGAATTGGCTACATCAACGGCGACGAGAGTCACGCGAGAAATTGTCGAACGATCGACAATGTACAGTTAGAGTTCGTATCCTAGCAATGGCACCAATCATCACATCTCATAATGCGCTTATTGTTACGTAAACCTTACCGATATCAGTCTATACTACTACAAAAATAATTCTCAGTCGTTTATATCCTACCGCTTCGCTGCGTCCAACGAGCGCGGAGGCGTCGCAAGTAAATGCATTATTCGAGATCAACATTCGTCCTCACAGCCGTCGGCCTCGCGGGGCGCTCAGTTCGGCCAGCCGCTACTCCACCTCAACGTTTTCATCTCCTCCCACTGGCGGCGGTGCTTGATCCTCATGTGGTTCCTGACAGAGTTGGGGTGCGCGAAGTGGCGGCTGCAGGCGGCCACCGGGCACAGCGGACTGTCCCGCGGGTAGTGCGCCGCCAGGTGAGCCCGGGCCGCCGGTCCGGCCCGCAGCCCCGCGCCGCACAGCGGGCACTCTGCAACCCACACGCGAGTTACTACCGCCGCCTCCCTCTTCGATAAACCAATCTAAAAATAATCGTATGCGCGGCGCGTTCTTTTCGGAGTCCTCGTCTCCCGCATCAGGGTTGGGTCCGCGGGGGTGGCGTCACCACCAGGCGCCGAGCGGCGGGGGCGCGGGGGGCGGCGGCCGCTCGGCGTCGCGCCGTCTCTAAGAGTTCTGTCGCTGGCGGATGCCGTGCGCTTGCAGCTGGTGGTTGATCAGGTAGTGCTTGGTCTTGCACTTCTTGCCGCAGTGCTGGCATGGGAACCAGTGGTCGCGGTCGGTCTGCGAGTGCACGTTGAGCATGTGCTGGCGCAGGTTGGAGGTGGAGGAGTAGACGCGGCCGCACAGCGGGCACTGCGGCCGGTACCCCATCGCCGCCCCGCCCGCGAGCGCCGCCCCTGTAACGTGCAGAGGCGGCGGTTAGTGAGGGGCACATCTAAGCGCTAGTGTGTGGGTGTCTGAGGGGGGCGGCGGGGGACGGCGGGGGCTCCTCTGCTTGACGCCGTGGATGGAGTTCATGTGTATCTGCATGTACTGGCGCGTCTTGAAGGCCTTGCCGCAGACGGGGCAGGAGTGCGCCAGGTCGCGGGCGGCGTGCACGTTGAGGATGTGTTGCTTGAGGTTGCTGTTGTTGCTGTAGAGCTTGCCGCAGTAGGGACAGGCGGGCTTGGCGACGGGCTCACCGTTAGCGAGGCCGGGCCGCTCGTCCAGCTGGGGGCCGGCGCCCCAGGGTGCTCCGGTGGCTCCCGGGACTCCTGGGCAGACGGACTCTCGTTGAGTGCTCGGGCGCGCCACACTACCGACGGGGCCCTACCGCGGCCCGAGCGCGGCCGGGACCTACGCCTACCGCTCGCTGGCGTCGTCTGGCGCTACGGGGCGCTTGCGTGTCGTTCTCGTTATTTAATTGTTAGTGTTGTTGCATGCGTCGCGTGTATACATGACTCAATAATGTCCAATTAACGATACGATTAAATTCCTTTGTTTGTTCAATGTCATTAATGTAGATCGGAAATTAGGCTGGTCGAGTTTGATCGTTCGGATACGGAACTATTGAGTCATCTATGTAAGTCAAGGGGTTAGTGTAGTGAGAGTCGAACTTACCGTACGTGTCCGGCATCCCGGACGGCCCCGGCAGTCCCGGGAATCCTGGAACATTAATAATATTTGTAAATTAAGCCCCCAAAGCCGCTTTAAAGAATTGAAGACATGGGTGGATGAAGGGGATATGATACAATCTGTTAAGTTTGAGAAAACGAGCAAAAAACTTTGTTACTTTTACTTTTTCTTCGAACTTAACTCCCACATGCAATTTTTGAAAATAACCTTTAAGCCCGGACTGCTAAGGTCTAATATAGTTTATAGACATATAACACTTTCATTCAATGTAAAAACTCTAAAATCTTAAATAATAATACTTCATCCACTCATGTCTTCAATTGTATCTGTAATTGTAATTGTGTAATAGGTATCGTTTAGTCATTCTAATTTACCCTGTAAGTTTAGTAGTCCCGGGAAGCTGTGCGGCATGGCTCCGTTGGTGTTGGCCACGGTCGCGGGGTCGTCGTAGTCCAGGGGCTCCTGCTTGGCGCGAGGTTCTCCCTCCGCGTCACTGGCGCCGGCATCCGATGAGGACTCCTCTCCGTCTCCAGACTGCAAACAACACATTAACAACTAAGTACACTGCGAGGCCCGCCCGCGACGTCTCTGGTTGTAGTGGCTGCCTTATTGCACCCAGAACGTGTTATTTTTGCCGCGTAACGTCCGATCTCGGGGTGTTTTTTTCCCCACCTATTCGCTGGTAGCCTAAGGGGCTATTTCAGCTACGCCCGGAAGGGTAGGTGAGCTCACGGGCTCAACCTGAGAGAACCGCTAACACTAGCCCTAGCAAGAGCAGTGCTTCGTTGAATCTACCACCGGATCGAAATCGCGACCCACTGAGAAGATCCGGCGAGAAACTCAATGATCAACTCAGTGAGATGACCATTCTCCGCTCCTTAAAAACCACTTTGTAAGTTTTTAAGCAGCACACATTGTACACACTGGAGGGCCACTGACTACTCACCACCAGACGTGAGATCCTGCTCTTAGATGTTTTTGTAACGGTCATCTAACTCTCGAAACCAAATAATATGTCTGCATTGTGACGACACTTGGTAGGACAGTGGTCCCTCCCCGCGCATCGTCTGCTGCTAGTTACAAGCCTCACCAAGTTGTTGGAGGCCCCGGACAAGTGCGGGTGCTGCGCGTCGAGCGCGTGGCCGAAGAGCGCGAGCTCGTGCCCGTTGCTGCCCATGGTCTCCGGACTGGCCCCCTGCGCCGCCAGCAGCTGCTCCGTCCTACACCAATAAGTTGAAAAACTATAAGCACGGTCGAGTTCTTTATTGAACTCAATCGAAACTAACAAAATCATAAAGTACAATAGAATCCGTTTACACCGACTCCGCTTACAACGATCGTTCATGATAAGATCAGCAAAAGTATGGTTTTAAAGCAATTTATCTTTAAATCGGAAATATAATAAATTGGTGTTTGTGACGATCTGATTTTAAGAAAAAAATGTTATAGAATGCTTTCTTTTTTTAGTGACAATGAGTTTAATACTAGATCACTCGCACGGTTTTCATACCTTTCCAAAAATGACACAATATGCGAAAAAACTTTGTTTCCTCACTAAGTTAGAACCCAACTACCAATTATAATTTCGTTACAAACGGATTCTACTGTATGCACGTGTCATCAATCATCACTGCTCACCTGCTCTTCATCTGAGCTTGGTACAAATCGGAAGACCTGGCACGTTTCGGGGGCGGAGTGCTGGCAGCCCCCTCCTCGGGTCTCCGGAGCCTCCGCCCCTCGCGCTGGTGGGAGTCGCGGCCGTCGCGGGAGGCCCCGCTGCCAGTCTCCGTCCAGGACGAGGCGGACTGTTGTGAATTCGTTAAATTCAACAGTTTTTGTATTGCACCCGGAACGAGATCCTTCATGAAACAAAATGTACGTATAGGGAAAAGCGTTTACATACGTTCTAATGAGGTAATTGTTAATTGTGTAGACAATAAGACATAAATAGCATAACAAAGTTATATGTCAATTAGATATATTAAGACGACTTTTTGGGATATATTAATGATTTATAAAATACTATATTATAATAGCTGACCCGGCAGACTTCGTAGTGCCCCAATCGATAAATAAAATACCTAAACTTTTTTATACAATAAACTTAAAACAAACAAAAAGCATCCGAGCATATTCATATTTATCTACCTTTTAAACCTTCTCTGGACTTCCACAAATAATTTAAGACCAAAATTAGCCCAATCGGTCCAGCCGTTCTCGAGTTTTAGCGAGACTAACGAACAGCAATTCATTTTTATATATATAGATAATAGATAATAAGAACTTCAACTTGTAATTCTAGTACTTTTTTGTTTATTAATAATAACTTTAATCGTAGGGTTTTATTTGTAAATGTGTAAAATGTTAAAGAGCACAATTGGCGCCCAACGTGTTACAGTTAATTAATTACAAATACATCAGAACTTACGGGAGAGGCTTTTTGATCAAGTGAAGACACGGGCGCCGGCGCCGGGACGTCGGTCAGCCCTCGGACCTGGAGCAGCTGGGCCGCTTTCAGGAATTCCTTCAGCTGCTCCTGACCGATGTGGACTTCGCCTTGATACATGAACCTGAATCGGAAATCGTCAGTAGCTGTAAGCGGACAATAATAATAATAACACGCATCCTGCGACATTTGTGTTCCTATTGTGGCTTAAAGTCAAAATCAGTGCTACCTAACTGCCTATCGAGCTTTCGGTTACAGGTTCGAGACTGGATTGGTACTACGTTTGGTTCATAAGTCAAAGGTGTTTGCTCTGGTGATATCTAGTAGTTGGGTACAATATTGCATAACAATCGAGCTTAAAATTCAAGCTAAAATAATGTTTTATTGCATAGATGGGTAGACAAAATCACAGCCCACCTGGTGTTAAGTGGTTATCGGAGCCCATAGACATCTACAATGTAAATGCGCCACCCACCTTGAGATATGAGTTCTAAGGTCTCAGTATAAGTTAGGATGACGGCTGCCCCGCTCTTCAAACCAAAAGGCATTACTGCTTCACGGCAGAAATAGGCAGGGTGATGGTACCTAACCGTGCGGACTCACAGGAGGTCCCACCGCCAGTAATTACGCATATTGTAATTTTTAAAATGTGAAACGCTTCACGCTTTTGCGTGTGGCCACGCTAACGGTTTACCTCAACAAGCTCTCCATGTCTTTATCGTGAACATCGCGCAGGATGACGATGGGGTGCTGGCATGGGTTGGCCTTCAGCAGCCTTCGGAAGTAAGGGCTGCACGCCGACAGCACCACCTGGATTCGATCATCGTCACCATTAGGATGCAACTAGTGGAACGTAATTTGTAAGTTGATCAAGAGGTGATGATTTTTAATACGCTTTTATTAGCTTCAGACGTAAATATGTATGTTTGTAACGGAATCTTTGAACATGATTTTGACCCCCTTCAAAACGTCGGATTAACTCGAAATTTGGTATACTTATTAAGGATGATAATGAATTACGATGACAATTCAATATTAAAAAAAATGAAAAAACAAATAGTTTAAACTACCAAAATACGCCTTTATAAACCAACTGAAAAATAGAAAATAAATTTTAATTAATAAGAAAAAATGATTTTATTGTAAAAAAAAGTATGGGGTGCATGGTATCAGTAGTTATAAATATTTTATGAACAGATATGAGTAGAAGGGTTATTTTGATATCCTGAAAAGCACCCCACGCTTTTTTACTATAAAATTATTTTTTTATTGAATCATTTGGAACATTACCAGACGATTGCTAATAGACCACTTATAGCTACACTTCATCCGGTATCCATGGTGTAAATTCGACAAACGTGTACACGGAAATCAACTGCTTCTCTTTATTTTGCTTGCCTTAACGGCAACACGGAAAGATGATAAGGTTTTGTACACATTTGCCACACCTCATGTTTCTAATTTCGCACAAAAAGAGTATTGAAGTGTCTATAACTTAAAGTTTACAGCATTATAAGTCTGAGGAAATCCGTAGAAGAACCGAAGTTACTGGCTGTTGGATACGAGAAACACACTTGCTTGCTAGTAACACACTGGCCTATTATCATCGAATAAAGCCATAAATGCGTAGGCACACCCACATATAGCCCGTAGGATCAGTGAGCAGGCCACATAGCAAACATATCCTCGAGTGGAGACCACGTACTGAGACGCGCAGTGTGGGACGGCAACCTTACAGATGGCCCGACGGCTTAGTGAGAATCGCTGGGTCACGTTGGATGTAGGTGCAACGGATCGGCCGCACTGGACATCAGTAAGCATCCTAGCAGCGGACAGTGGTCAGGCTGAGACAACCGACCAGACTTAAAAATGTTCGAACACTCATTATATGTTTCGGACAGTTGAGGATTTACTTTTCGACATGTACTTACCTTGTGCGCTGTGAAGGTGGCGCCGGCGCAGGCGAGGGTCACATCCACGAAGTCCTCCTCGTCCCTCAGCCGACGGAAGGACGACACCATCGCAGAGTGGAAGTCGTTCCATCGGAGGGAGTACTGCTGCTCGCCGCCGACCGCGGCGCCGCCTGCACGACCATCGACGGAAAGGTGGAAGTTTTATATTAGGAAAACCTGCTTTTTCTTTGTTTTTTTTTTACTGTTTAGATGGTTGGACGAGCTCACAGCCCCCCTGGTGTTAACTGGAGCCCATAGACATCTACAACGTAAATGTGCCACCCACCTTGAGATATAAGTTCTAAGGTCTCAATATAGTTACAACGGCTGCCCCACCCTTCAAACCGAAACGCATTACTGCTTCACGGCAGAAATAGGCAGGGTGGTGGTACCTACCCGTGCGGACTTACAAGAGGTCCTGCCGCCAGTAATTACGCAAATTATAATTTTGTGGGTTTTATTTTTATTATACGATGTTATTCCTTCACCGTGGAAGTCAATCGTGCATGGTGCAAAATTTGCACTGTTGCATCGCTCGATACGAATGCACCGGAGGTCTTATCCTTTAGGCCACGACGACTTCTAAATGCGACACTGACCGAGAAAATAAAGCAATTTACATCAATGTCGTCTTTCGATATAAACGTACACAACATTCTAAGATGCGGTTAAGTAGGTAGATCTTAATTTTTTTGCAAAATGTCAAGGATCCGAATTACTGGTTATGACTAATATTGTGTGATACATTGTCGAATCCAAACATTCAATGTTCGTATTTTTTATTATTATTTTTTTTACCTTGAATTCAAATTCGTTACTAATCAAATGGGTTTTTTTTCGATGGATTTTGCAAGTACATCTTTTTCGATACTTTGATTTCCTTCCTTGAAGTTATTTAGTTAATTGATAAAGATTTTTCTTGAGAACACAATCATTGTTTCCACGCAATACGTAGAGAAACATAAAATTTCGAATAATGCTCTGGTTCGCAAGTATTTTAATAATTGACGTTTTCCTACCAGTTTTCCTGATAATGTTAATGACTTTTACATAATAATAATGATTAATTGACCTGTCAGTATAAGCTAATAAAAATAATCGGTAATCGAACTACAAAACCCTATAATTACATTAGTCATTAAGATGGAAAAAAACGTCTAATTATTCTAAATTAATAACTCGTTTTCTGGGGTTCCGACTATTGACACAAAGGCGTCAGAGCGGAAAGACAAATAAAAAAATGTATACACAGAATAGTTGCAACGCGATCGTGTGATGCAATTAGTAATTGAAGAATAAATAACAAGTATTGTATGCGTACGTCAATGATCCTTCGATATTCTAATCGTATCTACTACTGTTATTTATTGGAACATAGTTTTTATGCTGTGCTAACATCTATGAGTCACTCCATTAGAAAAATATATCGAGGGGTGAAAAAGGCCTTTTGATTTAACCGTCATTTTTGCAACTTTACAAGAGAGCCATGTAAAGTTTTTAAATTTGGAAAAAAAAATAGCATAACAAAAGAACTTCTTCAGCTATTTAAATGGAGTAAACTTATTTTGAAGCTCAATTAAAAACATCGAATTGTTGATGCTAATATCAAATAAAACGCTCCTTTAATTACAAAGATAAATGGCGCGTATTTCACCTCTCGAAATACATATTACATATTACTTATTGTTTTTATTTTATTTAATATTCAAATTGATGACTTATGCCATTTGTCATTCAGCGATACAGGAAACGTAATATCAATAATGCATTTCGAAATATTTTAATTTCAAAATACGTTGTCACAGAGGTCCGCGACCGGGAGATTCGCCTTAACTTGTATTTCATTACGCTTTACGGTATTCAATAACAAAAATTGGAAACAAACAGAAAAATAAACAATAACAAGCAAAAGGGTATTTTTTATTTATCTTAAGATCACTTTGGTACTTTAATGTAATACCCACTGGACAATTTCGTGTATACATTTATACTAAGTCGTGTGGTGTTGTAGAAAATAACTGATTTTTTTGTTTTATTGGACACACAGCGTATTGCAAGCCCGCGCGGATGGGTCTCACTAACCTGTAACCTGACTATCGGTGCCGCGAAGCACTCGGGAGTTTCAGTTTGAAGAGTAAGGTAGGATTATATTGATATAATATAAGATTATATATATATATTGATATAACATTGAAAGTTTCATCTCATTTATTTTACGCTGTCTATGGCTTATGGGTTCCGGTAGCCACTTTAACACAGAAGGATTGTAATCATTTATCCGTGTAATACAAAAATAAAATAGGAACTTTAATGTGAAATTTAAAATTATTAAAATACTTACGCAGTTAATAGCACGGAACTACGGCTGTATGATGTTTGAGAAAATAAATCGGTGCTCTTTATATATTTTTATTCGAGTGGTAATAAATTAATAGAACGCGAAAAGGACTGATTTATTTGTTTTGTCGTTTTATTTTACGAATCGCGAAACACAATGTTTTATAACTAAACAGTTACACATTGAATGTGAAAATTCAGAGGTGGCATATTGTTTTGTAACGTTTGTAGCTTAAGTAGTGCCTGCTTCTGAGAGACACCGGAACAGCCGTGTGCCATCGTTAGCCGATGACGGCGCGGCGCTCCCCCGGAATGATAAATGCGCTGTGCGAGAGAGTGCATGATACGTTTTGAGTGTGAATGCACGGCTCTGATCCCCTGTCTGCGACCCCTCGCGACGAAACCGCTCGATAATTACGAAATCCACTACGGAGTTAACGTTATTTATGTATTTTTTATCAAAACTTCAGCGTTTCAACTCTTTATTTACGTAAATGGGAACAATATACACTACTTATTTTGCTAATAGGGAAGATAAATACATTGTAAAGTAGTTAGAAGACGTATTGAGAGTATTGACGTATTATTTTGTTCTCTAATCAAATCGCTTTTTATTGATAACAATAATTAGAATACGTTTAAAAATACTGTAGATTTTATATTACAGTTGGTTTAGAACCACTCGTCTCTCGTTAACAGTAGTAAATGCTCTTCATTTATGATACCTATTTAAAAAGTCAAATTTTGTACGAGTATATATTCATATGTTCTAAAAACTAACATGCTACATGCACATGGGAATAACTATTTTCATTATTAAGAAAAAAATGCCAATCATCCATTAAGTGACAATTTACGTGGAGCGAATGAAGTGGTTTATCCCTAATTGTTGTACACTTTATATTGCGCGCTTGCTTTGTGTGTGGGTGCGTCTGTGTTTAGTTGTGATACATTGCGTGCGGCGTAATACAATAAAATTAAATCTTTCAATTTCATAATAATGTTTTGAATCACCGAAATCATCAGTGCTTATTCTCGTTTTCGTAAATGGATCTCTTGCACCCGGAATGTAGTTCATGTCAGGAGTGTTGACGATTAGTAGTCTACCTACCGAAATTATTAATGATTAGTCCCCAGTTGCACTTGACGTGAGCGTCTCGACGCGTATATATAATAAGAGCTTAAGTAAAACGAGCGGTTTTTTAATAAATCTCTAGAGGGTGACAAAACTTAATTGATATCGGGTCTTTTTTTATTGCACTTATAGGCAGACGAGCATAAGGCCTACCTGAGGGTGAGTGGTTATCGTCGCCAGTGCACGCCAGCAATGCCAGAGGCAGAGCCAAGTCGCTGCCTACCGTTAAAACCATCTTAAAGTAGACGGCGTTATCGCGTTGCGGACTCCGGTTACCGCTTAATTCCACTTGAGCTGTGAGCTCGTCTGTCCATGCACAACACAATAGGTCTAAGAGATGTGCTAGAGAATGAAAAGTATTTCCTTGGATAACTGAAGTACGTTAGCAAATAATTATTTTATTAAGTGTCCATCTTTGTACTAATTACTCGGGTAGTCCCGATTATATGTAATAAAACAATTTTATTCAATAGTCAGTCTTTAAAATTTTGGCACCAACAATAAGCAAGAAAACGCATTGAATCGAAACGAAAATAAGCATCTAAAAAAAGCTTTTCTAATCTCAAATAAACGACAGCAACATCATTAAACGAAGCGGCGAGTCCACCCTCGGTCCTGGGGTGATCCTGAGGGATCGCCGGGGGTGTTGGGAGGGGGAGGTAGGAGGGAGAAGGCCGAATATCAACGAACTCATGTACCGTACGTGTGAACATGCGTACGTATAGAAAATTGTTGGTAAACATTCCGTCGTGTTGAACTTTTTGCATAAGTTTGGAATTTTTTCTAGTTTTTATAACAATGCTAAATTATTGTAGACTTGTTTAGTTTGCATTAAGTTAAGATTATGTGTACTACAAAGGTGTGAAATTCAAAATTGTAAACATGGCATTTATTATTAGCAAAATGTCAGACATGTGATGAACGATGTAAAAGATATAAATATCGATATTAATTGTTCACAAAACTCGTGTGAGAATCGCGTTTTCAAAAACGTTTATCTAGAAAAAGTTAAGTGTTATTAACACACACGAAAAAGGTTAATTGTGAAAGCAATATAAATGGTTAAATTACTCATACATTCATACAAGGATATGTTCCACTTTCATCTTGTAACTATCGCTCTAAAACCTAGTAACACTTGATTTTTTTTCAAGATTGTGTTTTAACTGTTCGTTTTTATAAGCGTAATTTTTATTACAATAATAATTTATAAATTTATTTCAGAAAGGCTAGAAGATAAGTCTCCAGAGTTTGATACGAGGACTATATAAAAAAGCAAGTTTTACACAACTGGGCCGCGAGCGCTTACTTGTCGAACGAATTACTTAAAGAGATGCTATTTTTCAAAGCTGAATTTAAAGAGTTTTTTTTTTGTTAAACAAATGAGATGAAAAAAAATCACAGAGCACGATATCATGCAAATGTTTTCTGTACGGCTCTTGTTTCGGTGAAAGACCTTTTAAATATTTTAACAAATGTCAGGGTGTGTTGGGATGCGCGGATATTATGTACATTTTTAGTATGTTTTGTTTCTTTTTTTTTTAATACGTATGTTTTTATGAGTACGTATATGAAACTTTCTTTACGCCAGTTAAAGAGTGTGTTTGTTAGGGAACAAATAAATGTTAGCAAGTAAAGTTCTTGTATGAAATCGTTTTGATGTTTATAAGAATTAAGCAGCGTTGGACTAAAACAAATTATAGTTTGAAGTGGTTTAGTTTTTACGGGTGTTAGTGTCTAATTTTGTCACGCACCTGTGACAGAGAAGCTGAGAAGTACGCGTTTGAGATGGTATAGACATGTGATGAGACGAAATGAAAATGAGGTTGGTAAGAGAGCGTCAACTATGAATGTGAAAGGATATAGAGGAAGAGGTAGACTAAGAAATGGTATATGATGGAGGAGTATAGAAGGAGAAAACATGTTGCGCCGGCCCTAAGTGACTGGGAGAAGGGCAGGAGAATGATGATGAGTGTCTAATTGTGTCTAGTGAGGTCGGTACTCACCGGTCTCGGTCGCCATGGCCGGTTGTTCGGAGGGCGGCACTGTGGCGGGGCGTGCGCGCGCGCTAAACGACTCCAATCCTGCGCATTCCACGCGCGCTCCCAGCGTCGCCGCCACTTTAACGCCTTTTCACTTCTATCCCCGTAACGTTTAATCTTTGGCCCGCGAATGTTCGCGTTCCAAATTTTTATTTCATATAAAAAATATTGTATGTCAAATCTTGGAAGTTTTTTTTGTTTTAAAGCTTTCGTTTGTTATTTTGTTTTGCGCGTTTGTTTTGTTTTTCTGAAAGAGATTTCTTCGAGTTAATTATTGGAGTTTTGTTTTATTTAATTAACTGATTAATTTATTATGGTATTGAGCGGTGACATCACGACATACGGTCCCGTCTCCGCGATTTATGCACGTCACGACGAGAAGGGTGCGAAGGGTGGCCAGGGATCATCCAACATAACTCAGTCCAAGTTTAATATTACAAATTAAAATGATCAGGTATCGACGAAACTTTCGTTTTGAAGGAGTTATTGTCCACAAAAAAATAGTATCGAGTGATTTTTCAAATTCAAATAACGAATTAGAATTAGAGCACAGCTAATTTATATTTAATAGCAGTAACTATTACAGAGAACAATAAAGTATCGCATTCACGCATGTACTTATAGCAATTAAAAAATAATTACAACTAGTTTACGATTAGTGTAAACATATTAGATAGCAATTAATGCGTCTTTAAAAATAATCGAGAACTCACGAATTCGTATGTTAATGACGTAAGTTAATAATATTATAACACGGTTTAAATTAATTAACCACTTGAGCATTAACACGATCACTGCAACGCAATACCGTCCGAGGCACGGGGTGTCCAAATCGCGCGGGGTTAATAGAAGGGCCCGGTGCAACGATCGATGGCGCGCCCTGCACCGACACAATAAGGGAGGAGCGGCCAGATAGAAATCAATACGATGTCCATCATCGCATGCACCCCCCCGCGCCGCACCGCCTGCGCCTTGCACCCGCCGGGAAATGCATTTTCCACGACCCTTCCGCCCGCACCCTTCTCTCGTGGCGACGACTCGAGGCCAAGCGGCGATACACTCGGACGCGGACGAGACGTTTCAGTGATGTCCGGTATCGGATGCACCGCTCGCATTGATCTGTTACCTGACACACGCGAGCGTTCTGTAGCGCGTCACGCGGGCGACTGGCGGAGTGTCGCGCCCCGCCAGTCGCCGTCGCCGAGAATAAACAGCGTGGCGCGGGGGGCGGGGCGGTGCAGCATTGCACGCCCACAGCGGCCGCCCACGGTCGCCGGACGCGCATCCTAGCCGGACGCGACCCGAGCGCCCCCACACAACCCCGCCGCCGCGCCGCTGCCGATCGCGAATCTCACTCGACGGCCCTACGCTGCGTTCGTTTATGACTCGCGCGACTCTCGCGAACTCACGACGCGGCGACGTGGGGATCATTGAATGAAATGGTCGATAGCATCACCCACCACTGGACAAACGCTACGGTTCTGACTTAATCATAAACTAACTACTAAATTTGCATTCCAAATCCAAAATTGATTCTTTTTTGAGTTTTATAAAGCACTCCGGTACATACATAAATAAATAACAAATAAATTATATCAATATGTAATCAGATATCCTAAAATTAAATTATAAATGTAAAAGTTGACGTTGACATGCTTACATACTTCGCGTTTGTCAAACCTGTTCAGTAAATTGTTTTTTTTTTTAAATAATAACGAATCTCGCACAGACCTATCGGAGTGAACGAAATATTGCATAGCTAAATATTTTTTTCAAATAAAAAATCCCATTAATGACAGATTATCAAATTCGGTAAACGTATGCAAATTGAATGTAAATCTCGAGAGAATCGTCGAAAGAATTGATGTCTACGCAAACAGATGTGTGGTCATAGCGACACGTATCCACTGATCTGGTTTTGAACGTACACTTCCGGATTTCTATTATAATAATTTTTTCCTTGAATTTAGTGTTTTTAATGAAATATTTTGATGCTAAGTACTTTTTAATGTTTTTTTTATTGAAATGAGTAACAAACCTCACGGCTTAACTTATGTTAAGTGGCTTTAAAAATATCAAAATAAAAATGATTTTTTACCCAAGTTTTGAATCATCATGATTTTACTGACGATTCACAATCCAGTTTCGTCACTGAGCGAAATCGACACAGCACTAAGGATATGGTCTTCTACAAATTTATTGCAACACATACAATTTACTAATTATTTGAAATGAATAGGTACATGATTGAAACCCGAATAAATCTAAGCTATCTATTAAGTTCAGATCGGACGAGCTCACAGCCCACCTGGTGTTAAGTGGTTAATGGAACCCATGGACATCTACATGCGCCACGCACCTTGATATGTAAGTTCTAAGGTCTCAGTATAGTTAAAACGGCTGCCCCTCCCTTCAAACCGAAACGCATTACTGATTCACGGCAGAAATAGGCAGGGAGGTGGTACCTACCTGTGCGGACTCACAAGAGGTCCTACCACCAGTAGAGCTGCACGGCCCTTCAGACCGGGTTCGCACATGTTTCGCGATAGAAGTAGGTAAGATGCGGGTTGCGGATACTCATTGAGGAGAAGAAGTGAGTGGCGTCGAGACTGTGGAACTATAAGCTCTGATCCACTGAATCCGGAGGACCAAGAGCTCATCTCCCTGCACACACGCGGCAATCAAACAATATTATTTTGTGTACTGTTAAAAGTGAGACCTTAGAACTCATATCTCAAGGTGGCATTTACGTTGTAGATGTTTAAGAGCTCCGGTAACCACTTAGCATCAGGCAGGCCGTGAGTTCGTCTACCCACCTAAGCAATAAATAAAAAAAACTATGTACCTACATATTTAGCAGAATCTTCCAATGCTATTTACAGAGATGAGTCAAGTTTTTTTTTTCCTACCTTGCTGATCGCCTTGAGAGGCTATTTCAGCTTCTCCTTGACGTGTAGGTGAGCTTACGGGTCTCAAACCGGGAGTGTTGCTAACACTGGCCCTAGCAAGAGCCATGCTTCGCAGAATCTACCACCGGATTGGAAACGCGACCCACTGAGAAGATCCGGCAAGAAATTCAGTGGGAATGAGTCAAGGGTTTGTAGCAGTCGAGGGTCTGTGGGACAAGGGTTTGTGGTCATAGAGATGGTCCGAGCTGCGTAACTGAAACAAAAAAGACAGACTTCAAAGTTCTTTCTTTTAAACCTTGGGGGCATTAGTTTTGTATTGGTAGCTGACGACATCGAAGGGACGGCTGGTAAACTGTGGATGGACAAGGTCACAGATAGAGACTATTGGGCATACAGAGAACCCAATAGAGGAGGATCTCCAGAGAGGAGGCCTTTACCCTCAAACAGAGGGGTTCACGCTAATTTTAAATAAAAACAAATCTACTCAAAGTCGAAGTTAGTTAAATAAAAATAATAAAATAGTAATAATTAAAAAAAAGAACAAGTAATGTAAAATGTATTCGTTTTTTTTTATGGGTTTGTATAAAATGTTTTTAATTTTTTGGAGTTTACTCCTTTAGAATCGATTTACATATATAGGCCCGGGGTATGAAAATTATGGGGACCAAAATCGTACTAGCATGTCACACGAAATGCGTTATGCGCCTGATTGGCTCCTGATTGCGTGATGCGTGCGCGCGCCAATCAGGAGCCAAGGCGCGGCCGCGTTATCGCAGGTGACGCCGGGCTGCTGCGCCGGCAGTCCGCCACAAAGCCTCGTACTGATCGCGCGTTTCTCTCATTATTGTATTTTCATATATTTGTTAGTCGTTTGTTTTGTGTCTCGTTAATTTGTTAATAATCTGTAGTGTATCGTGTTGTCGTAATATAGAACTATTTCTCGTATTGTTTCGTTTAATTTTTTATATCCAGTAAACTCCAGTCGTGCGTCGGAGCGGACACACACACTTTTTTTTATTTATATTAGTGGACGAACTCACAGCCCACCTGGTGTTAAGTGATTATTGGAGCCCATAGAGATTTACAGCGTAAATGCGCCACCCACATATAAGTTCTAAGGTCTCAGTATAGTTACAGCTTAGGTGACTAATAAACGTACGAGCTAAACTTATTTAGGAAAACTATATTGTGTTAACGTTAACGGTAAATGTGACAGAGCTTGATGGATTAACCGTAGAGTATAACAAAGATCTCGTTGCAAATGTAGCAAGATTTCTATTGAATCCGGATTCGAAAGGAAACATTGAGAGAGTACGAAAAAAATTGACACTAAAGAGCCCAATATACAGATAAAGTTTATGCCCTTGTTTTTTCCTCGTAAAGTTAATGTGTATGATTCTTTTCTGTTTCAAAACAGCTTACCATAAATACAGATTAAGAGAGATTTTTTGTTGTTGTTTATATGGTTGGAACAGCTCACGGCTTACCTAGTGTTAAGTGGTTACCAAAGCTCATTCACAGCATGTATGCTGCCTCTCAACTTGAGACATGAGTTCTAAGGTCTCATTTTTAACAGTACAACGACCTCCCCATCCAAACCCAAACGCATTAATTACTGCTTCGCGGCAGAAATAGGGCAGGGCTGTGGTACCTATCTATGCGGGCTCACATGTCGCCCTACCACTAATCATAAATTCATGAAATCAAATACTATAAAAGCCTAAAAATGGCAATAAAACTAAATGTTGTGGTACAGAAGGTGTTATCTAAAAAAATGCTAGATGAAGAAAAATTGCAAGGAATTGAAATCTTTAAAAATGTCTAATAGGTCTATATTTATTATTAAACTAAACAATTTAAGTATTATCATTTTTTATTTAGTCTGATTTACAAAACAACGACTCGTTTAGTTGTATACAGTTTTTTTTTTATATTCCCCTTTGATTAGCTTGACTTATCTATATCTATGTAACACAACCTTTCTATGTAACAGGATCAAGATTGTGCGGGTTACGCTATTGCCATAATCCACATGACTTACCTCGTTTATCTAAGAATGCATGCAGGCCAAACTGAACGTGTAAATGAGACATTAGTGTATGAAACACCGAACATTCTATGTTATTAAAACGTTTCATTGTTACTTGTATGATTGAATGTAGTAGTACAAAAGACGTTTGACACAATCATTGGAAGCTACAAATATTATTAGTGTGATTTTAATAAGGGTCAAGAATTGTTGTTGTGCCTTCTGTGCCCTTTGTTTTCTTGTAATTCTTTTTAGTAAACTTATGTAAATTGTAAACATGTATTATGTAAACTTATAGTTTATATATTTTATTTTTCAAAATTTAAATAACGAATTTATTGCAGAAACTTAAAAATTATTATATGCTATATATTACAAAAACATTAAATATATTGTTTTTTTTCTAACAATTATAAATTTGGAACTAAGGTTGACTCATAATTACATTAAATCAAAAAATAAATACTAATTAAATTTCTTTAATTCCAGAAAATAGAATAACCGATTATTGTTTTAAATCTCCAAGGAAATAAATTGATTAAATCATTTTGATTTTATTAATTTTTACCAAAAGCGCATAAATTATAATTCACAAATAATGGATGAATTAATTTATTTAATTATCAATTAAGCAGAATATTATTAATGAATAGAATTAATTAATTATATTGAGCAATCTTGATATGTTTTTTTTTCACTTTCATAATTTTTCGCCCTAAATAATTTGTCGCCCTGGGCACTTGCACACCGACTGCCCTTAATGTTAATCCACCACTAAGCATATACTTTGTGATATCTATGGACTTTGCTAACCCTTTTACACTAGGTCGGCCCAGAGCGCGTCTGCTCATCTCGAGCGATTATAATAAACAAAAAGACGTTTTCATAAGGTCGCAACGTAAATGTATATACGAGTAGACACGGTTCGACTTGTGTGAGACCGATAGACCCATATATGAGTCGACTATTATCAAAGCCGGCAATGTGACTTTTGGATAATTATTGGTAAATCAGAAAAACGAATTATTGACTTTGTATTCCACTGGCAGTCACAAAACTCTTCTGAACGACATCTTAGATAAATAACAGGTTAAGTATTAACCTTTATTTAATGCAGGTTTTGAACCGTATTCTTTGAAGGAGACGATTATATTTAAATCAATCTGTATTGACATATCAATAAGATTTTTTTGTCCAAATGCACAGATTGCCACCTTTGATAATAGACGACTCATATACAGTGTGCTTATCGCGAGTTTTTTAACTTCTCGATCGCGTAAAAGTGAACTCAATTTTGTATGGAGTTAGAAAAGCGCTCCTAGCGGCAAACGAAGGAAAGTTGTTCCAACTCCATACAAATTTATATTCTCCATACAAATATACTCCATACAAAATTTACTGGTGGTAGGATCTCTTGTGAGTCCGCACTGGTAGGTACTACTTAACACCGGGTGGGCTGTGAGCTCGTCCACCCATCTAAGCAATAATAAAAAAAATTTGAGTTCCGTTTTACGCATCAAGAACGTTAAAAAACTCGCACTACGCACACTGAGCTCATAGATCTCACGCCCCGACGCACGCTACCGTCAAAACTTAATTTACCAAACTAAGCGTAGCCTTCGTTTCGCCAAACACTGACATAACGCACATACGGTGGGATAACGTCACTTACGCAAATTATATAATTTTTCAGGAGAAACATTGGAAAATTCAACATCTTATTTTGTAATTCTTATTCTGATATCTAATTCTGCTGGGCAATAGAAATAAAATTATAATAATTAAACTACAAAACTTCAAAAGCAAACATCTCTCTCGTCTCACTAATTAATAACTATTAAAAAATGTATAATATTTTCTCAGTTCAGTGTTTTGCAAAAATTGCATAAGTTATAGCATCGTATGGGCGATATGACATCTTGAATTTTGAAACTGGTTTAATATGCATACGTTACCACCTCCCCTGGTCTATGTTAAGTTGAAAAACTGTCGAACCAACGAGTGCTTTGGTCACCTAGATAGAGTACGTAGTAACGTCGAAAACGGCAAACAAAACAATCCGCAGAGCCCGGCCGGCCAATCATCCGTCAAACGGAACGGCCCCGCTGTAAATCTTCACGGGGGTGGGGGCCCGGGGCGGGGAGGAGCGGGGGTGTTACGTAACATCCGGAAGTGCGGATTAGGAATCAATAGTGCGCCCGTAATCATAGTTGTAGTGGCCGACGTTCGCGTTCTGCACTAAGAGAGAGAGAGAACATACTTTATTGCACACCAAAACATAATTAGCATTAGAAAACAGTCAACAAGCAGATAAGTTTGTACAATAGGCGGTCTCTTATTGCTAAAAGCGATTTCTTCCAGACAACCGTTTAATAACTTGAAATACTCTACAGATAAAGATACAGCAGGTATGTTGCGGTGTACTATTAATAATACATACATAAAATAAATAGATATATACCGTTAAATATAATATGAAATCACTACATAATAATATAATTTATATTCCAATATACTTAATATACATAATAAATTAACAGTGTGGATAAAGCATAAACAAGCAAACAATACTAGGCGGATAGGTAATGTTCCTTCAACATTCTTTTAAAGCAGTTTAAAGATACCAAGAGATATGTGTATACTATGTACTTATATTGTGTATAGCGTTTATTGTATTCATCTGCTGCCTTTTGTTGAGGATCGATGATTGGTTACTGTCTCTAGAGTATTGAGATTCTTTAGCTTTTGCTATCTTTCTTGTTTAGCTTTTACCAGAACTTAAAGGACAAAATCACCCGCGCTGAGGTAAGACTCAATTCTAATCGGAACCCATTGTTTCAAATAGGGGTATGGACAGTAGTAGCTACTTAGCAGCCTTGGGGTATGATTTTTCAAATAATGTATCAATGATTATGGAAACTATTTATTTTTATTAACAGAGAAAAAGTCAACACGTGTTCAATGGTGTCTGCAACTGGTCAAGACAAGAAATCACTTACTATACTTATGGATATATTATGGATATTTTATGGATTGAAAGTTTCAATTCATACGAGAATATTAAAACCTTCTGAATTCACGTGAGATTTTCCTCTCGCAAAAAAAACCATTGGAAGTTTCGTGATCCTCAAAGGCAGCTTCCACAATGAGTACGATCTAGATTACTGAAAATCGAATTGCAAGATTGAGTATACATCTTCTTCTTTGTCCTAGTGTTGTTGGCTCCACCTTATCCCACTAGGTGGGATCGGTACAGCGATTCACAGGTCCATTCCGATTAAGTATACATATATGTAGGTATAATTAACAAATCATTTCACCGACGTGTATATTGCCCGCCACATGTGTTCGGTAAGCAATAATATGAAATAAAGCAAGTACATACATATTATGTAGAAGGGAAAAAGCAATACGTCAACTGTCTCGTAGATTTTTTCTTAAATTAAGTGTACCATAAACCTTAAGTTAACCTTTGACGTTTAGGGATTAACGCAGCACACCGACATTACTACTACTAAAATAAATTGTGATTGTCATTGAATTGCCAATAGTACTTACACCGCAACATACCTTCTATAACTTTATCTTTTCCAGAATTTCTGTAAATTAAACGGTTGTCTGAAAGCGATCGCCTTTAGCGATAAGACCGCCTATTGTACAAAGTTATCTGCTTGTTGACTGTTTTTTAATGTTAATTGTGTTTTGATGTCCAATAAAGTGTATTCTCTCTCTCTTTCTGTCTCTCACTCTCTCTATTTCTCTGTTATAACGTCTGTTCAATTCAATCACGGTGTTTCCCGAGCGCTATAACATGTCCTCCATCAAACGAGGCTTGTGGAGAAGAATACTTAACGGTAGGCAGCGGCTTGACACTGCCCCTGGAATTGCTGAAGTCCATGGGCGACGGTAATCACTTACCATCGAGCGGGCCATATGCTTGTCTGCCTGCAAGGGCAATAAAAAAATCACTATAGACTATACAACAAAACATTTGGGCTCGTTGTGACCCAACCTTTAGTTTCCCGCGTCGCCGCGCCCCCATCACTCACCGAGACTGCTGCGCTTGACAAATGTCTCTAGAACTCTCTTCGTTTCCGTCCAATACATATTAAAATTGGTTCTGATTTGACGCTGTTAGTTCTCAAATGACCTTTGACGGCGCGGGAAAATCACTTAAGCTATTCAGCAAAACGTATGCACCTAGCTTCATTTATAAATATAGAAATGGTCTAACCTAATTCTCGGGTTGCTTCAAGATGGAAGACTTAATTAAATGAAGGAGATGCAATACCTGAATACTGCTTCATTAAAAATATGGGGGTTAAATCGGACCCCTCGCAAAATAGGGAAATGATCAGCGGCGAAAGTAGGGACAGTATCAGGATCTCCGATCTAAAATAATATTCACTGTATACCTATTGTTAAAAATCGAATAACAAAAAATGGATGTTCATGTGATGCGAGGCAAAACGAAGAAGGTGTGGGGCATGGTATCCATGGGATGCCGAATGAATAGCGAAAGACAACATTGAATTGGTGGGAAAATGGTATAAGGACGACAGTACGACCAATATGATACCAAGAGTTGCAAAAGACAAGCAACAATCGAAGTTACCGGATAAGGATTTTGCGAAAAAAAACATTTTTTAGAGTGCAGAATCTCATTTCGGAATCCAAAGGCTATCAATATTTACCTAAATGAATAAATTATCATAGGTTTAATGAATGGCCTCTAACACGAAACAATAAATAGCGTTTCCAATAAAACTCAAATTATCAGAACGGTTTACGGTTTTATTACTGCTGTTTATTTGAAAATGATTGGTGGTAATGTGTATTGTGAGCTCGGGTGGTTCCGGCATTTATATGTGATGGGAGGAAGCGGGTATAACCATGCCATTGAAGCTTCATCATCGTTTCTCGAGGTGGACGTTGTCATCCACGTTTTGGTACTTATGAGATTCTGTAAATTATTATACTGGGAGATAAACCAACACCAAAAAAATCAAAACCAAAAAATTAACGAATTTCAAAGGTGAAGAATCTGATTGAAATACGACCATGATCACCGACACCTTAGTCGCACTAAATTTATGTAGATTCATTTCGTAACAAAAAAATAATTCTTGACAAACACAGGAGAAAAAGAATAGCGTATAAAATCGCGGGAAAAACACAGATAATACAATTTTTTTTCTCTAATAGCGGCCTACAACAAAACACACCAAAATGACGCATACAAAATCTGAAGTTTGTCTTTTTTATGTTGCAGAATACCATCATTACTTCCCCTTCGTACGTGTCGGGGTGGCGGGTGGGTTTTAGATAAGTTGAGTGCGACCGTGTACTAGTCTGAGCTGTGGGGACGGGAACGTACTTAGGGTTATGAAGTGATGTTTATTAGGTTTGCGAGACAAATGATGGATTGCACGCAACTATTAGATATGAATGCCATTTATAATGCTTATCTGTAGAGCATTCGTGAATTTTCTTCATTGTAGAAATTGATTTTTCTACGTTCATGCGACCCTAGTAATAATAAAGAAACTCAAACATAAAGGATTATAATTATTTTGTTAATTAATATTTAAAATTGAAGACATTTTATTAAGAATTTATTCGTATTTAAGTTTTCATATCCTGCAGAAATAAAACGAATGCTTAACCATAGACATCAGTGTATTATAATCTGTGACGTACACTGCACACAGCGATGGCAAACGGAAATCAGTTCAAACGAGCCGCGATCCTGCAATAGGGCACTAATTTTCTTTCTCAATACTTTAAGGGGTGCAGGGAAAATTCGACCTTCTATAGCTTCCACTGATTTACGGGAGTAGTATTATGCTTTAGTCAATTAATATTTAATTAATATTGTGCCTATGGACAAACCGTATTATATGTTCTACAAAAAGAATCCAAGGAGACCCAGTTTTGGGATTTTAGCATAGTTATTTTGTTGGTAGACTACCCTCTTAGCGTAAAACTAAAATATATTAAACAAGATTATCATAAAAGTGATATTTAGTTGCGCCTACGATTTGCGAAAAGCTTTTGGAAACTATAAAAATCTCTAAATGACTAAAAAAAATGACTAAAAAAAGTCAAACCAATAAATAACGCAAACCTAAACAAAATTCATTTCAAACGAAAATATTATGACCGATGAAATGATTTCATCTCACAAAAGGGCGCAAAACTAGCGTCGTTCTAGCCGTACATCAATAACATTTGCAACGGACCTCTCTCCCCTGCCCCACAACCCCTACGCTACAACTGAATCAAAAGGCCGAGCGGGGGTGTATTCGCGTGAAAAGATAGAATATCCTTGATCTAGTTATAGGGGTAAATTTAGACAGGTAAATTTTTATTTGCTGTAGATCGCAACCTAAATATAGCATGCTTGAGGATTCGTCCACGTCCCAATTGATTTTGGTTTATGTTCATCTGCCATCGTCACGCCGAAATAAGCAGAACATTGTTCTTACATCGTGTAATTTGTTCGCGATTGCCGGAAAATGTGCGAAAATTCGTAATAAATTCGAACAAATAGTGTGCATAAAAAAATATACCAATCGTGGAGCGTGAGTCGTAAAAATGCAGGGAATTAATGAAGATACAAAGGCAAACAAATTTCGTAGCGAAAAAGAACCAAATATCTGCAGACTACATTATAGAGTTAAAATATATTACAGTCGCGAATCGTATCAAAAGATAATTGATAGACATTTGTAAATACTATATATTTTTTTCAATTTCGTACATACAGGTATGTATTACCGCTTTGCGTAGGGAAAATATATTTTTCTTCCCTAGATTTTGAGTTGTAAAGTTTCCTGTATTAGTATATTTATATCACGGTTCAAATGTTATCTTTTTATCATTTGATTTGTCCCCTTCCACTAGAGTGGTTTCCTCTCTTCTCCTTCTTTAACTTAAGTTTCTTTCTTTCTTTAATTTAACTTCTTTAACTTAAATTAATTTGATAATTTGCACACGTGTCAATGACCGATGACATTACAATAATAGTACTAAATGGCTTAAAATAAAATAAAAATTATTTTAAAATTTCAGTTAGTTGTTGCTTATATTTGTTGAAGTTGATACATATATTTTTGTTTCATAATGCACATTTTTAATGGCGGTAGGACGTCTTGTGAGTCCGCACGAGTAGGTACCACCACCCTGCCTATTTCTGCTGTGAAGCAGTAATTCGTTTCGGTTTGAAGGGTGGGGCAGCCGTTGTAGTGTAAACACTGAAACCTTAGAACTTATATCTCAAGGTGGGTGGCGCATTTACGTTGTAGATGTCTATGGGCTCCAGTAACCACTTAACACCAGGTGGGCTGTGAGCTCGTCCACCCATCTAAGGAATAAAAAAAAACATACACTTTTTTTGTTCAGCGACCTATTATGAATAAAATATCCCACAAAGTAACCTCCAAAAATTGTGAAGAGCCCAAGGAAAGGAAAAACCTTAGAACGTTATCCGTTGTTTACGATTAGGATGAACAAATCGTTCTGTTTACACGGACACGGATAGGACGGTGGACAGCGTCAACAAGCCAAAATAACGTAAATTTGTCTTATTGATGTATCGCGGATGGAGAATAAACATAAATATCAAGGGTTTAACGTTGATGGCCGTGACAATAACATTTTGTTTTCACAATCCTAAGCTCGATGACTCTTGAGAACTCATTATTAATAATTACATCGACTGTTGTGAAACTCTAAAAATTGATATTGCTTTACAAGGGTTACCAGTTCAAAGTCCACTTATAATTTGTTAAATTAAGGAATCTATAATAACAATTTGTTATTTTGTTTTATAGCACTACGGATAACAAACCGATTATTTTCATAAAAGAGATAATCTATACTAATATATAAATCTACAGTGGTTTTTACGGATGTTCCGTCATAACTACTAAACCATGCATCCGATTGACTTGAAACTTGGTATTCATATAGAAAATACATGTACTTAATGGATAGGTTAATATTTATATGAGCGTTCGACTCCCTAATAATAATGGCAATAAATAATAATGTTAATTTTAAATGCCCACGGAAGCGGGCGAGTACGGCCAGTAATTAATATTTTTAAAAGTTTGTTCTACAAATAAAGGTCGAGACTTTCTTAGTCCAAAACGATTAACGATATTTTAAGTGATTATTGCAAAAAGTAATATCGATCATGTGCTTCTGATATCTGGAAATACTAAACACTATTATCTATCATTGAATTGTATGCCCGTTCATCACGCAACGGCTCCAATTATCGAATAAATCTAAATAGTTTCCCCCCTGTCTGTCTCCCTGCCCGGCGGAGTTCGGGGGAAGCCTCACGCACCGGAAGTCGCACCGCCCTCACTTGCTTTGTATTTATGTAGTGACGTCAGGTCCGTTTTTCTGTTTGTTGTTTTCATGTTGATGTGACTTTTTTCTTATTTGTTTACACGTGAAAGATGTGCGTGTGTGAGTTTAGTTAAGTTTTGTTTTGTAAGGGAATTTTATTATTTTATTTTAGGTTCTTAGTTTTGAAAAGAGTAGGTTTTTTAAGCTTGTAGCTTATTGCTTCTCTGTGTAATTTTTGGTCGCGATTACTACATCGCGGTGTCCGGTCTAGGTTCAATGTCCGATGTGAAATTTGTTTAGGACTAGCTTTTGCCCGTGACTCCGTCCGCGTGGGATAGTTACTTTGGCATAACGCTAAATTTTACCGCCCACTTCATTTACGTAGAAAGTGAAAATATTTTGAAACATTCTTTATTGGTGCTCCACTTGTATCGCTCTTACCGTGATATTATATAGGCTATAGCCTTCCTCAATGAATGGTCTATCTAAGACTGAAAGAATTTTTCAAATCGGACCAGTACTTCCTGAGATTAGCGCGTTCAAACAAACAAACTCTACAGCTTTATAATATTAGTCTAGATTAAAAATATAATTTAATTATCATTACAACGCTTCTTCTTCTACACTTTATCCGGCTTATGTCTTCGTACTACCGAGTTATTACAAGCCTTTGGTTGTGTGGCTCAGACATCTGAGTACTACATCCTACCTCTGGTTGGCACGAATGTAATGCCACTACCAACTATTTATTTGTTAACTCTTCAAACAACGGTCCCTTTTAACAGTAGTTTATTTAAAATTACCTTGATGGAAAATATAGTAACACACTAGTGGTAGGACCTCTTGTGAGTCCGCGCGGGTAGGTACCACTACGGGTCAATCGATCAATGATTGCAACAAAATATATAATTAAATAAATAAATAAATATTTACTAACAATCACGCCACGTTAACTGATCCCGTGATAAGTTCGTAAAGAACTTGTGTTACAGGTACCAGATAACGGAAATAAATGTAAGATATTTATTATACACATACATATATTTAATATACATCCATAACCCTGGAAAAGACATTTATATTTATCATACAAATATCTTCCCTTGGCGGGATTCGAACCCGCGCCTCCCTTGTGTAGTGACCATGTCACTTACCACTACACCAGACGGCCGTTAAATTCAAACCGAATTGTATAATATTCGGGCTAAACTTAATTCTTGCAACTATGGTGACTTGTAATGTGGTGGTACAATAGTTAAAAGCTTGGTTTTTCGTTTTTTTTCATGCTAAATGTGAAGAAGGTTTCACGATACATTAGAGGTTAAGTGGTTACCCGAAGCCCATGAACTTCACAATCTTGAGACATGAGGTCGATGTCTCAATTGTGCTGTGAAATGATTTTTCCACGCCTAAAACCGAGAACGCATCGTGGCAGAAATAGCGCAGTGTTATATCCCCGTGCGAGCTCACAATGTGTCACTAATACGCTAATTTAAATAAACTGGTGGTAGGACCTCTTGTAAGTCCGCACGGGTAGGTACCACCGCCCTGCTTATTTCTGCCGTGAAGCAGTAATGCGTTTCGGTTTGAAGGGTGGGGCAGCCGTTGTGACTATACTGAGACCTTAGAACTATATCTCAATGTGTGTGGCGCATTTACGTTATAGATGTCTATGGGCTCCAGTAACCACTTAACACCAGGTGGGCTGTGAGCTCGTCCACACATCTAAGCAATAAAAAAAATAAAAAAATTTGAAGTATGCTTTTCTAACATGATGAGGATCGATTTAAACATCGGCATATTGATAGGAGTGTACCGAGCGTCTTATCATTAAGGCCACTTTTGATCCGCGTTGATTATTCACGAGAAAGCTTATTATAACATGTTGTGCAATCATTATTCATTTTGCATATGATTCATGCAGATAATTGTTTGATATTAAATTACATTGAAATAGAGGAAAATCCGGCTCGGAGGCATACTGCGTGACATAAGTAACGTAGTTAGATGGTAAGTTGTATTACGCGAATGTGTCATACAGGCTACGTTTATGAGCCTCCGTTACACAGTAAAAATATATTGCAGCAGTGGCACGACTATTTCTTATTTTTAATATGCTTTTATTAGCTTCATACGTATGTATGTTAGTTTGTAACGGAATCTTTGAACATGATAATAGTTTAAAAAAACTAACAAAATACGCTTTTATAGAAATTGTATCAATAATTTTAAGTATTTTATGAACAGATATGAGTAAAAGGGTTATTTTGATAATATCCTGAAAATCACCCCACGCTTTTTTGCAATAACATAATTTGTTCTTACACTATTTTTAATTCCAATTTATTAATTTATTTTCTATTTTTTAGTTAGATATTCTGTAAAAGCGTATTTTTGTTACTTTTTTTAAACTATTATTTATTTATTTAATAGTCCACAGGTTATTAAAGAAGCTAAAAAAGTAATTTTAAAATATCTTAAATTAAATATAAAGAACATTAATAGGCAGTTTGGTGGTATAAATGGTTCACAATATGTTCGGTAGCTATAGGCGTGTGATGACTGAAGTACCCATTTACGTCAGTACAATTGTCAGATTTATTGCTTAAAGTGTATCGACTGTACGTATTTTATACTGTGTTATATTTGGTTAATGACTCATCCTAACCCCCCTTATGAAGGAAAGTATTGCTTGTAATTGCCACGGGTTTTACCGTCCGCCATTCGAAGAGGCTGTGACGTGAGAAACCACGTCAATTTACATGCAAATTGTAACCTACATTCAGAATTATTGTTGTTTACAACCGAAATTAATCAATCGTCATTTTATCTATTTTATTTGTTAATATTATGTATTTGTAGAAGAAGAAAAGAACGTATTTGTTTTTTATTTAAAATAATTTATTACCGTCGTATGGTAGGTAGCATCCGATTGTAAGTCGCCACTTTGGCTGAACGAAATTTTCATGGGCTTAAATGTTATATCGAGGGTGACATTCTATTTGGTTTAAGCGATATTTTTGCAATCTTATAGGACAGCCATTTTAAAGATTAAAATTTGGAAAAAATATCATAACAAAAAAATTATCTCTAGCTATTAAAATGGATTAAACTTAATTGAGGTTCAATTAAAAACATCGAGCTTTTAATGCTAATACTAAATAAAACGCACCTTAAATTACAAAGATAATTGTTTTTTTTTTGCTTCTTAGATGGACGAGCTCACAGCCCACCTGGTGTTACGTGGTTACTGGAGTCCATAGACATCTACAACGTAAATGCGCCGCCCACCTTGAGATATAAGTTCTAAGGTCTCAAGTATAGTTCCAACGGCTGCCCCAAGCCTTCAAACCGAAACACATTACTGCTTCACGGCAGAAATAGGCAGGTTGGTGGTACCTACCCGTGCGTACCCTCACAAGAGGTCCTACCACCAGTAATCCTGCGCCGTAACTGTTTTCTGTCTGTCTGTCGGTTTGTTGTACGCTATAATTATTAAACGCACCTTAGGAACGTTCGAATACGTAATTTTATATTATACTAGCAGCCCGCTCCGGCTCCGCTCGGGACTTTAACAAAAATTTCAACGATATTTAACGTTGTTTTATTTTTTTAAATAAAAGAACACTTATTGCTGCATAACTGCAATAGTTAGACATATGCTGTCGCGACATTTTTTATAATTAATAATGTGTTCTACAAAGTTGTAGTGCATTATTTTATTCATCATCAATAGTTTTGGCACACGATGCAAAGAATATTTTAGGTAATTTTTTTACACGTTGGGTTACATTATTGGAGTTTTAGTAAAGATCCTATTGTTTTTCAAAAAATATTATAGCCTATGTCACTCGGGAATAGTATAGCTTACAAACAGTGAAAGAATTTCTGAAATCGGTTCAGTAGTTTCGGAGCCTATTCCAAACAAACAAACAAACAAATCTTTCCTCTTTATAATATTAAGTATAGATTATTTGTTCAATTCCTGCCGAATAATCTCCAAAAAAATAATTGTCAAACAGATTTATTTTGCAAAAACCTATTTAGTTCCGGTGTGATAATTGTAAAACTGGATACATAAGTCATTACAAAACTTCAACTGGCGAGCCAGGAAGCGCGGAGTGAACCGGTAAATAAACATATTAAATCAATAAGCTTAAGAATAATAATAGCCAGTCAGTATTAATTAACTTCGTCTATGAACATTTTGCTTCGTTCTCTCGGTGATTGGTCGCGAGTCACGCAGTAATCACTGTAACGGGTAGTTCCATTTGGGGTTCCTGCTCATAAGAATCTATACTAATATTATAAAGAGGAAAGATTTGTTTGTTTGTTTGTTTCGAATAGGCTCCGAAACTACTGGACCGATTTGAAAAATTCTTTTTCCATTAGAAGCCGACATTGTCCCTGATGAACATAGGCTACTTTTTTTATTTATTTTTTTGGTTTCATTTGTGTTTTTATGTTTCCGAAGCAAAGCGAGGGCGGGGCGCTAGTATAATATAAATTAGTATCGTATTATTGCATAGAATCAAAGCTACCGATCAATGTGCTTAGTACGAGTTTTTAACGTTCTCGATAGCGTAAAAGTTAACGCAAATTGGTATGCAGTTGGAACAGCGCCCCTGGCGGCAAACGTAGGCAAACGGTCCAACTCCATACAAATTTATGTTAACTTTTACGCTATCGAGAACGTTAAAAAGCTCGCACTAAGCACAGAGGTGGTCGGTTCGCTCGTCGCACTTGTATTTACACTCGGCGCTTGAAGTTTTGTTGTGTTCTACTGCTAATGAAGATCGTGACGTCACTGTTGTATAAGAACCGAAGGCGTTTTGTTCCCTTCATTACACATTATTAGATTGGATGCGAAAGGCGAGAGATCGAAAACAATGGAGTGCATTATTATTATTATTTTTATTGCATAAATGGGTGGACGAGCTCACAGCCCACCTGATGTAAAGTGGTTACTGGAGCCTATAGACATTTACGACATAAATGCACCACCCACCTTGAGATATAAGTTCTAAGGTCTCAAGTATAGTTACAACGGCTGCCCCACCCTTCAAACCGAAACGCATTACTGTTTCACGGCAGAAATAGGCAGGGTGGTGGTACCTACCCGCGCAGACTCACAAGAGGTCCTACCACCAGTATGTCATGAATACATACGGAGCCTCGGTGTGTTGTAAATACGCTAAACAACAATACGCATAAATGAGGTCCGGCGTAGTACGGGTCGCGTGACGTCGTTACAAGCGTAGTGTGGCGCGCTGCATGACTTCCGCAACCAGATTACACGCCGAATTACAATTCGTGGCCCGTGAAAATACATGCAATCGCCGCGCAACACGATTACTGTTTATGTTTTAGCGGCCTTGTTTGATTTATACAGTTTTTTATTAACGTTTCCACAGTGTAGTTTTAGGGGTTAATATGTGTTTTAGTTAGTTCGACTAGTGGTCGCTGGGGGCTCCTGACTATTTGTATCGCAATAAATTAAATTATGACTCTTTTTTTCTAGAAAATACCGCTCATTTTTTTATTGCTTAGATGGTTGGACGAACTTACAGTCAACCTAGTGTTAAGTGGTTACTGGAGTCCATATACATCTATAACGTAAATGCGCCACCCACCTTGAGATATAAGTTCTAAGGTCTCAAGTATAGTTACAACGCCTGCCCCACCCTTCAAACCGAAACGCATTACTGCTTCACAGCAGAAATACCACCAGTAAAAAAGCTCCTCATGTACCGGAAATATGTATCAAGGGCTCAAGCAAGCCGCTATCGTGAAATTAAAGGCTGCTTGAAGTGGGACATGTCATAGCGCTAACAGAGTGTTTTGCGGGTAGTTTGTTACATAGCTTAATGATACGGAGAAGAAATGGCTTCTGGAAATGTATTACATATATACATATAAGTATACACTATATTTTTAAGGTATTTTCTGCCCTGACGTGGCTTAGTCAGCATTACTAGTTCGAGATGATTTCGATCGTAAAATGACACCCTATGAAAACAGCCAACATTACTTTTAGCATAAGATAATAAGGACACACAATCGACAGATACACACATGAATGTGGCTTCAAACACGTAAATAAATGAAATAATGATAGGCCACGTATTACACACAGAATGACTGTCGCATACGATGGGTGTCGGCGATTAATTGGCTTTCCACTGCTTACATTCCGTGCACCACCCCGTCAAATCCGATAATCATCCCGTGCGACTGATTCCGATGTGAGCGTGTGCTGAGAAACTCACACACGGGTCGTTCTTTTATTTATAAAGCTTCATCGAACAAAAAAAATATTAAAATAGTTAAAATAAGTTCGGTGCAGGCTCGCATCACAGTAAAAAAATCTTGATTTCTGTGGTTTTTCAGGAAACCTTAATGAAAGCATCGTTATTTTTTTATTTATAGCGTATATATTTGAATGAAGTATATACGCTATAAAGGATATAGAGGATATATAAAGGATATAGAGGAAGAGGTAGACCTAAGAAGAAATGGATAGACTGTGTGAAAGACGATATGGGTAAGAGGGGAGTGAGCGAAGAAATGGTATATGATAGAAGAGTATGGAAGGAGAAAACATGTTGCGCCGACCCCAGGTGACTGGGAGAAGGGCAGGATAATGATGATGATATTTGAATGAAGTCGTCGTGGCCTAAAGGGTAAAACGTCCGGGTGCATTCGTATTGTTATATCACACAATACTTATATTGTAACATTTAATTATATAAAATTTAAGTAAATGCATACGATTTTGTATAATAGAGTAATAATAATAATATTATGGAGAGCTCTTTGGGAGGCCTATGCTGTACAGCAAGACGATCAAGAAACCGGTGTCGAATAATAAAACTAGATAATAAGTGTATTAAAAATGTAACTAAAATTAGATTGTTAAGAAAGGTTATAAATAAATAAATACGATTTTGTAATGCATAATTATTTAATATTTATAAACATTTAATGGACAAATTTGGGAGATCCTGTATTAATTTAAAAAAAAATTTAAGTTTTATAGTATGTTGTGCTTTCATCTCCTTTAAATTGGCAATTGTTAGAAATATAATAATTTTAAGATATTTACTAGCCCCTGGATCGACCCTGGGCCGTAACCTATTATTAACACGCCGAACGTACGTACGCCCACATATACACCTATACATTTTCTATTTTCGTAAATGAAACCTACCCGCAACAGAATATAGTGACACAATTGAGTGCGTGCAATCAGTCTAGGTGTCCGCGGGATGAGCTCTGATTAGTGCCGGTCAGGTGGGCGCGAGCGGTCGATAACTCACCACCCTCGCCGCGCCCCAACTAACCTCCACTGTTTATTGCAGGGGGCGATCGCCTCAACTTAAGTATTGATTCGCGCGAAACGTGATTTGTACGCACTCATCTAGAGGTTAGCGGTCATTGACTGTTTGTTTTTGATTTTGTACATTGCCGCTTTTGTGCGTTGACGTTCGAGCGACTGGGAGCTGGAGCGGCGATGGTGGGCGTATAGCTTCGGAATCCGGTTCCGGCTAGATCCGGTTTCGGTGGAAGTGTTTACGTCGGTTCGGTCAATAGGGCTCGGCGGTGCGTTCGGTTGTCTTCGGGTAATGCGCGCCGCGGTCACCGAATGACGGAATCTCGCGACTTATTACCCAAGTTGACTCTCCGTTTTATTTGTTAAGTGCTTTCATGTAGTTCCGCATGGGAGGAACTTGATCATAGTTTATTATAATAAAATTAGAAATTCTATAACGCCTTCCTTTAATTTAGGCTATTTAGACTTCCGTGAAATAAGACAGCCATCACTCAATAACCACAGATAGCTGTAATTTGAAAAAAAAAAATTGCAAACTTTTTCTCCTAAAACACTCAATTTTAAATTAATAGAATTCAACCGCACATTGACCATGTAATTAAGAGTTTATTAAAAAACTTAATTCATTGATTAGTTATGAAAAAAAAATCGCATTAAAAAATTTAACTTTTCATTATTTACCGCTACAGTATTAATAGACTTGAAGATGTCATTCACTCGTATGTATTATTCGAAATCAATATATCTAAAGTGATAAACAGACGTTCAAAAATCCGGCTTTGTTGCCACGAAGCACCAATAAAATGTAAAAACTGGTAATGCACGTCTAGTGCGGGGTCCGTTCATACCTAGCGACTACTCTGTTAATCGTATCGGACGCTTTTAGTTGAATTATATCGGAGAGTTTGCCGTCGTTAAAATAGGGTTGTGTTTCATGCGTAATAAGCATTTAAACCGACTTTTTTATAAAAATTACACTTGTTTTTGTTTTGATTATTAAGTTTAGGTGGATAAAACGGTATCACCTACCATTTGATTCAAGTAGTCTGTCTTGTTAGAAATAAATTTGGAGTATATGTCATATGGTATATTATAAACTATAACCCTGACTCTGTGAGATGTACCTTATTGCGGCGTGACGAGTTATTTAAACAAGTAGACATGGCAATGCTATTGAAGGTAGGATACCACCATCCTTCCTATTACTGTCGTGAAGTTGCTGTTCTGAAGCACAGGACAGCTGGCAACGAATAGGCTCTTGACTTCACGTCTCAAGATAGGTGATGTCGATGGTCTCCGATACACTTTTGATATCAGATAAGCTGTACGCACGTCTAGCTATAGAGTGTGATCAAATAAAAGTGTTTTAAGGACTTATCGCTGTTGAGCCAAAAATGTTTGAAACTGCAGGTGGAGTAAAGAGTTTTAGTGCTTTTTACTGGTAGGTACTACGTCAATCGCAAAGGATTAAATTATAAGATAACTCTAAGGATTTACTCTGGTCATATTAGCAAAGAAAAAACAGTTTACAATAGTTTACAGTTTACTGGTGGTAGGACCTCTTGTGAGTCCGCACGGGTAGGCACCACCACCCTGCCTATTTCTGCCGTGAAGCAGTAATGAATGCGTTTCGGTTTGAAGGGTGGGGCAAGTATTATACCTTATACCTTATATCTCAAGGTGGGTGGTGCATTTACGTTGTAGATGTGTTAAGTGGGCTGTGAGCTCGTCCGCCCATCTAAGCGATAATTTATTTATTTGTTTTTTTCCTTTAAAGTAATCAAGGACTAACTAGATACAATTATTTTTATATAGATTTAATTGTAGATATCGTTGAGCTATGAAAACACTTTTCGTACCGTTAGAAAAGACGGACAGTATGAGAAAGCTACCGAGAGCCATAAACACTGGTTGTACCTTATTAATCGGGCCCGGCCAGTATCACCAATTAAACGAAATTTCTATTACAAAATGAGATATGTTTCCTGTACGATATGAAGATCAATAATTTTTTTTTAATGGTTACAATTAAAAATGTATTTAAGACATTTTCGTTTTAAGTACTTTTTTTATTAGCGTATGTAGGCTGGTGGACGCGTTCACGGCTTACTTTGTGTTAAATGGTCGCCCGAGCCCATGGACATCAAGGCGTGAATGCCGCCTTGAGAGATCAGGTTGATGTCTCAATAAAGTAATTTCTGATGACTTACCATTCGAATCGGAACCCATGATTGTTTGGCAACATTCCTAACGAGATGACGGCATAAACTAAGGCGCTCTCAGAATACATACCACCGGCAATTACACAAATTTGTCTAGGATGTCCACAGTCCATCGGATGCTAAGTGATTATCGCAGTCCAAATATACAATGAGACGAATGTCGCTACACGTCTCGAAATGTGAAATTTAAATCTAACTTTATTTGTGACGACTTGCAATGACTTGGAGACGAATTGCAGGATTGCTTTGTCGAAGCTTATTTTAGAAGTTTTTAAAAAACGTAACTGGAATTTATAACAATTTTTTTTATTGCCCTTGTAGGCAGACGAGCGTACGGCCCACCTGATGGTAAGTGGTAACCGTCGCCCATGGACTTCAGCAATGCCAGGAGCAGAGCCGAGCCGCTGCCTACCGAGCCGAGCCGCTGCCTACCGTTATAGTATATGTATATTTGTTTGTTTAGATCACGTTACACATAACGTTATCTTTGAACGTCATTTACATAGACTTCATTACGTCCGACTAACTTGAAAATTTGCGCACGCATTAGGATCTGCACTGGTGGTGCGTCCTGCGAGTCTGCACGAGTATGTACCACCTCTGTGTGCTAGAGAAACACTTTATTGTGTTAGCCACGTGAATGTGTGTGGTGTATGTAATGACATCGTGTCAAGGAAACGCTACTGAAGCCAGAACAATAAAATGTACTCGTATTTTACCCAAATATAGAAACTTAGCAACTGGTTATTAAACAGCTCACAGCCCACCCGGTGTTAACTGATTACTGGAGCCCGTAGACATCTACAACGTAAATGCGCCACCCACATTGAGATATAAGTTCTAAGTTCTCTAGTATAGTTACAATGGCCGTCTCACCCTTCAAACCGAAACGCATTACTGCTTCATGGCAGAATTAGGCAGGGTGCTGGTACCTACCCGTGCGGACTCACAAGAAGACCTACCACCAGTAAACATACAGCTCCACATATAGCTAAAAATAGAAGATCCTCAGGCCTGGTAAATTAAGTCCGCGATCTTGTCAACTACAAAATAACTCAACCTAAATCTTAAACTGTGTTGTATCTAAAACCGAATCAGGTTACAGAATGCCGGGCCGAAAATGAGGGCCAATTAGTTCGTTTCCAATTCCGTCAATGCCAAGAATAGCCGTGGCCGAGGGTGGCGGGTGGTTCGAACGGGGGCCAGATGAAAAATGGTGCAATTAGCTCCGCAGACAGTGAAAAACAAGTGCACTCTATCTGGCCGAGGGAAGTGTTCTAACGATTATTTCCCGGTGAAATTTTGTTTTTGATTTTTTTAAACGAATACTTCAAAATCTTTCTTCGATGCAATAATAGTTTTATATTTATTAAAAATTTACTAAATCATTAAACTAAATTATTAAAAATATACTGGTGGTACGACCTCTTGTGAGTCCGCGCGGGTAGGTACCCTGCCTATTTCTGCCGTGAAACAGTGATGCGTTTCGGTTTGAAGGGTAGGGCAGCCGTTGTGACTATTCTTGAGACATTAGAACTTATAACTCAAGGTGGGTGGCGCATTTACGTCGTAGATGTCTATGGGCTCCGGTAACCATTTAAGACCAGGTGGGCTGTGAGGTCGTCCACTCATCTAAGCAATAAAATAAAAATCTGGTCTAAGCATTATTGTAGTGTTATTTTTTCTTATTTGTATGCTTGTAGTAAAATCTGAAACTATATAAACGACTATGAAATATTTCAGTTGTGAAGACTTTGTTTTAATAAAGCAAGTTCTCACTTCAAAATTTCCATACTTAGTAATACAATATGTGTTTTTGATGACGACGCATTTGTTTGATAAATAATGATTTAAAAAACGCGTAGTACGTGAGGAATCTTGATCTTCACGACGATCTAGAATCAGATTTACCAATAAGAATCCGAAGACAGCGTCGGAACGCTTCATCGAAAAAGCGGTGCGATACGATAATCCTCTTGTCGTGGACACCGAAAAATACATAACCAAACAAGACGACCGAACGACAAACAGTCGCTGTCGCCATAAACACGTCATTTCGGATCCTCCCGATTCATTAACTGAAGCTACTATAGTCCCTTGAGATTACTAACAGTAGGTAGCGGAAAAAAGATAAACAATCAATTGCAAGCTATGAGATTCGCTGCTCCTTGTAACGGTAATCACTTATAATTAGGTAATAGGACGATTAGATAATGGGGTTATTCCTAGTCTTTCTACTCCCGCTCCTGGCTGAGTCTGTGCTTGCCCAATTGTCCTGGAGAAACTAAAACGGCTTTCGGCCATCTATAACCCTTCCTTCTGAACAAAAAAGAATTGTTGAAGAAAAATTGAGAAGTTCAGAAGTGAAAATAATTATTAATTTAGTTTAATTTATTTATTTATTTGTTTTCTTTTTAAGTAACATAAATTCTGGCTCAATAACAATCCGATAACGATCCGAGCCCAGCCCATCATGTAGATGTGCCCTAGTTTAAGATAACGACAAGAAGTGTCACTGATGTTAATTCTAACCCAATAAGGAATAAATACATCTAGGTTCATTATTTACAAAAACCATATAATATACGTGAATCTCCCGACAAAATCAAATCATCGTGGCCTTAAAGATAAGACGCCCGGTGCATTCGTATCGAGCGATGAGACTGTGCCGATGTTCGAATCCCGCAGCCAATTCTTTTTTTTTTAGGATTGAAGGAAATGTATTGAATTTAGGAGATGTATGGAAATGGCAGTGCAAGGTAGAGGGGAAGAGGTCGACCGAAGAAATATGAGAGACAGAGAGAGAGGAGTGAGTGTTGAGATGACGGCTTATAGAAGAGAATGGAAGGGAAAAATTAGCTGTGCCGACCCCACCTAGTGGGATAAGGTGGAGAAAAGAGGATTGAAGGATTACTGGTGGCCCAGAGGCCTTTTTAGTTTCACTAGGACAGGTGGGCGAGCAAAAGCTCAGCCAGGAGATGGAATTTGCTAACACCTACTCGAGCGCCTCCGAAGGAAACCTAACAAGCCAAATACTACTATAAATACAAATACTAATAAAAACAAAATGTGTGCAATTCACACGTGGTAGAAGTGAAACCTTCCAAAATTAAAATACAATTATCCTAAACGTCTTAAGTATATGTAAAATGTTGTCATTAGTAAATAATTGTAAGGTAGCGCCCTCTGTGAATTGATATTTTAATTTCACGTATAATCCTAAATTAAAATTCACTACAAGAGCTTTCATACACACGTTAGTATTAAAAAATCTCACAGATGGCGCTGTATTAAATAGTATGTATATTTCTGTCTCATTCTTTGCTGGCTTCATCCTACACATTTTTGTATTTGTGTCTCTTACCTGTCGTTTTTTCCGTTGCATCCGGTTTGAAATCACAACGATTCTAAAGAAGTTTTCACTTCAAAATTCGTACTCAGTACTCGTTTCCGAATGAGTTCCACGAAGAAGAAATAACATCGCGTATTAAAAATGAAACCTATTTTCTTTGCGTAATTACCGATGTGCCTCGGAGGCCTGCACGAGTACGTACCACCACCCTGCCTATTTTCTGTCATGAAGCAGTAATGCGTTTTAGTTTGAGGGGTGAGGCAGCCATGGTACCTTAAAACTGAGACCTAGAACTCATGTCTCAAAGTAGGTGGTGGCATTTACGTTGTTGATGTCTATGGTCTCCGGTCACCATTTAGCTCTAGGTGGGCAATGAGCTGGTCCATCCATTTAGATAATAAAGAAAAAAATCCTAACCATGCAAACTCGAAATACGCCCTTTCGTGTTTGATTTTTATTACACGTTGTTATTCCTTTATCGTGGAAGGATTTCGCGAAAACATGTTAATTACGTATTTCCTTAATCTATGGGATTTGATAGTGGCATAATCGCATCGGTCAACACCAGTATCGTTCAGGCTACGAGGACTTCGTTCAGCGCTTTACTAAGAGCACCTTTAAGGATCCAAATACATCCAAATGACAAATGAAGGTAAACGATCACTCTATATTTTATTTTTAATTATTCTTTATAAAAATCGTGTCACAAAAAACTACGCAAAAAACTTCCTTTTCTATATTATCCTTATGGTATGACAGGTTGAATGTAATATGAATTAATTTGATTCATCTAAATATATCTTACAAATGATACAATGATAAGTTTACTATTAAATCGAGAGCAGCTCCTCGTACATTTAGTTTATTACTTATTACGAACGGGATTAATCTCGTATCTCTCGTGCAGAAACTCACTTAACTAATCAATCTTTAATTTCGCTTGCAATAAATCAATAAATTTGCCATTAATTTCTCGTACCGCACCGTCTCCGAGCTCCTAAATAATGGATCGCCATCAGGTCTCATTAGCGACGCACGGGGGCGCCACCGGCGACCGGCCGCCCGGCGCCGGCCGACACCACAAGATCAATACGGACGGACGGCCCCCGACCGCTTCCGAACACGCCCGATCGCTCACGAGCCCGCCCGAACACACCCGAACGCAGCCGAACGTTTCGCACATGACAAATGTCATCGTGATATGGCTCCGCAGCCTTCAGGCCTCCCTGAAAACCGTGAAAATTTGCAGGAAACCTGTATCGTACACAAATTTCTTGTGTATAGTGTGTGACAAACGCGTTCCCAGTGGATCATTTGTGTATTACCATTGTGATAACTGGTGTGTAGTGTGAGTATTTGTTATTCCTCTTTAGGTATACACTTGTTCGATGCGTATTTATTTGTTAATATCTGTTCGCAATAAATCTTCTTGTATTCGAACTTCTTCAAAAAGAAGAAATCTTTAAAAAAATTACCACAGAACACATTCCTAAAGATTTAGATTTAGTGATACCAGAGATAATCAGTGCTTTGATAATTTCACGTCTCATAACGTGAATATGAGACTGCCAACTGATATTTACCTTCCAGACCTATTTTAGCGTCGTTTCTGAGCTTTAGCGGATGTAAATTGCGTTATCAAACAGAAGAAATGCCAAAAAAACTGATAATAATAAATTTACAGGGACGCGAGAACTGCGCATGCTCTGTAACACTGATCAGTGCGTCACAAGTGTTTTGGTCGAAACTGCTGGACTGTGTTGTCATAATTAACACATATATACATTTTCAAATATAATTATTGACTTTATCGAAACCTAGGACTAAGTGTAACTAAATGTTACAAGTTAACATTAAAAAACTTTAACATAAATTTGGCATGTTATGCTATAGAACATTGAAATAATGTTAAACGTTTTTTTTTTATTTGCGGTCAGCAAAAGCTTATTAAAGCTCATCACAGCTTAACGAGAGAACTATTTCCGTGCGCCTCTGTTGACCTTGACCGATTTACATAAAAGCCTGCGGGAGGCGCTGCGGTAGCCTCAACGGGCCAGTATTTATAGAACCCTCTGCATTCAGGTCTCGACCTCGTTTTTACCTGTTCATGCATGGTGGACGGGGGAAAGGGAGGCTCAATTGAACTGGGCGTTGACGGAAGCTGTCACCGTGACAGCTGGACACAGCGGGCGTGAAAAGGATGGATTCAAATGTGGAACGATCATTCGAGTTGACAGTTATGTTAATTTAAAAATAAAATCGTTAGTTTTGTAATGGCTCTGGTAATAGTAATTGAGTGGGTGGGTTTGTTTTATTTTGTTGTTTTTTTACTGCTGTTTATCGAACCATCCGGTGTTAAGTAGCTACCAGCTCAGACATATTTGTTCATTAAAAAATCTAGTAATTTATTCATTTGCTATAAAATTTTATATTTTTTATGACCAACTAAAGCTTGTGACACGTTGTCGATATAGCGCGTGTACAAAAGTACATAAATATACATATCGAGGGGTGAAAGGCTATTTGCTTTAAGCGACATTTTTGCAACTTTACACGAGAGCCATTTAAAGTTTAAAATTTTGGAAAAAAATTCATAACAAAAAAACTTCTTCAGCAATTTGAATGGAGTAAACTTAATTGAAATTCAATTAAAAACATCAAGTTGTTGATGCTAATACCGAATAAAACGGACCTTTAATTACAAAGATAAACGTCGCTTAATACAAATTGCCTTAAGCCCTTATTTTTCAGAGTATGGAATAAAGATTTAAGTGACTTCATAACCACAATTGGCTACAGGGAAAAAAAAAAAAGCGACGCTGCGATATATTTTCAGAGTAAGCCAAAAAGCATGAAGTGACTTAGCCCAAAATTAATAGTAGCAAGCTATTTATCTCAACTACCAATTTAGATTAAAATGACTGACAGGCGAATTTACTTATGTGACATATAATATTGAAAATTTACCGTTTGATGTTACATTTTTTTACGTCTAATACTACCAGTGGCTGTTAAAACAACCTAAATATATCGCAATCACTGAAAATCTCAGGTGCTTATATTGAATAAATAAAGAAATACACAAAACACAACAACAGTTAAAGTATTTATTTAGAAAAATAATTAAGTAGATCAGTCTCAATGTGGGAACATCAATTAAATTTATTTATTTTTTAGTCTTAATCAACAACATCAGTTAAACTATTAATATTTTGTATAATAATCAAGTAAAATCAGTCTGACTGTAGGAAAATCATCTATAATTATAATAATACTAGCTGACCCGGCAGACTTCGTAGTGCCTCAATCGACAAATAACTTTTGTTTAAGATAAACTTAAAACAAACAAAAGGAATCCGTCCGACGGGGGACACATCAAAGGAAAAACAAAATTGTTATTTTTATTTAATTCCGAATATTTTTATATTTATCTAACCTTTTAAACCTTCTCTGGACTTCAACAAATAATTCAAGACCAAAATTAGCCAAATCGGTCAAGCCGTTTTCATGTTATGTCGTGACAACGGAAAACGGGTTTCATTTTTATATATATAGATAATAAATAATTATAGTTGATTTTCCTGCATTCAGATTGATTTTACTTGATTAATATACAACATATTAATTAACAACATCAGTTAAAGTATTCATATTTCGTATAATAATCAAGTAAAATCAATCTGAGTGTAGGAAAATCAACTATAATTAACTCATTATACATGATTTTCCTACATTCAGACTGATTTTACTTGATTATTATCACATCAGTTAAAGTATTAATACGTATTAGTATTTTGTACATTATAAAGTATTATTACTTTTACTGATGTGATATTAATCAAGTAAATTCAGTCTGAATGTAGGAAAATCAACTATAATTAGGTATTATTTATTCAGTATTACTTGAGATCGGCTGTCATAAAACTTACTAAGAGTATAATTAATCACAACCGATATTGTTTAATTATAACTTAAACTAATAAAAACAAAATAAAAAATATCAAATCAATAAACAAAACTTGTAGTAATTATAAAATACAGCCAATGCTTGATAATAATCATAATGCAATAAGAAAGAACGTATTTAATAATCATTTTCTTCGACTGTATCTTCTACATCAGTATCCAGTAGAACATCTTTGGAATTGCAGTGTTGTAGATTTATGTATTCTTTATGAAATATCTTGGGTATAACCCCAGTGTCACACAATTTCTTTAGGTCCATGTATTTGGCTTTGGTAATCGGCAAACTTGAATTATATCTTCGATTGATAGCTCTAGGTTTCGCAATAATTTGTATAATCTCTTCGGATGCATTATCTTTCATTGAAAATTTTACTTTCATTTGATTTGGATGAGATTTTTTAAATGTTGCTGTACGGGTTTTACTAATTTTATCTACAAGGTTACCCTTAAAATATTTTTCAGACATATCATCAAAATTTAAGAAATCCTCGTGTGTCAGATTTTCAACATTATAAGGTGCTGGTTCTTTTCTTGCTAGCTGGCTTATTGTAGCCCATTGCGAAGGGGCCCATACAGTAATATTTCTTACGGATTGTTCGATTGTAGAGTGTATGCTGTCTACCGACATTTCCGTGTGGCCAGGGAGAAGGTAATTCATTTGAATTGCTTGTAAATTGTTCGATTGCAACAAAGCATTATGTATTGTTGCAAGGACTATTTTATTTTTGTTTTGTCCAGGGCAAGAATCTGAATACAAGATCAAAGATGTAATGGTACCTCGAGAATCCACATTCTCTATGTATTTCTGTATAATAGTAGCAATTTCATTTGCGCCCCGCTTTGCTTCAGATTCTCCCCAGATAAAACAAAAACCATTCCTTGTGATGCTTTCATAAAAACATAAATTATAAACAGCATACTTTCCAGAATAAAATAGTAACATGTTATTGCCATGAGGCGTATTGAGAACTTTCTGGAGGTCAAAAGATGTGCACAGAATGGAAGGATTTTCTTTACCTAACTGTCGATGACATTCTAACCGCTTCTTTGATGCCTTCTTTTCCTCTAAATGATCTTGAAATTCGGCACAATCCTCTGGCTTCTGTCCTTCAAAACGTAGGCATTTTATGCATTTATCCTTCTTAGGCACATGAAACCCAATGTTAAAATCAGTAGTGAATATTTGACGGAAAACTTTTTCACTTACAACATCGACTCCTTTACTAATGAGGTCTTCTTTATAACAGCGGTATAAATTTTTTATATTTTTAAATTCAACAGGCAGATATAGTTTTGTGCTATCCTTTCGGCAGTAGTGCGATGGTATTGCAGGTAACCTTTTGATAAAAGATTTTACTGATTCTTTGATTGCGTTAGATGTTTTGTTGGGGGGAATGCATTTTCCTCTTCCATCTTCTTTCGCCATACCAAGTTCCTGTGTTGTTAATGTATAATAAATGTATCTTTGAGTGACATCAAGAGTATTCATGAGGAACTTTAAACAAACTTGTCGCCGACCCTCTCCATCATTTATGAAATAACAGAATGTGTTATTTCTGTAATTAGAGTCTTTGGATCTCTTCCTTTTTATGGATTGCTTAGAGGACATAGATATTATCCACTGCTTTTTTCTTTCCGGAGATAATTCCCAAAAATGTTTAAATATGGCACTCCTTTTTTCTGAGGTTATTTCTTGACACTTGTAGGGACAGTTTTTTTCTAAGCAAGGATTCGGTTTCATATTTCTTCACGTCACTCCTCGATGCACTCTGGAGTTCGACTGAAGCGCCTGCGCGCGGCAGTCCGGTTGAATGATCACGATTTTTAACTCCCGGGAGATTGAATAAATATGGTATCATGCGACATGAATGAAATGTATCATATTAAAATTTAATGATTGAAAGACCGACCCGTATTTTTATTTATACCGAAAAAATGTTTCATATTGCATTACTTCATTTTATTGTCTGTATTAAGCGACATGCATTTAATAAAATAATAGGACCAAAATGTTTTAACGGCTAAGCAAAATATCTGAAACAAAAGAACTACTTGATTTAAGTAGCACCCTGCATGGAAAATAGATGCAGCTGAAAGAGCTTAAGCGACACTCCATGTCGTATTTGGGTGACGGACAAATGGTTTAAGAGACATCACACCATGTAATTGGTAGAAGTCAAAATGATTTAAGTTACTGCTTAATAAAAAATTGAAACAGGAAACACGCTTTAACTCTTATTGGATTATTTTTCTGAGAAAAGGTAACTGGTTTATGTCTCGTCTCTTAATATCATTGTATGGTTTAAGTACATTACTAAAAAAAATATTCAAAATCAACGTTGGATAATACACTGCCACTTTGGAAACAACCCAAAAATAGTATTGTTTCAAACGCCAAAAAAGTGCTCTGATTTTAATAAATCCAGCATCATTCGACGGAGAAAAATTCGCTGATTCCGTATATGTATATAACTCAATATCACCCTAGATGTCGCTTAAACCAAATAGCCTTTCACCCCTCGATATGTAGAAATAATAAAAATGGGCTTTTTTGTGGTTATAGTTAAAAGGTGTAATTTTCCATTTACATTCATACATACAATTCACATCACTGATGCCAGGATGTTGGTACCTATTTGTGTCGGGTCGGTCATCGGTCGGTCATCCTTCCACTGGAAGGTTGTGCACCATAGCATTGGAGCTTCTTTTTTTATTGGGCACACAATACACATTACAAGCTGAAAAGATACACAAAAAATAAAAACAAGTAAACTCCAAAAACATCTGACTTACAACAAAAGCTTTTCGTCGATTCTTCTCAGTGGATTCCGATCGGCTGGTAGATGAACTCACGAAGCAGTTGTCTTTGAGCTTTTAGCCCGGGTGGCTTTTAGCAAACCATTCCCTCCTGGCTTGACTCTCATGTTCCTCGTCCGTCATGGTTAATCGACAAGATCACTAGCTAAATCGCAGTTTTTTTTTAGACGCCTTCATCTCCAACATTAGGAGCAGGCTTAGGGAGTCCGGTAACCGTACTCCTCGAGCGATGTGCAACCTAACCCATGCATCTCAGCGGATCGCGATTCCGATCCGGTAGTAGATTCATTCGCGAAGTAAATGCTCCTGAGTTATTAGGTCTCCTTTGGAGGCGTTTGGGTAGCTGTTAGCTAATCCCACCCCTCCTGGCTGGGTCTTTGCTCGCCCACCTGTCCTGGTGAAACTGGAAAGGCCTCCAGGCCACCAGTAATCCTTCAATAATAAAAAAAAAGTTTTTTTTTTTCAACAAAAAAACACGTGTAGAAAACTGGATTATTAATTAAAGTAATCATTGATTCGCCTTCATCAGTACTGAGAAGTTTTTTATATTTAAAGTAGGTTAAATACTAATCTACGTCGCATTATTTGAATATGGATTATTGGCACCAGTCGATACGAGTACCTACGCCGGAAGTCATCTAAATAAATATCGATAAATTCTCAAAGAGAAACAAACTATACATTACACAGAAATTTTAACTTTTCTATATATTTTTTTCTTGATCTAGTTAGGACCGGCTGGTACTAAAGCAATACTGATACCTATAGATATCACAACTTATATTCCACCGCCCATATTGAGACATGAGAGAGGAGCCTCAATTGTATTTTATACTCGTAATTGGAGTAGGTCGTCATTTGGTACCTGCCTACGAAGACATCCGACTCTACGCTGAGTTTGTGTTGTATTAAGATTGTCCCAACCTTCTAACCAGACCGCAGAATCACTTGACCCCAGAAATAAGTGAATGGTACTAAGGCCTGCCTATTTCTGCCGTGAAGCAGTAATGCGTTTCGGTTTGAAGGGCGGGGCAGCCGTTGTAACTATACTGAGACCTTAGAACTCATATCTCAAGATGGATGGCGCATTTACGTTGTAGATGTCTATGGGCTCCAGTAACCACTTAACATCGGGTGGGCTGTGAGCTCGTCCACTTATCTTAGCAATAAAAAAATGGTACTAAGGCTGATAATACGATAATTTAAAGTAATTTTACGGTTTCGCTGCGCTTTTAACTTTTATTTACTTTGGTTTCCCAGTTTCCGATTATTCGAATTGTTTAAACTTTTCCTGGTCGCGGACGAACTATAATCAGATTTTAAATTAGTATAAACGATCTAATCTGTAAATAATATTTGAAACTTTCCATAAACATTAAATTTCTCGATACTTTAACACTTTATTTGTATAAATAACCATTCGTAATGTGTTTGTCCTAAATGTTTTTGGTTTCACACGAAATTTAACTAATGTATGTTTTATAATGATGTTCGGGTTTGTTAAATTGATAGAATATGCTTATAGATGCAGGTTAATGGTGATGCATGCGGCCGAGACTGTCTGTGTGTTGATGCGTGTGATTTCTCGATCGGATTTCAACGCCAGTAGATAGATATACACGCTATATTATAAACATTCCTATAATATATATTTTATATCATATTGATACTGGACAGGATGTTAGAGCGAAGATATAATAATATATGTTGGAGACGGTCATTAGTTTAATAGTTAAACGAAACGCAGCATGATTCCCGAGAGATGGCAGCACGACTGCGGTATCATTGGAAGTCGGCTAACTTCGTACTACGACGGAGCCTAGCCGGTGGAGGCGCGTAGACGCCATCACACTTACCAACCAGCCTTCTTGAAGTACGGTGCCTCCGTCCTAAGAACTGTCATACGTTTCGTCTGCTAAGCTCGATCACCCTATTCGCCTCTGTGATGTCTGACGAGTGTGTTAATAATTGTAGCTTCTCCGACAAATAAATATTGTATTGTCATCGGTTGTCAACACGTGTGCGAATTTTCAACTTTAATCGGACGTCTCAAAGTGGGTGAAGATGTGGTAAAAAAATTATATACAAACAAACATACCGAGCTAATGAAATTTTATGATCAAAAACTAACATTGCCATTATAAATTGTATTCTTTTTAATGTTGATAATTTAGTTTTCAATAGAACCACAGTATGGTATATGGTATTGTCGACGTCGCCTTAAACACGTCATTGCGGATTCTCCCGATCCATTAACGGTGCTTTTAGGTACCACAAGCACCGGTCACCGTCCGAGTGAATTAACCCACAGACACAGCCCACTGAGTTTCTCGCCGAATCTTCTCAGTGGGTCGCGATTCCGTTCCGGTTGTAGATTTTGCAAACCACTGCTCTTCCTAGGGATCGTGTTAGCAAATTCTATCAACATTTTTTTTAATGTTTGAAGGATTACTGGTGGCCCGTAGGCCTTTCCAGTTTCACCAGGACAGGTGGGCGAGCAAAGGCTCAGCCAGGAGGGGTGGGATTTGCTAACAGCTACCCGAGCGCCTCCGAAGGAGACCTAACAACTCAAGAGCAACTGCTTCGCGAATGAATCTACTACCGGATCGGAATCGCGACCCGCTGAGAAGATCCGGCGAGAAACTCAGCGAGCTGATTCATGAGTTAGGTTGCACGGCGAACTCTTTGTCGAGTTCGACGAGTACGTTTACCGGGGTCCCTAAGCCTGCTCGTAGTGTTAGAGCTGAAGGCGTCTAATGCAAAGGTTATTGGATCTGATGAATCCATAAGGACGTGTCTAGGGCGTCGACGGTGACTGGCTCCTGTGTGATCAGGATTCGGGGAGTAGTCAGCGGCGGCAACGATAAGGCGATTATCATGACGCATAGCCTTATCGAAGTACCGTTCCGACGCTGACTTCATGTATTTCTGGATAGATTCGAGGCCCAGGTCGTCGTGTAGGTCAACGTTCCTCACGAACCACGGAGTTCCGACGGCTAACACCTGCATAAGCGGGATTGTAGAGATTGGGGGGTGTCTATGTGTGTGCGGGCCGCGTGAGCGAACACCACACTCGCGTAAGTCATGACGCGCTGGACCTTTTACGGACATTTTACTCCGCTTACAGATAATGGGGTAGAGTCTACCGAGAATAAACGCGGCACGGTCACGGACAGATTTTATATGCGGGCGGAATGTCATCGATGCATCCAGGGTAACGCCCAGGTACTTGATCTTCCTGGCCCAGGGTATGGGTTGTCTAAAGAGAGTAATCGGCGGTGTGAGATTCCTCCTCCTAATCCGGGAGGAAATCCGTGTGGAGCTTCCCCTCTGAAATAGCACCGCAGTACTTTTCGCTGGGTTCTATCAGTATGAGCCAGTGAGCTCACCTACCCGTCCGGGCGTAGCTGAAATAGCCCCCTAGGTTACTAGCGCATAGGTAGGAACATTTTTAAAAGTTTTACACATCGCAGAGTATATACACTTAATGCGTTCAGGAGTGCTCAAACTTGACAGGGTGCAGATGGGATTGATGAAGCATTTAAGCGGCTTGCGTTTATCAGCGTAAGTTATTGAGAAAAGTAAAGCAAGAATCCTGAACTAGTCTATCGTGTAAATGTATCTTTTACTCCACACATACGTATAAGTCACGGTCGGCTTTCTCTTCGCGGTAATATTGAGAAACGAAAGTAAACTTTAAATAAATTGACGGGGAAATTTATAACAATTCGCTCTTTTAGAAATTGTTAAGCCATCGTATGGGGGTCGAATTATCGACCTTTGGTCAAAGGTGCTGTGTTTTTGATGTTGGTAACTCGGTCTCGTGTTTATATTATCTTGTTAGGTTGTTGGTTTATCAAAATTTGAATTTGTTTATTTTTTGTAAGTCTGTGGTGTTTTGGGATGTCTAATAATTTATAGTTTATTGATGTTGGCAGTACTTTATTCCGAATTTTAAAAAGCTTCTCATTGATAGTCATAGATGATAAATAGTCAAAAGTAATAAATAGATAGATGAAAAAAAAAACGTAATCTGAATTATTATTAATCATTATAAATTGTTTTCGTTTTGATATTGGTATTTGGTTTTCAATGTAACAACAATATTGCAAACAATTAACAATATTGCAAAGTATGTTTTTATTTTAAATTAAATGTAGATGGATTTATTTAAAAAATATTTGATTGTATGTATACCTTCATTATTGTATTTTAATCAATCCTACGTGATTTTATGTAATATGTTGAGGCGTGAAAGGCTTTTTTTGGTTTAAGTGACATTATTGCAAATTTACAGCAGAGACATTTAAAGTTTGAAATTTGGAAAAAATATCGTAACAAAAAAAACTTCTTCAGCTATTTGAATGGGGTAAACTTAATTGAAGTTCAATTAAAAACATCGTATTGTTGATAGTAATATCAAATAAAACGGACCTTTCATTACAAAGACTAATGTCGCGTATTAAGCGAAATGTCGCTTAAGTCGCGTAGTTTTTTCACCCCTCGATATATTTAATTCAAGTAAAATTAAGTCACCCCGCACTGTTACTGGTGGTAGGACCTCTTGTGAGTCCGCGCGGGTGGGTACCACCGCCCTGCCTATTTCTGCCGTGAAGCAGTAATGCGTTTCGGTTTGAAGAGTGGGGCAGCCGTTGTAACTCTACTGAGACCTTAGAACTTATATTTCAAGGTGGGTGGCGCATTTACGTTGTGGATGTCTATGGGCTCCAGTAACCACTTAACACCAGGTGGGCTGTGAGCTCGTCCAGCCATCTAAGCAATAAAAAAAAACCATCCATCCCTAACGAGAGGCAATATCAATACCACTACGTGTTGATGAATGTCTTCGGGAGGCATAAATAACAAGTGTCTACACGAGATAAAGTGTGTACAATTAGTACACATTCATAAATAGATCGACTATGTTGTGAGTGATTTTAATATGGAAAACTAATAGTTGTTTTTTGTAAAGTTTTTTATGTTTCGATTTGAAGACTAGCATAGCTATTATATCTATATATATAAAAATGAATTGCTGTTCGTTAGTCTCGCTAAAACTCGAGAACGGCTGGACGGATTTGGCTAATTTTGGTCCTGAATTATTTGTGGAAGTCCCGAGAAAGCTTAAAAGGTAGATAAATATGAAAATGCTCGAAATTAAATAAAAATAACAATTTTATTTTTCCTTTGATGTGTCACCCGTCGGACGGATTCCTTTTGTTTGTTTTAAGTTTATTTTATACAAAAGTTTAGGTCTTTTATTAATCGATTGAGGCACTACGAAGTCTGCCGGGTCAGCTAGTATTATAATACAATTGTGGCTGTCACACTGCGACATCTTCTAGCTTCGGTAACCATTTAAAACCCGTTTGTCTTTGAGAGCGTCCACATGTTTAGTGAAAAAAAAATTATCACTTACATCACTCCAGCAAGATTAAATTATATTAAAAGTCTTAATGAGGTGTAATCGTGTTACGAAATGAGATCCACCCGCATTAATATAAAGTTGAAAATCGCATTTCGATTACGGCCTGCAAGTCTTATTGATTTTAATAAATTAATTCACCGATTCTTTTCGATAGATATTTTGCAACGTAATTTTTACTCAACGTCTATCCACAATCTGCGTACAAAGAATATTGCGGTATTTTGGTCATGTTGCCCGCAGGGATACCAGCAATTTGGAACGCCTTGTGGTGACCGATGAAATCGAGGGGAAACGGCCTAGGGGTAAAGGTCCCAAGCGATGGTTGGGACAGAACGGGATCGATGGAGACAGCTAGTTGACGGAATCAAACGGAGTCACGATCCTCAGCAATGAGGGACCGATTGTTTTTTTTTGCTTAGATGGGTGGACGAGCTCACAGCCCATCTGGTGTTAAGTGGTTACCGGAGTCCATAGACATCTACAACGTAAATGCGCCACCCACCTTGTGATATAAGTTGTAAGGTCTCAAGTATAGTTACAACGGCTGCCCCACCCTTCAAACCGAAGCGCATTACTGTTTCACGGCAGAAATAGGCAGGGTGGTGGTACCTACCCGCGCGGATTCACAAGAGGTTCTACCACCCGTTTGCAGAGAGAGAGAGAATTTTTACTAAGTAGAAGAAATCCGATTAACTTGAAAATTTGCACACGGGTCAACGACCGATTACACTATGCACTAATAATTTTATGCATTTGCTTATTATCTCTTCGCAGGAGGATCACATAGAACGAATTTATGAACTTATATATTTTTAGTCTTTAAATTAATTTATTACTTATTGCATTTGTATGTGTATGCTTCCAACAAATTTTATATGGTAGATAACATGATTATTATAGCACTGTGTTTTAAATTAAATCTTAGCAATGCTGTCTAGAAACTTGTCATGGATATTATTGAAATTGTTATAATGTCTCAAGATGTTTGGCAACATTCACGCTGTAATCTCCATGAGCACCACTAACTATTTGATATCAGGCACCAAGCACTGTAAGTGGTAAATGGGGGTATCAATTGCCCATTGGTTTTCTCGCCGGATCTTCTCAGTGGGTCGCGTTTCCGATCTGGAGGTAGATGTTGCGAAGCACTGCTCTTGCTAGGGCCAATGTTAGTAATACTCTCGGTTTGAGCCCCGTGAGCTTACCTACACGTCAAGGAGAAGCTGAAATAGCCTCTCAAGGCTATCAGCATAGGTAGGAAAAAAAAGGGTATCAAGAAATTCTTAGGATATATCTTTAGGATATCTTTTTTTGTTGCCCTTGTAGGCAGACGAGCATACCGACCACCTGATGGTGAGTGGTTACGGTCGCTGGTGGATGTCAGCAGTGCCAAGAGCAGAGCCAAGTCGCTGCCTACCAGATCTGATGCGGTTTCCTTCTTTATACCTACCTGAATAGAGCAGTAGCAAGAAAACAGACAGAAAATATCTATGTTAAAATTTGGATATTATTCCGTATTCCCGACATTTCTGGGTCGTAAAATCAATTCAAATATAGAATTCCAATTTTGATTACTTATTACTGTTGTATTGTTTATTCGTAAAATATGTTGTTTATCCGAATAAAGCATTTTTTTTAATAATTTTAGAATGGTAGTAAGTACCTTCTAGCAATGTATAAAAAAAGAAAACTTAACATGTCGCGGTAGAGTTATCCTACAGCAGTTATATTTTGCTCTAGTGTGGAACGACCCGCGTTTTCGAAGTGGACCTTTCTAAGCGATATAAACGTTTGTCTAAGACGGAACATTTAAAAAAAGTTGTATCCGTAATGTGTAAGAAGAAAATAAACAATTTTGGAAAGTTGTCGTGCCGCTTGCGACCGCCCGGTAATGTCGCCGTAACCTCGCGGGGTCAAATATTTCACGAGAATAGTTAAATCTAAGTTTGATGTCGTACATTATTATAATAGTTTTTTTTTTCTTCCGTCCATTGAATTCTTGTTTTAATTAATATTCGGTAAACGAAATCTATGATAATCGATTTTCATTTAAGTATTATTTATGTAATTGGACAAGTTATTTTAGAGATAATGGATAACTGATAAAATATTTTATAGTTAGTACGATGTTTTATGTTTTTTTTTCTAATTTGCCTAGACTGAGAGAACGAGGTAAATCACTTACCTGATGTTAAGCGGATTAGAATTGAGGTGAAGATTTAAAAATCAAAAATCTTGGTGTTATTTAGTAACTTTTGTTCACTGTTTGACCAGTCCAGGAGAGACACTACTCCATCACGAATTCCGGACTCGGCTACCGGTCATCGGTAGCTTTCTTGTATGTGTGTTGGAAATTCACGTTCTCATCACATATGTTTATTTATTTATTATTTATTGCTTAGATGGGTAGACGAGCTCACAGCCCACCTGGTGTTAAATGGTTACTGGAGTCCATACACATCTATAACGTAAATGCGCAACCTATGCGTAGTCGTCGTGGCCTAAGGGATAAGACGTCCGGTGCATTCGTGTTGAGCGATGCACCGGTGTTCGAATCCCGCAGGCGGGTACCAATTTATCTAATGAAATACGTACTCAACAAATGTTCACGTTTGACTTTCACGGTGAAGGAATAACATCGTGTAATAAAAATCAAACCCGCAAAATTATAATTTGCGTTATGACTGGTGGTAGGACCTCTTGTAAGTCCGCACGGGTAGGTACCACCGCCCTGGCTAATTCTGCCGTGAAGCAGTAATGCGTTTCGGTTTGAAGGGTGGGGCGGCCGTTGTAACTATACGTTGTAACCTTAGAACTTATATCTCGTACTTATAGCTTCTCGTGGCTGATGTGGTGGTGTTTGTGTGTGCAGGTGGGGGCGGTGCCGTCGGGGGCATGCGCCGGCGTCGGTAAGGGATGAGCGCGGCGCGCGCGCCCGATCCACCGCGCCACTCGCAACGCACCCACCCACAGGTAACCCTCACAATTCGATGCATTAAGTACATATTTTAGACATTCTAACATCAATAAAGCAAACGAGGTAAAGTTAGCTGTAGCGATATTTGTGAACATTTGAAAGCTCTCCTATCAAACTAATCATAAATAAAATTATTTACGCGAACGCTTGAAGTTTTGACGAATGAACACGTTTTTTTTTTTTCAATGCTCGGCATTTGCAGTGAAATATGATTTTTTGAAAACACTATCGGTCTTTCCGCTTGAAGCTACGCTAGGCTAAATCGGATCGAACCGCGTGACAAACTTAAGCAGATACTATCGTGTTGATTTTTGTTATTGTGCTTTATAACTAGCGCTTCCGAACCGAACGCGCCAATAAATTGGTAAAACGATCGGTAGTCGTAGGGAATTTTAACGAATTTTACTCTCATGTTTGTTTTGCCTTCAAAATAAAAGAGAAGCTTATTATTGGCTAGATGATAGAGCGTCCGTCAGTCTACGAACTGAAGCTGACATTGATCAACCCATTCCACGAACGCAGAAGAATATTTAATGGATAGTGAGTCTTAAATATCGTGAGATTCTCATTCAAGAAGAAGGTTTTTATAGTTCCGTTTATGGAGGATACTATGGTTTTGAAATATCGTGTAAGAGTGTTACAGTAGGACAACCCTGTGAAAGTAAATTTAAATTGTTACGGATTTGATTTTATTACACTACTAGGGACTCGCCCTCACTTCGCTTCGGAAACATTATATGTTATTATTGATAGTTGAGTCCCGCGATGTTACCCGCGGTTATTGTCGTACCGCGGGTGACGCCGCGGGGCGAAGCTAGTCTAAAAAAGTAGCCTAAGTTACTCCTTATATCATCAGCTACCTGTCAGTGAAAGTCCCGTCAAAATCGGTTGAGCCGTTCCAGAGATTAGCCGAAACAAACAGACAGACAAAAATTGTTAAAAAAAATATTTTGGTGTATGTACCGTATACATATTCATATTCATGTAAAAAGCAATATCCCGGTACAGTTTTTTTTTTTTAGGGAAACGAGCTTACGGCCCACATGATGGTAAGTGGTTACCGTCGCCCATGGACTTCAGCAATGCCAGGAGCAGAGCCAAGCCGCTGCCTATTCTGCTGCTGTTTTCGTCGAATTCGACAAAGAGTTCGGCGTGCAACCTAACCTAAACATCAACCCGCTGAGTTTCTCGCCGGATCTTCTCAGCGGGTTGAATCAGTTACTCTTTAGTTTACCAAATACTACCCCTCCTGGCTGAGCCCTTGCTCGCCCACATGTCCTGGTGAAACTGGAAAGGCCACCAGGCCACCAGTAATCCCTCATACATAAAGAACGATGTTTATCCTTCATCGTAGAACTTTTCCGGTAATACGTAATAAGTTCGTATTTAATTTGAAAAATCGGTAGCTGTCTGCGGGATACGAACACCGTTACTGTCGCATCGCTCGACATGAATATACCGGGCGTCTTATCTTTTAGGCCACGAGTACTTAAATATGTAAGTTTACGGTTAGTGTCCATATACTTTTCCTGGTGGTGAGACCTTTTGTGAGTCTGCACGGGTAGGTACCACCGTCCTGCCTATTTCTGCCGTGAAGCAGTGATGCGATTGCTTTGGAGGATGGAGCGGCCGTTGTAACTATACTGAGACCTTAGAACTCTTATCTCAAGGTGGGTGGCGGCATTTACGTTGTAGACGGGCTCCAGTAACCACTTAACACCAGGTGGGCTGTGAGCTCTTCCACCCAACTAAGCAATAAAAAAAAATGGCTGCCGAATATTTCGAGGCTATAATAGTTAGATCAACCGTTATATACCAATAGTTCTAACTTATCCGATATATCGACCCACAATATACTATCTTGAACAACGTTCGACAACGACCTCATATGACCTAAGTAAAAGTGGACCATTTAAATTATAAAAAAACACGCGAAATAAACGTGAGTTCTGATTGTTTTTAATTAAAAAAATACATAATTGTTTTGGGAGTTTATTGTTTTTGGTTTTCTGTAGCATTCAGAACAATGATAGTGATGCTTTGGAACTTATGCTGTTAGTATAATTTCCAAGTCATTTGTCATTTACCAAGAAAATTTATGTTATACGTTTCAGTTTTAATGGCTTCAGGTTAACTACTTGAATTGAAAACATTTGAATTTGAAACTCGGTGAAACAAAAATGCCACACTTAAAAGAGACAAACACATAAATCTATAGAATTTGGCCTGCGAGAGAATGAGATAGAATACTTCTGAATGTTTTATCTCTACCACATCTGAATTACACCGTTTTTTTTAGAATAGATAATCTCACAGATCACTTGGTACACAACGTGAATTGTTATATCCACATTGAAGTTTCAACTGTATTAGAGCAACGTTGTTATTAGCTTGTATAAAAAATAAGGCACGGGGCATGTGAAAGCTAGAATAAGCCACACTATTTTGTTCTAAACGCTCCGCTGTAGATTATGAAGTCGTTTCATTGTGATGAGCCGTGTTTATTCAAATAAGAGTTTTTCTTGTGTATTAATTAAACGGTCAATTTGCAACACCCACACTTAATTGGATCTAAACGAGATAGTCGTAAAAATATAACTTCATTTCTAATGTTTTAATCACTGTCATGACCCGTCGCTATCTCGGATAATCTCATTGTGTTAAATATCGACTGTCCCTGCGTATAATATCGAAATTGAAAAACGGTACTTTCCAGGAGAGCTCTTTGAAGTTAATAACTGTCATTTAATGGTCTATCTGCAAAGAACTTCAGATACTAGTGGTCCCCTGGTAGTCGAAATTTGACTATAACTAATGGAAATTATAAGTTTGTACACTATTATGATTCTATTGTCAAGGACTATTATACTTCTTTAATCACAGATTTCGTCAAGACTACACTTTAGACAAATATTAATAAAGAGAAAACAGTGTTTAATCTATTCTCAATTTGACAGACTATAACTGACAATAAAGAAAAGTTTGAGAATAAACAAATAGTATGCATGCGTGTGTGTGTCAAATACATGGTAGTGTGTGTAATGTTTTCTTTATTGATTTAATGTATCTTTTATGCATTATTTAAAAAAAATATTAGCATTGTGCACTTCTTCTCTGTAATCTCTATAAGCGTGGAAAATTTCATACTCCTCCGTCCGCGCAATTTTCGTAAAAAGGGATACAAAGTTTTTGCTTCACGTATTAATATGCGAAACTTTTACTGGCAATTAAATGTATATGTCATTTTATCCAAAATTCTTCATAGTTTTTGAGAAATGTTAGTTTCGATACTTCACTACCTTAATCAATTAGTGTGAACAATCGAAATGGGCCGTTTAGGTTGTTTACTTTACCTACTATTATTAAATATCACCGTGTCGATATCAGGCCAAGCACACGTGGGTAAGATTTAGAACTATTATGCGAATTTTACCGAGTTCTCTTTAAACAAGGGCAAAGGGATCCATAGCACTCTTTCCAAATATGTAAGCATATAACTATACAGTGCAAAGGGATCCATAGCATCCAGATATGTATGCATATACAGTACGGTGGGTTAGAGTCACCTTTGCGAATGTTTTAGACAGGAAGGTAGTAGAAGCTTGAACGTAATTGCCCGACGTCTCTTCTTTCTTTCCACAAAACTTTTTATGTTCCATTTTATATATTACGAAAATTGGCTCTGCTTTCTGGCAGGTACCTACAGTGTTTTTGTAAATCAGACCTACGTGATGCTTTGTGAGTTCACGGATCCTCACGGATGGTGGCTGTTTAGTAATTTTAATGCTGTGTCATCAGCACCATTGAAGATAATAGAATATTGTGCCGTGTTGTTGGATTAATGTTTCTCGGAAGATAGACAGTTAGACGGCTCAAACTACAATAGCTAGAGCTACTATATGCTGCAAAATTGTAAACAGCGTCCGTCACCTAACAATTAATTAGCTCATTTTTTTCATTACTAAGATGGGTGGACGAGCTCACAGCCCACCTGGTGTTAAGTGGTTACTGGAGCTCATAGACATCTACGACGTAAATGCGCCACCCACCTTGAGATATAAGTTCTAAGGTCTCAAGTATAGTTACAGCGGCTGCCCCACCCTTCAAACCGAAACGCATTACTGCTTCACGGCAGAAATAGGTAGGGTGGTGGTACCTACCCGCGCGGACTCACAAGAGGTTTTACCACCAGTAAAAAAATCCCAATGTCCTAATTCTACGGCAGGAAGCAAATATATTTCTAGTAAATGCTCACGAATGTTTTTCGCAATTAAGGAACAGTGTTGTGTAATAAAAATGAAACCCGGAAATTTTTTTGGGCGTAATTATTAGTAATAAAGTGAAAGGAATCAATCCTACATCCATGCCGTGGCCCATCCTACATCCGAGTCCATGTATGCCGTCTAATAGACCGTTGCTTCCGAGGACTTTGACTTACATCTCATGATGCTTAGTTAATATCAGGTGGACTCTTCGATCCATGACAATAAAGACTAGTAAGGTGTTTCGAAGCCTGTGGTAGTGCTGACAGCTGCGTCTCTGTTAAAGAAAATGACAAACTAGCAATTAATGTAATTTAATTACTAAAAAAATAGCATTTATTTTATCGACCTAGAGAATTAACATCCTTTGATTTTTGGGACGTTAACCTCACATTATATAATAAAATATGTAGTTCGTAGCTTCATTTCAAATTTAAATACATCAAAATCATTAATTTTATTACGAAAAAAGTATTAAAGACCCGAGATTACGGTAGATGCACTAGTTTTTTTTCCGTAATAAAATCCAAAAGAATTTTGTGTGTGTGTTTTTTTAATACTTAAAATGTAAAATTATATTCCATATAAGCGCGTCGTCATTCGTCCGAGTGATTTGTTTTTTTACAAGATTGTATTCTGATTAAGGTTTTAGGAAAGAAAAAAACTTTTAAGCTTTCTCGGGCAACATCGTATAAAAAAATTGAAATTCATATAGATGATTTTGTCACTAGATAAAAACTAGTACATAATTAATTGCAACACGAAATTATTTGTTGTTTTTAAATATTTTCATATTTTAGTCAGTCAATGTTCATTATAGCCTTGGTCATAGGAGGCTGAGACCTAAAAATTAGTTTGGAATTAATCGTGCGTCCTTTTTTTTTATGGCCCTTGTAGGCTGACGAGCATACGGCCCACCTGATGGTGAGTGGTTACCGTCGCCCATGGACTTCAACAATGCCAGGGGCAGAGCCAAGCCACTGCCTACCGCTGCTTATCTTTAGCATTTGTCTTATAGAACGGCCTGAGAGCAATAGCCTTCGTACATAAGTAAACAGATCAGGAGCTCTTGCACCAAGAGTGTTAGAAGGTTGATGGGGCATGCTTCTATTTATATTACCTAGAGCGTACATTCTGCTACGTACTTCTAGACTTGAGGTCGCAGCTCAACATGTATTATTTGAACCGGAAAGCATAATTGTGTGTGGCATATTGATGCTTTTTCCCCCTACCTATTCGCTGGAAGCCTAAAGGGCTATTATAGCTACGCTATGGCTGGTAATTGAGTTCACGGCTCTCAACCTAAGAAAGTTTGCTAACATTGGCCTTAGCTAGAGTAATGCTTCACAGAATCGACCACCGGAGCGGAGTCGAGACTCGCTGAGAAGATCCGAGGATCTCAGTTGAATGGGTCTATGAGTTAATATTGATACAAGTCTCTGATTTACATTTCAATACATTAAATTGTTCCTTCAACTTGGATGTGGTTCTTGAACGCATTAATGTATTATATTATTTTTCTTGTTCACGGAATCAGCTAATTTATTTTTGCATTCATGTTTATTAAATTATCATGCAACACACATTTTATTTATTATATCAACACTACGTAGGCGTCTAGACTGATTTCGAACGTTTTTGTTTTAATTACTAATAATTTTATAAAAGAAACATAAAAAAATAATTTCGTTTGATTGGCATAATTTTGTAAACCTGTTTCCGAAACTGTATTCGAATAAATTTGGCATGTAATATTGTCCACGGAGCCAGAGTCAAATAAAAGCTTTATTTAACAATTTGAAAATTGATGCAGGAAAGTATGCTAATCTAAAATGAGGACTTTCTTGTTTGTATTAATGAAATATGTTTTTTTTTTATTTTTTATTTTATTATTGCTTATGTTGTTGGACGATCTGACAGCCCACCTGGTGTTAAGTGATTACCGGAGCCCATAAACATCGACAACTTAAATTCCTCCACCCACCTTGAGATATCAGTTCTAAGGTCTCAGTATAATTACAACGGCTGCCCGGCACTTCAAACCGCCGGTAACCGTACTCGTCGAACTCGACAAAGAGGTCGACGTGCAACCTAACCCATGCATCAGCCCGCTGAGTTTCTCGCCGGATCTTCTCAGCGGGTCGCGATTCCGATCCGGTAGTAGATTCATTCGCGAAACAATTGCTCTTGAGTTGTTAGGTCTCCTTCGGAGGCGCTCGGGCAGTTGTTAGCAAATCCCACCCCTCTTGGCTGAGCCTTTGCTCGCCCACCTGTCCTGGTGAAACTGGAAAGGCCTTCGGGCCACCAGTAAACTATCAATCATAAAAAAAAAAAAAAAAAAAAAAAAACTTCAAACCGAAACGCGTTACTGCTTCACGGCAGAAATAGGCAGGGTGGTGGTACCTACCCGTGTGAACTCACAAGACGTCCTACCACCAAGTGCGGTAGTTACCGTACTTAGTACATTCTAGATTGTTTTTTGGCGGACAGATATATTACAGATAATGTAGGAAAAGTCACATGATGATAAAGACCTTCCACGAAGTGACTTAGTGTCCGTTTTCATGGACGGTCGTTGTTCCGAATTTGTAAATCTGTTAAATTTATTTAAATATTTTATAATAATTACAAGGTCTTTGTTGCTGAAATTCTTGAATCCAAATTAAATAGGGAATATGACTAGTCTTTATGGTACTATAGGTACTTTAGGTACTATAATATTATAGTGTTAATTTTTTGTGAAAATTTGACTGAAACGCTCCTTTATTATGTGTGACATCTTTTGGGGTTAAATAAATGCGGGACTTAGGTTGTGGCTGAATTGTTTTGTTCCAGATACCCTTTCCTTTCGATCGTTGAGAAATTTCGAATTTGTTTAAATGTTGTAAACATAAATCATTAACATTTCACAAAAATAGTGATTTATAGGTTCTCAGATGTCTCCGTGTGTCCGGCTGACTATTGCTTATCATATAGTTTATAGATGCTTTGAATATTTAGAGAGAAAAGTTGTGAAGTTTAAATAGCGCATAGTTTCTTTTGATTTAGCCGCCGCAATTCATCGAACTATATCAAGGAAGGAAGTATTTTTGCTAATTCTGCGCTGCTATACTTTGTGAAGAGCATTGAGATGCAGCCTCGTGTTTCAGTATCTACAAGAAATGACACGCACGTTTGGTAAAATCGAGAAATCGTATATTAAGTAGTTAGTTATCAGTTAACCTAGAAAGCCCGTTAATGGATGTTTACTGATTAGAGCGGTGTCGGAAAAATCAGATCAAATAGCGACACGATACACTAATGAACTGGTGATTTATGGAAAAGCGCGAAGTTTCACCGTGGGAACCACGTTCACGGAACCGCTCTTTCTGTCGCTACAGACAGTTTCATTATTGCAAGATGAAAAGTAATCTCTAAAAATTTTCCTTGTGTGGTCGAAAGAACAGTACGATGTTCAAAACTATGTCAAGTTCTTAGAACTTATATAGAACTTAGAGTTTATATCCTAGAATTTATATCTCAAGGTGGGTGGCGCATTTACGTTGTAGATGCTATGGGCTCCAGTAACCACTTAACACCAGGTGGGCTGTGAGCTCGTCCACCTATGTTTAGTGCAATAAATAAGTGTCAATATACTGCGTATTTTATGCCAATCGATATTTTATTAAGCGTTGATTTGACTCAATTGTACCATGAAAACGAGTATGGGAAATTCAGACGGAGGATTGCTTCGCATCAGAACTAATCACAGCAATGGTAATTATATGTTGGTATGATTTTAGTACACCCTTTAGCGACATTAACAGCTTCCCTAAATATAATATCGTTGACTCACATGACGACCCAATCTCGGGGCGATGAGATGTCAAGAGAGAAGCGTTGCTATCGTGGAGTTACCAGCGGCTTCTTTCAAGTTGTGTTAGGAACTATATACTATATGCGAGGAAATGACTCCATAGAGCGCCTTGTCGTTCAGGGCAAAGTAGAAGGCACCAGACCGCGTGGAAGGTTGCCCATGCGATGGAACGACCAGATCAAGTCTGCAGTTGGCGGCTGTTTGCATGAGTGTACCAGGCTCACCACAAACCGCGAGGAGTGGCAATTGCTCGTGAGGCGCATAACATCTGCTCACACCAATGTTATTGCATGGCGACCACGACCGCTCTGACAAGAGTGATACGACATACAAACATTATATTATAGGGTAGTCTGAAAGCGGCTTTATTAACTTGTCGATTGTTTCACACCCTGTATTTCATTGAACCTCTCGTTTCTGTCGTAAACAAAGCGATCGAATTCGTTACATGATTTCAAAATTCCGTAGCTACGACGGCTAGATGAGCCGGTGATGTATTTATGACGTTTGGAGAGCTGCGCCGTAAATATGTTTTTTTTTTGAGATTGACATTTTATTGTTTGCGTGGGCGGGTCAATGTTCCAACCTCATATTGTCACGTATTCTATTAATATTAATTGCCGTGCGACAGAAGACTTGCCTGTGGTTCATGAGAACTTAAACCTACAGCGCCCGTGAAGCAGTAATGCGTTTCGGTTTGAAGGGCGGGGCAGCCGTTGTAACTATTCTTGAGACCTTAAATTATATCTCAAGGTGGGTGGCGGCATTTACGTTGTAGATGTCTATGGGTTCCGGTAACCACTTAACACCAGGTGGGCTGTGAGCTCGTCCACCCAACTAAGCAATAAAGCTGTTTGTTTTCTCAGTGCTACGTGCGCTATTGTAAGATCTCAAGGGCATATGCAAGCAAGGCGACGATAAGTCTTGCTTCTGATCCAATCTACAGGTGTGCTGATGGAGAAATGTACTTCCACACATACTCTGTCACGGCTGTGACGTGGACGCCAAAATGATTCTCGAACTTTTTTATTTTTTATTGCCCTCGCAGGCTGACGAGCATACGACCCACCTGATGGTGAGTGGTTACCGTCGCCCATGGACTTCGGCAATGCCAGGGGTAGAGCCAAGCCGCTGCCTACCGCTAACCAAGCCGCTGCCTACCGCTCGAACGTTTCTCGGAGAACATATTCCCTGCCCTGAGGAAGTGAAGAGTGCCTATGGAAGGAAGGTAGTACAGCTGGTGCTGGACTCGTGTGAGTCCCAGTGGCTTATAGTCTCAACACCTGCTACTGGTAACAATAATAATGGTTACCCCCCAATGATAGATCTATTGGACGCACAGTTCTTTTCTATCCAAAATAAAGGTACAATAGGTACCTGGGATACAGTAATCAGAAGATAGGATATCGAATTTAAATGATCCTATTAAAATGTCATTAATGGAAAACAACGTTAAAAAGTGCCAAGTACACCTTTTAACTCTTCAAATATTCAATAAATAAACTTCCAATACAATCAATAAACACTAAAGTCCGAGAAATGATCACACGTGTTCGACTTGTACAAAATTAATTACTATGCCAAAGGCTATAACGTATTAGAAGCTATTAATTCAACAGAGTCGACGGGAAAGTGTTACAAGCACACAAAATCACTTTCACAATAACATAAATGAAATGTTAAGAAGGGATTCCTAATAACAAAAAAATGTCGCGATTAAAAATATCAAATTGATTGTAAGTTAATTAGAGTTTATTATTATTATTTTATAATGGAAGGACGAACTCACAGAGTACCTAGTAAGAAATGGTTACGATCTAACATAATTGCTAGCCTTTAAGGAAACTGTAATTAAAGAATATTTACAAAACTTGGAGGAGAGTTAAATCGAGAGTAAGCGGTGCTGACCTGCATAAGTAGAATATACCGTACACATCTTTACAAGTCGATTTGGTTGATACAAAATGAAACCCACAGCGTTTGTAAGTAGCATGCTATTTGCTAAACGTAATTCCAGGAAGCAGTTGTTCGTTCCGGTTTTAAGGGTGGGGCAGTCCTTTATTTATTTATTTATTTATACGTACACACAATACATATTACAAGAAAAAAGTTACATATAAAAAATAACGAGTAAAAGATCTGGCTTGTAACATAAGCCATGTGCGCACGACTAATCAAAATAAATATGATAAGTACCTACGCAATGTTCCTAACAACTATAGGATAAAATAATATAATAAAGAAAACTAATCTAACTTATAATGTTATGAAAGTAATTCTACTTACAATAAGCATATGACAATTATACTACTTAATCTACTATTAGTATACTATTGAACATTTTTATAAACATAAATTTGACCAAAACGAACCCAAACGAATTCAATTTTTTGTCTTTGCTAAGTTTTCTAGCCATGCTTATTATTATATCAGCAAATATAGATTCGATATAGATTTCGACCTCATGTGTCAAGGTAGATGGCCGAATTTATGTTATGGTGTTTGTGACTTTTGGTAACCAATTGAAAACATTTTTCGTTTCATTTTTTCGTTTCATTTTTTCGTTTCATTTTCATTTTTTGTTTTGTTTCATTGCTCAGATGTATAACGGCTTACCTACCCTCAAGTCGAACGCATTTAAACTTCGCCACAAAAATAAGGAGGATTGTTGTACCTATCCGTGCGGACTACGGGCCCATTACCAGGTGTGTAACAATTGGATCGTGAGCTTCGTCCATTCGCTCTTCATTTAAAATCCAAATTACCGTTAGAGTTAAAAATAAATCTTTGTAGGGCTCGCAAATAAAAACGTTTTGAAATTTTAGATCGGTCCCCCTCGGTCCCCCCGTCCCCCTCGGTTCGGGATCGTGGGCGGGGCCAGTCATGCGCGGGCGCTTTCTGTGAAATCATGAAGGTCGTCTCGCCCTGTTACAGTTTCTTATTGTTTTTCGTACCGTACCTCGCCGTTCAAACTGGACTTTGATAATTGAGGTGATGATGTCACAAAACTTGAGGTGAAAAATTAAAATAGATTTGATTCATTTGAACTGAAGCGATCATAAGTTTTGTTAAAATTCATGAAATCGATGTCACTACTATGCTGTGTCATCTATTGTAAATATAAATAGCTATTGTGGCGGTAGATAGGTTGTTAAGATTGTCTGTAATTATACCGTTAAATATCTGTCTTTTTTCCGAAAATGTATATTAATAAAAATATTCCAAATATCATACATAGAACATTTAACGATAGTGCAATTTTAAGTCATCCGGAATTCATGATGGCTGATTAATTTAAAAGCTTATTCTCTGCTACTAAAAACTGAAAACAGCTGTAAAACGGAGTTGCCTCAAAAAAAAATTACATTAACGAGAAAAGATCTTATCCATTTTCGGTCTTCTAAAACAACAAACAAAAGATAAAACTTTTTGTCGTTCGAGTTACGTAAGAATATCGTACATAACTGTGCATCGGCACACGGGAACCGAACTGACATACCTACGGTCGCCGAAACGCGAATTATTCAGTAGTTTCCGAGAAAGAGTTGGGGCGCTATAAATTTAGGAGGCAGACTCGTTTGAGTTATAACGCGGTACATTACCTACATTCCGAGGGACAAATAAAAAGATTTCGGTCTTCGCTATTGTTTTAGAGGCGATTAGAGTTATTAAGATTTAGAAGTGGAACTGATTTGTATTTTTGATGTTCTTAAAGTTTGGGTACCACTCTGAATATCTACTGTTTACAATACTATGGTAGACACACAGGGTGCGGAAAACGATAGGCCTTTGAAATTCATGTATTCGAATATTCTAAAATGGACCAATTCGACAAATTGGACGTGTATTTAAACGAGCAGGAAAGGTTCTAGATGCTGAAGATTTTTGTACTTGAGCTTTTTTTTAAAATATTCAGCATCTAATTGTATCCTCTATCATGCTCTGCACCACAAGGCACTCAACTGAGTCGTCACCCCGCCGCGACATATGCCCGAAGAAAGTGATGACCCTGAGCGATGGAGGATAGTCGCTGCTTGATGCCGAGTTGATAGAGGGTACAAGACCGCGCGGCAGATCACCGTTACGATGGACCGACCAAATAAAGGCAACTCTAAGCGGTCCCGTTAACGAGTGCAAAAGAAGGGCCGCGGTACGCGAGGAATGGCGACGTCTGGTGAAGCGCACCACCACCCGAAGTGATGACCACAACCACTCTGCCAAGAGTGCATGCGACTGAGAAAAATATAATTGTAGTGTATTGATATTGTTAACCGCATCGACTCTTATATTTAATGCTGCTAGGTCTTCGAGGTTGAGTTGGGAGGCTTCATTGCTTGAAGAAGCTCGTATTCTGATCTTGAAATGCCAGATTGTTCTGCGATTAGCATAATCGAAGCGATGGTTACATAGCAAGAGCTTTTTTTATATTTTTTATTATTATTGTATGAGGGATGGACGATCTCACGGCCCACCTGGTGTTAAGTGGTTACCGGAGCCCATAGACATCTACAGCGTAATTGCCGCCACCCACCTTGAGATATAAGTTCTAAGGTCTCAGTATAGTTACAACGTCTGCCCCACCCTTCAAGCCGAAACGCATTACTTCTTCACGGCAGAAATAGGCAGGGTTGTGATACCTACCCGTGCGGACTCACAAGAAGTCCTGCCACAAGAAAGAGTACCATTATATATCACAGAGTATCGCTATTAGTAATAGTAGAATAAATTGTTTTTGCGATAGTACGATTGTTCACGCACATCAGTAATGGCGATTCAAGCTCTGTAGTCTTAATCAAAGTATTTAAATAATTTTCATGAGCCGCCTCTATCGTTTCACAGTTCTACGTGGCGAAAATCAATTTTTACACGGAAACAAAGCCTTCGCATGCCCGGTCGAGTGCGAGACGAAAATAAAAGGATAAATAACGAACGGGTCCATTATTTAGAAAAATATTTCTAAGTCAATTAAATCCAAAATACAAACTAAGAGTCGGGCGTTGAGTCATCCGTGTATTTCTTTGGTCATTTGAACGATTTACTGTTATTTGTTTGCCGTTTTAATATACCTATTTACAATTATTTGTATAAATAGATTAATTTGATCGTGGGCATGTATGTTTGTTTGTTGTGTGTGTTTATGACTAAAAATAGGTATCTGTTGAATATATGACATAATATGTAGTTTCTTATTATGTGTAGTATCGCGGCTGCGACAGGAATTAGTGAAAATTTGTATGTCATTAGCATTTCTAGCCTCTATTTTGCGTTCTTCATATGCGTTTTGTGCTGTCAGCATGCAAGTAATTGCGTTAAAATATTAATTGAACAAAAACATTGACGAAAAGTTGGTAAATACAGTTGTACGTTTTTTTTTTTTTTTGGTTTTATTGGTGGTTGGGGTATCTAATACCTCACGGGTAGATACTAGAGAGAGATATACTAGACTAGAGACACCATAGAGCATCACGCGTTTTACGTTGAAATGTTCCACTAATCAAATTTTTACGAATTCTAAATAAGACTGACTATACAGATAATGAATTTCAATAAAAATAAAAATTAAATCAGCGAGTGAAACCGCGCTCTAAGCACGACCAGTCGAATAGCGGGAGATTCGATCGCCATACCATTTAGGAACAAAGAAAATAACTTTGCGAATAGTTAGACTATAAAAATATCGTCTATATGTGTACGTGTTCGTTGAATTAGACGTATTTTTTTTGCTTAACTAAAGGAAACGTGGGTTTTAAAATTGTCGTCATTACTGTAACGGTATTCGAAGGAAACGTTGACTATTTAAGCATTTTATTAGAGGAACACTAAATTTGGCTCACTCTAGCTCGAATTCGGCGATTGACAACCACGTGTCCTTATGGATCCATCAGATCCAATAACCTTTGCATTAGACGCCTTCTAACACTAGGAGGTAATCGTACTCGTCGAACTCAACAAAGAGCTCGACGTACAACGTAACCCATGCATCAGCTCGCTGAGTTTCTCGCCGGATCTTCTCAGCGAGTCGCGATCCCGATCCGGTAGTAGATTCATTTGCGAAGCAGCTACTCTTGAATTGTTAGGTCTCCTTCGGAGGCGCTCGGGCAGTTGTTAACAAATCTCACCCCTCCTGGCTGAGCCTTTGCTCGTTCACCTGTCCTGGTGAAACTGGAAAGGCCTCTGGGCCACCAGTAAACCTTCAATCATAAAAATAGAAACTACTCGTACCTTTATTCATTTCTCTTTGAAGTTGTCGCGGCCTAAGTAATATGGCGTCCGGCTTATTCGTCTCGAGCGATGCGATCATACCGATGCCGCGGTGCTCAAATCCTGCAGGTACTGATTATTCTAATGAAATACTTCGTAACATGTGTGCATATGACATTGTATTACAAAATCATACTACTTAATTGCTAGTAGTAGGACATTTTCGAGGCGGGTCGGGCTATTCTGCCAAATTTGTTTTTATTTTTTTATTGCTTAGATGGGTGGAAGAGCTCACAGCCCACCTGGTGTTAAATGGTTACTGGAGACCATAGACATCTACAATGTAAATGTGCCACCCACCTTGAGATATAAGTTCTAAGGCCTCAGTATAGTTACAACAGCTATCCTTCAAACCGAAACGCATTACTGCTTCACGGTAAAAATAGGCAGGGTGGTGGTACCTACCCGTGCGGATTCGCAAGAGGTCCTACCACCAGTAATTACGCCAATTATAATTTTGCGGGTTTGATTTTTATTACACGATGTTATTCCTTCACCGTGGAAGTCAATCGTGAACGTTTGTTAAGTACGTATTTCATTAGAAGAATTGGTACCCGCCTGCAGGATTCGAACACCGGTGCATCGCTACATACGAATGCACCGGAGGTCTTATCCTTTAGGCCACGACGACTTCTTCATTGTCGACGTCGTTAATGAAACAAATTTACTTGCAAAATTTACTTATTTTACTCGCTTACTTGAAAAAGGTCTCGGCATCATTGCGTCACTCGAAACAAGTTCACCGAGCGTCTTACTCATTAGGCCACGGAGATATCGATAATCTTAATGCTATTAGTCAGTCCGTATATTAATCACATGAAACGGTCGACGACCCCGGCTTACTACTTACCACCACTTCATGATCCGTCCGTATACGTACGCATCACCAATTATCCTACCCAGCTCTGAGGAAGTCAGTCTCCAGTTCATTTCCGCACACAGTCTTAGGGTTACACGTGTGAATTTTTTTTATTTTTATGTTTTACTACTTAGATTGGTAGAGAAGATCACAAATAAATTAAATAAATTTTCAACAAACAATCTTTAAATGTTAAATTTTAATTTTGAACGTGATGTTTACATCTTCGACTGTGGCTTTTTAATAGGACCACCACACTAGATCGGTTAATAGACATTCCAACGTATCATCTTGAGACATAAGAATAAGGTCTCAAAACTACTGCAATAACAAATCCAGCTTAATAGGGTTAACCCACGAGTGATACTCTCGTGACTTTCTCCAAGCCAGTGGTAGACATTTATTTATTGCTTAGATGGATGGATGAGCTCACAGCCCACCTGGTGTTCAGTGGTTACTGGAGCCCATAGACATCTACAACGTAAAAGCACCACCCACCTTGAGATATAATTTCTAAGGTCTCAGTATAGTTACAGCGGTGACTGTGCTCATACCATTGCAACTGTCCATGATCCATAGTGATCACTGATCGTAAGGTAGGCTGTATATTGTCTATATTCGAAGTCAATACTAGAGAGTAGTGTTTCATTTGAACTAAAGTCTGGAACAACATATTTTGTTTAATTAAGATAAACATATTTCGATACCACAACTACAACTTACAACATTCATTTTAAATTATGTACTTACGAATGTACAACATAAAATATGGAGACTGATAAAAAGGCGAATTCAAGAATATTTATGACACCTTTAAAATGTTTACGATCTCAAGAAATAGTAAAAATGTCCACGTGAAGTATGTGCATTCGCGTGGGCAGCGGATTGATACGGGAAATACGTCTTTACTTACAAACACGTATTTGTATTGGATGTTCGAAATTATATGCAAAAATCTACGGTTATCGCATTGAGGTGGTAACCGCTTATAGACACAACGTGTGTGCTGCTTGCTGTCTACATAGAGACAAAGTTAACGTTAATCACATTACACGCGTTAAATAGATTGATAATATGTGTGTAGCTAAGCCCATAGACACAGCCCAAAGAGTATCTCGCCGGATTATTTCATTGGATCGCGATTCGGATTCAGTGGTCAATACTGTAAAGCACTGCTCTAGCTAGGGCCAATTTTAGTAAACTTTCTCAGGTTGAGCCCCGTGAGCTCACCTACCAGCCATAGCGTAGCTATAATAGCCCTTTAGGCCCTTTAGGCAAGTAGGTAGGGATAAAAATGTGTACCTATATAAGACAATCTTTGAAAGGGATTTTTACCCACTTTAAAACATCTTATTAAATTGAAACTTCGGTCCTTTATCAAGGACCAATAACAATAGAATAATTTAATAATAATAATTTTAAAAAAATAATAAAATTATCCGACCCTGATCTTCACGATTTTCAGGATTAACAACAGTACGACCGGTTAAAATACGGTATAGTATCTTGTGCCACTGATTAAAGCATGTATGGTCCTGCTGCCTTCCTGGAATGTGATAGCTGCTTCTACTCTCCTTCCCCGGAATCAAACCTTAATTCCCCGTTAACAGCGACTCAGTCACAGAACTTATCATTAGACAGAAGAACATAATTGCTCCAATTTTACAGGGAGAGTCCTACGTAATGAAGATGCATTGGGTGAAATAGTTATAGTACGAAATAAGTCATAAAACGAGTTAATAATTTGTTTTCACATATAATGCACTAAAAAGCCGATTTCACCTTACTACGAGAATATCATCGTGAAACAGCAAAAAAGAAAAAATAACTGCTTTACTTTAGAACTTTAGTATAGCAGTTATATTTTCAGTAATTTTTAAAAATACTTTTTTATACTGAAAATATATTTTTACTTTTTAAAGCAAACAATTATTTTCTGTAAATATACTAAAAAAAGGAGTGATTAAGAAAAAAACTCCTTTAACATCTGACATTTTAGTTTTATAAGCTATTAATTATTTTTATTTTTGCTTTGTAGTGCGTACTTATTTAGACTACTAAAACTTTTTAAAATATTGGAAATCTCGGATATAGTGAAACGTAAATAATAAAATGTAGAAGTGATTTTAGTTTGTAATCTATCACGCGGGAAAACTAATCATAAACTTCTACTAATCAATTCTGATAAATAATAAAAGTTTCAAATACATTATTCTTAAACTAATATATTGAAAAGTGCACATAAACTAACATTGATAGGTGAGTATTTAAAAAAAAAACAAATCAAACTTTAACAAACCCGCGTGTAATTGAACCAGTCTCTCCCACACTTTGTATCTAAATGTCGAATTCTTGTTTGGTTGTTTTTTTTTTTCAATTAAAATCATTAATATATGCCAATTTAATTGCAGTAATCCATGTCCGCAAGTAAAACGATAGAACGTTGAACTCTTGACGGAAAGCATTTTGTCATGATATAAATATACAGAGTATGGTAACCACAGAATGTTTGATTTCGTCGAAATATAATACGAACAAATCGGATGGTTTCGATCGTGATGTCGCAAATTTAGAGTGTTGGCATGTACGATTGCAGTTTTCTAAAGATTATCGGTATACTGTGGCAAAATTCAGAAAAGTAATTAGAGATTTATACGCGCTGTTTGTTTCTTGCGGCAAAATCTACAAGTTTTCCGTTTTAAAGGGTGGGATATCCGCTAATTTCATTCAATTGAGATTTATTGAGACTCGTGTCTTATGTTGGATGTCATTTATGCTGTGATGCGTGTGGGCTCCGGTAACCCCATGACACTAGGAAGCATTAAAAAACAGTGGATTTTGACTCCGATCCAGTCCATGCATCTAGCGTTTACTTAAAAATACGCCAAGCTGTAACATCAGACATCAGCCCAAGTCGCAAGCCGAAAGGCAAGACTGCTTTCCGGTAGATCTAGATAGCACTGTGCTATCTACTTGTGTAGGCTCATGATTCAAAACATTGATGTTCACAGCTAGGAGGACTCTTTAAATAAATACTCTTTAAGTAAATTTCCACTGATCTACATCTGTTTTTGAGGCAAATATGAAGGCCTTAGAATTTAGAATTATTTTTAAAGTGGACCCCTCAAAATTGCGTGCCCTAAATTGATTTTCAACAGGAAAATCATTTTATTAAGGCAAACTGTGACGTCTAGTTGAGAAAAAAAAAAAATATTCTAAAACAAACAAATTCAAAGTTACCACACTTTACCCAAAACCATTCCTGAGTACAGAATTGCTTTAAGTGAGCTTAATAATTATAAAAAAAGAAAAAAAACACGTTACTTAGTCATATTGTAAGTTGTTATCGTTCTGTTCGAAGATTTATTGATTCGGTACAATAAAACATTATTAAACGCCCGCGGCGAATAGTACTGAGTTTCGTAAATTCTAAATTGAACGGTTTTAAGAAAGTTGATTTTGTAATTTAGGCATGCGATAAGAGAATGATGACAGTGAATTCTTCTTACGAGGCACCGAAATTCCACAAGATCCAGTCTGTGCGCTATGAAAATAATCGACAGGATATATTTTTTCGTTTTAATATTGATTATTGACATAATTAATGATATAATTTAATTTAAATGATTTTAGCAGACTATTATATGTATTTTAGTGAGGAAACAAATTAATAGTCGTATTTTTCAATCTTTTTCTTTTTGAGAAAATAAACGCTATTTTTTGAATATCATGTATTTCATTGAAAATGAAATATTGTAATATTTCATACAACTATGCAGGAGAAGCTAATATACGTGCTAATATTTTAATACTGTATTTATAGTAGAGTATTTCACGACGCATCGCATTAGGATCGACTTTGATGTTAATTAAGCTCTGAGTGCATATTGCGATTTTAATGAGGCGAGCTTTAATTTATGAGTTGGCGTCGTGAGCTCTTTCGATGTTTTGCTCATTTTTCCTATTACTGTACCGACAATTTTGGTTCGAATTTAATTTCAGCCACTAAATTGTCTCAATGTTTTGTGTTTAATAGAGCGATTGCTTCGGAGACAAACGTTATAAGTGCCCAATGATTGCGTACAGTCAATTTTGGAATTTATCTCTCAAACAGAATCATTTATGCGATGAAATTTTCATTTTAGACATATTTTGAATTAATAATACAAAAAGGTACATAGAATAGGTTACAGGCACAAAGAATTAAAGTACAGTGTGTCGTCGTGGCCTAAAGGATAAGACGTCCGGTGCATTCGTATGTAGCGATGCACCGGTGTTCGAATCCCGCAGGCGGGTACCAATTTTTCTAATGAAATACGTACTTAACAAATGTTCACGATTGACTTCCACGGAATAACATCGTGTAATAAAAATCAAACCCGCAAAATTATTATTGCGTAATTACTGGTGGTAAGACCTCTTGTGAGTCCGCACGGGTAGGTACCACCCTACCTATTCTGTCGTGAAGCAGTAATGCGTTTCGGTTTGAAGGGTGAGGCAGCCGTTATAACTATACTGAGACCTTAGAGCTCATATCTCAAGGTGGTCGGCGGCATTTACGCTGTAGATGTCTGTGGGCTCCGGTAACTATTTAACACGAGGTGGGCCGTGAGCTCGTCCACCCATCTACGCAATAAATAAATAAATTAAATACATTTGGTGTTTAATTTCACATTTGATAAATTCGATTATCTATCTAGGTATATCTATGTACTTGAATTGGCGTGGTTGTGTAGAAAGCAAGTATGTCGCAGAAACGTTTTCTTTTCTGCGGTCTTAAGCCATTCTTCCAATTGTGATGAAACTAGTTTTTTTATTTATTGCTTAGTTGGTTGGAAGAGTTCACAGCCCACCTGGTGTTAGGTGCTTACTGGAGCCCACCGACATCTACAACGTAGATGCGCTACCCACCTTGAGGTATAAGTTCTAAGGTCTCAAGTATAGTTAGAACGGCTGCCCACCCTTCAAACCGAAACACATTACTGCTTCACGGCAGAAATAGGCAGGACGGTGGTACCCACCCGCGCGAACTCACAAGAGGTCTTACGACCAGCACCGACAATTTAGGTTTGAAATTTTTCGATGCGCACCGTGACATAAAATTAACAAAATGAAGTTGCTCACTAAATCGCTCATTACAATACGGCCGACGTAACTTGGCGAGTCTGAATATAGCCGCAGGTGAACTTTCCGAACCGTACCGAGAATTACCGAATTTATACGATGTCAAGAAAAGAGATGTCCAATATGCGTGTTTGAGGATGTTGTTTAATCGATTTTTTTTCAAATTGATAAAAAAAAAAAGATGTTAATAATAATAAAGTATAACTTCTTACGCGCGTACATAAGTACACGCACCCTTTTTTTTTCATACTCCTGCGTCCGCGTAATTTTCGTAAAAAGGGATACAAAGTTTTTGCTTCACGTATTATTATATGGATAAATCTTATATGTACATATACATATGTTTGAATACGCAATAACTTCGTTACCTTGTTGCAATACATGCGTGCGTGTGAATAACCAGTTCATTCCAGTTCTTACGCAACGGGATCGTGCGTAACTCGGGGGAACGGGTTTCCCTTAACTTTGTTTTTTTTTTCAAGCCGGTGCCCTACGCACGCCCTCCTTTCCTGTTTACGGCAATTTCACAAAATCGGAACCGTAATTTACTTTGATTGATTTTATTTTTATGTTTCAATTTTAGGTACTATATTTGTGTTTTTGCTGTTTGATTAAAAAAGATGTGTCGTGGGACACCGGATAGGAACGAAGTTCCTTATTATAAAAATATTAATTTTAAGTTCTATTCGAGGTATAAAGAAAATAATTATTCGGGTATACATTTTTTTATGATTTTTTTATTGACAAAAATAAAATAAAAAACTAGTTTACAAAGTTATCAACTTTATTTTATTTACAATGATTTATAAAAAATATATAATAAAAATATATTCTTTTTTGTACATTATTACAAAGTTAAGTCGTACACTGTGTGCATCACTAATAAAAAACTTACGTTACGGACGTTTTTTCCCGGTTAGGGTACCCCTTCCGCATCGTCCCATAAGGAACTTCGTTCGAAAAATATTTATGGTTTTCTAAATTCATATACATTGTACGTTCATTATCTGCTTATCATCAATCAAGTCATCGTGCCCTAAAGGATAAGACGCCCGGTGCATTCGTATCGAGCGATGCGACAGTGCCGATGTTCGAATCCCACAGGCGGATACGAATTTTTCTAACGAAATACGTATGTACTTAGTAAATGTTTACAATTGACTTCCACGGTGAAGGAATAACATCGTGCAATGTACATTCAACAAAAATTATAATTTAGCTAATTACTGGTGGTGGGGCGTGTTGTGAGCCCGCATGAGTAAGTACTACCACCCTGCCTATTTATGCCGTGAAGCAGTAATGCGTCACGGTTTGCCGTTGTACTTCTGTAAAAATTTTGGCTTACTACAGCCGTATAATTGTGATCTCAGGTCAGAGGCGAAATTATTATAACTTTGTTGATATTTATGGGCTCCGGAACTTAAGGTTAGACGATAAGTTTAAAAGAATGTTACTTGTTGAGTTTTGATCATTATAAATTAGTAAAGCTATTGGTAGTAGGACCTTTGTGAGTTCACGCGGGTAGGTACCACCACCCTGCCTATTTCTGCCGTGAAACAGTAATGAGTTTCGGTTTGAAGGGTGGGGCGGCCGTTGTAACTAAACTTGAGACCTTAGAACTTATATCTCGAGGTGGGTGGCGCATTTACGTTGTAGATTTCTATGGAATTCAGTAATCACTTAACACCAGATGGTCTGTGAGCTCGTCCACCCATCTAAGCAATAAAAAAATGTACATACTTTGTTAAAATGAAAAAAATATATATATCCTTTTACTGATTCTTTTGTCGTATTCAAATTATTATTGATTTTATAAATAAATCAGTTGTTCTTGTCAAAATCCTAAAGAAATATGCAAAAACAAACGAAATATTTTTGGTAAGCAGGATTTACAGCACTAAAGTATGTGGCACATACGACATTTTGAAATTCAATTTTCATTACAAATATTAGTGTGTTTCAAATGAAAACGTTATAAGCGACAATGTACAATGGACGAAGTTTTCTTGCATAATGTAGAGACAGGTGAATGATACATTGTAAATCTAGTATAGCATATATTTATTTCCCAAAAATAGTCACGTTAACATAATTTACTTACTTGATAAGTTGCGCTAACTATGTATAATATGTACATTTACAACAATTTTAGAAGTTATTTTTTTAAAATCAAAATTTAACACTCCACGAACACTGTAATGCATTCAAAAATGAAAATATTTATCTCGTGAATAAACCGAAAAACTAGTTTTAACTTATAATTATATTTGCGACTGGCGAAAACCGAAGAAAATACTAAATATATACGTGACTATACGTGAGACCTTAGAATTTATATCTCAAGGTGGGTGGCGCATTTACGTTGTGGATGTCTATGGGCTCCAGTAACCACTTCACACCAGGTGGACTGTGAGCTCGTCCACCACTCTAAGCAATAAATAAAAAAATGACTACATGTTAACAATCTTGCATAATCTATCAGACGCAAGACAAAGCAAAATACAAAATTAGTAACAAGTATATTTAGTTCGATAATAATTTAAAAGGAATCGCTTTAAAGAAAGACGAACGTTTTTGCATTACATTTTATAGCTTAGTTGGGTGGACGTGCTCACGGCCCACCTGATGTGAAGTGGTTACCGGAGCCCATAGACATCTACCACGTAAATGCCGCTATTACTTTGAGATATGAGTTCTAAGGTCTCCGTTTTTACAGTACAACGACTGCCCCGCCCTTGAAACCGAAATGCGTTACTGCTTCACGGCAGAAATAGGTAGGGTAGTGGTACCTACCCGTGCGGACTCACAAGACGTTGTACCAATTTAGCTTTAAAGTAATTTATCTATCCGTAACTTTTTCGAATAATAATAACTGGAGAGACTTCTATCACAAAAGCCGCCTTCTGATTCGATTTTAATTCGTAATGTGATAACCTGAGATATTCGTTTTAAGATCTATTCGAATCAAGAGCATGTCATGTCATTAAAGCAAGTGTCTGTAAAATACGTCGCCCACACGCGCCAATAAAAATATGTTCGAACGCGCATAATAAAACTGATTTTTTTGATGCACTGCCCTCTTCACATTAGCTCTTCGAACGAGAGCGTTTTGACTATAAAATTAGTGATAAAACGTACTATTGTTTGCGTTATTATTTTAATGACGTTGGTCACTGGGTGTGTTTTTTTTAGAATTTGATATGTGGGCGATGGTGTATTGTGTATAATGTTTATTATATAACGCACTGTTCGGACTCCGCTATGCTTCTCTCAGAGTGTCGCTAAATGTGGATGAAATGTGTGAATGATACCCAATTCGTTGAAACTATTCGTATGCCATTGGCAGTACATTGTTAGTACGCGACAATAACTTTTTTGTAATGCCAATAGGCTACGAGCACATAAACAAACAAACCATCAACGTGTGTAAGACCGCCTTTACCCACACACTGAGCTTGGGTCGCGATTCCGATCCGGTGGTAGAATCAGTTAAGCAAGCTAGCTCTTGCTAGCTAAAATGTTAGAAAACTCTAATGCCTTCTACTTTGCCTTTTTTTTTTCCTACCTATGCTGATAGCCTTGAGAGGCTATTTCAGCTTCGCCCTAACGTTTGTAGGTGAGCTCACGGGGCTCAACCAGAGAGTTGCTAACACTGACCCTAGCAAGAACAGTGCTTCGCAGAATCTACCACCGGATCGGAAACGCGACCCACTGAGAAGATCCGGCGAGAAACTCAGTGGGCTGTGTGTGTGGGTTTATTCGCTCGTCGAGCCCTTCGTCGCAAGCGACGGGTTCGAAGAGGCCGGTGACCGGTGCTTGTGGTGCCTAAAAGCACCGTTAATGGATCAGGAGGATCCGTAATGACGTGAACGACAAGGTGCTCTATGGAATCATTTCCTCGCCAGGAGATAGGTCTAAAGAATAATATGCGCCTCTGCACGAGCATCCATTGTACTTATAGTATTTGATAGAATTGCCATATTTCATATTAAAATAATGTCCTCCACTTACTGGACAATGGTGTCCAATTTATGTATTAACCTTTTTTCAGTTCCGAACAAATTAGTAAATTTTGTAAATTTTGGCATGTACTAACCCAACACATAATTCCCAATTTATAATGATCTTTTTCTCAATCGTGTCACTCTTGACTGAGTGGTCGTGATCGTCATGTAGTGTTGCAAAAGGTAGACTTAATCCATCTCACGATGTCTCGCCATCTCTTCGTAATGAACTTACAGTAAGATAAATCCAAAAGCGGTAGCCAAACCGAACCAAAGAGCTTCAACGGTTGACTATAGACCGTATAAATGGCTATCAATATTTTTCTTGTATCTATCCTGACTAAAGATACAATAACAGGATGTTAAGTCAATGTAAACATTAAATTATAATTTACCTACCACCTGCGGCACGAGACAAGCTGAACTACATAATAATAACAATTGGCGTGTGCTACCCGCCCAGACGGAGGGTGACCTTCGCTTTGTTGCAACAACGAGAGAAAGGATTTCAAAAACTAATCCTTTATTCTGATGTCTCATAATTTATTTTATGTTTTTTTTTTTTTGTTTGTGAAACTTTTTGTAATGTTTATGTGCAAATTTTTTGACTTTAGCAAATTTTCATGTCTGTCGTTGTAGGCTAAATAACGACTGCGGCTATTTAATAAGACACCAAGTCATTAATAGTGGTACGGCGCATTAAGACTGCTTGGGTAGGTACTGCCATTCTGTCTATTTCTGCCGCGAACCAGTCAAGCGTTCAAACAGTCAAGGGTTTAAAAGGTTGGAGACCTCATGCCTCAGAGTAAGTGACAGCATTCACGTTTTTTTTTTTTTTTTTTTTTTTTTTTTTTTTTTTTTTTTTTTTTTTTTTTTTTTTTTTTTTTTTTTTTTTTATTGCTTAGGTGGGTGGACGAGCTCACAGCCCACCTGGTGTTAAGTGGTTACTGAGCCCATAGACATCTACAACGTAAATGTGCCACCCACCTTGAGATATAAGTTCTAAGTATTGCTACAACGGCTGCCCCGTCTTTTCAAACCGAAACGCATTACTGCTTCAAGGCAGATATAGGCAGGGTGGTCGTACCCACCCGCGCGGACTCACAAGTGGTCTTAACACCAGTATAGAGCAACTGTATATTGTTTTAAATTATGAACAGTATAAAGAAAATCTGGTGAATTAATTGCATTAGAGTGGCACCTGCACGCAGTCTCACCGTGAAGGTCATGCAAGGGACGCTAGCGCAGCCGGCTGCATTGTTTTTGTCCCTCCCAAGGTCACAAGCAAGTCAAGGGCGTCATTCTGACCCACATCCTGCGAAGACTCCACTCCTACGCACGCGCGACAGTTACGATTATTTTCTCTCTACCTTTTCGCTGGTAGCTTTAGAGGTAATTCCAACGTCTCGCGGATGAGTAAGCCATGAATTATTTTTTTAATATTATATACTTCATAAAAGAGAAGCTTTGCGTTACAGTTTTAAGAAGCCTAATATAAATCTTTGTACTTCTTTTTTTCTTTTCTTAGATGGGTGGACGAGTTCACAGCCCGCCCGTTGTTGAGTGGTTACTGGAGCCCATAGACGTCTACAACGTAAATGCGCCACACACCTTGAGATATAAGTTCTAAGGTTTCAGTATAGTTATAACGGCTGCCCCACCCTTCAAACCGAAACGCATTACTGCTACAGTGCACACAGTGCAGCCGTGTGTCATCCTAAGCTCTATCGGTTACAGCTTTGCCAAACTATCTTCCATAATGTAAGCCAACATAAGCCAGAGCCAACAACACATTGTATTGTAAAAGGACTGTGTCACTATCCAAATTGAAACGCGTGATAGCTTCGTGGTTGAATTGTGGTGTGCTGCAGTTGTGTTGAATTAACAGTTGGCAGTGGCTTGGCCGGTAATTGAATTTGACACTCACAATCATAACTAAAGTTTATGGTCTGTGTAATTAGATAAAAATAATTTTCTGGTGGCAGGACCTCTTGTGAGTCCGCGCGGGTAGATACCACCACCCCGCCTCTTTCTGCCGTGAAGCAGTAATGCGTTTCAGTTTGAGATATAAGTTCTAAGGTCTCAAGTACAGCCGTTGTAACTGTACTTGAGACCTTAGAACTTATATCTCAAGGTGGTTGGCGCATTTACGTTGTAGATGTCTATGGGCTCCAGTAACCGCTTAACATCAGCTGGGTTGTGAGCTCGTCCACCCATTCAAGCAATAAAAAAAAATAAAAATAAAAAGTTCAACTTTCAATTTTTCAAAGCATCAATAGTTTCGCTAAACAATGAATAACGTGTTTATGATGAAGGAATTATATCGGCCAACAATTTGAGAAATCCAAAGAAGATATATATTTGTGCTGTGAATCTAACTTAATAGTTAGGCTGTGTACTCGTAATTATCCAAGTAGTTGATAACAAAAAATGTTGGAGTTTTAACAGCATTTTTCTATTGACAATAGTTGAGTTGCAAATTAGTCGAAATTGCATAGGTATTTTATTCTATTCGATGACGTCTGCGAGATGTCGTAATGTAGACGACAGGTCAAAGACCGAGACGCGACGCGCGGTCTTAAATTTTAGACTTCTTTGACCGATTTCACAAAACGCCTAGAAATCTGAATAATTGTTACTGCTGTGACTTTGTGATTATTGGACTGCTCATACCAGTTCTTGACGTTAGGGATAAACAGTCAAAAACTAAAGTAATATATAATCGATTCCAATCATAATTGCGTGCGATATCGTGGGGCGAAAGATTAAGTTGGCTTGAGCGACATTTATGCAACTTTACAGCAGAGCCATTTAAAGTTTAAAATTTGGAAAAATATATTTACAAAAAACTTCTTCAGCGAATAGAGTGTGTACTAAATCAAGTTTTTAATTGAAGTTCAATTAAAAACATCGAGCTGTTGATGTTAATACCAAATAAAACGTACCTTTAATTACAAAGATAAATGTCGCGTATTTAGCTAAATGTCGCTTAAGCCAAATGGCCTTTCATCCCTCGATATTAGGTTATTATGTACACAATTTTTATGATAAGATTCTTTAAATATGTCTAGACTAAAGACTTGTCATACGTGGTCGCAAACGGGAATTCCTCACACTATTATAGCCTAGAAACAGGCTAAGAAGAGAAAGAATAAAAAAAGAAAAAAAACCTATATTTGTACATATACAAGTAATTTTTGCAAAACATGTGGCTCTGATATTAAGTGTAATGCTATAAACTACTTTTAAGTATAACGAAAATGTCGAAAATAATTAAATTACCACTGTAATTACAAACTGTCCTATAGACCAGTGCTCTAAGATCGAAATTTCGTCAACTAAAATCGTTCTTTAAAGAAATGAAGAAGGAAGTAAGAGCAAGGGAAATGAGTTAGACTAGATCTCATTATAGTAGCTATATTTTTACAGATTCATACATAATATGTATCTTATTAAATTATTACCTAAATACGAGAAAGTGCCTCATTTATTTCAAACTACCCACGGTTCCCCGTATTTTTCTGGATAAAACAATATAATCCTGAAACCGATGAAGAAATACTTTTTTATTATTTTTAAAGTGAAAATTTTATTGGTGGTGCCAATGCAATTTTAAAAACGATCAAACAATAAACCAATACTATGAATTTTATAAAATTTAACTTCCAAGAGCATGAGATAGAATACTTATGAAGTTTTCACGTTTTTCGCGCTTGAACATTACAAATGTTTTTTTTTTTTATTTCTATTTACTCATAAACTTCCACCCACCCATCTAAGCAATAAAAAAAAAAACTCTTGTCAACATGACTTCTCATAAATAGCCAAAGAAAAACATTTATGCTCTCTTTAGAAGAAACAAATCCAAATGCGTTAGCGATACAATTTTGTACCATTAAAACTTTGGATCTTATTACATTTCTAAAACGAATAAAATGAAAAAAGTGTGCATATTTTTGGCTTTAAAAATTCACATTAAAAACATGACTACGCAGCTTCGGGAGCCCGTCCTGTATAATGAATAAATAAATGTCAAATATAACGTATATAATAATATATTCGTCTACACTTTTTAGCAATCGTGTTTTATATTTAAATTAAATATTATCGTATTATAAGGATCAACAAGAAAATAATGTTATTCTTTGTATTTTGTAGAATAATTTAATTATATAAAGCACTTTTCAATAAAACTAGTTTTTTTTTTACTTTTACATAAATTCACAAAATTTAAAATTCAACTCCATCATTGTTGCTATATTATTAGTTTTTGATTTCGTTGATAAGCAGACGGGCTCGTGGCTCAAGCCTATTGACATCACAACGTGAATGCAACCTCAACCGTGAGACATGAGGTCCCAGTCGCAATTGCTTAGAATAGCGGTTTACCTGCTTTTGAAAACAGAACGCATGACAACTTCGATGTGTTAGACTGGTGCCCAGTCACCACCCTTCATTGTCCTCAGGTTAGAGCCCCATGAGCTCATCTATTCGCCCAGAGAATCTAGTATAATCTCTTAATCTCGAGAGACTATCCTTTTACTAATGGTAGGACCTATAGTGAGTCCGCGCGGGTGGGTACCACCACCCTGCTTATTTCTGCCGTGAAGCAGTAATGCGTTTCGGGTTGAAGGGTGGGGCAGCCGTTGTAACTATACTTGAGACCTTAGAACTTATATCTCAAGGTGGGTGGCGCATTTACGTTGTGGATATCTATGGGCTCCAGTTAACCACTTAACACCAGGTGGGCTGTGAGCTCGTCCACATCTCAAGTCAATAAAAAAAAAAAAAAAAAAATATATATATATATAGTTATATAGATTAATTTCCAATATTATATTGTTTTTATTTTGGGTGTGTTTTCCTCAAAATTCGCTTACCCAATCTAACGAGCGTAATCGATGTAAAGTTTAAAAATGCCATATCCAAGCTGAGTTACAAAGAGCCAAGTAGTATAATAACAAAAGTCAGATTCGGTGGCGAGATACGTTTTTTATCGGAGCCCGCGCCGGTGGCCCTTTCGACTCATAACACACACGATGCATGTATTCGCAATGTCACGGACAATTGAACAATTATATCGACTAGTGGTCCCGCAGTAGTCGAAATTCGACTATAATTAATTGAATTTATAAGTTTCAACATTATTATGGTCCTATTGTTACAGATTTCGCCAAGACTACACTACAGACAAATGCTCGTAATATTAAAGATAAACAATACTAACCTATTCTCAATTTGACTACAGACTTTAAGCAATAACAAAATTTTGACAATTAACAAATTAATTAACAATTAATTTTATTAACAATTAATGTGTGTGTGTTAAATACATGGTATGTAGTGTGTGTAATGTTTTCTTTATTGATTTAATGTATGTTTTATGCATTATTTAAAAAAAAATATTAGCATTGTGCACTTCTTCTCTATATTCTCTATAAGTTTGGAAAATTTGATACTCCTCCGTCCGCGCAATTTTCGTAAAAAGGGATACAAAGTTATTATTGCTTCACGTAATAATATATAGATAAATGATCACCGTAGTAGCACAAGCACTATTTGTTTTAGCGAAGTTTTTTTTCTAAACTAATCATAATCAAATTCGTACGTTTGATTTAATAAAACAAAACAGCATTTTTAACGTTTAACTAACTAATAAACCGTTTATATAAAAGTAATTAAACTCGTAGCGTGTTTTTGTCTAAACAAAGCAACTGACCTTTATACGAACATTGTTTACGATTAAACATATTAAATTACTTCAAAGTTAATACATTATTGAACAACAAAAAAACCCGTAGAAATACCTGTTTAATGAGACGTTTATCTTCGATCTAGCTAACGAATTATTTTCAACTCTATTTATTCCGTGAATTTAATTAAAAATGGGAACATTTGAGACATGGCGGTGGTCATCGCTCTCCGGTAGCTTTTATCTTTAATTCCGCGTTTGCATCTAAAATTTAAACAAAAATTACTGTACAAACACCATTCACATCAGACCTATCATCGAGACAATTTGTATAAACATCAAAGCTCATTTAAAAATGGCTTAGGTTTCCAATTTAACAAGACCTTTACAGTGGTTCGTTGGATTAGTGTTTGCGGTTGAATTATCTTGGTTACCTTGCAATTCTAATGTATGCAACATTAACACAAATAGTGAAGTCGAACTTAGTAAAGATGATACTTAGTTATGTCGCTGCCATAAATTACCGATATTCAAATGATTCCGATACGAATTTGGTACCGCAATTAACACGCGAACTGGTTTTTTGTTAGTGATGCGATGCTGTGGTATCGACACTTTCAAACTGGTGGTAGGACCTCTTGTGAGTCCGCACGGGTAGGTACCACCACCCCGCCTATTTCTGCCGTGAAGCAGTAATGCGTTTCGGTTTGAAGGGTGGGGCAACCGATGTAACTATACTGAGACCTTAGAACTTATATCTCAAGATGGTTGGCGCATTTATCATCCATTTACGTTGTAGATTTCTATGGGTTCCAGTAACCACTTAACATCATACTGTGAGCTCATACACCCACCTAAGCAATAAAAAAAACCCTCAGACACAGCCCACTGAGTTTCTTGCCGGATCTACTCAATAGGTCACGTTTCCGATCCGGTGGTAAATTCTGCGAAGCACTGCTCTTGCTAGGGTCAGTGTTAACAACGTCAGATTAAAGCCCCGTGAGATCACCTACTCATCCGGTGACGCTGGCATAGCCGGCCGGTGTTTTTCCGCGCAGGAGTGGAAACCAGACCTTATGTCAATGCTATATGTACCGCGTTCATTGCGGAACGTGACGATAGTCAAATTATTATCCTTACAGGCTTCTTTTAGTGATTAAGAGTTGAGTCGAGAAATTGTTACTGAACTTTCCATACTTAATAAATCAAAAGAGAGACTAAGGCAGGTCTGAGTCTATCTAGCAAAACTAATATAAAGACAGGCAAGGCATAAGGACGGCCAAAAAATAAACGTATATATCTAAAGTATATCGAGGTCGACTTTAAATAAAACTGGACGAAAAGTATGTGAAAGGCAAATAAATAAATAATTTATAAAATAATTTATCGATAAAATACATCGACGCGAGGCGCGTCCTTAGCACAACAACAAAAATGGTTTTATTCGCTCTCTAGCCAATACTTGTGTAATGAATCTCACGAGTACCAACGGAATGAGATAATAACCATTCCAACAAAGTGTGGGCACGGCCGGATTTTTTTCTTCTAAACTTAAAATAAATTTATGTACATAATACCGGTCCACGTATTTGGTGTCGCCAACACTAAAACAGTTTCTTTGTGCTTTGGAGTACTTTTATTGACGCGCATGTGTGCGTAATTGTCGATGAATTTTTACGATTCGATTGCATCATTGTTTTTCTATTGAATTCTGTTTCTTTTTTGTCTTCTATGTAATTGTATATTATTGTTGTTGACTGCATCACGATGCGCCAACAATATCCATTACGTGGTTTTAACTAAATCGGTTAAACGGGACATAAAATAATAAAACAAAACAGATAAACTTACTTTACTGGTGGTAGGACCTCTTGTGAGTCCGCACGGGTGGGTACCACCACCCCGCCTATTTCTGCCGTGAAGCTGTAATGCGTTTCGGTTTGAAGGGTGGAGCAGCCGTTATAACTTTACTGAGACCTTAGAACTTATATCTTAAGATGGGTGGCGCATTTACATTGTAGATGTCTACGGGCTCCAGTAACCACTGTGAGCTCGTCAACCCATCTAAGCAATAAAAATAAAAATAAAAACCTATCTGCTATACCCGTGGATCACGGACATCATACCGCTAAGGACGCCACCTAGGTGAACGAGGGCTAATTACATTGGATAACCCTTCTACAAATATCAATTTACTGGCTAAGCTTATCACGGCTCGATTATAATTATGTACCTATATTAATGATTTATTGCAAGCACGAGGTTAAAAGAAAGGTGTGAAATTTCACTTTCAGTTTTGGAAATATACTTAAATAAAATCTTTAACAGGTCCGTTACACTTCATGACAGTACACTTTAGCTTTTCAAGAACAATATCTAATGTATTTGAGATATTATAAGTGGCGTGAATCAAATCAATATCGATTTCGATTCATTGATAAAATCCTTTGAAACTGGTTTATTTTTATTCGGAAAACTTTAAATGATGGATTATGTATATGAGACGTACACATCGAATGACTCAGCAGTGTGGTCGTGAGTTTCGATTAAATACCACTTGATTTTGTTTCGAGGTGGCTGGTGTTCGTGTCTATGAGATATAGCCCTGGAAGTGGCCCGTCTACACGCTTGTTATTGTAGACATATCAATGTGATGCGTAGAGAGAAGGTGCATGTGACTAGGAGATGTATGGAAATAGTAGTGCAAGGTAGAGGAGTGTTGAGATGACGGCTGATAGAAGAGAATGGAATAAAAAACATCACTATGCCGACCCCACTTAATAGGATAAGGTGGAGAAAAAGAAGTCAGTTAGTAGTCAATGGTACTACATGAATGTATTTACCTATGTCTTTACCTAAAATAGCATCTTCCCAACTCTTTTTCCTAGTTTCGACTGCGGAACGAGCTAACGAACCATCTAGTGTTAAGTTATAACAGAATCCATATATCTACAACAGAGTAATTGCCGCCAATCAACTTATAACACGAGTCAGTCTCAGTTCTATAGTACATCTAGCTCCCCACCCTTCGAACCGGAACGCATAGCTGCTTCGCGACAGAAATTTGCAGAGTGGTGGTGGACTCACAAAACGTCCTATTATCGGTAATTTCTTGACGCGTCTATCCCGTGAAAAACGATTTAAGGGTTCTCTGAGAAATGGGCTACAGGATTATTTAAATATAACACCAGCAAACCGAGGGCCGTATTTTGAGACCACGCGTGTGGTTCACGGCTCACAGTAACACTGCGGGGCTTTGAGAAGTGAGGCAGTTACTATTCAATTGAGACATCAAACTCAGGTTTCCAAGTCGTGTATGAGCCTCAGTAACTACTGCATACCTAAAGAACTCGTTATGTGCAATAACAAAAAAAAATCGCACTCCTTCATGTAAACAAATCCAGTTTTATTTATAGTTTTACAGCCCAACAATTGTTTCGTTGCCTTACGGAGAAAATAATAAACAGCGATCGCTTGGTTTATGAACCTATAAAACTAAGGGCCGATAGTTAAGTATTGGAGATTTAGTGGATCGTTACCAAGCAGAAACAAACGTGTGCGGTTTGGTTACTTATGGTATATGCGAAGGGAAACATTCAGGGTTCGATTTTACTAAAGATTTATCGATGGGAAAAGAGAAGAACTTAGGTACGCTTAAACTTTCAACTTTTTTTTAATTGCTTAGATGGGTGGACGAGCTCACAGCCCAGTGTTAAGTGGTTACTGGAGCCCATAGGCATCTACGACGTAAATGCGCCACCCACCTTGGAATGTTCTAAGGTCTCAAGTATAGTTACAACGGCTGCCCCACCCTTCAAACCGAAACGCATTACTGCTTCACGGCAGAAATAGGCGGGGTGGTGGTACCTACCCGTGCGGACTCACAAGAGGTCCTACCACCAGTAAACGGTTTACGAAATATAAATTCACTATTAAGTATTTTCGTTGTTCGTAGTCAAAAAAGGTGTTTGGCTTCTTTTTTTAATCCTTAATTTATCTGCGACCGCGTAATACTTAATAGCATTCACTAATTCGCATAAACATATCAATCTCGTCATATACAATACCAACCATCTTGCTAGGTATTACATAACTGTAAATAGAATTAGTTAGTTGCAGATTCGTTAATAAAATCGATAATTAATTGTTCAGTTCAATTCTAATTATAAATATACTTCTATTACGCTGTGCAATGCTAATTTTTTATTATTTCAAATTACAATATACCTGCACATCAGTGGATCAACAGATCGCGCCAATAGAAGCATAACATCCGAACTATTATATTTTTTATAATAATTATCCTTTACATGCGGATTTGTTTATAGTGTGTTTTTTTCATTGATATATTGTAATATTCCAATCAAATATGTAAAAAAATGTTTGCTTAACAATTGATACACATATATATATATATATATAAAGATATTGAATTGGAAATAATACAATTGATATAGAACACGGTGGTAGACCCATCCTTTGTTTAGTTTGTAAGAAAATTTACTAAAGTAAATCTTCAGGCTATTTATATTCTCTGTATTGAAATAATATAAATCTACCAATTACAAAGTCTCGGTTCTTAATAATAATAATATTATATATAAGTATATAACGGTGTAAATCAACTGCTATTTAATTTCAATGTTAATGACAATTCATACTATAGAAACCACTCCAATATATCTGCATATATATTTATAAATATATATAGGCAAATATCTATCTTTATTAAATCAAATCTTAACAAATTTCGAAAGGTTAAATTTGACAAATTGTATACATGGATATGAGGCGTGATCCGTACATTATTTTGAAGTTCAGTCTTTATAAGGAAAGTTAAGCCTTAGGCTCTTCATTACAGATATCATTTGCTTTTTTACTGGCCACTTGAATTTGTCATCGAATTTCTTTTAAAAAATAATACTCAAATAGAAATACTAGAATTTCTGTAACGTTTACTGTTAATACTCTCGTTTAAGGCCCAGTTTCACATTCACCAAGTAAGGATTTATTTGAGTCATACAAAATTACCATATCTCTGGCCTAGCTGCAGGAGCAATGGAGGGCGGACATTAGTCATATTTATACTTTTACTTGGCGAATTGTGAAACTGGTTTTAAAATTATTTCCACATTAGCGATTTCGAACACAAATACGCATCGTTTTGTTTACATACGTAACGTCTTATTCTCACTTCTGTATTAACTCAATTTATATTAGCTGCAAGGCATATAACACTTTGAAGGAAATTCCTGCAATATTTTTACTGTGTAATCTAAAAATTGAATTCACACAAATGTAGCAAGGTTATTTTATATTAATATTTATCGATATCGATGAACTTGATATAGTTGTGTATGAAATCGCTGGTGGAACTCTATTACGTACTGTGCTTATTAGATGTTACACGATCACACATTTCGGTGCTTATTCTTCAGGACACTGAAAAAACTTGGAGTGTTTAAACGCATGCGCCCTTGCTCACATTCACCAGCTTCCTAATTCTTCTAAACGACAACCTACACAGAATCAACCTAGACCTGATATCTTTTTTCCAAAAAAATCTTTATTAGTTACAAATTTGAAGACTTTTCAATGTGAATCTTCCTTCGTTTACTAGTATACTAATGATCCTTTTAGATCGCTAATTATTAGAAAAGTTGACTCACTAGAACTGATTCTAATTAAGGTTCCTCAATTTAGATTTTATCGTATGTTCCTAGATTTTAGCAAAACATTTGTATATTATTTCATCTCTCTTCCTCACATTGTACATTCTTTAAATATCATCTTTAGCTTAGAATCTTCTGCAGGGTTGTCGAATCTTCACGTAGAATTTTTCCGAGTTTACTTCTAGGCTTGCTACTGAGGCCGACTCTTTTGACATACCTTGTAATATAATTTAACAACAACTAATACACGATTTTTTCAGTGAAATAGCGCCCTGCATTGTATTTTGAGTATATATATAACCCCGTTCATATTTCCTTAACTGTAGGGTTGTCACAATTAGCGTCATTCATTTATTTTTCCTATGTCTTGAATGGATGGAATAAATTGGTATCGAGATGTGTGATCGGGGCGGCGTGGTGACGCGTACTCGTGCGCAGGGCGGGAGCGGAGGCGAGAGGCGCGCGGGGCGGAGCAAGCGTCCTTCCGGCTCGTCAGGGTCCGGTTCGCTCGGACGAGGCGCACTCTCCGATCCGGATATTCAGAGCCGACTCCAGCCGAACCTCAGCGCTTATTGGGTTCGTATTTTTACCTTTTTAATTGATGCTTTCGTGATTTGTGACAACCCTACAATTTATAGCCATACTACATATAAAACCGTAGCTATGCGAAAATCGCATCAGAGCAATTTGTCTCTGTTTTCAGTCGTTTCGCCGTTTGAAAACATAGCGTTTAGTATGTTGACAAACTGCTAATTTCTAATCATTTAAGAAAATAATAATTAATATTTAACAATTATAACTCTAGAAAAATATAAAACTATAGATAGGGTAATGAACATAAGCAACTTGAATACAAAAAATAGGAACAAACATTTGTAATGTTTCGGAAAGTATTGAATTTTTTTATTATCTATTTATTTGATGAACAAAACAAATCACAATCATTACAATGCATTAGATATTAACTAGTCATACAAATAGTACCTTGATCCGATCTGGATTGCTATCTAAATAGTATGTGCACTCAGAAAACCCATATTACTGTACATAGCGAGCGACCATCCAAATTAGTTATTGAAAACAAAATTACAAATAAAATTAATTATAGAATTGTCGTTATTTCATTTTGGAGATAATCTCATCTGTTCTTTGCAATGGATGTTAAAGCTTATGCAATGGAAGGTAAGGTTTGAAATCTAATATGCCATAGGCATTAATCTTATTTGATATATGAACGGGCTGTAATTGTTTTCGAAGTGTATTGAAAGTGATTAACATTGTGTGATTTATGCAATGAACGTGTTTGACGCGAATTGACGGAAGTTACAGTGAGCTACTTTGCTGAATCTCTAGCATCGCCGATGTGCAAAAGCGTCGATAGTCATCAAGGAGGCCGTGAGCCTACCCGATTTGAAAGGTTACAATATTAGGTATAGTAGCGAAAGTGCTTGTTGGTTTATTTAATCTTTATTTATCGCATCAAAGACTTCATCGCAAATAATTTTTGAACATAGGTTTCTCATAGGCCAGCTTGTAACATATTTTAGATTTATCTCGAAAAGGCCATGAACAATTATTTACACAAACATCACACACATGTTTAAACAAAAAAATATAGATTTTACTAAACAAAAATGTAAAGACAATGCGAGGCGGGATATATCCTCTGATATATCCCAAGGCTCTCCAGCCTCGAGCTTTAGGCCTACCCGTTCCCTTCCAGTATCATACAAGAATTATTGCAGGACACCATTTACAGCGATACAAAGATAAAAGGAACGTAATTGAAAAAAAATCAACTTACAATGTAAATAACTCTAGTACTAGAGAATAGAGATAGAAGAAGAACAGATTATACATAGATAGTCAAACTCAAAAGAATAATAAGCAAATTTGCACAACAAACATTTTAGAAAAGTTCATCTATAAGTCAACTATAGACTGTACTAGCGCTAAAATCTATATATTATATCGCTCATGATAAAACGTTCCAATTAAATATATATTTTTAAATTAATTCACTAATGAGTATCGTCAATATCACTTTAGAAATTAAAAAGACAATAATTCGCTAAGATTTCTACAAATATAGTAAACATATAAATCAATTCAAAATTTTTTTACAATAGTAATATTTTAACAAAGGTAAACTCGAGGCAGACGTAGTGTTGTGCTCTTAAAGAAAAGAACGGACATTTTTGTGGCTGTGCCCGAATTTATTCGGTCGATAGTTTATTAGTGAATAGAAAAAAAAACCACAAATATTTATGACCCTCTCTCTGTGTTAAAGTGAGCTTTTTATATTTAACGACTTTAGCTAAAATTATTTTCTTTATTATGAGATAAGAAGATGCACAAACAAAAGTCGAACTTCAATACATATGACGACGAAATTGCCATCCGGAATATGGCCTTATACGGGAATCAAACTTTAGTACACTCATCGCAGTCGCCAATCAATATATTACCACCACCCGTCATTATTTAAACATTTTGAATTTAATAATTAATAAGTTCAAAAACCCAATCGGATATCTTGAAACTGGTCAGGTACGTTCAAAAATACCGTTACATAAATAGATAAGTAAAACTAATGAAAGCAATTTGAAAATAAATAGTATTGTTCTAAAAAAACCCAGGAAGTCTTGATTTGTGACAGTACTTAACCTATTGACGGCTTAAAACTGATCTTTAAAATTGACGGCTTAAAACTGATCTTTAAAATTGACGGCTTAAAACTGATCTTTAAAATTGACGGCTTAAAACTGATCTTTAAAATGCTAATAACCGCATGCACTCATACGTGTATTTTCACACAAACAATTTAAAATAATAAACAAAACGAGTCGCAATCCCGTTGTAGGCGCGTTATTTACGACTGCCGCGCGTTGGTTCCCAGCCAGATTCGGCTTCGATCTTGGCCTCTCGGTATTTATGCCGATATGTCGAATGCTTTAATAGAAATCGCTGGAATTGTTTATGAACTACGAGTACTGATCAACGGTGATTCTCAAACTTTGATTTTACAGAGATTATAAAATTGAGTTTGAAATATTGACATTTTTTAACAACACTTACCTAAATTATAAGGTTGTTTTTTTATTAAGGTAGACGAGGCGACTAGCTCACGGTCTGCACAATACTAGGCGATTACCACCTCATGATACTCACCTTAAAACCTGAGATGAAAATCTCTCCAGAATAGCCACTATAAGGCTATGACTGATTCATGGCATAATTATGGCATTCGAAGCGTTTTCGTATTTAGCGAGCTTTTTAAGCTAGTGATGGAAAAAAGATGTGTCTATCATAGAACCAAATCAGAATACAATAAATTACATCGGGAAGAGAAAGTACGTGCGCGCTACGAGCAGCTACGTAATGTACTACGCCAGTGCAAGCTACGATCCCCTACGAAATCGAAAAATAAAAATAATAAAAATTTGAGAAGCGCTCACCTAATGTGTTTTATGGCGTATTATAAGATAATAATATTTTTTACTTAGCACATTTCGTATGTGTCCGTTTTTGGTTTGTGCGTGTAAAAACGCTAGCGCGCGTCGTTTGTTTTGAGTTTACTTGAAGCTTTATGTATAGACGAAAGTGCATGCGACCTTATTACTTGAACCTTGATTGTGGTTTGTGTTGGGGCAAACTGTAGATCTATGCGGGTACGTATCTGGGTAGATATTTTACTCAGATATAAGTATTTAATTATTAATTTAGTATTTAAGGCAGGCTTTCGGCGCGCACTGCGGTACCGTAGGTTTGGTGTAGCTGGTGTGATGGAGCTTGATGGGGCTTAGTCGGTAGTTGGTTTTGCGGGGCGAGCGCCGCGATCGCATTTTTCAAGGCGTAGTCTCCTGTGAGGAATTGGGGGAGGTGGAGGACCTTGGCTTTTTAATTTTTTTTTATTGCTTAGATGGGTGGACGAGCTCACAGCCCACCTGGTGTTAAGTGGTTACTGGAGCCCATAGACATCTATAATGTAAATGCGCCACCCACCTTGAGGTATAAGTTCTAAGGTCTCAGTATAGTTACAACGGCTACCCCACCCTTCAAACCGAAACGCATTACTGCTTCACGGCAGAAACAGGCGGGGTGGTGGTACCTACCCGTGCGGACTCACAAGAGGTCCTACCACCAGTGAAAAACCCTCCTCGTCTCCCTCTTCCTCTCTGGAGGCGCCGGAGTCGGACATAATCAGGTCTTTTACCCCCCTGGACCGGGTATCCGTAAATGGATTCCCCAGCGTTAAAAAAGAGGTATTTTACCCATTTCTGTAGCGAAGCAATCACGCGTTCCCCTTCGAAGGATGAGGTGGTCATCATATGCAATTGCATTCATTATCTTTGGGCTTCGATTATCACTTAACACGAGGTGGTATCCGAGCTTGACTCTTTGTAAGCTATGTGCATTTTATTACAAATCAATAACTTATAAAAGTCTACCCTAGTTGTGTATCGTGAATTTTGTTACGGCTTTGTACAGTGATTATTAGAACACACTTAATTTTCAAATTTCGTATTTATTAGGTAAGTAGTCGCCGACTAAAAAGTCTGAAGTCTGCTATCACGGTCAATGGTAGTAAAATATTAATCTCCATGTGTCAGCGCTTAGCTGCGAAATCCTTATAAACGAATTTAAGGTCTACGTATCTCTACATTTCTAAAACAGCGCTAACCGCTTTTACACGTGTAGACTTATGACCGATTTCCATGTAATGGATGGAAAGCCGTAAGCGCTAAGCTTAAATACATTAACATTAAGATTGAACGTGGTTTAACTTTAAAATAACCCACATAAATATAACCACTCATATAGCGTTTAGTCAGTAATCTAATAACATAATTTTAATGTTCTTTCTCGGTATAGTATTGTGTTACGCGGCGAGCCGGCTCGTTTTGTACTCTTTGTTTAAAGAATTGACTTTTGGTGTTTAGAATACAATGCAGGAGCTATTCAGAAGGCTTACTGCTGTGATTAGTGGGGCTTATGACTTTATTAAGAGAACGCTCCGAGCTTTCTACTGCAGTTATGGTTCACTAGTGTCACTGATAGTGCAATTGAAACAGTCAATCTTATAATTTAATAATATTTAAAAGCCAATGACCTTGTTTAATGTATGTCTATTTCGTTTGAGATAACTTTGGGACGTATGATTTAGCCAATGAAAAAAATACATAATAACGGGACTTTTCCGAATCCCTGGGTGCACATAGCACCCTTTTTTTCCTACCTTTGCTGATAGCCCTGAGAGGCTCACCCTAACATGTAGGTGAGCTCACGGGACTCAAGCCGGAAGTGTTGCTAACACTGGCCCTAGCAAGAGTAGTGCTTCACAGAATCTACCACCGGATCGAAAACGCGACCCACTCAGAAGATCCGGCGAGAAACTCAGTGGGCTGTGTCTATGGGTTAATTGACTCGTCGAGCCCTTCGTCGCAAGTGACAGGTTCGGCGAGGACGATGACCGGATAGCGTCCCATCATTAGTCCATTCGTGATAATTATAATCGTTACACATTAAAATTGAATCATCGACTTCAAATCTCAAGATAATCGGCATTCACAATGCTATGTCTATGTGGTCACGTGACTAGGCGGTGAGCTAGTTGGGTCATGAAATCTATATTCAAACCAAAAAGAACAGTGCGCCTTCTGTAGATTTTTGTTCTGCGGTCAGTATTACAGTCGGACTGACGGAGCCGGCCAATTAGCAATAACCAGCGCGCGGCTTTTGTGTTCAATGATTTATGCCAGTCTCAGTTTTTTGGGATTTAATTATCATTTTTATTATTATTTTTGTTAAATAGAAACCGCCAATACGGACTACCTTTGTGCATTGTATTACATCTACACGTTCAAGTAGAACGTTTAGTTAATTTATGGCAGAATATAATTAGATTTTTGCTTAAGATGCTTCTCAACTATACGAAGCTAGCCGTCAGAGTAATCAATCTTTATCTGTGTCTTTATCTGTGTGTATCTTTATCTAGACAATCTTTATGTGTCTTTAAGCGAAACAGTTTTTTATGGTATTTGTAGACAGATGAGCGTACGGCCCACCCGATCGTGAGTGGTTACCGTCGTTCATAAACCTCAGCAATCCCAAGGACATAGCCAAGCCGCGGCTTATAGCTTTTGCTCTGCTCTAGCTTTCCTGTCTTTGGCCTTATCGATTCTTCTGGTACATTTGATGCCCTCAAGTCAATACTCGAATTATATGAGTTTCATTATACATCTGTATGACGTAAATTATAGAAATACTGAAAATTTGTGTTGGACGCTAAGGATTCACACTTTTTATTTTCTGCCACTAATTAGATATCGGTTGTCGCTTGAAGAGTTGAAAATCCGTTAGTATGTTAACAGATATTACGACGTGTAAACGGATAATGATTAAGAAAGCGAAAGCAGCCGCTTGGCTTTGTACTTACTGGTGTACTGGGTACATTCTTTCTGGTGGTAGGAACTCTTGTGAGTTTACTGGTGGTAGGACCTCTTGTGAGTCCGCACAGGTAGGTACCACCACCCTGCCTATTTCTGCCGTGAAGCAGTAATGCGTTTTGGTTCGAAGGGTGCCAAGCCGGCAGGGCCGGAAGGGCAGCCGTTGTAACTATACTTGAGACCTTAGAACTTATATCTCAAGGTGGGTGGCGCATTTACGTCGTAGATGTCTATGGGCTCCAGTAACCACTTAACACCAGGTGGGCTGTGAGCACGTCCACACACATCTAAGCAATAAATAAAAAATACCGATGATGACCACTATGGGTGCGGTATACACCTCTGTCCGCCCACAGTGACAGTAAAAAACCTCCACCTCAAGGTAAAGGTCGGTGAAGCTATTCATGTCCAGATGTCTATCTGCGTATTGGAATCGACAGCCGATATTTACAAGTAATGTCAGCACACAACATGTCAGCTCGTATGGATAGGTGCCGGGCTGTAAGCTCTCTGACCCACAAGAAAATACTTGGAAGATAAAGCAAAATCAAAAATTCCCTTGAAACAAATCTCTCTCCCGATCTAAGAATCACTGACTTTAAAACATTATACTGATAATTACACTAGAACCAGTAATGTTCAGATAAATAACGTTGATATAGAGTTGACATAAATTAGACAAACTTTTAATTGGTCGGCCACACGCGTCGAACTCTACCGCGCTCTATATAGAGCGTAGGTGTAATGCAAGAGACTTTATTAATTAACGGCGGTTACTTTTGAAGTTGATCTAGTGCTTTATGGAGAGTTTGTGTGCGGCATTTTTGAATAAAAGCTACTTTTTTAATATGTTTTTAAGTGACAAAGAATTTGAAGTAGGTATGAAAGAATATTCTTCAATTTAATGTACTTTGCTTCCTTCTTACCTAACTCTAATTGATACTTATAAGTACGAGCGGCGTTTTCTTTTGTTTTGTTTTTGTAGACAGATGAGCATACGGTGCCCTTGATTGTAAGTAATCACCGTCGCTCACCGATGTCAGCAATATCAGGAGCATGGTTCAGCCATTGTTTACTTCTAAGGGCTTTCTGCAAACTTCGTATGTTCCAAGCTCGCAAAGGTCCATCCCCCCTCTTGGCTGAGCCTTTGCTCGCCCACCTGTCCTGGTGAAACTGGAAAGGCCCCAGGGCCACCAGTAATCCTTCAATCATAAAAAAATTTCAATCCTATCCTATGAACTGCATATGGAAGGATAACCATAAACACAATATCTTGCTTCTTATCTGCTTATGGGTTTCAGTAGCCACTTAAAATAAGTTGGGTCGTCAATTCATTTGATTAAATCTTTCTATTGCATGTATTGATGAACAAGCTTACAGCTCACCTTATGTAAAGTAGTTACTAAAGTCTATAGTCATCACAGCGTGAATGCCACCATCGTGGACTCACCCTAACATACGAAGTCGATGCCTCAGTTGCATTATATCATGGCTGTCTCTTCTATCAAACCTGAATGCATTGTTGCGGCAAAAATAGGCGGGATGTTGATACCTACCTGTGCGGGCTTACAATATGCCCGTCAGTAAGCACTAAGGCTGCTATTCATTCTTCTTTCTTTTTTTTTTCTTCCTATGCTGATAGCCTTGTGAGGCTATTTCAGCTTCACCATAACGTTTGTAGGTGAGCCCACGGGGCTCAAACCGGAGAGTTGCTAACACTGACCCTAGCAAGAGCAGTGCTTCGCAGAATCTACCACCGGATCGGAATCGTGATCCACTGAGAAAATCCGGCGAGAAACTCAGTGGGCCGTATTCATTCTTCGGAGAATCCTTTAGTTGCCTTTTTATGACACTCGGAGAAAGAGATGGGGTGGTGCTGTTCTCATCTCTTATCACACAGCCAAAGTCACTACGTCACACTTCGGCTTGCTTAATTAAATTCGGTTTCCAGACCATCACAAAAGCGGAAAATGCTCATAATTTTGATCGAGCCATAACTCTGCGAAAAACGATAAACTGTCAATAATCGTGCAGTTTACCCTACATTGAGTAAGTTTCAAACTAAATTCTCCCAACAAAACAACATTAACGTTGCCGATGTTAATGTATCATAATAAAATCACGGAATCATACCGGCCGGTATAATATTATGGAGGTATAATAATATATTTATTGGCATTAAAAACATAGATAGTTCTTGTGTATGTCGTAACAGGTTAATGCCAGAGATACACACGAGTCAGGTTAATTAGTTGGTGCGTGTATAAAAAAAATGTATGTATGCTTCGTTTTCCGTATGTGGCGATAAAGACGTCAGCGTTGCGCAAGTGAAGTGTTCCGTATACCAATATTACTAATTAATAGGTTCATAAAATTTTTAAAGAGGTCCTTGTGCGTTTTTTTATTTATTTGTTGCTTAGATGGGTGGACGAGCTCACAGCCCACCTGGTGTTAAGTGGTTACTGGAGCCCATAGACATCTACAACGTAAATGCGCCACCCACCTCGAGATATAAGTTCTACTGTCTCAGTATAGTTACGTGGGTTAGTTTTGTGGGTCCACAACAGCTAAGACCCGTGTTATTACTGTTGTGAATCTTTTCAAAGGGTAGAGAGCTATTTTAAAATAGAATTTAAACTAAGTTTAACCTAAATTTAACTAAGTTTAAACGAAATTTAACCTCAAGTAAGTTGGTGAATAAATGAAGGAGCAACTGCGTATTTTCTTGCGATTCGATTTTATTACATCTTGCTATTCATTTTTAGTGGCAACCATTTGGAACCGCGTCTCAGGTAAGAATTTCCTAAAAATAAATTAGTTCTTACTACAAAATTCAAAGAATTACTTAGTTGTCGCATATAATAATAATAATAGCCAGGAATGAATTCACGCATGATCATCTAGTCCCAAATTAGGATTTCCTTTGTTATGGGTATCAGAGACTGACATAAATATTTATATACGTTTTAATATGTATAAACATAGCGAGGGCTGAAAGGTTATTTGGTTTAAGCGACATTTTTGCAACTTTACAGGAAAGCCTTTAAAGTTTAAGCTTTGGAAAGCATATCATAACAAAAAAACTTCTTCAGAGTTTAATTAAACACATCGGATTGTTGATAATGATACCAAATAAAATGCACCTTTAATTATTACAAAGATAAATGTAGCGTATTAAGCGGAATGTCACTTAAGCTTTTACCCCTCGATATCTAGATAACAAACACCCAGACAAAGAGCAAATCAACATTTCACAAACGTTTGTCCGATATGGGAATCGAACCCAAGATCTTCATTATTACTGATGGCAGGACCTCTTGTGAGTCCGCGCGGGTAGGTACCACCACCCTGCCTGTTTCTGCCGTGAAGCAGTAATTAGTTTCGGTTTGAAGGGTGGGGCAGTCGTTGTATTTGAGACTTTAGAACTTATCTCAAAGTGGGTGGCGCATTTACATTATAGATTTATATGGGCTCCAGTAACCACTTAACACTAGGTGGGCTGTGAGCTGTCTAAGTAATAAAAAAAAGCCAGGGGCGCAAACTACAGCACCACAGAGTCAGTCGGAAACATCATATAACTACATCGTGCATCTCTTATTGGTTCGGCCGCTTCAAAGTTTCCAAAGCGACTTGTTTTTGTATGAGCTCTGAGGATCTCCGAATTTCCGTAGTTATACGTGTGTTCTAAACGTCGGCACTCAGGAGCCGGCCCGGACTACTCGCGGTAAACAATTTTTATTTCACGTTTATTATCTGATCGGATTGTCTGTGGTCGCCTGTTGTTAAGGACTAAACGCACGCTCTTGTATTAATTTATTCGTCACATTAAATTCTAATTAATTTAGGATCTCTCGGAACTTAGGATCTCGGATGCAATTAAGAATTCACTTTATTTTTTATAATTATGAAATAATAGTTGAAATTAATTTTAATTACTCGTTGTAGACTATGGTTCTAGAAGTTTCATGTAGGTATGCCTTTGAATGAAGAGGCTGCAAATTCTATGTACATTCTGTTTTTTTTTTACTTTTTTTTTAAATCCTGCTCAAAGCGTTGATTTTCATCACGAGAGCCCTCAGCTCCGGTATTCTGTCAGTTTAGTCATCACATACCTATATAGACTGTTAATGCCACAGCTTTGAGTATCAAAACCGCTCGCAGTAATATTAAAAAAGGTGATTCACAAAACATTCACGACTTAGCTTCTTCACACCGAGATGAAGTGCAAATTCGGGCAATCTCCTACATGACATGTAATGGATATAATAGTTATGAAAACAAAATAAAAATTTACAGAAAAATTAAAAAAATACCTGTCAATTATTACTACTAGTTAGTACTAATTACAATTTTCTTATCAAGACCGCTGCTCGTGTGCGACCGTGCCTTAACTCGTAAACTGCACTCATCTAAACAGTTTTATAGGAGCATATGATAATAACAGATACAAAGTACAGTTTTATGCCGAAACGATCAATGTTTATCTTTTGATCGGGAATAGTTGAGGGTTATGGTACCTCTGTGTGCTAGAGAAATAGTTTATTGTGTTAGCCACGTGAATGTGGGTGATACACATCGTGTCAAGGAAACGCTACTGAAGTCAGAACAATAAAATGTATTTTACCCAAATATTAGAAACTTAGCAACTGGTTATTAAACTTTTTTACTGCTGGTAGGACGTCTTGTGAGTCCGCACGGGTAGGTATCACCGCCCTGCCTATTTCTGCCGTGAAGCAGTAGTGCGTTTCGGTTTGAAGGGTGGGGTAGCCGTTGTAGCTATACTGAGATCTTAGAACTTATATCTCAAGGTGGGTGGCGCATTTACGCTGTAGATGTCTTTGGGCTCCGGTAACCACTTAACATCAGGAGGGCCGTGACCTCATCCACAAGCCTGAGTAATAAAAAGAAATTCATTTTGATAATCGTCACACCGTAATGTACAACGACCCTGCAGTGATGTATGTTACGGAAGCGCACACTACGCGCTGTGTAAGCATTTTGGCAATTATTCTTCTTCTTCTCTGTCGTTTCCTCATTGCTGAGGGTCGTGACCACCTTGGTCCAGTTTTTGCACCAGCTTCCTCCAATGCTGCCTGCATTCGGCCTGCTTAATGGCGCCCGGGACGCTGATGTTTGTGGCCTCCTTGATAATGTCCGTCCACCTGGTTGGCAATCTTCCTCGACTTCTCTTTCCTTCCACGTGACCTACAACTATTAATTTTCCAAGTTCTCGGGATTTTGTCGGGCCACGTGTCCGAAGTACTTGAGGAGACGCTGCATGCAGATTGTAGATAGACGGGTCTTGACGTTTAGCTCCTCGAGAATTGACACATTTGTTCTGCGCTCCGTCCATGATACGCCCAACATTTTGCGCCAACACCACATTTCAAATGCGTCAATTCTCGATCGGGTACGGCCCTTGAGGGTCCACGTCTCAGAAGCGTACAAGAATATGGAGAAGATAAGGGTTCTCATGAGCTTTATCTTAGTTTTTTTGTTTATGCTGCGATTTCTCCAAATCTTCTCCAATCGCTTCACGGCTGATTTTGACATCTGGGCCCTCCTGACCACCTCCCTGTCACAATCACCGTCACTGGATATTAATGACCCCAAGTACACAAATTCCTGCACCACGTCCAGGTCACGCAGTTCGTGAGTGCGTGTCATTGTGCCAGCTCTATCGACAAACATCAATTTCGTTTTGGATCGGTTGATGCAAAGTCCGTAATCTTTGCTAACGACTTCCACTCTCCTCAGAAGCTCATGCAACTCTCGCTCCGAGGTACCGATTATAGTGGTATCATCAGCGAAACGAAGATTACTAATTCGGTGGCCTCCTACACGAATACCCCCCTCCCAGTTCTCCAGAACGAGCCTCATAATGTGTTCACCGATGAGGTTGAAGAGTTGTGGGGAAAGAATACACCCCTGTCTGACTCCACGTTCGGGCTTAAATGGATGGGAAAACTCATTGTCCATTCTGACTCTCGTAATTCCATCCATATATAGAGTCTGAACAAGGGAGACGAGGTGGTCCGGTATTCCCATCTCTTGCATCACGTCGAACATTTTCTTCCAGTTGATGCAGTCAAAAGCCTTGGCGTAGTCAATGAAGCAGAGAGCCATCGGGACGTTGAACTCCCTTGCCTTTTCGATCAACTGCCTTATGTTTAAGATCTGCTCTCTGGTTCCTCGACCCTTAACAAAACCCGCTTGCTCTTTTGCGATTTGCCTACTGATAAAACTCTCCAGTCTTTTATTGATAATATGGAGGAGAATTTTACTGGCATGCGAGATTATGGAGATAGTCCTGTAGTTCTCACATTTGCGCGTGGAGCCTTTTTTATGGAGAGGAATTAATATTGATTCCGTCCAGTCTTCAGGCCACTGGCCAGTACGCCATACTTTCTGGCAAATGGAGTGTAAAATCCTGGCACCATCCGAGCTTAGGCTCTTTAACATTAGAGCGGTTACGCTGTCCCTTCCGCATGCTTTTTGCTTCAGCCTATTGATTGCTGCCTCAACTTCTTGAAGAAGGATATCTGGCTCATGTTGGTTATAGTCCACCCTTTCTTCAATATCATTGCAGCCCTTTTCGCTATATAGCTGTTCGCTGTATCTCCTCCATCTGTCTAGCGCAGCCTGCCTGTCAACGATGAGGTTACCACGGTCGTCCTCAATAGTCCAGGTTTTCAGCTTGTACTCTTTGGCCAACAGCTTCACTCTGCGGAACATGTCCTTAGAATGCATGCGTTCAGAATCCCTTTGAATGTCGTCGCAGACAGCACTTATATAGGCATCTCTGTCACGTCTGCAAAGTCTTTGGACTTCATGATGCAGCAGTCCGTACTCATGCTTATTTGCGTCAGTCGTAATCCTTTCGGGCTTTTCTTCTGACAATAGCTGACCATGTTTCTTCGGACATCCAAGGTGATTTAGGTTGTTCTATTGCTTGTGTTCCGACGACTTCGCTCGCTGTCTGCAAGGTTACCTGTTTCAACTGTTCCCAGGTAACATTTGCAGAGTCGAAGGGATCTACGGCAAAATCACGCAACCGCTCTTTAATGGCATTGGCAAACAACTCCTGCGCTCGACCCGATATGTCCACCACCTTCCTAGGTTTCTGCTGTTTGATTGACTTAAGACGGATTTTAACTTTTGCAACAAGTAGTTGGTGGTCACTGCCACAATCTGCACCTGGTCTCGTCTTAACATTCAGGACAGATGATTTCCATCGTTTCCCTATCATGACATAGTCAATCTGGTTCCTATGTTGACCGTTAGGGGAGATCCATGTATACAACCTTCGAGGATGATGCTGGAAGTGGGTGTTCATGATTGAAACATTGTTTTCCGCACAGAAGTCGAGGAGTAACTGCCCTCGCTCGTTACGAGTCCCTAGCCCGAATTTCCCGACTATGCCACGAACATGGTCATCCATTAGCGTATTGCCTATCTTGGCATTGAGATCTCCCATGAGAATTGTGACTTCCTTCTTTGGGATATCTTGGTAGACTTTCCCCAAGCTGTTGTAGAAAGAGTCTATTTCATCCTGGTTTGAATTCGAGGTCGGTGCATATACTTGTACGATGTTGATGGGATAAGGGTGGGCAGATAGTTTTAGTGCAATGATTCTGTCATTGACTGCATTGTACCCGATCATCCTGCCACGCATTCTCTTTGATACTAGAAACCCAATGCCGCTGAAGCTGTTTTCTGGATTACCTGCACTGAGTCTCAGCTTACCCGATGCCATGACAAGATGACCGGACTCTCTGAGGTGAGTCTCACTTAAGCCCATCACATCCAGGTCACAACTTTCCATCTCTCTGCAAACTATTTCGATTTTCCCAGGTCTCAAGAGTCCGCGAATATTCCAGGTGCCAACATTAAGGATTTGTTTATGGCCTAATCGCCCTGTGGTACTAGTATTTGAGTCAACAGTAACCCAATTTCTATAAGCAGCCTGATGACGCACTGACTTATAGCCGGTAACCAACTTCACACCAGGAGACCCGGACTCGTCCTGGCGCCGAGAGTCAGTCGGAGCGCTCGACATACTAAACTTCCTTTTGACTTTTCTCATGGTGGTTTTCTTGGGAAAAATAGTAACGGTAGCTTCCCATTCCTTTCCGTCCCAGAACTTTTTAGAGGGGATTTAGCCCCCTAGGCCGCTGCAGCCTCATCCAGCTGATTGTCCAGCTGGGGATATGGTTATCCCGCCACTGTTCGGTCGCCATTGCCTCGTCCGTTGTCTAGCAGGGAGCACCACGACTACTAGTCGTCGCAGTCGCGCGTGCAGGTGAGGTTGACATTTGGGGCCGTATCGATGGTAATTACGTTCACCCCCTTACTCCCCTTACTTATTGCAATATTTAAAAATTACCTAAATAGTTTTTTCGATCGCATTTTGCTTAGTGTTGTATCTCGTCTTTTTCCTGTTATTTAAATGCAGTTTCTTGAATTTATAAACAATATTATTAAACACACACCTTATAACAATGGACTGGTGGTAGGACCTCTTGTGAATCCGCACGACCACCACCCCGCCTGTTTCTGCCGTGAAGCTACTGCATTACTATGCGTTTCAGTTTGAAGGGTGGGACAGCCGTTGTAACTATACTGAGAACTTTGAACTTGTCACAAGGTGGGTGGTGCATTTACGTTTGTAGATGTCTGTGGGTTCGAGTAACCACTTAAAACCAGGTGGGCTGTGAGCTCGTCCACCCATCTAAGCAATAAAATAATAATAATAATAATCCATGAAAAACCTACACAAAATCTATCGAAAATATGAATACAAAAGTAGAAACACATTCGGTACATTGACATGATCATATATGTGCACATAAAAGTATAAAAACCGTTTTTATATATATCTGTATATTATTATTTTTGTGTTGGTAACATCTCATTATTTCTGTTTTATTGTATGAATACGTAATGAAGCGGACTGGTGATGTTGCGACACCGCCAATTGCCGAACTAGGAGGCTTACCTCGATACGGTAAAATTGTCATAGATTAGTATGGTTTTGTTTTTCAGACGTGCACTTTATAGCACTTTAAAGTGAGTTTATAAGAAATTAATGTTAGTTGTCAAATCTATATATTAATACGTGAAGCAAAAACTTTGTATCCCTTTTTACGAAAATTGCGCTGATGGAGGAGTATGAAATTTCCCACACTTATAGAGAATACAGAGGAGGAGTGCACAATGCATTTTTTTTAATTATGCATAAAACATACATTAAATCAATAAAAAACATTACACACACTACCATGTATTTGACACACCTACATACATATAGTTATACTCTTTGTTTATTGTCAATTGTCAAACTTTTGTTAATGTTTAAAGTCTGTGGTCAAATTCCGAACAGATTAATATTGTTTGTCTTTAATGTTATTTATCTGTAGTGTATGTTTTGGCGAAATCTGTGATTATATTATAGAAATATAATAGTATCTGACAATAGGACCATAATAATGTTTAAACATACAATTTCAATTAACATTATAGTCGATTTTCGACTACTGCGGAATCACTAGTTGTAATAAAAAGTAAAATTGAAAATCGCCATTTTTGGAACTTGGCGAATATTGTTCCGTGTTTGCTTGTCGTTGAAGGTGAATAATGTATACGTGAAAATAACGTTTCCTTTAGCAATATTAATTTATAATCCTCTAGTAATTTATAACGTAATATTTTTAATAGCTTATGTTGTGTTAGTTTTAATAAAACGGGACATTTTTTTAAATATGAATTAACAAATTAAATATGAAAATCTTATCTAATCATTGATTTACGACAGAAATGAGCGGGTAGATACCGCCTCCATGCGGTCACCACGAGTTGGCAAATGTGTCTTCTCAGAGACATTAAAGTTAGGGAACAACAAGGTCAGTTCACAGTAAAACCTTGCAATTATCTATTCTATATCACCATTAGAATTGAAATTGATAAGTTGTATGTGGCATATGCTTGTTTATTACCAAATGGTATCTTTATTATTTAAATCTGTCGTGGAAACCGGTCGCAGCGTCCGAGTTAATTGCGCCTTTATACGTACACATTACCGGGGTTTTTATTATTCTCTCTTTTGATATGTATGAATGTTTAATCATTATTGCTTTTTTGTAGTTTTCGTCTAATTAATAAAAATGTTGATGATGTTTTATGATTTTTTGTGTTGTGTCCGATGCAGGACAGAGAAATATTGTGAATAGATGATTACTGTAGGATTTCTATTTCAGACTGGTAGATCGTAAAAGTGGCCACAAAAGGAGGCACGACCATTGCCGTATTATCATCGGTTAACTGTTCGACTGTAATATATGTGGTTAAATTCTGCTTGAAGTTAGAACGTCTGTGATCTGCATATATCTACTAGTTTCTAATCACGGAGGTTTCCCATATCTTCAACATGTCCTAGTTTGAGCTAGAAGCTCATTTGTGGTGTTAAATTTTTTAGGTCTGGTCTGTGCGGATTGCAGAGTAATCCGTAGCTACCTGTAGTGAACGTTATCATAGAATAAAAGATATATTATGTTGAAAACTTGAATCATCTTAACGACATTGTCAGGATATGCCTTCAATTACACAAGTTCCGAACAATTGCATTCGGAGCGTCGGTGTACTGATAATATCAGCTGCTTGATGGAAGACTTCACTTTGTCATTTCCTAAATTTTTTGAAACAGTTACTATTACTACCTCCTTTAAGATGGGCGTCCTACCCAAAAGGTCCATCTTACGCGGGAATTGTGTTATAGGCTCCGTCCTAGTCGATCCTATTTCTAGAAATGGTTGATTTGAGCGATCAACGCCCTACAATTTGGGGCTGTGAAGGTTTGGGTGTTAAAGTCCAGACCCAGCATTACTAAGCTAATAGAACTTTTTTTTTTAAATGTTAACTAACGTCTTAAGCAAACAGAAAGTTGCAGGGTTTTATTTGTTGAATTTATGCAAGCCTTAATAGTAAGGTCTTTCAGAATGCGTTCTTCTAAGACGAGCTTCCTTTCGAGGAAAATTCAAAAATCAGCAAAGTTTCACCAGTAGGTTCTAGAAAGAATTGTAAACTTCAATATAGGTATTATATGATACTTTAAAGTCAATGACCATCAAGTCAAACAAAAATGTTGCATACTTGGCCGGGCTTGGCACGGGTCTTCCAAATACCAGTTACTTCTATTTGGCTCCATACACAAAAAGGCCGTTAAGATTGTCAAAAGTTTTGACCACACTGGACTTGTGATGACCTGAGACGATAGCGCCATCAAATTCACATCTAGAATCACTTTGTTTATTCACCATGTTATTATTGTTCTACATAAGAATCGGCTCTGAAATGAGCTTCATAACTCAACATGGCCTTCTTAAAATGACGCTTCTAAAGAATCATGGGCAGAATACATTGCATTGGTATTACTAGAAGTACGATGTGCTCTTGACTTTCGTATGTGATAAAACGGAATTACGACTTCTTCAAAAAGTACATTGAAGATAGGTGTGAAACATAATTCAGACGCAAGCTGTATTATAATTTTATGTATCACTAATTATTAAAGAATTAATAGTGATCTGTATTACCTCACTCATGATATGATCGCTTACTAATAGTTATTTATTGTGATTGGTTCGGGCGCTAGTTTCACACGGTAACTCATATTCACACATGTGATGTAATGTGCAATCAGATTTAATACAATTTTATATAGATATATTGTATTATAGCATATATAATTGGAATTTACGGGCAGTATTGGGTAAGATGATCTTTCATAAAATTAGTCAATCTGTTAGGAATTAGGAGATAACTGATGATGACTAATAATAGTATTGCTTCGTCATTCAGGCTCTAGGCTCCTCATCCTGTTATCCTACTTAGCATCGGTCTAAGTGGCCTTCGAAGTGCCAGCCAATCCAGAGGGTCAGCGGTCCCGTAATGTGTGGGGCTTCCCGGAGCACCAGGGGTACCGCCGGGGTGGCTTGGCTTACCACCCACGTAGGGTCGTTTGTCAGTGATGACCTCGCTAGCCGGGCGTCCTTCGGGTTTATTACTCGTCTGGTGTTGACCACGGTCATTTCTCTTAACTCTCCGAATTTATTTTCTACTTATTTCTGCCGCTAATATATCATTCGTTCTCCTTAGAAAGAAAGGTAAGCCGTCATACCGTTATCGCTTATAGAGTATAAAATCCAAAATTTTCCGCTCATATTGGTGGAAGGTCGCACAGGTATCACCCTCCTGACTACTTCTGCTGGAAACTAATATTGCCTCACCGTTCGAACAATGGGATAGCCGTTGTACATCCTCCTTGCCTCGATAATCCTCAATGCTGAGGGTCGTGGTCTTATGAGGCTTACTTGGGAAAATACACATGATGGTGTCCCGTGTCCTTCCGTTATAGAAGTTTTGTGTTCGCTTCTATGCTCAAGGTGGGTGAGAAATTTTACACCGTGATTGGTGTCTTTGAGCTCCTGTAACTACTATCAATCAAATCCAATTAAACGCAATCGCCTACTGTATAACCGACCGGTTTCACTGTCCATCTCCGTGAGCACACCTCACGTGTGTTTATTGCCCACAATTTTCACCATAATCTTTCACGTTGTAATTTCGATATCGAACTCTTCAATATCACTCACGTCACTTCGTTATCCGTACGGTTTCAGACGACACGAAATAAATGACGGACGGGGGAAAATTATCGTGGATCACGTTAATTGATTTATTCGAAAAAAAAAATCTACGATGATCAGAGTACGTAATGAAAGTTATATTAAAATTGGATAACATTTAAAAACGAATATTATAAATTAGACTAAATGTTTGAAAAAAACGCAAAAGGCTGTTCAGGTTTTCTAAGACTCGAAATACAAGATTAAGATGAGACATTAACATATTTTTTTCGAACAGAAATATCATTAAACTTATTAGCATTATTCAAACAAATTAAGTAATTATTTTTGTATTTAAGATGCTGCTTTTTTCCCCTACCTAATCGTTAGTATTCTAAAGGGCTACTCCAACTTCGCGCGGACCTTTAGATGAGCTCAAGGGCTGTACCTAAGAGAACTGCTAATATTAGCCCTAGCAAGAGCAGTAATTCGCTAAATGTGCTACCGGATAGGAATGGCGACCCTTTCAGAAGATCCAGCGAGATACTCAGTGAGTTTGATGGCGCTACGTTACATTAATCAAAATCAATCCAAACATATTTTTTTTGATTGCTCTGTTAGGCAGACGAGCATACGGCCCACCTGACGGTGAGTGGTTACCGTCGCCCATGGACGTCAGCAATGTCAGAGGCAGAGCCAAGCCGCTGCCTGCCTACCCACATTTAATCGAAGTTTAAATTAAATAGGAATCTGATAGAGCTTATGGAACGATTAAGTGTTAATAGTAAGCTTAGTTCATTTAGAAGCCGCATAACTAAAACCAAGAAAGATTTATCGAAAATATCGTCCGTGAATACCTCCTGTACCGTGCGAACGAACTGTAACTGCTATAGTTAATTAAGAATGTGCCCAATAAACGTCACTAAGTGTTTTTTATTGACCTCCATAATGAGTCCAATGTATCTTGTTGTAATTTTATAAATTATTCATTTTTTTTTCTCTCCTTCATATTTCCGAAGACGAGTAGAAACTAGGCGTCTGGGCGCAGTTAGGTAATGTTCTGTTATGTAAAGCGTAATGTTTGATTTCTGCGTATTGGTCGTGAAAGGTTAACGAACTGCGGAATTATGTGTTCAATTTTTATTCATTGTTATAAGTATTTTGATAAGAAAATGAGATTTGAAGATTTCAAACGTCTGTTCACTGAATAGGTGAATGACCGGCACTAATACCAATCTATTGGGTAAGGAACTTTTTACTGGTGGTAGGACCTCTTGTGAGTCCGCGCGGGTAGGTACCACCACCCTGCCTATTTCTGCCATGAAGCAGTAATGCGTTTCGGTTTGAAGGGTGGGGCAGCCGTTGTAACTATACTTGAGACTTTAGAACTTATCTCAAGGTGGGTGACGCATTTACGTTGTAGATGTCTATGGGCTCCAGTAACCACTTAAAACCAAGTGGGCTGTGAGCTCGTCCACCCATCTGAGCAATAAATAAAAAAAAGGAAATTCAATGTAAAAACAATAGCTACTCAGTATGTACAGAATTGGCTCACATTGTGGAAAACTGTAGCTTGGCAAAGCTGTAGTAGTGACTGAGCATAGTATGACACACGGCTGTCGTGTTTGCCATACAGCAATAATGCATTTCATTTTAAAGGTTGGGGCAGCCGTTGTACTATCCCGGTCGGCGGTGTATCGCGTTCCGACCCGGCAGGCTGGTTCTGGCCCAGCGGGGTATCCCGGAACACCAGCGGCACCGCCCGGGCGGCCTGGTAGGGCCGCCGTACCGCGGAGACTGACGTCGTTGGTCGTCGACTATCGCTTCGACGACCCGTCAGTCGGGCGTCCTCGGGGTGGCGCCGCGTGTCTGGTTGTAGTGTTGACCGCGGGAACCCCCCTACTCTGAACGGGTTCTGACCCCGGACGGAGATCGGACGTCGGGTGTAAGAGTGCAGGGGAGTCGTTTAGTGGGTGGGCCCTAAAATCCTTGGGCCCGCGATCTGCTCTCAACACCTGCAGATCGTTGAGTCTCACATACCCCGCGCGCCCCCTAGGCGCGGGGACCTCGCAGGAGGTTCGGCCCACGGACCGAAAAAAAAAAAAAAAAAAAAAAAAAAAAAAAAAAAAAAAAAAAAAAAAAAAAAAAAAAAGCCGTTGTACTATGAAGCTGATACCTTATAACTTATATGAGGCCGTCAGCGCGAAAGTGGCCTAAGCTTACTATAGTTAGTATGGAGGAAATTAGGTTTGAATTTTCATGAATTTAAATTTGAGTAGGCAAAAAAACAATACGCGCTAAAATAATGTTTACAAAGCTATCTGTTATCTATACGTGAAACTATGGATAGGCCGATTTGCATTAAAATTTATTATATTTTAAATAAATTCCGATATACATATAAGTTTGAATATAAAAAAATTGTGGGTTAGGCCACTTTTGCGCCCGTCTCCTTCGAGGCGGCGTGCTTGCTCGCCGGGGCGCCACCCTGGGACCTGGAGGCGGAGGCGCTCGCTGCCGATTACCGGTGGCGTAGCGACCTCCGCTCTAGGGGGGAAGGGCGCCCCAGCGAAGGTGTAGTTCGAGCGCGGAGGCTCCACTCTCGGCGGTCCGTGCTGGAGGCGTGGTCTCGCCGCTTGGCGGACCCGTCGGCCGGCCTCCGAACCGTCGAGGCGGTCCGCCCGGTTCTCGCGGACTGGGTGGGCCGCGACCGCGGATGCCTCACCTTCCGGCTAACGCAGATGCTTACCGGCCATGGTTGTTTCGGCCGGTACTTGCACAAGATAGCCGGAAGGGAACCGACGGCGCAGTGCCACCACTGCGCGGACCGCGACGAGGAAGACACAGCGGAACACACGCTGGCGCGTTGCTCTGGATTCGACGAGCAACGCGCCGCCCTCGTCGCGGTCATTGGAGAGGACCTCTCGCTGCCGCGCGTCGTGGCTACGATGCTCGGCAGCGACGCGTCCTGGAAGGCGATGCTCGACTTCTGCGAGTCCACCATCTCGCAGAAGGAGGCGGCGGAGCGAGAGAGGGAGAGCTCTTCCCTTTCCGCACCGATCCGTCGCCGTCGAGCCGGGGGCCGGAGGCGGGAATACGCCCGTACGTCCCGGCCCCTGTAGGTGGCGGCCTCCCCCCGGTGAAGGTCAAGGGGCGACCTGAGGGGGTGAGGCCGCGCGGCGCGCTACCAGCACTCTAGCGCGCTGCCGTGGAGTGAATAGAGCGACCGGTCGACGGTGTATCGCGTCCCGACCCGGCAGGCTGGTTCTGGTCCAGCGGGGTATTCCGGGACACCAGCGGCACCGTCTGGGCGGCCCGACGGGCTGCCGTACCGAGACGGCCGACGTTTCAGAGCCTTCGATTCGCCTCGAAGGCTCCGTCGGCTGGGCGTCCTTGGGGTGAGCCGCGCCGTCTGGTTGTAGTGTTGACCGCGGTAGCCCCCCTACCTCATCCGGGTTCTGACCTCGGAGGGGATCGGACGTCGGGTGTAAGAGTGCAGAGGAGTCGTTTAGTGGGTGGGCTCTAAAATCCTTGGGCCCGCGGTCTGCTCACAACACCATGCAGATCGTTGAGTCTCACTTACCCCGCGCGCCCCTTTTGCGCGGGGACCTCGTAGGAGGTTCGGCCCTCTACCCGAAAAAAAAAAAAAAAAAGGCCACTTTTGCGCTCTCCCTGGCCGTGGGGGTAGCGAAGCTGCTGCAACGGCCGCAGCGCACCATCGCGGTCAGGGTCATCCGTGGCTATCGCACCATCTCCTTCGAGGCGGCGTGTGTACTGGCTGGGACGCCGCCTTGGGTCCTGGAGGCGAAGGCGCTCGCCGCTGACTATCAGTGGCGGGCTGATCTTCGTGCCCAGGGCGTGGCACGTCCCAGCCCCAGTGTGGTCAGAGCGCGGAGGGCCCAATCTCGGCGGTCCGTGCTGAAGTCATGGTCCAGACGGCTGGCCGATCCTTCAGCTGGTCGTAGGACCGTCGAGGCGATTCACCCGGTTCTTGTGAGTTGGGTGAATCGTGACAGAGGACGCCTCACTTTCTGGCTCACGTAGGTGCTCACTGGGCATGGTTGCTTCGGTGAGTTCCTGCACCGGAACGGAGCCGAGCCGACGGCAGAGTGCCACCATTGTGGTTGCGACTTGGACACGGCGAAGCACACGCTCGTCGCCTGCCCCGCATGGGAGGGGTGGTGCCGTGTCCTCGTCGCAAAAATAGGAAACGACTTGTCGTTGCCGAGTGTTTTGGCATCGATGACGACGAGTCGTGGAAGGCGATGCTCGACTTCTGCGAGTGCACCATCTCGCAGAAGGAGGCGGCGGGGCGCGTGAGAGACGCACAGGCCCGCCGCCGTCGAGCGGGGGCCAGGGAGGCGGATCTCGCCCAAGCCCTGGCCCTCTAAGTGTTTCGGGTCTCCCTCACATGTCGGCCTGGGGACCGGCGAAGGGGGCCTAAGAAGACGACGTGCAAGCTGCTCTGCACGCGTTTTATGCATGAGCATCCGGGTGATGGAAGGCCGGCTATCCTCAACCCACGCTGGTTCTGACCCAGCGGGGTATTCCGTAGGATAGACCATTCTAACCGGCGCCATCTAGGCGGGCTTCGGATAGCCTGCTGACCGAGAGGGCTGGTGGTCGTGGCGCCGACGACCGCCAGTCCGGCGTTCCGAGGGGGAGGGTGATGGGAGAGATGTGCTCCGCACTAAACGCTTCACTTTCCCCCCTTTGCCTTTTCATGAGTTTTGTCTCATGCGAGGTTTGGACGTTGGTTGTTGAGGACAGGAGGTTTTAGTCGGTTCGACTCCGACATCCCCCGCCCTCCATCCCCAGTGATGGGCGGAAGTCCGGCGATTTCCTCCTGACAAAAAAAAAGGCCACTTTTGCGCTGACGTCCTCATACCTCAAGCTAGGTGGCGGCACTTACGTTGTAAATGTCTATTTACTCCGGTAACCACTTGAAAAAACACGGCTCAAGTCGATGGGCCTAAAAATATTTTCATGACGGTTGGAAAAATACTTATATGTTTAAGCTACTCGCGCGCAAGCTGCTTTAAGTTAATTTTGGTATGCCTATACCTTAGGAGTTTGCAGTCGGATGAATGGTAAGGCTGCGCATAATATACAAAAACCGCCAAGTATGTAGTTGCCATGAAATCAAATAAGTTGAAATAGTACTAATAAACGCGAAAACTAGTAACAATAATAAAGATAGTCGATCAGGTCATCAATAAATCATTATTAAAATATTTCCGTGGTCTGGCGACGAGCTTACGTTACGCTCCCCCGAGATTTAAATGGTCGTTAAAGTTCACAGTGACCTCACCGTGATACATTTTTCAGTAAAGGTACTTTGCGTGGTTGATTTTACCTTTACTGGTGGTAGAACCTCTTATAAGTCCGCACGGGTAGGTACCACCACCCTGGCATTTGCTGCCGTCAAGCAGTAATGCGTTTCGGTTTGAAGGGTGAGGCAGTTGATGTAACTATACTGAGACCTTAGAACTCATATCACAAGATGAGTGGCAGCATTTAGGTTGTAGATATACGGGCCCCGGAAACCCTTTAACACCAGGCGAGATGCGAGCTCGTGCACACACCTATGCAAAAAAAATAAAAATACGGAAAGCGGAAGTCAATCTCTGATAAATTGGACTGGATATGTTTCGATTATTGAAAATTAATCATTCAAAAGACGAAACACCATAGAAGAGCCACAAAAATATCATTTGTAATGTTAAAAATGTTTGCAACCTTACATCCTAGCGTTCGACTATTGAACTAGTTTTGACGCTCATTGATTCCTCGTGCAGATTAGTTTTACTTTCGCACAGAATGAATCCAGACTTTAACTCAGATGAACCGTGTATCAAAACCGGCCTAAAGGAAATTTGCATACGGAGTTTGCGACAACAATCACAGCGGGGGACAATTTCACATTTTGTCATTTTTATGAGATGGACCGAATTATTGCAAAGTTTCCGTTGCCCGTGGATGCCGCAGATATAGATTGAGAGTCAATGAATCTTGATTGACATTTAAACTGGAACTAGAATAGGTGTCACCATCCTACTAATTTATATTGAGAAGCGATACCACCGCACGTACCAGTTGGAAGGAAGGATTAGACACCAGCTACACACTACGGGGCGGGAAGCCATCATACAACACAAGACATTGAACAGATGCCTGAATCTAGCTTACGACATTTTCAAGATTATGTTCAAGATTGTGATTCAAGTTTGCATATTAACAAGCTCCGAACAACAACATTCGGACCGTCGGTCTACCGAGCAATATCAGCCGCTCGGTAGAAGATCTTCCTTTTGTCGTATACTCCCACACACTATAATAGAGACTTCGGTGTCGTATCCTTGTGTAGGTGACAGTTCAGTCTATGGGCTCCAGAAACCACTTTATCGCCCTCCAGACCGGTTGGGAAGTCGCATGTTCTTAAAGAAAAATGATAAAAAGCACTAATGCCGATTTAGAACGCGGGTGCCACCTTTATTTGATGTTGTTTTTATCATCGCACCGCCCGCCACCCGAGTAAAGTTCATCCATACTACCTAGAGCCACTGTGTTCATCCATAATGCGCTTCCAGAGTCCTTTTTTGCCACGTACCACCATCCGACTTTGGAATAAGCTCCCCTCCACGGTGTTTCCCGAGCGCTATGACATATCCTTCTACAAACGAGGCACGTAACGGTAGGCAACGGCTTGACTCGGCCCCTGGCATTGCTGAAGTCTACGGGTGACGGTAACCACTCATCATCAGGTGAGCCGTATGCTCGTCTGCCTATAACAGCAATAAAAAAAAGTTGATACTGATTCAGTCTCTAACCATTAGCTCAACTATAATGCAAGAATAGGCAGGACGGACTCTGAGCACTCTTTATCCTTAATGCATCTATTTCGATCCTTATACCGCATTCTATCCTATGTTTTTTTCATAATTGTATTGCTTAAATAAAATATTTTTTTGTAGAATGATTGCTTAAAAATTATTGAAATTAGAACATGCTAAAACATCTTCGTACATTAGAATGTTGTACACGTCACACGGTCATATAACACGGTGTGCCCACGTTTCGACACACAATTGGAGCGCCAGTGGGCAGAGCTTATTGCTCGCATACAAATGCTTAACGCTATGTCAACACTCTCGCGAACGGTTCGCTATATTACGTTCGCGAGGTTATGATATCAGAAACGATTAAATCGTTTTTTGAAGTGAAACTTCTTTATCGGCGTTGGAAAAAAATTTACCGTCACATTTTTCGGTTACGCGTCACATTTTTCCGTTACGCGCCATCTTTTTCTTGCCCCTACCACGGTTGGTTCAGACGAAGAGTACTTTCACTTTCTCCAACGGAGTAGGGATAGCATTAATGTTTCACTTCTTACGTGTGTACACTAGTACACGCACACATTTTTTGTTCTATAATTGAAATCTTATCAATCATTTTGATAATATTTTCTAAAAATCACATGGTTTTTCTTCAGTGGTTCTTTTAAAATACCATTGATTTTAATGACATTAAATATCAAACGAACATACAGGGCATATGATGGTGAATAGCCGCCATCTAATATGGCGAAACAGCCAAGCTTTTTCTAAAGCTCAGGACTCCTTTAACAACACACTGGAAGAATATGTCTAAGCAGCAACCCTGATTAACTTGAGTATTCTTAATAAACTCATTATCCACCATATTTATTATGAAGTTACATGTAACATATTATGGTGCTATCGTAATAAAACAAATTTTATTAATAAATGAATGAACATCAAATCAGTTAATTTTTTGATAATATATTTTTATAAAATCACAAAGAGAATGTGTGGTTTGCTTTAAAAAGTTTAACAGCTCCAAATATACTTCTTATGAATTTTTGGACATACAATATTATGTTGTGTGATATATGGCTGGCGTAATGTCGATTTTTATTCGTATTTCGTACCAGTCGCGTTTCACAACAATATTATAATTTCATGTTCATAACAGCTCGGGTTATTACATTTAAATGTAAAATTTAATTAAATAGTTGCTACAACACGGCTTACGTTGTGCGGTTTTTGTCAGGGCTTCGATTGCGTTTTGTCACATAGAACTTTCTAGGTCTTTCTTCTTCTTCTTCTTCTTTCTTCTTACTGGTGGCAGGACCTCTTGTGAGTCCGTGCGGGTAGGTACCACCACCCTGCCTATTTCTGCCGTGAAGCAGTAATGCGTTTCGGCTTGATGGGTGGGGCAGCCGTTGTAACTATACTGAGACCTTAGAACTTATATTTCAAGGTGGGTGGCGCTTTGCGTCGTAGATGTCTATGGGCTCCAGTAACCACTTCACACTAGGTGGGCTGTGAGCTCGTCCATCCATCTAAGCAATAAAACAAAAAAAAAAACTTACAGGACGTCTCTAGTAACCACCCCCACTCAGTCCACCACTCAGTCATCTGACTACCCAGACTAAACTATTAACTATTAATTTGATAACAAAAGTTTAATGAGATATTTGATGTTGAGTCATAATAAAAACTTTAATCGTTTTTTGGAACTTATATCTTTCTCGCATTTACTCACTAGGTAAAGTTTAAGTAGGACAAGTCACTCTAACCGGCGCCATCTAGGCGGGCTCCG